>NC_073627.1:111698026-113051496 GCF_029407905.1 Bubalus kerabau
AACTCTCAAAATCTACTGAGTAGAATTATAAGAACTCTTTCTAATTTTATTAATCCAATTTTTAAATGTCCTCCTGTTTAAAGATGTTAGTATTTGGTATACATCTGTTTGATGGTTTTGACTTGAGAGTATGTATTCAATTTCTCTTTCTAAGTGAATGTTCACATAATTTTATCATGACCAATTTTGTAATTTCCATAAACTTTGTGTTTGTAAAAAGAGAGGGAATTTTTACTTCCTGGGAAAATAGGTAAGCAAATCAATTCAAAGTGAATTAGAAAACAAATGTTTTAGAATTAGAAGGGTGACGCTATAATTGATAACCCAGATAAAGGCCTTCCTGCCAATGCAGGAGACATAAGAGACATGGGTTCAATCCCTGAGTCAGGAAGATCCCCTGGAAGAGGGTATAGCAACTCACTCCAGTATTCTTGCCTGGAGAATCCCATGGACAGAGGACTGGTGGACTATAGTCCATAGAGTCGCAAAGAGTTGGACACAACTGAAGTGACTTAGTATGCACACATGCACAAATAAATGCAGTTGGCCTTACTTTTTACCCTGGTGGCTCAGACGGTAAAGTGTCTGCCTGCAATGCGGGAGACCCGGGTTCGATTCCTGGGTTGGGAAGATCCCCTGGAGAAGGAAATGGCAGTCCACTCCAGCACTCTTGCCTGGAAAATCCCATGGATGGAACAGCCTGATAGGCTACAGTCCATGGGGTCATAAAGAGTCCGACACAAATGAGCGACTTCACTTCAATTCATTTACCTTTTAATGAATTTGTTTCCTTGAGAGGCCCCAGGGAGACACAGTGGTCATCCATCTTATTAAGGAGCCTTTGTTCTGGGTTTTGGAGTGTGGGAAGTAAATTTTTGAACTTGGTTTTTGTAGTGTAACTTTCACTTAAGATAGAGTTGGTCTCTAATTTAATATAATTTTGAATATATTCTTTTTTAATGTACATATATGCATGTATTTATTTTTACAAAAATAAGGTCATACTGTACATACTATATATAACTTGCTTTTTTTCATATAACTGTACATAATGGACATGTTATCTATGTAAACAAATATGGGACTACATCATAATATCATTATAATGGCTATAAAGCATTCTAGCATATGGCTTTATCATCATTTATTTAAACAGTTTCCTACTGTTGGACAATTAGGACATTCCAATTTTGCAACCTCAGATATGCAGGTGATAGCACTCTAATGGCAGAAATTGAAGAGGAACTAAAGAACCTCTTGATGTGAGTAAAAGAGGAGAGTGAAAAAGCTAGGTTGAAACTCAACATTAAAAAAGCTAAGATCATGGCAACCAGTCCCATCATTTCAGGGAAACAGAGGGGAAAAAGAGGAAGCAGAGACAGATTTTGTTTTCTTGGGCTCCAAAATCACTGCAGATGATGATTGCAGCCATGAAATTAAAAGATGCTTGATCCTCAGAAGAGACAAACCCAGACAGCATATTAAAAAGCAGAGAGATCTCTTTGCCAGCAAAGGTCTGTATAGTCAAAGCTATGGTTTGTTCCAGTACTCGTGTATCAATATGAAAGTTGGACCATAAAGAAGGCTGAGAGCCAAAGACTTGATGCTGTTGAATTGTGGTGCTGGAGGAGACTCTTGAGAGTCCCTTGGGCTGCAAGGAGATCAAAATAGTCAATCCTAAAGGAAATCAACCCTGAATATTCATTGGAAGGACTGATGCTTAAGCTGAAGCTCCAAAACTTGGGCCACTTGATGTGAAGAGTAGACTCATTGGAAAAGACCCTGATGCTGGGAAAGATTGGAGACAGGAGGAGAAAGGGATGACAGAGGATGATATGGTTGGATGAAATTACTGACTCAATGAACATGAATTTGAACAAACTCCAGGAGATAGTTGGGGACAGAGTAACCTGGCATGCTGCAATCCATGTGTTGCAAAGAGTCCACCATGACTTGGCTTAGCTACTGAACAACAATAACAAATGTTGCTATTCCAAGCAATAATAAAATAACCAATTATCTATATCATCACTCAATTAACTAAATTTTTTTTCTCTTAGAAAAATTCTACATTGTGAAATATCTTGATTGAAGAGTATGTCCTTAAGAATATATGTGTGCGTGTGTGTATATGTGTGTGTGTGTGTGTGTGTGTGTATCTATATCTATATATATCTCTCTTAGGGTACTATCAGCCTCCAGAAAAAGCCAAGGCAACTTACTTGCAACAGTCACATGTGAGAATGCCTGTTACTACACACCTATACCAACCACGGGTCTTGGTAAATTTTACATCTTTGCAAATCTGATCACACTGGATCAATCAAACAGCTGTCAGATGCCTCAAGTTGGGGTCAACCAAACTCTCTTCAGGACTTTTAATCTTGTCTGGAGTGACCCAGAGATGGAAGAAACCTTAGGGAGATAGTTGAGCAGTTCCTTCTACCAAGGCATTCTGGAATTGCCAGCCTCCTTCCTGCCAGCTTCCTTCTTGTTCAGACTTCTCGACCTCTTCTATTACATCCTCACAGCTTTCCATAAAATTTCCTTTTTCCTTCTTAAGCAAAAGGCCTTTTCTTCGGAAAAGATTAAAAAACCATGAAAAGAGTGTTTTGGTGCTGACTCATAAACGTTACTGGCAGTTGCTGCTGGCAGTTGTCTGGGAGCTCAGTTAGGTCTGTCTCCTGAACCACTTACACATGGTCTCTCCAGGAACGTGGTCTCAGGGTTGTCAGACTACTTCATTGGTGGCTGACTTCCGGTAAAACCATGTTCCAAGAGAACCAGGAGGAAGCTGTAGCACCTTTTATGACCCAGCCTCAAAAGTTGCATACCATCACTTCCTCTGGATTTTATGGGGCAAAACAGTCACAAATTCATATTATGTCCATAGTTACATCAGTCCATCTTAGGATTGTTAGATGTCATCAGATCAAGAAGAGGTGTCACATACAATTGCTGTTAGTGAAGATATTCACAGAGTTGAAGAAAGTCCTTTCCTTGAAGTAGAGAAACCTACCATGGGAAGCCTTCAATTGATGAGGAGGTTGAAAAGCTGAAAGCTTGTCCTGAAGATCCCAGACAAGCCCCCAAGATGATAGCTTATGGTAAACGATATCGGATTCTTGATCTCCAAAGAAGAAGATTTATCTTCAGGACCAGGGACCAGGCTTGATCACTCAAGAGCTTTTGTGAAGCAGAGTTTTATTAAAGGATAAAAAGGGACAGAGAAAGCTTCTGACATAGACATCAGGAGGGGGACGGAGAGTGCCCCCAGTTTCGAATATATTCTATAAGCAAAGGAGCTTAGAATATTTTCCACTCAAGCTAAACTGTTACCTCCAAATTACAGAGAAACTTACTAACTAGCTGAAATCAAACATTAGTTTTAACTAATTCTAATTAAAAAACAAAACTAGTGAAACAGATAGAACAGACTTGATTTACATATTTATATGCTCTAATTAAAATGATGTAATCCTAACAGTAATCAAAAGTTGAGTCTCTAAATTTGGCAGAACACAGAAACCAAAGTGGTTTCACTTCTCTAAATATGATTGCTCCCTAATTCCATCAGTTAATGTTTCAGTGATGTTAATAATAGTTTTACAACCTCTTTAACATTATTTTTAGAAAGTTTCTCTTCTCAGTCACTGGACATTTACATTGAACTTTTAAAAATATTTCCAAGTTGTGCATGTAGAAGAAGAGGGGTTTATTTAGCATCTGTACTGGATAGCAGGTGGAGTGAAGCTGCAGCTGGAAGGTGATAGAATCTACTGAACCACCATACAAGTAACATTTAGAAACATTTTCCCATTAAAAAAGATACAGAATATATGTGAACTCTTTTCTACTGACTGATGAAAAGAAGATTCCAGCAAAATAAGGACCATTTGTTAAGAGAGATGGTGACCCTTTAGTCTGTGAAATCCAGCCCAGATAAAGACCCTTCCTCCATAGGGACTACCAGGGATTCACATTTTTATATAGTTAACCAAGGTTCCCTATTGGTCTTCAGAACTTCCTAGTATACCAGCTTTCCTTTAAATGGTTTAACTGCATGATCAAAGTATTGTGCTTAAGAACCAGGACTGTGGACTCACATCCCTACTCTGCCATTTACAAGCTGCGTGACCTTCAGCTTGTTACCTAACGTCTCTGAGACTGCTTTCACGTTTATGGGACAAGGATGGAAGAATCTGTTTCATAGAATTGTCAGGAAGATTGATGATTTAATAATGTCTGTGACAGCCTTGGAATAGTATGGCACACAGAAAATGCTTGGTCATGAGACCTAATATTATTTACTTAATTTTCAAAATACTCCCATTCATTCCCTAGAGAACGGAGTCAGACTGAAACTAAAGAG
The DNA here is from genome assembly GCF_029407905.1 of Bubalus kerabau. Taxonomy (NCBI): domain Eukaryota; kingdom Metazoa; phylum Chordata; class Mammalia; order Artiodactyla; family Bovidae; genus Bubalus; species Bubalus kerabau. Next base: position 111,702,399 of record NC_073627.1, read on the forward strand.
AACCAGCAAAGGGCACTGCCTTGATGAATGTGTAAGCTGGAGCCTGTTTTGCGCCCTTCATTAAGCACCTGTGGGCCAGATTCTGCATCTTAGAGGCTGAGCCCTCTAGTTTTCATACTTCCTTTTACATTTCACAAATAGTTTATGTCCTTCTGTTTCATAATAGGTGCCAACATTCTTTTCTTTATCTTGGTTACCTCCAGACTTATTGTCTCTGCTTTTTCCAGCTGGATTTGACATTTTCTTCCCTCATCTCCCTAGTAGGTTGAAACAGGAATTACTTCAACATATGAAGCATCTTGTTCCCACCATCTGGTTGCTCTTAGATTAATCTAGTTTCCCAGACCTGAGACCTATCTCAGAGTCACAGGTATTAAGCACCAGCTGCTTGTCATCCCCCCAGATATTTCCCCAGGATGCTTACAGAGTATAGTGAGAACTTACCCCATCCCTCCCCGCTTGAGTTACAGCCCTTCCCTTTCCAGGCCTCTCCCATCTGAAAACTCCCCATCCACCACATTTGACCCAGAACCTAGACCACAGGAATAAGCTCTCCTTTTACTCTGCAAGTCCTTGAATACCTAACAGGTGATTTCACTCACTTCTCACTTCTAGAAATCCTGCCTTAATGCCCAGCTGCCAGAGACCTCCAGTCTCTGCCATATGCAGACCTAGCTTCCTCTCTGGCCTTAGATTCACCCCACACCCAGGCCAGGCTCTGGGAGGACACTGACACTCACGGATATACCTCCAAAAGGATGTCTGTGTGGACCTAAGTCCCAAAATTGACCATTCACCAACAACACACTACCTAGACCTCTTGTCTGGTTTGGAAATGTGGCTCCAGTTGTTGCCTAGGCTACATCTGCAGGTATCACAGTCTTCCTTAACTCAGAGGCCTTCAAGCATCTCTACAGCCTGATCAGTGGCCCAGCCCTGCTCCGTCGTGATTCCTTAGTCTGGTGCTGGGTCCCACTCACTGTATTCCCCTGCCAGCTTTGAGCTGTCCCAGCCTGCTTTCAGGCTGGCCTGTGCTAAAATAAGAGCTACTGCACAAATCTAACAGTCTAAAGAGCACCACACCCAAAGTCTCTCTAGCACTACAGGGGCTGATAAGCCTCTTAGATCTCAAGGACTGATACTGAGTTCATCTCTATGAACTCCATGAAGCAGAGGAAAAGATGAGAAATATTCCCAACCAGTCTTCTCAAACAGAGAAGACTAGTTTATCTTCTCCCTCTATCAGATTAATTTATCTTCAGAGCCTCCTGATTCTAAAAAGTTCAAACATTGGAAATCAAGTAATTAACTAAATGGTACATTGTGATGCTCAAAGAGAACTTTTTAATTTTTTTTGATGGGACAGGGTGATCAACTGATGCTCAGGAGCTTCCAATTTCCTCTGATTCCTTCCTATTCTTCAAATATGTTATTAACACTCCTCAACTTCAATCGCCACTTGACACATACTTCTGGAACACGCCTGAAGCAAAGGCTTTTTATTCACCTCATGTGTTTGGGGATCTCACTTTAGGTCATACATAATAAGCCCTCTGGCCCCCATCTTCAGGAATTAGATAGTGTCTCATGCTAGAATAAGCATTCTAGTTGAAAAAGATTTAGGTTTTGAGTTATGCTTTTGAGGTTTTCTTTTTATCAGACTATCTCAGGACCCCCGACAAATCCACTGCTAGAACTAAGTGTTTAGCAAAAGAATATAACTGTGTGTTCAGAAAAATCTTCTCTGTGTGACTCAGTTTGTCACTATGGAGACAACAGAGCCTTGCTTACTTACAAGTTTTACTATCACCTCTCACCTCCTCCCACACACCTAGGAAGTGGGTTATGGATCTCTTTTGGATGCCCAAGTAGATTATCCTTGGGATATATTCCTGATGAATAATGTCACTGACCTTCCACTCTCTTTATCCATGGCTTTTGGGAGTGCTGCCCTATTTTCTTATCTGAGTGGCTATCTGTAGGTCTGAATTTCCATCTGCTTTTTCATTACCAGGTGGCAGAGGGGTGACTAAGACTGAAGACCATTATGGGGTTTCCTATGGGCTCAAATCTCTGGGGGGGGGATGTCAAAGGATCCTTGCTTGCATGTTATCATAATCAATTTCAAATGTATATCTTCATGACTTTATCTGCACAGCTTCAAGATTCAACTTGATGCTGACAGAGTCAGGCAGAGCAGTGGGTTACCACCAGTCTTACAGCACTGAAAATTCTCTTCCTTTCCTTCTATCTAGCTCTTCAGGGGCCTCTCCTTGTACAGTTGCTAAGGCATATTGTCTCAGATATAATCAGATTCCAGTCATGTAAGAACATTTTCTTCCTCTTCTTTCTTTGTATTGTGGTTAGTTACTTACTTTTCTTTTTAATTTAGCATTTTAAAAACTCTTTACTTTTGTATCATTTTAAACTCTGACACAATTTCAAAGATTATGATAAGGAACTCCCATATACTCTTCACCCAGATCTACAAAAGTAGATTTTGCCAAATCTATATTTGCTTTATCAACCATTTAAGAATAAGTTATAGATATTATGTCCTTTTACCATTAAATACTTCATTAGGTATTTTCTAAAACCAGAGACATTCTCCAACATGCTATGGAATAATTATAAAATTCAGGAAATTTAACACTGATACAATATTATCAATTAATCTATAGTCCATATGCTGATTTCACCAACTGCCCCAGTAAAGTCTTCTATAGCTGTTTGTTTTCCTAGACCAAGATGGAGTCTTGGATCCCTTGTAGCATTTGGTTGTCATGTGTCTTTCACCCACTTAGCTGGGCCAGCTCCTCAGACCACTGGAATGTTTTCTTGCTTTGAATATTGACAAATTGAGAGAATAGTGAGTCTTTGTCCCTAAACAGCTCTCTGTTTCATCAGATTCCCATACCTAGGACTCAAGTGTTTCTCTAGAGATAATTTTCCACTTATTCAAAACAGTGCTGTCTCTGGCCCTAAAAGGTTGTGTGTGCTTAGTCACTCAGTCATGTCCAACACTTTTGTGACCGAGTGGACTGTAGACTGTCAGGCTCCTCCGTCCATGAAATTTTCCTGGCAAGAATACTAGATTAGGTTGCCATTTCCTCCTTCAGGGGATCCTTCTGGACCAGGGATCAAACCCTTGCCTCCTGCATTTCCTGCATTGCAGGTGAATTCTTTACCACTGAGTCTAGAGATAATTTTCTGCTTATTCAAAACAGTGCTGTCTCTGGCTCTAAAAGGTTAAGCCAGTATATGTCAGCATGCAGAATAAGATTATACTTGGCTACAGTGAGTGTGTCCCAGACTGCTGCAGTCTCATCCCCTCTGGACTCAGTGGGCAATATGAGCAGTGAGGTTTACAGTTACTTGTTGCCAGGACCACGTTATTTTTAAAAGAGCAGGAACCTTTTATGTTCCATTTCCTCCAGGCAATCTGGGATGAGGTGATGTTTACAGACCAGAGTAAATGACACCAGAATTCATCAAAAGCCAAAAAAAAAAGCAGAACCAGTGACAGAATTGGTGTTTGAACAGTGTGATTTATACTGAGTAATGATTCTCTTCCAGCAAATCAGCTCCTGCTACTAACGTCAATTATAAATAGACAGTGGCTGTGCTTCTGACATAGAGATTGATCAACAAAGGAAAATTATTTCTGGAAAATATTATTTCTATATATCTGTCAGAAAGAAATTAAGAATTCTATAAAATCCTTACTTTTTCTTTTAATTTTGTATGAGTGAAATTTGAATTGTGAAGAAGTATGTGAATAAATGCTCTCAGTCTTTACATCAGGAAAGGAAATATCTTTTGAAGTCTGGTACTTTGGGTTTTTTGTAGAGAATGTGAACAGAGCTCCTTCTTTCTACCCCTTAAGGGAGGAAAAGAACAATTTTCCTGTCATGCTGAAACGTGGGTTTGATGCTAACCTGTCAGCATGCCATTAGGGTAAAAATATTTTTGTTGTGTGTTGCTTCTCCAAGCTCCCCTAGTACAAATGTGCACATATTTGTCAATCCGTTGTCATCCTTTGAGATCCTTGGGTTTGGCCTACTTTAACTTTGATTCTCCTTTGCTCAGAGCGTCCTTTTAGTGCCCTAGAAGCAAGCTGCAATTTTGAGGAAGACCTTTGCAACTTTTTCCAAGACAAAGAAGGTTCAGGCTGGACCCGAGTGAAAGTAAAACCAAACCTGTATCGGGCAGGAGACCACACTTCAGGCCTAGGTAAAGCAGAGTCTGTTGTGTGGGATGTCGTGGTGCAGGTGGGGGTGGGGGTTAGTATTCATGCTCCATTTTCCACTTGTTCTCACCAAGACACCAGCTTGAAAGAGGCGGGTGGGTGGGGGGACAGCTGTGAAGAAACAAAGGCAATAGGTAATCTTGGGTTTGACTGTTTTTCAAAACTGGAATTCAAGTTGCTGTGCTAGCAGATGTATTTACCAGTTAATTAAGTAGTCAAACCTTTGGAAATTGCTCTTCACTTTAGATAGAGAAGTACATTTAGAAACCTATTAGATTCCAATTGCATGAGATATCCAGAAAAGGCAAATCCATAGAAACAGAGAGCAGATTGGTGGTTGCCAGGGGCTAGGGAGAGCGGGTGGGGAGTGACTATTCAATGGAATATAGAATATAGAATTTCCTTTTGAGGTAATGAAAATATTCTGAAAGTTGGTAATAGTGGCTGCACAGTCATTGTGAAAGTTCTAAATGCCACTGAATTGTACTCCTTAAAATGGTTAAAATGCTAAATTTTGCGTTATATGTATTTTATTGCAGTAAATAATATATAGTGGGACATAAAAGCTATCACAGCTGTTCGGAAATGTTGGGTGGGCACTTGATGGATGGGCCTATAGGAAGCTCTTAGGAATCAGTGCAAGCTCCCCCAGTGTAAGGATTATCTATCACCATAAAGACAGCCCTTGTGAGGTCCACTCCAGTAGAGGCTTGTTCTCAAAGGGTTACTGTCTAATTAATGTTTATATATTGGGTATGGGGGTGACTTACCAGAAAGCTGATGAAGCTGGTTTCAGGGCCCCTCACTTCCACCAGGCCCTTGCAATTTTATACTTGTAATTTTATATTCTTTGCTTAGAGGTTACAAAACTTAAAGAATTACAGAATAAAAACCTATTCTGACCTTGGCCAGCCTAACCCCTGGGGGGATATGATAGTGAACAAATCAGGTATGTATCCCACCCTCCCTGGCTGACCATTATTTCAGTGGGCAAAGAAACACGACAAACATATACATAGATAGACTCATGATTACAAATTGTGGTGTGTGCTGTGAAGGAAATAAAGAGTGAGCTGAGAGAGAATAAAGAACCTCCTTTTGGTTGAAGATTCAGAGAAGCGGGTTTTAGCTGGAAGAATGGGAGCAGCCCAGGCAGAAGGAACAGCATCTCTGAGGGCCAGGAGTTTGGAAGGAGCCAGACACTGCCAGAAATTAGGTTAGTGTGGCTGCACCACTGAGAGGAAAGTAAAGTGAAGTGAAGTTAGAAAGGGAGGTAGACCATAGATGTGGCAGGCCAGAGTAAGCAACTGGGATTTTACTATAAAGGAAATGAGAAGCTATTGATAGGTTTTAAGTAGATCAGTGAAGGATTAAATTTAGACTTAAAAAGATTGCTCTGGCTGGTGTATGGCTACCTGTGTTAGTCTGCTCAGGCTTCCATAACAAAATATCACAGACTAGGTGACTTAAACAACAGTTTATTTTCTCACAGTTATGGAGGCTGGGGAGTCCACAATCAAGGCACCACTGGGGGTTGGTTTCTGGTGAGATATCCCTTCCTGACTTGAACAAGGCACCTTCTCACTGTGTCCTCATATGGCCTTTCCTCTGTGTGTGCACAGGGGGAGATGGGGGTGGGGGCAGAGGGGTTGGGAAAGGAGAGAGAGAGAGAGATGTTGTTTCTTCCTCTTCTTACAAGGACACCAGTTCCATGGGTGTTAAAGCCTCGACTTTGTAACCTCATTTAACCTTAAATTGCCTCCTTAAATGCCCCATCACCAAATATGGTCACATTGGGGGTTAAAACTTCAGCATATGAATTGGGTTTGGGGAGGGGACATAATTCAGTCCATAACAACACTCATAAATTTAACAAAGAAGCTTTTGCCAGATTAAATAAAACTAAACTGTATACCAAAGACTGCTCCCAAGAGAATTGATGGAGAAGGCTCAGAAAAAGGAAAGGAGAAAAAAAAAAAAGGTATTAGGCCTTTTCTTTCTGACCCATCTTTGTAAGACATAGGGACCTGTTTTAAGTTTACCATGGGGGTGGTAGAGCAGGTGGTACGGGAGGTTCTTGATCCTATTTTTTCATGTTATTTAAAAGAAGTATGGGAAAATCAGATATTCAGCACCTGAGAGGGTCTATCTGATTAAAAACCTGCTTTTTAGGATCCAGTTTAACATATGACCAAGAGAGTAAGCTCTGCCTGAATACATAAACCACCCCTACGCTTCACCCCTCAAGGACTGCCAGACCCTGCAACCTCTCCCACTCCACTGGTCATTGTGTTGCAGGAATGGGGACCCCTTCCAGGGCCCAAAACTGGGCTCTTGTCTAACACTAGGAAAAGAATTGTCTAAGGAGACACATCTGCTGACAAAGCAAGAGATTTTATTGGGAAGGGCACCTGGGTGGAGAACAGTAGGGTAAGGGAACCCAGGGGAACAGCTCTGCCACGTGGCTCGCAGTCTCCGTTTTTTATGGTGATGGGATTAGTTTCCGGGTGGTCTTTGGCCAATCATTTTAATTCAAAGTCTTCCCTGGTGGCGCACGCATCACTCAGCCAAGATGGATGTTAGCCAGAGGGATTCTGGGAAGTGGACGGACACGCGGTGTCTCCTCTCGACCTTTCCTGAACTCTTCCAGTTGGTGGTGGCTTATTAGTTCCGTATGAGTATGAAGTCTCTCAGGAGGGAGTAGTTAGGGAAAGCATGCTGATTAAAACCGCCCACCCTGGCCAGGCACCATAGTAACCATTTGCATGAGTTGTTTTATGACAGGAGATCCTGATAAGAATATGGAACTAATAAGCCACCACCAACCGGAAAGTTCGGGAAAGGTAGAGAGGAAACACCGCATGTCCGTCCACTTCCCAGAATCCCTCTCGCTAGCATCCATCTTGGCTGAGCAATGCGTGTGCCACCAGGAAAGACTCTGAATTAAAATGATTGGCCAAAGACCACCCGGAAACTAATCACATCACCATAAAAACGGAGACTGAGAGCCACGCGGCAGAGCTGTTCTTCTGGGTTCTCTTACCCTACTGCTCTCCACCCGGGTACCCTTTCCCAATAAAATCTCTTGCTTTGTCAGCATGTGTCTCCTCGGACAATTCATTTCTGAGTGTTAGACAAGAGCCCAGTTTTGAGCCCTGGAAGGGGTCCCCCTTCCTACAATAATTGCAGAGATAATAGGAAAACCTGCTCTGGGCCTTGTGTTCTCTGTGACCCAGTACTACTCAGTCTAGTTGTCAGCTCTTTGTCTAAAAAATAGAGAACCACGAGATGATTTCATCCTTTTTGTTTCATGAAAAGTTACGGAATTCCCTGGCAGTCTGGTGGTTAGGACGCTACATTTTTTTTTAACTGCTGAGGGCTAGGGTTCAATCCCTGATCAGGGAACTAAGATCCTGTAAGCCACATGGCATGGCCAAAAAAAAAAAAAAAAGTGTACATCCTGATTGATGGCTAAAACCTGAGCATATGCAGTTGGAAATCTATGCTGGTTTATGAAGTTACCTTAAAATTGGAGGTTTATTAACAAAAGTGTCACCCAGATATTTTCTATCACCTAAGCCACAGACATTGTTAAATGCTATTACTTAAAGCCTATAGAATAGTCTTTCTTGGCAAATTCCACTACTTTAACCAAATTTTTCCACTTGATGATCTGGGATGAATTATTTCAGTTTTTCATTGCTGATGCACTGAAAGCTTTGTCCTATTCACAGGGTATTTCTTGCTGGCCGACACCAAGTTTACATCACAGCCTGGCTACATTGGAAGGCTCTACGGTCCCTCACTGCCAGGAAACCAGCAGTATTGTTTGCGTTTTTATTATGCCATCTCTGGATTTTTAAAAATGAGTGACACCCTAGCAGTTTATATCTTTGAAGAGAACCATGTGGTTCAAGACAAGATCTGGTCTGTGCTGGAGTCCCCAAGGGGCGTTTGGATGCAAGCTGAAATCACCTTTAGGAAGCCCATGCCTACCAAGGTACAGTAGAATCTTTCTGCAATTTCCAGTCACTGGACTGGGTTAGTGAATTTCTGTTTAATTATTTTCAACTGATGGTGCATTGTTTTTCTTCTGTTCAAGCTGAAAGTCCCACCCTCACATCCTGTTCCCAGGCATGTGTGAGTTATATCCTTCACTTTTCAGTTTTCCGTCTCTCAGAATCATGGGCACATAGGGAGTTTGCTTGTTGTTTACTTCTTAGATTCCCTGAGAATAGTCCAAAGAGAGAATATGTGAATAAAGTTCTACATTGAGGCTTTAAGGTCAACACCGTAAACCTCTAGCTGAACACAGGATGGGGAAGCTCGGTAAAATAGGAGAGCCAACTCAGACAGAAAGAATTTACATAAGGGAACCATCAGAAGCTTATTGATAGAAGTAAGAAAACAAAGAGATCTTTATTGAAAAGGAAATGGAAAAGAAAATTGTGATCTCTTGAATTTTACAGCTCATAAACTTAAGGAAGCTTAACAGATACGATAAATTCTGTCAACTATTAATACAACCCAGATTACAACTGGAATGGGAAAACCTGTTTTGTTTCACCTGCCAGTTGGTGATAAGATCTCTCTCATGCACCCTCTGTGCAAGAAAGAAGGTCCCTTCCTTCAAGCAGATGGCCTCACACAACGGAAGCTCAATAGATATATCACTGAAGAATGGCTGTTCAGTTGATCATGTTCGTAACTAGGCTCCTGAAGAAAAGATATACACAGCAGAGCAGTAGAACTTTCTTCATACATATTGATGGTCCAAATTTCTCTTAGTTATAACCATTTGGACAGAAACATAGCTTTGTCTATAACTTCCTAGCAAAGAAATTTTGTACACCTTTCCCATCATGATGTTGCTTGGTTACTCTTCATTCATTAGAATACACACCAGGGCATGATTAAATCTTTACAATGAGTAATCAAAGATCTTTGAAACTATTTACAAAAAAAATTTTTCCCCATTGCTAGGCAAGAAAAAATGATGATTATAATGACATAACAGCCTCCTTAACTTACTGATTTCTAAAAGAGTCAAACCAATTTATGATACCTATAGTAGAATATAAGCACTGAAGTTTTATCACATTCTCATAGGCACTGCTTTTATTGTTTTCATGCTAACTAAATAGGTAGTCCCCATTACCAATTATTTAACTCTCTCAAGTAGTAATGGTAACACTCACACACCAAACATGTGCCTGATCCATACAATCAGGGATGCACGTAATAAAATTTTTACTGTACTCCACACCCTCTGTTGCTAATGTTTTAAAAGAGGGAAAGTATAACAAGTATTTCATTCACTTATTTGACTTTCATTTGTTTATTCATTTATTCAACCGTACTTTATTAGGTATAAGTTCAGTGTAAAGGATAGAAAGATCAATGAGGCTCAGATTCTACTTTTGAGAATAAGATCACAGATAATAGAATGTTAAGATACAAACATGTAAACAACTAACAACAGTGCAATCTCACTGCCTCACAGAAAGGTTATGTAGAAAAATAGAGGAGTAGTTCTACCAACTGGACACATAAAAATAAAGATGAATAGAGGACCAGCTGAGCTGGTGTTTGGAGGGTAAGTCTTCAAGCCATGCCGGATTCTAACTCCTTTCATGCACTACCCACCTGACTCCTCTCTTCTCCCTCCCCCCAGCCCCTCGTCCCTTACTCACAAAACATAGGTTGTTAGTAATTTATCTGCTCCTAAGTGTCAGTCCCTGCTCTTATTTGACTCCCATGGAATGGAAGGAAGCCACCCAGCAACTAAGGATGCCCCAGAGAATTTGCCCTTTTCTTCTTTGACTGACTTCCAACCCTCCCAGCAACCACACAAACCCTACCCACCTACTTCAGGAAAATTTGATCTAGACCCAGTGGGGGAAGGGAAGTTCTTATAGCCTCAGAAGGAGCTAGTATGAATTCAGTCCCAGAGCTGATGAGGAGAAGGTACAGGTCAACACAAGCAAACTCTGGACACATGTCTGAAAGTGGTGAATAGTTTTTGGAAGGTCCTTGCTAAACAGAACCAGTTTCTCAGAGAGTGAGAGAACCATTTGACATGCATACAGACAGCAGTGAGTAAGGTAAGAAACTAATGCATAACATATACAGGTAGAAACAAACATACATGTGGTATTTCAGAGAAGAAATAAAATGAAAAGTCAAAGTTTCCCTTACCACTCCTGTACTCAAACTCCAATTCTACTTCTTTTTCTAAAGGTTTTTTCCCTGATTTTCTGATGTTTTTCTCCATAATTCCAGATATTCTATTTCTGCCTCATTTCTTAATTCATTAACCTTAGCAGTATTTGCTGACTCCCTTCTATAAAAGATAAGAAATTTAGCTTATTTATACTATTTCCTTTTGTTTTCTCCATCTTCCTTACAATTTTTTGGTTGTATTTTTATTTTTAACTTTCTCTTGGATCCCTTTGCGATTCTGATACACCTAATCATCTGTTTTTGTTCCCATCGACTTCAGGTTGTGTCCTATTACATTTTCACCCCTCTGTTTCCCCTCCCCTCACTTACCCTCTCCACCTCTCAGTTTTCTCAGCAATACATTTGCTTGTACCTAGAAATGGCTTAAAACATTTCTATTCCTCCAGTGAAGACTTTGAGCTTTGCCAATAGCAGGACTTCCCCATATGGGTCCCCTTGGCAATTTGGAAGGGACAGTGCTCCCTCTGTAGGCAGCCATACCTCCCATGATTGGGATTTTGACATCTGCAATGACACCAACAACCCAAGTTATTTCCACATGTTTCCATGTGGCCCCAGAGGTGCCAGGCCATCCTTGGATGAGAACTGTGGCTTTAGAAGTTGATTCTGAAAATTGAAATTAAGAGCTAGCCCCACCTACAATCCACCTTTGCCTCCTTGGATCTGTGCTCTGCTGAGCAGCATAGTGGTGATGAGGGAGCCTCCCCTTCAATGACCCTCTGGCTTCCTGTTGCTCTTCTGGGAAAAGGCTTGCATGCTCTGACATCAGCCCCTCCCCGGCCTCGCCTCTTACTCCCACCATTCTAATAACATTGCAATCAGTTCCTGGAACACACTGCTCTCTTCCACCTTGGGCCATTGCACACCCAGTTTCCTCTGCCTACACTTTTGTTAATTCAGTCACTGGCTTGAACTTCCCTTCTGCAGAGACTCCTTTTCTGGCTCATTCCTCAAAATAGATTAGTGTTCCCTGGGCCTCCTAGGCCTCTTCTCCATCATTCTGGAGACAGGATAGCACAGCAATTAAAAGAAATGACTGAGGAGTCTGTTTTCAAATCTCCATTCTACCACTTAAATGACTTTACAATCTTAGTTTTTTCCCTTAATTGAGATATGATTGACATGCATTTGAGGGGCACAGTGTAATGGTTTGGTATATGTATATATTGTGAAATGATCACCCCAGTGCATCTAGTTAACATCCATCACCTCACATAGTTAATGAGTATTTTTTCTTGTATAAGAACTTCTAAGATTTACTCACTTAGCAACATTCAAATATACAATAGTTTGCTAAATATACTCACCATGCTGCTCTTTATAAATTTAAAAGTGAAGAAACTGAAGTTTCCAAAAGTTAATATAGTCCTATTCTTGCTGTTACCTTGTCGCTGTACCCCAGACAAAATCCTTTACAGTTGTGCCTCTAAAATACATCTCAGATATGTTTACTTCTGTGTCCCCAACCACCACCCTAGTCTAAGCCACCATCATTTCTTACCTAAATTGCTCCGTATCTTTCTATCTGGTTTTTCTGCTTCCACCTTGCTCTCTACACTCTCATGCAGCCACCAGAATCATCATCTTGAAATGGAAATAGGATCATGCCACTCTCCTGCCAGAAACTGTCCTATGGTCTTTAGAATAAAGCCCCATTCCCTCCTGTGGCTCATAAGGCCCTGTACCATCTGGCCCCTGCGTCCTTCACGAACTTCACCTTCCTTTGCTCTGCCCATGATCACATGGTCACACAGTCCCCATGGTCCTGCTGGCCTTCTCTCGGTCTCCTGAGTTCCAAGGCCTTTCCTTCATTGACGACATCATGCTTGCAGTCCCCTCGCCCACCTATCCTATGTCAAGATGGTTCTTGTTCTGCTGTCCCGGTCAGGTGTCTCCTTTTAGAAAGGAACTGCCTGACCACCTGGTCTTTTTCCATCCCCAGATTATTCTACAAGATATCACCTAGTTTATTTTGTGCATAGCATTTACCCTGATCTGAAATGTTCTCATTTGTTTGTCTACTTATTCATTGTCCATCTCTTTTCCCATAAAAATATGACACTGAAAAATGAGTAAGTAAAATAATGAGAGTGGACTTTCTAAGGCTGATAAGTGACAGAGCTGGGGTTTGATCCATGGTCTATAGACTGTCAGAAGCCTGCCCTTTGCCACCGGTATGGCAATCCTGGGTGCTCAGGATTTCCATCCAGTCTTGGGGAAGGCCTGTTCTTCTGCAGCTGGAGAAGGTGAGGCTCCCAAATGTGCCTTGGGGCATGGGCACCATCTTTTATTTTATTTGATTCTCACAGCATTCCTGTAAAGGAAGTGAAGTATCTCCTTAAAGTGCCCTTGGCCTTCTAGAAGTCAAAGTTATACCAACTCCGGGTCACATCCTACTAGAAATGGATGCCTAAGCTCAGAGTTCACTGCACATATGTCACTGTTGTGAGGAAAACCCTTCCCTGCCTCTGCTTCAAGTCCTCACTGTCCCATTCCTGAAGCCAATCAAGTGCCAGTGGTCAGGGACCAACTCACCGAGAGTGAGTAGCTGCCTTTTCATACCTGTTCCCTGGCTGAAAGCCTTTTATGTGACTTTTGAATACACCTAGCCCAATTTTCACTGGTAGAGATGTTTGGTACATATGTTTGAGTATCTGTGCTGCATAGTCAAAATAATAACGACAATAATCTCTTACTTTCACATTGCTCCTAGTGTAACCTGCTTTCATGAACATTATTTTTACCTCTCAGTGAGCTGGCTTGTGAGACTAGAAATGAGCTGAGTGAGGGCAGCCTGCACAGAACTGAAAGAGATGATGCCTATGAATCCTTATGAGGATCAGGACCTAGAAAAAAAATCCTGTAGTCTCTTTGTTCAAAAGAGACTAAAGAATTCTCTTTTCTCTCTCACTCTTGCTCTCTCTCCAGCTACATTTATTCAATGCCAATTACACGCCAGGTGCAAAAAGTAAAAAAGTCAGGACTTTTTTCCCTCTTTCCTTTTGTTTCTCCCTACATGTTACCTCATCTGTGCCTTCCCAGGTAGCTTCCACTCTGGATGCTTCTTTACCTTTATTTCAATATTTGCTCTTACCCAGACCATTTTAAGGACAATGGGTTGATTTGATTAACAAGTCCCTGCTAGCTCCCCTACATAGTCTAATGTTTGATGGAAACTATAATATATATTAATATTTCTATTTAAGGAATAGTAGCAATGGTAAGAATTTTCCTGAGATCATTCTAGCCAAATAGCCATATGGATGGATTATGTATAATATCACAGCTGCCAACAGGACTAGGAACTTTCATTGAATGCTTTCCATGTGCCAGGAGCTATGCTAAATATTCGACATGCGTTACTTCATTTGGTTCCACAACACCTTAGGAAGGAAGGCTGTATAGTCCCATTTAACAGATGAGGGAAATTAAGGACCTTGTTCAACATCACACAATTACTAAGAGGCAGAGCAGAGAGGTAACTCCAAGTCTTTTTCAATCCAGAAGCCGTGCCTTTTGTACTATGCTTTATGCCCCTAGCTCTCTTCTGGCTTATGTCAAAAGTATAGGATTGGGTGAGGAGAAACCAGCCCTAACTCAAGACTTCCAAAGATTTCCGAAACTTTATTATTGACTCTCAGTTGTTCTATTTTAGAAATCACTTTCGCTCCAAGGAGCTAAAATTCAAGGCTCCAAGGTCAAAATTTTGGCTCCAAAGGTCAAAATTCAAGGTGCTTCAACATAGACAAAGGAGATCTGTGGGGTAGAAGGAAGAATGGCATCATGCCTGAGATTTGGCTGTGGATTCTTTGGCTTTTATGCCTTTATACTTGGGGCTAGTTATGTGAGTCTCTCTGAGCCTGGCTTTTCTTCTTATACAAAATGGGTGTATTAATAGTACCTACCTCATAGGCTTATGGTGCATGTAAAGCCCTCAGCTTAGCACCTGGCGCGTAATTGGCATTGATTAAATGTAGCTGGAGAGAGAGCAAGAGTGAGAAAAGAGAATTCTTTAGTCTCTTTTGAACAAAGAGACTACAGGATTTTTTTTCTAGGTCCTGATCCTCATAAGGATTCATAGGCATCATCTCTTTCAGTTCAGTTCAGTTCAGTCGCTCAGTCATGTCTGACTCTTTGCGATCCCATGAATTGCAGTACACCAGCCCTCCCTGTCCATCACCAACTCCTGGAATTCACTCAAACTCACGTCCATCGAGTCGGTGATGCCATCCAGCCATCTCATCCTCTGTCGTCCCCTTCTCCTCCTGCCCCAAATCCCTCCCAGCATCAGAGTCTTTTCCAATGAGTCAACTCTTCACATGAGGTGGCCGAAGTATCACCTCTTTAGTACATGACTAATTCTGTACCTTAACTTTTCTTTAAATTAAAAATCAGGTCTAAGTTAAGTCTTCATTTTGATAGTACCAGACTGCTATGCTTACATAATCATCAACTAATATATTTGTTAATGTTTTAGAAACATTTGAAAAATCATGAATCATGAAATGGTTTTCTTTTTCCTTTTTTTAAAATGTATTTATTTGGCTGCTTTGGGCCTTTGTGGGATCTTCATTCTGTCATGCAGGAACTTTTGTTGTGGCACTTGGGCATAGTTACGGTACAGCATGTGGGATCTTAGTCTAAGACCAGGGATCTAACACAAGACCCCTGCATTGCAAGGCAGATTCTTAACCACTGGACCACCAGAGAAGTCCTATGAAATGGGTTTTCTTGATCTGATTGTCCTCAGCACATTACTAAATATAGAGCAGTAATCAAGACTTACATTGAGACTTTCACACACCATAGATAGTCATGAGGAGAGGGAACAATTCACTCCAGAATGCTTTTCCTGAAAGCCAAATGTCAGGAGAGACTAGAGTCATTGTCAGAAAGTCTGTAATGATGAAGCACAAATATTAACCTTTATATTCAAATCCTTAGGGTGACATTATGCTTAGTCACTAAAGAACCTATGTTAGGTCCTTCAATGTCATTTGACTTGAAACGAATTTTCCTTTTAACAAAAATCATTAAGTAGTCTGTTAATTAGAGGCACTGGAAGAAACTCAGTATCATGCTCATTAAATATTTCATTTGAAAAAAATGTTAAATGGCCCATAAATGAGAGCATAACCAGACATACTCTTTCATCTGGGTCTGGCTTAATGATCAGCTCAGTAGTCATTAACATCTGCATGGTAAACCCTTCAATATCTACATCTTTATTCTGTTGTAAGATTAAAGAACAAACTTCAAGAGTCATTTATGAATATAGAGAAAACCTTCATATAGCCAGTTTGAAAAAATATACATTTTTTAAAACCAGTTCAGTTCAGTTCAGTCGCTCAGTTGTGTCCAACTCTTTGCGACCCCATGAGCCGCAGCACGCCAGGCCTCCCTGTCCATCACCAACTCCCAGAGTCCACCCAAACCCATGTCCATCAAGTTGATGATGCCATCCAACCATTTCATCCTCTGCCATCCCCTTCTCCTCCTGCCCCCAATCTTTCCCAGCATCAGGGTCTTTTCCAATGAGTCAGCTCTTTGCATCAGGTGGCCAAAGTATTGGAGTTTCAGCCTCAACATCAGTCCTTCCAATGAACACCCAGGACTGATCTCCTTCAGAATGGACTGGTTAGATCTCCTTGCAGTCCACAGGACTCTCAAGAATCTTCTCCAAAAGTTCAAAAGCATCAATTCTTCGGCACTCAGCTTTCTTCACAGTCCAACTCTCACATCCATACGTGACCACTGGAAAAACCATACCCTTGACTAGACGGACCTTTGTTGGCAAAGTAATGTCTCTGCTTTTTAATATGCTGTATGCTATGTTATGCTATGCTAAGTCACTTCAGTCGTGTCCGACTCTGTGCAACCCCATAGACGGCGTAGAGGTTGGTCATAACTTTCCTTCCAAGGAGTAAGCGTCTTTTAATTTCGTGGCTGCAATCACCATCTGCAGTGACACTGGAGCCCAGAAAAATAAAGTCAGCCACTGTTTCAACTGTTTCCCCATCTATCTGCAGTGAAGTGATGGGACCGGCTGCCATGATCTTAGTTTTCTGAATGTTGAGCTTTAAGCCAACTTTTTCACTGTCCTCTTTCACTTTTATCAGGAGGCTCTTTAGTTCTTCACTTTCTGCCATAAGGGTGGTGTCATCTGCATATCTGAGGTTATTGATATTTCTCCGGGCAATCTTGATTCTAGCTTGTGCTTCCTCTGGCCCAGAATTTCTCATGATGTACTCTGCATAGAAGTTAAATAAGCAGGGTGACAATATACAGCCTTGACGTACTCCTTTTCCTATTTGCAACCAGTCTGTTGTTCCACATCCAGTTCTAATTTTGCTTCCTGATCTCCATACAGGTTTCTCAAGAGGCAGGTCAGGTGGTCTGGTATTCCCATCTTTTTCAGAATTTTCCACAGTTTATTGTGATCAACACAGTCAAAGGCTTTGGCATAGTCAATAAAGCAGAAATAGATGCTTTTCTGGAACTCTCTTGCTTTTTCCATGATCCAGCGGATGTTGGCAATTTGATCTCTGGTTCCTCTGCCTTTTCTAAAACCAGCTTGAACATCTGGAAGTTCATGGTTCACGTATTGCTGAAGTCTGGCTTGGCAAATTGTAAGCATTACTTTACTACCACGTGAGATGAGTGCAATTGTGTGGTAGTTTGAGCGTTCTTTGGCATTGCCTTTCTTTGGGATTGGAATGAAAACTGACCTTTTCCAGTCCTGTGGCCACTGCTGAATTTCCATATTTGCTGGCATATTGAGTGCAGCACATTCACAGCATCATCTTTCAGGATTTTAAATAGCTCAACTGGAATTCCATCACCTCCACTAACTTTGTTCATAGTGATGGTTCCTAAGGCCCACTGGACTTCACATTCCAGGATGTCTGGCTCTCGGTGAGTGATCACACCATCATGATTATCTGGGTCATGAAGATCTTTTTTGTACAGTTCTTCTGTGTATTCTTGCCACCTCTTCTTAATATCTTCTGCTTCTGTTAGGTTCATACCTTTTCTTGTCCTTTATTGAGCCCATCTTTGCATGAAATGTTCCCTTGGTATCTCTAATTTTCTTGAAGAGATCGCTAGTCTTTCCCATTTTATTGTTTTCCTCTATTTCTTTGCACTGATCACTGAGGAAGGCTTTCTTATCT
This sequence comes from Bubalus kerabau, assembly GCF_029407905.1. NCBI lineage: Eukaryota > Metazoa > Chordata > Mammalia > Artiodactyla > Bovidae > Bubalus > Bubalus kerabau. Next base: position 111,720,063 of record NC_073627.1, read on the forward strand.
CTCCTTGCTATTCTTTGGAACTCTGTGTTCAAATGGGTATATCTTTCCTTTTCTCCTTTGCTTTTCACGTCCCATCTTTTCACAGCTATTTGTAAGGCCTCCTCAGACAGCCATTTTGCTTTTTTGCATTTCTTTTTCTTGGGGATGGTCTTGATTCCTGTCTCCTGTACAATGTCATGAGCCTCCATCTATAGTTCATCAGGCACTTTGTCTATCAGATCTAGTCCTTTAAATCTATTTCTCACTTCCACTGTATAGTCATAAGGGATTTAATTTAGGTTATATCTGAATGGTCTAGTAGTTTTCTCCACTTTCTTCAATTTCAGTCTGAATTTGGCAATAAGGAGTTCATGATCTGAGCCACAGTCAGCTCCTGGTCTTGTTTTTGCTGACTGTATAGAGCTTCTTCATCTTTGGCTGCAAAGAATATAATCAATTTGATTTCAGTGTTGACCATCTGGTGATGTCCACGTGTAGAGTCTTCTATTGTGTTGTTGGAAGAGGGTGTTTGCTATGACCAGTACATTCTCTTGGCAGAACTGTATTAGCCTTTGCCCTGCTTCATTCTGTACTCCAAGGCCAAATTTGCCTGTCACTCCAGGTGTTTCTTGACTTCCTACTTTAACCAGGCAAGAACCTTATGTCAGCGGGCTTCTCTGATAGCTCAGTTGGTAAAGAACCCACCTGCAATGCAGGAGACTCCAGTTCAATTCTTGGGTCAGGAAGACCCACTGGAGAAGGGATAGGGTACCCACTCCAGTACTGTTGGAATTCCCTTGTGGCTCAGCTGGTAAAGAATCCACCTGCAATGCAGGAGATCTGGGCTTGATACCTGGGTTGGGAAGATGCCCTGAAGAAAGAAAAGGCTATCCACTCCAGTATTCTGGCCTGAAGGATTCCATGGACTGTATAGTCCATGGTGTCACAGAGGGTCACTTTGGGGTCTCAAAGTGCTTCCATATGTCAGCACTTATCAGAGTATGTCCCATGGAATACAAATCCCTTGAATTGTTCTATTGAAAACAGGTTATGTGGTCAAATGAGTTGGAGAAATTTTGCATGCTAGATCTCTACTCTTCCACATGCACATAGGAAGGTTTGCCCTGCACAATAACATGTTAGAAACTCTGGTAAGTTCTACATTAAAGAACCCTGTTTAACCTTTTGTAAGGTGGCAGTTTTCTCAGAATATGTGACATAGACCCCTTGTGTAGCCCCTTTTAATGAAATACTACTATCCTAGCTTTTGAACTGTGGTGTTGGAGAAGACTCTTGAGAGTCCCTTGGACTGCAAGGGAGATCCAACCAGTCCATCCTAAAGGAAATCAGTCCTGAATATTCATAGGAAGGACTGACGCTTAAGCTGAAACTCCAATACTTTGGCCACCTGATGTGAAGAGCTGACTCATTGGAAAAGACCCTGATGCTGGGAAAGATTGAAGGCAGGAGGAGAAGGGGATGACAGAGGATGAAATGGTTGAATGGTGTCACCGACTCAATGGACATGAGTTTGAGTAAACTCTGGAAGTTGGAGATGGACAGGGAGGCCTGGCGTGCTGCAGTTCATGGGGTCACAAAGAGTCGGACATGACTGAGCAACTGAACTGAACTGAACTATCCTAGCATCATGCATTGTACTGAAATTATCTCCTTACCTACCTATCTTCATTAGCTTACCTCAGACTGTAAGCTTCTGGAGAACAGAGACCTATATCTTATTTATTATTTTTGATTTCTAATGTAACACAATTTCTAGAACAGAGTGGGTACTCAAAGGGTACTGAGCTTTCAAGGAAAATGTGTAGATGGCAAGGAAGAACAATGTAAATCAATCACAGGAAGAAGGAAGATTAACTGTTTCTGCTTTTGAATCATATAAATTGTAATCTCTTATAGCCCAGTGCCATGGGTCCTGAAAAGAATTTGAATATGAACAGTTAAAAGCAGGAATAACCTGCTGGAATAGATATAAGGATACACACAGACACATATATGCTGAGTCTGGTTTGAGGCTTTTTATGATGATTTTTATTAAGACCAAAAGCTGTAACTCTTTTCTTTGGAACAACTTTCATCACACCATTTCCCTATTCCCAAAGACTGATAAGAGGTTTTTCCCAGCCCTTTCTATTTTCCTGATCCTTTTCCTGTCTCCCAACACAGCCTCCATGTTTCTCAAGCCTCCATTCTGTGCTGTGGTCCATGGAGCACTCACCTCCACATCATAGTCTTCCTATCCACAGGTCCTCTGGCTTCTTCCTCCTTGGTCCTCTGAACCCCTGGGAACCTCAGCAACTATTTTCATCTTCTTTGCCCTGAGCTTTTCAGCACAACTGGAGAAAATAAGATTAGTTTCCACTGTCCCATCCATGCTACTGGATCCAAGCTGCTGGGAAAGTCTTTTACTCAGATCATCTCTCACTGACTTCCTTTCTCATTCCTTATCCCAGATATTCAGATCCATTTCAGTCACAAGTCTCCAACTTGATTTTCTCTGTGTCATTCTTAGGATGTGACCTCATGGGTTCATCTCCCAAAAAAATGAAAGCATTGAGAACAAGCCCCTTCAATTTTGTTTCTCTCCAAATCCTCACCTGCATCTCTTTGACTCCAACAGTTGGTTTCTCATTCAAAACCAACCAGTCATTTATTTGATTTCACCATCCTGCCACCCTGATTTCATAAATTGTTCTCTCTCTCATAAATCTTTAATTTATTTAGTCCTTTGCATACTGCCAGCAAATATTGATCATACAAATGAACAGCAAACCTTCCTTTCACCTTTTTATCCATTTAAGTTGTCACCCTATCCTATTCCTTTAGTCTTCAAACTCTTTGGAAAATGTTTTCAGTTACTGTCTAGGATCCAGTGCAGTTTCTCATTCTTCAAATCCTTGCCTTACTCCTCCACTGCTTCCTCAAAGGATTTCAGTTCAGTTGCTCAGTCATGTCCAATTCTTTGTGACCCCATGGACTGCAGCATGCCAGGCCTCCCTGTCCATCTCCGACTCCTTGAGCTTGCTCAGACTCATGTCCGTCAAGTCAGAGATGCCATCAACCATCTCATCCTCTGTCATCCCCTTCTGCCTTCAATCTTTCCCAGCGTCAGGGTCTTTTCCAATGAGTCAGTTCTTCGCATCAGGTGACCAAAATATTGGAGCTTCAGCATCAGTCCTCCCAATGAATATTCAGGACTGATTTCCTTTAGGATAGACTGGTTTGATCTCCTTGCAGTCCAAGGGACTCTCAAGAGCCTCCTCAAACACCACAGTTCAAAAGCACCAATTCTTCAGTGCTCAGCTTTATTTATGGTCCAACTCTCACATCCATGCATGACTACTGGAAAAACCATAGCTTTGACTAGATGGATCTTTGTTGGCAAAGTAATGTCCCTGCTTTTTAATATGCTGTCTAGGTTGGTCATAACTTTTTGCCAAGGAGCAAGCATCTTTTACTTTCATGGCTGCAGTCACCATCTGCAGTGATTTTGGAGCCCAAGAAAATAAATTCTGCCACTGTTTCCATTGGTTCCCCATCTATTTACCATGAAGTGATGGAACTGGATGCCATGATCTTCATTTTTTGAATGTTAAGTTTTAAGCTCACTTTTTCACTCTCCTCCTTCACTTTCATCAATAGGCTTTTTAATTCCTCTTCACTGTCTACCATAAGTGTGGTGTCATCTGCATATCTGAGATTATTGATATTTCCCCTAGCAATCTTGATTCCAGCTTGTGCTTCATCCAGCCCAGCATGTCACATGATGTACTCTGCATACAAGTTAAATAAGCAAGGTGACCAATATACAGCCTTGATGTACTCCTTTCCCAATTTGGAATCAGTCTGTTGTTCCATGTCGGGTTCTAGCTATTGCTTCTTGACCTGCATACAGATTTCTCAGGAGGCAGGTAAGGTGGTCTGATATTCCCATCTCTCTAAGAATTTTCCAGTTTGTTGTGATCCACACAGTGTGCTTTAGCATAGTCAATGAAGCAGAAGTACATGTTTTTCTGGAATTCTCTTGTTTTTTCTATAATCTAATGGATGTTGGCAATTTGATTTCTGATTCTTCTGCCTTTTCTAAATCCAGCTTAAACATCTGGAAGTTTGCAGTTCACGTACTGGTGAAGCCTAGCTTGGAGAATTTTGATTTATCAACAGCAAATATTTTTCATTGATCACTCTGCAGGAACCAACCTGAGAAAATCACCTTTCTCTCAGAGTCCATCTCAAGAGTCCCTTCCTCTCTGAATCCTTACAAGTCATTAATTTGTGTTTTGTTAGATTGAGATTATACAAAAAAGATCCCAGTCAGGAATAGAAGACTTGGCTTCAAGTAATGATAAATCAGGAGGCTTCCCAGGTGGCTCAGATGGTAAGGAATCTGCCAATGCTGGAGATGTGCAGGAGAGGTGGTTTCCATCCCTGGGTTGGGAAGATCCCCTAGGGGAGAAAATGGCAACCCACTACAGTATTCTTGCCTGAGAAATCCCTGGACAGAGGAGACTGGCTGACTCTGGACCTTGGGGGTCACAAAACAGTTGGACGTGACTGAGCAACTGAGCACGCATGCGCACACTTGGCAAATCAGAATGTCATGTCACCTCTCTATGAAATGAAAACATGTGTCCTGATGTCTGCTAAGTCTCTTCTACCTTCATTAAGATATTTTTAAGCATTTTAGTGTCAAAAAATGTTTTTTAATATCGTGCGGCACCATCCCTGTGCATAGCTTTCTCTGTTTATTTCCTCTCACAATAATCTTTTTGTTTTAGTAAAACATCAATGAAATTTAAGTCTGTGATTTGGATTTCTGCTTTTAAAATCTTCCTTTTCACTTTGCCTTTTAATAATGGAAATGCCACTAGATATAAAATATCTAAGGTTCTGAAATTTTTAAAGATGACACTTAGCAGTTCACTCAGATAGAAGAGCAGGTCTAGTAAATTTCTGGAGAGATTTAGGTGCCTATTTAATAACAAGACACCCTGCTATAAAGGGACTAAGGAACCAGAAAGCCAATGTGTAGACAAGATATATGAGAAAAGATAAATTTCCTATCATATTTCATGATGTCTGGGAACTCTGGGAAATGGCTGCTCCAGGATATTAATGTTCCAGCATAATTAAAGCAGGACAGCTGAGTCCAAAGTAGAAATTGCAGGATCGTTAATTTCTGACAAGATAATCAACACATTTTAGAACAGATTAAGGTAGTTCCATATACAGAGCCAGGAAAATTATACCGTCAAGTGGAATAAGTTTCAATGTGAAATTGGATAGAGGAGCTAAGTACAGGAAAGGAGCCTACTGTTGAGTTTTTCCAAGCAAAACTCAGTGTCAGTTGTCAGTACAGGAATTATTAATGACTTTAAATATGAGTAAGGCAGAGTTGATCTACTCTGGTTTTCCTTCTCTTTCAGATATTCGTTGCTGGGCTTCTGTGTTTCACATCAGTTTATAGGGGAATGACTGGAAAGACTGACTAGCACAGCTGGTAGTTGCTAACACAGTTTACATGAGGGTGATGTTCTCGCCAGGGTATTCTTACATGACTTTCCCAAGGAATCAATTTCATGGAATATTGCTGGATTACCACGTTCATCCTTGCAGCAACATGGAAATATCTGAGATATTCTTTCCCCATAGTCTTATAAATAAGCTTAATTTACTGCTACTGATAAGTCACTTCAGTCGTGTCCGACTCTGTGCGACCCCATAGACGGCAGCCCACCAGGCTCTGCCGTCCCTGGGATCCTCCAGGCAAGAACACTGGAGTGGGTTGCCATTTTCTTCTCCAATGCAGGAAAGTGAAAAGTGAAAGTGAAGTCGCTCAGTTGTGTCCGACCCTTAGCGACCCCATGGACTGCAGCCTACCAGGCTCCTCCGTCCATGGGATTTTCCAGGCAAGAGGACTGGAGTGGGGTGCCATTGCCTTCTCCTAATTTAGGCAAATATTTATTCCAAAGGTTGTTTATGAGCCTACGAACACTACCACCCTCCACACTTCCAAATTCCTAATCTGGTATTTCATAATGGGTGGATTTTTAGGGAATCTTTTCTCAAGTATTTTCAGTCAGTTTAGTTCAGTTGCTCAGTCGTGTCCAACTTTCTGCGACCCCATGGACTGCAGCACGCCAGGCCTCCCTGTCCATCGCCAACTCCTGGAATTTGCTCAAACTCATGTCCATTGAGTCGGTGATGCCATCCAGTCATCATCCTCTATCATCCCCTTCTCCTCCTGCCTTTCCCAGAATCAGGGTCTTTTGCAATGAGTCAGCTTTTTGCATCAAGTAGCCGAAGTATTGGAGTTTCTGCTTCAGCATCAGTCCTTCCAATGAATATTCAGGACTGATTTCCTTTAGGATGGACTGGTTGGCTCTCCTTGCAGTCCAAGGGACTCTCAAGAGTCTTCTCCAACACCACAGTTCAAAATTCTTCAGCGCTCAGTTTTCTTTATAGTCTAACTCTCACATCCATACATGACTACTGGAAAAACCACAGCTTTGACTAGACAGACCTTTGTTGGCAAAGTAATGTCTTTGCTTTTTAATATGCTGTCTAGGTTGGTCATAACTTTCCTTCCAAGGAGAAAGCATCTTTTAAATTCATGGCTGCAGTCACCATCTGCAGTGATTTTGGAGCCCCCCAAAATAAACTCTGTCATGGATTTCATTGTTTCCCCATCTATTTGCCATGAAGTGATGGAACTGGATGCTATGATCTTAGTTTTTTCTGAATGTTGAGTTTTAAGGCAACTTTTTCACTCCTCTTTCACTTTCATCAAGAGGCTCTTTAGTTCTTCTTCACTTTCTGCCATAAGGGTGGTGTCATCTGCATATCTGAGGTTATTGATATTTCTCTGGGAAATCTTGATTCCGGCTTGTGCTTCATCCAGCCCAGCGTTTCTCATGATGTACTCTGCATATAAGTTAAATAAGCAGGGTGATGATATATAGCCTTGACGTACTCCTTTTCCTATTTGGAACCAGTCTGTTGTTCCATGTCCAGTTCTAACTGTTGCTTCCTGACCTGCATACAGATTTCTCAAGAGGCAGGTCAGGTGGTCTGGTATTCCCATCTCTTTAAGAATTTTCCACAATTTGTTGTGGTCCACACAGTCAAAGGCTTTGGCATAGTCAATAAAGCAGATGATTTTCTGGAACTCTTGCTTTTTTGATGATCCAACGGATGTTGGCAATTTGATCTCTGGTTCCTTTGCCTTTTCTAAATCCAGCTTGAGCATCTGGAAGTTCATGGTTCACGTATTGCTGAAGCTTAGCTTGGAGAATCGACCTTTTCCAGTCCTGTGGCCAATGCTAAGTTTTCCAAATTTGCTGGCTTATTGAGTACAACACTTTCACAGCATCATCTTTTAGGATTTGAAATAGCTTAACTGGAATTCCATCATCTCCAGTAACTTTGTTCATAATGATGCTTCTTAAAGCCCACTTGGCCTTGCATTCCAGGATGTGTGGCTCTCGGTTGGTGATCACATCATCATGATTATCTGGGTCATGAAGATCTTTTTTGTATAGTTCTTCTGTGTATTATCTCCACCTCTTCTTAATATCTTCTGCTTCTGTTAGGTCTATACCATTTCTGTCCTTTATTGAGCCCATCTTTGCATGAAATGTTCCCTTGGTATCTCTAATTTTCTTGAAGATATCTCTAGACTTTGCTTTTCTATTGTTTTCCTCTATTTCTTTGCACTGGTCACTGAGAAAGGCTTTCTTATCTCTCCTTGCTATTCTTTGGAACTCTGCATTCAAATGGGTATATCGCTCCTTTCCTCTTTTGCCTTTTGCTTCTCTTCTATTCACAGCTATTTGTAAGACCTCCTCAGACAACCAGTTTACATTTTTGCAAGTATTTTGGATGAGACAATATTGATTTTAATGCTTACACTGAGATTCTCTGGAGATCCTCTGATTTTCTAAACTCGTAGATCATTTAGGTATTTGCTGTATGCTCTAGGTATAAGCTCAATTCACTACTTGGAAATTGTTAATTCACACATTAGTGAAGACTCTCTGCTTTCCTGCATGGAAGAACACCTTATTTCCTTTTGCACAGATATTTCCATCTTTTTTCCCCCTCTTGTATGGCTTTCTCTGGGAAATTTGTGGTCTCTCTTTGCAGTGCATACCTCCAGTGGAAGTCTCTCTCCAGGCAGTCTACAAGCCTCTTCCTAATGGCATCTGCCACCACACCCTGAAGGGTCATGAAGTCCTATTTTCTGTTCAACATCAACTTACATGGGAATGTATGCAATGCTCAAGGATGCATCATTACTGTTTGTGGCCTGCCTAGTTCATCTCAGTCTCCAAGCCAAGACATTTAGTTCTCCCTTAATTTCTTTCTCCAAGTAAGGATTGCCTAATAAACATGTCTGAAAGGCAAATATCAAGCCAGAAAAAAAAGTTTGCAACATATATGACAACTCCTAATATGGCTAAGATTTAAATTTACTCTAATACATCAATAAGCAAAAGATGAACTAAGCAATAGGATAGTGGGCAATGAATATATACAGGCAAATAAGAAGAAAAGGGCTATTACTGGAAAATAAATATGCAAACATGTCCAACTTCATTTATAACCAAAGAAATCTGAAAAATAGCAGAACAGTACATTTGTCCATCAAATGGATGAAGATATTTTTAAAATATAATACTTTGAAGAAGTATATTTGTATTAATAGCTGCATTCATATTCATACTGTTCAATTTATCAATTAAAAAATTGATCTTTCATTTAGGCCCCAAAATATATGTATATAATATATGAGTTATAGACATTTATTAAATATTTACGTATTTAGCTACGTAACTCAGGGATTGAACCCATGTCTCCCACATTGCAGACAGATTCTTTACCATCTGAGCCACCAGGGGATCCCACATATTTAAGTATATGATATATAAAGTATTGCCATAGAGAGGTGACAATTCAAGGGAATAAAAATTCTCATAGGCTCTAGTGTGATGGTAAATTGATGTAATATTGTTGAGTCACTAAGACATGTCCCACTCTTTGTGACCTCATGGACAGTAGCCCACCAGGCTCTTGTGTCCATGGGATTTTCCAGGCAAGAATACTGGAATGGGTTGCCATTTCCTCCTCTAGGGGATCTTCTGACCCAGGAATCAAACTCCTGCACTGGTAGGTGAATTCTTTACCACTGAGCCACCTGGGAAGCTCAATATAATATTACTAGATGACAATTAAATTATATGTACCAAAAAGAAAGACCCAATTATGCAAATTTTTGGACATAACAATTCTACTTCTAGGAATTTATCATAAGGAAATGATCATAGTTATGTACAAAAATTTACCTACCACATTTATCAAGCACTGTTAGTAATATTGAGAAACCGGAAACTGCTATGTAGTGTATGGTGGTGGTGGTTTAGTTGCTCAGTCATGTCCAGCTGTTTTGCTTGCAACTCCCTGGACTGTAGCCCTCCAGATTCCTCTCTCCATGGGATTTCCAGGCAAGAGTACTGGAGTGGGTTGCCATTTCCTTCTCCAAAGGATCTTCCCAGCCCAGTGATCAAACTTAGGTCTCCTGCATTGCAGGTGGATTCTTTACCAACTGAGCTACCAGGGAAGCCCATCTATCTGTTGTTGTGCAGTCACTGAATCATGTCTAATTCCTTGTGATCCCATGGACTGCAGTATACCAGGATTCCCTGTCCTTCATTATCTTCTGGAGTTTGCTCAAACTCATGTCCATTGAGTCAGTGATGCTATTCAACCATCTCATCCTCTGTCACTCCCTTCTCTTCCTGCCCTCAATCTTTCCCAGCATCAGAGTCTTTTCCAATGAGTTGGCTCATCACATCAGGTGGCCAAATTATTGGAGCTTCAGTTTCAGCATCAGTCCTTCTAATGAATATTCAGGATTGATTTCTTTTAGAATTGACTGACTTGATCTCTTTGCTGTCCAAGGGACTTTTTTTTTTTTTTTTTAATCTAAACTCTACTTTATTTTTTTTATTTTTTATTTTTTTAATTTTATTTTATTTTTAAACTTTACATAACTGTATTAGTTTTGCCAAATATCAAAATGAATCCGCCACAGGTAAAAGTCTTCTCCAGCATCGAAGTTCAAAAACACTTCTTTGGTGCTCAGCCTTCTTTGGGCTTCCCTGTAGCTCAGCTGATAAAGAATCTGCCTGCAGTGCAGGAGACCCCAGTTTGATTACTGGGTCAGGAAGATCCACTGGAGAAGGAATAGGCTACCCACTCTGGTATTCTTGGGCTTCTCTGGTGGCTCAGCTGGTAAAGAATCTGCCTGCAATGTGGGAGACCTGGGTTTGATCCCTGGGTTGGGAAGATCCCCTGGAGGAGGGTATGGCAACTCACTCCAGTATTCTTGCCTGGAGAATTCCCATGGACAGAGGATCCTGGGGGGCTGCAGTCCATGGGGTCACAAAGAGTCAGACTTGACTGAGCAACTAAGCACAGCACAGCACAGCACAGCCTTCTTTATGGTCCACCTCTCACATCCATACATGACTACTGGAAAAACCATAGCTTTGACAAGATGGACCTTTGTTAGCAAATTATGTCTCTGCTTTTTAATATGCTATCTAGACTTGTCAAAGCTTTTCTTCCAAGGAGCAAGCATGTTTTAATTTCATAGCTGAAGTCTCTGCAATGATTTTAGAGTCCAGGAAAAGAAAATCTGCCACTGTTTCAATTTTGTCCCCATCTATTTGCCATGAAGTGATTGGACCAGATGCCATGATCTTAGTTTTTTGAATGTTGAATTTTAAGCCAGATTTTTCACTCTCCTCTTTCACCTTCATCAAGAGGCTCTTTAGTTCCTCTTTGCTTTCTGCCATTAGGGTAGAAATGTCATCTGCATATCTGAGGTTGTTGCTGTTTCTCCCAGCAATCTTGATTCCAGCTTGTGATTCATCCAGCCTTGCATTTTGCTTGATGTACTCTGCATATAAGTTAAATAAGCAATGTGACATTATACAACCTTGACGTACTCCTTTCCCAATTTGGAGCCAGTCCATTGTTCCTTGTCTGGTCCTAATTGTTGCTGCTTGACCTGCATACAGGTTTTTCAGGAGGCAGGTAAGGTGGCCTGGTATTCCCATCTCTTTAAGAATTTTCCACAGTTTGCTGTGATCCACACAGTCAAAGGCTTTGGTGTAGTCAATGAAGCAAAAGGAGATACTTTTCTGAAATTCTCTTGCTTTTTCTGTAATCAAATGGATTTTGGCAATTTGATATCTGGTTCTTCTGTCTTTTCTAAATTTAGCTTGTATATCTGGAAGTTCTCTGTTCACATACTGTTGAAGCCTAGCTTGAAGGGTTTGGGGCATTCCCTTGCTAGCTTGTGAAATCAGCGTAATTGTAGATGTTGGTTAAATAATTCATGACACAGCTAAAAGGGGCTTAACATTATATGAGATTTTAGTCACAGCTCTGCATCAAGAATCTCCACTTTGCCCTGGGAATCAATGAAAATTAGACCCACAACTGTCTCTATGGTTCATACACAAGCAGAGTGAAGTCATTATTTGGATTATTTGGGTATTAGTTAAAGTCACTGTCTTCTCCTGACCCAGAAAAATTCATACAGAGCAGGGGTGAGCCCTTGAGAGTCAAGACAAAAACATAGATTCCACCTATTTTGCAGCTGATTGCATTCTCTGAGTCTTCTGGAAAGACTGACATTTTATATCTCCATCCAAGTAGTCACAATAGGTCTGTATTTTGATCTCCATCCATAATAAATAAATTGGTCCTTACATTATGTTGGTCAGGGAAGTGTTTAACTACAGGTCCTCCCTAAGGAAGGTTGACCGGAGATAAACCACATTGTATGTTGAGGAAGGCATTCACACCTATTTCCTTTACTGATGATGAAAGGTTTATAGGAATATTATATGTAATTATGTCCTCATTACTTCAGTGTGGAATTAGATACCATCTTGCTTTTGTCTGATGTTCATTTTTTCAGAGGCTTTTCATGCTTATTTTCCATTTAGACCCCCAATACTAGTTGTTAGGATTGTACAGGATCTATGTCCCAGAAAAAGAGGAACATGAACTTTGGAGTCAGACAGACCTTGCTTCCAAAACAAAGGAAAGGAAGTGAAAATGAGTGCAAATGAAGATAAGATTGAAGGTGTAGATGTGGGGAGTTGAGGGCATTTTTTCCTCATTTTTTTCTGTGTGGAGTAAATTTTCCACGTGGAGCAAATATAAGGTCATCAGCTAAGAGAGAGAAGGATATCACTGAGGTGAGGGAGCATCTCCTGTGGAGAGGAGAGGTTTCAGCAATCATCAGCCATGAAATTTAGTCCCAACTGATGTAAGATTCAGGTTCTGGCACCAGATGACCAAAAACTGTTTATAACATACATAAGGCAAAATGACTGGAAGCTAGTTCTAAATGCTGGTCAGAGACATACTTGTCCACTGCTATTAATTATGCTGTTAATGGGGGAGTTTCAAGCCTTTCATAATCATATTTTAAAATACCTAAAATGAAAAGGAGAAAATGAGCTGATTGGTATAATGAAATATGCTCTATCAGACATTCAGAGTATGATATTTCATGCTTAGGTCTACAGCTGGCTATTGTATGACCTTGAGCTCATATCATAGGGTCTCTCTTTTCCTCATTCTAAAAAATATCTGATTCTGAGGTCTCTTCTGAAGTCTCCGTTCCCTTTTCTGTAACCAAATGATTTGAAAATAATGTTGATTTCTAAAATCAGTGAACTGAGTTATGTGGGTGTTTACCACCCAAACAGCCATGAAAATCTTTGGCTGCAGGTCTGCAAATCTACCACAGGGCGCCCTCTACCCTAGAACGGAAGACTTCTCTGAGCAGAAGGACTCATGCTGGGTAAAGCTGGAAGCTGCTCAACCTTTGTTGCTTGTGAAAGCCAAGAGCAGAATTAAATCAGATGGGTCTTTTAAAAAAGAAAAAACCAAAACCAGATGGATCTTTTAAGAAAAAGGGTTGGTCAGCTAAAGACTTATTTAAAAACACATGGTCATTCTGCCTTTTGTGGGATCTGAAGACCAAATATAGTATCGGCAGGAGGCATGCTATTACAGTTCAGCAACTATTTCCCCAAACATGGCTGGGATTCTAAAAATATTAAAGTCTTACACTCATTTTTCTAGATAAAGCTCCACTCAGTCTGTCCTTAGGGATCTGTGAAAATTCCATCCTTTTAGCCAAGTGTCTAATGTCAGAATTTTTGTTTTGCTTTGTTATTTTTTATTGTTTTAATTCTCTTACAATTTATTGTCAAATTGTTAAATGAATGCAGCTGCATTATACAGTATAGTATATCCTGCAGTTGTGTCAATACCATCTTAATGAAGGGCTCTGGAACTTCACTGACTGGATTATAGTAATTTAGTGACTTCTACCAACTCTGTAGTCACCATTTCCACATTTATCTGTGCAAGTGATCCCAAAAGACTTCAAACTTCATCAGAAGAGAAGTTAAATTTATCCCAGAATCAAACCCTCTGGTAAATTATTGAGGTCTACCACTTATAACAACCTGAGTTTGTTTTGTGAACTTGAGTATTTTATGGTATTGTTGGCGTAGGATTGAAATGCTTCTATGTGAAGATAGGGGGCCATTTCTGGAAACTATCATTTACATTCTAATTATAGGTCCAATTTGGGCTCTTCAATTGGTAAAGTAGGTGGTGGATTAATCCAGCAATCTGGCCAACCATGTGTCTCCAGAAGGCCGTGAAACTATTGGGTTGGCCAACAAGTTCACTGAGCATTTTCCAATGGAAAATCCCAAACAAACTTTTTGGCCAACCCAGTACTTTAAAAGACAGTGAAAAACCAGTCAATTCAGCTAATGTTGTACTGTTTAATACTAACCATATTTTTTTTAATTACACAACAAAAGTTTGTGGTTATATATTCCACAGTTCCCTGCAAAGCTTCATTTCTTCCCTCCCTCAGCAAAATCCTATTTATTGTGTTGGGTACCACTTAAACTATGACACTTAAAAAAGTTAAAATTAGTAATCCTAATTATTTTTTTAAAAATCCAGCTTGATTTGGTTTGAGAAAATAAGTTCCTGACTTATCTGTTTCTCTACTTTTTTCTCTCCCTCATGCTTTAACCAGGAACTTCTCTGGACTTATACTGGTTTAGCAGCAGTCTAGACCATCTGACTAAGGCAGCCTTGTAGCTGGATGTCTGTACATACTCTCCCTCCACTCCACTGTTCCCACTCCTTGAGGAAAAAAAAAAAAAGATAACTTTAAGAGAGAATTATAATTTGTATACTATGAGGAAAGTTTGCTCAGTTACCCTAACCCTTCAGATCTGTTCCCTGTCATTATATTATTTTGAGGGAGTAGATCTTTCTTTTTTGAAAGAGAGAGGAGTGAAAACAAAGAAGAGATTCTATTCCCCTTTGACAATTTGAATTTTTTTGAAACAGGAAATTGAAACAGTGAAGCCCTGATTGACTTGGTGATGATTATTCAGCTGGAGAGTTAGTTCATCTCCCTTGCTGTTTTGTTCCTTTGCCTTTTGTTTCCAGGGCTTAAGGATATTTCATGCTCATTAGAACTACCACCTGATGGTGTGAGGAAGAGCAGACTAATTCAATCTAGTCCGCTTTTAAAATATAAACAACTGACTGGGGAGAATGAACAGGTTGAAACTGAGAATCCAAAAGGAGGTAACAAATCTGAAAGTGCCTCACATAGGGACTACACATAACAGGAATTTAGCAAATGGGGTTTGATAATCCACACAGTTTTCTGCTACCCTTAACCAGTAGTTCTCAGCCAGACAAAATTTTTCCCTGGCCCCCCCATTCCCCAAGGGGCATGTCTGGACATGACATTTCCCCAAGGGGAAATGTCTGGAGATATTTTTTTATTGTTATGATCTGGGGAGTGATATTGGTATCTAGTGAGTAGAGACCAGGAACGCTTAACATCCTGCAATGCACAGGGCATCCCTCACAACAAAAAATTATCTGACCCAAAACATCAGGAGTTGCTAAGATTGGAACACCTTACTGTAGATAAATGAGCATGTATAATGTCTATTTTTAGCATGATAAAAAGTAAGTTAAATCATGTTTTTTAACCTTACTTGACTATATTTAAAATGATTTGTTTGCAAATGTGTGTTTATAGCTCTCCATTCACTGCCTATTTGCCTTCCAAAATTAGTCTAGCTAAGTTTTTTCAGCAATTAATATTCTCTATCAAAACAAAAATTTTAATGTATCACTAGTCCCCACAGGAGTAGAACCTTTAGTACACTAAAACAAACTGATTTACACAAATCTAATTTGCTCCTAACTTTTAAGAGGTTTGCATAAAATCAAGATCTGTCTAAGGGACAGCAGTTTACTTTGTCCCTCTTCTCTTTCAAATAGATACTAGTATACATTTGAGTTGCCCAAGATCTTTTTCCCAGTCTTTAGAGGTATTGTCTGCTTTGAAATACTGCCTAAAATGAAATAAACACGTTTTGTTTTGTTTTTAAAAAGATCTGTAGTTAAACAAGAGGTCAGTCCCCTTAAGAATTTAGACTATGGTGAATTTTTTTCTTGTCACATTCTTAACAGGACCCAGGACAGAGTTCTTAAGAACAGACCAAAATGTTTGACTTTCTCTTTGTCTATTGCAGCCAGGCCCAGTCATAAGCTTAGCCAGTCATCAACTCCCCTAAAATAACCTCTCCACCTCAAGTAGCCCTCAAAATGAAAGACGGCAGCACAAGAATAGGAACTGACATTATCCTCGCTATTAATAGCAGGGTGGAAATCCAACGTGTTAGAGCAAACAAGTGATCTTGTCAGGTTTCTTTTGTGTGTTGGAATGCTGATAGACAGCTGCCTAACATCTGCTCTTTGAGGCCATAGTTTGAATATAGTACGTAGCAGACTGAATCTTTCGTCAGACAACAGACGAAACAACAAGTGGTCTGGCCAGTACTCTAAGTGTGGAAAGAGTTCTAAGACAGTGATAACCTAGTGGCCTGCTGTTGTCCAGAATATCTTTAATGTTTCACTTAACCCACTACGACAGTTCACAAATTTGTTTGGAATGTCCAAAACGAAGCTCTATCCGGTGGAATTTTCTGCAATGAGAAAATGTTACAAATCTGCTATGACCAACTCACTTGATCACTGGTTATATGTGGCTATCGGGTACTTGAAATGTGGTTAGGACACCTAAGGAAAGAAAATGTTTAATTTTACTTAATTTCAATAGCCACGTGTCCTTATAGCTACTATAATAAACAATGCCAATCTGAAAAAGAGTAGCCCATTATTTCACAACTTAATTATAGATATCTTGATTCCTTCTTTTTTCTCAATTATAAATATAACAAAATTGAAGAGTGTTTAGAAACTAAAAGGAAATTCTATTCAATACCCATAATTTCTCAAACCTAATAAAAGTGTTATATATTTAGTAAATTTTCAAGGTTTTTTCTATGTATTTTTAGATGAGTTAGATGTAATTTATCTCATTTTATTTTAATTTTATTATCAGCGGCTTTCATCACTTAACATTATGAGAGGAATATATTCTCTACTACTAAATACTATTTTCAAATTATCAAGTTAATAATGGCCTGTTTTTTAGATTGCAGCACCATGATTTGTGTATTTCTTCTGTTTTTGAAATCTTGGGTTGTTTGCTTGCTTCCTTGGTTTTATGGTCATTATAAAATAATGGTGTAGTAAACATGTGAAAGCATGATAACATTTCTCCTCTTTAGGATATGTTTACATGCCATATGTTTGAGTCTTATTTAGGTAATAATTTACATGGTGAATCATTTCAGTACCACAGAATCTTTTTGAAAAAGTGCTTTTTCACTATTCATGTTAAAAATAGACTTTAAAGCTGCCAAAGGAAAAGAAAGCCAAGATTTTTCTCTGAAGCACAATTAATTCAGTAAATTACAAGGCAGATTACTATTCCTTCCCATAGAACAAAAAAAATTGCTGATAAAAATGGAATTGCACTCAGGGCTGATGACATAGACCTCTGCTTTATAAATGGAGACTAAGCTCCTATGTATAAATCCTGCAAATAATATATTTTACATAGTCAGATCATCTCTAGAATCTATAAGAATAAGAAAATTAACAAAAGTTAAATGAAAAAAAACTGAAACACCCCTTTTAGTTCGTTCTTTGTAAATATTGATACATACGGTTATATATTAGGGCTTCCCTGGTGGCTTAGATGGTAAAAAGTCTGCCTGCAACACAGGAGACCAGTTTCTATCCCTGGGTCAGGAAGATCTCCAGGAGAAAGGAATAACAACCAACTCCAGTATTCTTGCCTGGAGAATTTCATGGACAGAGGAGTGTGGCAGGCTACCGTTCATGGCATTGCAAAGAGTCAGACATGACTGAGCTACTATCACACACACACATAGCTATGTATTATTACATCTCTAAACTGTCTTTTTCTTATAATTTATAGTAATATAAATCCAGTTCAGTAAACTTTTACACATCTTATAATTAGTTATTCTGAAGATATTGGCCTAAGACATTTTATATTTTGCATAGTGATAAACTGTCATGTGATGTTTTCAGCTTCTTTTTAAATAAATTCTATATTCTGGTGGCTCTGATCATCAAAGACCAAAGGGATCCTACTAATAACACAGGTAAATTGAAGACATTGTATCCTGAACCTAAAAAAGGCTTAAGAACCTAAAAAAATTTTTTAGGATTTTTAGGTTTAAGAACCTAAAAAAATCAAATGTTCTCATTGCCATAATTTGGGTTGCTCTTTTGTTGTATTTTTTTGTTTTTGAATTAAGATTTGTATTTGAGGGGCTGAACATGGACTAGAGACTTTGTGCTCATTAAACATTAGGTTATACATGTGAAGCAACTTTGTACACTGCACAGTGCAGTGAAAATCTAGCAAAAATGTTTTGAAAAGTACTCTTTGCTCATCCTATATATGAAGAGGAGACTTTTAAACTGATTTAAGAAATCCAGGACTTTTCTCTTTTTTTGGCACAATGAACTTAATAATTTGTTGTAGAGATTTATTTTTCCTTCACATGCAAAATGTTTGACTTGATAAAATAACTGCATTTAGGGCTTTTATTAGTGATAACACTCAGGGATGTAGATCTTTACTTTGGAAATGGAGCTTGAGTCTTCAGGTGGCAAATCACTGAGACTTCATTCACCAGATGAAAGAACCATGTTGCAAGAAAGTCACTTCCAAAAAATCAGTGATGTTTGCACTGCAAATGTTTGTAAAAATGCCTGGACTGCCATCAACCCTGTATACACTTTGTGGACTATTTGGGGGAAAATATTTAAAAGCTGACAGGTTTTCCTCTGTCACCCAGTTAACCTCGTGCTTTCCTCTCTCAGTTCTTTAAAGAATGCAAACTGATTTCAGCATTAGTGTATACACTATATCATTGCGAGCTTGACTCTGATGAAAAAAATAAGTAATTCTTGGGCCATATATAAATGGTTAACCATTACTCATGCCACTGTATCTGTACTTCACAGACAATGAAGACATGCTTGTAGCTTGCTTCTGTACTCCTGTTCTGCTATGTACATCCCAGGATGTAAGAGTTTCCAATTTTCAGTTAACTGAACTCATAGTTTTATTTTTCTTCATTGCAGGTGGTTTTCATGAGCCTATGCAAAAGTTTATGGGACTGTGGTCTAGTGGCCTTGGATGACATTACAATAGAATTGGGAAGCTGCTGGTCTCCAGGTAAGATGACTGTCATTTCAGCTTTCTTTGTTTCCCTGGCCAATTCATGGCATGTCCTGTTTCTCTAATAATATACCACATGGATTTAATCTCTGCTAGTCTGTCCTTTGCTTTTCTTGCCAGAAGTGCCTCTCTCATTTAGAAGTGATGACTTAAATACAACGTATGACTTTGCACATGACTTGACCCCTATATTCTCATCTATAAGAGAGGTGGTAATACCTACTTGAGTAGTGAGGATAACACATATAAACTCCCTAGCCTTGGACCTGGCACAAAGCAGCGCTTTGAAAACAGATACCCTCTGATAATTACTCTTGTTATGATTACCTTACTTGCCTTACTTGAATGCAGATTTTCAAGCTATATTGATGAAATTGTTATTATACATATACTAGGCTAAGCATATCATTTCTAAATCATAATAAAATAAATATTTTCTAAGTGGATTAAATGACAATGAACCAGTGGACTGAGCATTGATGATAGTGACAAATATGTGTTGTGTGTTGGACTATGTGTTGGCTATGTGTTGGACATTATCTCTCATGAAAAAATTATGCATGCCTCCACCCAGATCGGAGAAGGCAATGGCACCCCACTCCAATACTCTTGCCTGGAAAATCCCATGGATGGAGGAGCCTGGTAGGCTGCAGTCCATGGGGCGGCGAAGAGTCGGACACGACTGAGCGACTTCACTTTAACTTTTCACTTTTCATGCATTGGAGAAGGAAATGGCAACCCACTCCAGTGTTCTTGCCTGGAGAATCCCAGGGATGGGGGAGCCTGGTGGGCTGCCATCTATGGGGTCACACAGAGTCGGACATGACTGAAGCGACTTAGCAGCGGCAGCAGATCATTTGTATCTATCTATTAATTACCACTGCATCCTAAGTCACAAGGTATCCATTTCTTTAACAAGCAGGCATATTGTGGTATCTATTTGGCACTGGAGAATAATCTCCATGTTTGTTTAACTAAAAGACAATTTGTTTGTAGTCCCTTGATTTGTGTGGCGCTGCAAGGACAACATAAAACAAGATAAAAATCTCTACACTCAAGGCATAGAAAAGAGAATGAACCTTCATTAGCTTGTAGTGTATGTAAAATATAATGAAGTAAAATAATTATCATGCTAGAGAAGGAAAAGATGGGTTGTTTATTGGAGAATCTAGATGTAGGAAGGTAGAACCAAGTTCAGCCAAAGAAGTTCCCAGGAAGTTGGGAGGTGGCGCCACTCTAATATAATCATTATTAGAGTTATTGAAGATAGCACCCAAAGACAGAAACATTTGTTTTTGGAAATGGAAAATAAGCCTCCAGGTAGAAAAACACCAAGTTTTAATATTTATTTAGCTAATATTTATTGAGTTTTACATCTAAACGTTTTACACACATCATCTCATTTAATCCTCACAACCCCCTTAGGTGGATACCATTAATATTCCCACATTACAAATAAGAATGCCAAGGCATAGAAAAATTCAGTAACCTGCTCCACATGTATTACGCTATGTCTCCAAAATCACATTTAATTTTTTCACATTCTCTCCCTCTTCCAAAGTGACTATAGCTTTGCTCTGAGGATTTCCTTCACTCATTCTGGATTTCTGAAGAAACCTCCTGCTTGCAATTTTATTATTTGTATGTTTCCATAAAGGCAATATACCTCCAATTGTCAGAGAGTTTTACAATCTCACTCATACAAATAAATTCACAAGTCAGAGAAAGTTTCTTTCTCAAAGTATTCCAATACTTTTGGATCTAGATTTCTGATTGTTCTCTGCCTCTATGGCAGAACCAGGGTGAAGACCAGACTCTAGCCAGAGGCAAGAGCTTGGCTTGGAGTGCTGGTAGGTGGGTTGCCTCTCTATGTGGGGCATGTGGCCAGATGATAACCACACATTAGTGTGGGTTTCCAGTGAGCCTTGGAATATATATTCATTGAAAGAGCCTCAATAGTCACAACCCCTGCTGTTTCCTTGCAGAGAAGCTCCTACTTCCACCAGGAGAGTGTACTTTCGAACAAGATGAATGTATATTTACTCAGGAGAGAAGAAACCGGAGCAGTTGGCAGAGGAGAAGGGGAGAAACTCCCACCTCCTACACCGGACCAAAGGGAGATCACACTACTGGGGTAGGTGAGTTATGCCACATGGTGCTGTTCCCTAAGGAAACCCGGAATAGCTTTCTAGGGGTTGTTTACTGCATTCTGATATGTGAAAACTAAGGTGTCTAGAGTGAACTGCATGTGGGATATTACACACATGGGATAGGTAATCCAGTACGTGCATTTAAAATCATTCTTTCTGTTTATTATATTGCTCATTATCTAGGTGCAAAAAGGATTTAAATGAGCTTACAAAGATATGCACACAAAGATAATTAGAAGTAAGGTTTAAAAATAAAAGAGAGATGGGCAAAAATGAAAAAAATAAAATAGTGGTCTAAAATGAAGCCCAGGACTGAGGCCTCATATAGAAATATCTGGCAGACAGGGAAGATATATCAGTGTGAGTCCTCACTTTCCAGAACCTGAAAAAGATGGAAAAGTCCTCTGTAAAACATGATTTACTGTGTTCTTAGGATAGAAACAGATGAAGCAGTCCACCAAGGGATGGAGGCAATAAAGGGGTGCATTTTTCTGTAGGAAATGTGTAAACTACACTAAACCAGACTAAAAGTTGTTCTACTTCTTATTATCACCATGTGTCGGCAATTGCAAACAATGTCCATGATAAAATACTCCTTGATGAATAGACCTTTTCCACTGAGGCTCTCAATTTCCCTAGGAACACCAGTTGGATAAAAGCACATCGTTTGGTCCAGCAATGCAGAACTATCCCTGATATTAATATTGAAGAGATATTTCCTGAAGGGTCCTTAGAGAGAGTGGCGTAGTGCTGTTTCTTATGGTCTACCTCAAAAGTAGGCCTAGGGAATAACACCGCACAGCAGCAATACAACAAAAAATATTGACTGTATTGGCTAAACTTGGTAGGGTGCAATCAACAACAGCTTTGTATTTTCTTTCCAACACTCTCTTCAAACATACCCTAGAGAATTCTCCCTTTCCCACCCCTGGCAGATCTCACAGCTTCCCAGTCCTGCTGAGGTGTGAGCAGTCACACATTCAGGTGTCCAATTCAAATGACAACTTCAGTTTCTCATTCAGTCAAATCCTCTCTCTCCCTCAGCATGGGCCTGATTCATAGTTTGGAGATGATCAAAGAGAAGACTGTCTGTGCTTGAACTCTCTTTGTTTTACTTCCTCCTCTGCCCAGCATCATCAGGATCCTTTAGCCAGAGTGAGTGGAGGATGGATTAAAAGAAAATAACTTCTAAAATGTTTAGTGTTTCTTCAAATTCTTTCTTGGATACCTTCTGTTGAGACAGATATCTAAGTACTGGCTTTTTGCATCTCACCGTTTTGGGCACTGTACTCTCTGGCTGATGATTTATGGCTACGCTCTTTTCCTCTAGTACTACAGAGATAAAACTCATGTTGATTTTCTACCTGCATCCCTCCTGGCAGTTTTGACTTGGGTCTTTTCCAGGTCTTGGAACACCTGGTTCCAGCCACTATCCATATGAGTATCCATTTGGCCTCAGATCCTAAATGCACCTTTGCCTAAGAAGATGATGTGAAGCTTGGTCCTATGACTGACCTCTTTTCTTCCCATTACTTCAGAGATTCTGGGACAGTGTTGCATCAGCTAGGGTAGCTGTTGAAGAGATTCAGCCTTTGTTCAAAGGTAGATCAGATTTCTACTTCCAGCACTGAGTAGAAGATTCTAAGAGAGTGTAAGGCTGTATCTGGAAAGACAATGAAGTTAAAAAGATAATTAAAAAATGTGTATATGTTAAGACTGTTTTGGTTGGAAAGAGTTTGTTGCTCTTTATAACAGGAAAAAAATGTCATTTTAGGGCTGACTTGAGGCACAGCTTGATGTAGAGGATAAAACCATGTCACTGCGACCTCCTTCTCTCCACCTCTCTGCCCTGGTTTTTCTGAGTTGGCTCCTATCACAGTCTGTCCTTTCATGGTAGCAAGAGGCTGCTGCAGTGGCAGCTTCGTGGCCATTCAACACTGAATCTAGTGAAAAGAGATAACTCAAATCAGCAAACAAAAAATGAGCCTCATTAACTGATTGCCAGTGTAATGAGGGCAGGTGGTGGTCTAGTCGCTAAGTCGTGTCCAACTCTTGCGATCCCGAGGACTGTATCCTTAGTCAGTTTGAGCTGCTATCACAAAAATACCATGACTCAGAGGCTTAAATAGCAGACATTTATTTCTTACAGTTCTGAAGGCTGAGAAGCTCAAGATCAAGGTGCTGGCAGATTTGAGGTCTGGTGAGGGCTCACTTCCTAGTTCATAGTCAGCAGTCTTTTTGCTGTGTCCTTACACAGCAGACGAGGCAAGTGAGCTCCCTGAGGACTCTTATAAGGCTACTCATCCCACCTATGAGAGCTTGGCCCTCAGGAGCTAACCCCTCCCAAAGACCATACTTCTAATTACCATCATAGTGGGGCTTAGCATTTCAACATATAAATTTGGAAAGAGGAGAAATGAATATTCAATCAATAACACACCCTTACCATGACTTGTAAGTGAAAGTATCCATTTTTCATATGAAAGAACTGAAGGCTGGAGAAATGCCTTTCCAAGGCCACACAGCAATGACTGGTAGAGTAGAGACTGTATCCCAGGAATGTTGGGCTCTAATGTCCATATTCTGTCCACACTGTCTCACCAGAGTTTTCCAGCCCACATGATAGTAGGAGACCACACATGACTTCAAACAGCTGTGACAGCTTACATGTAAAAAACACAAGTCTTCACACAGCCACGTAAGCTCTTATTTGTCACCCTTCATACCAGAGAAAAGGGTCTGCTCTTGGAAAGGATATATTCAAACTGATGGTAGTTTTAGACATCCACTGAAATGTAACCCGTCAGAAAGTATCTAAATTTTTCTGATCTGTGAACCAATATTGTCAGTTAAACTCCAGGACCACAGTCCCCACAGCCATTGTGTAGCCTAAACCCTCAAAGAGTAGCTTCACCTTTGAGGGTTAGGACACACAATGGCCTCTAATGGCGTAATGTGGGCTGATAGATTGGCTTTCAGATCACAGTATAACAAGGATCACCCATTCGTAAATCAAAGTATAAGCAATTAAATACCCCTTTAAATTGAATGTGTGTTAAAGCCACCAGTGTCATGTGCTACATGTTTATAAGATGAAACATCTTAGAACTGGGAGCAATTGTAATGTTATATAGAGCAGAGTTTCTACAATCTTGATTTACTCCATATTTTCTAAGTACCTACTATGCATCATGCATCACATAACAGTAGATGCCCTGCTGATCTCTTAGGGCTGCTGTGATGATTAACCAAGGTTGTATTTCTGAAAGAACTAATACTATACAAGCTCCCCTAAAATGAAAATGATATTACTATTTTTGTAGTTAGTGACTCATTCACAAAATCTGATGTTCATCTGGTGTTCATTTCTGGGATACTTTCTTGGACTCAGTGTTTTATGTCATTTGTGCTTTTATATATAGAAAACCATGGCATATGATTACAAATAAAATGACTTTGTAGTAACCAGAAGATTTGGTAGACCTTAAACCAGTGTCTTCCAAAGTACCACTGGGTAATTTAAGGGTTAAGTGGATGCATATTTTTAATTTGATAGTACTATTCATATAAAAGCAAATGTATGGCAAGACCAATACAATATTGTAAAGGAAAAAAAAAGGAAAAAAAAGATGTTATAAAGATTAATTTAAAAAAAAACTCTGAAAACTAGACTATCTCTAAAAAAAAAGAAAGCAAAATATATAATCAGTACAGCAACACCATTATTTCACAAATCTATAGCTTGTTTTCTGTTTTCATGCTAATATGCAGTTTCCTATTTGAATAATGGATTTAAGGAGTAAAAAATGAAATCTATTTAAATAAATATATCAGAAGAATAATAGTACAGGTACTATGTGGATAAGTAATATATACATAGTGGTATTTGTGTGGCTAAAGTTGGGGAAACATTTCCAATGTTTGTCAGTCATCTACTAGAACATGTCATTCTACTAGAACAACAACAAAGACAATATTCTAGCCCGACCGTTTGGCTCCCTGTTTGATAAAATAATAAAAGCACTTGTGACATAAATCTTGACTTGCATTAAGCTGAAATGGACTCTGCAGGACCTGTTTATCCATTTCTTGTCACCGTCTATTTGAATAGCTCTGTCCTGGCAGAATCAGAAAGTTCCTTGACACTGATGCTATTTCTTTTACAAGACAGTAAAGGCAAATCTTAACAAAGTTCTAAGGGTTTTATTGGTTATGACAATTTTAATATATGATTATATTTATATAATAATATCATATTATTAATGTGATGCCATGCTGTCAGAATTCTTCTTAAATAATTGTTTTAGTTGTCCTGGAGTTTACATGGGTTTTGTGACCAAAAGATAGTAGAATAAGCAAATCAACAGATAACTCTCCAGTTTAGTGAGAAAATGCCTTCAACTGTAACATTTCCTAGCTCACTGAGTCCACCAGTGAACAGATTAAAAGTCATCCAGTTTTCCCTCTCTTTCCCACAGCTACGTCCTAGAAAAGTAGCTATTCATCATTAAAAAAAATAATAATTTCCAAATAAAGAGACACCATCAATTTCTTCTGTGTTACTGTTCAGTGTTTCAATACATCTTCTGTACTTCTGGCAATTAAATTCTCTCCAACACACTACTAAATAAAGATAGGAGTCTTATATGAACCTTCTTGTGTAGTAGAAATATGAGTGATACATTAAAATACCAAATAATGACATTTACTAGTAAATTGTGCTGTTGACACAAAAGAAAATCAAAACTATATATTTAATGTGTTGGTAATATATTAATAGCTGAAATTTAATAGCAGTCTCATTCAAATCCTTGTCTTTTAAGAATTTCGGTAGCTGATATCCAGACATGTAACAATGCTACTCAACTAGTCTGAAACTATAAGGGCAATTAGCTCTAGAATATTAAAATCTCCAGTCTCCTCAGTTTTTTCATAATTTATCTTATCACACTAATTTCTGGTATTGTTGGACCCTACTTACCCAAGAGAAGACTTCTATGACAAGCTTTTTTAAAAATAGTGGTAAAATATACATAACATAAAATTTACCATTTTAGTCATTTTTACGTACATAATTCAGTGGTATTAAGTACATATGCCTTTTTTGTAACCATCACCACCCCAGAACTGTTAAAAGTTTTCCCAAGTTGAAACTCTTCCCCCAATAAGTTAATAACCACTCATTTATGACACGCTTTAAAAATCATTTAAAAGATATAATAAAGAACAATAATTTTAGAGACAGACATATTTAGCAGTTGTTCTTCCCAAAATATTGATATCTTTTCCCCCTGATTGTTAAGACTCGTCTTCCAGCTTAATGAAGCAGCTAGCTGTTCATTCCACTTGGCCTCCCACTCCTTCCCAGCCCTGGTGCGAGAGGGCCTCAAGACTAGAGGAACAGCTGCTTCACTGCTCCCAATTACGAATATGCTGTGTCTCAACACATCACAGTTGCTGAACAAAGAACAGATGGGACCCTGATCTCCCAGTAGACCCACTGGGACCCCTATCTTGAATGTTAAACAGTGATCCACAGAAAGAAAGTAATTTGTCTTCTCCAGTTAATAACCCCTTCCACAGACTGGAATCCTTCATGTGCAGGGACACTTGAGCCAGTCTGAGGTTTCATCGCTGGGGCTCCTGGCTCCCATCCAGAGAGCTTTTGTTTGCTGACACAGACAGCATTTGGAGTTGGAATGTGGCAAAGCTTGTCAACACACAGGGCTTTTCTCTGCTTTCCAAACACATGTGAGGCTGACTGTCTCTCCATGAAGCTCTGATCTTTTCTGGGGAAAGGAAATGTCACATGCAAGTCAAGAAGAAAAACATGTTTGGAATCAAGAATAATACTTGGTCTGGGCATCAGACAGCTTCTGATCAGTTGACAAATATGTGACAATTATTTTTAGGTATAGATATTGGTCTCAGTTCAGTTCAGTTCAGTCGCTCAGTCGTGTCCGACTCTTCGCGACCCCATGAATCGCAGCACGCCGGGCCTCCTTGTCCATCACCAACTCCCGGAGTTCACTCAGACTCACGTCCATCGAGTCAGTGATGCCATCCAGCCATCTCATCCTCTGTCGTCCCCTTCTCCTCCTGCCCCCAATCCCTCCCAGCATCAGAGTCTTTTCCAATGAGTCAACTCTTCACATGAGGTGGCCAAAGTACTGGAGTTTCAGCTTCAGAATCATTCCCTCCAAAGAAATCCCAGGGCTGATCTCCTTCAGAATGGACTGGTTGCATCTCCTTTCAGTCCAAGGGACTCTCAAG
Organism: Bubalus kerabau; assembly: GCF_029407905.1. Lineage (NCBI taxonomy): Eukaryota > Metazoa > Chordata > Mammalia > Artiodactyla > Bovidae > Bubalus > Bubalus kerabau. The sequence goes on from NC_073627.1 coordinate 111,747,255, forward strand.
AGTCTTCTCCAACACCACAGTTCAAAAGCATCAATTCTTTGGCGCTCAGCCTTGTTCACAGTCCAACTCTCACATCCATACATGACCACAGGAAAAACCATAGCCTTGACTAGACGGACCTTTGTTGGAAAAGTAATGTCTCTGCTTTTGAATATGCTATCTAGGTTGGTCATAACTTTCCTTCCAAGGAGTAAGCGTCTTTTAATTTCATGGCTGCAGTCACCATCTGCAGTGATTTTGGAGCCCCAAAAAATAAGGTCTGACACTGTTTCCACTGTTTCCCCATCTATTTCCCATGAAGTGGTGGGACCGGATGCCATGATCTTAGTTTTCTGAATGTTGAGCTTTAAGCCAACTTTTTCACTCTCCTCTTTGACTTTCATCAAGAGGCTTTTGAGTTCCTCTTCACTTTCTGCCATAAGGGTGGTGTCATGTGCATATCTGAGGTTATTGATATTTCTCCCGGCAATCTTGATTCCAGCTTGTGTTTCTTCCAGTCCAGCGTTTCTCATGATGTACTCTGCATATAAGTTAGTCTAAATCATATATCCCTTAGCCTTAAGGGATATGTGTATGGGCTTAAAATAGAAATTATATCCTGAAGGAGTTTTAGAAAGGTCAAAAGTCAAGAAAAAGGTCAAAACTCAAGAAAAGTAGACAACTGCCTGTGCCCCAGAAAGGTGTAATTATACTAATGTTCCCCTGGCTGTTCCCCGTCTCTTCCAAAAGCAGCAGTTACACATGTCAAACAGTTCAGGAGCTTTCCTTTCATATTTCATGGTACTACACAGTGATCTCTGGAACTAGAAACCTTAGGTAATGGCTTCAGCCTGATACCCAAGACCCAGAGACTTATGAAAGGAAAGTATTACCAGAGTAATGCATCACCCAGTTGAGGCTGACTGATTAGTGCACTGTACTCACACAAGGAAGAATTCAGTTGGAAAATCCTGGAGGTTTACCCCTCTAGCAGGACCTCAGATGATTTTGGCCAGGACTTGGGCTTCCCTGGTAGCTTAGACAGTAAAGAATCCACCTGTGATGTAGGAGACCTGGGTTTGATCCCTGGGTTGAGAAGATCCCCTGGAGAAGGAAATAACAACCCACTCCAGTATTCTTCCCTGGAGAATCCCCATGGACAGAGGAGCCTGGTGGGCTACAGTCATGGGGTCACAAAGAGTCAGACATGACTGAGCGACTAAGCACAGCACATGGCGTATGTCGTCACTGGGATTACATACTATCATCACTAGGTGGAAGATACTTCTTGCGTCATCTCTCACTTATAATGGACCCATTGCTTTCTTTCCATTCTGAAAAGATTTCCTGTTGTAGGCCCGCAATTGTCTTTTCTTTCCAGTTTCCCAGTGACAGCATCTTTCAGAGGAGCCTCCCTGTCACCTATCCTCCCCATCCCATTAAGTGTTTCGTCTTTAGCTAAGGTCCTTTTCTTGGGATTCAAGTGGACCTTTTGAGAGTCCCAAAGGCAGGTACCAAAGTTATTTTTCTTTGACTTTCTTCTTATTTCCTTAAGAATTATTTTTGGAGGAAATATTTTTCAGTTTAAACATGCATTAAGGTAGGGTTTCAGTTCATTGTGCTATACTAGTTTACGTATAGGATAGTACAGAACACCGTTGTGCATAGTAGGTGATAAACCATGTTTATGTTTTGACTTTATTTTCCATGGGATTAAATTAAATACACCCTTCTGTTAGGGTTTTGTGTATCAGTATTTGTTTACATCCAGTAGCTTCAGTTCAGTTCAGTTGCTCAGTTGTGTCCGACTTTTTGCAACCCCATGAACCGCAGCACACCAGGCCTCCCTGTCCATCACCAACTCCCAGTATTAAAGAAAAGAACAATAAGATTTTCTTTCATTGCTGAAAGTGTAAAAACCCTAGTGCTTCTTGTGTAGCAATTTTCTTGCCAGTGAAAGAATGAAGGTAATGAAGTTAAAGAAAGTGTGTTTGGCTAAAAAATAAAAAGTCAGACAGTATGTAACTAGGTTGTGAACATTTTCTTTAAAATATGACTTTATCAAAACTTGGACTTGTTCCTATTTTGCTTTGGAGCATCCTAGTCAAGTACGTGTCTTGTTGCCAAGATCATCACACAACTGGAGTAACCTTGGTAGAGCCATGTGCTCTGGAAATGGTCAGACTGGTCTGTGGTTTTTGTTCATTCAACAAATATTTATTGAGCATCTGCTATGTTCCAGACACTACTCTAGGACCTGGGGGCATAGCAGTAAACAAGGAAATATCTCTGCCTTTGAGTGCTCTAGAGGAAGGAGACAGACAAACATAAAAATAGGAATGTTATATAGTATGTTAAGAGGCAATTCGGAGAGGGCAATGGCAGCCCACTCCAGTGTTCTTGCCTGGAGAATCCCAGGGATGGGGGAGCCTGGTGGGCTGCCATCTATGGGGTCGCACAGAGCCAGACACGACTGAAGCGACTTAGCAGCAGCAGCAGCAGCAGCAGCAGCAAGAGGCAATTAAATGGGATGGAAAATAATAAATTAGGGTATAGAGAAAAAGGAGTACCAGAGGAGGGGCGATTGCTATTTGAAACAGTGTAGTCAGAATAGGCCTAATAGAAAAGGTAATATCTGGGCAAAGACTTAGAGGTGAGAGAGTGAGATGTGAGATTATATGAAAGAAAAGCCACTGTAGGCAGAGATTAGCACATGCAAAGGGCCTGGGGTGGTAGCAAACTTACTACATTCCAGGAATGATATAGAACTCAAGTGTATCCTCGAGACTCAGAGTGAGTGAGGAAAAAGGTGGTAGAAATCAGAGAGGTAAGAGAATGAGCAGGAGTTATGTAGAGCCTTATATGTTGTCAGGCTTTCAGCTCTTACTCAGAGTGAAATGCTAAGCTAGTGGAGGGTTTTGAACAGAGGAATGGTAAAATTTAGCTATTGCTTTAGAAAGTTTACTATGGATGCTATGTTTAGATTAGATTGCAGAGAACTAGGGTAAAAGCAGGAAGACTTGTTGGGAGGTGTTGGATTAATCCAAGTCAGGAATAATACTGGCTCAAATTGGGAGGTAGCAGTGGAGGTGGTAAGGAGAGAAGTGATTGGATTCTGGACATATTCTGAAGGTAAAACCAACAGAAATTCCTGACCATCTGGATGTGAAGAGTGAAAGGATATAAAGAATGGCCAGGTTTGGGGCCTGGACAACTAAAAAGGGTGGGGTAAGCTTTAGAGTGAGGCTGTTAGTGTAGTTTTGACCATGTTCAGTTTGAGATACCTACTTGACAATAAGAGGAGATTACTTTCAATAACAAGCCTGGATTTTAGGAAAGAGGTTGGAAATTAAAATTTGAGATATAACAGCACGTATAGTATTTCAAGCCATGAAATAAGATGAGATCACCAAAGAAGTGAGCGAGAATGGAGAAATTCAAACACTGGGTCTTGGAGCACTCCAAGATCAAGAGGTCAGAGAAGAAAAGGTGAACTAGCAAAGGAGTGACCAGTGAAGTGGGAGAAAAACCAGGAGAGGTCAGCATCCTGCAAACCAAAATAAGAAAGTCCTTCTAGGAGGCAGGAGTGATCTACTGTGTCCAGTGCTACTGATGACAAGGACGACAAGAACTGAAGACTGACCCTTGGTTTTAGAAATGAGGATGTCGTTGGTGAGCACAGCAGACACACGACAGCATCCCAGAAGTTTACAGTAGATCATGCGGATGACTGGTTGACAAAGCCCGTGACTGATCACCCAGTTTTGCAGGGTGCTAACTTTACTGAGTGAAACATTGAGGGAGGGCTTGCACGGTGCGCAAGATTTGATAAGATCAAATGGGGCAGGACTTTTTCTCCCACCCTTATAATAGCCCGTTGGATTCTCAGATCTGTGGAAATGAGGGAAAGGAAAAGGAGGAATGCCTTGAAGGAGCAAGGATGGAGCCTCTGATCAATTCTGGTTGGGGTGTCCCAAGCATTGCCTTTTGAGAAATGAATAGACTTCATTGACTAAACTTGAAACTTTAAAGACGCTCTAGAAGCCATTTCATTTGTGTGCAATATTTGGGAACTCTTTTTTTCCCTCAGTGCAGCCATTAATTTCCATGTGAAATAATAGAGGGATAACACTATGTAAAAATTTTTACATCATGTATGTAAAAAAATCAATATTGGCAAAGAAGTTGATGCAATTGGATATAAAAATTTGTGCATATTTTTTCAGGTTGAAAAGATATAAGCTTTTCATCAAATGAGGAAAGGTTAAGAACTACTTATATAGAGTCCACGGCTTTTTTAAAAAATGAGCCACAGGTACATAGAAGTATATTATGGGTGTATTATTCTGGAAATTGCTATTATTATATTGCTTATTTTAGTGGCTCCATGGTAATTATTTAACACCAACTACCTCTATTTTTTATGGTGGGGGCTGACTTGTAGTTATGTTCCATTTCTGTAGTATGAATACTTCCATTGTGGACCATTTCAAACTACCAGAGTGAAGCCATTTGGACCTACCAACAGAAGTTACATAATTGACTGTTGGAGCCAGTGGAAACAGGTTCCAACACACCACTGCATTATTTACGTGCAGATTAATCCTGCTTCTGCCTAAAACAAGCAAATTAAAAAAAAAAAAAAAAACTAAAGGAAAATGGAAATGTAAAGTGTTATATAATTAACATACGGTATATAGTATATGATGTATGAAGTATAAGATATAAATATGTTAAATGTCACAAATAATTATATTAAATGTTGTAGACTGTGTGGATCCTAGTAAACTGTGGAAAATTCTTAAAGAGATGGGACTACCAGACCACCTTACCTGCCTCCTGAGAAATCTGTATGCAGGTCAAGAAGCAACAGTTAAAACTGGACATGGAACAACAGACTGGTTCCAAATCGGAAAAGGAGTATGTCAAGGGTATATATTGTCACCCTGCTTATTTAACTTATATGCAGAGTACATCATGCAAAATGCTGGGCTAGATGAAGCACAATCTGGAATCAAGATTGCTGGGAGGAATATCAATAACCTCAGATATGCATGTGATACCACGCTTATGGCAGAAAGTGAAGAAGAATTAAAGAGCCTCTTGATGAAAGTGAAAGAGGAGAGTGAAAAAGTTGGCTTAAAGCTCAACATTCAGAAAACTAAGATCATGGCATATGATCCCATCACTTCATGGCAAATAGATGGGGAAACAACGGAAACAGTGACAGACTTTATTTTTTGGGGGCTCCAAAATCACTGCAAATGGTGACTGCAGCCATGAAATTAAAAGATGCTTGCTCCTTGGAAGAAAAGCTATGACAAACCTAGACAACGTATTGAAAAGTAGAGACATTACTTTGCCAAAACATGTCCATTTAGTCAAAGCTCTGGTTTTTCCAGTAGTCATGTATGGATATAAAAGTTGGACTGTAAAGAAAGCTGAGTGCCGAAGAATTGATGGTTTTGAACTGTAGTGTTGGAGAAGACTCTTGAGAGTCCCTTGGACTGCAAGGAGATCCAACCAGTCAATCCTGAATATTCATTGGAAAGACTGATGCTGAAGCTGAAGCTCCAATTCTTTGGCCACTTGATGTGAAGAACTGACTCATTGGAAAAGACCCTGATGCTGAGAAAGATTGAAGGCAGGAGGAGAAGAGGACGACAGAGGACGAGATGGTTGGATGGCATCACCTACTTGATAGACATGAGTTTGAGCAAGCTCTGGGAGTTGGTGAAGAATAGGGAAGCTTGGTGTGCTACAGTCCATGGGTCACAAAGAGAACTGAACTGAAATATTGTACAATTATATTTTCAAGAAGTGTCACAGAAAAATCTCAGGAAAGCAGGGCGGAAAACATATTTGAATACATATTACGTGTGGACATATGTCACACTCATTATTTAATTCTCACAACTCTGTAGCACAGGTTTATTAACCGTTATTTTTAAACTCAGGGAGATAGTGAAGAACAGGGAAGCCTGGAGGGCTGCAGTTCATGGGGTTGCAAAGAGTCAGACACAACCTAGCAACTGAACAACAACAAATTTTTAAATTGAACATAGGTTCAGACCAGATAATCCATTAGATCACAGTCACACAGACAATAACTATTAGAACCAAGACTTGAACCTCATCTACCTGACCATTGCCCTAAACCAATGATGGAAGCTCAGAATAGTGTCCATGGATTAGTAGGATAAATTCTCATGTTAATTATCACCTCAGTGGCACAATAGTAGTATATTAATTACCTCCTGTATATTAATCTGAATTATAAATTATGACATGAAAACACTTATTTTGATGGTCAAAATCTTGTAGCATATTTATCTTTCTTGGATTATACACATTCTCCAAAATTATGAACTCCTTTATCAATACTGTAGTCAAGTCGTTCATTGACTCTAATTTGTTTCCAGGAACTACTCAGAAGAGAAATGAGGGGCAGAATAAATTCAGAGTATGGGGTTAACAGATACAAACTGCTATACATAGAATAGATAAGCAACAGGGATTTACTGTGTAACACAGGGAACAGTATTTAATATATTGTAATAATCTATAATGGAAAATAATCTGCATATGTATGTATGTTAGAAGAGAATATGGTGTGTCCTTTTTAACAATACCTGATGTTGCATTGCTCTCAAGGCTACTACATGTACATCGAGGCTTCCCACTTGGTATATGGACAAAAGGCACGACTCTTGTCCAGGCCTCTACGAGGAGTCACTGGGAAACACTGCTTGACCTTTTTCTACCACATGTATGGAGCAGGGACTGGCTTCCTGAATGTTTATTTGAAAAAGGAAGGCGACAGTGAAGAGTCTCTCTTGTGGAGAAGAAGAGGTGAACAGAGCATCTCCTGGCTCCGGGCGCTGATTGAATACAGCTGTGAGAGGCAGCACCAGGTAAGCCAAGAGAGACAAGAGTCAAATGATGGGAAATGTGCCTATACGCTTCTGATGCTCTTTCTTTTTCTTGCTACCATCAAGAATGTTTTGTTCTTTTTAAGGGTCAAAGATAGAGGCAGTACTTGTTTAAGAGCAAACATAATTAGTCTATATTGAGTGAACCTAAGCAATGAAAGGGAAATTAGAAAGAGAAAGCTTTGGGTATTTATACATTGAGTAATTTTTGTAACTCAATAATGAAACGGTAGCTATTTTCATCTTGGTACATTTTGAGTGTCAGTTATATTCTGTGTCCTGAAAACCTCTAAAACAGAGCTTCTCTTTTTTCTAAACCTGGTATTACCTAATTACTTGTTGCAGCTGCATCTTTCACTCATCATTAACCATATGCAAGGGCTGCTGTTGTAAGCTTCTATTTAACAGAGTACATGATCCAGAGTAAATTTTTAAGCCTCTGTCTGCACTGATGCAGAAGAAACTGAATCTTGATCCTATGTCCTGGGCCTCCCTTGAATCTGCTCACAGGCAGTAGAAGACTTCCTTCCTGCAGGATCCCAATTATAACAGAATCTGAGCAGCAATAAGGAGCCTTTTCAATTCCAGTGGGTGAGATCAAGCAGCCAATTAGCCTAGAAATCAGCAGCAGTCTCCTAAAAGCCTGTGACTTTACCTGCCTGTTGTTTTTCTTTAGTCACTAAGTCATGTTTGACTCTTTTGTGACCCCCATGGCCTGTAGCCTGCCAGGTTCCTCTGTCCATGGGATTCTCCAGAAAAGAATCTGGAGTGGGTTGCCATTCATTCTCCAGCAGATCTTCCCAACTCAGGAATGGAACCCGTGTCTCCTGCATTGGCAGACAGGTTCTTTACTGCTGAACTAGCAAGGAAGCCTTTACCTGCCTACCATGAGTCAAAGCTCCAGAAAGTTCTGGGCAGATAACATTAGACCCTTGACTATTCCTGAAATTGCTGTATAGAATTCCAGGAGTGACCTTCAGCTAGAAGCCCTACTTCCTCCTCATCCTTGCTTCTGGACCAGAGCACACCTTAATGTTAACCACTGCCTGCTTGGCTTAAGCAAGTCTTCCTAGGAAGAAGTATCCAAAATAAAGACATTATTTTATGCCACCCCTTAACCAAAATTGATTTTCTACAGATCTAAATAGGAATGGCCATGTTGCAGTGCCATCTAGGTTGCTGTTGCTAAGAACAAACAACAGATGGAAGATGCACCATTATTCAAGGATGGCCCATTATCTTGGTGTGGATAAAACTATCTAAACATTTAGTAAAGGAAAACATATAACCCCAGGAATAATTGTGATAGTGATTTAGTGTCTACTTACAGAAAGAAAATGGATCACTCATAAACTTCCTTATATCACTGATCATCATTCAGAGATGATGGATTAATTTTTTTAGGTTACCAGGGCACTCACACTATTCAAAGGTTCTCAAGGTGTGGTCCTGATACCAGTAGCAACACCTGAAATGTATATTCATCTAAAATGAAACTCACCTGCAATGCACACTCCCAGGCCCTGCCTTGGAACTACTGAACCAGAAACTCTGGGGCTTAGGGCCCTGAAATCTGTCTTAACAAGAATTGTGGTGATTCTGGAGCATTCTAAAGATGGAGAATCTGTGTCACAGATGGAACAAATCTGAGTCTCTCAGCCGAGCCTGAGCCTTGATGTTTTTAAAAACCCCCAAATGGTGCTGATGCACAAGAGCTCTAGGATTTGAGATCTGTGGAACAGGTGACCTCACAGCATCTGAGCCCTGGGTATAGGTCCTTGCATATACTAGACTTGCCAGGTGACTTGTTGTCTGAAAATTTTTTTGAGCACAAAGTAGTGAGGCACCTGGGGTGGCATCTTGGAATATTTAAGCTCAAAGGGTAAAGGATGACCTGAGAGATTTTTGGCTCCCAATTTGGGAAAAAAGATTCCAGATCATTCCTTTAGGCTTAGAATGGAACAGATATTAATCTGCCATGAGGAATGTTCTTCTTAATTTTGTGATTCCCTCAGGAATCCCAAATGACCATCTGGAGACCAGGATGAACTAGTTTCTCCAAAACATCCTCGTGTCTAATAAAACACAGAGACGCCCATTGCAAATGGTCATCTTCTATGTGCCAAGTACTCACAGAGCTAAGAGCTGTGCATAAGTTCTTCCAGTTGATCTTGTAGCTCTTCTTTAAAGATGGGGAAATCTAAATGTCCAGCTGGTAAGTGGCAGAGTGAGAACTCAGTCCCAGATCTAACTGGTTCCAATGTTTGCATCCCTAAGTCCCTGTTTTACACTCCCTCCTGCCATAGAAGTCCCAAGATATACTCAGTGCCCTGGATGTCACAAGCACTGGGTGATCTTGGAGAAATGTCAGCCTCCCTGAGACTGTTTGTGTTAGTTGCTCATTCATGTCTGACTCTTTGCAACCCCTTGGACTGAAGCCTGCCAGGCTCCTCTGTCCATGGAATTCTCCAGGCAAGAATACTGGAGTGGTAGGCATTCCCTTCTCCAGGGTATCTTCCCATCCCAGGGATTGAACCCTGGTCTCTTGCATTTCAGGCAGATTCTTTACCATCTGAGCCACCAGGGAAGCCTGTTAATACATTTTCAAAATGGGGTAATAATACCTGCCATGCTGACATCACTAAAGTGACAATCAAATGAGATTATGTTTGTGAAAGGGTTTTATAAACTTTAAAGTACCAAACTATAAAAAAGATATAATTGTTTCTAAAAATGTATTCTTTCCCAAATCATTCTGGTCTTTATAACCATGGTAGACCTGGTATTCTCAATAGCTATATCAGTTATCAGAGTGAGCTACTATAGGAGCTCAGGCCAAAATATCTCTTTTCAGCGTTTATTGACCATTTACTCTTTTTAAGTGCTGAGGATACTGCAATGAACATAGCATACAGTTCTTACACTTTTTAAGTTTGCATTCTAGTTGGAGGGGGAGAGGTAGAAAATGTGAAACAAAAATATATAATGTAACATCAAGTGATAGTAAGTGCTATGAAAAAGAGTAAGTCAAGCTGATCAGGTAATGAGGTCAAAGAAGTATCAGGAAATACTCATGAAAGGCCTTGGATGACATGGTACAGTTTGAAATTTATTTCAAGAGCAATAAGAAACCATTAGAGGCTTTTAAGGTAATATGTTCTGATTTATACTTTTAAATGATCATTCTAGCTACTATCTGGAGCTACTTACTACATAGACTATGGTGGTGGGGCTGGTGGGTGAGGAGACTTTGAGAGCTACTGCAATGGACCTGGGAACAGAAGTGGTGGGCAGGGCTGTGCAGCAGAGGTGAGATGTCGTCAGAAAGCCCACAGGACTTCCTTCCTTGTGGAAAGTGGGGTTTGAGAGAAAGAGAGGAGCCAGGATGACTCCAAAGTTTTGGCCTGAGCAACTGCTAGAATGGAGTTGCTGTTTATCGAGATGAGGAAGATCTTAGGTGGAGCAGACCTGGAAGAAGGAGGGCAGCTTATGTAGGAGGCAAATTAACAGTTACTTTTGTTTTTAACACACATAGTTTTTGATCTTGTGAGACATCCAAAGTGGGTATGTCAAATGAACAGTGGGCTATGAGCCAGGCAATCAGGAAAATGCAGAAAACTAGAGAAGTCAAGTCAATCTGTACATCACCAGAGAGAGCGGGCAGGTATTGATTTTTAGAATACTGCGGTACTGCTGCCATTTGTGATTTATCCTGTAGGGCAGCAGTCCCCAACCTTTTTGATACCAGGGACCAGTTTTATGGAAGAAATTTTTTTTCACAGATAGGGGGGCAGGGGATAATTTTGGGATGATTCAAGCACATTTATTGTGCACTTTATTTCTAATCTAATGCCACCACTCATCTGCCAGCATTGAAACATGTATATTATCATATGTGAAACAGATTGCCAGTCCAGGTTTGATACATGAGACAGGGTGCTCAGGGCTGGTGCACTGGGATGATCCTGAGGGATGGGGTGGGGAAGGAGGTAGGAGGGGGGTTCAGGATGGGGAACACATGTACACCTATGGCTGATTCATGTCAATGTATGACAAAAACCACTACAATATTGTAAAGTAATGAGCCTCCAATTAAAAAAAAAATGACAGGAGGTAATGAGCCTCCAATTAAATGAATTTAAAAAAAATAACAGGAGGTATTAGTCTGCCTCTTGGAGGCTGTAGACCCCCAATATAGGAGAAGTATGTGGGTGGCCTCTGGATGATATTCCAGTCATCAGATTTTCTTCGTAGAAAAAAATGTATGAAGTAGCAAAATTGTAATCATGCCCTTTCCTAAGGGATTTATTAAAGTGCTAAGCAGAACCTGACTCACTGTTGATCAAAAACACAGAATGATTTTATTTCCTTTGAATTCCTTGCTTACCTTTCCTCCTCTGCTCTCAGGTGTTTTTCTCCTGATTTCTTATCCTTTGATGTCATTGAAAGAGAGTGTTAGACAAATTCTCAGCTCAGTGAAATATTTCTATCATTCATATTGTTCATTATACTGCCTGACATTTAGTAGGAATTATTATGTGCTGGGTACTGAACTAAGACCAGGTCTTCAGATTTTCTTGCTCATGGTGCCCTTAATCTCAATAATTTTTTCCTGGTGCCCCTGGACCAAAAGATAGCTAATATTCCCTTTATCAAGTAGTTGAGTCAAAACTGTAAGTATGTATGTCCTAATGACTTGAGCTTCCCAGGTGGCACTAGTGGTAAAGAACCCCGCCATAGAGATGCAGGTTCGATTCCTGGGTTGGGAAGATTCCCTGGAGAAGGCATGGCAACACACTCCAGTATTCTTGCCTGGAGAATCCAATGGACAGAGGAGCCTGGCAGGCTACAGTCCATAGGGTTGCAGAGTCAGACATGACTGAAGCAACTTAGCATGCATGCACAATGACTTAGTAACCATTTGAAAATAAAATACACTTAAACTGAAAGAGAAAGTTACATTTTTATCTAATTCTAAAATAATCACCATTATTTAATAGGATTTTTACAAATACAAATAGGGGACTAATACAAAGAGGAAATCATAATGCTATAAAATGGTTATCACTCAAATATTTAGGAAATTCAAAGGAGAGAGTTGTATGAAATCAAGGTCTTGGCCCAATCACAGACTATTCAGAATATAATTCCATCAGGTGGTTTTTCTGTTGTACTTCCATTGCAGAGTTGGAGGTCGGTCAAAAAACAGATTTCATTGCTGTCTAGAAAACCAAAACACTTATTAACTACATTTATATATACTTCTATCTAGATGTATTAGGACACTTTTTCCTCTTCTTTCCATTTATTTGAATTCTTGTTTAGGGTTATATCTTTAGAACTTCTATTAATGTTATCTTGTCACGTTTCTGTTGTTAAAGCTTCTTTGAGTCATTAAATTCAAGATAGTTTCATATGCTTATTAATTATCCACTTTATATTGTTTATTTAATTTAAATCATGAACTAGTCCAATGGGGAGTAATTTGCTAATAAAATTAGTAGAGCAAGTGTGTCTTCTGGAAAATTTTCATTACCCACAAGCCTCCCTGGAGTATTCCATGGTTTATTAGCTATTATTAGAGTGGTTTTAGAGCTGATAATATATTTTCCCTACAACCTGAATATTTGATCAGTTATTCTCTTCTAGGATCTAAAGTCATGAAACTGGTTTCCTCTTTTTCTTGGGCTGTGTCTTGGATGTTATGGTATTTAACATGATCAGTGAACCATTGTCTTTTTGGTAAATTGAACTATTATACAGTGCTGTTCATACTTGGGTCTCATCTGTTGTTTTAATTCTCCCACCTAGAACTAGTACAAAGGTAGATTTAGGGAGAGACTATGGAAGCTTAAGCTTCTGGGCCCTTTACTTTCACAGGGCCTGTGGGTGACAGGAGTAGAATATTCTAGGTAGCAAGGGAAAACAGGTCACCACCTAGAGGCATTTCTTGGTGGACATTCCTGGGAAGTTGCCTAAAGAAGTCTCAGAAGAAAGGAACTTGAATTTCCAAGGCTCCAATAATTTGTTGTGAATTTCTTTACATTCTAAATAAGTATTCCCTTTTGTACCTAAATTTGAATTGGTGATTTTGTATTCTTTTCCTGAAAGTGGGCCCCTGAGAACAATCTAAGCTTCCAAACCCACACAGCCTAGATCTGCCTCTGACAAGCATTGTTTTAGCAGGATGACTCTATTTCTAAATTCATATTTCATTATTTTTCAGATAATTTTTGAAGCCATTCGTGGAATGTCAGTAAGAAGTGATATTGCCATTGATGATATTAAATTTCAAGCAGGATCCTGTGCAGGTAACAATAGTTTTCCAAATTATTTAAGTTTGACTGAAAAGAGAATTTGCAGTAGTTTCAAATCATAAGAATGCAAATTCAGTATTTTCTACATTAAAAATAGAGAAAACTATTATTGTCTATTTGTCTTTCCTGACAGAAATGGAAGATAAAAGTCAGCAATCATCAGGATATTCTGAGGACTTAAATGAAATTGAGTATTAAGCAATGATCTGAATCGGATTAACTAAACAAAAGCCATACCTCTCTTCAATCAAAATGAAAACAAAATAATACTGGACAGTCTTAACCATTTCATAAGTTATAAAATGACTTCAGAGCACTCTTTTTCATTACTTTTGCAAAAAATACTGACTCAGGGCTTTTTTTTTTTCCTTTTGGCGTATGACAACTGTTACTAGAAGTACAGGCTGCTGGTTTGACCCGATCATACATCTTAACCAGTTAAAAATACAAATGTACTATATTGTTGTCATTTTAAAGTATACAAATAAAGGGCACAATCAAATGAGATGTGCTCACTTAAATCTGCATTCAGTGAATGTACTGGGAGGAGAATAGGTCTTGTGGGTTTCCTTTTGAAGTTCAAGTATCATAAATATTTTTAAAGTAATAATGTGTGATGCCAGTAATATCTGCAGAATGAATGCAGTTTTTCATGGTAAGAAGTTATTCTAAGAAAATAAAGTCTTTTTTCTATGTTTTATTCATAGAAATGGAGTGTTAATTTTTAAATATGTTTACCATATGTGATAACAAAGGATCTTTCATCAGTGTTCCAGGATAAGTATTAATTAATGCTGTATTACAAAGCAGTGCTACCTTCTTTTTTCTATTTTTGAAAGTCATTCTGAACACTTGGATAGAAATTGCACTCTTTTTTTTGTAAAGCAAGCTTGAAAATGTTTATGCACACACCCCTAAATTTTTCTAGTGTGTTAAACAATTTTACTGATTTTTAAAATAAATGTTTTGGTAATGTTTTGAGTTATATGAATTCAAACAGATGTAGTAAACTACTATCTTTTATTTACATGTTTAGAAAATTATATAGACATGTTTATATATCCAAACAGCTATTATGAAATTATGATTACCTAATAAAAAATAATTTGAAAATCTCTCACTAGCAATTAACCTTCTTCAACATATTTTTCTCTCTGTTTTTAAATTTCTATTTTTATTCTTTGGCTGAGTAACACGTGGGTGGTTCCCTGATGAGGGATCAGCACAAAGTCTTAACCACCAGACTGCCGGGGAAGTCCCAATATATTTTTTTGAATGAATATCTTCACTGTATAACTGCTAATTCTAATTTGAATCTCTACTCTGCTACAATTAAATGCTTCTTAATCCTTTTTGTTAGTGGCATAAGCACTGCAAACATAGACACCATAATTAATTTTTAAAAAGTGTTTCACTTCACATAAGCAATCTCAATTTTCTCCAAAATTGTATCTTATTAGAATGTAAACTCTGTGAAGACAATGATTCCATAAATGAATGAAGTCATTCACCAGACTCTGCTTACAGATTACATAAACCCATGGTAATAATCAGCTTCCCAGGTGAAGCGGTGGTAAAAAATCTGCCTGCTAGCACAGGAGACACAGGAGATGAGGGTTGATTTCTGGGTCGGGAAGATCCCCTGGAGAAGGAAATGGCAACCCACTCCAATTTTCTTGCCTGGGAAATTCCATGGACAGAGGAGCCTGGCAGACTACAGTCCATGGCGTTGCAAAAAGTCAGACACAACTGAGCAACTGCCCATGCACATGTGGTAATAATCATTGCCAATATGTATTGAATATTTATTATTATCAGACATTGTTCAAAGAGCTTTACATGAATTTGCTCATTTAAACCTATAACAATCCATAAGGTAGAGCTAGTGATGGTTGTTACATTTTGTAAGTAGGAAAATAAATGTGTTCACGTTCAGCAACTAGTGTAGGGCTTGGCTTTGAACCTTGGTTTCACTGTTCTTTAAAAAAGAAATGACAGGCCCAAAATGTAGTTACTTGTACTAAGTCCCACATCAGCCAACCAAGACTTAATAGCTAACCTAACTGCAGTTATAACCTCCCCTAGGATTGCAGTCTTAACAGATCAGTCTGGAATTTTCTGGTCAGCAGCAGTGAGGTAATCAGCCACATAGGCCCTTCTCATCCCTAAAAGGAAGATGAAGTAATCCACTCTCTCCTTTTCCCTTTCCCCTCCTGTCTATAAAAGCCTTCCATTTTGTAGAAATCCTTGGAACTCTTCTCTGCTCACTAGTTGGGATGCTGCCCAATTCATGAATTGTTCAGTAAAGCCCGTATATCATTACAGTCGACTTGGTTGAATTTTCATTCAACACAGCCAAACCTGTGTTCTAATCCTCACAAGACTGCCTCCTGAACCTCCCAGCTCCCCTACCAACTCCATTCCCAATACCTAAGGTTCCAAGTTTCCCACAGGCAGGAGGATTTATTGGCTACCCTGGAAGTTGCCTGGCACCCCACTCCAGTACTTTTGCCTGGAAAATCCTATGGACGGAGGAGCCTGGTAGGCTACAGTCCATGGGGTGGCTAAGAGTCAGACACGGACACAACTGAAGCGACTTAGCAGCAGCTGGAAGTTGCCAAACCAGAACTACTTGGGACAGCAGCTTTGGAAAGGTGGGGGGGTGGGTGGCTGATGGTGGTAGTGTTGCAGGAAAGGGGACCCCTTCCAGGGCCCAAAACTGGGCTCTTGTCTAACACTCGGAAATGAATTGTCCAAGGAGACACATCTGCTGACAAAGCAAGAGATTTTATTGGGAAAGGGCACCCGGGTGGAGAGCAGTAGGGTAAGGGAATCCAGGAGAACAGCTCTGTCACATGGCTTGCAGTCTCGGGTTTTATGGTGATGGGATTAGTTTCCAGGTTGTCTTTAGCCAATCATTCTGACTCAGAGTCCTTCCTGGTGGTGTGTGCCTTGTTCAGCCAAGATGGATGCCAGAAAGAAGATTCTGGGAGGTGGTCAGACATGTGGTGTCTCCTTTTGATCTTTCCCGAACTCTTCTGGTTGGTGGAGGCTTATTAGTCCCCTGTTCCTTACCAGGACCTCCTGTCATAAAACAACTCATGAAATAGTTACTATGGTGCCTGGCCAGGGGGGCCAGTTTCAATCAGGGTGCTTCCCTAACAGTAGAGGTGGGAAGTAGATGGGGTAGGGGTTCGGGGCTAATTATTGACTTAGGGCAGAAAGAAAGGAAGTAACTATTACCATTTGTTGCTGAAAAACAACTTGAAGTTCATAAAAGAGAAGAGAGGAGATGGAAGGTGAGCGGATTTACTTATCCTCTCTCACTTATGCCCCCTTTGCATGTTTCACTGATTGGATGCCACTCTTCCTTTTCCAGGTTGCCCTTGGCCTTTATTTTAACTATATTTCACCTGGATGAAAATTTGCAAAGTATTGTAAGCACAGTATAGTTTTCTCAGGTTTAGAAATGCCCCTGAGAAAGGCATACTAGCTAATAATTACTGCTTAACCAATTAAACCCAGTGTTAGCATTTATTCCAGTTCTCACCCAAACATACAAGTGCTTCAGATGGAAACTACTTTTTCACACAGATTGCCTTTTCTCCTATAATTTGCTGTTTGTGTTGGAAATTATTTAGAAGGGAGCAAAGGAGAGTCTAAGGAAAATAGGGCTCTGATGCAAGGTCTGGTTAAATGAAGATGAAGAAAATGTTTAACAAAGATTTATTAAGAAATCTATGCTCCAGGTATTATACTAAGCATGGAGATCACAAAAGTCCTCACATGTCAGCAAGGAAAATAGAGATCTAAACCTGTTACCATAAGCAGAGTGCCAAATTGGAGAAACCATATTCCCAGGGAGTGCTTAGGAAGGGCATCTGAGAGGGAGGGCAGGCCAAGCCTCCAGCTTCAGTCTGGGCAGAGCAGAGAGAACCAACACTAACACAGTGTTCTGGTGTCTGGATGTCTTCTGTCACTCTGGGGGCTAAGGCATGGGCTCTTTGACTTTTCAAGCAAGGAACGTGTTCTCCAGTGTGATTTAACCAGAACAGGGGAGTGGGGAGAATTTTTGTAACTGACCATTCTATATTATGGTATTTTCAACACGTGGATTACTATAAAGAGATGAAATACAATGATTAAGTGCACGGTTTCCAGATTCAGGCTGTCTCAGTTTAAATCCTGGCTTTGCCACTTACAGCATTTGTGACTGAAAGCAAGTCACTTCTACCATCTCTGACTCCTATTCCTAGTCTGCAAAACGGGGCAGCAAAATACTCATCTCTACTTTGTAAGCGTGCTGTAAAGATTAATTTAAATGAAGGTGATACATATGAGTCCTTAGTATCTGACACACAAAAGCATTTCTAGTTTATAAGGGTTGACTGAGATTTTTGGATAAATCACAGTTGTTTTTATATAGCCTTTCTCTACAAAGGAATTGTGAGTTTATAGTGCCATCTTAAGGATAAAGCAACCATATGCTCTTGTCATTTTTCATCTTTTTTTTTATTATTTGCAATTCAAGGTTCATTTTAATCAGCATGTGGGCAATGCCTTCCACTTTGCTCTTCCTACTCCAGCCTTTGTAAATGGTTCTTCTGTGCTGCTTACCTGTATTCATACCCCTCCCAAGATTTATCATGCTAAACCTAAATTCTTGCTTTTATATCCATCTCCTCAAGATGGTTGCATATTCAGTTATGTACCCACTCTGCCTATCATATTCAACAAATATTGCTGAACTAAATAAATTCTCAATAAAGGCATTTAGTTGAGTACAAATACATATGTTGATTCATGAAGGATATAAGGATTCTCTTTGGCTTATCAAAATTTCATGGCCTAGATATCCACGCACTAAAAGTTTAACTTAAAAATATGTCACTGGCCAGTTGAGGCACCTGGTAGAAACAAATATAAAGACTCTTTGGAAGGCCACACACTCAACCCAGGCTGTACAAGTTTCCTACATATTAACCACATGGAAGGGCTCACAATACAAAAGCACAAAACATTAAGTGAAACAATTCACTAGAAGCACAAATCAGATGTCAACAAACAGCAGAATTAGATACCCAAGATGTCACGGCCCCCTTCCAGCTGTGTCATCATTCTAACATCTGCTTTCATTATCATTTCTCTTCTGCCTCCCTCCTCTTATAAGGACCTTTGTGATTATATTGGGCCTACCTGGATGGTTCAATATAATCACCCCATTTCAAGATCCGCAATCACATCTGCAAATTCCCTTTTACCATGGGAGGTATTATATTCACAAACTCCAGCAATTAGGATGTGGGCATCTTTGGGGAGCCATTGCTCTGCCTATCACAATTTTTGTTTGCTATTTTGTCAGATCTCTTTAAAAGGCCAATTTTGTTTTTCCTTTTCAACTCTATTTGCTTTATTTTCATAACTTATCTGGCAGACTAAGACATCCAATATAGTGTTCAAAAGAAGTAGTGATAGTATCATCTTTCCAGAACTTGAGAATATTTCTAAACATTTCATCATTGAATATGAATTAGCTGAAGGTTTCTGGTATTGGCTTTTATTGGTTAAATGGAGTTTTTTTTCTACTCATAGTTTCCTAGAAACTTTAACCATCAATGTGTGTTGAAAATAATTAAATGATTTTTCCTGCTTCAGTCTCTCTCCTGCAATCTTTTAATATGAAGAATCATATTAATTGATTTGATTTGACAATAGTTAATCACCCTCATATTCTGTAATAAGCTCATTTAGGTAATGACATATTTACTTTTTTAAACACTGCTACATGTGTGCAAATATGTTCATGAGTAAGATTGACAGAATTATCTTAAATTTCCTTAGAAATTAGGGGATTTAGACAAGGTTAGACTCATAAACGGAGCTGAATGAAAAAATCTTTCTTCTTTTTCTATTCTCTAAAGAAGTGGGTTAGAGCAGTGACTCTCAACTGGGGGAGACATTTGTCAAAGTCTGGAGAACTTTTTGGTTATCAAAACTGGGGAGGTGTTATGGCATCTAGTGAGTAGAGGCTGACAATGCTGCTGACTATCCTGCGATACACAGGACAGCTGCCTCCTTTTCCGCCAGCAAACAACTTTACCTTACCCAAACTGTCAATGGTCAGTGGTGCTGAGGCTGTGATTTATTTTTTCATTCTGAAGTAATAATCACTCTTCTCATTTTGTATTTGTAATACTTTTTTTTTTTTTTCAGAGAGGGCTTAAAAACTTATATAAGTTTTTTTTTTCTTTTTTTTTAATTTTATTTTATTTTTAGACTTTACATAACTGTATTAGTTTTGCCAAATATCAAAATGAATCTGCCACAGGTATACATGTGTTCCCCATCCCGAATCCCCCTCCCTCCTCCCTCCCCATTCCATCCCTCTGGGTCGTCCCAGTGCACCAGCCCCAAGCATCCAGTATCGTGCATCGAACCTGGACTGGCAACTCGTTTCATACATGATATTTTACATGTTTCCATGCCATTCTCCCAAATCTTCCCACCCTCTCCCTCTCTCACAGTAGTCCATAAGACTGGTCTATACATCAGTGTCTCTTTTGCTGTCTCGTACACAGGGTTATTGTTACCATCTTTCTAAATTCCATATATATGCGTTAGTATACTGTATTGGTGTTTTTCTTTCTGGCTTACTTCACTCTGTATAATAGGCTCCAGTTTCATCCACCTCATTAGAACTGATTCAAATGTATTCTTTTTAATGGCTGAGTAATACTCCATTGTGTATATGTACCACAGCTTTCTTATCCATTCATCTGCTGATGGACATCTAGGTTGCTTCCATGTCCTGGCTATTATAAACAGTGCTGCGATGAACATTGGGGTACACGTGTCTCTTTCCCTTCTGGTTTCCTCAGTGTGTATGCCCAGCAGTGGGATTGCTGGATCATAAGGCAGGTCTATTTCCAGTTTTTTAAGGAATCTCCACACTGTTCTCCATAGTGGCTGTACTAGTTTGCATTCCCACCAACAGTGTAAGAGGGTTCCCTTTTCTCCACACCCTCTCCAGCATTTATTACTTGTAGACTTTTGGATCGCAGCCATTCTGACTGGCGTGAAATGGTACCTCATAGTGGTTTTGATTTGCATTTCTCTGATAATGAGTGATGTTGAGCATCTTTTCATGTGTTTGTTAGCCATCTGTATGTCTTCTTTGGAGAAATGTCTGTTTAGTTCATTGGCCCATTTTTTGATTGGGTCATTTATTTTTCTGGAGTTGAGCTGTAGGAGTTGCTTGTATATTCTCGAGATTAGTTGTTTGTCAGTTGCTTCATTTGCTATTATCTTCTCCCATTCTGAAGGCTGTCTTTTCACCTTGCTAATAGTTTCCTTTGATGTGCAGAAGCTTTTAAGGTTAATTAGGTCCCATTTGTTTATTTTTGCTTTTATTTCCAATATTCTGGGAGGTGGGTCATAGAGGATCCTGCTGTGATGTATGTCAGAGAGTGTTTTGCCTATGTTCTCCTCTAGGAGTTTTATAGTTTCTGGTCTTACATTTAGATCTTTAATCCATTTTGAGTTTATTTTTGTGTATGGTGTTAGAAAGTGTTCTAGTTTCATTCTTTTACAAGTGGTTGACCAGATTTCCCAGCACCACTTGTTAAAGAGATTGTCTTTAATCCATTGTATATTCTTGCCTCCTTTGTCAAAGATAAGGTGTCCATATGTGCGTGGATTTATCTCTGGGCTTTCTATTTTGTTCCATTGATCTATATTTCTGTCTTTGTGCCAGTACCATACTGTCTTGATAACTGTGGCTTTGTAGTAGAGCCTGAAGTCAGGTAGGTTGATTCCTCCAGTTCCATTCTTCTTTCTCAAGATCGCTTTGGCTATTCGAGGTTTTTTGTATTTCCATACAAATTGTGAAATTATTTGTTCTAGCTCTGTGAAGAATGCTGTTGGTAGCTTGATAGGGATTGCATTGAATCTATAGATTGCTTTGGGTAGTATACTCATTTTAACTATATTGATTCTTCCAATCCATGAACATGGTATATTTCTCTATCTGTTAGTGTCCTCTTTGATTTCTTTCACCAGTGTTTTATAGTTTTCTATATATAGGTCTTTAGTTTCTTTAGGTAGATATATTCCTAAGTATTTTATTCTTTCCATTGCGATGGTGAATGGAATTGTTTCCTTAATTTCTCTTTCTGTTTTCTCATTATTAGTGTATAGGAATGCAAGGGATTTCTGTGTGTTGATTTTATATCCTGCAACTTTACTATAGTCATTGATTAGTTCTAGTAATTTTCTGGTGGAGTCTTTAGGGTTTTCTATGTAGAGGATCATGTCATCTGCAAACAGTGAGAGCTTTACTTCTTCTTTTCCAATTTGGATTCCTTTTATTTCTTTTTCTGTTCTGATTGCTGTGGCCAAAACTTCCAAAACTATGTTGAATAGTAATGGTGAAAGTGGGCACCCTTGTCTTGTTCCTGACTTTAGAGGAAATGCTTTCAATTTTTCACCATTGAGGATAATGTTTGCTGTGGGTTTGTCATATATAGCTTTTATTATGTTGAGGTATGTTCCTTCTATTCCTGCTTTCTGGAGAGTTTTTATCATAAATGGATGTTGAATTTTGTCAAAGGCTTTCTCTGCATCTATTGAGATAATCATATGGTTTTTATTTTTCAATTTGTTAATGTGGTGTATTACATTGATTGATTTGCGGATATTGAAGAATCCTTGCATCCCTGGGATAAAGCCCACTTGGTCATGGTGTATGATCTTTTTAATGTGTTGTTGGATTCTGATTGCTAGAATTTTGTTAAGGATTTTTGCATCTATGTTCATCAGTGATATTGGCCTGTAGTTTTCTTTTTTTGTGGGATCTTTGTCAGGTTTTGGTATTAGGGTGATGGTGGCCTCATAGAATGAGTTTGGAAGTTTACCATCCTCTGCAATTTTCTGGAAGAGTTTGAGCAGGATAGGTGTTAGCTCTTCTCTAAATTTTTGGTAGAATTCAGCTGTGAAGCCGTCTGGACCTGGGCTTTTGTTTGCTGGAAGATTTTTGATTACTGTTTCAATTTCCGTGCTTGTGATGGGTCTGTTAAGATTTTCTATTTCTTCCTGGTCCAGTTTTTGAAAGTTGTACTTTTCTAAGAATTTGTCCATTTCTTCCTCGTTGTCTATTTTATTGGCATATAATTGTTGATAGTAGTCTCTTATGATCCTTTGTATTTCTGTGTTGTCTGTTGTGATCGCTCCATTTTCATTTCTAATTTTATTGATTTGATTTTTCTCCCTTTGTTTCTTGATGAGTCTGGCTAATGGTTTGTCAATTTTATTTATCCTTTCAAAGAACCAGCTTTTGGCTTTGTTGATTTTTGCTATGGTCTCTTTTGTTTCTTTTGCATTTATTTCTGCTCTAATTTTTAAGATTTCTTTCCTTCTACTAACCCTGAGGTTCTTCATTTCTTCCTTTTCTAGTTGTTTTAGGCGTAGAGTTAGGTTATTTATTTGACTTTTTTCTTGTTTCTTGAGGTGTGCCTGTATTGCTATGAACTTTCCCCTTAGGACTGCTTTTACAGTGTCCCACAGGTTTTGGGTTGTTGTGTTTTCATCTTCATTCGTTTCTATGCAAATTTTGATTTCTTTTTTGATTTCTTCTGTGATTTGTTGGTTATTCAACAGTGTGTTGTTCAGCCTCCATATGTTGGATTTTTTAATAGTTTTTCTCCTGTAATTGAGATCTAGTCTTACTGCATTGTGGTCAGAAAAGATGCTTGGAATGATTTCTATTTTTTTGAATTTACCAAGGTTAGCTTTATGGCCCAGGATGTGATCTATCCTGGAGAAGGTTCCATGTGCGCTTGAGAAGAAGGTGAAATTCATTGTTTTGGGATGAAATGTCCTATAGATATCAATTAGGTCTAACTGGTCTATTGTATCGTTTAAAGTTTGTGTTTCCTTGTTAATTTTCTGTTTAGTTGATCTATCCATAGGTGTGAGTGGGGTATTAAAGTCTCCCACTATTATTGTGTTATTGTTAATTTCTTCTTTCATACTTGTTAGAATTTGTCTTACATACTGCGGTGCTCCCGTGTTGGGTGCATATATATTTATAATTGTTATATCTTCTTCTTGGATTGATCCTTTGATCATTATGTAGTGACCATCTTTGTCTCTTTTCACGGTCTTTGTTTTAAAGTCTATTTTATCTGATATGAGTATTGCTACTCCTGCTTTCTTTTGGTCCTTATTTGCATGGAAAATCTTTTTCCAGCCCTTCTCTTTCAGTCTGTATGTGTCCCCTGTTTTGAGGTGGGTCTCTTGTAGACAACATATGTAGGGGTCTTGTTTTTGTATCCATTCAGCCAGTCTTTGTCTTTTGGTTGGGACATTCAACCCATTTACGTTTAAGGTAATTACTGATAAGTATGATCCCGTTGCCATTTACTTTATTGTTTTGGGTTTGAATTTATACACCGTTTTTGTGTTTCCTGTCTAGAGAATATCCTTTAGTATTTGTTGGAGAGCTGGTTTGGTGGTGCAGAATTCTCTCAGCTTTTGCTTGTCTGAAAAGCTTTTGATTTCTCCTTCATACTTGAATGAGATCCTTGCTGAGTACAATAATCTGGGCTGTAGGTTATTTTCTTTCATCATTTTAAGTATGTCTTGCCATTCCCTCCTGGCTTGAAGAGTTTCTATTGAAAGATCAGCTGTTATCCTTATGGGTATTCCCTT
This sequence comes from Bubalus kerabau, assembly GCF_029407905.1. NCBI lineage: Eukaryota > Metazoa > Chordata > Mammalia > Artiodactyla > Bovidae > Bubalus > Bubalus kerabau. Next base: position 111,771,190 of record NC_073627.1, read on the forward strand.
GTGTGTTATTTGTTGTTTTTCCCTTGCTGCTTTTAATATTTGTTCTTTGTGTTTGATCTTTGTTAATTTGATTAATATGTGTCTTGGGGTGTTTCGCCTTGGGTTTATCCTGTTTGGGACTCTCTGGGTTTCTTGGACTTGGGTGATTATTTCCTTCCCCATTTTAGGGAAGTTTTCAACTATTATCTCCTCAAGTATTTTCTCATGGTCTTTCTTTTTGTCTTCTTCTTCTGGGACCCCTATGATTCGAATGTTGTAGCGTTTAATATTGTCCTGGAGGTCTCTGAGATTGTCCTCATTTCTTTTAATTCGTTTTTCTTTTGTCCTCTCTGATTCATTTATTTCTACCATTCTATCTTCTAATTCACTAATCCTATCTTCTGCCTCTGTTATTCTACTATTTGTTGCCTCCAGAGTGTTTTTAATTTCACTTATTGCATTATTCATTATATATTGACTCTTTTTTATTTCTTCTAAGTCCTTGTTAAACCTTTCTTACATCTTCTCAATCCTTGCCTCCAGGCTATTTATCTGTGATTCCATTTTAATTTCAAGATTTTGGATCTATTTCACTATCATTATTCGGAATTCTTTATCAGGTAGATTCCCTATCTCTTCCTCTTTTGTTTGGTTTGGTGGGCATTTATCCTGTTCCTTTATCTGCTGGCTATTCCTCTGTCTCTTCATCTTGTTTAAATTGCTGAGTTTGGGGTGTCCTTTCTGTATTCTGGCAGTTTGTGGAGTTCTCTTTATTGTGGCGTTTCCTCGCTGTGTGTGGGTTTGTACAGGTGGCTTGTCAAGGTTTCCTGGTTAGGGAAGCTTGTGTCAATGTTCTGGTGGATGGAGCTGTATTTCTTCTCTCTCCTTTCGAAGAGTTGGGTTGCTTTTCTGGGTGCCTGATGTCCTCTGCCGGCATTCAGAAGTTGTTTTGTGGAATTTACTCGATGTTTAAATGCTCTTTTGATGAATTTGTGGGGGAGAAAGTGTTCTCCCCGTCCTACTCCTCCGCCATCTTGGCTCCTCCCCCAAAACTTATATAAGTTTCAGGCCCCATAGAACCTGGACCTGGTGGGAGAAAAAAAGGGCACTATATAGAGGAGAGGGGTTTGTGTGTGTGTAGGTAGGGGAGGGGGAGAGAGAAATCATTGAGTCAAAACCAATGCTGGAAAGGGGGGTGGGCGGAAGAGAGAAATTTTGTTTTTAGACATAATTTTCAAATAATCACAGTTACTAAGAAATTGGCCATAAGCAACAATTTCAAGAAACTGAAGGAAAGTAATTACTGTGGTACACGATCTAGCAGTTATAATTCTTGATACCTATCCTAGAGAAATGTTAGTACATATACATAAAGACAAGTCTGAGAATATTCCCTGAGTAGTGTTTGTAAAAATGAAAAATGGGAAGCAATCTACTTGTCAAATCATTCAGTTCAGTTCAGTCACTCAGTCATGTCCGACTCTTTGCGACCCCATGAATTGCAGCATGCCAGGCCTCCCTGTCCATCACCAACTCCCGGAGTTCGCTCAAACTCATGTCCATCGAGTCGGTGATGCCATCCAGCCATCTCATCCTCTCTTGTCCCCTTTTCTTCCTGCCCCCAATCCCTCCCAGCATCAGAGTCTTTTCCAATGAGTCAACTCTTCGCATGAGGTGGCCAAAGTACTGGAGTTTCAGCTTGAGCATCATTCCTTCCAAAGAACACCTAGGGCTGATCTCCTAGAGTAGTAGATAAAGTGTGATATTTTCATACAAAAACTCTATAGCAGGTAAAAGGGAGCCAGACTTATCAATATATCTGTCAACATGGATACATCACAAAAATATATTTTTGAACAAAAAAAGAAGTTGTATAACTATTCATACCATATTTTTATGTTAATACATTATGCATGTAATTATTATACATGTATGCATGTAATACATTGTTTATATAATAGTGCATTTACATAATGCTTCACACTCAAAATATGATTACATATTTTCTGTAGATAAAATGCACATAAATATTGAAACAGCCTTAAAAGACATTACATTACACACTGAACAAGTGTAAGAGTAGTTAACTCTGGAAGATAAGGAGTGCAGCAACAAGATTGAAGGAAAAAATGTCAAATGCACACAATTTTATCTGTATTCTAATTTTTAAGAGTAGAATGTATTCATGTATTTCACATGTAACTTTTTAAATAGATTTAAAAAGACAGTTAAATTATGCCAATTGTTCAGGGTTAATTCCTTTTTTTTCTTTCCAGTTATTAAGATATAGTTAACATATAGCACTAAGCTTAAGGTGTACAGCATAATGATTGACCTATATACATCATGAAATGATTATCACAAAAAGTTTAGTGAACATCCATCATCTCATATAAATATAAAATTTAAAAGAACGAAAATATTTTTCCTTGTGATGAGAACTCAGGATTTCTCTTAAAAACTTTCATATGTAACACAGAGCAGTTTTACTTTTATTTATCAAGTTTTATGTTACATCCCTAGTACTTATTATTCTTACAACCAGAAGTTTATACCTTTTGATCACCTTCATCTAATTTTCCCCTTTCCCCACCCTCTGCCCCTGAGATTTCCAAAATCAGATTTGTTAACCACAAATCTGATTTTTTTTCCTATGAGTTTGTTTTTGAACTTAAAAATAATCGAACTTAAAACCAACAAGCTTATGGGAGAGTTCAACATCCCAGCTTGTGGAGATAATGAGATGAAATGTCACTCTCAGTTTCTAATACCAAAAAACTCACTTATTTTATAATTTATGAAGCTGATATCAACAGATTTAGAACAGTGCTGACAATTACCAACTTTCTTTTCTATAGGAAGTAACTAGGTGTGAGGGAGAATGCTTATTCTTCCCCTAGATTTGAAATTGAGGATAAATTCCTTCTGGAGTAATTTAATATTGTTTTCCCAGTTAATATTCTCCAAAGAAATGAAGGCCCATTTAGCTCTAGGCTTCCTATCATAACATATCACAAAGAACACTTGAAATCTTACATTAATTCCTAACAATTTCTTGAATCTTTCAGTTGGATTTTGTATTCAAGAAATTAAAATTTGAGAAAGACACAAATCTGTTGAGACATTGATCCAGAATATAAAAATGAGTTATGAAAAAGTGCTTAGAGCAGCAATTTGTATATGGTACATGCTGTTAGTGTTAGGTATTACTACAGTCCATTCCAATACTAATGTAGCTACACCAAGAAGAAGCAGATATTTCGATTGTTTTCAACTTGCGTATGATGTTAGAAACCAATTTTTAAAAATTAAGAACTCCAGAGATAAGATATTTTTACCTCTAGCAGAATTTGTCTGGGGTTTTAGCTCTCTGTGAGAAAGGTGATCATTATCTTTAGTCCTCCAGATCAGTTCCTTCACTAAGTTGATCAGAGAGAGAGAGAGAGAAAGTGTGTGTGTATGTGTGTGTGTGTGTGTGTGTGTGTGTGTGTGTGTGTGTTTATAGGGTTGCTCCTGGGAGTCAAGGACTTAGGTTTTAGCATCTGACTTCCCTCCCTCCCTGAGCCTGGAGGGTTCACTCTTCTACTTTATGAATTTACCAAAAGCAAAAGGAATATTCCCTCTCACTTGGTATATAAACCAGAGGAGAGTATTCCTGTTAACCTGTGAGGGTTCTTGTTAGAACTGGAAGAGAAAACTATCTCAGTGAGAGATGGCTCAGTGGAGTCCCACTCCATGGCTCTTGCCCCCACCTCCCTGCTACTGCGGCATCATTATCCAGGGCTTGGAGTGAAGCTAAGAAACAAAGATGGCGTTCTGATGGTGAGCTGAAATGTATTTATAATCCTTGACCCTACCCTGTCTGCCAGCTTTTGGTTTGTGTCAGTTTTAAAGCTTCTGCCAAATTGGAAAGCCATCATTAAAATGCCCCCTGCTCACTTATTCCTTGGTCAATAAAAAGTTAAATACAATTGCTTTGCATGTCTATTAGCTAGCAAGGGTGGCACAATGAATTCAACTCATGACTGCACTTTAAATCATGGATGTGTAGGATTAACCATTTTGGCTTACTCATTCATTAGCATCAGATTCTGGTAATTGATATTCCATTTCTAAAGACCTCCTTCTACTTTTTAACACTACCCTTTTCAACAGTTTTCACCAGTGCACTTAAAGAAACCAAATGTGGTTGGTTAATAAATACATGTCTATACCTTTATAAGTGTATGAAATTTTTGAAGAATATTAGGACGCACTGGACTTCTCAGGTAGCGCAGTGGTAAAGAATCTGCCTGCCACTGTAACAGACGGTTTGATCCCTGGGTTGGGAAGATCCCTTGAAGGAGGAAATGTCAACTCACTCCAGTACGCTTGCATGGGAAATCCCACGGACAGGGAAGTCTGGTGGGCTATGGTCAATTGTTCTGCAAGGAATCAGATAAGTCTTAGAGATTTAGCATGCACAAGCTTGTATAACCTGCCAGCATCTGTCTGGCTCATGCTAACTTCCAGTCATACAGAGCCCAACAAAAGAGAATATTTAGATAAATTACAGTACATCTGTTTGATGGAATGCTATATAGTTACTTAAAACCATGTTAAAGAAAAATATTTTTTATTATTTATTTTAAATTGGAGGATAATTGCTTTACAATGTTGTGTTAGTCTCTGCTATACATTAGTGTGAATTAGCCATTAAGTATACATATATGCTCTCCCTCTTGAGCCTCCTTCTCACCTAGAAAAATACTTAATGGCATAAAAAGATATTCATTTATTTCTGCTTTATTGACTATGCCAAAGCCTTTGACTGTGTGGAGCACAATAAACTCTAGAAAATTCTGAAAAAGATAGGAATACCAGACCAACTTACCTGCCTCTTGAGAAACCTATATGCAGGTCAGGAAGCAACAGTTAGAACTGGACATGGAACAACAAACTGGTTCCAAATAGGAAAAGGAGTTCGTCAAGGCTGTATATTGTCACCCTGTTTATTTAACTTATATGCAGAGTACATCATGAGAAATGCTGGGCTGGAAGAAGCACAAGGTGGAATCAAGATTGCCAGGAAAAATTATCAGTAACCTCAGATATGCAGATGACACCACCCTTATGGCACAAAGTGAAAAAGAACTAAAGGGCCTCTTGATGAAAGTGAAAAAAGAGAGTGAAAAAGTTGGCTTAAAGCTCAACATTCAGAAAACTAAGATCATGGCATCCAGTCCCATCACTTCATGGCAAGTAGATGGGGAAACAGTGAAAACAGTGACAGACTTTATTTTTTTGGGCTCCAAAATCACTGCAGATGGTGATTGCAGCCATGAAATTAAAAGACGTTTACTCCGTGGAAGGAAACTTATGACCAACCTAGACAGCATATTAAAAAGCAGAGACATTACGTTGCCAACAAAGGTCTGTCTAGTCAAAGCTATGGTTTTTCCAGTAGTCATGTATGGATGTGAGAGTTGGACTATAAAGAAAGCTGAGCATTGAAGAATCAATGCTTTTGAAATGTGGTGTTGGAGAAGACTCTTGAGAGTCCCTTGGACTGCAAGGAGATCCAACCAGTCCATCCTAAAGGACATCAGTCCTGAGTGTTCATTGGAAGGACTGATGTTGAAGCTGAAACTCCAATACTTTGGCCATATGATGCAAAGAAGTGACTCATTGGAAAAGACTCTGATGCTGGGAAAGATTGAAGGCAGGAGGAGAAGGGAACGACAGAGGATGAGATGGTTGGATGGCATCACCGACTCAATGGACATGAGTTTGGATGGACTCCGGCAGTTGGTGATGGACTGGGGGGCCTGGCATGCTGCGGTTCATGGGGTTGCAAAGAGTCAGACACGACTGAGCAACTGAACTGAACTGAACTGAATATATTAAGTGAGATAAAGAGGGTTAAATAACGGTATATATAAGTTTTGCAGTATAATTCTACTTTTTTCAACAAAAGGACCATAACATACATACACAAAGAAAAAAGATATTAAAACATACACCAAAATCTTAACAGTGATTAGTCTGGGTAGAGGAATTATGAGTAGACCATCCCCATGGAAAAGAAATGCAAAAAAGCAAAATGGCTGTCTGGGGAGGCCTTACAAATAGCTGTGAAAAGATGGGAAGTGAAAAGCAAAGGAGAAAAGGAAAGATATAAGCATCTGAATGCAGAGTTCCAAAGAATAGCAAGAAGAGATAAGAAAGCCTTCCTCGGTGATCAATGCAAAGAAAGAGGAAAACAATAGAATGGGAGAGACTAAAGATCTCTTCAAGAAAATTAGAGATACCAAGGGAACATTTCATGCAAAGATGGGCTCGATAAAGGACAGAAATAGTATGGACCTAACAGAAGCAGAAGACATTAAGAAGAGGTGGCAAGAATACACAGAAGAACTGTACAAAAAATATCTTCACAGCCAAGATAATCACGATGGTGTGATCACTGACCTAGAGCCAGACATCCTGGAATGTGAAGTCAAGTGGGCCTTAGAAAGCATCACTATGAACAAAGCTAGTGGAGGTGATGGAATTCCAGATGAGCTCTTTCAAATCTTGAAAGATGATGCTGTGAAAGTGCTGCACTCAATATGCCAGCAAATTTGGGACACTCAGCAGTGGCCACAGGACTGGAAAAGGTCAGTTTTTATTCCAATCCCAAAGGAAGGCAATGCCAAAGAATGCTCAAACTACTGCACAATTGCACTCATCTCACAGGCTAGTAATGTAATGCTCAAAATTCTCCAAGCCAGACTTTAGCAATATGTGAACCATGAACTTCCAGATGTTCAAGCTGGTTTTAGAAAAGGCAGAGGAACCAGAGACCAAATTGCCAACATCCACTGGATCATGGAAAAAGCAAGAGAGTTCCAGAAAAACATCTATTTCTGCTTTATTGACTATGCCAAAGCCTTTGACTGTGTGGATCACAATAAACTGTGGAAAATCCTGAAAGAGATGGGAATCCCAAACCACCTGACCTGCCTCTTGAGAAATTTGTATGCAGGTCAGGAAGCAACAGTTAGAACTGGACATGAAACAACAGACTGGTTGCAAATAGGAAAAGGAGTACGTCAAGGCTGTATATTGTCACCCTGCTTATTTAACTTATAGGCAGAGTACATCATGAGAAATGCTGGGCTGGAAGAAGCACAAGCTGGAATCAAGATTGCTGGGAGAAATATCAATCACCTCAGATATGCAGATGACACCACCCTTATGGCACAAAGTGAAGAGGAACTAAAAAGCCTCTTGATGAAGGTGAAAGAGGAGAGTAAAAAAGTTGGCTTAAAGCTCAACATTCAGAAAACAAAGATCATGGCATCTGGTCCCATCGCTTCATGGGAAATAGATGGGGAAACAGTGGAAACAGTGTTAGACTTTATTTTTCTGGGCTCCAAAATCACTACAGATGGTGACTGCAGCCATGAAATTAAAAGACGCTTACTCCTTGGAAGGAAAGTTATGACCAACCTAGATAGCATATTGAAGATCAGAGACATTACTTTGCTAACAAAGGTCCATCTAGTCAAGGCTATGGTTTTTCCAGTGGTCATGTATGGATGTGACAGTTGGACTGTGAAGAAAGCTGAGTGCCAAAGAATTGATGCTTTTGAACTGTGGTGTTGGAGAAGACTCTTGAGAGTCCCCTGGACAGCAAGGAGATCCAACCAGTCCATTCTGAAGGAGATCAGCCCTGGGATTTCTTTGGAAGGAATGATGCTCAAGCTGAAACTCCAGTACTTTGGCCACCTCATGTGAAGAGTTGACTCATTGGAAAAGACTCTGATGTTGGGAGGGATTGGGGGCAGGAGGAGAAGGGGACGACAGAGGATGAGATGGCTGGATGGCATCACTGACTTGATGGACGTGAGTCTGAGTGAACTCTGGGAGTTGGTGATGGACAGGGAGGCCTGGCGTGCTGCGATTCATGGGGTCGCAAAGAGTCGGACACGACTGAGAGACTGAACTGAACTGAACTTCCCCTTGTGTATGTTTGTTTTTTTCTGTGTTTCCTAGATTTCTGCATTTAACACATATTGTGTTTGTGGTTAGAAGTAAAACCAGTAACATTTTCCTTTTCAAAGGATGACGGTAGAGCATGACTGACTGACAGTCTAGACAAGAACTCACAATCTGTATGCATAATATATGGTGTCTTTTCCCAATAGCTCAGTGGTTAGATTCCACCTGCAATGCAGGAGACACAGGAGATATGCGTTAGATTCTTGGGTTGGGAATATCTCCTGGAGGAGGAAATGGGAACCCACTCCAGTACTCTTGCCTGAAAAATCCCAGGGACAGAGGAGCCGGAAGCACAAGCGGCTCCCCACAGTCCATGGGGTCACAAACAGTTGGACATGACTGAGCCTAAACACACACACATTTCCCAACTCAACTTTATAAGCACAGTTTGAGTAGTTCACTGAAGATCTAATGATAGTATAAAATGATTAGATTGGTTTCCTGCTCTCAACCCTCATTACCACTGCATGTATTATTTTACCATTAGGTTTCTCTAAATGTAATGATTTCTTCAAAGAATCTGACTCTTCTAAGGCTCTTGAAGAAGGTTACCAAGTCACTTCTCAAAAAGTTTGTACTAGCAATGTAGCAAATAAGGGTATAGTACCCTCCTAGGCCCTATTTTTAAAAAGATTATTTCCTGCCTTTTGAACAGTTTTAAAGGTATTATTTAATTTGCTGAAAAACTAAAATTTTCTAACAACCAAGACATGTTCACATTAAAAAATTTTTTTTTATTCTTTCTTCAGTTACAAGTTTTAAAGAGTGCAGATTTCAGTTGTGTGAGAAGAAGCAGGGGCTTGGGAAAGGAGCATTTATCCTGGAGTGGGGAATCAGGGTTTTCTGCAATAGCTTTCTAAATGGCCTCCCAACTTCCATGCTTGACTCTGAGGAATCAGCAACCAGAGTGCCTCATTTAAAAACTTTAATCAGATCTTGTCTCTCTCCTGCTTAAAACCATCCAATGGCTTCCCATTGCTTTTAAAATAAAATGCATGATGGGCAAGGCCCCCCTAAGCAAACTAGCTCACTTCAGTACAGCTTAGCCCGCCTTCCCTTTGTTCCTCATTCTGCTGGTTTCCACCTCAGAGCTTCTGCCCTTGCCTGGAATGCTCTTTTCTCATTTCCTCCGCTAGCTCCTTCTTCTCCAGGATTTAGCTCAAGTATCACTTTCTCTGACAGGCCTTCCCTGCTTCTCTCTTACATTCATTCTGTTTTTTCCTTCATGACACCTATCACCACCTGAAATTATCTTGATCCTATGTAGGTTATCTTGTTCTTTTCTTGTCTTCCACACCAAAACATAAGCTCTGAGACCTGCTTGCCTGGCTCCCTCACTGCCTCAGCCTAGCCTATTGTAGATCAGACATGATTATAGTGAGTGAAGACCTGCAGGGGCCTCAGTGAAGCTCATCTTTAATAAGGGAGTTAACTAGATGAACGTGACTAGGTTTAAGTGGAAGCATCCTCTCAACGATGCCAGCGTGCTCGCTGGGCATTTCTAGAAAGCTCGAAGGAGGAATTCTTACTAGGGAATTAGGGAGCGGGGGTGGTGGTGGGGGTAGTGAAGAAAACCTGTGCCGTGCAATCTTTCCACCTGTTGGAGAGCGCAACAGAACCGAGCGCTATGTTTTAAGGGAAGAGCTGGCATAGAGTCATTTGAAAGCTTGCATTGTTGGGGGTTTTGTTTTTGTTTTGACACGGGGACCTGATTAAAAGCAGTCAGAAGATGACGAGGTCCCGCGCTCCCTCCTCTCCTCGTGCACGTTTCCTTGAGCGCTGAAAAGGCTTTCAAAACATTAAATTCAGCTGACATTTTTTTTTTCTGAGTTAAAAAAAATATCGGCAAAATGCAGAAACATACAGAGCAGTCCTGTGGCCGCTTCCCGCGGGGTGGTCCCGTGTGCCACCCCGTCCCATTCCCGCCAGCTCGTGTCTCCCAGGACCCGGGAGGGGTGGAGGGGAGGGGCATGCCCTGTGACGCTACCAGGCAGGGACTGCGCAGGCGCCGGGGCGGGCTCTCGCGCAGTCGCGCGCCGCGCTGTTCGCGCGGGAGTGGGACGCCGGGGCGCTGGGGCTGTAGGAAGGTGGGAACGGAAGCCACAGCCGAGAAGAGAGACCGCCAGGATGGCGACACCGAGCAGGAAAACATCCACTCAAAGCCCCCTGGCCTCCAAGAGAGCTATCCTGAGTGATCCCTCGTCGGAAGTCCTGTGCAAGAAAAAGAGTTCGGTCCCACCGGCGGCGCCACGGCCACTGCCGTCGTCCGGGCCTTTCGTGGAAGGCTCTATCGTCCGCATCGCGATGGAGAACTTCCTGTGAGTGACCGGAGGCCGTGCCGCGGCGTGGGAGGCCGGCACACGAGGGCCGCAAGCTGCGTGCGTGCCGGGGGCGGGTCTGTAGAGGTGTGCCTGGCTTTTGAGGCTTTTGGTAAATTCGTCCGGGGATTGCGGTGAGGATATTTACTTGTGGGCCGTGGAGATTGACGTGTTTGTTGATGTAGGTGTGTGCCTTGTGTATTGCAGTTTTTTAATTCTTAATGCCCAAGTTTGAAGGCGTCAAATGGCGGGCGGTGGACGTAGTAGGAATTACATCTCCCGCGCTGGGAGTCACGGCCTGTAGACATAATCTGTAATTCACAAAACTATGGTCCTGGGAAGTCAAAAAGTAACGGTTAAATCAGCGACAGTGACTCTGTGCTGTGGCACATTTCGTGAAGAGATAGCAGTTGCCAGGTGGACAAAGATGGTGATGGTTGTGATGGATGGAGACGTTTCCTGAAATGTACCAGAAAATTAAGCCCAGATCTCAGTTGTTGCGCTACCCAGCAGAGCCTTGCTTGACTCCTTCAAATCTGACTTTCTTCCTGGTTGCTTGCTCACCCTTCAGACAACTAATCATAGTATTCACTTTAGAATTTAGTAAAGATGTTGAAACACAACTACCGTGTATCCGTCTAGCACCTTGCAGTTCATTTGTCTATTATATTTTAAGCTTTCACAGTCGCCTAAGGAAAACAATTACAGTAACAATAAGGACTTTTTTTTAAAGCATCTATCCTGTGCCAGGTATAGAAATAGGTACTTTATTTACACAGTACCCTCATTCATTCCTCATAACTCTTGGTAGCATCGCCACTGATAAGCTCAGAGAGGTTGATTTGCCTAGGTTTACTCAGCTGATAAGTAGCTGAATTGTTGTTTTAATTAAAATCAGGAAAGATAAATATAATCAAATGAAGTATCTACCATAATTATATATATATATGTGTGTGTATCAGGATGCCCTGGGGGCACAAAGGATGAAATGATTAATTTCCTCCTCAGTTGTGAGAAGGGCCTTGTACTGGAGGATATGAAAGTCTTAAGGGAAGAGCATGGCACTGCCTGAAACAGTTTGCTGTATTTAGTAAGTTTCCAGTATCCTAGTATGATTAGGACATAGGATGTGAGTGAATGTATGGATAGAGTGATACTGATGATATATAGCATTATTGAGGGTATGTGTTTCCTGTGCTGAGAAATTGCAGCTTTATCCTGTAGGCAGCCAGGATGCATTTTCAGTAGGGCATCATACGTGGTTTGGGCTTCTTAGGTGATGCTAGTGGTAAATAACCTGCTTGCCAATGCAGGAGGCTTAGGAGACAGGGGATGGATCTCCTGGAGGGCGGCATGGCAACTCACTCCAGTATTCTTGCCTGGAGAATCCCATGGACAGAGTAGCCTGGCGGGCTACATCCATAGGGTCACAAAGAGTTGGAAACGACTGAAATAGCGCACACGCATGCACCCTCATGTGGTTTATATTACTTTGGAAGCAGTGTGAAGGATGATTTAGAAAGGGTGCAAGATTGGAGGCAAGAAGGCTTTTACAATATGAAGGCAGAGATGATCGGGATTTGAGTCTCGCAGTGGGAAGTAGAAGCAGAAAGAATAGATTTGACAGGATTTTGTCTGCAGATTAATTGCGAGGCATCAGGGTAAAGGAGAAATGGAGCATTTTTCTCAAGTCTCTATCTTGGCTAATTGGTATAGAGCTGTGTCAAAGGAGGAGTAATTCTGGGAGGATAATAATAAATGCCTTTTGTATCTTGTATATTGAAGTTTCCTGTGGGGCATCTAAAAGGTCTTCTAAGGGCAGTATTTATAAGGGTTCAGAGCTTATAGGAAAATGTTAACAGATGAGAGACTTAAGAATCATGCATATAGGTGATTGTTTAAACTGCCTCGAAGGGTATAGAAATAGAAGCCCAAGTACAGAGTTCCAGAGGAATGCCAACATTTAAGGGCAAGCAGAAGAACTCACAGATTGAGAAGGAACTGTTCAGGGAAGTAAGGGGAGAACCGTGGGAGAGTATTATCAGAGAACCCAAGGAAAAAGAGTGCTTCACAAACATCATATGATACAGTGAAGTCAGATAACAGTACAGAAAAGAACCTGCTGCATTTAGCAGTCAGGAAATCTTTGGCGCTTTGAGGTAGGGGAAGTGGAAAACTTTGCAGTCATAGAAGAATGAATGAGTGTGAGGAAGTAAAGCTTGGATGTGAAAAGGAGAAAGAAAAGGTAGCTGGAAAGTGCAGAACTAAGTAAGATTTTGTTTATTTTTATGAGAGGACTTTGAGTTTTAGGAATGCAGTAGGAAGAGTAGGCCTAGAGAACTGAAAGGGCTTGGAAGAGAGTAGTCAAGGGAAAGATTCCTGAGAGTTCACCAAGTCCACTGGGATTGAGAGTGGAGGGAAGAGATTTCTAGGCAGAAGTAATAGCATATGCAAAGGCTTTGAGAAGGAAGGAAGCATAAGATAGTCAAGAAACTGAAAGAAATTCCTTATAGGTAAACTTTAGAGGTCTAATTAGAGAATAGGGGAAGGAGATAGAAAGTAGAAAAAGATGATCTAGACCTAAATTATGAAGGGTCCTATTTATTTCTTTTTTTAAAAGCAAGGTATGTCAGATTTTCTTGTTTACCAACATTATTTGGTGATAAATGGAGTGATGAGTGGGTGGGTAGTGTGAACAGAGGTGGAGGAGATGAAGAGAATCAAAGATGATGCCTAGGTTTCTGCTGTGGGCAGAGGAATGAATAATGATATCCTTCACTAAGAGACTACAAGAGTGGTTTTAGATTTTTTTTTAAGGCTTATGAAAAAGTAATTCCGGTTTCGGACTGTGAATTTTAAATTATTATAGCTAGGCTCAAACACATCTTTATTGATCAAAATAGCAACCATTGCAATCAACACATTTTTGCCAACAAGAAATAAGTTTGTTTATTCTTGTAGCATAAAAATCCATCCTTCAGGATTTGACGAACTCTTTGAAAGCATTTTCTGTCTCATGCTGGTTGTGAAAGTGATTTGCATGCAAACCGTTGTTGAGATGCTTGAAAAAGTGGTAATTGGTTGGTGATAGGTTATATGGCCGTTGAGGCAAAACTTCGTAGCCCAATTCTTTCAACTTTTGAAGAGTTGGTTTTGTGATGTATGGTCAGGCATTATTATGGAGATGAATTGGGCGCATTCTGTTGGCCAGTGCTGGCTGCAGGCATTGCAGTTTCTGTGCATCTCATCGATTTGCTGAGCGTGCTTCTCAGATGTAATGGTTTCTTTTCACCAGGATTCAGAAAGCTGTAGTATATCAGATGGGCAGCAGGCCACCAAAAGAGTGACCATGACCTTTTTTTGGTGCAAGTTTGGCTTTGGAAAGTGCTTTGGAGTTTCTTCGTGGTCCAACCACTGAGGAGGTTATCACCGGTTGTCATATAAAATCCACTTTTCGTCCCATGGTTTGTTGTTGCATACAATAAGAGAAGATGACACTTCAAAACAACGATTTTTTTTTTCTTGGTCGATTCATGAGGTACCCACTTATCGAGCTTTTCCACCTTTCCAATTTGCTTCAAATGCCGAATGACCATAGAAGGACTGACATTGAGTTCTTGGGCAACTTCTGGTGTAGTTGTAGGAGGTTCAGCATTGATGATCCTCTCTGTTGGTTGTTGTCACCGTCCAGTTGCCGGCAGCTGTGCTGCTCATCTTCAAGGCTCTCGTCTCCTTTGCAAAACTCCTTGAGCCAGTGCAGTTTCATTAGCAGTTCCTGGGCCAAATGCGTGGTGGATGTTGTGAGTTATCTCTGCTGCCTTACAACCCATTTTGAACTCGAATAAGAAAACTGCTCGAATTTGCATTTTGTCTAACATCATTTCCCTAGCCTAAAATAAATATAAAATACACAGCGAGTAATAAGTCATTAGCAAAAAAAAAAGCCAAAAATGTACATTAAAATGATGTATAACATAACCACATATATTTGAAAATCTATTCCAATATCAAACAGCGAAGTTCAACAATGCAAAACCACAGTTACTTTCGCACCAGTGCAATAGTTTTGAATATGTTAAGTTTGAAGTGACCGTTGTGGGACATCCAAATAGAGTTCCTGAGGTGGGAATTGCATCTGTAGGTCATCTGAACCGACTTTCAGTATATAGATGTTACCTGAGACCATGGAGAATATATGAGGTACTAGATAAAGGATGTAAACTCAGAAGAGGATGGCCTCTGAAATTAGCTTTTTCAGGGGGAGGTCAGACAAAAGGGAACTCACAAAAGGGAATTTCCAATAAACATATTGTAGAGTCAGAATGGTTTTTTTTTTCTTTTTTAAATGCGGAGGCTTTATTTAGTTTTTGGCAGCTTTTCGTGTTTATAGTATTTGTGTAACAATATAGGTCAGAAGTTTTCATGCTTTTTTCTGCTCTATTTGTTTGCTTAAATACCAGTTGCATCACTATTTTAGACAGTTTACAGCAGGAAATTCAAATATTAAAAGAATGGAGCTGCATGTGTTGATTAAGAAGCTCCAAGTCAGATAATTTTCCAGATGTCTGAAATTCCCAAACTCCCAGGGGCGGGGGAGCCTGGTGGGCTGCTGTCCGTGGGGTCGCACAGAGTCGGACACGACTGAAGCGACTTAGTAGTAGTAGTTTTATTTTAACTGTTGTAAAGGGTTGTTTCAAGACTCTGCTGTTACTAGAATAAAGCTTCTGAAAAGACAGATGGATGCTCTGCAGAGAAGTGGGGTTGGAAACCTGCCAGAAAATACTTTTCTTTACCACCTGTATTTATTTTATTACAACTTGGAATTTCAGAATGATTAATTTCTTGGAGTATTAAAGTTGAAGTGTGCTTGGTAAAATTATTTGAATACCTAGGAAGTTAGTAATAGGCTAAGCTTTTACTCTTGGGGAATTAGTTGGTAGCCAACTGAAACTGTGGGCACGGGACATTACTTATGGGGTCCAGTTCCAGATATTCAAGGACATAGTACAAAGATACTGAGTCAGTTTCCTTCACATCTTGCCATAGCTGTCCCTGAAGACTAATATGGATTAGATGCTCCTGTTGCAGGTAGAGAGCAGGACAGCATGCTGCTTTCTAGTATGAGGGAAATTTACAGACGTGCATGGTGATGATGCACTCTTGTTTCCTCCCATAGGAATAAAATTTAATTTGTACTAGAAATAGATCCTTTTGTGAATGTCTGGCAGTATATTAAAGGAAATTCATGTTATTTTAAAAAGTTAAATTAAACTATTGAGTTGATACATCTTCAGTTTTCTAATTATAATAAAAGTAATTCGGTTGACTATGATAAGTTTCTAGTAAGCATTTTAATTCAAGAGAAATATAAATGTAAAATACACAAATTTAGAATGAGCTGTCACTTCACTTACATGTAATTTGTTTAAAAATCATTTGTACAGTAGCTTTGATGGACTTTCTCATGTATTAGAATTACTAAAGAATAAATTATATCAAACTTCGCTCTATTTAGCAGACTTAATATTTGAGAAAAATTATGTGAAGTTTTATTTTCCCATGAATGTTCTAATTTTAGATATACTTTGTCACTTTTTCATTTCTCTCACTGACAGATTTTTTTTTCCCTCTAAGTTATTAACAACCTATAAAGTAATGTTACATTAATATTTATAAGGTTAATTGGTTTTTAAAGAATTTGAGGAAACCTATAGTTAGTGATAAGGGTAAAGCAAGAAAAAGTGCTTTAGTAGGAAAATATTCTTCACTTCTTATCTCTACTTAATAATCTCACCTCTTTATAATTTAGGACATATGATGTCTGTGAAGTATCTCCTGGGCCCCACTTGAATATGATTATCGGAGCTAATGGAACAGGGAAGTCCAGCATCGTGTGTGCCATTTGCCTTGGATTAGCAGGCAAACCTGCTTTCATGGGACGGGCAGATAAGGTAAGTTAACATAGGTACTTTTAACAAAATTCAAAACCATGAATCGCTGTTGGTAACAAATCAATTTCTACATCTTAATTCTTGGGTATGGCAAATGTGTTGTGCTTGAATATAAATAATGAAATTGGCAGGTAGAGACACTGAGGGAAGATCTCCATTTCCAGAAGTAGTTTGCTATATACCTAGAGAATTCTCCAAGTGTGTAACACCTTCAGCCTTAGAAATAGTGTAAGATACAGCTGTTTAAATGTATTGATGGACTTGTGAAAAGGAGACGTTTCCAAAGGGCACAAATAAAGTAATTTGGATCCGAAGATTTCTGCAAGCTCTGAAGTTGTTTTCCCAGGGTTATTTGCTTACCTTGTGCCCTGAAACCTGGCTTTGAATTCGTTGCATAGGATTGGGGGTCCTGAGGGTGTAGAAGAGTTAGAAGATAAAACTATGAGTACTGTGTGTAGCAGGAAAAACAAAAAATCACGAAGTGGGGCTACTTATCTCATTGTTATCTCTGAATACAGTAGTAGAAGGAAAAAGAAAAAAAATCTTTCAAACAAGCCTCAACACATACATTGTAATTTTAGTTTAAAGTGTCTTCACTTAGTAATATCTCTGGCAGAAGCAAATGAAATCCTCTGAAGGAAAATGTCTTCAATACAGTCCTCAAAAGAAATTTAAAGTTCCAAGAAATTCATGAATCCATACCCCAAAAAATAACAAAGCATAGGAGGAAATGAACCACTAAAAATGAGAGCTAATAAAAACAACAGGCTATACAATCTGACCTATAGAGCTTGTATATATAGAATGTAAACTAGGAAGATTTAGTTTATTTAAGAACTGAAAGAAGGTTGCAAAGAAGTAACAAAAAGATAAGGTAAATTTGAAAAAAGAATCATTGAGAATATAAATAAAAATACATGGGAGAGAAACTTGATGGACAGGTAAAACAAAGCAGACATAATTGAGAATATGTGAACCAAATACTTGACAGTTTTTCTAAACATGAAATACAGAGCTAAAGCGAAAAAATAAAAAGTAATGAAATCAAGATTGAGACCTGATAGTTGAAGGAAAATAATGGACTAAGGAAGAGGCAATATTCAAAGAAAGAATGACTAAGAATTTTCCAGAAATGTTGAAAAACTTGAATCCTCAGATCCATTGCACCTAAATATATTCCAGATGGCGTAAAAGAAAGAAATACACAAATAGACACATTGTAGTAAATTTTAGAATACCAAACATGGTAGTCATATGGTCACAGAATGTGACGGGGTTGAGAGAACAGTCTGAGATCCTCATAAAGGAACTTTGAAAGTGTTTAATTAGGAAGAAGGAAAATTATCTCAGACTTTAATTATCTCAGAAGAAAGTCTGAAAGGTAAAAAGATGTGAGCAATGAAATGGTAAACACATAGTAAGTGTTAGTTGCTCAATTGTGTCCAACTCTTTGCAATCCCATGGACTGTAGCCCACCAGGCTCCTATGTCCATGGAATTCTGCAGTCAAGAATACTGGAGTAGGTTGCCATTCCCTTCTTCGGGGGAACTTCCCAACCCTGGGATCGAACCCAGGCCTCCCACATTGCAGGCAGATTCTTCACCATCTCACCAGTGAAGCCTACTAAATACTAAACATGTAGTAAAGTTATGTGTAAACTGTATAAAATAATACTGATGTCTCGTGTCAATTTTTTAAATCAAAGAAGATACAACTAAATGTTGTCAAAGCTGTGATCAAAGTATTCTCTGTATTGTTGGGAGAAAGTTAAGATAATTGGTTAGCTTAAGAGTTTATTAAGTTAAATATGCATGTTAAAGTTTGTAGAGTAAACCAGTTTAAAAAAAAGAAGTCAAAATATGTAACTTCCAAACAGGAAAGATTAAAGTAGGAGGAGCGAAGTAGAGGAAAAATAACCACTGCCCAAACAATCCAGAAGGAGTCTTGAGAAAGGAGAAAGAGAAAAGAAACAGAAATGTGAAAAAGGACATCATTAGACAACATAAAAAGAGTGGAAATCCATGCACAATACATTTCACTGTAATTATGACTGCCACCAGGTCATTACAAGAATACAGCAGAGGTTTATATATTCATAATGTAAGAATATTATGAGACTCATTCCACTAAAGCGTAAATATTTTAAAAGTTGTATATATTTCCGTCTGAGCCATCGGGGAAGCCCCGTATATATTTCTACAGCTATTTAAATTATCAAAACTAACTCTAAGTAGAGAAGATAAATTAGCTGGTAAGTTTTTTCTCATAGAGAACACCAGACAAAAACAAAATGTGGATTAGTCCTAACAGCAAAAGTTGCTGTTTACACAGGGAAATGTGACTTTAGGTACCCAAATCAAGCAAGGATAGCATGAGAAAATAAAAAGCCCCTTTCACTCATGAATCTGGAGGCAAAAGTCACACACAAAAAAGGAACTTTAGCATGTTGAATTTAATAATATATAATGCATTGTGACCAAATCGAAGTTATTCAAGAAATGAGAGGTTGATTATTAGGAAAAAATTAACATGATACACCATATTTTAAAGAAGTAGAACTCAATAATTTCTCAACAGCTAAAAAGCATTCAGTTAAATTTCACAGTAATTTATGATTAAAAACTCTTAGTAAACTAGGAATAGAATGGACGTTTCTTAATTTCAGGAGATATCTATGAAAATGTACATGTCAAGGTTACCTACTATCATTACTATTGAACATTGTATTGGAAGTTCTAGATAGAAGAGAAAAGATATGTGTTGAAAAGAAAGAAAACTCTGAATCATAGATTGTAGGAATGTCTGCTTAAAAACCATAAAGAAATTCTGGCTAAGCCTCCCAATGGATTAATATGCAAATTTAATAGGGCTAAATCACCTATCAACAGAAAATTGGATTAAAGATTTACTGAGCATGGCCCCAACCCTTCAGAACAAGACCCAGTTTCTCCCTCAGTCAGTCTCTCCGGTCAGGAAGCTTCCATAAGCCTCTTATCCTTCTCCATTATGGGGCAAACAGACAGAAAACCACAATCACAAAAAACTAACCAATCTGCTCACATGGACCACAGCCTTGTCTAACTCAATGAAACTATGAGCCATGCCGTGTATGGCCACCAAAGACAGATGGGTCATAGTGGAGAGTTCTGACAAAACGTGGTCCACTGAAGAAGGGAATGGCAAACCACTTCAGTATTCTTTCCTTGAGAACCCCATGAATAGTATGAAAAGGAAAAAAGATAGGACACTGAAAGATGAACTCCCCAGGTCGGTAGGTGCTATGGGAGATCAGTGGAGAAATAACTCCAGAAAGAATGAAGAGATGGAGCCAAAGCAACAACACTCAGTTGTGGATGTGACTGGTAAGGGAAGTAAAATCCGATGCTGTAAAGAGCAATATTGCATAGGAACCTGGAATGTTAGGTCCATGAATCAAGGCAAATTGGAAGTGACCAAACAGGAGAAGGCAAGAGTGAACATTGACGTTTTAGGAATCAGTGAACTAAAATGGACTGGAATGGGTGAATTTAACTCAGATGACCATTATATCTAGTACTGTGGGCAAGAATCCCATAGAAGACATGGAGTAGCCATCATAGTCAACAAAAGAGTCTGAAATGCATTACTTGGATCTCAGAAACGACAAATAATCTCTGTTTCTTTCCAAGGCAAACCATTCAGTATCACAGTAATCCAAGTCTGTGCCCCGACCAGTAATGCTGAAGAAGCTGAAGTTGAATGGTTCTATGAAGACCTCCAAAACCTTCTAGAACTAACACCCAAAAAAGAATCCTTTACATTTTAGGGGACTGGAAAGCAAAAGTAGGAAGTCAAGAAATAGCTGGAGTAACAGGCAAATTTGGCCTTGGAGTATAGAACATAGCAAGGCAAAGGCTAACAGTTTTGCCAAGAGAACGCACTGGTCATAGCAAATGCTCTCTTCCAACAACACAAGAGAAGACTCTACACATGGACGTCACCAGATGGTCAGTACCGAAATCAGACCGCTTGTATTCTTTGGAACCAAAGATGGAGAAGCTCCATACAGTCAGCAAAAACAAGACCAGGAGCTGACTGTGGCTCAGATCATGAAAATAAATATTGCCAAGTTCATACTTAAATTGAAGTAGGGAAAACCACTAGGCCACTCAGGTTATGACCTAAATCAAATCCCTTATGACTATACAGTGGCAGTGAGAAATAGATTTAAGGGACTAGATCTGATAGACAGAGTGCCTGAAGAACTATGGACTGAGGTTTGTGACATTGTACAGGAGGCAGTGATCAAGACCATCCCAAAGAAAAAGAAATGCAAAAAGGCAAAATGGTTGTTTTGAGGAGGCCTTACAAAGAGCTGAGAAGAGAACTGAAAGGCAAAGGAGAAAAGGAAAGATAATTCCATTTGAATGCAGAGTTCCAAAGAACAGCAAGGAGAGATTAGAAAGCCTTCCTCAATGATCAGTGCAAAGAAATAGAGGAAAACAATAGAATGGGAAAGACTAGAGATCTCTTAAAGAAAATTAGAGATACCAAGGGAACATTTTATGCAAAGATGGGCACAATAAAGGACAGAAATGGTATTGACCTAACAGAAGCAGAAGATATTAGTAAGAGGTGGCAAGAATGCACAGAACAACTGTACAAAACAGATCTTCATGAACCAGATAATCATCATGGTGTGCTCACTCACCTAGAGCCAGACATCTTGGAATGTGAAGTCAGTGGGCCTTAGGGGAAGCATCACTATGACAAAGCTAGTGGAGGTAGTGGAGCTTCAGTTGAGCTATTTCAAATCCTAGAAGATGATGCTATGAAAGTGCTGCACTCATTATGTCAGCAAATTTGGAAAATTCAGCAGTGGCCACAGGACTACAAAAGGTCGGTTTTCATTCCAGTCCCAAAGAAAGGCAATGCCAAAGAATGTTAAAACTACCTCACAATTGCACTCATCTCACATGCTAGCAAAGTAATGCTCAAAATTCTCCAAGCCAGGCTTCAATAGTCCATGAATTGTGAACTTCCATATGTACAAACTGGATTTAGAAAAGGCAGAGGAACCAGAGATCAAATTGACAACATCTGCTGGATCATCGGAAAAGCAAGAGAGTTTCAGAAAAACATCTGTTTCTGCTTTATTGACTATGCCAAAGCCTTTGACTGTGTGGATCACAACAAACTATGGAAAATTCTTCAAGAGATGGGAACACCAGACCACCTTACCTGCCTTCTGAGAAAACTGTGTGCAGGTCGAGAAGCAACAGTGAGAACTGGACACAGAACAACAGACTGGTGCCAAATCAGAAAAGAAGCATATCAAGACTGTATATTGTCACCCTGCTTATTTAACTTACATGCAGAGTTCATCATGTGACATGCTGGGCTGGATGAAGCACAAACTGGAATCAAGGTTGCTGGGAGAAATATCAGTAACCTCATATATGCAGATGATACCACCCTTACAGCAGAAAGTGAAGAAGAACTAAAGAGCCTCCTGATGAAAGTGAAAGAGGAAAGTGAAAAACTTGACTTAAAACTCAAGTTCAGGAAACTAACATCAAGACATCTGGTCCAGTCACATCATGGCAGATAGATGGGGAAACAGTGGAAACAGTGAGAGACTTTATTTTGGGGGGCTCCAAAATCACTGCAGATGGTGAGTCAGTTCAGTTCAGTCACTCAGTTGTGTCTGACTCTTTGCTACCCCATGAACTGCAGCAAGCCAGGCCTCCCTGTCCATCACCAACTGCCGGAGTTTACCCAAACTTATGTCCACTGAGTTGGTGATGCCAACCAACCATCTCATCCTTGTCGTCCCCTTCTCCTCCTGCCCTCGGTCTTTCCCAGCATCAGGGTCTTTTCAAATGAGTTAGCTCTTCACATCAGGTGGCCAAAGTGTTGGAGCTTCAGCTTCAACGTCAGTCCTTCCAATGAACACCCAGGACTGATCTCTTTTAGCATGGACTGCTTGGATCTCTTTGTGATCCTAGAGGCTCTGAAGAGTCTTCTCCAACACCACAGTTCAAAAGCATCAATTCTTTGGCACTCAGCTTTCCTTACAGTCCAACTCTCACATCCATACATGACTACTCGAAAAACCATAGCCTTGACTAGATGGACCTTTGTTGGCAAAGTAATGTCTGTGCTTTTGAATATGCTGTCTAGATTGGTCATAACTTTCCTTCCAAGGAATAAGCGTCTTTTAATTTCATGGCTGCAATCACCTGCAGTGATTTTGGAGCCCCCAAAAAATAAAGTCAGCCACTGTTTCCCCATCTATTTGCCATGAAGTGCTGGGACCGGATGTCATGATCTTAGTTTTCTGAGTGTTGAGTTTTACGCCAGCTTTTTCACTCTCCTCTTTCACTTTCATCAAGAGGCTCTTTAGTTCTTCACTTCCTGCCATAAGGGTGGTGTCATCTGCATATCTGAGGTTATTGATATTTCTCCCAGCAATCTTGATTCCGGCTTGTGCTTCCTCCAGCCCAGCATTTCTCATGATATACTCTGCCCGTAAGTTAAATAATCAGGGTGACAATATACAGCCTTGACGTACTCCTTTTCCTATTTGGAACCAGTCTGTTGTTCCATGTCCAGTTCTAACTGTTGCTTCCTGACCTGCATACAGGTTTCCCAAGAGGCAGGTCAGGTGGTCTGGTATCCCCATCTCCTTCAGAATTTTCCACAGTTTATTGTGCTCCACACAGTCAAAGACTTTGGCATAGTCAATAAAGCAGAAATAGATGTTTTTCTGAAACTCTCTTGCTTTTTCAATCATCCAGCGGATGTTGGCAATTTGGTCTCTGGTTCCTCTGCCTTTTCTAAAACCAGCTTGAATATCTAGAAGTTCACGGTTCACGTATTGTTGAAGCCTGGCTTGGAGAATTTTGAGCATTACTAGCGTGTGAAATGAGTGCAACTGTGCAGTAATTTGAGCATTCTTTGGCATTGCCTTTCTTTGGGATTGGAATGAAAAGTAGCCTTTTCAGTTTTCAAGTTTCAGTTCCAGTCCTGTGGCTGAGTTTTCCAAATTTGCTGGCATATTGAGTGCAGCACTTTCACAGCATCATCTTTCAGGATTTGAAATAGCTCAATTGGAATTCCATCACCTCTGCTAGCTTTGTTCGTAGTGATGCTTCCTAAGGCCCACTTGACTTTATATTCCTGCAGCCATGCAATCGAAAGACACTTGCTCTTTGAAAGAAAAGCTATGACCAACCTAGTCAGCATATTAAAAAGCAGAGATATTACTTTGCTGACAAAGGTTGATCTAGTCATAGTCAAAACTATGGTTTTTCCAGTAGGCAAGTATGTATATGAGAGTTGGAATATAAAGAAAGCTAGGCGCCCCAAAATTGATGCCTTTGAATTGTGGTGTTGGAGAAGAGTCTTGAGAGTCCCTTGGACTTCAAGAAGATCCAACCAGTCCATCCTAAGGGACATCAGTCCTGAATATTCATTGGAAGGACTAATGTTGTAGCTGAAACTTCAGTACTTTGGCCACCTGATGTGAAGAACTGACTCATTTGAAAAGACCCTGATGGTGGGAAAGATTGAAGGCTGGAGGAAAAGGGGATGACAGAGGGTGAGATGGTTGGATGGCATTGCCGACTCAATGTGCATGAGTGTGAGTAAACTTCAGGAGTTGGTGATGGACAGGGAAGCCTGGTGTGCTCTAGTGCATGGTGTCACAGAGTCAGACATGACTGAGCGACTAAACTGAGATGTAAGATAGTGTAACACTGACATTGCATCTGTGAATGCATTGATCTTGCATATCCTAACCTTCAGATATCTCAGAAATGTATGTTTAAGCCACCCACTCTGTGGGACTTTTGTTACAAAATCCTAGACTAAGGCAAGAACCTTTTTCATTCTTAATAATGATTCCAAAACCTTTTCTGTGAGTTATATCTATTGATTAGAATTAATAATAAACTTAGAAATAATTAGCAGTTTAGAAATAAGAACTGAGAACCCCCTAAAAAAGTTGTATAACAGAAATGAGTTGCATTTTCTGTGTTCACTAACAGTGAACAGTAAATGCAATTAAAATGGATATTATAGCAACAAAGGTATAAGTTACATAACTGCAAATAAAAGGTATGTATGCAGAGATTATAGTTTTTATTTTAAAATGTTAACGTTTGATACATGTCATGTCAAGTGTCATTCCAGTCAGAATCCTGCTACCTGCTACAGAATCCTGCTATAAAAATTACAAGCTGTTTCTAAAATTTAGATGAAAATACAGAGGGCCAAAAATAGCTAAGCTCCTTCTAAAGAAATAGGATAAAGTGGAAAAACTTGTCTACTGGATATCAAGATGATACAAAATTTGGTAAATTAAGACATTGTGGTGTTGATGTAGGGTAGACTAGTGTGATGTGACAGAATAAAGAGCTAAGATACAAAGCTTAGTAAAAACTTGATTTATGACAGAACTGACATTGTAGGTGAGTGAGGAAGAGACGGATAAATGGTACTGAGACAACTGGGTATTGGTATAGGAAAAGATGAAATTGAGTCCTTTCCTCATACTTTAACAAAAATTAGTTCCAGGTGGATTAAATATCTAAATGTGATTGACCAGGAAGTTTTTAGAAGAGATCAGTAGTAGAAGAGAATATTTTTGTGACTTCGAGTTAAGAAAATGTCTTAAAGTATAGACCTAAAGGGAAAAGTTGATAATTTCAACTATAATAAAACTAAGGAACTTCTGTTCATCTAAAAGACACCTTGTAGAGAAAAGACTAGTCACAAATTGGGAGCATGTATATATAGCACATATAACAAGATTGATAAACAGGCTATATAATAAGCAAAATAATGACAACTCATAAGACATGTGAGCAAAAGATCTGCTTAAATGTCTCACAGTCAAGAGGCAACCCAGACAACCAGTACATTCCTACAGACATGAAAAGATGCTCAACCTCATTAGTTATTAGAGAAACGCACATTAGCCCTAGCAAGGTGTATCTATCAGACCCACCAGAATTCCATTGGTGCCATGTGCTTATAAGGATATAAAACAGTGGAAACTCTGATGCATTCTTGGTGGGAATATGAATTTGTACAACCCCCTTGGTAAGTGCTATGGTATTACATAGTAAATCTGTAAATGCTTATATCCAGTGCCTCAAAAATTCTGCTTTCTAGGTACCCTAGTCAGCTTTTGTGCATTTATACTAGGTGAAATCATGGAAATACTTATAGAAGTATTGTTTGCAGTGAATTCTGGAATAGTCAAATACAATTGAATATTATATGACAATAAAAACAAACTTTGGCTCACTGGTTAAATATCAAAAACATAATTTTAAGGAAAAATGCCATCTTGGAAAAATACACGTAATGTGAGTTTGTTTCTAGAACAGTCAAAAACATTTGGAGTCTCATACAGTAAAAAACAAAAGTAAAGGAATTATCAGTTTGCTTGCTTGCTTGCTTGCTAAGTCGCTTCAATCGTGTCCGACTCTGTGTAACCCCATAGACGGCATCCCACCAGGCTCCCCTGTCCCTCCAGGCAAGAACACTGGGGTGGGTTGCCGTTTAATTAAATCAGTTTAGAGATTACATTTGTTGTTTCATTTTTTAAACTTTTTATTTTATATTGGAGTATAGCCGATTAACAATGTTGTGATAGTTTCAGCTGGACAGCAAAGATACTCAGCCATGCATATACATGTATCCATTCTCCCCCAAACTCCCCTCCCATCCAGGCTGCCAAATAACATTGAGTAGAGTTCCCTGTGCTATATGGTAGGACCTTATTGGTTATCTATTTAAAATATATAACAGTGTGTACATGTTGATCCCAAACTCCTAACTATTCCTTTACCTCTTTCTTCCCCATTAGTTGAGAGAAAAAGGATGCAATTAGCATGAATTAAGGAATGTCAGATACACCGTTAGTGACCAGTTCCTTAAACTGGTAGATATATGGTGGTTTTATTATTTCTAAACAGTTCATGAAGTTTGTATATACTGTTGGTATATATTTCACATGAAAACATGTTTTAAAAAGAAAGTCTAAAAGTTGAGTTACTTGACTGTAAAATATTTTAAAAACTTGAAATGATTCTTTTATTTTTCTAAAACTACTGTAAATATTATAATATAATCAAAGTGATATTATAGGTTTTTAAGCAAGGCTTAACATTTAATATGCCGGCTTACATGGTGTCTCCATGATAAAGAATCTACCTGCCAACGCAGGGGATGCAGGTTCAATCCCTGGGTCAGAAAAATCTTCTGTAGAAGAAAATGACAACCCAATCCAGTATGCTTGCCTGGAGAATCTCATGAACAGAAGGAGCCGGGCTGGCTACAGTCCATAGTGTTGCAAAAGAGTCAGATACAACTTAGCGAATAAACAACAGCAAAATTTAATGTAGGTTACAAGATTGATTTGTATACCCCTTAACATTATAAATAACCTATTCAAAACAAAATTTTTAATGCCATAAGAGAGGCATTTATTAGATAGAAAAGATACTGATTTATTAATGATTAATTTTGTAACCTGAGCCAGTTAGTTGTCTGGAATTCAGTTTTTATTGCAGAGAACAGGGGTTGGAGTAGATAATTTCCAAGGACATACTCAGATTTTTATTAATATTATCTTGTGTTTGTTTTTTTGGCCACACTGCACAGCTTGTGGGATTTTAGTTCCCCAAGCAGGAATCTAACGCAGGCCTTTGGCAGTGAAAGTGCCAATTCTAACCACTGAACTGCCAGGGAATTCCCTATATGTAGTTTTTTAAATTGTCAGAAACTGTTCATTAAATCATTATCTCTCTGTAATGGTCTGTATTGTATTCCAAGGGCTGCCTTAGTCAGAATGGATTGGGCTGTAACAATTTTCACCAACCTTCTTATTTATTTTTGTCATGAAGATACATCTGTCCTCACCCTTGAGTGGTAGGCTTTTTAAAGGAAGCTGTGAAGTGCAGTTTTCTTAGATGACAGCTTGCAGACGTTTGTGTATCCACAGATGTGTTCAGGGGATGTCCAAATTCTTAGCAAAAAAAATTTTAATGTTGTATTTTTATTTAAATGCAATATAAAAATTTAGTATAAGCATTTCTGCACCACTGGTACAAATACTTTATAATAAGAACTGCCTTCTAATTTTATTTCTTCCATTTGGTACCAAGTATTTTAATTACTGCAACCTAATGAGCAGATGCCCCACTCCTAAAAAAATGCCATTGTTTTCCTTATTTATGAAAAAACTGAAACAGAGACGTTAAGTAACCCAGTCAAGGTGAAACAGCTTGTATATGGCAGAGCTGAGATTTGAATTAGACATGGTCTATGTTGAAGCCTGTACTCTTGATCATTAAACTGTACTTTCTTGTTACAGCAATAGACTTTCTTTTTCATCTTTATGGTTCTCAGTTTCATCATCTGTAAAATGGATATAATACATATCTCATAAATTTGCTCACGAGTATTAAATGAGAAAATTGTATATCAAGTGCTTAGAGCATAAACATAGTAATGCTTAATAAATGTTAACTGTTGTGGTTATAATTGTCATCATCATTGTCATTACCACTATTAAAAAAACAATTATTTGCAAGGTGTATTTCCCACCTTTTTTGAGTATTACTTAATTATAGCCTGATTCAAGATCCAATCTAATTTTTTTAGGTCCAGGGTCTTTTTTCATACTTTACACTCACATACATATAGAAAGCAGCTTAAATACATCTATTTTATGATATAAATTGTGCTCACTTAAATCGTGTTTACTATATTTATTGGACTATTTAAAAAGTGCTTGGTGATAGGTGTATACTAATTAATAGCAGGATGGGTGCTATTAGAGTGATTATTAATAATATTTAATCTGTGCAGCTCCATAGAAGTACTCAGTCTGGAGCTCGATAACTTGGGCTCAGATTTTTGCTCTGCACTACTTACTGTTAATAGCTTTGTCATGAACTTTGTAAGTGGCTCTTAAACGCATAGAAAGATCAATAACTCTTAGAATATTTAAATACTGGTAGCTTATAATATTATCTGTGAGTGGAAACAGTGGAGGAGCCTAAATCTGGAAAGGGTACAATTAGAAAGTGAAGTAAGTGAATGTACAGAATAGTTATTGAAAGAATTCTTGATCTGACAAATAATAATGACTTCTGCTGTGTCTCACCTGGGAATGTCACCACACAGCTCACTTTGTCTTTTTTTATATCTTAGGTTGGCTTTTTTGTGAAGAGAGGATGTTCCAAAGGCATGGTTGAAATTGAATTGTAAGTGTTAAAAGTACTGAAACCACTTTTTTCTGCATAATTTCTTAGTTTATGTTCATGCATTCCTGATGACTTTAGTCAAGAGTAATAATACAGTGTTTATTGTTGCTGTTCAGTCGCTAAGTCATGTCTGACTGTTTGCAACCCCATGGACTGCAGCACTCCAGGCTTCCCTGTCCTTCACTATCTCCTGGAGTTTGCTCAGATTCATGTCTAATTAGTTGATGATGCTATCTAACCATCTCATCCTCTGACACTGCCTTCTCCTTTTGCCTTCAGTTTTTCCTAGCTCAGGGTATTTTTCAATGAGTTGGCTGTTCACATCAGATGCCAAAGTATGGGAGCTTCAGCATCAGTTCTTCCAATGAACATTCAGGGTTGATTTCCTTTAAGATTGACTAGTTTGATCTCCTTGCTGTCCAAGGGAATGTCAAGAGTCATCTCTAGCACCACAGTTCTATGGCGTCGGTTCTTCAGTGCTCAGCCTTCTTTATTTTCCAACTCTCACATTCATACATGACTACTGGAAAAACCGTAGCTTTGACTATATGGACTTTTGTTGGCAAAGTGATATCTTTGCTTCTTAATACGCCATCTAGGTTTGTCATAGCTTTCCTTCTAAGGAGCAAGTGTCTTTTAATTTTGTGGCTGCAGTTACTGTCTGCAGTAATTTTGAAGCCCAAGAAAATAAAGTCTGCTTCCACTTTTCCCCTCTCTATTTGTCATGAAGGGATGCGACT
Organism: Bubalus kerabau; assembly: GCF_029407905.1. Classification (NCBI taxonomy): domain Eukaryota; kingdom Metazoa; phylum Chordata; class Mammalia; order Artiodactyla; family Bovidae; genus Bubalus; species Bubalus kerabau. The sequence goes on from NC_073627.1 coordinate 111,800,466, forward strand.
GGATGCCATGATGTTAAGTTTTTTGAATGTTGAGTTTTAAGCCAACTTTTTCACTTTTTCATCCTCATCAAGAGGCTCTTTAGTTTCTCTTCACTTTCTGCCATTAGAGAGATATCATCTGCATGTCTAAGATTGTTGATATTTCTCCTGTCATTCTTGATTCAAGCTTGTGATTCATCCAGCCCAGCATTTTTCATAATGTACTCTGTATCAGTTCAGTTCAGTTGCTCAGTCGTGTCTGACTCTTTGCGACCCCATGAATTGAAGCACGCCAGGCCTCCGTGTCCATCACCAACTCCTGGAATTCACTCAAACTCATGTCCATCGAGTCAGTGATGCTATCCAGCCATCTCATCCTCTGTCGTCCCCTTCTCCTCCTGCCCCCAATCTCTCCCAACATCAGAGTCTTTTCCAATGAGTCAGCTCTTCGCCTGAGGTGGCCAGAGTACTGGAGTTTCAGCTTTAGCATCAGTCCTTCCAAAGAAATCCCAGGGCTGATCTCCTTTAGAATGGATTGGTTGGATCTTCTTGCAGTCCAAGGGACTCTCAAGAGTCTTCTCCAACACCACAGTTCAAAAGCATCAATTCTTCGGCGCCCAGCTTTCTTCACAGTCCAACTCTCACATCCATACATGACCACAGGGAAAACCATAGCCTTGACTAGATGGATCTTTGTTGGCAAAGTAATGTCTCTGCTTTTGAATATGCTATCTAGGTTGGTCATAACTTTCCTTCCAAGGAGTAAGCGTCTTTTAATTTCATGGCTGCAGTCACCATCTGCAGTGATTTTGGAGCCCCCAAAAATAGTCTGCCACTGTTTCCCCATCTATTTCCCATGAAGTGATGGGACCAGATGCCATGATCTTCGTTTTCTGAATGTTGAGCTTTAAGCCAACTTTTTTACTCTCCTCTTTCACGGTCATCAAGAGGCTTTTGAGTTCCTCTTCACTTTCTGCCATAAGGGTGGTGTCATCTGCATATCTGAGGTTATTGATATTTCTCCCAGCAATCTTGATTCCACCTTGTGCTTCTTCCAGCCCAGCGTTTCTCATGATGTACTCTGCATATAAGTTAAATAAGCAGGGTGATAATATACAGCCTTGACGTACTCCTTTTCCTATTTGGAACCAGTCTGTTGTTCCATGTCCAGTTCTAACTGTTGCTTCCTGACCTGCATATAGGCTTCTCAGGAGGCAGGTCAGGTGCTCTGGTATTCCCATCCCTTTCAGAATTTTCCACAGTTTATTGTGCTCCACACAGTCAAAGGCTTTGACATAATCAGTAAAGCAGAAATCGATGTTTTTCTGGAACTCTCCTGCTTTTTTGATGATCCAGCGGATGTTGGCAATTTGATCTCTGACAGTATACAGCCTTGTGGTACTCATTTTACAAGTTTTAACCAGTCCATGAAAGGTTCTTACTGTTTCTAAAGGTTCTAAAGGTTGCTTCTTGACCAGGATACAGGTTTCTTAGGAGGCAGGTAAGGTGGTCTGGTATTCCCATCTCTTTAAGATATTTCCAGTTTGTTGTGATCCACACATTCAAAGGCTTTACCATAGTCAATGAAGCAGAAGTAGATGTTTTTCTGGAATTGCTTTGGTTTCTCTATGATCCAGTGAATGTTGGCGATTTGATCTCTGTTTCTTCTGCCTTCTCTAAACCCATCTGGAAGTTCTTAGTTAATATACTGTTGAAGCCAAGCTTGAAGAATTTTCAGTATAACCTTACTAGCATGCAAAATGTGCATAATTATACAATAGTTTGTAGATTCTTTGACACTGCCCTTCTCTGGAATTGGAATGAAAACTGACCTTTTCCAGTCCTCTGACCACTGCTGAGTTTTCCAATTTTGCTGATGTACTGAGTGCAGCACTTCTACAGCATCATCTTTTAGAATTTTGAATAGCTCAGCTGGAATTCCATCACCTTCACTAACTTTGTTTGTAGTAAAGCTTCCTGAGGCCCACTTGACTTCACTCTAGGATGTCAAGCTCTAGGTCAGTGATCACACCATCTTGGTTATCTGGATCATTAAGACCTTTTTTGTATAGTTCTTCCGTGTATTCTTTCCACCTCTTTTTAATCTTTTCTGCTTCTGTTAGGTCCTTTGTCATGCTCATTCTTGTGTGAAATGTTCCCCTGATATCTCCAGTTTTCTTGAGAAGTTTTCCTGTACTTCTTTGCACTGTTCATTTAAGAAGGTCTTCTTATCTCTTCTATTTTCTGGAACTCTGCATTCAGTTGGGTATGTCTTTCCATTTCGCTTTTTTGCTTTTTTTCTTTTCTCAGCTATGTGTAAAGCCTCCTTACACAATCATTTTTCCTTCTTGCATTTCTTTTCCTTTGGGGTGGTTTTGGTCACTGCCTCCTGTAGAAGGTTATGAACCTATGTCCATAGTTCTTCATAACTCTGGCTACCAGATCTAATCTCTTGAATCTATTCATCACCTCTCCCACTTTCTTCAAGTTAAGCCTGAGTTTTGCAATGAGGAGCTGATTATCTGAGCCACAGCTCCAGGTCTTGGTTTTGCTGACTGTATAGAGTTTCACCATCTTTGACTGCAAAGAATATAATCAGTCGTATTTCAGTATTGACCATTTGGTAATGTGTGTGTGCGTGGGGTCATCTCTTGTGTTGTTGTAAGAGGGTGTTTGCTATGTCCAGTGTGTTCTCTTGAGAAAAGTCTGTTAGCCTTTGCCCTGCTTCATGTTGTACTCCAAGGCCAAACTTGCCTGTTATTCTAGGTATCTCTTGACTTCCTACTCTTGCATTCCAGTACCTATGATGAAAAGGGCATCTTTTTTTGGTTAGTTCTAGAAAGTCTTAGAGGTCTTAATAGAATTGTTCAACTTCAGCTTCTTCAGCATCAGTGCTATAATTCTATATTATGACATTAATATTAGAAATAATATTTAAGGAATACTTTATCCAGAAAAGTAAGTTTTCTTTTTTCTTTAATGCATCTTTTAAAACCTGAATTGTAAGAACTTTTTTTCTGGAAAAATTCATTAGAAATTAGAAATTTATGGGAGATAATGAAATAATGAAATTTATGGGAGTATTATTTCATACCACCATATGGTATATCCATACCACTATTAAATATTCATTATTCATTAAGAAGTTGCAGTATTTTTACAAACTTAAGCACTTTTTTTATCTTTCAGAAATATTTATTTATTTGGCTGCATCTCAGTTGCACCCACAGGATCATTGTTAAGGCATGCAGGCTTCTTTCTAGTTGTAGCATGCAGACTCAGTAACTGTGATACACAGTCTCTCTATTTGTGGCTCCAGCTCCCTAGTTGTGCACTGGCTTAGTTGCTCTGCAACATGTGGGTTCTTAGTCCCCTGACCAGGGATCAAACCTGCATCCCCTGCATTAGAAGGCAGATTTTTAACCACTGGACCAGCAGGGAAGTTTTGTTTTGTTTTGTTTTGTTTTTTTTCTGATTTTTGAAAGCAAAATACTTGATTGTTAGGAAAAAAGAAAAAACTTAATCTAGGGTTGTAAAAAGATGAAAATGAAGGCCCTCTTGACAATTCCACTTCTAGAAACAACCTTTGTTAGTAGTTTGGTCAATTTCATGTATGGCAAAAACTTGGCATTTATATCACCATTTTCTGTTCCCTCCCTTATGACAGAAATCAATAATTCATTATAGTATTCTTTTCCCTTAACCTAGATATTCTAAGTCTACCGCTCTTGGCAGCAATTTCTGATGGATGAGAGTTCCTCTCCAAGATGAAAGCAGTATATCCTTCATGTATATACTTAGTTTGTTTATACATAAAAAACATATGCACAGTATGTGCATTCTTTAGATGATTTTTAGATCATTTTTTGAAATGTTTATAGAAAGTTATTGAATTTTCATAGCTGAAATAGCTCTTAAAAAATACCTAACAGCCCTGTCATTTTATGGGATGTAAAGAAATGTTCTTTTTATTCAAAAATTGTTGGAAATTTTTAAAATTTATGTAGAGATGAGAAAGAGGCCCACATGGAAGGAAACAGTTAAGAGATTATGTTCAACTTACTAAAATATAATGGTATTTTACTGAAGGATATAAAACTAAGGCCTGAATAAATGGGGAAGCTTATTATGTTCTAAAAATATAAAATTACAATCATCATCAGCATGTCAGTCATTTCCACACTAATGCATAAATCTGATAAAACTCCAGTGAGAGTCTCAACAGTTTATAAGTTGATTATAAAGTTCATCTGGAAGAATAAATGTGCCAGAAACCCAAGAAGTTTTGAAAAAGCACAATCATGAATAAGACATTTGTATAACAGATGTTAAAGTGAACAGTAAAGCTTTTTTTTAATTTTTATTTTACATAGGAGTATAGTTGATTTACGATGTGTCAGTTCCATCACTATACAGCTAAGTGATTCAGTTATACATATATCTATTCATTTTCAAATTCTTTTCCTATATAGGTTATTGCAGAATATTGAGTAGTTTCCTGTGCAAATAGGAGATCTCTGTTGATTATCTATTTTATATATAGTAGTGTGTATATGTTAATCCTAAACTCCTAATTTATCCCTTTCCCCCACATGCCCTCACCTGGTGACCACAAATCTGCTTTGGAAATCTGAGTCTGTTTCTGTTTTGCAAATAAGTTCATTTGTATCACTTTTTTCTTTTTTTTTTTTTTAAGATTCCACCCATATGTGTTACCATATGATATTTATTTTTCTCTGAGTTACTTCACTTAGTATGATCATTTCTAGGTCCATTCATGTTGCTGCATATGGCATTATTTAATTCTTTTTAATGGCTGAATAATATTCCATTGTGTATATGTACCACACCTTCTTTATCCATTTCTCTGTTGGACATTTAGGTTGCTTCCATTTCTTGGCTCTTTTAAATAGTGTAAATCATATGGTAATTCTGTGTTTAGTTTCTTAGGGAATCTCCATACTGTTCTTTGTAGTGGCTGTACCAGTTTGCATTCCCACCAACAGTATAGGAGTGTTTCGTTTTCTCCACACCTCTCCAGCATTTATTGTTTGTAGAGTTTTTTGATGATGGCCATTCTGAGTAGTGTGAAATGATACCTCATTATACTTTTGATTTGCATTTCTCTAATAATTAGTGATGTTGAGCATCTTTTCAAATGTGTTTGTTGAGATCATCTATATGCCTTCTTTAGAGAAATGTCTAAGTCTTCTGCCTGTTTGATTGGGTTGTTTGTTTTTTATATTGAGCTTAATGAACGTTTGTATATTTTGGAAGTTAATCCCTTGTCAGCTGCTTCATTTGCAAATAGTTTCTCCCATTCTGAGGATTGTCTTTTCGTCTTGTTTATAGTTTCCTTTGCTGTGCAAAAGCTTTCAAGTTAAGTAGGTCCCATTTGTTTATTTTTGCTTTTATTTTCATTACTGTAGATCAGTTCCAAAAGATAATGCTGTGGTTTATGTCAAAGGGTGTTCTGCCTATGTTTTTCTGGAAAAAGCTCTGATGCTGGGAGGGGTTGGGGGCAGGAGGAGAAGGGGACGACGAGGATGAGATGGCTGGATGGCATCATTGACTCGATGGACGTGAGTCTGAGTGAACTCCGGGAGTTGGTGATGGACAGGGAGGCCTGGCGTGCTGCGATTCATGGGGTCGCAAAGAGTTGGACATGACTGAGCAACTGAACTGAACTGAAGAGTTTTATTTTATAGTATTCAGCCTTACATTTGGGTCTTTAATCCATTTTGAGTCTATTTTTGTGAGTGGTGTTAGAGAATGTTCAGATTTCATTTTTTACATGTAGCTGTCAAGTTAATAAAGCTGTTAATAGTATGGTATTAGTACAGAAAAATTAGAGGAACAGAAGGAAGAAAATAGTAGCAGTTCTAAACACATGTAAGAGTTTAATTTATGAGAGGTGGTATGTAAGGTGGCTATGTAAAGGTATATAAAGGTGGCTATATAAGCATGGGGTATAAATTACTGCAGGCTTCCCAGGTGGCTCAGCTGGTAAAGAATTCGTCTGCAGTGCGGGAGACCTGGGTTCGACCCCTGGGTTGGGAAGATCCCCTGGAGAAGGGAATGGCTCCCCACTCCAGTATCCTGGCCTAGAGAATTCCATAGACTGTATACTCCATGGGGTCACAAAGAGTCAGACACAGCTGAGTGACTTTCACTCTCCCAGGTTTTAGTTAAGTTCAGTTGCTCAATCATGTCTGACTCTTGCAACCCCATGGAATGCAGTACACCAGGCTTCTCTGTCCATCAGCAACTCCTGGAGCTTGCTCAACTCACATTAGTCGAGTTGGTGATGCCATCCAACTATCTCATCCTCTGTTGTCCCCTTTTCTTCCTGCCTTCAGTCTTCCCCAGCATCAGGGTCTTTTCCAGTGAGTCACTTCTTCACATCAGGTGGCCAAAGGATTGGAGTTTCAGCTTCAGCATCGCCCTTCCAATGAATATTCAGGACTGATTCCCTTTAGGATGGACTGGTTGGATCTCCTTGCAGTCCAAGGGGCTCTCAGGAGTCTTCTCCAGCACCACAATTCAAAGGCATCAGTTCTTTGGCACTCAGCCTTTTTTGTTGTCCAGCTCTCACATCCATACATGGCTACTGGAAAAACCAGAGCTTTGACTAGATGGACCTTTGTTGTCAAAGTAATGTCTCTGCTTTTTAATATGCTGTCTAGGTGGTCATAGCTTTTCTTCCAAGGAGTAATCATCTTTTAATTTCATGGCTCCAGTTACCATCTGCAGTGATTTTGGAGCCCAATAAAATAAAGTTTGTCACTGTTTCCATTGTTTCCTCATCTATTTGTCATGAAGTGATGGGACCAGATGCCATGATCTTAGTTTTTTGAATGCTGAGTTTTAAGACAGCTTTTTCACTCTTCTTTTTCACTTTCATCAAGAGGCTCTTTAGTTCTTCACTTTCTGCCATAAGTGTCATCCACGTATTTGAGGTTATTGATCCTTCTACTGGAAATCTTAATTCCAGCTTGTGCTTCATCCAGCCTGGCATTTCACATGCTAAACTCTGCATGTAATTTAAGCAGTGTGACAATATACAGCTGTGACATACTCCTTTCCCAATTTTGAACCAAGTCTGTTGTTTCATGTCTGGTTTTAACTGTTGCTTCTTGACTTGCATACAGATTTCTCAGGAGGCAGGTAAGGTGGTCTAATATTCCCACCTAGTCAAGAATTTTCCACAATTTGTTGTGTTCTACACAGTCAAAGACTTTGGTATAATCAATAAAGCAGAAGTAGAAGTTCTAGAATTCTCTTACTTTTTTGATGATCCAGTAGATGTTGGCAATTTAATCTCTGGTTCCTCTGCCTTTTCTAAATCCAGCTTGAACATTTGCAAGTTCATGGTTCATATATTGTTGAAGCCTGGCTTGGAGAATTTTGAGCATTACTTTGCTAGCATGTGAGATGAGTGCAATTGTGTGGTAGTTTGAACATTCTTCGGCATTGCCTTTCTTTGGGATTGGAATGCAAACTGACCTTTTCCAGTCCTGTGGCCACTGCTGAGTTTTGCAAATTTGCTGGCATATTGAGTGCAGTACTTTTAACAGAACCATCTTTTAGGATTTGAAATAGCTTAACTGGAATTCTATCGCCTCCACTAGCTTTGTTCGTAGTGATGCTTTCTAAGGCCCGCTTGACTTCACATTCCAGGATGTGTGGCTCTAGGTTTGTGATCACACCATCATGTTTTTCTGGGTCATGAAGAATATTTTTGTACAGTTCTTCTGTGTTTTCTTGCCACCTCTTCTTAATATCTTCTGCTTCTGTTAGGTCCATACCATTTCTGTCCTTTATTGAGCCCATCTTTACATGAAATGTTCCCTTGGTATCTCCAGTTTTCTTGAAGAGATCTCTAGTCTTTCCTGTTCTGTTTTTTCCTCTATTTCTTTGCATTGCTCACTGAGGAAGGCTTTCTTATCTCTCCATGCTGTTCTTTGGAACTCTGTATTCAAATGGAATTATCTTTCCTTTTCTCCTTTGCCTTTAGCATCTCTTCTTTTCTCAGCCTCCTCAGACAACCATTTTGCCTTTTTGCATTTCTTTTTCTTTGGGATGGTCTTGATCACTTTCTCCTGTACAATGTCATGAACCTCCATCCATAGTTCTTCGGGCCCTCTATCAGATCTAATCTTGAATTTACTTGTCGCTTCCACTGTATAATTGTAAGGGATTTCATTTAGGTCATAACCTGAATGGTCTAGTGGTTTTCCCTACTTTCTTCAATTTAGGTCTGAATTTGGCATTAAGGAGTTCATGATCTGAGCCACGTCAGCTCCCGGTCTTATTTTTGCTGACTGTACAGTGCTTCTCCATCTTTGGCTGCAAAGAATATAAGCAGTCTGATTTTGGTATTGACCATCTGGTGATGTCCGTGTGTAGAGTCTTCTCTTGTGTTGTTGGAAGAGGGCATTTGCTGTGACCAGTGTGTTCTCTTTGCAAAACGGTTGCCTTTGCCGTGCTACATTTTGGACTCCAAAGGCTGAATTTGCCTGTTATTCCAGGTATCTCTTAACTTCCTACTTTTGCATTCCAGTCCCCTAAAATGGAATCTTTTTTGGGTGTTAGTTCTAGAAGGTCTTGTAGGTCTTCATAGAACCATTCAACTTCAGCTTCTTCAGCATTACTGGTTGGGGCATAGACTTGGATTACTGTGATATTAAATGGTTTGCCTTGGAAATGAACAGAGCTCATTCTGTCGTTTTTGAGATCACATCCAAGTACTGCATTTTGGACTCTTGTTGACTATGATGGCTACTCCATGTATTCTAAGGGATTCTTATCCACAGTACTAGATATAATGGTCATCTCAGTTAAATTCACCCATTCCAGTCCACTTTAGTTCACTGATTCCTAAAATGTTGATGTTCACTCTTGCCATCTCCTGTTTGACCACTTCTAATTTACCTTGATATCTGGACCTGACATTTCAGGTTCCTTTCCCAAGTGGCAGAGTAGTAAAGAATCCACCTGCCAGGGCAGGAGATGAAAGAGATGCGGGTTCAATTCCTCAGTTAGGAAGATCCCCTGAGGAAGGAAATGGCAACCCACTCCAGTATTCTTTCCTGGAAAATTCCATAGACAGGAGCCTGGCAGGCTGCAGTCCGTGGGTTCGCAAAGAGTCTGTTGGACATGGCTTACCACATAAATTACTCAAACTGAGTTGAAATAATTGGCTATTAGTTGTTTAAAACAGATAAATTTAGAACTTTATCAGGTAATCCTGTACATAAGTAAAATCTTGATTTTAAAAGTCTTTAGACTGAAAAAATATGTGGGTTTAAAAAGAATAGAAAAACGGTGTAGAATATTTTTTAAATCTCAGGAAAGGGAAAGACCTTACTCAGTAAAACAGGATAGCCAATAACCATATAAAGGAAGATAGAAGAAACTCGAAGGAAGAAAAGGCTGTTTTGATGCCCGGAACTGCTTGGCCTCTGCCCAACCATGTGGAAAGGTAGGCTAAGGATAGCTGGTCTTCACTTAAGATATGCTGGGACCTGGGACCGTTTCTCAGAATACTTGAACATGGACAAATATCCCCTGAAGCAACAGAATACAGAGAAACTAGAAGATAGGACTGAAAATAATTGCCCACATGGAAGTTGGTACAATTATGAACAGTGGGATACAGAAAAAGCCATAAATCAACAGAAGTACCAGTAGCAAAAGCAGGGCACTGTGTGTGATTCTTGCATACAGCACCACCAAGGTGGTGGGCAGGGTGGCGGGCAGCTTGTCTAAGCTATACCTCCTGCCCAACCCACATACCTGGACCCAAAGCTCCTCTTTTGGAGTGAGCATGGGTACCAGACTCATGTTTTCACTCCCTCATGCTGCAGCGTGAGCCCTGTAAAACCTTGCCTGGAAGAGAAAAAAAGATAGGAAATTTAGGCTCCATAAAAATTCAGCCCAAAATAATGGCGCCATAGTTAAAAATGAGTGACAGATGGGAGGAAACATTTTCAGCACAGATAATATGTACATGTCTTAAAATGACTGAGATTTTAATATCTCATTAAATCAGTAAAAATTATATACAACTTAATAAGGAAATAAGCAAAGAAGTTTAATACAAAGTAATATAAATGACAAGTATATATAAAAAAAAGACTACATCTCACTAGTTACAAAGGAAATCAAGATGAAGATTGTTTTCCTCTCAGCTTAGAAAAATATAAAATAAAGTTCAATCATATGAAGTTACAGAAAAGAGAATTCTGTCATGCACTATTGTGGGAGTATAGGCACTATATCCTATTCTGCAGTATCTGTTAAAGTTTAAATACAAGTATTCTTTGGTCCAGTCACTGTTCTAGAGAATGATTGCTCACTGGCATAATGTAGCTTTTTCCTAATTTTAATGATGAAAATTATAAATAACTCAGATGTCCATTGCCTGAAAAATGGCTAAACAAATTATGATATATCCATACTGTAACACATGATTGAGCCATACAAAGGACTGAAGTACTGATAGATCAGGTAACATAGGTAAACCTTGCAAAGATTATGGCTGGTGAAGAAACTAGACACAAAAGATTGCATATTGCATGATTCCATTTCTATGAAATGTCCAGGATAAGTAAATTGATGGGACAGAAAAGAGATTAGTGGTAGCTGGGGTTTGAGTGGAGGAAAGAATGAGGAGTGACTGGTTAAACAGGTATGGGCTCTTCTTTTGAGTGATAAAAATATTCTGAAATTAGATGATGGTGATGGTTGCATAACTTTGTGAATGTACTTAACCCCTGTTGATACACACCCTTAACTGACACCTAAAAATGGCTAAAATCATAAATTTTATCATCTTTAAAAAAAAAAATTAATTGTACACATTAAAATAGTGGATTCTATGATTTGTGAATTATATCTCCATTTAAAAAACACAAGCATACCTTGTTTCATTGTGCTTTGCAGATGTGTTTATACAAATTAAAGTTTTGAGGCAACCCTGCATTGTCAAATGATGGTTAGCATTTTTTAGAAATATAATATTTTTACTAAGGTAGGTTATTTTTTTAGATGTAATGCTTTTGCACACTTAGTAGACTACAGTATAGTATAAACATAACTTTGATTTGTAAGGGGAAACCAAAAAATTGATGCAGTACACTTTATTGCAATGTTTCCTTTATTGCAGTGTTTTGGAACCAAACCTGCAATGTATCTGAGATATGACTGTAATTGCAAAGATACTTCTAGGTTAGCACTGATCATGATGGTTTCCTAGATACTGAAACTGAAAAGTATACTAAACCAAGTATATTTATAAAACACAGAGGGAGTATTAACATTTAAGTTTCAGAAGTCTATTAAGGATGGCTGTAGGTCTTAAGCACTCCTGACTTTTTACTCTGAGTCATCAAAGCCCTGTTGTCTTCTTATTATCTGAAGAGGTTAACTGTTCTGGTGTTCAGTAGCTACTTGCTCTAATAATCTAACCAGTGACTGTTAACCAGAGTTCTGTTACCAGGTCTAGCACAGGGAAGATTTCCTTTCTACATACTCAACATGATTATGTTGTGCTCTTTTGTTCAGTTAGGGTCCTTGTGGCTTTGAGAATACCAAGCCCAAAATGGCTGATATAAGTCGTCAAAACTGTCATTGCTGTTGAATGGAGGCAATAACTGGTCATATATTCATTGAAGGGAATGGTGGGTAGAATAAATGGTCTCTGAAATGCATTTATGCAGTCATTTTTCAAATATGTTTTAGTACATTGAGGGATAGATACAGCATTCTTTTTTGGGAGGAACAGCATTCTGCCATCATGGAATATATTGTTGTTGTTGTTCAGTCGCTCAGTCATGTCCAACTCTTTGTGATCCTGTGTACTGCAGCACACCAGGCTTCCCTGTCCTTCACCACCTCCTGGAGCTTGCTCAGACTTATGTCCATTGAGTCAGTGATGCCATCCAAACATCTCGTCCTCTGTCATCCCCTTCTCCTCCTGACTTCAGTTTTTCCCAGCATCAGGGTCTTTCGTAATGAGTTGGCTCTTCACATCTGGTGCCCAAAGTATTGGAGCTTCAGCTTCAGGATCAGTCCTTCCAGTGAATATTCAGGACTGATTTCCTTTAGGATGGACTGGTTGGATCTCCTTGCTGTCCAAGGGACTCTCAAGAGTGTTCTCCAACACCACAGACCATAGCATCAATTCTTTAGCAGTCAGCCTTCTTTATGGTCCAACTCTCATATCCATATCCATGACTACCAGAAAAACCATAGCTTTGACTCTGTGTATCTTTGTTGGCAAAGTGATGTCTCTGCTTTTTAATACTGTCTAGGTTGGTCATAGCTTTTCTTCCAAGGAGCAACCATCTTTTAATTTCATGGCTGCAGTCACCACTTGCAGTGATTGTTTTTAGCCCAAGAAAATAAAGTCTGTCACTATTTCCATTGTTTCCCTATCTGTTTCCCATGAAGTAACGGACCAGATGCCGTGATCTTAGTTTTTTGAATGTTGAGTTTTAAGACAGCTTTTTCACTGTCCTCTTTCACTTTCATCAAGGGCTCTTTAGTTTCTCCTTACTTTCTACCGTAAGGGTGGTGTCATCTGCATATCTGAGGTTATTGATATTTCTCCCGGCCTTCTTAATTCCAGCTTGTGCTTCATCCAGCCCAGCATTTTGCTTGATATACTCTGTATGTAAGTTAAATAAGCAAGGTAACAATATATAGCCTTCAGATCAGATCAGATCAAATCAGTCGCTCAGTCGTGTCCGACTCTTTGCAACCCCATGAATCGCAGCACGCCAGGCCTCCCTGTCCATCACCAACTCCTGGAGTTCACTGAGACTCACGTCCATTGAGTCAGCGATGCCATCCAGCCATCTCATCCTCTGTCGTCCCATTCTCCTCCTGCCCCCAATCCCTCCCAGCATCAGAGTCTTTTCCAATGAGTCAACTCTTCGCATGAGGTGGCCAAAGTACTGGAGTTTCAGCTTTAGCATCATTCCTTCCAAAGAAATCCCAGGGCCGATCTCCTTCAGAATGGATCTCCTTGTAGTCCAAGGGACTCTCAAGAGTCTTCTCCAACACCACAGTTCAAAAGCATCAATTCTTTGGCGCTCAGCCTTCTTCACAGTCCAACTCTCATATCCATACATGACTACAGGAAAAACCATAGCCTTGACTAGATGGACCTTTGTTGGCAAAGTAATGTCTCTGCTTTTGAATATGCTATCTAGGTTGGTCATAACTTTCCTTCCAAGGAGTAAGCATCTTTTAATTTCATGGCTGCAGTCACCATCTACGGTGATTTTGGAGCCCAGGAAACTAAAGCCTAACACTGTTTCCACTGTTTCCCCATCTATTTCCCATGAAGTGGTGGGACCGGATGCCATGATCTTCGTTTTCTGAATGTTGAGCTTTAAGCCAACTTTTTCACTCTCCACTTTCACTTTCATCAAGAGGCTTTTGAGTTCCTCTTCACTTTCTGCCATAAGGGTGGTGTCATCTGCATATCTGAGGTGATTGATATTTCTCCCGGCAGTCTTGATTCCAGCTTGTGTTTCTTCCACTCCAGCGTTTCTCATGATGTACTCTGCATATAAGTTAAATAAACAGGGTGACAATATACAGCCTTGATGTACTCCTTTTCCTATTTGGAACCAGTCTGTTGTTCCATGTCCAGTTCTAACCGTTGCTTCCTGATCTGCATACAAATTTCTCAAGAGGCAGATCAGGTGGTCTGGTATTCCCATCTCTTTCAGAATTTTCCACAGTTTATTGTGCTCCACACAGTCAAAGGCTTTGGCATAGTCAATAAAGCAGAAATAGATGCTTTTCTGGAACTCTCTTGCTTTTTCCATGATCCAGCGGATGTTGGCAATTTGGTCTCTGGTTCTTCTGCCTTTTCTAAAACCAGCTTGAACATCAGGAAGTTCACGGTTCACATATTGCTGAAGCCTGGCTTGGAGAATTTTGAGCATTACTTTACTAGCGTGTGAGATGAGTGCAATTGTGCGGTAGTTTGAGCATTCTTTGGAATTGCCTTTCTTTGGGATTGGAATGAAAACTGACCTTTTCCAGTCCCGTGGCCACTGCTGAGTTTTCCAAATTTGCTGGCATATTGAGTGCAGCACTTTGATAGCATCATCTTTCAGGATTTGGAATAGTTCAACTGGAATTCCATGACCTCCACTAGCTTTGTTCGTAGTGATGCTTTCTAAGGCCCACTGGACTTCACATTCCAGGATGTCTGGCTCTAGGTCAGTGATCACACCATTGTGATTATCTGGGCCGTGAAGATCTTTTTTGTACAGTTCTTCCGTGTATTCTTGCCATCTCTTCTTAATATCTTCTGCTTCTGTTAGGTCCATACCATTTCTGTCCTTTATTGAGCTCATCTTTGCATGAAATGTTCCTTTGGTATCTCGGATTTTCTTGAAGAGATCCCTAGTCTTTCCCATTCTGTTGTTTTCCTCTATTTCTTTGCATTGATCGCTGAAGAAGGCTTTCTTATCTCTTCTTGCTATTCTTTGGAACTCTGCATTCAGATGTTTATATCTTTCCTTTTCTCCTTTGCGTTTCGCTTCTCTTCTTTTCACAGCTATTTGTAAGGCCTCCCCAGACAGCCATTTTGCTTTTTTGCATTTCTTTTCCATGGGAATGGTCTTGGTCCCTGTCTCCTGTACAGTGTCATGAACCTCATTCCATAGTTCATCAGGCACTCTATCTATCAGATCTAGGCCCTTAAATCTATTTCTCACTTCCACTGTATAATCATAAAGGATTTGATTTAGGTCATACCTGAATGGTCTAGTGGTTTTCCCTACTTTCTGCAATTTAAGTCTGAATTTGGCAATAAGGAGTTCATGGTCTGAGCCACAGACAGCTCCTGGTCTTGTTTTTGCTGACTGTATAGAGCTTCTCCATCTTTGGCTGCAAAGAATATAATCAATCTGATTTTGGTGTTGACCATCTGGTGATGTCCATGTGTAGAGTCTTCTCTTGTGTTGTTGGAAGAGGGTGTTTGTTATGACCAGTGCATTTTCTTGGCAAAACTCTATTAGTCTTTGCCCTTCTTCATTCCGTATTCCAAGGCCAAATTTGCCTGTTACTCCAGGTGTTTCTTGACTTCCTGCTTTTGCATTCCAGTCCCCTATAATGAAAAGGACATCTTTTTTGGGTGTTAGTTCTAAAAGGTCTTGTAGGTCTTCATAGAACCGTTCAACTTCAGCTTCTTCAGCGTTACTGGTTGGGGCATAGACTTGGATTACTGTGATATTGAATGGTTTGCCTTGGAAACGAACAGAGATCATTCTGTCATTTTTGAGATTGCATCCAAGTACTGCATTTCAGACTCTTTTGTTGACCATGATGGCCACTCCATTTCTTCTGAGGGATTCCTGCCCGCAGTAGTAGATATAATGGTCATCTGAGTTAAATTCACCCATTCCAGTCCATTTCAGTTTGCTGATTCCTAGAATGTCGACATTCACTCTTGCCATCTCTTATTTGACCACTTCCAATTTGCCTTGATTCATGGACCTGACATTCCAGGTTCCTATACAATATTGCTCTTTACAGCATCGGACCTTGCTTCTATCACCAGTCACATCCACAGTTGGGTATTCTTTTTGCTTTGGCTCCATCCCTTCATTTCTGGAGTTATTTCTCCACTGATCTCCAGTAGCATATTGGGCACCTACTGACCTGGGGAGTTTCTCTTTCAGTATCCTATCATTTTGCCTTTTCATACTGTTCATGGTGTTCTCAAGGCGAGAATACTGAAGTGGTTTGCCATTCCCTTCTCCAGTGGACCACATTCTGTCAAATCTCTCCACCATGACCCGCCCGTCTTGGGTTGCCTCACTGGCATGGCTTAGTTTCATTGAGTTAGACAAGGCTGTAGATTGACTAGTTTTCTGTGAGTATGGTTTCAGTGTGTTTGCCCTCTGATGCCCTCTTGCAACACCTACCATCTTACTTGGGTTTCTCTTACCTTGGGCGTGGGGTATCTCTTCATGCCTGCTCCAGCAAAGCGCAGCCATTGCTCCTTACCTTGGACGAGGGGTATCTCCTCACCGCCGCCCTTCCTGACCTTCAATGTGGGATACCTCCTCTAGGCCCTCCTGCGCCCGCGCAGCCACGGCTCCCTGGACGTGGGGTTGGACCTCCCGGCCACCGCCCTGGCCTCGGTTGTGCGGTTGCTCCTCCCCGCCGCCGCTCTTGGCCTCGGGCTTAGGGGCGTGGGGTAGCTCCTCCCGCCCGTCGCCCCTGGCCTCGGGCTTGGGGTGTGGGGTATCGCCTCTCGTCGCGCCCCTGGCCTCGGGCGTGGGTTGCTCCTCCCGGCCGCCATCCCCTGTTCTCGGGCGTGGGGGCGTGGGGTAGCTCCTCTTGTCACCATCCCTGACCTCGGACGCTGGGTATCTCCTCTCGGCCGCCCCCGCTGACCTCGGACGCAGGGTAGCTCCTCTCCGCCATTCCTGCGCTGTCGCAGTCTGGTACTCTCGGCCGCTGCCCCTGACCTCGGACGTGGGGTAACTCCTCTTGGCCGCCACCCTTCGGGCATGGGGTCCTCCCGGATTCTGTCCCTGACCTCGGACGTGGGGTGGCTCCTCTCGGCCGCTCTATGGCGCACCCGTCACAGCTGCCTGCGCATATATAGCCTTAACCTACTCCTCCCAGTTTTGAACAACCAGTCCGTTGTTCCATATCCGGTTCTGACTGTTGCTTCGTGACCTGCATACAGATTTCTCAGGAGGCAGGTAAGGTGGTCTGGTATTCCCATCTCTTTAAGAATTTTCCACAGTTTGTTGTGATCCATACAGTCAAAGGCTGTAGTGTAGTCAGTGAAGCAGAAGTAGATGTTTTTCTGGAATTCCCTTCTTTTTTGTATGATCCAGCAGATATTGGCAATTTGATCTCTGGTTCTTCTGCCTTTTCTAAATCCAGGTTTTACATCTGAAAGTTCTTGGTTCACATACTGTTGAAGCCTAGCTTGAAGGATTTTGAGCATTACCTTACTAGCATATGAAATAAGTGCAGCTGTATGGTAGTTTGAACATTCTTTGGAATTGCCCTTCATTGAGATTGGAATGAAAACTGACCTTTTCCAGTCCTGGGGCCACTGCTGAGTTTTCCAAATTTGCTGGCATATCGAGTGCAGCACTTTAACAGCATCATCTTTTAGAATTTGAAATAGCTCAGCTGGAATTCCATCACTTTACTAGCCTTTTCTTAGTAATGCTTCCAAAGTCCCACTTGACTTCACACTCTAGTATGTCTGGCTCTATCTACATGAATGATCACACTGTCATGGTTATCTGTGTCATTGAGACCTTTAGTTTTTCTGTGTTTTCTTGTCACTTCTTCTTAATATCTTCTGCTTCTGTTAGATCTATACCATTTCTGTCCTTTATTGTACTCATCTTTCCATGAAATGTTCCCTTGGTGTATGTATAATTTTCTTGAAGAGATCTCTGGTCTTTCCCCTTCTGTTGTTATCTTCTGTTTCTTTGCATTGATCACTGAGGAAGGCTTTCTTATCTCTCTGTGCTATTCTTTGGAACTCTGCATTCAGATGGGTGTATCTTTCCTTTTCTCCTTTACTTTTTGCTTCTCTTCTTTTTTCAGCTATTTGTAAGGCCTCCTCAGACAACCATTTTACCTTTTTCTTTTTCTTGGGGATGGTTTTGGTCACTGCCTCCTGTATAATATTACGAATATATGTCTATAGTTCTTAAGGCACTGTCTGTCAGATCTAGTCCCTTGAATCCATTCGTCACCTCCACTGTATAAACATAAGGGATTTGATGTAGGTGTACCTGAATGCGGAGAAGGCAATGGCACCCCACTGCAGTAGTCTTGCCTGGAAAATCCCATGGACAAAGGAGCCTGGTAGGCTGCAGTCCATGGGGTTGCAAAGAGTCAGACACGACTGAGCGACTTCACTTTCACTTTTTACTTTCATTCATTGGAAAAGGAAATGGCAACCCACTCCAAGTGTTCTTGCGTGGGGAATCCCAGGGACGGGGGAGCCTGGTGGGCTGCCGTCTATGGGGTCACACAGAGTCGGACACGACTGAGGCGACTTAGCAGCTTAGCAGCAGTACCTGAATGTCCTAGTCGTTTTCCCTACTTTCTTCAATTTAAGTCTCAATTTTGCAATAAGGAGCTCATGATCTGAGCCACAGTCAAGCTTCCCAGTCTTGTTTTTGCTGACTGTATAGAACTTCTCCATCTTTGGTTGCAAAGTCTGATTTCAGTATTGACCATCCAGTGATGTCCACGTGTAGCATCATCTCTTGTGTTGTTGGAAGGAGGTGTTTGCTATGACCAGTGCATTCTCTTGGCAAAACTCTGTAAGCCTTTGCCCTGCTTCATTTTGTAGTCTTAATGCCAGTCTTGCCTGTTACTCCAGGTATCTCTCTCTTTTTTAAAAAAATTAATTAATTTATTTTAATTGGAGGCTAATTACTTTACAACATTGTGGTGGTTTTTGCCATACATTTACTCCAGTTATCTCTTGACTTCCTACTTTTGCATTCCACACCCCTGTGATGAAAAGGACCTTTGTTTTCTTTTGGTGTTACTACTAGAAGGTCTTGTATGTCTTTGTAGAACCATTCAGCTTTTTTGGCATTAGTGGTTTGGACATTGACTTAGTTACTCTGATGTTGAATGGTTTGCCTTGTAAATGAACAGAGATCATTGTGTCGTTTTTGGGATGGCACCCAAGTACTGCATTTCAGGTAGAGGAATCTGTAAATGCTAAGACCCCGAAGTGGTACGTAGTGTCACTGGATTTTGTTAAATAGGAGGAGTAAAAGATAAGTTCTGAAAATATAAGGGAGCCAGCTCATTAGGCTTTGTAGACTAATGTAAGGAATTGTTTTGAATAAGCTGTGAAGCCATCAGAATATGAGCAGAGAGGTGACATAATTTAATAGCTTAAATTTTAATCAGATCATTTAGGTTGCTCTGTGAAAAATAGACTATAAGAAAACAGGCAAAAGCAAGGAAATCAGTGAAGCTTTAATGTAATAATTCTAAGAGAAAGTAAAATAGTCTAAAATTTGCTCACAAATTGAATACAGAATATGAAAGAGAGAGGGGCATCGAAGAAGAAGTATACCAATATATGTATCTGGCATCCTTAAGAGTGGAGTTTCTCTTAACTGAGGTAACGAAACCTGCATCTGGAGGTTTTAGGGTAAGATCAGAAGGTCATTTTGAAGTAAACCATATTTCGTCGAATTAAGATGCCACCATTGTAAAATGCAACTTCCAGTTAAACTATGAAACAGTTTGAAATATGCAACCTAGTTTCAGAAATGTTAAGATGGAAAAGAACAGCAACAAAAACAGATGCTTTTAAGGGTCAGTAAAATACAGAGAAAGTTTGAGATGCTTATATAGACATTCAGGTAAAAATGTTGCCAAGGCCTGTGATGAGCTAAATCTCATTCAGTTTTGTGTCTTCATTTTATGTAAATTGAAATGTTGAATGGACAGTTAGGGTTTTTTTTTTTTCCCCCTTATTAGAGGAGAAGTCTGGGCCAAAGGTAATACACATAGGGAGTTGTTGGTAGGGTGGTTGAAATCTCCAAGGGAGAAGATGCAGATGGAGGAAAGAAGTCTGTAAGAACTAGATTCTGTTGTACTGCTGCATTTAGAGGCTGAACATGGGGAAAGGAACCTGGGAAGAATGCTAGTGAGAGGAGAATGCGGTACCTGGAAAGCAGTCGAGGAGTCATCCAGTGCTGTTGACCTGTCCAGTGCTTCTGACAGGTGGAGCAAAATAAAGACAAAGAACTTTCCTCAGATTTAGTTCATTGTAGGCCTTGGCAGGGTTTGGGGGAAGTGGTGTTTTATTCCTATTGTATGTTCAGGAAGGGCCTGTTGGGAAGTGAGAACTGAATGAGAACCGTAATAACTGGGAGTAGAGTACTCCAGGCAGATGGAATAGTTTGTGCGAGGATCTCTGGCAAAATTAAATTTGTTGTTGCTGAGGAACAGAAAAATGGTAGTGTGGCTGGAGTGAAATGAGATACTTGTAGGATTTTGAAAGATATGATTTACTTGTTTAGAGGTATTCCTTGTTTCTGATTTCATGTTCTTTTAATTATAACTAGCAAGTGAATTTTATCAGCATGTATTGAATTGATCATATTATTTTAATTGGTAAATTCAGTTAATTTCCTAATGTTCAGTCTATTTTGCATTCTTAGAATAAGTTCAACATAGTCATAGTTTGCATTGATAGACTTGCTTCTCTAACATCTGTATTTTGCTTGTGAAATATTAGTTGATTGGATATTTGATTAAAGTTACTGATAAAATCATCTGGGCCTATTGATTTAATTAATGGTAATGAATTATTTAGTTTTTCTATTCTTGAGTCATCATGGTAATTTATAGTTTTCTAAAAAATATTTTCATCTTAGCTTTTAATTTTATTTGGCTAAATAATGTTATGTAACTTTATTATGTTTGTATTATGACTTCTCATATGTAAAATATATTATTTAAGTATCTCCTGTAGTTGTATTCCCCTCTTTCATTCGTTTTTTTTCATGATTTGGAAAAAAATTGATTTGTCAGTTATATTCATCTTTTTTTAATGAGTTTAACTTTTTGCATTGTTGTTTCTGTCTTACGTCATGGTTTTATATTTCATTCATGTTTACTCTTCCCTTTACTAATTGTTCTTTAAACTTTTGGTTTCTTTTGTTCTTCTCATTTCCTGAAATGGATATTGTACTCATTTTCAGTCTTGTTTTTTCCCTAATGTAAATAGTGAAGGGTAAAAATCTGCCTATCAGTACTGCTTTAGTTCCATCTCCCAAATTTTGGTATAGTATTTTTCTACTTTTCAGTTGTGAATGTTTTCTTTTTGTTTTTGAGCTCAAATTAAAAGCTGTTTCAAATTCTAATGTGATCTTCCTATTATATTTCAGTATTGATCATCACCTTGATAGTAGTGTGGTAAAAAATAGATAAGGTGATCTTTATGTTCCCAATCCTTTGAAATTTGTTGAGGCTTACATACTGAGCCCTTGTAATTGTTACCTGTTTGGTTGAAAGAATGAGTATTCTGCTGTTGTGTGTGCACTGTTTATTTGTCCATTAGTGCAAGATTACTAGTTATTTTTACTATTACTGAGAAAAGCATATTACACTATCCCTTTCTTTATGTAGATTTATTAATTACCTTTGTTCTGTCCATCTTTCCTTTATATATTTATAGGACAATATTGAACTCTATTGTTATATACTGAATTCTACATCTTTTGAGGCTTTCTGCCTTAAAATCTGTTTGTCATTAATGAATATAGTTAGCAGCTTTCTCTTTAAATATTTTCTTGTTTTTTTTTTTTAATTTATTTCATTTTTTTAATATCTTTTGTATCCCATTTAAGCAAGGATAGCTGAGTAGAGTTTTGCATTTTGTTTGTTGGCTAGGACTTCTAATACTGTCAGAGATAAGAGTGGGCATCCTTGTCCTTGTCTTGTTTCAGATGTTAACAAGAAGACTTTCATTTTTTTGCCTTTGAGTGTTATATTGGGGGTGGGTTTGTCATAAATGGCTTTTATTATGTTGAGATATGTTCCCTCTGGGCTTCCCAGGTGATTCAGATGATAAAGAATTTGCCTGCGGTGCAGTAGACCTGGGTCCACCCTGAGGTTGGGAAGGCCCCCTGGAGAAGGCAATGGCAACCCACTCCAGTATTCTTGCTTGGAGAATTCCATGGACAGAGGAGCCTAGTGAACAACAGTCCATGGAGTTGCAGAGTTGGACATGACTGAGCAACTAACACACATGTTCCCTTTGTACCACTTTGGTAAGAGTTTTATCATGAATCGATATTGAATTTTGTCAAATGCTTTTTCTGCATCTATTGAGATGGTAATATGGTTTTTGTGTGGTGTTAATGTGGCATATCACATTAATTGGTTTGCATATGTTGACTCCTTCTTGTGACCCTAGGATGAATCCAGCTTGGTCATGGTGTATGACTTTTTATTTTATGTGTTGTTATATTTGGTTTATTAATACCTTGTTGAGAATTTTTACATCTATATTCATCAAAGATAGAGGCTTGTAATTTTCTTTTCTGGGTGGTGCCTTTGGCTTTGGTATCACAGTGATGGTGGCTCCATAGAATGTATTTGGGGGTGTTCCTTCCTCTTCATTCTTATGGAAGAGTTTGAGAAGGATGGGTTTAAGTTTTTCTTTGTATGTTTGGTAGAATTAACCGGTGAAGCCATCAGGTCCTGCACTTGTGTTTGTAGGGAGTGTTTTTCTTCTATTTATTTACAGATTCTATTTCACTTATAATGATTGTCTGTTCAAATTATCAGTTTCTTGATTGAATTTTGGTGGACTGTATGTTTCTAAAAACTTATCCATTTTTTTTGGGTTGTTGAATTTACTAGCATATAAATGTTCATAGTATTCTCTTACAGTGTTTTGTATTTCTGTGGTATCAGTTGAGACTTCTTTTTTGTTTCTTACTTTATTTACTTGGGTTCTCTATCCTTTCTTGGTGAGTGTGGCCAACGGCTTGTCAGTTTTGTTTAGTCTTTCTATTTCCTTTTTGATTTCCTCATTCCCTCATAGCTCAGTTGGTAAAGAATCTGGCAGCAATGCAGTAGACCCTGGTTCAATTCTTGGGTCAGGAAGATCTGCTGGAGAAGGGATAGGCTACACACTCCAGTATTCTTGGGCTTCCCTTGTGGCTCAGCCGGTAAAGAATCCACCTGCAATATGGAAGACCTGGGTTCGATCCCTGGGTTAGGCAAATTCCCTGGAGAGGGGAAAGGCTACACACTCCAGTATTCTGGGCTGGAGAATTCTATGGACCATATAGTCTGTGGGTTCTATGGACCGTATAGTCTGTGGGGTTGCAAAGAGTCTGATGTGACTTTCACTTTGATCCATTGGTTTTTTTAGTAACATGTTGTTTAGTCTCCATGTAATTGTTTTTTTCTCATTTCTTTTCCTGTGGTTAATTTCTTGTTTCATGCCTTTGTGGTTAGAGAAGATCCTTGAAATAATTTCTATACTCTTAAATTTGTTGGGGTTACTTTTGTGCCCTAGTATTTGGTTAGTCCTAACCAGTCCATCCTAAAGGAAATCAGTCCTGGGTGTTCATTGAAAGGACTGATGTTGAAGCTGAAACTCCAATATTTTGGCCATCTGATGTGAAGAGCTAACTCATTTGAAAAGACCCTGATGTTGGGAAAGATTGAAGGCAGGAGGAGAAGGGGACGACAGAAGATGAGATAGTTAGATGGCATCACTGACTCAATGAACATGCTGCTGCTGCTGCTGTCACTTCAGTCGTGTCTTACACTGTGCGACCCCATAGACGGCAGCCCACCAGGCTCCCCCGTCCTTGGGATTCTCCAGGCAAGAACACTGGAGTGGGTTGCCATTTCCTTCTCCAATGCATGAAAGTGAAAAGTGAAAGGGAAGTCGCTCAGTCGTGTCTGACTCTTAGCAACCCCATGGACTACAGCCTACCAGGCTCCTCCATCCATGGGATTTTCCAGGCAAGAGTGCTGGAGTGGGGTGCCATTGCCTTCTCTGTAAATGGACATAAGTTTGGGTAAACTCTGGGAGTTGGTGATGGACAGGAAGGCCTGGCGTGCTGCGGTTCATGGGGTTGCAAAGAGTTGGACACAACTGAGCGACTGAACTGAACTGAAAGAATGTTTCATGTGCAGTTGAAAAGAATGTGTATCCTGGGTTTTTTTGCATACAGTGTCCTGAAAATATCACTTGAATCTGTTTTATTGCATCATATGAGATCTCTGTTGCCTTATTGGTTTTCTTTCTAGAGGATGTGTCCCCTGATGTGAATGAGGTATTAAAGTCTCTTCCTGTTGTGTCCCTATCAGTTTCTGCCTTTGTGTCGTGTTAGTATGTGTCTTATATATTTGGGTGCTCCTATATTGGGTGTATATATGTTAACGAGTGTAAAATCCTCTTCTTGTATTGGTCCTTTTATCATCATATGGTGTCCTTTTCCATCTTTTTTTATGGCCTTTGTTAAAGTCTATTTTGTTTGATATGAGTATTGTGACTCCTGCCTTCTTGTCATTTCTGTTTGCATGAAATGCCTTTTTCCATCCCCTCACTTTCAGTCTGTGTCCTTTGTCCTAATGTGGGAGGCTTTATTTTTCTTTTATCCTATCTTTTACTCTGTCTTTTGATTGGAGTATTCAGTTCACTGTCATTTAAGGTAATTATTGATACATAAGTATTTACTGCCATTTTAAACCTTGTTTTCCAGTTGACTATATTTCTTCTTTTTTCCTCTGGTTTGATGAAAATCTTATGCTTACATTTTCTTTTTGGTTTTTGTAAATTTTTGTATGTTTTTTAATTTGTAGTTGCTCTCTTTTTTAAGTATGTTAACCCTTTCCTGTATCTGCATGCTTTAATAGTCACATAAGTAAACATTCTTAGAAAAAAAAGTATTACATTCTCTTAGTCTTCTTCCACACATTTTATGATTTTATATTTTTTATATCTTCATGTTTATCCTTTTGCTGTTCATTATGTTTATTGTTGCTTTCACAAATAAGTTTTTTTTTTTTTTAAATCTGTATGTACACTGGCTTAAGTGGTTTCCTTTTCAATTGTGATTTCCTCCTACCTATATCTGTTTGCTTCTTTTCTATATAGAGAAGACCTTTAAATATTTCTTTTAGGATAGGTTTAGTATCGCTGTATTTTAGTTTGTGCTTGTCTGATAAATTTTTTCTCTCCACTCCTATTCTAATTGGTTACCTTACTGGGTAGAGTATTCTAGGTTGCAGTTTTCCTTTTGAGACTTTGAATATGTTTTGCCACTTCCTTCTGGTCTGTAACATTTCTGTATAGAAATCAGCTGATAGTCTTATGGGAGTTCCCTTGTCATTAACTCTTTGTTTTTCTCTTGCTGCCTTAAGAATACTGTCTTTAACTTTTGCCATTTTAAAAATAATATATCTTGGTGTAGGTCTGTTTGGGTTCCTCTTGTTTAGAACCCTGTGTGTTTCCTGTATCTGGATATCTGTTTCCGCCTTTAAGTTTAGGAAGTTTTTAGCCATAGTTTCTTCAAATACGTTTTCAATCCTCTTTTCTCTTGCTTCTCCTTTTGGAATCCCTGTTATGTGTAGATTGGCATTCTTTATATTGTTCCATAGGTCGCATATTGCTTGCTTGCTTTTTTTTTTAGCTGTTGACTGTTTCGACAAGATTATTTCCATTTTCCTTTCTTCTAGATCACTTATTCTCTCTTCAGCATCATTCATTCTGTTATGCATTGCCTTTAGTTCAGCCTTTGTCTCAGCAAATGAATTTTCTAATTTTTCTTGACTCTTCCTTACAGTTTTTAGTTCCTTTTTACAATAGTTTGCATTTCTGTTGGTGCAGTTCAGTTCAGTTCAGTCAGTCAGTCATGTCCAACTCTTTGTGACCCCATGGACTGCAGCACGACAGGCTTCTCTGTCTATCACCAACTCCCGAGTTTACTCAGACTCATGTCCATTGAGTCGATGATGCCATTCAACCATCTCATCCTCTGTCGTCCCCTTCTCTTCTTGTCTTCAATCTTCCCCAGCATCAGGGTCTTTTCTAGTGAGTCAGTTCTTCACATCAGGTGGCCAAAGTATTGAAGTTTCAGCTTCAGCATCAGTCCCTCCAATGAATATTCAGGACTGATTT
Organism: Bubalus kerabau; assembly: GCF_029407905.1. NCBI lineage: Eukaryota > Metazoa > Chordata > Mammalia > Artiodactyla > Bovidae > Bubalus > Bubalus kerabau. The sequence continues at coordinate 111,826,144 of NC_073627.1, forward strand.
CCTTTAGGATGGATTGGTTGGATCTCCTTGCATTCCAAGGGATGCTCAAGAATCTTTCCAACACCAGAGTTCAAAAGCATCAATTCTTTGGCACTCAGGTTTCTTTGTAGTCCAGCTTTCACATCCAATACTGGAAAAACTATAGCTTTGACTAGGTGGACCTTTGTTGGCAAAGTAATATCTGCTTTTTAATATGCTGTTTAGGTTGGGCATAGCTTTCCTTCTAAGCAGCAAGCATCTTTTAATTTCATGGCTGCAGTCACCACTTGCAGTGATTTTGGAGCCCCCCAAAATAAAGTTTGTCACTGTTTGCATGTTTCCCCGTCTATTCCATGAAGTGGCGGGACCGGATGCCATGATTTTAGTTTTTTGAATGTTGTGTTTTAAGCCAGCTTTTTTACTCTCCTCTCTTGGAGGGCTATTAATATGTGGGAGCGTCCTGGCATAGCTTGTATGGCTTTAATATTTTTTTGGTGTGAGGGCTGCTTTTGGTTTGGATGCTTGTCATATCTTTGCTCAGTGTATACTGGATATTGGTAGGCAGTGTGCAGGTGCTGCCCATAGATGCTCCCAGGAAGTGGGGGCCACGACCAGCCACCTGTCACAGGAGCCTCAGCAACAGCAGCCCATGCCCATCTCTGGAGTCGAAGATGACAGTGGTAGCTCGTGCCCATCCCTGCGCCCCGTGTAGGCGGTGCTCTGCTGCCTAATAGCGTGAACTCAGAGAAGGAAGTTTTTTGATGGTCTTGCCGCTCGTCTCATGTGCCACCAACAGTGGTGCCTTGCGTCTCTACCAGTCCCAGGCTTCTTCCCATACTCGCTCTGTTGTGGTGCACCACACCCTACCCACCTCAGGCTGCCTCTACACAGCCAACCCTGGTCCTCGCCTGGGGTCTAACCTCCAAAGCCCAAGCCTCACTCCACCTGCCCCAGCAGATGAGTGTCTCAGGCTGGGGTCTGCTAGGTGGCACCTACTGTCTGAAGGTGTCTTTCCACTTTGCCCTCGCAAAGCAGTTGCTGCACTTTCCTTTGAGGCTCCAAAGCTACCCCTTTGTCCCAGTTGATCTCACCACCAGTGAGGGAACTTTGCAATGTGCAGAAACCTTTCCTCTTTCACAGCTTGCTCCCAGGGACTCAGGTTCCATCCCAGTCTCTCTCTCTCTCTTTTTCCTTTCTTCTTTTGTCCTACTTAGTTACATGAAGATTTTCTTGCCCTTTAGAAAGTCTGAAGTCTTCTTCCAATGTTCAGTAGATGTTCTCTGTAAATAATTCTGCATGTAGATGTGTTTTTGATGTATTTGTCTGAGAAGGTGTTTCCCATGTCCTACTCCTCTGCCTTCTTGATCCGATCCTTGGGATGGTTTCCGTAAGACTCTACCTTGGAGAACTCTGGGCTTTGTCCTCAACACCCCTCTCTCAAGGGATCATAAAAATAAATACACCAGATTACCTGGTTGGCCAAATGCCCTCAGAATGAAAGGCAGTTTCTTTTTTCCACTGCTGGTTTCCCATCTGCACTGGTATTTTGTCCAGAATTCCTTACTTTCATGCTAACCTATAAATACATTTATAAAGATACTTTACCAGTTTTTTTTAGTAGTTGTTCAGTAAGAGAATCAGAAAATACTTTGTTAGTTAAGCTCTTGGAAATCAAAGTTTAGAATACCTTGTTTAACATCCTAAAATCTTACGGTTTGGAGTGTTCTGATTACAGTATAATCTAGATATATACCATATTTACATTGTCATTTTGCCATTGGATATCAATAAGTTATCTTTATGCCTCATGCTGCTGACTGCCAGTGAAGAAGATGGATGAATAGGTAGGAGGTGTGGCACAGTAGTGCTTCTAAAAGCAAAAAATAAATACCCATCTTTCAGATGAATTTTCTTTTGTTCAGTGTTCTTTTATAGTCATGCGATACAGTTTCTTTTGAATTCAGAGTGGTGGAGTATAAGATGAGGAAGCCGTGGGCCACCTGTATGCATTTCCACTTGATATCTGGAAATACATACACAGTAGTTGGTTTTCATTTGTACATTTTCCAAGTAGAGAGAGTTTCAAGGTTGGGCTCTTTATGCTGTCATATATCAACCCAGTTTGAATTTCAGTGAGCACATGTGATTAGAGAATAGCATAATGATTAAAGGATGAATAACTCCAGATATGTGAATCCTCAGGCAGTGTTTGGGAGTTAATATCAGTGTGTTTTAATTTTATTTTAACGGTTTAAATTTCAGATGTTGAAAGAAGTAACTTATTTGTGGTCAGTTATGTATTACCACTAATAAAATGCCAGGCTTTCCTTCTTTGGAGGGGCTATAATGTTAAAAGAAATAAAAATTATAATAATAATCCTATGTGGAAACCTTTGGTGCAAGAGAAAATAATGTATGTATTTTGAGTATAAAGATTTTTAATTTTTAAATAGGTTCAGGACTTCTGGAAATCTTGTAATCACTCGCGAGATTGATGTGGCAAAAAATCAGTCCTCTTGGTTCATCAACAAAAAATCTACAAGCCCAAAAGCAGTAGAAGAGCAAGTTGCAGCCTTAAATATTCAAGTGGGCAATCTTTGCCAGTTTCTACCTCAGGTATGAGAGAATTAAATGTAAAAGTGGGAAAATTTTCTATATAATGTTTCCTCTTTATGTCATATAAGAATGTAAATACTTTTTGAGAGCTATTGTTACTATTTAAAAGGAGCATAGTGGTCTTAATAGTTAACAGTTCTTTGTATTGTAAAAGGTAGTATCTCATCTCTTATAGTAAAATCTTACTACATTTTAGTAATTTGGAAATACTCAGTTAATAAATCTATCAATAAATCTATTATAATAGATTTATTATAATATTATAATAGATTGTAATAAATTATATTTATATTTCTATAATAAATATTGATCAATATAATATTTATTATATTATAAATATTATTAAAATTATAAATATAGGAGGGGAGAAGGGGCTCAGAAAAAAAAATAAAAAAAAATAAAATTATAAATATAATATAAATATTTTATTATAATTATTATTTATAATATATTATAATCTATTGTAAAGGAAATAAAGGTATTATCTCCTTTGTTTATTTCCTTATAAATAATAAAGGTATTATTTATTTATAAGTACAGAAAGTAGCTTAAGTAGTTCTGTGCTTCAATTTATAGGCTCTTAAAACTGTGTTAATAAACAACTTCTTAATCAGTGTATTTGTATTTGTATAAAATGCTTTATATACCAAGACTCTTAAATCTATGTGTATGCCTTCTAGAACCGTTTTATATTTTAAGTTTGTTCAAAAAAAAATAAAAACATCCTGATATTCCATGTTAAATATTAAAGTCAAATATCTTTTAGACTGGTCTTTGGATATTATTCTAGTGGCTGAATTAGTTCTTTTCTTCAGAAACAATGATGATTTGATTACTGTGTCCAAGTTAAGTAAAAGTTAAAATTTGAAAGCATTTATCAGCTGGTTTTCAGAGAAGGCAATGGCACCCCACTCCAGTACTCTTGCCTGGAAAATCCCATGGATGGAGAAGTCTGGTGGGCTGCAGTCCATGGGGTCGCTAAGAGTCGGACACGACTGAGCGACTTCCCTTTCACTTTTCACTTTCATGCATTGGAGAAGGAAATGGCAACCCACTCCAGTGTTCTTGCCTGGAGAATTCTAGGGATGGCGGAGCCTGATGGGCTGCCGTCTCTTGGGTCGCACAGAGTCGGACACGACTGAAGCGACTTAGCAGCAGCAGCAGCAGCAGCTGATTTAAAGCTGTCTTCAGAAGTATTAATAGTTGTTTGAAATTGCCATCCTTCTTTTCTTTTTTAAGCTTCTAATAATTTCATTCCAATTGACATGTGGTAATGATCATTGCAATCCAGGGCAGTATTTTTTATTTCCAAACTGTGTTAAATGTATAGAAAAGTTTCAACCTGGAAATATTCTCATTGAAATTTTTTTAAAGTTCTCAAAAAGGTGGTAGTTTATACCCTAAGTTTATTATTTTAAAGAATAATATCAAAGGACAGGGTTTATTTTAAGATTCAAATCGCAAAGGTTTTTTTTTTTTCCTTTTTAATGAGTTTCTTCTTGACAAGTATCATTGAGTGAAAAATGTTTTGAAGATATTTGTAAATGATAATATTAGTTGATATTTAAGTTTTGTGCTCTAGGATAAAGTTGGAGAGTTTGCTAAACTCAGTAAAATTGAACTCCTTGAAGCTACCGAGAAGTCAGTTGGTCCTCCAGAAATGCACAAATACCACTGTGAACTGAAAAACTTCAGGGAGAAAGAAAAACAACTAGAGGTAATTTATAGTCAACTCATTTTATTGTCTTTCATTGGCCAGTGAATAATAGTTCGTTGAGTAAATTCATATATTTGTGATTTTTTTTTTCAGCAAGGATTTTCAGTAATTATGTTACTAAAAAGTAAGAATGGGTTTGATATAAAGTTTTGACTATCATGTCATCAAATATATGTTATTAATTGAATTTCTAAAGTACTTTTTTCTCTCAGGAAGTTTCAGTGTTATTCTTGTATTCATTCAGTATTTTCTAAACACCTGTGATATTTCAGATGCTGTATAGGGTTTTGGGTAATACAGCATATATATAGCATTTAGTTAGTGTCTTTGTTAAGCCATTCTTATATTTTATTCAGTTGTGTGAGGATAGACTTTGTAAAAGAGCTGTACATTTAGTTGAAGTGTTTGATTTTTATCTTCACCTTTAATAAATAAATTTAAATGTCCTTTTATAGTATATCACATTAAAAGATGTTTATTTAATGAATCATTTTTCATAATTCAGCAGCTACAATTCAGTAAATTTTTGTAATGAGAAATCTAGTAAACTAATGCTTTCTTTTAAACTGTGACTGGTACTTCCCAGGTGGCTCAGTAGTAAGGAACCTGCCTGCAGTGCAGGAGGTGCAGGTTTGATCCCTGGGTTGGAAAGATTCGCTGGAGGAGGGCATGACAACCCACCCCAGTATTCTTGCCCGAAAAATCCTGTGGACAGAGGAGACTGGTGGGCTGCAGTCCATGGGATTGCACAGAGTTGTACACAACTGAAGTGACTAAGCACACACAAACTGTAACTATCTGTACTTGATAATGTGATTTGTTCTGATTTAATGCTATTGTTATTGTTGTACTTAATTCAGAGTGAATGACAAAAGAAGTTGTAATTATTTTAATCCTACTTTAGATACCCCTGTCACTTCTTTTATTTTTCCCCACATCAAATCGTCTAATACTCCCCTCTGCAAGACTGTAACTACCTACCAACTTCTGAAAGAAAACAAGCACATATTCTTCTAGGTTCTGAGTACAATTTACTTGTTTGTTAATTCACAAGATAAAGGCTAGATTTTAGCTTTCCTTTATCTCATTTCTAAATCCTTCAGTCATGGGTATTCATAACATACTACTAATAATATCACTTTGCTGTATGTCATGTTACAGCTTTTGAGCTTTCACCTGTAGTTAAGTTGAGTACCTTCTACCAGTGAAGTGAATAGGGCAGATATCTCTCTTCTCTTCAGGCAAGAAGAGTCCAAGCTTAGAGATGTGGCAGGGCTTCCTCATGGTCCCATAATTGATAAATAGTAGAGCCTAGACCAGAACTCAGGTGTGCACTTTAGTTTTACACAGTTCTTAAGAACTCCTATTGTGAAATTTTGCTAGCACTATACATTTTTCATTATAAAAAGATTTGACCTTTTGTCTTTCTTTGATTAAGCTAATTGTTAAATGAATATTTATTTTAGACCTCATGCAAACAGAAAACCGAATATCTAGAGAAAATGATTCAGAGGAATGAAAGATATAAACAAGATGTGGACAGGTTCTATGAACGTAAGCGACATTTAGATTTGATTGAGATGCTTGAAGCAAAAAGGCCGTGGGTGGTAAGTCTGAGTTACTAAAGTAAAATAGTGATTCTTTAAGTATCAGGAAAATTATAAAGGAGACACTAAATACTCAAATTAGGTGCTATTCATTTTTGCTTTGTATATTGTGCATAGTAATATTGATCTGTCTCTGTGTTCTTTTGTAACTGTGTGCTATGTTATTGTTATTGCATAACAGGTAACAGTGGATTTAGTCTGTGTCCTTAATTCTTCCAGAATTGAGTCAACAGATAGTTTTGTTTTATAAAATACTAATGAGCTAAAAATATTTACATATGTAAGAATGAAATGTCCTCGGGTTACTGAAAATTTACTTGGAGTGTGCTACTAATATCAACTTCAGCTACAGACAGAGCTGAAGGATATTAACTGTAATCTTCTACTCATTATGGTTCATAAGTTTACTGAGTTTACTGTTTTAATCACTGTGATGTATATGATTTGGAACCAGAGTTTGGGCCAAAAATTCATTTCCCTCAGTACATTATTTTTCAGTGGGTGGAACAAAATAAGGAAGTTTAATAATATTTTTAATGCCAGGATGGAAATAATTATTAGATTGGAAAAATGTGTGGCTGTATTTGTGACTTTATTCAGCCTGTCCCACCCGTTTCACCGTATCCTTTTCCGTAATTCCATTTTTCTTAAACTTTTTCTTTTTTTTTTCAGCTCAATTTCATAATTTTTTCCTATGTTTTTTATTATTCTGACACCTGCTTTATTTTTGTATTTTGAAGTCTTTTGATTTCTCTATTTAAAGACTGAGTTTAATGATTTTTCAATATTTCCTTCTTTGATTTCCTATGATGTTTATTGTTGTTCAGTCGCTTAGTTATATTCGACTCTTTGTGATCCCATGGACTGCAGCATGCCAGGCTTCCCTGTCTATCACTGTCTCCCAGAGTTTGCTCAAACTCATCTCCATTGAATCGGTAATGCCATTCAATCATCTCATCCTCTGTTGTCCCCTTCTGGTGTCTTTGATCTTTCATAGCATCCAGGTCTTTTCCGGTGAGTTGACTCTGCCTCAGGTGGACAAAGTATTGACGCTTCAGCATTAAGTCCAACTCTTACATCCAGATGCCTAGTGGAAAAATCATAGCTATGACTTTATGAACCTTTGTTAGCAAAGTGGTGTGTCTGCTTTTTAATACTCTTTCCAGGTTTGTTACAGCTTTTCTTCAAAGGAGCAAGCATCTTTTAATTTCATGGCTTCTGTCCCTGTTTCCATTTTTTCCCCATCTATTTGCCGTGAAGACCAGATGCCATGATCTTAGTTTTCTGAACAGTGAGTTTAAAGACAGCTTTATCACTTTCCTCTTTGACCTTCATCAAGGGGCTTTTTTTAGTTCCTCTTCTCTTTGTGCCGTAAGGGTGGTGTCACCTACATATCTGAGGTTATTGATGTTTCTCCTGGCAGTCTTGATTCCAGCTTGTGCTTCATCCAGCCTGACATTTCACATGATGTACTCTGCATATAAGTTAAATAAGCAGGGTGACAATATACAGCTTTGATGTACTCCCAATTTGGAACTAGTCCGTTGTCCATGTCCGTTTCTAACTGTTGCTTTTTGACCTGCATCCTGATTTCTCAGGATACAAGTATGGTGGTCTGGTATTCCCTTCTCTCTCAGAATTTTCCAGTTTGTTGTGATGCATACAGTCAAAGACTTTAGCATGGTCAATGAAGCAGAAATAGATGTCTTTCTGAAATTCCTTGCTTTTTCTGTGATCCAGCAGATGTTGATGATTTGATGTTGGTTCTTTTGCCTTTTCTAACTCCAGCTTGTACATCTGGAAGTTCTCAGTTCACATGTTGTTGAAGCCTAGCTTGAAGGATTTTGATCATTACCTTGCTAGCATGTGAAATGAGTGCAATCGTATGGTAGTTTGAACATTCTTTGGCTTGTCCTTCTTAGGGATTGGAATGAAAACTGAGCTTTTCCAGTCCTGTGGCCACTGCTGAGTTTTCCAAATTTGCTGACATATTGAATATAGCTCTTTAACAGCATCATCTTTTAGGATTTAAATAGCTCAGTGAAATTGCATCACCTCCACTAACTTTGTTCCTAGTAATGCTTCCTAAGGCCCATTTGACTTCACCTTCCAAGATTTCTGACCCTAGGTGAGTGATCACACTGTCTTGGTTGTCTGGGTCATTAAGACCTTTTTTGTATAGTTTTTTTGTATTCTTGCTACCTCTTCTTAGAGCTTCCCTGGTGGCTCAGAGGTTAAAGCATCTGTCTGGAATGCAGGAGAGCCAGGTTCGTTCCCTGGGTCGGGAACATCTCCTGGAGAAGGAAATGGCAACCCACTCCAGTACTCTTGCCTGGAGAATCCCATGGAGGGAGGAGCATGGTAGGCTACAGTCCATGGGGTCACAAAGAGTCGGACACGACTGAGCAACTTCACTTCACTTCACTTCACTTCACTTCACTTACCTCTTCTTAATATTTCTACTTCTGTTAGGTCCATACTTTTTCTGCCCTTTTATCGTGCCATCTTTGCATGAAATGTTCACTTGGTATTTCTAATATTCTTGGTGAAATCTCTAGTTTTTCCCATTTTGTTGTTTTCCTCTATTTCTTTGCATTGTTCACTTAAGAAAGCTTGCTTACCTCTTGTTGCTGTTCTTTGGAACTCCGCATTCAGATGGGTATATCTTTCCTTTTTTCCTTTGCCTCCTACTGCTCTTGTTTTCTCAGTTATTTGTAATGTTTATTTGTATTCTTTTTTTTTTTAAGCTTCATCCCACTCATTCTTACTATATGCTTTCTTAGCACTTTACTTATTTTTTTTTTTTAAGCAAATATTTATTTATTCCTTTGATGTGACAAGCATCATTTCCACCTGGATGATTCATTTTGTTTTTCTGTTGAACCATTTTCTTTTTTTGTTTTTAAAAATTTTTCATGAATGAGTTTCTTTTGGTTCTTTACATGTTTTTGAATCCCTTCATTATTGAGAGATTAGAGGAGATCCTCCCTTTAGTAGGGAGACTCCCTTCTGAGTCTTCTGTCTCAGAAACAGAAAGGAATGGAAGACAGAATCTGGCCTAATGATAAAAGTGTGTAGTATCACTGAGTTCATCATTATTTGATATTTACTATTTCTGAAGTTGTTTCAGAGGGCAAATTTTTTTTATTAATAGACCTCCTAAAGGGATTCAGAATTGTCTTTTTCGTAGATTTGATTTCTGTCTGTAGCTTGATTTTAGTATATGTGTTACTTTAAATGAAGAGTATATTAACTTTTCTTTCTTGAACTCATTGTAAGGAATATGAAAATGTTCGTCAGGAATATGAAGAAGTAAAACTAGCTCGGGACCAAGCCAAGGAAGAGGTCAGAAAACTTAAAGAAAGTCAGATTCCTATAACAGAACGCGTTGAAGAAATGGAAAGGCAGCGTCACAGTTTGGAGGCTCGAATCAGAGAGAAGGTTATATTTCTGGCTCAATTTTTTATTTCTTGTCATTTATTTTAGCAAATACAAAAAATATTTTGTAGGTTTTTAAATTTGTTTTGTGGATTTACTTGTAACTTTAGTTCTTTTAAGTTCTTTTATTAGGAATTGTACTACCACAGATCTTTCAAGATCCTAATCATCACTTGCTACTTTATAGAAACTTGCTACTCTATAGAAATTCCAAGATGTAAAAAGAGAAAAAATGAAATGTAATTGTTCTAATTACAGGAGGATTCAGAGCAATATTCCCAGAAACATTGATCTCCTTTTATGAATTTCTTAGACATGTTATATAATTACATCCCCTTTTGTAGGAATGTAATGTAAAAAACCTCATGTTTTTTAGAATAAATAATATAATGGCATATGGAATATTCTCTATACCTTGAAAACATAACTAAAAAATTTTGCAATCACAGCTTTTAACCTTTAGGGAAGATTTTGGAGTCACATAATAGTTTTGAGACTGTTTTAGACTATGGACCCTGCTGTAATGTATGATTGCTTTTAGGATAAAATAACATGAGGAAATGTGAAGAAATGTAGAAACATATGTATTCATACAGCTGCAACTACTTTTAATATCTGTAGGAATAACCTTTCATAAATTTTCAAGTAATTGTTTGTGTTTTGGGTGATAGTGAATTTACTTTGAAAGAAATCATAGAGGAGCATTGTGGGTAAACTTACAGAGCAATTTTATGTTTGGACGAGCAGGGTCACATAATTGCCTTCCTTTTTTTTTTTAACTAACTTCCCTTCTTCTGATTCAATCTTGCAGGCATTAGCTATTAAGGAGACATCTCAAAAATGCAAACATAAGCAAGATGTTATAGAAAGAAAAGATAAACAAGTAAGATCTTGCATTGAATTTGAAATTTTTATGTTAATTTACCCTAACTTTTGTGTTTAGGTGTGGGTTATGAGAGAGTTTCTTGTTTTTGAATTTCCTGAGATCCTCCTTGTTCTCTCTTTCTTGTCTTAATCTGTGAGGAGAACTAAAATGTGGAAGTTGCACAGAGGATAATTGGGGGGAATGGCTCAAAAGTACTCATAGATATGCATTTAATAGGGTGATAGTAAAATGGGATTTAGTTGTCTTCATAGCAGCAATTAAATTGCAAAGGATTGATTCTGTTGTTTCTTTATATTAAAGAGTTGGATATTTCAGAGCTGATTATAAATTCATTGTGCATGGATGGAGCTTGATAGCAAAATTATTTTAGGATAATTGTGCAAGAAAGTGGGCTTTTTAGATGCTGTAGCTCTGGTGGCTCAGAGAGATCCCCAGATATTTTTTGGGTTCTGTTCTCCAGAACCATTCAGAAAGTAAAGCTTGAATTACCTTTCTTAGAGAGAGATGCACATCTTGAAGCATTTCTGGTGTTTAAAGCTTTATGTTAAATCTGTCCGTTTTCACCCTAACCCTTTTCCTATATCTTTATCTTCAAATTCCAATCCTCTCTCATTTAACTTCTCCAGAGGATAAACCTTACGTTTTCTTGACAGAAGCTTGCTTGATAGCAGTAGTGCTCAAGGTGTGTGCATAGCGGGGTGTGGATGCGTTGTAGTAGAAAGGTAGGGTGGTGTGCATGTGCAGTTGCTCAGTTGTGTCCGACTCTTTGCAACGCCATGGACTGTAGTCTGCCGGGCTCCTCTGTCCATGGAATTTTCCAGGCAAGAAGACTGGATGGGTTGCTATTTCCTTCTCCAGGGGATCTTCCTGACCCAGGGATTGAACCCATGTCTCCTCTGTCTCCTGTACTGGGAAGCAGATTCTTTACCACTGTGCCACCTGGGAAGCCAGGTGGGGTAGGTAGGAATCATTCTCTTCTATGTGATGTCTCCGTTTTTTTTTTTTTACATTTTGGAAGGCTCAGCAATCATTTCCTTTCTCTAAATCTCTCTAAGGCATGCACAGGGCAATCACTATTGTATCCAAATACCTGGTGGAAAAATAGTGGCTCAACAAAATTAAATGACTTAGAGAACTCAGAAGTGGCTCCGAGTGCTGCACTTTATTTTCCACAGTATAAAATAAGAATTTCCACAAAAATATTACTTAATATATGAGGTCTTTATACTTGACATTTCCTAGTTGTAAGACTCTTCTAGGATTTTTTTTTTTTTTAGGAAGAGTCAGTTGTTTTTTTCTCTTTCATTCACTCCTTATACTGTGGTCCCTATAATAGGGTGCTAAATTAATTGTTCTTCTACTACTTTTACTCTTCTGAATATTTATTGAATTCTTCAGTTGTTCCTTTATTCCTTTTGTCCTTGTGGGACCAAGCCCTTTTAGCTCCATTTGTATTATTGATTTAGAGTTTAGAAGGGAAAAGGCGTAAAGATTCATCTTTAAAACCCCAAACAGGAGCTGCTAGGTTGATAGGTTATCTAACATTTAGCTGGATTTTAAAAAGGCAGAGGAACCAGAGATCAAATTGTCAATATTCTTTGGATCATAGCAAAGCAAGAGAATTCCTGAAAAAGATCTACTTCTGCTTCATTGACTGTGCCTAAGGCCTTTGACTGTGTGGATCACAACAAACTGGAAAATTCTGAAAGAGATGGGAATACCAGGCCACCTTACTGCCTCCTGAGAAATCTGTATGCAGGTCAAGAAGCAACACTTAGAACTGGACAAGAACAATGGACTGGTTCCAAATTGAGAAAGGAGTAGGTCAAGGCTGTATATTGTCACCCTGCTTATTTAACTTATATGCAGAGTACATCATGAAAAACGCCTGACTGGATGAAGCACAGGAGTCAAGATTGCTGGGAGAAATATCAGTAACCTCAGATAATGCAGGTTACACCACCCTTATGGCAGAAAGTGAAGAAATAAAAAGCCTCTTGATGAAAGTGAAAGAGGAGAGTGAAAAAGCTGGCTTAAAACTCAACATTCAAAAAGCTAAGATCATGGCATCCAGTCTTATCACTTCATGGCAAATAGATGGGGAAACAATGGAAACAGTGAGACTTTATTATTTGGGGCTCCAAAATCACTGCAGATATTGACTGCAGCCTTGAGATTAAAAGGCACTTGCTCCTTGGAAGAAAAGCTATGACCAACCTAGACAACATATTAAAAAGCAGAGACATTACTTTGCCAATAAAGGTCCGTCTAGTCAAAGCTATGGTTTTTCCAGTAGTCATGTATGGATGCGAGATTTGGACCATAAACAAGGCTGATTGTCAAAGAATTGATGCTTTCTAACTGTGGTGTTGGAGAAGACTCTTGAGCATACCTGGGACATCAAGGAAATCAAACCAGTCAGTCCCAAAGGAAATCAGTCCTGAATGTTCATCAGAAGAACTGATGCTGAAACTCCAATACCTTGGCTACCTGATGGGAAGAGCCAACTCATTGGAAAAGAGATGGGAAAGATTGAAGGCAAAAGCAGAAGGGTTCAGCAGAGGACGAGATGGTTGGATGTCATCACTGACTAATGGACAGGAGTTTGAGCAAGCTCAGGGAGATGGTGAAGGACAGGGAATCCTGGTGTGCTGCAGTCTATGGTGTCTATGGTGTCGCAGATAGTTGGACCCGACTGAGCAACTGAACAGCTTGCATTCTGACATAAATCTCACTTAGTATTTTAATACATTGGTGGATTCAAATAGAAAATCTTGTCTTTACCATTTTTGTACCGTCTAAGATTGACCTAAAATCTTATTTTGTTCCATCCTTAACTGGTTTATTTCAGTGTTAAGCCAACATTTAAGTAGTTCTCCTAGAACCAGTGTTTTCTTTTTTTTTTCCTGTGTCATAATTACCAGTTTATCACTTCTGTAAGTTCTTGAATTTTTAGGTTTTCTTAATTTTTTAATACATTATAGCATATAAATTTTTTCTGATTATCATTTGGTTACATCTTAACATGTGTGGTATGTGCTTGTATTGTTTTGGTTCAAGATTTTATAATTCTCATTCACATGTTTTCATTTAAGTTTATATAGAAGTTCTTACTATTTCAGTTTACTTGGATATGGAATTTTTAATCTTTATAAAAAAAGTTTAGTCCCAGTTATATTGATTTACAGTTAATAGATGTGACCTTTATGACTTTATATTAAAATTTTTGGAAACCTCTTTTGGACTTTTACCGTAATTATATTATACAAAATGTTCTACTCTTTTTTTTTTTCCTGGCCTGATTTATCCACTTTAAAGTGCCAATTCCTTTTTCTTTGAATGTAGACTTTTCTGTTTTTCTTGTAATTGTATTTTTGCTTTCTAGATATTAAGGCTTTATTGTTTGTTCATTTTATCTGCTATAACTAACATATACTGGGTTTTGCTTTGTAATTTTTTAAATTTGGTATGAGACACTTTCTCATACAGTAAAGGAGTTTAACCAGTTCACATTTACCACTGCTTTCTACTTACCCTTAAAAAGTTTAAATAACATTTTTCTTAGTAGAAAAAGTTAATTAGTATTTTTATTCTTCTATTTGAGAAAGATCAGAATCTTGGCAAACTTTTATTTCCTCTTCCTCCACTCCATGCCAGTGTCATTAGAAATTTTACTTGTCTGTTATTTAAGGTATTATTTCCTATTGTCTGTATTTTAGATATTTTAATATATTAATATATTTGATATGTTAATACTTATTAATACTAATATTTACTGTATATTAATGTTTTAATATATTTTATTGGCTTATTTGGTCATGTTACTGCTTACATCACATTTTTTGTGATTCCTTCGTTTGAAGAGATAGAAATTTAGGTTGTTTTTTTCATACTGTCTCTCTTCTGTAGGTGTTTTAGAGAGCTTCTTTGGCTGATAAACTTTCTGAGTCCTTGTATGTTAGGAAATATCTTTTTTGCAGTCACTATGGAATATTAAAATGTCTGGATGTTGAATTCTAAATTACAAATTATTTTTCCTTAGGACTTTGGCAGTCTGTCTCAGTGTCTTCCTGGGTCTAATATACTTGACCTGCCACGTCTGTGGATTCTGTATTTGTGGATTCAACCAAAGATGGAGCAAAAATATTTGGAAGAAAATATTCCAGAAAATTCCAAAAAGCAAAACTTGAATTTGTTGTATACCAGAAACTATTCATAGCGTTTAGTTTGTACTACAGATGATATATATATTTTTTAACATTTAATTTTATCCATGTTTGCTTTGGGATAGGGAATAGATCATTTAGTAAAAGCATAAAGTAAAACCAAGGTGTGTCTTGCGTACAACATGTAAATTACAATAATGATGTACTTTTGCACCCCATAATAATGATGTGTGTAGGTTATATGCAAATACTATGTCATTTTATATAAGGGACTTAAGTATCTATGGATATTGGTAGCTGTGGCAGGTGGGGAGGGATGGTGAGGTGCTGGAACAAATCCCCCAAGGATGCCAGGAGACAAATGTATTGTTCCTGAGAAGTAGCAGATATGAGAGGTAGACAGACCATATTAGGTAAACCCTTGAAGAAAAAGCAAATTGAACTTGATTGTAAATGAACTATACAATCTTTCTTACAGTGAGAAACTATAAGAAAGCTTTGGTTTGAAAGTTTTTAAGCCATAGAGAAGCAGTATATCATACATGTTAAAATACTTTGGACTGCCTTATGGAAGACGAGCTATAGTCCATTTTTGCCCCACACGTGGGAGTTTAAAACCATTTAGGAGGCCACTGCAGTAATCTAGGCAAGAGATAATAGTGGTTTCATCTAAGGTGGTAGCAGTTGATAATTTAGAAAATTGAACCAACAGTATTTGCTCAGGAAGTAGATACAAGAATACATTGTGAAAGAAGCAAGGATCAGATCTAACCTTTTGACCTTACAGTTGATAGTGGTGCCTTTTACTGAAATGAAATTTGCTAGGAGAGGGAAATGGAGAAGGAAATGGCAACCCACTCCAGTATTCTTGCCTGGAGAGTTCCATGGACAGAGGAGCCTGGCAGGCTACATAGTCCATGGGGTTGCAAAGAGTCAGACTTGACTTAGTGACTAAACCACCATCAGGAGAGGAAAAATAAAGAATTCTATTTGACTGTATAGAAGAGTTCCATCTTTTTACTTTATACCTGTTTCTATCCTCAAATCTAAAATGTGTTTCTTAAAAACCATATTTAGTTGGTCATGACAGTTTTTTAATCCATTCTGCCTATATCTGCCTTTTAATTGGAGTGTTTAAACCATTTGCATTTGATGTAATTACTGTTAAGTCATTTTGTGATTTGTTTTCATATGTCTTAGGACTTTGTTGCTCCTCTCTTTCTCCAATATTGCCTTCTTTTGTATTGTTTTTTAATGTATCATTTTAATCCCCACCTCTTTTTTTTTTTCTGTATTTTTGAACTATTTTCTTAGTGGCTGCCTTTAGAAATAGAAATAACATCTTAATTTATAATAGTCTAGTTCATATAAATATGTACTGGAGTAGTATAGAAAACTTTGCTCCTGTGTAGCTCTAGTCCCTTCTCCTTCCTTTGTGCTGTTATTGTCATACCAGTTACATTTTTAAGCATTATAAGCCTGTCAAAATAGTTTTGTAATTATTTCTTTATGAAGTTTCATTTTTGTGGCAGTTGTTGATTCTTTGACACCAGCTCTGTTCTATACAATTCAATTCAGTTCTGATACTATTTAGAATTTAAGTAGATTCTACAAATTCATGGCCTAGTCCCACAAGACAGCCCTGGCTTCATGCCAGTCTCAAGTCCCCAGACCTCAGTTTTCCTACTCTTCTCTCTGACTTGGGTACAAATTCAGAGGTTCCCACAAATACCCCTGCCTTCAGGTTCAGTATGTGCTAGAACGACTCACAGAACTCAGGAAAACATTATACTTGACAATTATGGGTTTACTATAAAGGATACAACTCAGGAACAGCCAAATGAAAGAGGTGCATAGGACAAGGTAGAGTGGTGCAAAGTTCCTATTCCCCTTCTGGGTGCATCACCTTCCCAGCATATGGACACGCTCACTAACCCAGAAGCTCAATAGCCATGTTGTTCAAGAGATTTTATTGAAGTTTCATTAACTGGGTATGATTGATTAAATTATTGGCTATTGGTGATTGAAGTCAATCTCCAGCCTCTTTCACCTCCTGGAGGGCATGAAGTTGGACTGAAAATTGTAATCCAACTTTTAATCATGTGGTTGTTTCTTTGGGCAATCAGTCTCTATCCTGAAGCTGTATAGAGTCCCTGACAACTTATCTTTTCACTGTATGGATCATAATAAACTGGAAAGTTCTTAAAGAGATGGGAGTAATGGACCACCTTACCTGCCTCCTGAGAAACCTGTATGCAGGTCAAGAAGCAATAATTAGAACTGTACATGGAACAACGGACTTGTTTCAGAAGGGAAAGGAGTATGTCAAGGCTGTATTTTGTCACCCTGCTTATTTAACTTACATGCAGAATACATCATGTGAAACTCTAGGGTTGATGAAACAGAAGCTGGAATCAAGATTGCCACAAGAAATATCGATAACCTGAGATACGCAGATGATACCACCCTTATGGCAGAAAGTGAAAGAGGAACTAAAGAGCCTTTTGATGAAGGTGAAAGAGGAGAGTGAAAATGCTGGGTTGAAAATCAATATTCAAAAAACTAAGATCATGTCATCTAGTCCCACCACTTCATGGCAAATAGAAGGGGAAACAATGGAAACAGTGACTTTATTTTTTGTCCAAAATCACTGTGGATGGTAACTGCAGCTGTGAAATTAAAAGATGCTTGCTCCTTGGAGGAAAAGCTGTGACATACCTAGACAGCGTAAAAAAGAGCAGAGACATTACTTTGCTGTCAAAGGTCTGTATAGTTAAAGCTGTGGTTTTTCCAGTAGTCATGTACAGATGTGAGAGTTGGACCATAAAGAAGGCTGATCACCTAAAAGTTGATGCTTTCTAACTGTGGTGTTGGAGAAGACTCTTGAGAGTTCCTTGGACAACAAGGACATCAAACCAGTCAATCCTAAAGGAAATCAATCCTGAGTATTCATTGCAATGACTGATGCTGAAGCTGAAGTTCCAATACTTTGGCCACCTGATGTAAAGAACTGACTCATTGGAAAAGACCCTGATGCTGGGAAAGATTGAAGGCAGGAGGAGAAGGGGACGATAGAGGATGAGATGATTGGTTGGCATCACGGACTCAGTGGACATGAGTTTGAGCAAACTCTGGGATATGGTGAAGGACAAGGAAGCCTGGAGTTCTATCCATGGGGTCACAAAGAGTTAGACATAATTTAGCGTCTGAAGAACAATTGATAAAAGTGACTTGTGGTTGCCAAGAATTTTTTTACTGTTCTTTCACCATGAATAAGTTGAGAAACATTGCTTGGAGTAGCCTTGGAGGGTTAGATTTAGGTAGCTATAAGAACTCTTCTTATATTATATATGATAAAGCAGAGTGATTACACTTGGAGGTAGGATGATGGTTTTAAAAGGAGGAAGTACTCTGATCAGAGTAGTCTGCTTTTAACACTGCTGTTAATGAGATCTGAGACAGAGTCTCATATTAACTGAGTGAGTAGATGGCCTTTAGCAATATTGGATTGAGGAAGGAGGAGAAGATGAGAATTCATCTCAGAATGAGAGCATTTGTCCAAAATCACTGTGGATTGTAAGCGCAGCTGTGAAATTAAAAGATGCTTGCTCCTTGGAGAAAAAGCTGTGACAGACCTAGACAGCGTACAAAAGAGCACAGTCATTACTTTGCTGTCAAATGTAAATGTAAATAATACATTCATTAGACAAACGTAGTAGTTTTTGGGGGGAGTTTGAGTGCCTGTTTAAGTTATGTGGCCATAAATTTGAAGTAAGACCTGTTTTCAAAAATTTCTCCAATTAGTTCAGTTGTTTAGATCCAGATAAATTGAAGGTATATATTTAGGTTTAATAAGGACTGACCTTTTCCCTTGCTAATGTAAATTAGGAATGGTGTGGGGTCAGGACATCTTTGCATGGGAGTGATTCTCATGCTGAGTTGTGGAACCTCAGCGGGTGAAGGAAAGAAATGAGGAGGGGGGTGGTTGATGGTGAAAAGATAGTTGGCTCTGTGGTTTGCAGGACTCTGTAGTCAAACAACAGTTGTAATACCATGGAAGTAAAATGGAAGGGAAGGAAGGGGGTGATCAAAGAGTAGGATTGTGGAAATACAGTTTTCGGAGGTGGTATGGTTTTTTTGGTGAATGGATATCATTAAATATAACCATAAGAGAGGTTGGCCGAGGTGGTGTTGAGGAAAAGATGGTTGAAGTTGAAGAAGTCAAGGAACACAGAGGCCAAAGACTTAAACTGGTTTTCTGTATGTATGTTGAAATACCATGATGGCCGGCATAATGACGGAAAGAAAAGGTAGTCGTAGTCGGGTGCTAAAGTCATGACTGAATGAAGGGTGTGAGGAAAGATTTTGAGGGAGGCAGTTAACATCGCAAAGATAATGGGTGGTAACGTCTGATCGCATGGTCTTCAAAGCATCTGAAGTGGGGCTCAGTTGACGGAGAAAGTAGTACAGTGGAGATTAATGAGGACACCCTCCCCACCTGAGTCCTGAAGTGTCCTAAAGGATTATAGCAGGAAAAGGTCACCATTTGAAAGGGCTCCAGGGAGAAGTGTCTTCCAGCAATCACCAAATTTTACTTAGAACAAGAAGAAAGGGCATTCAGAGAAATTAAATATTCAGAGCAGTATGTGGATAGTATCCTAGCGAACGTGGATTATCTAAGAGGCTTGGACTTACTGTGCCTGACTGAACTTGGGTGTACAGAATTAGTTATTTATGGTAGTTTGTTGGATGAAGGTGTTGAATGAGTTAAAAACAACTCAAAACTTAGCTAGAAGGACAGGGTACCATCAGGTTGCTTTGCAGTTTTTCAGGTCAGTGTCAAGAGACTTCTTGGTGTAAAATTTTTTCAGCAGCTCAGTGATTTTTGGTAGCTTGGTGGTCTCTTTTGCTGGAATTGCAAAAGTTATATTTGTTAAATTTCTTGTCCCTTTTTGATTGACTTGGAATTCCTTATATGTTTGGTGTATTCTTAATTCCATCCTTGTCTCCCATGACCTGCCAGTTTAGTCTCCTAAAACATGGGTTTCCTAGCTGAACACTATGGCTTCTTGTCTGCTTGCTTCTTTCAGGATCGTTGAACATTGTTAATTTTCAGTCACATACACACACACATACATACATCTTATTTTTTCAAATATTTTTTCTTCACTTCTGTGTGTTGTAGGAGAGGGAATTTTGGCATATATTCAGTTCATTGTCTGATACTGTCAAAGCTAAACTTTTAAAAAGGAAAATTAATACCAACCCAAATTTCCAAAGATCCCCTGGAGAAGTTCACAGCAACCCACTCCAGTATTCTTGCCTGGAGAATCCCATGGACAGAGGAGCCTGGCAAGCTGCAATCCATAAGGTTGCAAAGAGTAGGACACAACTGAAGCAGCTTAGCACACATGTACCCTGAACATAAGCA
Source organism: Bubalus kerabau (assembly GCF_029407905.1). NCBI lineage: Eukaryota > Metazoa > Chordata > Mammalia > Artiodactyla > Bovidae > Bubalus > Bubalus kerabau. Next base: position 111,845,984 of record NC_073627.1, read on the forward strand.
TATAGATTGAGGATTGAAATCTTAAAATATTAATTTGAATTGCTAGTAGAAAGTAACTGAAAGAAAATGGTTTATTTTGGTTTAAAATTAGTAGGATATAATCTTCATCATTTCTATTATTACTGCTTTATTGAATGTCTGTTGTACCATATAACTATTTTCAGCTTTATGATGTATGTGAAATCTTCTTGTAATTATTTAGAGATCTGCTGATTGGCTTTATAAATATTTTGCTTATTCAGCAAATATATAATGAATGCTACTATATACTAAGCACTGCTCTGGATACTTGGTATGTATTACTGAACAAGTAAAGAGACAAGCAGTCTGGTAGGAGTAGCAGTCTAATTCTACCTTTTAGTGAGGAAAAAACCCATATTCTTAGAGTATTTGCATTTTTAAAACTATTATCACTATAAAAACCGTATAAACCAGGAGGAAAAACAATCTCTAATACTAATCTGCTTTTGTTTTATTAGATTGAGGAGCTTCAGCAGGCTTTAACAGTAAAACAAAATGAAGAGCATGACCGACAGAGGAGAATAAGTAACACCCGCAAAATGATAGAAGATTTACAAAATGAACTGAAGACCACAGAAAACTGTGAGAATCTTCAACCCCAAATTGATGCCATTACAAATGATCTGAGACGAGTTCAAGATGAAAAGGCATTATGCGAAAGCGAGATAATTGATAAGCGAAAAGAGAGGGAAACTCTAGAGAAGGAGAAGAGGAGTAAGTTTTATTAAACTTAGAGTGAAGACATGTTTATAAAATGGGAGATATGTCTCTGTTGATAGACTTTTCTTCTTTCCCTGATTATGCTTAAATGTTCAGCTCTGCTTGTTGAGGAAGCTCTTTTAATACCTGTATCTGTTGTGTAATGATTTGCCACTAGCAGACCATTGTCTTAGGTCAGATTATGGCAGTTGATTTGATTCCCTAAAAGTACTTTGTTTTCTGTACTGTCACTCAGTTTTCTGTTACTTCTCAGGTCAAATTTAAGCTCTTTATTCTAGCTTTCTTCCTTGATGCCTCTCCAGTTTCATAATTATTTTTTTTTCCTGTAGATCATATGGCTAGATCATTATTCAGAGGAGATCTTACAGTCTGTCTTCTCAGTATATATGACTAAGATCAGTTAAAAAACATTTTAAAATGTATTTAGCAAAATGCTAGGTGTATGGTTTTAAGAGAAGACAAAACTAGATAAGACAACTTCCTGATTCACTGTCAAGAGTAAGCACTCTTTAACTATTTCAGCAATTTTTTTTCTAGTGGTTTTTCATGTATCTTCATCATATTTTTGTTTCTCCATATCTTGGTTAATCAACTTTAGATATCATCTTTTAATAGTTTGTTTCTTTAGATGTGAATTTCAACTCATGACACCTCCCTTACCTATTGTTGTAATTCCTCAAGTGAGATTATTATTTTAATATTAGTAATCATATATTAATGTGACTTACTATAAATATTCTTACTCTTTTTTTGTCATTTAGCATTTGTTGATAATGCTTGAATGCATATTTATAAACTAAAAATATTGGTACTCCTAGCCTTCCTTTTTGCTTTCCTCCTTTTTTATAATCTAAATCTGTAATGTGTACTCTGGTTTTTATAGTTTAAAGGCTGAAATATATTTTATTGAGAACCATAATAAATGTTATATGTTCTGTTTATGGGTTAATTCAAACAGCTAGAAATACTAAGTATTATTTATGTTATTACAACAGTAAAACTTGTTCACAACAGAGCCAAGTAGTATATTATGACCTTATTTCCATTCATTGATAATTTTTTTTAAAGATTTTAATTTAGCATTTTTTAGAAATGCCATTTAGTTTGGCATTTCCTTAATTGGGAAAAAAAGTATCTTCAAGTTCTGAAACCTTCCATCCTCCCCCTCCCATCTAAACTGATTGTTCTCAAGGTCTGTTACATGAATGATACCTAGCACTTGTCTCACACTTTTACTGTGTTGGATAAATAGCTATTGCTGAATTCTGTGTCTTCATTTTTTTTTAATTCCTTATTTTCTAAGAGTATATCTTCAGGTAACCTCCTAGGAAGAGATACTTGAGAATTGAGTCTTTGCATCCCTGAAAAATCTTTACTTTGTTATCTCCCTTTTTTGTTGTATATAAAAATCTGGCTTGAAAACAATTTTTCTCAGAATTTTGAACACCTATTGTGATTGTTTTTTTGATAGGAAGTCTAGTGTTTTCTCATTTTGTACATGGCTTGTTTATTTTTGATAGCTTAAAGATCATCTTGTATCCCAGATGTTTGGAAATTTGGGAATGATTTGTCCACGGTGGGTCTTTTTCACTGTGCTGGATACTTGCTGAGTGGTATTTATAGCTTTTAGATCTAAGATACTCTTTTGTATTATTAATAGGTTATTTTACTAATTAAAGTTTTCAGGGATAATGCTTTGGTTATTTTCCCCCAATTTTAGGTGTAGATGATCATATTGTACGTTTTGACAATCTTATGAATCAAAAAGAAGATAAACTGAGACAGAGATATCGTGATACCTATGATGCTGTTTTATGGCTAAGAAATAACAGAGACAAATTTAAGCAAAGAGTCTGTGAGCCCATAATGCTCACGGTAAGAAATTTGTTTATCTGTTCGTTTTATTATTATAATCATTGTAGATTTTGTTGTTTTAAGAATTCTTAGTCTTATTAACACCGTAGTTTTCTATTAGTAGACTTGTGGCATCTGGTATGCTGCTGAATCTGCACCCTTTTTAAAGGGTCTTTGATAATAAACCTATGAACTGTTTCTTGATAGAAGTATGAAACTGGCAGCTTATTGACCAAGAATCATGTATAAACTTGGTTATCTGGTTCCTTTGGCAATTGCTATTTTTCGGTTATAATAGGCAATGTAGTAAATTCTGCCAAAGAGGTAGAAAACTTCTGTACATGTATGCTACTGACAAGGGGATACCTGACAGGACAAACAAGAAAATCATCTGCTACAAAAATGAAGCATTCTGAGAATTCTGCGAGTCAAAACCAGCAATTTATTGACCTCAAAAACATATGATAGGTCTTATTGGTGACCATGGGTCATCAAGAATAGGGCAAGCTGTATTTGGTAAATTATTTAATCAAATGTGGATGTGGATTTAATAGGAAGATCTCCATCTAAAATATTTAAAATAGTGAGTTGGGCTATGAGAAGGAATGAAAAAATAAAAAAAAACACCATTCTTTGCTAATGATATGTTAGACATTAAAACTTACCCCAAAACGATAAAAGGATCATTTTTACTAGATGACTCTTTCTTAACTTTGGGAAAGAATTCATTGCAGATCCTTGCAAGATCCATGACAAGTTCTATTTTCTGTAACTCCTGTTTATAATACGCTTTATTCAAAATCATTTCATATAGTTCTTTGTCTTTTATTAGAGCGTGCATTGTATTAGCAAAATTAGTAGGCATAGTACTGTGTTCTCTTTTTGCTCAAATATGTATTATTAGAATATTTTTGCCAGATCAGGAAGGGAATACCTCTTTTGGATGCAGACATTATTGTTTTTATTAATCTGGTAAGGATTGAAAGAAAACACAAGAAAAAAATATGTGACTCTTAGTATAATAAATTATAATGCAAGTGTTATTTTCAACAGATTTTTTATTAAAATGCCAACCTCAAAATACTGTCATCTTCTTGTCACTTGATTTCCTGATAGTAGTCAGTCACCAAGTCAGATTATTAGCTGGCATGTATTTACTTTTTAAATTACATTTGAGTCTGAGATAAAGGGAGATACTCTGTTATTTTATCCTTTCCTGGAACAACCTTGTACCTTTCCTACCACCTGCTTCTAGCGGTATCCTGCCCACACTTAACTCTACCTCCAAAGGCCTTAAAGTGTTGCCACAGGTTTCTATTTACTAATATAAGGGGGCATTTATTATACATTCATGAATTTTAAAACAGATTACAGGATAGATATTAGAAAGGTTTCATTTTTTAAAACTAGCGAAACAGGAGTCTGCCATTAACTACCAGAACATCTTGGAGTGCTACACCTCCAATGGGTACCTGTCTGTGTCTTAGTACTTTGTGAAGACGTTGCTTTGAAGAACTTTGCCAAATATTTTCTTCACCAATCTTATAAGGAATAAGAGCTCACTAAAAAGCTGATCAAGGTGTGAAACCAACAGGGTGGCCAAATCTTCCTTCAGGATATCAGCAATGGAGTGTGTATACACTTGGAAAAAATTGTCAATTACTACAGGAAATGCAGGAACTGACCAGTGACAAAAATGACCCCTACTTATGTGGCTTCTTTGAGATTCATTACCTAAACAAGCAGGTGAAATTCATCCAAGAGTTGGATGTCCATATAACCAACTTACAGAATGTGTGGGCCCCAGAGTCTAATATGGCAGAAAATCTCTGATAAGTGTGTCCTGGGGGAGAATGAGAGCTAAGTCCTAGGTTAGCATATCTATTAAAAAAAAATTTCCTTTGGTGATATTGGGGTTACTTTATCCACTTTGTTTTTTTTCATTTGTTCCATTCCTTCCAACAAAGTAGTTTGATACCAAAAAATTTGTGGAACAATAGACATCTAATGTCTATAGCATTTATGTCTGTGTAACAATATTTTATATGGCTGTGATTTTTTTTTCTGTTTGCTTGTGTATCAGTTTTCCCATGTTTCTATACTGATTGATATTCTGTCATTTCAAGTAATACTGACCGACAATTTATGTGACAAACACGGTACTAATTTTTTAATATTATTTCTTTTAACCCACTTTTAGTCCCATGAAATATAAACTGTTTTACTCTACCCATTTTACAGATGAAGTAACTAAAGCCTTCAGAGATTTAGGTGGTACTTGATCAAGATCAGGATAGGAATGGAAGTGACATCTGTTGGATCCTAGAGCCCTGGCTCTTGAGCTATTGATATCTTAGTATTTTCCATAGCACTGAGCCTCACATGCAGAAATGTCTATTAGTCAGTATTTTTAAAATAAGTGATTAAGTTTATGCTCTTGTAGTATAAACGTAAGGTTTCTCTTGAAAGCACTAATAAGTGAGTGAGTGAAGTTGCTCAGTCATATCCGACTCTTTGTGACCCCATGGACTATAGCCTACCAGGCTCCTCTGTCCATGAGATTTTCCAGGCAAGAATACTGGAGTGGGTTGCCATTTCCTTCTCCAGAAGATCTTCCCAACCCAGGGATTGAATCCAGGTCTCCTACATTGTAGGCAGAGTCACAATTAAACCATTGCAAGTTTTTTTCATTAGTCTCAAAATTTTATTTAGGCCTTTGTGTTTATACTAATTAGTTTTTGCCATGGATAGTATGAATTTCTCTTAAAGACAATATGCATTAGGTGCTGTTAAAGTCTTAGCTTTTGCTTTACTATGTATGGACAGTAAATTAAATAGCTGTTTTAAGATGTTGACTCTTCAATACCAAACTTCTTTAATCTTTTTTCTCAAGGATTGACTTTTAACCTAATTAAATAAATCTAAGTTAGATACAGTTACATTCTAGTAATCAGTTTGGGTTTCATGAAAATCAGCTTTTCTTTTTGTTTTGTTTAGATAAATATGAAAGATAATAAAAATGCCAAATACATTGAAAATCATATTCCATCAAATGACCTGAGAGCTTTTGTGTTTGAAAATCAAGAAGATATGGAGGTTTTCCTCAAAGAGGCAAGTACTAACCAGCATAATATTTTAACTCACTTCACACTTATTTTCCAGTGCTTGAGTTTTTAACTTCAATCTGGAGCAAAAAATGATAATGACCTATTTTACCAGCAATAACTCTTATGTAAAATCATTCAAATTCACTAATTTCTTTTTTGTGCCATTACTGAGGATTGAATTTGTTTTACAAAAGGACAAACAGCCCATAATTCCATCTGTAACATATTTTGAAATTATGATTTGGAATTAATATGAAGTAATTCTGTCACATTAAGAAAAAGAAGCATCTTAATGATAAGCCTTTGGTCTTGGACATCCTTTTTGGAAATGTATTGGAATGAACTCAGTTTTTCTTTGGAGAGGGAAATAATATAGTATTGCTTCTTATTATAAATAAAACATTTGCACTTGCCTGATGGTTCAGTGGGTAAGACTGCACTTCCAGTGCGGGGAGTACAGGTTCAGTCCCTGGTTGGCGAATTGAGGTCCCATGGGCTGCATGGTGCACCCAAATAAATAAAACTTTAAAAAGAGTGAGAATCCTATGTCTGACTAGAAAAACACCACTGACCAAGAATCTAAGCCACTAGAAACCAGCGTGGCTTTGTTAAGAGCGTAGACTCAACAGACAGGCTGCCAAACTTTGAATTCTGGCTTTGCTGCTGTTTTCAAAAACTCAGTGCTTTGTATCTTAATTTCTTCACTGTAAAATGGAGATAATATCTACTTCAAAATATGGTCATGATGATTAAATAAATTATTAAATGAAAAAGTTAAGAGCAGTGTTAGGTACTGTAGTTTTCACTGTATAATATTAATATATATTGTGAGCTATGTATGTACTATCTTGTCAGTAAGATTTCTTTTTCGTTTTGCAATATGCCTTCTATTTTTTAAAAAACCATGGAAAGATGAACTTTTTCTAGTAAGTCTAAGTAAGGACAGCACCCTGAATCAGCTTAAGTGGTCCTCTGTTTCTCTGGTACTCAAGTTACTGGAAAAAATCTTTACTTTCTTTGACTTTCACTATATTGACCTCCTTCTGGTTTGGGAGTTGGCAAGGAATATGAATATATGATGACCAGATAAAAAGGCTGAATCTACAGAAGTATGAAATGGACTCCAAAAAGTTAAGCATTTGTGTAGTTAGAGCTATTTAAGTCTAAACAGTTGGGTTCTTGACCTGATGTCACTGAAAAAGTAGTTTACTTGGATTACAAGTCTGTGAGACATGGCACAGTGTGAAGGGCCTGGAGTCAGGTGTAATTAGATGATTTCTGTTTTGTAAATGACCAGCTTAGCCTACACTGAGTAACTGGATTTGCCTCAAAAACTCATGCTTCCTCTGTGCTAAGAATTTGAATCATATAATAAGACATTTGTGTCCACCTCTTTTGTGACCCCATGACTGTAGCCACCAGGCTCCTCTGTTCATGGGATTTCCCAGGCAAGAATACTGGAGTGGGTTGCCATTCCCTTCTCTAGGAGATCTTCCCAACCAAGGGATCAAACCTGTATCTCCTGCATTGGCAGGTGCATTCTTTTACCACTGAACCACCAGGGAAGCCCCAATAATATGACATAGGTTCCAGCAAATTTGACCTTTTATTTTTCTTGTATTATGAGAACTATCCATTGTATCTCATTATTAGGACTAGAACTGCTTGCATGTGTGATTTTTTGTGTGTGTATATTTTAAATTATGAAGTTTATTGTATGTAATCTCCTCCTGTAATTATGTCTTCCAAAATACCATTTCCCATCCTTTGGTAACTTACAAACCAGTTGCTCAACTGTGTTGTTGTTCAGTCACTCAATTGTGTCAGACTCTTTGTGAACCCATGAACTGCAGCACACCAGGCTTCCCTGTCCTTCACTGTTTGCCAGAGTTTGCTTAAACCCATTTCCATTGAGTCAGTGATGCCATCCAGCCATCTCATCCTCTGTGGTCCCTTTCTCCTACAGCATTCAATCTTTCCCAGCATCAGGGTTTTTCCTGTGAGTCAGCTCTTCCTATCAGGTGGCCAGAGTATTGGAGTTTCAGCTTCAGCATCAGTCCCTCCAGTGAATGTTCAGGACTGATTTCCTTTAGGATTGTGTGGTTTGATCTTGCAGTCTAAGGGACTCTCAAGAGTCTTCTCCAACACCACAGTTCAAAGGCATCAGTTCTTTGGCACTCAGCCCTTTTTTATTGTCCAGCTCTCACATCCGTACATGGCTACTGGAAAAACCAGAGCTTTGACTATATGGACCTTTGTCATCAAAGTAATGTCTTTGCTTTTCATTACACTGTCTAGCTTTGTCATAGCTTTTCTACCAGGGAGCAAGCGTCTTTTAATTTCATGGCTGCAGTCACCATTTTCAGTGATTTTGGAGCCCAAGAAAATAAAATCTGTCTCTGTTTTTGTTGTTTCCCATCTATTTGCCATGAAATGATGGTATTAGATGCCATGATCTTAGTTTTTTGAATGTTGAATTTTAAGCCAGCTTTTTCATTCTCCTCTTTCACCTTCATCAAGAGGCTCTTTAATTCCTCTTCGCTTTCTGCCATTAAGGTGGTGTCATCTTCATATCTTTATTGATATTTCTCCCAGCAATCTTGATTTCAGGTTATGCCTTATGCAGCCTGACATTTTGCATCAGGTACTCTGCATAGGGGTTAGATAAGTGGGGTGACAGCATTACAGCCTTGATGTACTCCTTTCCCAATTTTGAACCATTCTGTTGTTCCATATCTGGTTCTCACTATTGCTTGACCTGCATACAGGTTTCACAGGAGTCAGGCAAGGCAGTCTGGTATTCCCATCTCTTGAAAAATTTTCCACAGTTTGTTGTGATCCACACAGTCAGAGGCTTCAGCATAGTTGGTGAAGCAGTAGATATTTTTCTGGAACTCTCTTGCTTTTTCTATGATCCAGTGGATGTTGGCAGTTTGATCTCTGGTTTCTTTGCTTTTTCTAAATCCAGCTTGTTGTACATCTGGAAGTTCTTGGTTCATATACTGTTGAAGCCTACCTTGAAGGATTTTGAGCATTACCTTGCAAGCATGTGAAATGAGTGCAATTGTGCAGTAGTTTGAACATTATTTGGACTTGCCTTTTTTGGGGATTGGAATGAAAACTGACCTTTTCGAGTCCTGTGGCCACTGCTGAGTTTTCCAGATTTGCTGCCATATTGAGTGCAGCACTTTAACAGCGTCATCCTTTTGGCTTTGAAATAGCTTAGCTGGAATTCCATCACCTCCACTAGCTTTGTTCGTAATGATGCTTCCTAAAGCACATTTGACTTCGCACTCCAGGATGGCTAGCTCTAGGTGAGTGATCACACCATCGTGGTTATCTGGGTCATGAAGATCTTTTTTGTACAGTTCTTCTTTGTACTCTTGTCTGTGTGTCTGACTCTGCAACCTCATGGACTGTACAGTCCATGGAATTCTCCAGGGCAGAATACTGGAGTGGGTAGCCGTTCCCTTCTCCAAGGGATCTTCCCAGGTCATCCACATTGCAAGTAGATTATTTACCAGCTGAACCACACGGGAAGCCCATGTTCTTGCCACCTCTTCTTAATATCTTCTGCTTCTGTTAGGTCTATACTGTTTCTGTCCTTTATTGTGCCCATCTTTGCATGAAATGTTCCCTTGCTATCTCCAGTTTTCTTGAAGAGATCTCTAATCTTTCCCATTCTATTGTTTTCCTCTGTTTCTTTGCATTGTTCACTTAAAAGGCTTTCTTATCTCTCCTTACTGTTCTTTGGAACTCTGCATTCAGATGGGTTTATCTTTGCCTTTCTCCTTTGCCTTTCACTTCTCTTCTTTACTCAGCTATTTGTAAGGCCTCCTCAGACAACCATTTGTCTTCTTGCATTTCTTTTTCTTTGGGATGGTTTTGGTCACCACCTCTATACAGTGTGACGAACCTCCGTCTATAGTTCTTCAGGCAGGAGACTGCCTGCCTGAAGATCTAATCCCTTCCATCTGTTTGTCACTTCTACTGTATAATCATAAGGAATTTGATTTAGGAAGTACTTGAGTGGCCTAGTGGTTTCCCTATGTTTTTCAGTTTAAGTCTGAATTTTGCAATAAGGAGTTCATGATGTGAGCCACAGTTAGCTCCTTGTTTTGTTTTTGCTGACTGTATAGAGCTTCTCCATCTTCGGCTACAAAGAATATAAACAGTCTGATTTCTATATTGACCATCTGGTGATGTCCATGTGTAGAGTCTTCTCTTGTGTTGTTGGAAGAAGGCGTTTGCTATGACCAGTGTGTTCTCTTGGTAAAACTGTTAGCTTTTGCCCTGCTTCATTTTGTATTCCAGGACCAAACTTGCCTGTTACTCTAGTTATCTCTCGACTTCCTACTTTTGCATTCTAGTCCCCTATGATGAAAAGGACATCTTTTTTTTTTTTTTTTTTTTTGGTGTTCTAGAAGGTCTTGTAGATCTTCAGCTTAGGCTTCTTCGGCATTAGTGGTTGGGGCATAGACTTGGATTACTGTGGTATTGAATGGTTTGCCTTGCAGACAAACAGATCATTTTGTCATTTTTGAGATTGCACCCAAGTACTGCATTTCAGTCTCTTTTTTTGACTGTGAGGGCCACTCCGTTCTTTCTAAGGGATTCTTGCTCACAGTAGTAGATATAATGTTCATCTGAATTAAATTTGCTCATTCCTGTCCATTTTAGTTCAGATTTCTAAAATGTCGATGTTCATTCTTGCCATCTTCTGTTTGACCACTTCCAATTTACCTTGATTCATGGAGCTAACATTCCAGGTTTCTATGTAATACTGTTCTTTAGAGCAGCGGACTTTACTTTCACCACCAGACACATCCACAACTGGGCATAGTTTCCACTTTGGCTCAGCTTCTTCATTCCTTCTGAAGCTATTTCTCTCCTCTTCTCCAAACTGGAGAACAACTATTCCAAAGAAGTTCTGAGTCACTGCTGCAAAAGTTCTAGGCCCCACAACAGACTTCCCAACCTGGGGATCCAGCAAAGGGATTGAGAACCCCCAGGGAATTTGACTTTGAAGGACAGTGAGATTTGATTACAGACTTCCATAGAACTGGGAAACAGAGACACTTGGAGGACACAAGCAAAATCTTGTGCACACCAGGACCCAGGAAAAAGGAGTGGTGATGCCACAAGAGGCTGAGGCAGACTTAACCTATGTGTGTTTGGGAGCCTGGCAGAGGCGTAGGTCAATGGTGGCCTACCGCTGGGTTGGGGGCTCTGACTGCAACATTCCTGGGAGGCAGGGCATGCTGGCATAAGTCCTTTTGAAGGAGGTTGTCATTACTGCCATTATTCCTACCATAGTTTGCCCTCAGGCCACAATACAGGGAGGGAACACAGCCCCACCAGTCATGACTTATATAGTGTCAGTTGCTCAGTTGTGTCTGACTCTTTGCAACTGCATGGTCTGTCCACGGAATTCTCCAGGCAAGGATACCGGAGTGGGTTGCCATTCCCTTCTCCAGGGGATCTTCCTGACCCAGAGATCGAACCTGGGTCTCCTGAATTGTGGGCAGATTCTTTACCATATGAACTACCAGTGAAGTCCAAATAAATGAAGAAGAAAAAGCACTTCCTCATATAGTAGAATACCAACTAATAAATACAGAAAGAACAATTAGAATCATTAATGGTTCTTAAACCTATTAGGTAGTTCCATGAACAACAGAGTATTTTTAAAGTCTCTCCACATACATAATTACAAACAGAAAAGTAGTTGACAGATCTTTTTGTTCTTTTTCAATCATTTACCTCTTTATTGTGCTTCACTACATTGTCTAGCTCTTCTAGGACAATGCTGAAAAAAAAGTGGTAAGATTTGATATCTCTACTTGTTCCCAAGCGTAGGGGGAAGCACTTAATAATCCACAATTAAGTACTGTGTCTGCCATATGCTTATCATAGATGCCCTTTATCACATTGAGGAAGTTTCCTTCTGTTCCTAGTTAGCTGAAAATTCTGAGATAATCTTATGGCTTTTGTACTGTATTCTGACAATACAGTAAGTTAGACTGATGTAGCATTCAAAGTCAACCAATTTCCTGGGATAAACTTGACTGGGTCGGGTATAGTGTTTATATATTGCTAGATTCTGTTTACTAATATTTTGTTAAGGATTTTTGTATATGTGTTCAGGAGGGATATTGTAGTGTTTTTGTCAGGATTATACTGGAATCATAAAATGACTTGGGAAGTATCCCGTCCTTCTGTGTTCTGAAAAGGAGTCTTGGTGTTACTGCTTCTTTATCTGTTTGATAGACTTTATCAGTGAAAATAATAAAAGAAATGTACTTTCTGTGAAAACACATAGCTCTTAATATCACCACACTAAAAAGGTTTTTTTTGAGTACCATTAAATATCCAGTGAGTGTTCAATTTTTTGATCATCCCATGAATGCCAGTAAGAATAATATCATAACTTTAAAAATCTTCATTGAAAGTATATGGTAATTAAAGTAGTATTTTATTTTCCTTATATTAAGGTTCGTGACAATAAAAAATTAAGAGTAAATGCTGTTATTGCCCCTAAGAATTCATACGCAGACAAAGCGCCTTCAAGATCTTTGAATGACCTGAAGTAAGTCTTAAAATAGTATTAGAACTAAGCTGTTTTTTTGAATATTGAATCATCATTTATCTCTTATTAAATATATTTAAATTATCTCTTTGTCACACAAATATATTTGTTATAGGCTGTATTATTCCCTTTTAGGATCTCTTCTTAAGTCTAAAAAGGCAAAATCTAGGCCCAGGAACAGATTGTGGCATTCTTAGTATATGATGGTGATTTTTCAAATCATTGGAATAATATTGGACTATTTAGTGAGCTCTTAAAATAGTTGGTTAGTTATTGGGGAAATAGAAGGATAAATCACTTCATAATGTAAAAGTAATTTCCAGAAGGATCAAATGGAAATACTACAGTTATAAAACCTACTACAAGTAAATAAACTCTTAACTCTGTATAAAAGCAATGGTAGAAACCACAAAAGAAGAGATTAATAGTTTGTAATTATAAATATTAAACTTATCAGGAAATAAAATCACTTAAGTGACTAACTTCCTGTACCATCATTCATTTATATTTTATTTATTGTTTATTCACTTGTCAACTATGAGATTTTTTTTTAATGCTGTTTTAAGAAGGAAATCCTAAAAGTTGCTTTTCCTTTCAGACAGTATGGATTTTTCTCTTACTTGCGAGAGTTGTTTGATGCCCCTGACCCTGTCATGAGTTACCTTTGCTGCCAGTATCACATTCATGAAGTTCCTGTAGGAACTGAAAGAACCAGAGAAAAAATTGAACGGGTAAGAAAATACTGCATCAGTCAGTACCAAAAATGTAGTTTCGTTAAAACTTCTTAAAGGCAAGGAAACTTGTGAGAAATTTAAAGAAACGTGTCATTGTTTTTAACTAAACAGGAATTACCTGGATATTTTACATTTCTAATATTACATAGGACAATGAATGTTGACTAATACTTTATGACAGTAAGGATGTGGAGTTACCTAAATAAATACTTAATACCTATAGGGTAACTAAATTAAAGCCTGAAAAGAGACACCTGACTCTCTTATTGAATTCTGCTTTGCTTGACAGACATTTGTTCAAACATTAATGGTTTATTCATTTAATTCTTGTATTCTAGATTATTTTTCAGACAGATTATACTTGAGGATGGTAGGCTAGGATATAGAACTGTTCTGGTAAGCCCTCCCCTTAAAGTTCCATTTAAGATTATCTCATAAGTGAATGACCACTCTTAAGAGGATCTCCTTCTATTATCTGACTGAGCCACCTAAACTCTTAGCTTCCTGTGTTCTGCCGATGCTGCTTCGAGTTTTCTTCTCCTTACCAATAGTCTCCAAGACTCCAAACCACCTTCAGTGCTTTAATCATAGGCAGAAACAGTGAAGAAGTCTTTCTAGAACAGGTTTTTCCATAATACTAAGTTACCATGTTAATACTGCTTGTATGCATTTACAGACCTAACTGCTATTTATAATACTGAATTTATTAGAGAATGTGTTTTAAGTTTTTAACAGCCAGTCTACAAGTATCCCTAGAATATTCATTTGTAGTCTGGCGCTTTTGTATACCTCATTAACAAAAGATAGAAATGGGGCCCTATTACTAACCCATTTTGCGAAGACAAGCAAATTATTAAGTTGCATATCATATTATGGTGATCATTTGGGGAAACCAAAAAAATAGAACTCTCCATGTGTGTGTACCCCTCTTTAATACGCATTGATGGGGTTTAAAAAAAGACAATATACACAGACCTTCCAATTTCTGTCATAACTTCAGGGGTAGGTAGGGTGCTACCTCTTAAGGTTAGGATAGTAGGCATTCTTTACTATTGCAGAAAGACTAGAAAATTTGCTAAGGGCTTTCATAGCTTTACTCTGGTGCAAAAAGGGATAGTACTGCACTTGGAAAATCCTTTCACTTTTTGAACAGTTCTTCAAGTTGAAATATTTTTACATGCTTTACTTTTTAACATTCTGTTTAGGTCACCTAGAGAGCTTTAACTCTACTGTCTCTACTAGAAAAAAGAACATGGTACATAGAAAAGCAAAGTCAGACACCTAGTAAAGCCCTTAACATTGTCTTGGCCATCTTTCAGAAAATACAAACCTGCACTGAGGAAATTTACTATCTAAACATTTCATGTCTACCTCCTAACAACAATGGTCATATTTTCTCCCTTAGAAAAAAATAACATTCTTTAGTGTAAGTTTTGCTTTATTATCAAATTCTGACATTTTAGACTCTGTAAATGATTATTTTCATGACACGTGGTGGGTAGGCTAGCGTCATGTGGGCTCTCCTTTCATTTCAAATTACTGAACATTTGTGGATGCCAGTTTATACCCTGTTAAGCTAAGTATGCTTAAATATGTCATATCTCGTCACTTAGACTGTAAACTTCTGCAGAGAAACAAGCCACAAGAATACTGGTAGTAAACCTTTAGAGACTGAAAAAAACTACATTAAAGCCTATTCTTTATAAATATACAGAATGTTACGATGTTTAGAATGTGCGTAGTTTATGAAACTCCTTAATAAATTCTTGAGAGAAAAACTCTCCCCCAAAATGCAAAAAGAAGTCTTTGAAATCCTTGAAAAGTATGTGCATTAACTATTCCCCAAATATATAGGAATTAAATATAAGAGTATGTATCTTTGAACAATATAACTAAGGGGAAGGGAGAGTAAATGTATTAGTTGAGATAAGCGACTTCATTCTGCTGGGCAACTGACTCCCCAAAAGTACACCTACTTGGGAGAGATTGTATAGTGAAGTAGAAGTGTAGCCAACTTTGGTAGTTGTTTCAGTTTTCTCCCAGTTCTCTTCCTTAGTGTTATTTTCAGATAATAACCTGAAATTTATCACTCACCTTTTTAGAGATGTTGGATTACATTTCTTTTAAACAATGAAAATAAATCTAATATATTTTGATCTAAAATTCACTTGATCTGTACTTTTAATTCTTTAGTCCTTTTTTTTTTTTAATGTTGTAATTATTCTTGTGCTTAGTTGCTCAGTCATGTCTGACTCTTTGTGACTCCATGTACTGTAACTCACTTAGGCTTCTCATGGGGATTCTCCAGGCAAGAATACTAGAGTGGGTTGCCACACCCTCCTCCAGGAGATCTTCCCAACCCAGGGATCAAACCCAGCTCTCCTGCATTGCAAGCAGATTCTTTACGGCTGAGCCACCTGGGAAGCCCCATCTGATGATTCTTAGATGTCTACTAAATGTTTATTTTACATTATAGGTAATACAGGAAACCCGATTAAAACAAATTTATACAGCAGAAGAAAAGTATGTGGTGAAAACTTCTTTTTATTCAAACAAAGTCATTTCAAGTAACACATCCCTAAAAGTAGCTCAGTTTCTCACAGTCACCGTGGATCTAGAGCAAAGACGACACTTAGAAGAACAGCTAAAGGTTGGTCATTTTTTATTTTACAGTTGATTTACAGTGTTGTGTTAGTTTCTGGTATGCAGCAACCTGAGTCAGTTATATTCTTTTTCATTGTGGTTTGATACAGGATATTGAATATAATTCCCTGTGCTATACAGTAGGACCTTCTTGTTTATCCATTCTGTATATAATAGTTTGCATCTGTTAATCCCAAACCCTAATCCATCTGACCCTACCTCACCCTTTAGCTTGGCAACTAGAAATCTGTTCTCTGCATCCAAGTCTGGTTAAGAAATTTGTGTCACATTTTAGATTGTGCATATAAGTGATATGGTATTTGTTTTTCTGACTTACTTAACCTAGTATATTGTTGTAGATAGCATTACTTCATTCTTTTATGGCTAAGTAGTATTTCATTGAATATACCATTCATTGAATATGCCAAAGGTACACTGAATGTACCGTTCTTTATCCATTCACCTGTTGATGGACATTTAGATTGTATCCATGTCTTGGCTGTTGTAAATAGTGCTGCTGTGAACATTGGGGTGCATGTTTCTTTTCAAATTATAGTTTTGTCTGGATATATGCCCAGGAGTGGAATTGCTGGACTGTATGGTAACTATGTTTAGTTTTTTGAGGAACCTCCATACTATTTTCCATGATGGCTGAACCAGTTTACATTCTCACCAACAGTGTAGGAGGGTTCCCCTTTCTGTGCACCCTCTCCAGCATTTATTATTTGTTTACTTTTTAAAATGATGGCCACTCTGGGTGGTATGAGGCAGTACTCTGTTGTGGTTTTGATTTGCATTTCTCTAATATTATTAGGAATGTGGAGCATTTTTTCATGTGCCTATTGGCCATTTGTTTCTCTTCTTTGGATAAATATCTATTTAAGTCTTCTGCTTATTTAGTGTTTGGATTGTTTGTGTTTATGTTACTGAGCTGTTTAGTATATTTTGGAAATTAATTAAGTCCTTCTCAGTCACATCCTTTGCAAATATTTTTTCCCAGTCCATAGGTTGTCTTTTTGTTTATGGTTTCCTTTACTGTGTAAAACTTGTAAGTTTGATTAAGTCCATTTGTGTGTTTTTTTTTTTTTGCTTTTATTTGTGTTGTCTTGGGAGATTGACTTAAGAAAACATTGGTATGATTTATGTCAGAGAATTATGGTGTTAACGTCTTCTATTGAAGTTAAAGATTGGTTATTTTGATTTGAGTATTTAAAAAGAATATTAACTCAGTTTATAATACTTTAGTCTGTTTTACTAACAATGTTGCGTATTCCATAGGAAATTAATAGAAAATTGCAAGCAGTAGACTCAGGATTGATTGCCTTACATGAGACAAACAAGCATCTGGAACACAAAGATAATGAACTTAGACAAAAGAAGAAGGAGCTTCTTGAAAGGAAAACCAAGAAAAGACAACTGGAACAAAAAATTAGTTCCAAACTAGGAAGGTATCTTTCAGCCCATTCTGGGCTAGGGGGTTGGGAGGGTGATACAGATGCACTATAAGGATATTATTAATTATATATACCTTGTAATAACAACACAGTTCCCACCAGCATGCTGTATAGAGTTTCTCAAACTCAAACCCTTCTACCCAAAACACAGGACAAAGCAGGGGGGATCTTAAGTGTTGTGTATTTTTCTGTTTCTTGATCAGCTGTTTTCATCCCTGGAACCCATTCTATTCTTCAAAATTATTGAGGACCTTGAAGTTTTGTTTATATGGATTATATCTATTGATATTTACCAAATTAGAAATTAAATTCATTATATGTTAACAAAAAATATTTATGAGAAACAATTTTCCAAACAAAATACATTTAGTAAGAAGAGGGACATTATTTTTACATTTGTAAATCTCTTTAGATGAAGTTAGTTGTTTTTTCATAAGTGCTTCTGCATTCACTTGGTTGTGAGATGTTTTGGTTGAAGTATATGAAGAAAATCTGGCCCCACATATATATGCAAATGGAGAAGGGAGGACTTGTCAGCATACGTATTCTCTAATGTTACATCAAAACTTGGCAGAGTATGGTTTGTTAACGTTTAACTGCAACATGGAATCTAAAATCATTAGTGAAGGAATGTACTCTTACATTACCATAAATGCATCTTTTACCCATGAATGACTTTGTTACATTATGCTAGGTTACTGTGAGATCCCAGGCAGTTGTTCTCAGAGCTGATTGTAAGTTTTGTTTTGAACTTAGATGTTTTGTAGAAACTTGGAATATATAAGATCAGATAAAAGCTGTTATAGGGTGTTCAGTCTAGGGGAGAGGAAAGTGATTTCCAGTTTCAAAGTTTTTCCATGCCCATTTCAGGACACAATGCAGACCTTTTTTGGTGATTGTTCTTTTGTGCTTCTTTCCTATAGAATAAAGATACAGGTATTAAAGACATAATAAATGACAGCTTGAGTACTGTATAAATTTACCTTGATTTAATAGTGTTTCTAAACACATACATTGAATATTTAAAATGCTTTTTAAAAATTTTTGGTTTTTTTTTTTTTTTCCCAAGCAAATTGCCTGTTAACTTTTAAAAGTCAGTAGTGTATGTACCTTGGTTGCTTAAAAGAAGATGAGTCTTAACTGCCTAGAATGCTTTTCTACATAAATCTTTTATCTTCAGTCATCCACAAGTCAACCTTTTACTGTTGTTGGACTGCTGTATTGAACTCATTGTCTGAAACTAAACTTTCTCCTGGTAATGTTGAATTTTGTAGTGAAATAACCTTTCATATCCATTGTCCTCCTGGCTGTCTCATATCTACAGTTACTCTGGAATACTGCAGTGGTGACCTGTTAGTGGTCTCCCCATGACTCATCTCCTCCATCCGGTGCATACAGAATACTGTCATCAAGTTTATCATCTTTTCATGTTCCTGCCCCCTTCAAAATATCTGTGGTGGCTTCCTACCTTTACTGTATGAAATTTAAATATTGCTTTCCTTTAGATTGTCCTTCACGTTTTTCAAAATCGTCTTGCACTCCATGCGTTCTAATTTTCTCCCTCTCTGCCCCAACACACTCTTCACTCACCATTCAGTCCACTCTCTACAGCATCCACTGAACTTGTTTATTCTTGTTTTTATTGCTTCCATCTTTGATTTTTCTCTGTAGTGGAAAGAACTTGGTCTTTGATGTCAAACACATCTTACAACTTAATATCTGTAATGTTAGGTAACTTAAGTAAACTTCTCAGCCTTAGTGTCTCCATATTAAAAAGCAGAGTATTAACTTTTAGAATTGTACTGTCTTTTCATCATTATTATTTTACCTATTAGATTGCCACAGTTAAGCTCCTTAAGGGAAGGGACTGTTTTTATAAACAATGCTTATCACTTATGGACCAGACACTATACTAAGTGTGTTGCATAATTTGCCTTTTTTTAATCTTCACCAAAGCCCTGCAGAAGTGCTATTATTATTTACAGTTTATAGATGAGGAAACCAAAGCTTAGAAGAGTAGCTTGTTCAGTTATACTGCTCATTGGTGGCAAAGAGGAATTTTAAACCCAACTTTCTGACTCTAGATCCTATACCATTAGCACTAGCATTGCTACATAGACCACAAAGCAGCAGGAAACCTGAGAATGTGGGCTCAATCCTTGTGTTTTCTCTGATTTCTACATCATTATGCATTTCATACAGTTTAAAGCTGATGGAACAGGATACTTGCAATCTTGAAGAGGAAGAACGAAAAGCAAGTACCAAAATCAAAGAAATAAATGTTCAAAAAGCAAAACTTGTTACTGAATTAACAAACCTGATAAAGGTAATAAGACATTTTCATTTTAGTCATTTTTTTGTTGTTGGAAGTCAATAGTAAAATCTTAGCAAGAGGTTTTTATAGGTAATTTCAGCTTTCTCTGTTTGACATTTCTCTTTATAGATCAGTAAATTGATTAAAAGTACTCATTAAGCTAAATTGTTTTATTCCAAATGACTCAAAGGAGAACTATTTAAGATTGAAGTATCAATCACATTAGAAAAATGTTAAGAAACTATATTGTTGTAAAATAAAACTCATAGAGGTTTTTATTCCTAGAATTGTACTGCTTTACATATACAAAAAGTAGATTTAATTCTTCAAAATACTACAGTGATCTCTGAGAAGAACAAATTAGAATCAGATTATATGGCAACCTCAGCACAGCTACGTATCACAGAGGTAACATTTTTGCTTTTATTTTGGGACTTCAGTTTGAAAACTGTATATACATGTGTGTGTATATATATATATATATATCATGCCTTGCAGTGTGCAGTTTTGGGTATGCTGTTTAATTTACAGATTTCATGCACTTTGCTGATTAGGAAGTAATATTTGAAACCCTTTGTGTACATTTTTTATTATTACCACCCTCCCCCATTTAAATAACAAATAGAGTACCTGATTTAGTCATTTGAAAACCAAAATCTTACCATGTCTGCTTTCTTAGCCGATACAAATTATAGTTAGTACTATTGCCAAGAAGCAACTAGTAGCTTTTATTGCAGTTTGTGTCCCCTAAACTACAGATGAGTTCCAGTCAACACTCAGAATGGCCTTAGTGTGTGATCCTGGTGATTTCTCTTCTGATAAATACTGAAATTGTTAATGATAAATATTGAAAAGGGGAAGGACAGGGGGTGATGTACTAAGTTAACAAATTCCAAAGAAGAACAAGCAACAAAATGAGGTCGTAAGAGTGACATAGTTTTTGAGTCTTTCAAATCCTTTCCCAAAAATAGAAGAGCAACTGAGGTACTATGACGACGTAACAGCAAGCCCACGGACAATGTATACAACAGACTCAAAGATGTCCCTGTAGGTGTACTGCAGTATATTCTCAGACTCATCGTCCAGGATTAGCATGAGGTTAGGTTAAGGGCTTAGTCCTTAATAAAACTGCCCTTCAGATGCCACCTGCACTTCTGACCAACTGGTGACTGATTCAAGGGTTCTCATGGCTCCCCCAAGTTCAATAATTGAGTGGCTCACAGAACTGAAGAAAAGGCTGTTCTCAACAATTACAGTTTTATTATATAAACAATACAAATCCCTACTAGTCAAGAGGCATATAGGGCGGGGAGGGTCCTGCACGCAGTTTCTGTGCCCTTTTCTGGTGAAATAATTTGTTGCTCTCCTAGCACATCAGTGTTTAGAATTTTTACCAGGTTCCATTACCTAGGCATGACTGATTTGATCATTGGCCATATGGTTAAACTCGGTCTCTAGCCCTTCTCTCTGCAGTTTAAAAGACTGGGTGGGGATAATAAGAAGACTCAAAGCCCCAACCCTTTAGTCACATGATTTGTCTTTCTGGCATTGACTTCCCCCATCCTGAGTCACTCCTTAGCATAAACTCAGACACTCCTATCACTCAGAAAATTCCTAGGATTTTAGGTCTTCCTCCTAAGAACCAGGGACAAACATCAGTCAAGTTCTGTGTTTTACAACACCCAGTCAGCAGCAGCATCAAAACTGGTATGGTATTAGAAAGTATGTGGTAAGAAACAGAGGGAAAGCTCAAAGAATCCAAAAATTAAGTCACCAGCAGGTTCTCATCTTTTAAGAAAAGAGGCCCCATTTGGTGTGGAAAGCTGAGCAGACCAATTTCAGAGCAGCTGAAACTGGGAGGTGACTTTTAGATTCCAGAAAGGTCAGGTGGTGCTGGGGTGATTCAGGTCCTGTGAACTAGCAACTCACGTGAAACTGCCTTGCAGAACAAAGTTGCTTACTGAGGAGAACTAGAACTACTGGGCAGGCTAAGGAGACAGCAAGCATGTGTTATGTGGGCAGAAGGCTGACACGGTAGCTAAAGGCACAACACTCTTAAACACAGAAGAAGGGAGACAATGTAAGTAAAACAATATGTTTGCTGACTGTCCTATAGGTACTATTAGGAAATAAAAGGATACTACCTCAGATTAGATGCTTTGGGAGAGGGAAATGAGGGAGAATTTCAATATTGTTTATAGTAGAACTGAACTGAGTATGTCAAAGATACTCAGGCCACAAGGATATAAGATACTTGAGCGTAAATACTTTTTCAAATAAAAAATGGAAGGATGTTTAGCATACTTCTACATACATAATCAGAATAAAGACTTCTACACCTGCTGCCTTCCCTAACCTGACTAGTAGCAGCAGAAACAGTAATATTTTTGAGTTGAGCTGATTACTCTGGAGAGTAGAAAGGTTCTTAATTATACTGTCCAGGGAAATAATCTCATTAGCTACTTGTCACACTAGGTTTTCTTACCTGGACATACACACAAACTCCCTCTCTGAAAGGTGTTTCCATACTAATCTTCTTGACTGTATTTTCTATTTCCTCCGCAATATTTTATATCATTGTTTCTCTTTTTTTATATGTTAATCTGAAAGTTAGTAAATGCTTTTTATTTATAATTGTCTTATCAACCCTTTTGTAGGGTTCTCTCCTTTCTTGCACTGTGTTTTGGTAAGTGCTTGTTACTGACTGATCATAGTCACAACTATGCATTTTAAATTGTCAAGAATGATGAGTGAAAGATACAGAGAAGAGTAAGTCTATATAGTAGTTCATTTTGTCTTTCATTTGCTCTTTTTTCTTCTCATGTTTTCTGTCACTTACCCACACTTGCTCTTATCTATTCCTCTTGCTGGTCTTCATTTGAAACAAAGGGAAATGATTTCCTTCCTTCTTTTCTTCCCCTCACCCCACTTTGGGGTTTGTCTTTTACCCTGATCATGAAAAACAAATTCATACACAAAAAAGATTGACACAGAATTTCAGTAGGGGTTGTGTTCATGAAGGAACCTAACGGATAACTAAACACCATTGAGTTTAATTAATAACTTCCTCAAATTATTGGAGGGCAAATAGCGGAAGAGGGATCCAAACCCATTAAACATTTCCAGAGGTATGTCATTACCATCTGGAATATTTTTACAAGTTAATAAGCTGACTGCACATAAATCCAGATATGGAGGTAGACAGATGGATGAACATGTTACTTAGTTTTTTACTTTGGGCAGGTTTCCTGACCACTATAAGCGTTTTGTCTTCAGCCACAGATATTACAATACCTACCTCACTTGCAGGGCTATTGTGATAGTCAGTTTAATAATACATGAAGATGCTTAGTGCACTCCCTAGCATGAAACATGTATGGATTTACATCAAGATTCATATTATAAGAATTGGAAGTTGTTAAATTTATTTTTTATCCTACGATCAAATTTAGAAATTGTGCTTTCATCTAATGTTCTTTACCTACCTGCTTGCTACTCTCCCACAAAAACTGAACTTCAGGAAAGACTTTTTTTTTTCTATTTAGAGCAGGGCAAAGACTAATAGAGTTTTGCCAAGAAAATGCACTGGTCATAACAAACACCCTCTTCCAGCAACACGAGAGAAGACTCTATACATGGACATCACCAGATGGTCAACACCGAAATCAGATTGATTATATTCTTTGCAGCCAAAGATGGTGAAGCTCTATACAGTCAGCAAAAACAAGACCAGGAGCTGACTGTGGCTCAGATCATGAACTCCTTATTGCCAAATTCAGACTTAAATTGCAGAAAGTAGGGAAAACCACTATATCATTCAGGTATGACCTAAATCAAATCCTTTATGATTATACAGTGGAAGTGAGAAATAGATTTAAGGGCCTAGATCTGATAGATAGAGTGCCTGATGAACTATGGATTGAGGTTCGTGACATTGTACAGGAGACAGGGACCAAGACCATTCCCATAGAAAAGAAATGCAAAAAAGCAAAATGGCTGTCTGGGGAGGCCTTACAAATAGCTGTGAAAAGAAGAGAAGCGAAACGCAAAGGAGAAAAGGAAAGATATAAGCATCTGAATGCAGAGTTCCAAAGAATAGCAAGAAGAGATAAGAAAGCCTTCTTCAGCGATCAATGCAAAGAAATAGAGGAAAACAACAGAATGGGAAAGACTAGAGATCTCTTCAAGAAAATCAGAGATACCAAAGGAACATTTCATGCAAAAATGGGCTCGATAAAGGACAGAAATGGTATGGACCTAACAGAAGCAGAAGATATTAAGAAGAGATGGCAAGAATACACAGAACTGTACAAAAAAGATCTTCACAGCCCAGATAATCACAATGGTGTGATCACTGACCTAGAGCCAGACATCCTGGAATGTAAAGTCCAGTGGGCCTTAGAAAGCATCACTACAAACAAAGCTAGTGGAGGTGATGGAATTCCAGTTAAACTATTCCAAATCCTGAAAGATGATGCTATGAAAGTGCTGCACTCAATATGCCAGCAAATTTGGAAAACTCAGCAGTGGCCACAGGACTGGAAAAGGTCAGTTTTCATTCCAATCCCAAAGAAAGGCAATTCCAAAGAATGCTCAAACTACCACACAATTGCACCCATCTCACATGCTAGTAAAGTAATGCTCAAAATTCTCCAAGCCAGGCTTCAGCAATATGTGAACCGTGAACTTCCTGATGTTCAAGCTGGTTTTAGAAAAGGCAGAAGAACCAGAGACCAAATTGCCAACATCCGCTGGATCATGGAAAAAGCAAGAGAGTTCCAGAAAAACATCTATTTCTGCTTTATTGACTATGCCAAAGCCTTTGACTGTGTGGAGCACAATAAACTGTGGAAAATTCTGAAAGAGATGGGAATACCAGACCACCTGACCTGCCTCTTGAGAAATCTGTATGCAGGTCAGGAAGCAACAGTTAGAACTGGACATGAAACAACAGACTGGTTCCAAATAGGAAAAGGAGTACATCAAGGCTGTATATTGTCACCCTGCTTATTTAACTTCTATGCAGAGTACATCATGAGAAACGCTGGACTGGAAGAAACACAAGCTGGAATCAGGATTGCCGGGAGAAATATCAATCACCTCAGATATGCAGATGACACCACCCTTATGGCAGAAAGTGAAGAGGGACTCAAAAGCCTCTTGATGAAAGTGAAAGTGGAGAGTAAAAAAGTTGGCTTAAAGCTCAACATTCAGAAAATGAAGATCATGGCATCCGGTCCTACCACTTTATGGGAAATAGATGGGGAAACAGTGGAAACAGTGTCAGACTTTATTTTTCTGGGCTCCAAAATCACTGCGGATGGTGACTGCAGCCATGAAATTAAAAGACACTTACTCCTTGGAAGGAAAGTTATGACCAACCTAGATAACATTTTCAAAAGCAGAGACATTACTTTGCCAACAAAGGTTCGTCTAGTCAAGGCTATGGTTTTTTCTGTGGTCATGTATGGATGTGAGGGTTGGGCTGTGAAGAAGGCTGAGCGCCGAAGAATGCTTTTGAACTGTGGTGTTGGAGAAGACTTGAGAGTCCCTTGGACAGCAAGGAGATCCAACCAGTCCATTCTGAAGGAGATCAGCCCTGGGATTTCTTTGGAAGGAATGATGCTAAAGCTGAAACTCCAGTACTTTGGCCACCTCATGCGAAGAGTTGACTCATTGGAAAAGACTCTGATGCTGGGAGGGATTGGGGGCAGGAGGAGAAGGGGACGACAGAGGATGAGATGGCTGGATGGCATCACTGACTCGATGGACGTGAGTCTAAGTGAACTCCAAGAGTTGGTGATGGACAGGGAGGCCTGGCGTGCTGCGATTCATGGGGTCGCAAAGAGTTGGACACGACTGAGCGACTGATCTGATCTGATCTGATATGTATTTCGCGGGGGTGGTGGGGGGGAACCTTTACCAAGTAAACAGTATTATTGCCACTACCATTGTTTACTATTTGATTGATTGAAATAGAATTTGCAAGCTTGTATATTAAACTTTGTGAAGACCACTGATGTCTGAACTCCAAATCTGACAAGGAAGCAAGGGAGGAAGGACCAGACACACACTGCATGATGGATGTGAATAAGATTACACAAGTTTAGTTCCTTTTTTATTTAATCTCCAAAAATACAAAGGATAATGTTTCGGTACTGTGTCTTTATGAAAATGACTGTGCATCTTATTCACCTTTCTATGCTCAATACATGGTAAAATACTGATGTTTAATAGGTTCTCAGTAATTATTTGGTGAAGGAATGAATGGGTCCATGAATAAATGATAACTACATGAAAGGCACTTGGAAAACAAACATCATTTAAAGGTTCTGCTGAGCTCTCTGATATGAAGCCTATGTATTATATATATTGTTTTACTAAAGTGTAATTATACATAGGTTAAACTTTCATAAAAAGGCAATTAAGTTTAAATTTCAAAGCTTTTAGGGATTCAGGAATGCCATATTATTAATGTCCTAATATATTTTGAAGTTTAAGTTCAAACTTTATCTTAGCAATAAAATCAGTCATAATTTGAGATATGGTTTTTGGATGATTTGCTTATTACTATTATCAAAATACAGTAATATATGTGATATAGTGTGGTGATATTTATTAATAAAAGAGCTCTCTGATTTAACAGTAACATACAAATTTTCAAAATTTTTCTCTTAAAATAGCAACATTTCATTGAATTGGATGAAAATAGACAGAGATTATTGCAGAAATGCAAGGAACTTATGAAGAGAGCCAGGCAAGTATGTAACCTGGGTGCAGAGCAGACTGTTCCTCAAGAATATCAGACAGTAAGTATAAAAATATATAATGCTACAAGTTAACATAGTTAACACAGGATTTTTAAGCTTAAAATGTGTTAGGCATTGTACAGGAGCATGTAAAACATGATCTGCCATAAAAAATGAGATCCCCCTGCCACCATTTTTAAACTGAGTATGCATGTAATTTTGCTCAATGAATTTTTTCTTCATGATACTCTAATGTACACCATGTAGTCTTATTGCTTAGTACCAAAGTTATTCAGATATGGGTATCATTTTGCAAAATTATTCCTACCAAAACATTCATCCAGTAAAAAGCTTTTTTCTCCAAGCACCTTTTTAGGAGAGGTTTGGGAGATGGGATATGGTTTTTCCTGGAAATGTAGTACTAGTAATTGATATATAAGAAACAGTACATAGAGGTGATAGGTTCGAAGAACAAAGACAAAATGAAAATGTTTTCCTGGAAATCAGGGTGTTTGTTTAGGGTTCTTTGGGAGTGGATTCTTTATGACTAACATCTGTTGGTAAAGAAAAGAGCCTTTCCTTCTTCTCATTTGTGTACTTTGTATTCTGACATATCATTCAGTTAGTAAATGAGAAGATACTGCCCTTTCCTGCCAGTTGTACATTGAGTAGGTAGCCCCTTGACCTGAAGCTTTATCTGACAGGTAGGGGTAATGCCTTGATTATCTTCTATCACACATTGAACAAAACACATACTTTCTTCTCTCTTGAAATCTATATTCTAGTCTGGAGGGTGGGGAAAACAAAAAGCAAATAGATGATGTTGGGAATAGCAGGACCTACTAAGAAGAAGAATAATACAAGGTAAGAGGCTAGTGTCAGAGAAGGCTCCTTTGAGAAGATACTATTTTAGATGAGTGCTGAATGAACAGAAGAAATCAGTCAAGTGAAGGTTTGAGGGAAAAGCATTCCCAGCAAAGAAAACAGCTTATTCAAAGCTCTTGAGGTAGAAGTATATTTGGCTTGTTTCAGAATAGAAAGAATCTTAGTGAGGCTAAAATTTATTATCCAAGGAGGGCAGAAGTCAGATCCTATAGGGCCTTATAGGCCATTGAAGGAATTTGGGCTTTACTTTGAGATGAAGTCCACTGGAGAGTTTTAAACAGAAGATTGAAAGAGGTAGGACAACCATTTGTAGAACACTCCAGCTGCAATCTGGAGAATAAAGTCGGGATACAAGAATGGAAGATGACCATTTAGGAGATTGTTGCTTTGGACCAGGCAAGAGACTATTGTGGTGTGGATTAGGGTGGAAGCACAAATAACAGAGCAGTTTACAGACGTGCGGTATCTTTTAATGACAGAACCAGCAGGACTTACTAATGCATTTGAATTGAAGGGTAGAGAGAAAATCCCTAAATTTTGCCAATTACTCAGATGGAAAATACCGAAGGACAAATAGGTTTGCTCAAATTGGTGGGGAAGGTGGGTAAGTTGCAGAGTTGTTTCACCATCTTAAATTTGTCTGTTAGAATCAAATGAAGATACGAAATAAGTGTGTGGTACGTGAGTTCAAAGGACAAGTCAGATTCAACAAACAATAAATACCTGAAAGCTTATAGAAGCTGAACTGCTTTCCAGAAGGTTAGAGGGAAAAAAGGTTAAGATATTAGATTAATGTGGCATGTTAGGATCTTTTTCAGAGTTTTAAGATTCATTTTGCACATTGTAGCACATAAACTTTTGCAAGTTGTGCCGACAAAACGTTGTACGGCTTGCCTGCCCCCGCGCTGTTCTAATTTGTCACTATGGTATGGTCTCAGAAGATAGTACTGTGGTGAAATTCTATTGTCAAAGTAATTGGATTCTTAGGATGCTTGTGTAGTTCTTCACAAGTACAGTATAAAGTTCTAACTTCTTGCTCTCTTTCAATGCCCCACATATTCTGGACCCATTCTACCAATTCAGCAAGTACCCACCATTCCAAATGGACACAACTCCTCACCCCCCATGGTATGCAGTGCTCTTTCTTTTTCTCCAAGCTCCTGTCTCTCCTCTGCCTTACTTTGCCCTAGCTGTTTGCTTTAAGGCCCAGAGATGAATTCTAGGCCTCTGAATTCTCTTACTATTTCTTGTAGCTCCTGTAGCATGAACTGATAATTCCTTTCTCTCAATTCTATAACCTGTATGATGTGTACCGCTTATTTTAATACTCAACATCAATACATTGCCTTAAGGTGTTAGCTCGTGTTATTAAGTATAAATGTTTTCTTCTAAAGTATAGACCCCTTTTTGAAAGCAAAAAGCCATGTTTGTAATTCCTTTGATTCCTTACTGTGTTGTGCTAGCATGCTGTTCAACATATAGCAGACACTCAACAGAATATTTTCATTTTAACTATTTGAATTGAACTGTTTTCACTGTACTACCTATAATAATGGACAGTTTTTTCATTCTTTAGGCTTTCCAAGATCTTCCAAACACCTTGGATGAAATTGATGCTTTATTAACTGAGGAAAGATCAAGAGCGTCTTGCTTCACAGGACTCAATCCTACGGTATGCTGCTCTCCCTAATGCCTACTGCAGTCGCCACACCAGCACACCCTGCCCCCGCCCCCACACAGTTCCCTCCAGTACTTGCCTCCCACTCTGTTCCTGCTGTCTAGCTTATTATTACCAAGAACTCTAGTACAATGTACTTTTAAATGCCAGATTCTGAATCTATTAGAATTTTAAATAGATTCTTCCTAAGGAACACAGTGTTCTGTGCCTTTTCTTTATAAAAAGAATACTCGGGCTAACCTGAAATACTGAGATGTCTTTTTTTTTTTAATGACATTTTTTTAGTATGTTACAAGAACATAAATTAACTGCATACAAACAGTGGCATTTTCAATGTGATGCAAAATTTTTTGTACCTTTATCCTTTGGTAGATTATTCTTAAAGATTTTTTTTTCTGCCAGGTTGTTGAGGAATACACAAAAAGAGAAGAAGAAATAGAGCAATTAACTGCGGAACTAAAGATAAAGAAAGTTGAACTGGATAAATATAGAGAAAACATTTCACAGGTAATTATTCAACTTTTTCTCATGTGCATTAATAATATGGGAATGTAGAATAATGCAAAATGAAATAACGTTTCTAAGAAAAAATGTATGTTCTCAGGACTAGATTGATATTGATTTTTTCTATGTAAAGTTTGTATCAATGTAATAACACTTCTTTTACATTGTATTTTTATATTGCTTTTACTTACAGGTGAAAGAAAGGTGGCTTAATCCTTTAAAAGAGCTGGTAGAAAAAATTAACGAAAAATTTAGCTATTTTTTTAGTTCTATGCAGTGTGCTGGTGAAGTTGACCTCCATACAGAAAATGAGGTAAAATTGCATTCGATATGTTTCGTGACAAGAATTTTAATTATATGCTAAAAGTATATGTAAATCGTTTATATACTCTAAAGTTATATCTGAAAAATTTTCTTATTAAAAAAAAAATGTCCAAAGGAAAGAAGAGACCATATATAGGATTCCATCAGGGTCACTTGTTGTTTTGAAGATGTTCTTCTTGGTGACGTCTGAGATTAACGACTAATAGCTTACAGACTCTTTTCATATCCAGCCTAAGTAATAATGGTTATTCAGTTGTGATGCACAAGTGCATTGCTTTTTGAAATCACTCCTCAAGTTTGAAGAGTGTCATATACAAATTGGCAAACATAACTGAAATATAGAATAGTATCAATGATTTCCTTTTGATCAAGAATATGAGTTCACAAGAACAAAAATACTTAAAAATTTTGGTACTGATTTCTTGAACTATATACGTTTCATGCATTGCAATTGTGGGTAAAATAAGATTTCCATTAAGAAATATATGAAGAGATGAACTAGGATGTCCTTCAAAATGAGTGGGTGGAGCTATAGATGAAGCAAGATAGGTCATGTATGGATCACAGTTGAGACTAGTTGATTGAGCTTATTTGGGAGTTCTAATTTTGTAAATGTTGAAATTTTTCCCTAATAAAGCATCTCCTTTAAGGAGGAAGAAATGTAAGGCAAGGTAGTGCCTTTATTTCTCCTTAGGAATTTTGTCCCATTACTCCTGTATCTGTTTATTATGAAACATAAGGTAGCAAACATCATGTAACTGTAAGTTTTAGTAAGCTATTAGACCTGCCAAGAGAATTGTCATCTACATAGTCTGGGCTTGCTAGAAGGAAGAAATGTATTGTAATAACATGTAATTTATAATATATTTCCTTTGTGCCAGAAACTGTGCCAAGCATTTCTAGGTTTACCTTCTTTAATCTTCAGAACCATTCTATAAAGCAGGTGCTTTTTATTGACTATTTTATAAATAAACTGAAACAATATTAGAACCACTTGCTCTCTACAAGCTCTAGAGGTCTCCAAAGATCTATTTAGATAAAACTGATATCATGAATAAGTCAATTACAAGAGTAAAGAACTTAAATTTATTTTCAAAAAACAGTATAAAATTGCCAGAGAAAACTCTTCACCTTTCATCAACTTTTTAAATGTTTTGTAGGAAGATTATGATAAATATGGAATTCGAATTAGAGTTAAATTTCGCAGTAGTACTGAACTGCATGAATTAACTCCTCATCATCAAAGTGGAGGTGAAAGAAGTGTTTCTACTATGTTATACTTGATGGCACTTCAGGAGCTTAACAGATGTCCGTTCCGAGTAGTTGATGAAATCAATCAGGTATTGCTTATTCTTTTATTGGGTTTCACTCTATCTTGTAATAGATTTAAATCTAATCATTATTATTGTCTTTCTTTAGGGAATGGACCCAATCAATGAACGAAGAGTGTTTGAAATGGTTGTAAATACTGCTTGTAAAGAAAACACATCTCAGTACTTCTTTATTACACCAAAGGTAGGTAATAAGTAATCTAAAAATATTCACATACTTGGAAGTCCCTTATGGCTAAAACATGTAGATTTTGGCCCAGTATGTGTAAATATGAGCAGAAACAGTCCCAAAATAGATTATAGTAAAGGGGGACAAGTTCCAATAACATACTTAATCAGAAACCTTATCATTAGAGGAAGAAAGTAGTAGGCATAGCATTATGTTCTAGAGCTGAGAGTTCCTCTGCTTTTTTGGCATTTATTCTTCCTCTAGGGAACTTCCTCTCTTAGCACTGAAAAATGACAGAAGGCACTGCTCCACCTCATTTCCTCAGAAAGGCCTGTTTTGCTCTGTCCTGGCCCAGAGGAAATCCTAAGTATCCTCAAAATCTTCTCTTCACATAAAAAACAGACTTACCTTTACAGAACCATTACAATGGGAAATTTTCTTTTGTTACCTCTTGTGCTATGGGTCAATTATGAAACTGCTGTATAGCAATCAAAGATGTTTTTATTAGATTTTTTAAAAGAAATTTCATTGGAGATCCTATCTTAAATTCAGTTTTTATCAAATAGTATAATCTCTTCTTTTTCTAGCAGATACTCTGTGGAATAGCTAGATCTGTTAATACCCTATTGTTGTTGGCTTATAAATCCAACCACCCTGTTAATACACTTTTCAGGCTATCAATCTATTACAGTACCTGACTATAGAAGTTGCTTGAAAGGTGTTTTGTGGATAAAAGAGTGAAATTATCCTAGGAAAGTTCTGGAGGATATACTTTTCCACGGTCAACCCAGGAAGCAGTGTGATCCCATTGGCCTGTGAATATAGAGGGCTCCCAAGATATGTTGACGAGTCCTTAGGCCAGGTTTCAGATGTGGTAATTCAAGTAAAAATCGCTATCTGGCAGAGTGTATGTTGAGTTGAGAACTTCATTAAGAGTTTCATTAATTTTACAAATAAAATGTATTTGACTCTACACGTGCAAGTTCAGAAAGTTGTGCTTAATATATAGCATTCTATGACAGTTTGTTTTAACACTTCACAGCTCCTTCAAAATCTCCCTTATTCTGAAAAGATGACAGTATTGTTTGTCTACAATGGTCCTCATATGCTGGAACCAAACAGATGGAATTTAAAGGCTTTCCAAAGGCGGCGGCGCCGTATTACATTCACTCAGCCTTCTCAATGAAAGTGAAGGGCAAGAACTTGGAGACTTTTCTGTTAAATCCTATATGTAAGTGTGGCTCAACTGAATAAAAGTTAGATTCATTAAGACTAAAGGATCAGTTATTTTTGAAACCTGCTATTAGATACAAATAGGTTGATGAAGAGAGACCATAATAACTTCTTTCTGTGGAACATCATCTGGTAGTAAAATTTAAATCTTGTGTCCTTAGCACTCTGACCATAAGTGACTGGGTCCCCACTTTTACAGTATTGGCTACTCAAATGAGAACTACAGTGGAAGGGATTATTGGTTACAAGAAGTTTCGTTGACATGGGAACCCTGAGCTTTACTTGCAAAGTAATTTTAACTACTCTTAGAGTCTAAAGATGACTCTACAGCTAAAGTCTGAGTTTCTCCCAGTGTTATATTTAATTTTTAAAATTTGATATGGAAATGTCTAATGTAGTAATTTATGACAAATCTATTCATTTCTTCCGATTAAAAAGCTTACCTTATCTCCACTAGGAAATGGGATTTTAGGAACCTTTTAAAAAAAGTTTCATGAAACTTGATACTGTAGTTGTATTGGTATCTCAAAGGAGGGGAAAGTACTGGGAGCAGGACTTCTTTGAAATGCCACAAGATGGCCACTAGATGATGCAAAATGCAACCAAAAGATTGACAGAGAAGAAAGTGGCAAGAATTTTTAAAGAATAACCCTATAAAATGTGGGTGGGTCTTTTCGGGCTTAATCGTTTCTGTTTTCTTTTTTTAATTTAAAGTCAATTTTTACATCTTAAATTTCTAAAACATTTTTATAATTATTTTTAGTAAAATTTTTCTTAACATTTCTTATACTGGTTTCTACAGTTTATATTTGAAATTTCTCAGTGTTATGTAGAGTGAGCAAAAGCATTGATTTGTTTAAAACCATAATATTTTTAGACCTTAAGCTTGTGTAGGTCCTTTTAATTTACAGTGTTGATCCTACCCCAGTATCTTAGAAAATCTAAACTGTTCTTGCAGCATGGAAGAATCAGATTAGAAAATCATTTGTTTATCTCTGAGTTATACTAATTAACAGTGCCAAAACATTCTATTCTTTAAAATCTTGTAAAAATAAAGAACTGGATCAAGGACGTATCTTTGAACAGTGTATTGGATCTGTAGAGGTAATGACAATTATTTTTTTGACTTGGTAGCTTGACTAAATTGAAGAATTGCATTCATTTTGGGTTTTGTATGTTCTTAAATAGCTACTGAAATCTTAAGTCAAAGTCTACATCCTCTTATTTGGACATTTTCTCTCTAAAAAGCTATTTTTTTCTTTATAAAAATTTTAAAAGAACCTTCCCCTCTTAAACTAAGTCTAATGCATGTACTATGAAACTATTTTGAAATAACATTTTTACTAGTGCAAACAACTCATGTAAATATTGAAAATGTTGGTAACATGTTAGTAAATGAATGTTTTACCAAATGTTTTGTTGTTAAATACTTTGTTTTCCATCAAAGTATCTTTACTAACATGTGCTTGGTGTAGTTCATTTATTGTCTAAGTGCCAGTCATCTTATTTCTAAAAACTGATCATCATTGTGAAAAAAGTTTGAAGATTATTTCAGTTTGCATATGCCAAGAATTATTCCAAACCTTGTTTATAAGCATTTGTATCTCTGGTGGACAAATACTTGGTTTTACACTGAAAGTTGAGCTGCGAATAAATTATGTATTTTAACATTAAGTCCTGCACAATAACTCAGCCACCTGAAACGTCACATATTTTCTGAAAAAGTTGATTTTAATTACAAATTGTAAAAACTTCATATAATAGTCTTATTTGATGAATAAAATATTTAAAACCCTAAAAGGTGACAAGCAATTATTTGTAATGACAAAATCTTAATTGATTTGCCTAAGGTTTTTAGCATTAAAAGGAAAGATTTCTTGCTGCTTTGTAATTGTCTTTTGGAAATGTGTTTATTTTCTTTGGTGTATGAATCTTTAGTATCTAAAAAAATGTAATTTGGGGGAATTCCTGGTGGTCCAGTGGTTAGGACTTCGTGCTTTCACTGCCAAGGGCCCAGGTTCAGTCCCTGGTCTGGGAACTAAGATCCTGCAAGCTGTGCAGCACCACCGAAAAAAAAAAGTGTAATTTTGTCCTGCTACTATGTATCTGCAGGTGTAACTGGAAAAAAACTCTTTGTGGGTGGGAAATGCTCCTTTGTTGGTAATAAATGCATATTTTCATGTTCTTTTAGTGTATGTCTTTTTAAATGAGCACTGTTTTTTATATACTTTGAATCTTTGTAAGAGTCATTTTGGTTTTCAGATTTGCTAAAAAGTCTATTGAATGCCTACCATTTACAGAATACTGTTTGTCAGTCTATGTTCAAAAAGATAGAAAATTTAGTCCCTTGTCTTGCTGCAAGGCGATCTTAGTCTAAATAAAGCCATAAACACCAGAAAAAAAAGGTATTTAAATCATCTAAAGAAACCAGTTACAAGGTAAGTATAAATATTTTTAGGTTGAAACCTTAGATGGCCTGCAAGAGAGCCTTGAATATGGTATGTTTACCTATATGGTTGTGTACTTAGTTAAATTTCAGCCACTGTGTTACTCAAGAGGGAGAGGGTGACTAGTGGAGACAAGGAGGCGTCTCTGCCATGATCCAGAGAGTCACCCTGTGGTTTGCTGACAGTGTTTTCAGAGGAAAGACTTGGTAGGCTTTCATCACACTCATAAAAATCCAGTTGTCACAGCCTTCAAGACTTCTGTGTATCTCCCCCCACGCTGCCCTCATCTAAAGTATCATCCCTAAGCCACTAATACATATCACTGGCAAAACACAATGTATATTTTGAAGAATAAAAAATACAGCCTGCATATGATTCCACTGTCAAGAATCTTAGTTCAGGGTGGTGATTCCAGTTCAAGATGTCAAACGCCATCCTGAAGATCCTGAACTTACCTTTTGCCCCAGACATATTGTGTCTACAGTTACATAATAGAAAATTCCTCATCACTGGCTGAGTGACAGCCACACATCAAGCAAGCAGGTAGGAGAGGCTGGAACAAACTCACCATAACCCCCACCCCCAGTGGGTCCCAAATTGGAAGAGAACTGAAAGCCCAGAGCTTCTTGATGAGAAGTGAGGAGTTTGAACCCCACATCAGGCACTCCAACTTTTAAGACCTGCACCTGGAAGAGAAGCCCCCATCTGATTTGGATAACTAGTGAGGCTTGTGTCCTAAGACCCAAACTGTAGTGATCTGAGAAGTGATTCTTCAGAGGCTAGTCTGCTCAGACTCACCTACCCAGGCCCCAGCTCAGAAACAACAGATCACACCCAGACATAAATTGAAGGAGGCTCACCGGCTTAAACTGAAGCATCAGTCTGCCTGAGAAAAGGCATCTACTCTGACATACACATGTAGGAGTTAGTTGGCGGGGACAGAGACGGGCAAGTGGTTTTCATGCCCGTGTCCTAGAGCACGAGTATCTCCTGGACAAGAGGGTTCACATCTGATGCCCTGGTTTTGCTGGCTACTGCCCTGAGGACACCTCTGGACTACCTAGCTCTGGAGGCCAGGGGAGCTTGTGTTCTGGGCCCTTGGGACTAGAACAGTCAGTGTCACCAGAAGAATCTGTGTTCTGATTTTTGTGGCTGCTGCCAGTGGGCACCTCTATACTCCCTGGTTCTGGTAAACATGGGGCTTATGCCAACGGGTCCCATGGAACAGTAGTGAATGGAGAAAAAGTTCTTAAATAGCTACCATCTCCAGGGCACAGCAAGAGGCAGTGGACCCAGGAGCTCAGTCTTTGTGAAGAGTGTGGGCCTATTAAAAATCATGTCTGCAGCCTGAGGGACAGGCTTCCAATTAATCACTCATCTGGGGCTGTCTGAATACTTTGCAGAAGTCTGGGAGAGGAGTACTATCTTCAGGCTCTCCCTTTGCCATGCTGCAGAGTGCCAGTGCCTCCCAGAGGGGAGCTTTACACATGTTTGGTATCCTGGTTTTCCCATCCAGTCCTTACTCTGCAGCTTCTGCCTAGCAGGGGATGCCCCTTGATTGCCTGGATGGCCAGGGGGTCTTACATTCCTGGGTCCCACAGGACTGTGATTATCATAGAGATGGTTCTTGGCAGAGCATGGCCACAGAGAGCAGATTGAAGTAACCCCTCACCCTAGTCTTTCTGTGATGTAGCTTCTATCTGTCCTGGAGTTTTGACCTGAGAAGCAGGCTTCAAGAGTGGCATACACTTTGTGGCCTCCAAAGTTATTCTCAGGGCATATAGGCTACAGATGGCATCCTGGCACTCCTGCCTTGCTCCAGAATGCTGGTATTTCCCAGAAAAGAGCTTATACATGTGTCTGGAGGCACAACTTTTTTGACTGCCACCCAGGCACACCTTCAAATTTCCTGACTCCGGTGGCCAACAAGGTTTATGCTTGCAGTCCCACAGGACTACATACATGTCCATACTTTTAAAAGCTGCTGCTTAAGGATCTGACTTCTAATCAGCCTGAATCTAGGTAATGAGAACCTCCCTAGGCACACCCTCAACTACTAGGAGCTGTTTAACAATATGATAGGCTGTTTTGGACAATCACAAAAGTTTGAGAGACAACAAGAGGCTAGGGCAGGGTTGAACAAGTTTCATCCACAAAAAGCCATTCTTTTTAGACTGAGAGAGGTTGTTGTTTTATCTACTGCAAGAAATCAACACGGAGTCAAGAAATGGAGAGATAGAGGAATAAACAAAATAATAAGATAAAAGCTCCAGGGCTCAGGGCAGAGGCAAACTTAATTAAATGGAGATAAGTAATTTATGTTCAAAGAAATGATTATGAAGATGCTCACCAAACGGAAGTAGAATAAATGAATACAGTGAGAATTTCAATGAAGAGTTGGAAAAAGTACCAAACATAAGGCACAGAGCTGAAGAATAATTGAACTGAATATGAAAAGTACACTATGAAAATGAAAAGTTCAGCAGGAGACTAAATTAGAATTAATCATCAAGTTGAAGACAAGGCAGTGAAATTCACCCAATCAGAGCAGCAAAAGGGAAAAAAAAAATGAAAAAGAAGATAGGGTAAGGGTTTTATGGGAAACTATCAAATAGAGCTAACATTCACATTTTAGGGCTCCCAGAAGTAAGACAGAAATGGGCAAAGAAATTATTTGAAGATAAATGGCTCAAAACTTCCCTAAACTGGGTAAGGAAACAGCATCCTGAGGCAAGAAAAAAAAGGGAGGACTCAAATAAAATCAGAAATGAAAGAAGATTTTTATAATTGGTACCACAGAAATACAAAGGATCATAAAAGACCAATATGAATAATCATATGCCAACAGATTAGACAATCTAGAAGAAATGGAAAAATTCCTAGAGACATACAGCCTATCAAGTCAGTTGTGAAAAACAGATAATCTGAACAGACTGATAACTGGTAATGAGACTGTATTTGGTAATTAGAAACTCCCCAACAGACAAAGTTCAGAATTAAGTGGCTTCATTGGTGAACTCAACCAAACATTCTAAGGAGAATTAACACCAAACCTTTTCAAACTCTTCCAAAATTTAAAAAAAAAAAAAAAGAAGAGGAGGAGGAAACTCTTCCAAACTCAATCTACAGGGCCAGCATGTATCCTGATACCAGAACCAGACAAAGACGCCACAAGAAATCTTCAGGCCAGTATCCCTAGTGAACACAAATATAAAAATCCTCACCTAAATATTAGCAATCCAAATTCAACAATATATTAATAAGCAGGTCATACATACACCAAGATCAAGTGGGATTTATTCCAGGGATGCAAGAATTAACAAAATGAAGACTATAAATCATATGACCATCTCATTAGATGCAAGAAGATATCTGACATCTAGACTTCAACATCAATTCATAATAAAACTCAGAAGTGGGGACAGAAGTAACATACCTCAACATAACAAAGGCCATATATATGACAATCCCAGAACTAACATCATATTTAACAAGTATAATGCTGAAAGCTTTTCCTCTGAACAGCAGGAACAAGACAAGGATGCCCACTTTCACCACTTATATTCAACAGAGTACTGAAAGCCCTAACAAGGAATTAACCAAGAGAAATGAATAAAAGGCATCCAAATTGGCAAGAAAAAACTAAAACTGTCACTAGTTATAGATGACATGATATGATACAGAAAGCCCTTGAGACTCTACAAAAAAACTTACAATAAATGAATTCAATAATGTTTCAGGATACAGGATCAATGCAAAAAATGTCTTGCATTTTTATACGCTAATAACTATCAAAAAAAGAACAAAACAATCTTTTTGCAGTTATATAAAAAAGAATAAAATACTTAGAAATTAATTAACCAAGGAGGTGAAAGGCCTGTATATTGAAAAGTATAAGACATTAATGAAAGAAATTGAATAAAAACATAACTCTATGCTAATGGGACGATTTCATTAAAATGTCCGAACTACCCAAACAATCTTCTAATTCAGTGCAA
This sequence comes from Bubalus kerabau, assembly GCF_029407905.1. Lineage (NCBI taxonomy): Eukaryota > Metazoa > Chordata > Mammalia > Artiodactyla > Bovidae > Bubalus > Bubalus kerabau. Next base: position 111,884,738 of record NC_073627.1, read on the forward strand.
TTCCTAACAAAATTCCAGTGGCATTTTTCACAGGAATAGAACCAACAATTCTAAAATTCATATAGAACCTAAAGAGACACTGAATAGCCAAAGCAATCTTAAGAAAGCTGGAGACCTCACATGCCCTGATTTCAAACTACAGGTGGCCCTTCAACAATGGAGGGGTTAAGGGGACCAGCCTTCCACACAGTCATCTATGTGTGTAACTTAACAGCCAGCCCTCCATATTTGCAGTACCGTAGCCAAGGATTCAACGAACCAGTGATTGTGTAGTACTGTAGTATGCATTTAGTGCAAGTTCCAGGTATAAGTGAATCCATGCAGATCAAACCGATGTTGTAAGGGTCCACTTAACATTACAAAATTTTAGTGTGTGTGTGTAGTATATAACTGTATCAGCATAGAAACAATTACACAGGTCAATGGAACAGAAATGAGAGCCCAGAAATAAACCTACACATATGCGATCAATTAATTTATGACAAAGGAGTTAAGAATATACAGCGGGGAAGGGGCAATCTCTTTAAGAAATGACATTGGAAAAGTGGACTGCTGCTGCTAAGTCGCTTCAGTTGTGCCCGACTCTGTACGACCCCATAGACGGCAGCCCACCAGGCTCCCCTGTCCCTGGGATTCTCAAGGCAAGAACACTGGAGTGGGTTGCCATTTCCTTCTCCAATGCATAAGAGTGAAAAGTGAAAGTGAAGTTGCTCAGTCCTGTCCGACTCTCAGCAACCCCATGGACTGTAGCCCACCAGGCTCCTCCATCCATGGGATTTTCCAGGCAAGAGTTCTGGAGTGGAGTGCCATTGCCTTCTCCAGAAAAGTGGACAGTCACATGCAAAAGAATGAAACTGGTCCACTAACTTACACTGCACACAAAAATTAAGCGAATTAAAGACTTAAACACAAGACATGAAGCCACTAGAAGAAAGATAGGTTGTATGTAAGCTGCCTGACATAAGTTTTAGTTATGCAGTTTTTAATTTGACACCAAAAGTAAAAACAACAGAAGCAAAAGTAAACAGATTGGACAACAAACTAAAAAGCTTCTGCACAGGAAAGGAAACCAGTAACAAAATGAAAAGGCAACCTACTGAATGGGAGAAATTATCTGTAAATAATATATCTGATAAAGGATTAATATCCAAAGTATATAAAGAACTCATAAGTCTGCCTGTTTAAAAGTGGATGAAGGATCTAAATAGACATTTTTCCAAAGAAGATACAGTTTTAGCCAGACTTATCCAGAATAAACAGAAAGGGTCCAAATCATTAAAATTCTGAAATTAAAAAAGGTTATTACCAACATCACAGAAATACAAAAGACATTAAGAGACTACTAAAAGCAACTATCTAAATAGAACCCCTCCCCCCCCCCAAAAAAAGATGTCCTTTTCATCATAGGGGACAGGAGTGCAAAAGTGGTAAGTCAAGAGATACCTGGATTAACAGGCAAGTTTGGCCATGGAGTACAAAGTAAAGCAGGGCAAAGGGTAACAGTTTTGCTAAGAGAACACACCGGTCATAGATAACACCCTCTTCCAACAACGCAAGAGATGACTCTACACATGGACATCACCAGATGGTCAATACCAAAATCAGGCTGTTTATATTCTTTGCACCCAAAGATGGAGTAGCTCTATACAGTCAGCAAAAAACAAGACCTGGAGCTGACTATGGGTGGCTCAGATCATCAGCTCCTTATTGAAAATTTCAGGCTTAAATTGAAGAAAGTAGGGAAAACCACTAGGCCATTCAGGTATGACCTAAGTCAAATCCTTTATGATTATACAGTGGAAGTGACAAAGATTCAAGGGATTAGATCTGGTAGACAGAGCGCCTGAAGAACTATAGATGGAGGTTCATAATATTCAGGAAGTGCTGACCAAGAAAAGAAATACAAGGCAAAGTGGTTGTCTGAGGAGGCCTTACAAATACCCGAGAAAAGAAGAGTAGTGAAAGGCAAAGGAGAAAGGGAAAGATATACCCATTTGAATGCAGAGTTCCAAAGAATAGCAAGGAGAGATAAGAAAGCCTCCTTAAGTGAACAATGTAAAGAAATAGAGGAAAACAACAGAATGGGAAAAACTAGAGATCACTTCAAAAACACTAGAGATACCCAGGGAACATTTCATGAAAAGATGGACACAATAAAGGAAAAAACAGCAAGGACCTAACAGAAGCAGAAGAGATCAGCAGGAGGTGGCAAGAATACAACAGAAGAACTGTACAAAGAAGTTCTTAATAACCTGGATAACCACAGGCTGCCTGCCCTCTGCTCCTGGGCAAGCAGATTGGCCCCAGGGTGACCAACGGCAGTGGAAAAGCTGGGGCACACTCTGCTCCTGAGCATCATCCGCCATCAGCTCCAGCCTTACCTGAACCCTCTTCCCAATGACCCCTGCAGGGCTTCTGCCTCAGCACCGGACAGCACAATGACCAACATCCAATGAATGGCTGGTGAAGGTGTACACACTTAATGAGGACCAGCAGTGGGACAACTAGGGCACCAGGCATGTCATCCAGCTGAAGCGGATATCCCTGCTAGTCAGGGCTTGACAAGATGTGGTCCACTGGAGAAGAGAATGGCAAACCAGTATTGCCTTGAGAACCCCATGAACAATATGAAAAGGCAAAAAGACACTGACAGATGAGCTCCCTAGGTCGGTAGGTGTCCAATATGCTACTGGGGAAGAGCGGAGAAACAGCTCTAGAAAGAATGAAGAGGTTGCACCAAAGCAGAAACGATGCCCAGTTGTGGATGTGTCTGGTGGTGAAAGTAAACTCCGATGCTGTAAAAAACAGTATTGCATAGGAACCTGGAATGTTAGGTCCATCAATCAAGGGAAATTGGATGTGATCAAGCAAGAGATAGCAAGACTGAACATCAGTGTTTTAGGAATCAGTGAACTAAAATGGATGGGAATGAGCAAATTTAATTTAGATGACCATTATATCTACTACTGTGGCAAGAATCCCTTAGAAGGAATGGAGTAGCCCTCACAGTCAACAAGAGAGTCCAAAATGCAGTACTTAGGTGCAGTTTCAAAAATGACAGAATGATCTTGGTTTGTTTCTAAGGCAAACCATTCAACACTATGGTTATCCAAATCTATGCCCCAACAACTAATGCTGAAGAAGCTGGAGTTGAATGATTCTCTGAAGACGTAAAAGACCTCCTAGAACTAACACGAAAAAAAGATGTCCTTTTCAACATAGGGGACTGGAATGCAAAAGTAGGAAGTCAAGAGATACCTGGAGTAACAGGCAAGTTTGGCTGTGGAGTGCAAGATGACCCAGGGAAGAGACTAACACAGTTTTGCCAAGAGAATGCACTGGTGATAGCAAACACTCTTTTCCAACAACACAAGAGATAACTCTTCATGTGAACATCACCAGATGGTCGATACCGAAATCAGATGGATTATGATGGAGAAGCTCTATAATCAGCAAAAACAAGACCTGGAGCTGACTGGCTCAGATCATCTGCTCCTTACTGCAAACTTCGGGCTTAAATTGAAGAAAGTAGGGAAAAACCACTAGGCCATTCAGATATGACCTAAATCAAATCCCTTATGATTATATAGTGGAGGTGACGAATAGATTTAAGGGACTATATCTGGTAGACAGTGCCTGAAGAACTGGTAGACAGAGTGCCTGAAGAACTATGGACGGAGATTCATATCATTCTACAGGAGGTGGTGATGGAAACCGTCCCCAAGAAAAAGAAATGAAAAAAGGAAAATGTTTGTCTGAGGAAGCCTTACAAATACCTGAGAAAAGAGAAGCAAGAGGCAAAGGAGAAAGAAAAAGATATACCCAACTGAATGCAGAGTTCCAAAGAACAGCAAGGAGAGATAAGAAAGCCTTAAGTGGACAATCCAAAGAAATAGAGGAAAACAATACAATGGGGAAAACCAGAGATCTCTTCGAGAAAATTAGATACCAAGGGAACAGTTCATGCAAAGATGAGCACAATAAAGGACACAAATGGTAAGGAACTAACAGACACAGAAGACATTAAGAAGTGGCAAGAATAGAAGAATTACACAAAAAAGATCTTAATGACCAGGATGATGATGATGGTGTGGTTACTCACCAAGAGCCAGATATCCTGGAATGTGAAGTTGAGTGGGCCTTAGGAAGCATTAGTACAAACAAAGCTAGCGGAGGTGATGGAATTCCAGCTGAGCTATTTCTAATCCTAAAAGATGATGCTGTGAAAGTGCTGCACTCATTATGCAAGCAAATTTGGAAAACCCAGCAGTGGCCACTGGACTGGAAAAGGTCAGTTTTCATTCTAATCCCAAAGAAAAGTAATGCCAAAGAATGCTCAAACTACCAAACAATTGCACTTATTTCACATGCTAGCAAGGTTTTGCTCAAAATCCTTTAAAAGCTAGGCTTTAGCAGTACATGAATCAAGAATTTCCAGATTACAAATAGCATTTAGAAAAAGCAGAGAAACCAGAGATCAAATTGCCAACATCTGCTGGATCATAGAAAAAGGGAATTCCAGAAAAACATCTACTCTGCCTCATTGACTACGCTAAAACGTTTGACTGTGTGCATCACAACAAACTGTGGAAAATTCTGAAAGAGATGGGAATACTAGACCACCTTGCCTGCCCACTGAGAAACCTGTATGTAGGTCAAGAAGCAACAGTTAGAACCAGACATGAAATAAGAGACTGGTTCAAAACTGGGGAAAGAGTACATCAAGGCTGTATAGTGTCACCCTGTTTATTTCACTTATATGTAGAAGACATCATGCAAAATGCCAGGCTAGAGGAAGCACAAGCTGGAATCAAGATTGCTGGGAGAAATATTAATAATCTCAGATATCCAGATGATACCACTCTAATGACAGAAAACAAAGAGGAATTAAAGAGTCTCTTGATGAAGGAGAAAGAGGAGAGTGAAAAAGCTGGCTTAAAATTCAACCTTCAGAGATGCAGAGTAAAAGGAACGTGGGCTAATTTTCTCCTGCAAGAGCACCAAATCACAACTAGCTGTTGAATAACCATCGACAGGATGACACTGGAACCGACGAAAAAAAGACACCTCATGTCCAAAGACAAAGTAGAAGCCACAGCAAGACAGTAGGAGGGGTACAATCATGATAAAATCAAATCCAATACCCACCAGATGTAGAATAAATAATACCAAAATGGAGAACAGTAATACCAAAGAAGTTCTCCCACTGTTGTGAAGGTTCAGAACCCCACATCAGGCTTCTCAGCCTGGGAACACAACAAAGGGACAGTGAATCTGACCTTGAAGGCCAGTGGGATTTGATTACAAGACTTCCACAGGACTGGGAGAAACAGAGACTCCAGGCTTAGGGGGCACAAACAAAACCTTGTGTACACCAAGGCTCAGAGGAAAGGAGCAGTGACTCCACAAGGGACTGAACCAAAGTTTACTAGTGTTGGAGGGTCCCTGTGGAGGCTTGGGTCAGCAGGGGCTCACCATAGGGATGAGGGGACTGGCAACAGCAGTCTGGGAAAGTCCCCTTTGGTGTAAACCCTCTTGGAAGTCTCCACTAACCCAACCATAGCCCTCGAAGACCAGAGGGCTGGGTCACCTCAGGCCAAAAAACTACCAGGGGGAAAGCACAACCCCACTCATCTGCAGATAACTGGATTAAAGCTTTATTGAGCAAGGCCCTGCCCACCAGAGCAAGACCCTGTGTTTCCCATCACCATTCCCTTCCATCAGGAAGCTTACACAAGCCTCTTACATTATATTTTAAGTCACTCAGTTGTGTCCAACTCTTTGCTACCCCATGGACTATGCAGGCCATGGAATTCTCCAGGCCAGAATACTGGAGTGGGTAACCTTTCCCTTCTTAAGAGGATTTTCCCAACGGGATCAAACCCAAGTCTCCCACATTGCAGGTGGATTCTTTACTGTCTCAGCCACCAGGGAAGCCCAAGAATACTGGGGTGGGTAGCCTGTCCCTTCTCCAGGGGATCTTCCTGACCCAGGAATAGAACCGGGGTCTTGTGCATTGCAGGTGGATTCTTTACCAGCTGAGCCACCAGGGAAGCCCAAGAATACTGGAGTGGGTAGCCTATCCCTTCTCCGGGGGATCTTCCTGACCTGGGAATCGAATCAGGGTCTCCCGCGTTGCAGGTGGATTCTTTACCAGCTTAGCTACCAGGGAAACCCACACAAGCCTCTAAGCCTCCTCCATCAGATGTCAGAAGAAGCAAGAAGAACCGCAACCTCACAGTGACTAAAACAAAATCACATTACAGAAAGTTAATCAGCATGAAAAGTAGAAAGTTATGTCCCAGTTGAAGGGACAAGATAAAACCCCAGAGAAATAATTAGAGATAGGCAACCTTTCAGAAAAAGAATTCAGAATGACAGTGAAGATGATTCAGGATCTCAGAAAAAGAATGGAGACAAAGATTGAGAAGATGCAAGAGATGTTTACCAAAGACCTAGAAGAACCAAAGAACAAACAGAGATGAATCACTAGAAGGAATCAATAGCAGAATAACTGAGGCAGAACAATGGATAAATGACCTGGAGGACAGAATGGTAGAAATCACTGCCACAGAACAGAACATAGGAAAAAGAATGAAAAGAAATGAAAACAGCCTAAAAGACCCCTGGGACAACAATAAATGCACAAACTTTCATATTACAGGGGTCCCAGCATGAGACGAGAGAGAGAAAGGGGACCTGAGAAAATATTTGAAGACATACTAGCTGAAAACTTCCCTAACATGGAAAAGGAAGTAATCAACCAAGTCCAGGAAGCAGAGTCCCAGGCAGGATAAACCCAAGGAGGAACACACCAAGACACATAGTAATCAAACCGACAAAAATTAAAGAAAAAATTAAACTGACAAGAATTAAAGAGATAAAATATTAAAAGCAACAAGGGAAAAATGACAAATAACATAAAAGGGAACTCCCATCAGGCTATCAGCTAATTTCTCAACAGAAACTTGACAGGCCACAAGGGAATGGCTGCTGCTGCTGCTGCTAAGTTGCTTCAGTCGTGTCCTACTCTGTGCGACCCCATAGACAGCAGCCCATGAGGCTGCCCCGTCCCTGGGATTCTCCAGGCAAGAACACTGGAGTGGGTTGCCATTTCCTTCTCCAATGCATGAAAGTGAAAGTGAAGTCGCTCAGTCGTGTCCGACTCTGTGCAACCCCATGGACTGCAGCCTACCAGGCTCCTCTGTCCATGGGATTCTCCAGGCAAGAGTACTGGAGTGGGGTGCCATTGCATTCTCCAAGGGAATGGCATGGTATATTTAAAGTAATGAAAGGGAAGAACCTACAACTGAGAATACTCTACCCAGAAAAATTCTCCTTCAGATTTAATGGAGAAATAAAGCTTTCAAGACAAGCAAAAATTAAGAGAATTCAGCACCACCAAACCAATTTTACAACAAATCCTAAAGGAACATCTCTAGGCAAGAAACAAGAGAAAGAAAAGACCTTTGACTGTGTGGATCACAATAAACTGTGGAAAATTCTGAAAGAGATGGGAATACCAGACCACCTGACCTGCCTCTTGAGAAACCTGTATGCAGGTCGGGAAGCAGCAGTTAGAACTGGACATGGAACAACAGACTGGTTCCAAATAGGAAAAGGAGTACATCAAGGCTGTATATTGCCACTGTGCTTATTTACCTTATATGCAGAGTACATCATGAGAAACGCTGGGCTGGAAGAAGCACAAGCTGGAATCAAGATTGCCAGGAGAAATATCAGTAACCTCAGATATGCAGATGACACCACCCTTATGGCAGAAAGTGAAGAGGAACTCAAAAGCCTCTTGATGAAAGTGAAAGTGGAGAGTGAAAAAGTTGGCTTAAAACTCAACATTCAGAAAAAACTAAGATCATAGCATCCAGTTCCATCACTTCATGGCAAATAGATGGGGAAACAATGGAATCCATGACAGAGTTTATTTTGGGGGGCTCCAAAATCACTGCAGATGGTGACTGCAGCCATGAATTTAAAAGATGCTTTCTCCTTGGAAGGAAAGTTATGACCAACCTAGACAGCATATTAAAAAGCAGAGACATTACTTTGCCAACAAAGGTCTGTCTAGTCAAAGCTGTGGTTTTTCCAGTAGTCATGTATGGATGTGAGAGTTGGACTATAAAGAAAACTGAGCGCTGAAGAATTTTGAACTGTAGTGTTGGAGAAGACTCTTGAGAGTCCCTTGGACTGCAAGGAGAGCCAACCAGTCCATCCTAAAGGATATCAGTCCTGGGTGTTCATTGGAAGGACTGATGTTGAAGCTGAAACTCCAATACTTTGGCCACCTGATGTGAAGAGCTGACTCATTGGAAAAGACCCTGATGCTGGGAGGGATTGGGGACAGGAGGAGAAGGGGAGGACAGGGGACAAGATGGCTGGATGGCATCACCGACTTGATGGACATGAGTCTGAGTGAACTCGGGGAGTTTGTGATGGACAGGGAGGCCTGGCATGTTGTGATTCATGGGGTCACAAAGAGTGAGACACGACTGAGCAACTGAACTGAACTGACAGAAAATAAACCCCAAACAATTAAGATGGTAATAGGATCACACATTGATAATTACCTTAAATGTAAATGGGTTAAATGCACCAACCAAAAGCCAGACTGGCTGAGCAATGAGAACATGTGCATGTATGACTTTCACTTACCACATCACTCTGCTTGACCCCCCAGATTGTATGTAATTATTTTATATTGTTAGGTTACTCATGCTCCCATTATGGGTTGCAATGGTTAATTATCTTTAATTTTTTGTCTGGCTATAAATTATGAAAATTTATAAACATCTTTTCCTATTGTGATTATGTAACTATTATTCAATACCATTGTATCATGATTGGTCAACAGAAAAATAATAGAATTCTATGTCACCAAAACTACCATTTAATAGAAAAACCTGTAATCACTTTTTAAAATCCAGATAGCAGGATTATCTTGGAATTTTCTGAATTATACAAATGCCCAGATACTGCTTTTTTATTTTTTGCCACAATGCCAGATATGTTTCTAATCAGCAGCCATGTTTAAAAACAATTGGACTATATGAGGATCTTTTGCTTTTATCTACTTTCACTTTTTCTATTTCATATTCAATGCTCCCATTTCATTTAGTTTGTTTTCCAATCTCTCCATCTCTTTTTTTATGTTCTTTCTCAAGCCTTTATTAAGCGTACTAGAGAAGATTTTCTATACATATATATAAATAATATGTGTAATATATATTGAAAAAACATGAATTTTTGCCTAACTAAAAAATTTATGACATTTTGATTCTACTTTTTGACTTGGTATGAATAGAATGCTAGATTTCTAATTTAAGAAAAATAGATATGCAACAAACAACAAAAGTCTACTGTCTAAAACAGGGAACTATAGTCAATATCTTGTAATAATCTATTATGGAAAATAATTTCAAAAGTATTATATGTATATAGATATAACTGAATCACACACAAAGAATTCTACTTTTTGAAATTTAGTATTACTTATCTTTTTGCCAGTTTTTCTAAATATCCTCTGGACATCTAATAACAACATATGAGAAAAATTTTAAATATGTTTGTGTGAGATTTAAGATTAATATAAATTAATTAAATATAAATATTTAAATTATTAATGGCATCATTCAAGATACTCCTGTTATTTTTTTCTGTACTCAGAGAAATATATTCTCAGAGAAATGTTAATATGTCTCAATATGATTATGTATTTTTTTCTTTTCTATTTCTTCTGACTTTTGCTTTCTGTATCTTTGTTTCTTTGTTGTTAGGTGTCTAATGGTTTATGATGTCTATCTTCTTTGTGAATTTTATCTTTTATCATTAAAAATATTCATGTTTGTTTCAAAATAAAAAACACTCAACATTCCAAAAACAAAGATCATGGCATCCAATCCCATCACTTCATGACAAATAGATGGGGGGAAAGTGGAAACAGTGACAGATTTTATTTTCTTGGGCTCCAAAATCACTGCAGACTTCTGCTCCTTGGAAGAAAAGTTGTGACACACCTAGACAGTGTATTAAAAAGTCGAGATATCACTTAGCCAACAAAGGTTTGTATAGTCAAAACTATGATTTTTCAGGTAGTCACATACGGATGTGAGAGGTGGACCATAAAGAAAGCTGAGCGCTTTAGAATTAATGCTTTCCAACTGTGGTGCTGGAGAAGACTCTTGAGAGTCCTCTGGACTACCAAGTTCAAACCAGTCACCCCTAAAGGAAATCAACCCTGACTATTCATTGGAAAGACTGATGCTAAAGCTGAAGCTCCAAATCCTTGGCCACCTTATACAAAGAGCCAACGTACTGTAAAAGACTGATGCTGGGGAGGATTGAGGGCAAGAAGAGAAGGGGACAACAGAGGATGAGATGGTTGGATGGCATGACTGACTCAATGGACATGAGCTTCAACAAACTCAGGGAGATAGTGAAAGACAGGGAACACTAGTGTTCTGCAGTTCATGGGGTCACAAAGAGTCAGACATGACTTAGCAACTGAACAACAATAAAAGCAACTATATGCCAATAAAAAGACAACCTAGCAGAAACGGAAAAATTCTTAGAAAGGTACAATCTCCCAAGACTGAACCAGTAATAAATAGAAAATATGAACAGACCAATCACAAGTACTTAAATTGAAACTGTGATTAAAAACCCCCAACAATGTCCAAGAGCAGAAGCCTTCACAGGTGAATTACATCAAAAATATAGAGAAGATGTAACACCTATCCTCTGAAACTATTGCCCAAAATTACAGAGGAAGGAATACTCCAAAACTCATTCAATGAGGCCACCAAAACTGGACAAAGATACAACAAAAAGAAAATTACAGGCCAATACCACTTCTGAATATAGACACAAAAATTCTCAACAAAGGACGAGCAAACCATATTCAACAATACATTAGAAGGACACAGCCTTCACAGGGTAAAGGGGCTTGCATACCTCAATGAAGCTATGAGTCATGCAGTGCAAGACCACCCAAAGACAGATGAGTCACAGTGAAGAGTTCTGACAAAATGTGGTCCACTGGAGGAGGGAATGGCAAACTACTCCAGTATTCTTGACTGAAGAACCCCTTGGACAGTATGAAAAGGCAAAAAGACATGACACCAGAAGATGAGCCCCCGAGGTCAGAAGGTGTCCAATATGCTATTGGAGAAGTGTGGAGGACAATTACTAATAGTGCCAGAAAAAATGAAGGAACTGGGCCAAAGTGGAAATGAGGCTCCATTGTGGATGGGTCTGTTGGTGAAAGTAAAGTCCAGTGCTTTAAAGAACAATATTAGGACCTGGAATGTTAGGTCCATCAATCAAGAGAAATTGGATGTGGTCAAGCAAGAGATGGCATTGAAAATATCATCACTTTGAAATCAGTGAACTAAAGTGGACAGGAATGGAAAATTTTAATTCAGATGACTATTACATCTACTACTGTAGGCAAGAATCCTTTAGAAGGAATGGAGTAGCCCTCACAGTCAACGAAAGAGTACAAAATGCAGTAATTGGGTGCAATCTCAAAAATGACAGAATGATCTCAGTTCATTTCCAAGGCAAACCATTCAATATCATGGTAATCCAACCCCAATCCAGTGCCCTAACCACTGATCCTGAAGAAGCTGAAGTTGACCAGTTCTATGAAGACCTACAGCACTTTCTAGAACACCTTCTAGAACTAACACCCCTCCAAAAATGTCCTTTTCATCATAGGGGATTTGAAAGCAAAAGTAGGATGTCAAGAGATACACAGAGTAACAGGAAAATTTGGCCTTGGAGTACAAAATGAAGCAGGGCAAACCTAAGAAGAGTTTTGCCAAGAGAACACACTGGTCATAGCAAACACTCTTTCCCAAAAACACAAGCAACAACTCAACACATGGACATCACCAGACAGTCAATACCGAAATCAGATTGAATATTATTTTTGCAGCCAAAGATGGAGAAGCTCTACATAGTTAGCAAAAACAAGACCTGGAGCTGACTGTGGCTCAGATCATGAGCTTCTTATTGTAAAACTCAGGCTTAAATCAAAGCAAGCAGGGAAAACCACTAGGCCATTCAGGTATGACCTAAATCAAATACCTTATGATTATACAGTGGAGGTGATGAACAGATTTAAGGGATTAGATCTGATAGATTGCCTGAAGAACTATGGACAGAGGTTCGGAACATTGTACAGAAGTCAGTGACCAAAACCATTCCAGAGAGAAAGAAATGCAAGAAGGCAAAGTGGTTGTCTTGAAGAGGCTTTAAAAATAGCAGAGGAAAGAAGTAAAAGGCAAGAGAGAAAGGGAAAAATATAACTAACCTGAATGAAGTGTTTCAGAGAATAGCAAGGAGAGATAAAAAGGTCTTCTTAAATAAACAATGCAAAGAAATTCAGGAAAACAATAGAATGGGAAAGACTAGAGATCGCTTCAAAGATTGGAAATATCAAAGAAATATTTCATGCAAGAAAGGGCATGATAAAGGACAAAAAAAGGTAAGGACATAACAGAAGCAGAAAAGATTAAGACATGGCAAGGATACACAGAACTATACAAGAAAGGTCTTAATGATCCAGATAACCATGATGGTGTGGTCACTCACCTAGAGCCAGACATCCTGGAATCTGAAGTCAAGTGGGCCTAAGAAAGCTTTACTACAAACAAGGCTAATGAAGGTGATGAAATTCCAGTTGAGCAATTTAAAATCCTAAAAGATGATGCTGTTAAAGTGCTGCACTCAGTTTGTCAGCAAATTTAGAAAATACAGCAGTGGCCACAGAACCGGAAAAGGTCCGTTTTCATTCTAATCTCAAAGAAGGGCAATGGCAAACAATGTTCAAACTACCACACAATTGCAGTCATTTCACATGCTAGGTTAGGCTCAAAATCCTTCCAGCTAGGCTTCAGTGGTATGTGAACTGAGAACTTCCAAATGTATAATCTGGGTTTAAAAAAGGTAGAGGAACCAGAGATCAAATTGCCAACATTAAGTGGATCATAGAAAAAGCAAGGGAATTCCAGAAAAACATCTACTTCTGCTTCATTGACTGTGTGAAAGCCTTTGACCGTGTGGTTACAACAAACTGTGGGAAATTCTGAAAGAGATGGGAATACCAGACCACCTTACCTGTCTTCTGGGAAACCTGTATGCAGGTCAAGAAGCAACAGCTAGAACCTTACATGAAACAATGGACTGATTCAGAACTGGGAAAGGAGTAAGATAAGGCTGTATATTGTCACCCTGCCTATGTAACTTAAATGTAGCGTACAACATGCAAATGCTGGACTGGATGAATCACAGGCTGGAATCAAGATGGCTGAGAGATATATCAACCTCAGATATGCACATGATACCATACTAATGGCAAAAAGTGAAGAGGAACTAAAGAGCCTCTTGATGACAGTGAAAAAGAAGAGTGAAAAAGCTGGCTTAAAACTCAACATTCAAAAGACTAAGATCATGGTATCTGCTCCCTCACTTCATGGCAAAGAGAAGAGCAAAACATGGAAGCAGTGACAGATTTTCTTGGGCTCCAGAATCACTGTGGACAGTGACTGGAGCCATTAAATTAAAAGACACCGGCTCCTTGGAAGGAAAGCTGTGACAAAACTAGACAGCGTATTTAAAAGCAGAGATATCACTCTACTGACAAAGGTCTGTATAGTCAAAGCTATGATTTTCCTGGTAGTCATGTATGGATGTGAGAGTCGGACCACCAAAAAGGCTGAGCGTACAAGAACTGATGCTTTCCAATTGTGGTGCTGAAGAATCCTCTTGAGAGTCCCTTGGACTGCAAGGATACCAAACCAATAAATCCTAAAGGCACTCAATCCTGAATATTCATCTCATTGGAAGCACTGATACTGAAGTTTAAGCAGTAATACTTTGGCCACCTGAAGTGAAAAGTCAACTCACTGGAAAAGACCCTGGTACTTGAAGATTGCAGGCAAAAGGAGAAGGGGGCAGCAAAGGATACAATGGTTAGATAGCATCACTGACTCAATGGATATGAGTTTGAGCAAACTCTGGGAGCTACTGGATGACAGAGGAGCCTGGCATGCTGTAGTCATGGGATCATAAAAAGTCAGACACTACTTAGTGACTAAACCATGATCAAGTGGGATTTATCCCAGGGATGCAAGGATTCCTCAGTGTCAAAAAATCAATCACCATACTAACTAAAGAATAAAAACTATATGATCATCTCAAGAAATGCAGAAAAAATTTCTGATAAAATTCAACATCCATTTCAGTTCAGTTGCTCAGTCGTGTCGGACTCTTTGTGACCCCATGGACTGCAGCATGCCAGGCCTCCCTGTCCATCACCAACTCCTGGAGTTTACTCAAACTCATGTCTATTGAGTCAGTGATGCCATCCAACCATCTCATCCTCTGTCATCCCCTTCTCCTCCTGCCCTCAATCTTTCCCAGCATCAGGGTCTTTTTAAATGAGTCAGCTCTGTGCATCAGGTGGCCAAAATATTGGAGTTTCAGGTTCAACATCAGTTCTTCCAGTGAACACCAGGACTGATCTCCTTTAGGATGGACTGGTTGAATCTCCTTGCATCCATTTATGATTAAAAGAAAAACAAACTCTACAAAGTGGGAATACAGGGAACCTACCTCAATATAATAAAGGTCATCAGTACGAAGAAATGGAGGAAAACAATAGAGTGGAAAAGACTAGAGATCTCTTCAAGAAAATTGGAGATGCCAAGGGAACACTTCATGCAAAGATGGGCTCAATAAAGGACAGAAATAGTATGGACGTAACAGAAGCAGAAGATATTAAGAAGAGGTGGCAAGAATACAAAGAAGAACTATACAAAAAAGATCTTCATGACCCAGATAATCACGATGGTGTGATCACTCACCTAGAGCCAGACATCCTGGAATGTGAAGTCAAGTGGGTCTTAGGAAGCATCACTATGAACAAAGCTAGTAGAAGTGATAGAATGGAATTCCAGTTGAGCTATTTCAAATCCTAAAAGATGATGCTGTGAAAGTGCTGCACTCAATATGTCAGCAAATTTGGGACACTCAGCAGTGGCCACAGGACTGGAAAAGGTCCATTTTCATTCCAATCCCAAAGAAAAGCAATGCCAAAGAATGTTCAAACTTTTGATGTGAGTTTGCACTCATCTCACATCTAGTAAAGTAATGCTCAAGATTCTCTAAGCCAGGCTTCAGCAATATGTGAACCATGAACTTCCAGATGTTCAAGCTGGTTTTAGAAAAGGCAGAGGAACCAGAGATCAAATTGCCAACATCTACTGGATCATAGAAAAAGCAAGAGAGTTCCAGAAAAACATCTATTTCTGCTTTATTGACTATGCCAAAGCCTTTGATTGTATGGATCACAATAAACTATGGAAAATTCTGAAAGAAATGGGAATACCAGACCACCTGACCTGCCTTTTGAGAAACCTGTATGCAGATCAGGAAGCAACAGCTAGAACTGAACATGGAACAACAGACTGGTTCCAAATAGGAAAAGGAGTATGTCAAGTTTGTATATTGTCACCCTGCTTATTTTACATGCAGAGTACATCATGAGAAATGCTGGGCTGGAAGAAGCACAAGCTAGAATGAGAATTGCCAGGAGAAATATCAGTAACCTCGGATATGCATATGATACCACCCTAATGGCAGAAAGTGAAGAACTAAAGAGCCTCTTGATGAAAGTGAAAGAAGAGAGTGAAAAAGTTGGCTTAGAGCTCAAGATTCAGAAAACAAAGATCATGGCATCTGGTCCCATCACTTCATGGCAAATAGATGGGGAAACAGTGGAAACAGTGGCTGACTTTATTTTTCTGGGCTCCAAAATCACTGCAGATGGTGATTGCAGCCATGAAATTAAAAGACGCTTACTCCTTGGAAGGAAAGTTATGATCAACCTAGATAGCATATTAAAAAGCAGAGACATTACCTTGTCAACAAAGGTCCGTCTAGTCAAGGCTATGGTTTTCCCAGTGGTCATGTATGGATGTGAGAGTTGGACTGTGAAGAAAGCTGAGTGCCAAAGAATTGATGCTTTTGAACTGTGGTGTTGGAGGGCTCTTGAGAGTCCCTTGGACTACAAGGAGATCCAACCAGTCCATCCTAAAGGAGATCAGTCCTGGGTGTTCAATGGAAGGACTGATGTTGAAGCTGAAACTCCAAAATTTTGGCCACCTGACGTGAAGAGCTGACTCATTTGAAAAGACCCTGATGCTGGGAAAGATTGAGGGCAGGAGGAGAAAGGGACAACAGAGGATGAGATGGTTGGATGGCATCGCCGACTCAGTGGACATGGGTTTGGGTGGACTCCGGGAGTTGGTGAGGGACAGGGAGGCCTGGTGTGCTGTGATTCATGGGGTCGCAAAGAGTCGGACATGACTGAGCGACTGAACTGAACTGAACATACATGACAAATCCATAGATAACATCATTCTCAACAATGAAAAGATAAAAGTATTTCCTCTAAGATCAGGAACAAGACAAGGTTGCCCCTACTCTTGCCACATTAAACATAATTTTGGAATTCTACCAATCAGAGATGAAAAAGAAATAAAATTTGAAAAGAAGTAAAACTGCTATTGTTTGCAGATGACATGATACTATGCCACAGAAAATCCTAAATGTGCTAGCAGAAAACTACCAGAACTCATCAATGAACTCAGTAAAGCTGCAGGATACAGAATCAATACTACAAAAATCTCTTGCATTGCTATATATCAGCAACAAAAGATCAGAAATATTAATTAAGAAAACAATCACATTTACTGCTACATGAGAAGAATAAAATACCTAGGAATAAACCTACCTAATGAGGCAAAAGACCTGTACTTCAAAAACTATAAGTTGTCAATGAAAATACTGAAGATGACACAAACCAATGGAAAGATATGCTATGTTCTTGGATTGAAATAATCAGTATTCTAGAAGTTAGTATAGTACCAAGGCAATCCACAGATTTAATGAAATTCCTAGCAAACTATCAATGGCATTTTTGGCAGAACTAGAACAATTTTTTTCCCCTTAATCTGTATGAAAACTCAAAAGACCCTGAATAGCCAAAGCAATCTTGAGAAAGAAAAATGGAGCTGGAGGAATCAGGTTCCCTGGCTTCCGACCATATTACAAAGCTATAGTAATCAAAACAGTATGGTACTGGTGCAAAAACAGAAATATAGATCAATAGAATGGGAAATAAAAAAAGAAAGCCCAGAAACAAACCCACACACCTATGGCCATTTATTCTAAGACAAAAGAGGCAGGAATATACAATGGAGAAAAGACAGTCTTTTCAATAACTGGTGCTGGGAAAACTGGACAGTTACATGTAAAAAAAAAAATGAAATTAGAACACTGTAGCACACACACAAAAATAAAGTCAAAATAGTTTAAAGACCTAAATGTAAAACCAGATACTATAAAGCTCCTAGAGGAAAAACATATGCAGATTACTCCTTGAACTAAATCACAGAAATATCTTTTTGGATCCATCTCTCAGAGTTCAGTTCAGTTCAGTTCAGTCACTCAGTCATGTCCGACTCTTTGCGACCCCATGAATCACAGCATGCCAGGCCTCCCTGTCCATCACCAACTCCCAGAGTTCACTCAGACTCACGTCTATCAAGTCAGTGATGCCATCCAGCCATCTCATCCTCTGTCGTCCCCTTCTCCTCCTGCCTTCAATCCCTCCCAGCATCAGAGTCTTTTCCAATGAGTCAACTCTTCGCATGAGGTGGCCAAAGTACTGGAGTTTCAGCTTTAGCATCATTCCCTCCAAAGAAATCCCAGGGCTGATCTCCTTCAGAATGGACTAGTTGGATCTCCTTACAGTCCAAGGGAATCTCAAGAGTCTTCTCCAACACCACAGTTCAAAAGCATCAATTCTTCGGCGCTCAGAGTAATGAAGGTAAAAACAAAAATAAACAAATGGGACCTAATTCAGCTTAAAAGCTTTTGCTGACAAAGGTCTGAATAGTCAAAACTATGGTTTTTCCAGTAGTCCTGTACGAATGTTAGAGTTCGACCATCAAGAAGGCTGAGTGACAAAGAACTGATGCTTTCAAATTGTGGTGCTGGAGAAGACTCTTGAGAGTCCCTTGGAGTGCAGGGAGATCAAACCAGTCAATCCTAAAAGAAATCAACCCTGAATATTCAATGGAAGGACTGATTCTAAAATTGAAGCTCCAATACTTTGGCCACCTGATGCAAAGAGCCAATCATTGGGAAAGACTTTGATCTTGGAAAACATTGAAGGCAGGAGGAGAAGGGGATGGCAGAAGATGAGATGCTTGGATAGGATCAGCAACTCAATAGACATGAGTTTGAGCAAACTCTGGGAGATAGTGAAGGACAGGGAAGCCTGGTGTGCTGCAGTCCATGGGGTCACAAAGAGGTGGATATGACTTAGTGACTGAGTAACAACATAGCAAAAGAAATTTAAAAAAAAAAATGAAAAGAGAACCTAGAGCTCGGGAGAAAATATTTGCAAATGATGTGACCAATAAGAGATTAATCTCCAAAATATACAATACACACTACTCATACAATTTAATATACAAAAACCAAATGATCCAATCATTAAATGGGCAAAAGATGTAATAGACATTTCTCCAAAGATGTACAAATGGCCAAAAGTACATGAAAATTTGCTCAACATCACTAGTTATTAGAGAAGTACAGATCAAAACTACAATGAACTATCACCTCACACGGGTCAGTATGACCATCATCAAAACATCTACAATAAATGCTGGAGAGGTGTGGAGAAAAGGGAACCCTCCTACACTGTCGGTAGGAATGTAAATTGATCCAGCCACTACGAAAAACAAAATGGAAGTTCCTTTAAAAACGAAAAATACGGCTGCTAGGACTTCCCTGGCAGTCCACTGCAGCAGGCACAGGTTTGATTCCTTTTTGGGGAACTGGGATCCTGCATGCCATGCAGTGTGTGTATGTTTTTTTTTTTTAATTAATTAATTTAGAAAAGAAAGTCACCATATAATCCGCTATCCCACTCCTGGGCATATATCTGGAGAAAACCATAATTCCAAAAGATACATGTGTCCCATTATTCATTGCAGCACTATTTACAATAGTCAAGACATGGAAACAAGTGTCCATGAACAGATTAATTGATAAGGAATATATGGTATATATACATGATAGGGTATTAGTCATAAAAAAGAATGAAATAATGTCATTTGCAGCAACATACATGGACCTAGAGATTATTATACTAAGTGGAGTAAGTCAGAAAAACAAATACCATATAATATCACTTATATGTGGGCTGTAAAATATCACACAAAATGAACTTATTTACAAAACAGACTCACAGACCTAGAAAACAAACTATGGTTACCAAAAGCAAGGGGAGAGATAAATTAAGTTTGGATTAAAATATACATACTCCTATATATAAAATAGATAACCTAAAGGGACCTACTGTATAGAACAGAGAATTATACTCAATATCTGTAATAACTTACAATTGAAGAGAATGGGAAAAAAAAAAAGAAATATTCACACACATATATGTATTACTTTGCTATACACCTCAAACTAGCGCATCATCATAAATCAACATTTCAGTTTAAAAAATTGTTTAAAAAATAATGTCAACATCACTAATGATCTGGGAAATGCAAGTCAAAACCACAAAGTTATTATCTCAAACATGTCAGAAAGGCTGTTATCAAAAATGCAAAAAATAGCAAGTGTTATTAGCAAGGATGTGGAGGACAGGGAACACTTGTACAATTTGTGCAGCCACTATTAAAAACAGTATTGAGGTTTCTCAAAAAATTAAAAATAGAACTACTATATGATACAGCAATTCCACATCTGGGTATTTATCTGAAGAAAATAAAAACACTAGCTCAAACAGATAAATGTATCCCCAAATGCACTGCAGCATTATTTCCAATATCTAAAATATGGAAGCAGCCTAAGTGTCCAGCAACAGTTGTATGGATAAAGAAAAGGTGAAAAAAACATATATATATATATATATATATATATATATATATATAATGGAATATTATCCAGTTATAAAAAAAGATTGAAATCTTGCCATTTGTGATAACATGATGGACCTTGAGGGCATTATGCCAAGTGAGATATGCCAGACAAACACAAATACTGCATGATCTCTCTTAAATCATGAATCTAACAAAACAACAACTAAAAACCAAAAATCTGACCTCATAGAGACTGAATTGATGGTTCCAGTGGTAGTAGAGTGTGGGAGGCAACATAAATAGGTGAAAGGGTAAAAAAGGTAAAAAAAAAAAAAAAATTTTTTTTTTTTAAGAAATTTAGTCTATCAAGTGGTATGAAGTGAACCACAAAGACAAATTTTGAAATGCAGTGATATGCAATTTAATACTATTGGAACTGAGAGGAGATAGGATCTGCTAGAAGACTGGAAAGGCTTCAGGAAGACAAAGAATCTGGATAATCACTGTGGACCTTCCAAGAGGAGAAAGAAGAACATGTGTTTTAAGGTGTTTTATAGGAACTGGAAAGATGTTCATGCTATTAAAAATATACATTCAATTATTTCCAGCTGATTCAAGACAATGATTTCATGTACAGCTCTTAGTGATTCTACTGGCAATAAAAAACTAAGTTTAATATGGATGAGAGTTAGCTATTTCCCCACAACCTTGTTTAAAAGGATACAATGAAAGTAAGTCTTAGATCAAATTCTGCCTAGCACATATATTTGTTAAGCGTTATTACAACTTCCGCTGTGGCAGCCACTGAAGAACAACAGCCATGGCTCTGTGCTACCAAATGGCTGTGGGCCTTGACAAGGGCCACAAGGTGACCGAGAACGTGAGTGAGCCGAGGCACAGCCGCCGCTGTGGGCGCCTCAACGAACACACCAAGTTCATATGGGACATGATCTGGGAGGCGTGCGGCTTCACCCCTTCTGAGCGACAGGACATGCAGCTGCTCAAGGTCTCCAAGGACAAGTGGGCACTCAAGTTCATCAACTAAAGGGTGGGGACACACATCTGCGACAAAAGGAAGAGACAGGAGCTGAGCAACGTCCTGGTCGCCATGAGGAAAGGGGCAGCCAAGAGGATCGAACCCTTCTCCTCTGCACAATACATCTTTCCAGAAAAACACAGAAAGAAACGTGTTATTATAAGCAACCACAAAACTGTCCATACAACTTGTTTTATCACCCTGATAAAGTCCTGGCCCATTACCAGTTTGAGTGATTTGATCACACTCTGTAGGACAGGTTCACTAATAGATGTGATAATATTTCATTTAACAGACAGTTCAGACACTCAGTCGTGTCCGACTCTTTGTAACCCCGTGAACCGCAGCACGCCAGGTCTTCCTGTCCATCACCAACTCCCGGAGTCCACCCAAAACTATGTCCATTGAGCCGCTGATGCCATCCAACCATCTCATCCTCAGTCATCCCCTTCTCCTGCCCTCAATCTTTCCCAGCATCAGGGTCTTCCCAGTGAGTCAGCTCTTTGCATCAGGTGACCAAAGTATTGGAGTTTCAGCTTCAACATCTGTCCTTCCATTGAATACCCAGGACCGATCCCCTTTAGGATGGACTGGTTGGATCTCCTTGCAGTCCAAGGGACTCTCAAGAGTCTTCTCCAACACCACAGTTCAAAAGCATCAATTTTTTGACGCTCAGCTTTCTTTACAGTCCAACTCTCACATCCATACATGACCACTGGAAAAACTGTAGCCTTGACCAGACGGACCTTTGTTGGCAAAGTAATGTCTCTGCTTTTTAATATGCTGTCTCTGTTGGTCATAACTTTCCTTCCAAGGAGTAAGCATCTTTTAATTTCATGGCTGCAATCACCATCTGCAGTGATTTTGGAGCCCAGAAAAATAAAGTCTGACACTGTTTCCACTGTTTCCCCATCTATTTGCCATGAAGTGGTGGGACCGGATGCCATGATCTTAGTTTTCTGAATGTTGAGCTTTGAGCCAATTTTTTCACTCTCTTCTTTCACTTTCATCAAGAGGCTCTTTAGATCTTCTTCACTTTCTGCCATAAGGGTGGTGTCATCTGCATATCTGCAGTTATTGATATTTCTCCCAGCTATCTTGATTCCAGCTTGTGCTTCTTCCAGCCCAGCGTTTCTCATGATGTACTCTGCATGTAAGTTAAATAATATTGTCGGGTGACAATATACAGCCTTGATGTACTCCTTTTCTTATTTGGAACCAGTCTGTTGTTCCATGTCCAGTTCTAACTGTTGCTTCCTGACCTGCATACAGGTTTCTCAAGAGGCAGGTCAGGTGGTCTGGTAGTCCCATCTCTTTCAGAATTTTCCATAGTTTATTGTGATCCATACAGTCAAAGGCTTTGGCATAGTCAATAAAGCAGAAATAGATGTTTTTCTGGAACTCTCTTGCTTTTTCAATGACCCAGTGGATGTTGGCAATTTGATCTCTGGTTCCTCTGCCTTTTCTAAAACCTGCTTGAACATCTGGAAGTTCACGGTTCACGTATTACTGAAGCCTGGCTTGGAGAATTTTGAGCATTACTTTACTAGATGTGAGATGAGTGCAATTGTGCGGTAGTTTGAACATTCTTTGGCATTGCTTTTCTTTGGGATTGGAATGAAAACTGACCTTTTCCAGTCCTGTGGCCACTGCTGAGTGTCCCAAATTTGCTGACATATTGAGTGCAGCACTTTCACAGCATCATCTTTTAGGATTTGAAATAGCTCAACTGGAATTCCATTCCATCACTTCCACTAGCTTTGTTCATAGTGATGCTTCCTAAGACCCACTTGACTTCACATTCCAGGATGTCTGGCTCTAGGTCAGTGATCACACCATCGTGATTATCTGGGTCATGAAGATCTTTTTTGTACAGTTCTTCTTTGTATTCTTGCCACCTCTTCTTAACATCTTCTGCTTCTGTTACATCCATACTATTTCTGTCCTTTATTGAGCCCATCTTTGCATAAAATGTTCCCTTGGTATGTCTAATTTTCTTGAAGAGATCTCTAGTCTTTCCCATTCTATTGTTTTCCTCTATTTCTTTGCATTGATCACTGAGGAAGGCTTTCTTATTTCTCCTTGCTATTCTTTGGAACTCTGCATTCAGATGCTTATATCTTTCCTTTTCTCCTTTGCTTTTTGCTTCTCTTCTTTTCACAGCTATTTGTAAGGCCTCCTCAGACAGCCATTTTGCCTTTTTGCATTTCTTTTTCTTGGGGATGATCTTGATTCCTGTTTCCTGTACAATGTCATGAACCTCCATCCACAGTTCATCAGCCAATCCGTCTATCAGATCTAGTCCCTTAAATCTATTTCTCACTTCCACTGTATAATCGTAAGGCATTTGATTTAGGTAATAACTGAATGGTCTAGTGGTTTTCCCCACTTTCTTCAATTAAGTCTGAATTTGGCAATAAGGAATTCATGATCTGAGCCACAGTCAGCTCCTGGTCTTGTTTTTTGCTGACTATATAGAGCTTCTCCATCTTTAGCTGCAAAGAATATAATCAATCTGATTTCGGTGTTGGCCATCTGGTGATGTACATGTGTAGAGCCTTCTCTTGTGTTGTTTAGATAAGAAACAACCAAAACCATGGTTAGGCCCAAAGTCTGGCCGTGGAACCACTGGGGGTCAGTATGGCAGTGCCCTGAAGAGCCAGACCTGAGATACACTGGGCTGAAGAATGTAGTCAAGGAGGTAGAAGACTTATATGCTGACAACTATAAAACATTAATAAAGGAAATTGAAAGTGAAGTCGCTCAGTCGTGTCTGACTTTTTGCAACCCAATGGACTGTGTAGCCTACCAGGTCCTCTGTCCATGGAATTTTCCCGGCAAGAGTACTGGAGTGGGTTGCCATTACCTTCTCCAGGGGATTTTCCTGACCCAGGGATTGAACCCAGGTCTCCTGCATTGCAGGCAGATGCTTTACCATCTGAGCCACCAAGGAAACCCTAAGGAAATTGAAGACGATTCAGAAAAAATGGAGAGCCCATGCTCTTGGATTGGAAGAGTCAATATTGTGAAGATGGTCATACTACCCAAAGCATTCCTGTCAAATTACCCATGACATTTTTCACATAAATAAAATAATCCTAAACTTTCTAAGGAACTATAAAGGACCCAGAATTGCCAAAGCAAATCTGGAAGAAAAAAAAAAAAAAGAACAGAAAAGGAGACATAACCCTGTGTCAGATTTTAGACAATACCACAAAGTTACCGTAATCAAAACAATGTAGCATTGGCACAAAAATGGATCAGTGGAACAGAACAGAGAGCTAAATAATAAGTTAAATAAGCAGGGTGACAATATACAGCCTTGACGTACTCCTTTTCCTATTTGGAACCAGTCTGTTGTTCCATGTCCAGTTCTAACTGTTGCTTCCTGACCTGCATATAGGTTTGGAATGTGAAGTCAAGTGGGCCTTAGAAAGCATCATTATGAACAAAGCTAGTGGAGGTGACAGAATTCCAGTTGAGCTGTTTCAAATCCTGAAAGATGATGCTGTGAAAGTGCTGCACTCAATATGCCAGCAAATTTGGGACACTCAGCAGTGGTCACAGGGCTGGAAAAGGTCAGTTTTCATTCCAATCCCAAAGAAAGGCAATGCCAAAGAATGCTCAAACTACCGCACAATTGCACTCATCTCACATGCTAGTAAAGTAATGCTCAAAATTCTCCAAGCCAGGCTTCAGCAATATGTGAACCGTGAACCTCCAGATGTTCAAGCTGGTTTTAGAAAAGGCAGAGGAACCAGAGATCAAATTGCCAACATCCGCTGGATCATGGAAAAAGCAAGAGAGTTCCAGAAAAACATCTATTTCTGCTTTATTGACTATGCCAAAGCCTTTGACTGTGTGGATCACAATAAACTGTGGATAATTCTGTAAGAGATGGTAATACCAGACCACCTGACCTGCCTCCTGAGAAGCCCTCTGCTCATAGCAGCACTATTCACAATAGCCAACGCATGGACACAATCTAAACACTCATCAGCAGACGAATGTATGAAGACGTGGTACATATGTGCAATGGAATACTGCCTAAGCCATGAAAAGAACAAAATAATGCCATTTGTAGCAACATGGATGGAACTAGATATTATCATACTATGTGAGGTAAATTAAAAAAAGACAAATACCACATGATATCACTTATACATGGAATCTAAAATATGGCCCAAATGAACGTATCCACAAAACAGAAACAGACCCACAGACATAGAAAGCAGACTTATGGCTGCCAAGGGGAGTGGGGTAGGAGAGGGATGGAATGCAAATTTGGGGTTAGCAAATGCAAACTATTATATTAATATATAGAATGGATAAACAAGGTCCTTCTGTATTGCACAGGAAACTGATGTATTCAATATCTGTGATAAATCACAATGGAATATCATATAAAGAAGAATGTGTATATATATGTGGCTGAATCACTTTGCTTTACAGCAGAAATTAACAACACTGTAAGTCAACTGTATTTCAATAAAAAAAAAATCTGATATTTGCAAAAAAGAAAAAAAAAGTCACAAACTGCTACAAAACAATTTCAGGGACTACATCTGATACAGGGCTTATATCCAGAGTATATAAAGTACTTTCAAATTTTTTTTTAATCTAATTTTTTAAAAATCCTTTTTTAATTGAAGGATAATTGCTTTACAATATTGTGTTGGTTTCTGCAACACAACAACATGAATCAGACATAGGCATATGTATGTACCCTCCCTCCTGAACCTCCTTCCCACCTCCCATCCCATCCCACCCCTCTAGGTTATCACAGAGCCCTGGCTTGAGTTGCCTGAGTCATATAGCAAATTCCCTCCGGCTATTTTACATATGGTAGTATGTATGTTTTCATGCTACTTTCCCCATTTTTCCCACCCTCTCCTTCCCCCTAGTCTCCACAAATCTGTTCTCTATGTCTGCATCCCCATTGCTGCCCTGCAAATAGGTTTTTAGTACCATTTTTCTAGATTCTATATATATGTGGTAGAATACGATATTTATCTTTCTCTTTCTGACTTTCTTCACTCTGTATAATAGGCTCTAGGTTCATCCACCTCATTCTATAGAACTGACTTAACTGTGTTTCTTTTTCTGGCTGAGTAATATTCCATTGTATATATGTACCATAGCTTCTTTATCAATTCATCTGTCAATGGACATCTAGGTTGCTTCCATGTCCCAGCTATTGTAAACAGTGCTGCCGTGAACACTGGGGTACATGTGTCTTAGAAAATAATTTTTTAAATAAGCAAAAAGTTTTAACAGAAAACTCATTAAAGAAGATATGCAAACAAATGAACATATTACAAAGTGCTCAACATCATTAGCCATTAGGGAAATGAATTAAACTATAATTGAATACAACTACACACTCACTGAAATGGTTAAAATCAACATGGTTGTTTTTGTTGTTCAGTCACCAAGTCCTTTCTGACTCTGCAACCCCATGAACTGCAGCATGGCAGGCTTCCCTGTCCTTCACTATCTCCCAGAGTTTGCTCAAACACATGTCCATTGAGTCAGTGATGCAATTCAACCATCTCATCCTGTCACCCCTTTCTCCTCCTGCCCTCAACTCTTCCTAGCATCAGGGTCTTTTGCAGTGAGTTGGCTTTTCGCATCAGGTGGCCAAAGGATTGGAGCTTCAGCATCAGTCCTTCCAATGATGCTATTAAAGTGCTGCACTTGATATGCCAGCAAATTTGGAGAACTCAGCAGTGACCATAGGACTGGAAAAGGTCAATTTTCATTCCAATCCCAAAGAAAGGCAATGCCAAAGAATGTTCAAATTACCATACAATTGCATTCATTTCACATGCTAGCAAGATTATGCTCAAAATCCTTCAAGCTAGGTTTCAGCAGTACGTGAACCCAGAACTTCCAGATGTACAAGCTGGATTTAGAAAAGGCAGAGGAACCAGAAATCAAATTGCCAACATCCGCTGGATCACACAAAAAGCAAGGGAATTCCAAAAATAATCTACTTATGCTTCATTGACTATGCAAAAGCCTTTGACGTGTTCAGTTCAGTCGCTCAGTCGTGTCTGACTCTTTGCAACCCCATGGAGTGCAGCACGCCAGACTTCCCTGTCCATCACCAACTCCTGGAGCCTACTCAAACTCATGTCTATCCCGTCAGTGATGCCATCCAAACATCTCATCCTCTCTCATCCCCTTCTCCTCCTGCCTTCAATCTTTCCCACCATCAGGGTCTTTCAAATGAGTCAGCTCTTCA
Source organism: Bubalus kerabau (assembly GCF_029407905.1). NCBI lineage: Eukaryota > Metazoa > Chordata > Mammalia > Artiodactyla > Bovidae > Bubalus > Bubalus kerabau. Next base: position 111,911,988 of record NC_073627.1, read on the forward strand.
CATCAGGTGACAAGAGTATTGGAGTTTCAGTATTGGAGTCCATCCTAAAGCAAATCAGTCCTGGGTGTTCATTGGAAGGACTGATGCTGAAGCTGAAACTCCAATACTTTGGCCCCCTGATGCGAAGAGCTGACTCATTTGAAAAGACCCTGATGCTGGGAAAGATTGAGGGCAGGAGGAGAAAGGGACCACAGAGGATGAGATGGTTGGATGGCATCACCGACTTGATGGACAGGAGTTTGAGTAAGCTCCAGGAGTTAGTGATGGACAGGGAAACCTGGTGTGCTATAATCCATGGGGTTGCAAAGAGTCAGACACAACTGAGCGGCCAAACTGAACTAAATAGTACATAAACAAGTAGGATACCCAGCTTGATAAATTGATTATATTGTGTCTCTGAGGAGATTAGGTCTATTCTACTTTTATATTCTAATGTGGAAATACTAGATTGGTTAAAAAGTTCATTTGTGTTTTTCTGTAAGATGTTATGGAAAAATCCAAACAAACTTTTTGGCCAACCCAATATAAAACTACTCTGTATAAATCTGGATTCATTTTATAGAAATAAGCAGGAAGCCTCCAGCATCCACAGAGGTCAGGTGGAAAAATTCTCTTCTTTACCTATCCTCCTGCTTCAGGTATAGCTTCCAAATGGATGTAAAGTCTTTTCAGAGAGCCTGCGTTACCATGGAGTACAGTTCTCTGTTGGATTTGAGTCTAAGAACACAGGGGAGGTGGAGAAGGTGATGGCACCCCACTCCAGTACTCTTGCCTGGAAAATCCCATGGACGGAGGTGCCTGGTGGGCTGCAGTCCATGGGGTCGTGAAGAGTCGGACGCGACTGAGCGACTTCCCTTTAACTTTTCACTTTCATGCATTGGAGAAGGAAATGGCAACCCACTCCAGTGTTCTTGCCTGGAGAATCCCAGGGGTGGGGGAGCCTGGTGGGCTGCCATCTATGGGGTTGCACAGAGTCGGACACAACTGAAGTGACTTAGCAGCAGCAGCTGGGGAGTAGTATGGAGAGAGGGCTGGGTTATGACTCAGGGAGCATCATGAAAAGCAGGTGAACCACAGGACAGGACACCAAGACTTGTTCTCTTGCTTGGACTTTGCTATTTGACCAGCCTTTATAATATTCTGGAATTGTAGTACACAGTTACTGTTTTCATCTTGTTGTATTCTCATCACATTCCAAACATGGTGGCTCTTTAGAAACTAAATGTTGAGGAATTTAAAGTGAGGAGCAAGCTATGAGATGCAAGGCATATTAAAAACTAGGACCAAGATTAGTTGCTATTGGTATAAATTTTGTATGTATATCCAAATAACAATGATGTCCTTTGAGATTGTCTTGGAAAAGTCATTTGAAGAGACCACCCCCCTTCCCCCGCCACCAACCAAATCAACAAAAACAACAAGAATGTGGAAATGAGGTAAGTGGAACTGTTTTGGTAAATGCCTTCTTTCCATTTATTGTGTACTAACCTCTCCTTTAAAAAAAAAAACAAAACAGTTAAAAGATTATAGCCATTAAAACCTGCTTTAGTTAGAACTTTATCAAGAAGCATTTAAAGGATACTTCATTTCTAATACTATCTTATTGGTAAAGTACCTTTAATTTTATTAAAGCCATTTCGTATCTCTTTCTCACAGGTTTTAATTATAAAAGCTGTCCTGAACATTTTACATATTTACATACAGTTTCCTCCATTACCTAGCCAAGAAATTTTCCAAAAGCATTGTAGTTTTTTTTAAAAAAACACAATATATATATGGCCATTATTTTTCCATCCTTTTTTAAAAAAAAAACTCTCGAACGTATTTTATAATCTGGTTCCATTCTTCTGACTCATACACATTTGTAAACTTTCACATTTCTATTCTTTCTAAGGGCCATTGTTTTTCCTTTTCTGTCTCACTTGAAACATATCCATTAATGAGTAGCAAAGAAAAGCATCTTAGTATGGGACAGCCTGGGGGCTTTGGCGCCATGAAGACCTGTACTTGGATGCTGGCACCGGTACCTATCTTGGAGCAGTGATAGAACACCTTTGTTTCTCTTTCAGCATCTGTAAAGTGGAGATAGTAATGGTATCCGCCTTGCAGTGTTGCCCTGGGGATTAGAGATGATGTATGTTCCAAAACAGAGCCACCCTCACTCTCCACTTTTTGCCAAGTACTCTCAAAATCTTTTTATATTAATGCTAATACCAGCACTGGTTGAGCTCCACACCCTGTGCTCAGTAGGTTATATATACTATCTTATTTAATTCTTACAACCACTGTATAAGTCCTAGTATCGTGTCCAGCTTGCAGAGGAGGTAACTAAGACTTAAAAAAGAAAAAAAAAAAATCAAGTTACTTATTGACTCAAAGTTACTCAGGGGATAAGTGGCAAGACCGAGATCCACATGTGCCTTGTCTTGTTTCAGAGCCTGAGCCCTGGTGTACTGACTGCCTTCTTGCTGAATTTCTGTATCTGACTGACCTCTGACCTCCCTACTCTTCTTCTGGAGAGAGCATGTTTTCCATCTTGTTCAAGACACATTTTCTAGCTTTGATTTTATAATGGTTTTATCGTCTCAAATATTTACCAAGCGAAATGGATATAAATTAACAAATTTAATACTGAAATGAATAGGGTGCTTTATTTTTTAGTATAAAACCTTTCCCATGAGTTTCCATCTTTGTCTCAAACTTCAAATTCTGTAGCCACTTTTTGACATAGTAGTAACCTTGCTTGCATATTCATAGACCCCTTACGTCAGTTTGAGAGTGCCTGGCATTTCAAATTGTCTCATTTTTTCCCATGCCTTTTTCACACTGTCCATTGGGTATCTTTTTTCTCTCCAGAGCCATACTTCCTTTTTACCAGTCTTAAAACATAAGGCTGTAGAAATTCAGAATTTTCTGTCCCATTCCATCTTCTCCACATGAAAATGGAATAATGGAAAATGATGCTAAATTCTTTGGACCTTGTGCAGTAGTCTGACTTGGTTGATGATGTTTGACTTCTGATGCTTGTAAGCCTACTCCTGTGTCCTACATTTGGGCAAGCTGATGGGGAGCTCAGGCGCTCCCTCCTTGGTGCCAGCAATTAGTTCAAATCTCACTGTAAGAAGCTTCACCCTGACCTCACCCCTAACCATGATGAAACCCACACCACTCCTCTCCTTGTTCTCAAGCCATTTTGAATCGACTTGGGAGCCTCTTCTGCTCTCTCCAGAAAGTCTTGTTAGAAAAATAATAAACGTTTTATACCTCTTGGTGTCATGGAGGCAGCATTAATCTTGACATCAGAACCAAATTTGGGGTGGAGGGTCCATTCTGTTCTGGCAGAGGCTCCATAGCACCTTGTACTGAAGGAAGCCTTGTCCTTCTTCCTCTCATAAATTGCTTTCTGAGTTTGTGATCTTATAATATTTGGTACCAGAAATTGCTCAACTACCTGACCACTGTTCTAATGCTGACTCCTAAATCTCCCTTGAACTCACTGTATCTCATTTTTTTTTTTTTTTGGCTTTATTGGTGTGGACCAAAAGTTCTCTCCTGCCTATTCTTTATTTGTACTTCTTTATTATTATTAACATTCGCCTTTCTTCTGTGTTTATGATTTTAATTTGGGTTGCTTCTTGCTCCAGTTTCTACAGTGCACTCTTTATTCACTTTGAGTATTATCAAATGCCAGATATCATCATACAGAAGCAAGCCGATTTATTGGGAAATGAGTATTTCTAGTCATGGTTCCACAATTTTTCAACCAGCGATGACTCTTCTACCTTAACAGTGATTATATATTTAGTGACAGTTACAAATACTGGCTGTAATTATTGGAAAGTTATTTTAAAAGTAATTTACTTTTGGTGAAAACTAATTTATTTTGGATGAAAAGATAATATATATGTATGGTACACAAATGGTAGACAAGGAAGACTCCCTCTTACATCAGACTCCCCTCCCCTTCCCCAGAGGCAATCACTGTAACACTTTATTAGGTATACTTCAAGAAGATTGTAAAGCAAACATTTTATATATACACATATAAATGAGTGTTTATATATACATGTATATGTGTACATATACATACATAAGCATTACACATTTTTTAATTAAGATTTTGTTTATTTTTGGCTGTGTTGGGTCTTTTTGCTGCACGGGCTTTTCTCTAGTTTCAGAGAGCAGGGGCTGCTCTCTAGTTGCAGTGGGCGGGCTTCTCATTGTGGTGGCTTCCTTCTCTTATAGTGAAGCACAGGCTCGAGGCGTGGGCTCTAGTAGTTACAGCTCATGGGCTCAGTAGTTTTGGTCCCCGGCCTCTTTAGAGCACACGTTCAATAATTGTGGCACTCAGGCTTAGCTGTTCCTCAAATATCGAACCTGTGTCTCCTGCATTGGCAGGCAAATTCTTTACTGCTGAGCCACCGGGGAAGCCCAAGCATATTTTAAAATTATACTTTTATATATACTTAGAGAAACACTTTTATAAACTTCACAAATAGAAATATGTGATCCTAATGTGGACATGAGAATGTCAGAGATCTTGTCTATCTTAAATTCTGTGTCCCTAGTGCTCAGACACTATCTGGCATCTAGAAAGTGCTCAATAGTTTTTGAATGAATGAAAAATGCTATTTCACAACATCTATCCTGAGAAGTGTCCCATATCACATATACGTTCTACCTCATTCTTTTTAACAGCAAATTTTACTCCATTTTCTAAATTTGTCATAATGTATTTAATTGAGGCTGTGTGATGAACATTTAGGTTCTTTCTGACCTTTTCTCTTAGCAGACTAAATTAATGAGAATAACACACAATGCTTCTCACATGTTGCTTTTACACTCTGATGCTTATTTTTTTTTTTTTTTTAGGAATATGCCATAAAAATTGATCATCCCATTACAGGTTTGGGGTTTATCTATTTTGAAGAAAACCTATTACAGTTGCTTAAACATGAAAACACCAGTAAAAAGTGTGGCACTCATTGACAAACAGCCAAAGTGACATCCCTGGCATCTAAAAAAAGTAAGTATTTTAGAAAAAAGTGGTCACTTAAATTGTTTTTAATTTGTCAAATCTCTCAGGATTGAATAGATGTTATCTGTGAACTGACTGTAGGAAGCTGTGCTTGTTTACCAGTTTGCTCTTGGACAATTTACTAGGAATTAAAAGATGAAAAATTTTTAACAATGAAAGTATTGCTTACATAGCAGAATAGGTATAAACAATTTAAAACAACTCAAATATTTCAGATTGAGAGGAGCAAAAACATCTGGGGAGAATTCCTTGGTTCATTAAAATTATCACCTGGGTCCCACACCTCCTTTCATTCTGAAAAAAAGTCCCACTGGTCAATGGAACACTGAAATGTTATTTGATTTATAAAAGATAGCTAAATATCACAGTCTAAGAAAATGTGAAATATACCTGGAAAAATAGAGAACAGAGAATCTCATGAATGTGCCCTCCGAAGAACTGGGAGATTCGGTTCAGTTCAGTTGTTCAGTCGTGTCCGACTCTTTGCAACCCCATGAATCCCAGCACGCCAGGCCTCCCTGTCCATCACCAACTCCCGGAGTTCACCCAGATTCACGTCCATCAAGTCAGTGATGCCATCCAGCCATCTCATCCTCTGTTGTCCCCTTCTCCTCCTGCCCCCAGTCCCTCCCAGCATCAGAGTCTTTTCCAATGAGTCAACTCTTCGCATGAGGTGGCCAAAGTACTGGAGTTTCAGCTTTAGCATCATTCCTTCCAAAGAAATCCCAGGGCTGATCTCCTTCAGAATGGACTGGTTGGATCTCCTTGCAGTCCAAGGGACTCTCAAGAGTCTTCTCCAACACCACAGTTCAAAAGCATCAATTCTTTGGCGCTCAGCCTTCTTCACAGTCCAACTCTCACATTCATACATGACCACAGGAAAAACCATAGCCTTGACTAGACGAACCTTTGTTGGCAAAGTAATGTCTCTGCTTTTGAATATGCTATCTAGGTTGGTCATTGGTTTCCCATAAATACTTGATTCACAGAACGGAGATTTATCTCCTGACCAATGAATATCCGCCAAGAATTTCTCTCCATCCTCAAGGCAATGAATTCACTGCTTGGATGGTGGTTGGCCATCCTCCTCTTTGCACTCCCTGCCAATAAAAACAGCCTTCAGTAGATTGGCCTGCAGCTTGCTGGAGCACGTGTTTTCCAAATCACTGTTCCTCTGCTATTCCTGACTCAATTTCTGATAATTCATCCTTGCCTTAGTTTACCTCCGTTAACAAAGCTATAGATGTCAAATTTAAACCAGCTGAGACAAATCAGGAAATTCAGTCACACACAACCAGGAAGTACAGTGTGAAGCTGGCTCAGCCGTATTCAAGGTTTCATGTATCCTCGGGGCTGGCTCCTGTTTGACTTCTGAGCTCTCCTGCCTTGATATGTTACCTCTTTTTCTCCTGCCCACAGTTTTTTCATGCAGCCAGGGAAGATGGCCCTTTGTACGGCCAGACTCATATAGTCCAACTTAGCAAATGCAGCAGACAAAATTACTTCTCCTTCTCAGTTTTGGTTGGGCCAGAGTATCTCAGAGACACAGGGTATGGGAGCCTCCAAAGGATGGGGTTGGAGGGATGATATATATATAAAGCTAAGTTTGGTGATGGACAGGGAGGCCTGGCGTGCTGCGGTTCATGGGGTCGCAAAGAGTCAGACACGACTGAGCAACTGAACTGAACTGAAGTTACACAGTTAAGGAACTAACAGCCTCATGGGAAAGACAAGAGTAAACAGAAAGCTGTAGTTTTGTGACACTGTGTGCTCAGAAGACCAGAGAGTGAGCTCCCAAATCTTTGTTTTTAAAAATGGATTCAACCTTCCATGGTTAATATCAACATTGCCTCATCTGAGTACAAGCATAGTACTTGAACTTTATACTTCATTTCTCTTAAGTACAACATTTTCTCATGCAAAACTGTATTGTAGCTTACTCAGCCCTCCTCCCCTACCTTCCTCCCATCCACCACGCCCCTAATCTCAAGAAGACAAAAGAAGCTTATTCTGACTTTCAAATGAGCAACGTTTTCTAGTCTATTTCCCCAGATATGTCAAGCTTATTTTTTTCAGGTGTGTTTCTGTATACATTATCATCCATTAAGATTTCAAATAGTATTTTGGGGGGTACAAGGGAGCACAGAAGCACCAGAAAAATTAAATAAATGCCAGTTTCTAAAGTAAACTTCCCCTTTCATGGATCATAACCTTGTTGTGGCAAAGGGGCTTGTGTAACTCCATGAAGCTGTGAGCATTGCTGTGTAGGGCCACTCAGGACAGATGGGTCATAGTGGAGAGTTCTGATAAAATGTGGTCCACTGGAGAAGGAAATGGCAGCCTACTTCAGTATTCTTGCCTGGAGAACCACATGAAAAGTATGAAAAGCAAAAAATAAAAAATAAAAATATGACACCAGAAGATAAGCCCCTCCCAGATTGAAAGGTGTCCAATATGCTACCAGGGAAGAATGGAGGGCAATTACTAATAGCTCCAGAAAGAATGAAGCAGCTGGGCCAATGCAGAAATGACACTCAGTTGTGGATGTGTCTAGCGGTGAAAGTAATTGATGCTTTTGAATTATGATGCTGGAAAAGACTCTTGAGAATCCCTTGGACTGCAAGGAGATCAAACCAGTGAACCCTAAAGGAAACCAACCCTGAATATTCGTTGGAAGGACTGATGCTGAGGCTGAAGGCCCAATACTTTGGCCACTTGATGCAAAGAACTGACTCACTGGAAAAGACCCTGATGCTGGGAAAAGACTGAAGGCAAAAGGAGAAGGGGGAGGCAGAGGAAGAGATGGTTAGATAGCTCAATGGACATGAATTTGAGCAAACTCCGGGAGATGGAGGTCAGAGAAGCCTGGTGTGCTGCAGTCCATGGACTTGCAAAGAGTCAGACACGACCCAGCAACTGAACAACAAAAAAGTAAACTTCAGGCAGCCTCATTCTGAAATGTCTTTTGGAACACATGTAAAAGCTCAGATATTTAAATTGAAGGACACTTAAAAAGTCAATATTTAAATGTTGAGACATTTCTTCATAGGATTCTGAAGAGAAAACAAAATATAAATGATAAAATTTGATAATAAAAATAAGCAGAACTGAAGCATGCATAAAGGTTGACTCATTTAGGTAAATTCCTCAGAGCCCAGCTGGCATTTCCATGGGTGGTGATAACAAAATTAGTTTTTAGGATGCCCAAAGCTGATTTCCTAAGACCAGCAGAGAAACTCAGAAAGTGATGGTAAGCTTTTAAAAAGTGACTTTGATTTCTATAAAAAAAGAAAACATTTTTAGACATTGCCAGAGGTGCTTAGGAACAATACATTGCATGATGCTGATCCTGACCCAGAAAGATAAACAAGCCATTTACAATGCTTTTATCCATGGCTCCCTTAAAGTTAGCTGGAAAGTTAGCTGGAATCTTGGGGACCATAAACACTATATAATGAATGTATCCTAGAAAAATTACTGAATGTATCCTAGAGTTGATGGCATTACTGACTCAATGGATATGAGTTTGAGCAAGCTCCGGGAGTTGGTGATGGACAGGGAAGCCTGGTGTGCCACAGTCCATGGGGCTGCAAAGAGTCAGACACAACTGAGCAGCTGAACTGATCCTAGAAAATAATGAAAGCTTGGAGAAGCTATAGACAACTCAGCACTTCCTCTGTGGGATATTCCTGTCTATTTAGAACTTTTATGCAAAAGAGTTAAAGTCTGACCTAGGCAGGGGGGTACTAAAGGGAACAGGCCAGTAGAGACAAACACTGAAATCAAGGAGCTGAAGGGAGTCAGGAAGGACTGGTATCCTGATGTTTTAGGAAAATGAGGAAATTCTGCAAAACACTGATGGTTTGCAGCTGGTAAAAATGCAAAGAAGAGCAGTTTCCCTGGTGGCTCAGTGGTTAAAAAAAAAAAAAAAAATCTGCCTGGTAATGCAGAAGACACGGGTTCCATCCCTGGTCTGGGAAGATCCCCCACACTGCAAAGCCACTAAGTCTGTGAGCCACAGCTACTGGGGCCTACATGCTCTAGGGCCCACAAGCCGCAACTACTGAAGCCCACGTGCCTACAGCCCACGCTCCACAACGAGAGGGGCCACCACAATGAGAAGCCCCAGCACAGCACGAAGAATAGCCCCCGTTCGCTGCAACTAGAGAAACAGAAAAGACTAACAGAAAGCAAACATATTCTAAAACTGGGCAAATATGGTTGTTGAGAGCTGGCATCGAAGAAAACCTGCATGCTCTGCGTGTGGTTTTTTCCTGTCTGAAAACAGAAAGGTCTCTTTTAGAATAAGCAAATCGAATTCAGTTTGGCTTTATTATCACTCAAAAATAGGCAATGGCCGTTTCAATCCTGCTCATATGTATACTGTTTTGCTTTGAGTTAGTTGCATTTAACAGATTTTTACTTTCATAGAACTATAAACAGAATGGACAACATGCTGGACTCACCCTCCTATTACTTAGGCCCAGTGCGGCTATAATTTATGCAGCCAGAGCTGGCCAGGTTGCAGATTTGTTGTTTTTGTTCAGTTGCTAAGTCATGTCTGACTCCTTGCAACCCCATGGACTATAGCCTGCCAGGCTCCTCTGCCCATGGAGTTTTCCAGGCGAGAATATTGGAGTGGGTTGCCATTTCCTTCTCCAGGGGATCTTCCCAAGCAAGGGATCAAACCCACGTCTCCTACATTGGTCTCTACCAAAATACCCATTCTCAAAGAAGGAGAAAAAAAAATCTGCAAAGGCTCTACCTAAGATACCCTACTGTCCCTGTTAGGAGACTGCCCTTTGCACTATGCAGCAGAATACTTACCATTAGTATCTGAACATCTCTCCTACAGAGAAACGTGAAGGTGACAGGGGCTGCACTGCACAGGAATCCTCAAATGACAAATGGATCACAGGGTCTTTTTGAAGCAGCATCTTCTCAGATGCTTGTGTATAAACTAAATAACAAGGGGGAGGGCAATGACAAAGACAGTCTTCTAAGGCATTGCATGTTAACTACCAATTAAAACCAATGATAAACAAATCCGTAGTAATTAGTTAGAACATTATATACATACATGTATCATATATATATATTTATATTAGGATGTATATATATATACATAACTCAATGAATCTATGAACCATGCCATGTGGGGCTACCCAAGACGGATGGGTCATAGTAAAGAGTTCTGACAGAATGTGGTCCGCTGGAGAAGGGAATGGCAAACTACTTCAGTATTCCTGCCTTGAGAACAGCATGAACAGTACGAAAATGCAAAAAGATAGGACACTGAAAGATGAACTCCCCAGGTCAGTAAGTGCCCAATATGCTACTGGAGATCAGTGGAGAAATAACTCCAGAAAGAATGAAGAGAAGGAGCCAAAGCAAAAACACCACCCAGTGGTGGATGTGACTGGTGATGGAAACAATGTCTGATGCTATAAAGAGCAATATTGCATAGGAACCTGGAATGTTAGGTCCACAAATCAAGACAAATTGGAAGTGATCAAACAGGAGATGGCAAGAGTGAACATCAACATTTTAGGAATTGGCGAACCTAAATGGACTGGAATGGGTGAATTTAACTCAGATGACCATTATATTTCCTACCGTGGGCAACAACCCCTTCAAAGAAATGGAGTAGCCATCATAGTCAACAAAAGAGTCTGAAATGCAGTACTTGGATGCAGACTCAAAAACGACAGAATGATCTCTGTTCGTTTCCAAGGCAAACCATTCAATATCACAGTAATCCAAGTCTATGTCCCAACCAGTAATGCTGAAGAAACTGAAGTTGACCAGTTCTACAAAGACCTACAAGATCTTTTAGAACTAACACCCCCAAAAGATGTCCTTTTCATTATAGGGGACTGGAATGCAAAAGTAGGAAGTCAAGAAACACCTGGAGTAACAGGCAAATTTGGCCTTGGGGTACAGAATGGAGGAGGGCAAAGGCTAATGGAGTTCTGCTAAGAGAATGCACTAGTCATAGCAAACACCCTCTTCCAACAACACAAGAGAAGACTCTACACATGTACATCACCAGATGGTCAACACCGAGATCAGATTGATTATATTCTTTGCAGCCAAAGATGAAGAAGCTCTATACAGTCAGCAAAAACAAGACCAGGAGCTGACTGTGGCTCAGATCATGAACTCCTTATTGCCAAATTCAGACTTAAATTGAAGAAAGTAGGAAAAACCACTAGACCACTCAGGTATGACCTAAATCAAATGCCTTACGATTATACAGTGGAAGTGAGAAATAGATTTAAGGGACTAGATCTGATAGACGGATTGCCTAATGAACTGTGGATGGAGGTTCATGACATTGTACAGGAGACAGTGATCAAGACCATCCCCAAGAAAAAGAAATGCAAAAAGGCAAAATGGCTGTCTGAGGAGGCCTTACAAACATCTGTGAAAAGAAGAGAAGTGAAAAGCAAAGGAGAAAAGAAAAGATATAAGCATTCTGAATGCAGAGTTCCAAAGAATAGCAAGGAGAGATAAGAAAGCCTTCCTCAGCGATCAGTGCAAAGAAATAGAGGATAACAATAGAATGGGAAAGACTAGGGATCTCAAGAAAATTAGAGATACTGGGGGAACATTTTATGCAAAGATGGGCTCAATAAAGGACAGAAATAGTATGGACGTAAGAGAGGCAGAAGATGTTAAGAAGAGGTGGCAAGAATACAAAGAAGAACTGTACAAAAAAGATCTTCATGACCCAGATAATCACGATGGTGTGATCACTCACCTAGAGCCAGACATCCTGGAATGTGAAGTCAAGTGGGCCTTAGGAAGCATCATTATGTACAAAGCAAGGGGAGGTGATAGAATGGAATTCCAGTTGAGCTATTTCAAATCCTAAAAGATGATGCTGTGAAAGTGCTGCACTCAATATGCCAGCAAATTTGGAACAGTCAGTAGTGGCCACAGGACTGGAAAAGTTCAATTTTCATTCCAATCCCAAAGAAAAGCAATGCCAAAGAATGCTCAAACTACTGCACAATTGCACTCATCTCACATCTAGTAAAGTAATACTCAAAATTCTCCAAGCCAGGCTTCAGCAATATGTGAACTGTGAACTTCCAGATGTTCAAGCTGGTTTTAGAAAGTAGAGGAACCAGAGATCAAATTGCCAACATCTGCTGGATCATGGAAAAAGCAAGAGAGTTCCAGAAAAACATCTATTTCTGCTTTATTGACTATGCCAAAGCCTTTGACTATGTGGAGCACAATAAACTGTGGAAAATTCTGAAAGAGATGGGAATACCAGACCACCTGACCTGCCTCTTGAGAAACCGGTATTCAGGTCAGGAAGCAACAGTTAGAACTGGACATGGAACTACAGACTGGTTCCAAATAGGAAAAGGAGTACATCAAGGCTGTATATTGTCACCCTGCTTATTTAACTTATATGCAGAGTACGTCATGAGAAATGCTGGACTGGAAGAAGCACAAGCTGGAATCAAGATAGCTGGGAGAAATATCAACAACCTCAGATATGCAGCGGAGAAGGCAATGGCAACCCACTCCAGTGTTCTTGCCTGAAGAATCCCAGGGACAGGGGGAGCCTGGTGGGCTGCCATCCATGGGGTCGCACAGAGTCGGACACGACTGAAGCGACTTAGCAGCAGCAGCAGATATGCAGATGACACCACCCTTATGGCAGAAAGTTAAGAGGAACTAAAGAGCCTCTTGATGAAAGAGGAGAGTGAAAAAGTTGGCTTAAAGCTCAACATTCAGAAAACAAAGATCATGGCATCATTTCATGGCAAATAGATGGGGAAACAGTGGCAGACTTAATTTTCTTGGGCTCCAAAATCACTGCAGATGGTGACTGCAGCCACGAAATAAAAAGACCCTTACTCCTTGGAAGGAAAGTTATGACCAACCTAGATAGCATATTAAAAAGCAGAGACATTACTTTGTCAACAAAGGTCCATCTAGTCAAGGCTATTATTTTTCCAGTAGTCATGTATGAATGTGAGAGTTGGACTATAAAGAAAGCTGAGCACCAGAGAATTGATGCTTTTGAACTGTGGTGTTGGAGAAGACTCTTGAGAGTCCCTTGGACTGCAAGGTGATCCAAACAGTACATCCTAAAGGAGATCAGTCCTGGGTGTTCTTTGGAAGGATTGATGCTGAAACTGAAACTCCAATACTTGTGGTCACCTGGTGCAAAGAGCTGACTCATTGGAAAAGACCTTGATGCTGGGAAAGATTGAAGGTGAGAGGAGAAGGGGACAACGGAGGATGAGATGGTTGGATGGCCTCACTGACTCAATGGACATGAGTTTGGGTAAACTCCAGGAGTTGGAGATGGACAGGGAGGCCTGGCATGCTGCAGTCCATGGGGTCACACAGAGTCGGACATGACTGAGTGACTGAACTGAACCTATATACATACTCCCTAAAGGCTAGTCTTGACCACTAAACTGGTGGCTCTTAACCAACAGATGGGTAGAATATGTAGAAAGGGACATGCAGCCTTAGCTGTGCCAGGCCTGCAAACCCAAACTTCTCACATACTGCATGAAGATCAAGAAAAGGGGTGGACATGGAAACTTCAAAACTCAAGCCTTCAAGAGACATTTCTTTTGATTAATTAATAAATGCAATCCAATCCAGTAGTCATGTATGGATGTGAGAGTTGGACTATAAAGAAAGCTAAACACCAAAAAATTGATGCTTCTGATCTGTGATGTTGGAGAAGACTCTTGAGAGTCCCTTGAACTGCAAGGAGATCCAACCAGTCAATCCTCAAGGAGATCAGTCCTGAATATTCATTGGAAGGACTGATGCTGAGGCTGAAACTCCAATACTTTGGCCACCTGATGCGAAGAGCTGACTCATTTCAAAAGACCCTGATGCTGGGAAAGATTGAAGGTGGGAAGAGAAGGGGATGACAGAGGATGAGATGGTTGGATGGCATCACCAACTCAATGGACATGAGTCTGAGCAAACTCCGAGAGTTGGTGCTGGACAGGGAGGCCTGGTGTGCTGCAGTCCATGGGGTCACAAAGAGTCAGACATGACTGGACTGAACTGAACGAGCACGATGTCTCTTAAGGCTTGTCTTTAAGAAATACTTAAGAAGCAGCCTAAGGACCCTGGTAGCTCAGTGGTAAAGAAATCGCTTGCCAATGCAGGAGACATGGGTTTGATCCATGATGTGGGAAGACCCCACTGTGGAGCACTAAGCCTGTGAGCCACAACTACTGAGCCTGTGCTCTCGAGCCCAGGAGCCCCAACTACCGAGCCCACGAACCCTAGAGCCCATCTTCTGCAAGAAGAGAAGCCACTGCAATAGGAAGTCCGAGCACCACATCTAGAGGAAAGCCTAGCTGCAGCAAAGACCCAGCACAGCCAAAATAAGTAAACATTACTTTTTTAAAAAAGAACAAAAGAAAGAAAGAGCCTAGGGTAGAGGTCAGTAGTTTTTTTTTCTGCAAAGAATCAGATGGTAAACATGGCTTTGTAGGCTGTACAGTCTCTGTCATGCATACTCAACAGACATTGTATGACAGCAGTCATAGGCAACATGCAAATAAGTGAGTGCTTGTGTTCCAGTGAAAATTTACAAACACTCAGATTTGAATTTTATATCATTTTCAAGTGTCTGATATAAAATTCTCTTTGGTTTCTTCAACCATTTAAAACTGCAGCAGCTATTCTTAACTTGCGGACTATAAAAACGATCTATGGACCAGATTTGACCAGGGGCCATAGTTTGCTGACACCAATATCAACAACACCTGCTCACCCTACTTCAAGCTCTTTCATAAACAAAGGCAAAGAAAACAGGCCCCACCCACGAGAAAGCAACCAGGTGGTAGCTCTTACTACTAATGGACAGCCATGTTAACTCTAGGAGCGAGAGATGGAAAGAACCAATATTTCTTGAAAACCTAGTACTGTGTTTAAACCTGATTTACTCCTCACAACAGTACTATTACAATGTGTATAAGTAATAACGTGTTACTAATACTATGGCATTACATATACATGTACACTTTTCATAGTTGAGGAAAAGCGAGACTCAAAGATTAAGTGCCTCCACCTGGTCCTCAGGTAGGGTTTGAACATGGGTTGGTTTTTTCAGTAAACTTTCAGTGTGGTATTGCAACCTGGGAAGACCTAAGTTGATAGTGAAGAACGGAGGAGTAGAAGCTGTACTCGGAAGAGATGAAACTCAGGAAGACAGACCTTCGGTGCCAGGGTAACCAGGCATGCCTGAATTAGAGCACAGAGGAGGGAATGCGAGAATTCGCTGCTCTCCTGGCGTAACAGTCCCAGAGGCCACCCCAGATCAACCCAAACTGACTGGAGCATTTGACCCCCAGATTGGCCTGCCATGGTAGAGACAGGCAGCCCAGCAGCAGATCATTAATTTAATTCAGCCGGACCATATAGCAGGTAAACCCCAGTGCAAGGGCTACGGCTTTAGCACTGCTGTTCCAAGAAATGGTAGTTAGATTGACTTCCGGTATTTCCTCTTCTCTCTTTTTTACAATTGTAGCCTATATTAATTTTATAGAAACTTTAGAAAAATACAGATAAGGGATATAAAAACTCCCCATCAACATAATCACAGTGACATTTTTGTATAATATCCTTTACATTCTATATGTTAAAGTAGGACTATGCTATTCATACCACTTTTTGCACTAAATATATATATCATGAACATGTTTTTGTGTCATTTCCCAAAATCTAATTTGCAAAATGTCCCAGAAAACAAAGCAAACTGACCATAATCAAATAGATTTGTGCAATGCTGTACTGTCCCAGCCTCAGACGTTAACAATGGCTGTTTGATTAGACCAAAGGCTGGCAAAGAGCTCCAGTAGAGAAACCTGGGTCACTTTGCCCGGAGTATCTCTTATTGAACCTATTTAATCATGGAATCTTTCTAGAACATTTGGAAAATTAACGTTCTACAGAATATCTTTGGTGTAAAGCTGTTCTATATCATTTGTAATGGATGTACCATATTCCATTGTTAAAGGGTTCATTAGAACTAAATATGGAGATTGTTTTCAAGTTTTCACTATTATAAACAATATATGCCACCAGGTACATTTTTGCAACTCAACATTCACAGACACTCATGATAATTCCTTGAACATGCAATTGCTTGGTCAAGGATATGAATATTTTTAAAGTTTTTAAGAAATGGATGTTATAATTTATATAATATTTTATGTGAGAAACTGAATGCTATATTTCACTTTTAATTTTGTTTTGCTAATGACTAATACTTAGGTTCAATAATCAGGCAGATTTTTACTAGATGCTTTGTATTTTGTGACTATGCTAAAAGCAACATGTATTGATTTTATAGAGCGACTGAAACTCTCATAAATGTCTGTTGGCAGCATCTTCTAAAACGAATACATGGAAATTCTACATATTAGTATTCTACTGCTATATAACAAATTACCACAAACTTAAGAACAAAATTATTTTTAGCTTACAGTTCTGTAGATCAGAAGTCCACCACAGCGTGGCTGGGTGATCTGCTCAGAATATCACAAGGCTGAAATCAAGGCGTTGGGGAGGATGAGTCCTCATCTAGAGGCTTTGGGGAGAACCCCACATCCCTAACTCACTGTTGGCAAAATTCAGGACTTTGATGTTGTAGGGCCGATGCCCTGTTTCCTTGCTGGGGGCCAGCTAAGGCCATCCTCTGCTTCTAGAGGCCACTTTCCAGTCCTTGCAAGGTGGACCCCTGTATCCTCAAGCTCCCAACAACACAGCAAGTATTCCTTGCGCTTCATGTCTGACTCCCTCGTCTGCTCCCAGATGAAGAAAGCACTTGCTTTGAAAGCAGCTGTGATTATATTAGGCCCACCTGGTTATCTCCCTATTACAAAGCCCACCTGGAAAACCTATCATTAGGGCAAGGATTCTAAACGGCTGCTTTTATTATGCTGCCTACCTCCTCCTATGATTGAGCAGTTACAGTCCTAGATATATACCCGACAGAAATGAGTGCATGTTTACCAAAACACATGCACAAGAATGCTAACAGAAGCACTACACACATTAACCAGTATCTGGAGTAATTATTCAATAACAATTGTGAAAATTGTGAAATATTTTGATGACTTGAATAGAGAAATGAGAGTGAACAAACTACAACTACTTACAGTGACATGAATGAATTTCACAAAAGTATCGTGGGGGAATAGATAATGTGTTTTGTGGGAGCAAATGGAGGGTACTTAATCAGCCCAGGAAGTCATAGAAAGCTTTCTAAAGGAAGGTACAGCCTTCACTAGGGCTTTCCAGGTGGCACTAGTGGTAAAGAAGCCACCTGCCAATGCAGGTGAAGTAAGAGATGCAGGTTCGATCCCTGGGTCAGGAAGATCCTCTGGAGGAGGGAAAGGCAACCCACTCCAGTATTCTTGCCTGGAGAATCCCATGGACAGAGAAGCCTGGCAGGCTACAGGCCACAGGACTCCAGAGTCAGACGTGACTGAAGCAACTTAGCAAGCATGCACGCAGAGCCTTCTTTGCAAAGAAATAGAGTGAGTGATGGGGACCGGGAGGACAGGACTGAACTAACTGAAAGAATATGAATAGAAGTTACACATCTGTAAAAAGTATCAGCAGATGGGTATTATGAATGGACGGCAAAACAGTAGGGGTAAAAGGTATGCCTAGAGAATTTGGCAGGGGTCAGGACATGGAGAACCTTGCAAGCCATATTAAGAATATTGACCTTAATCCTTTAAGTGACAGGAACATGGGAGGTACTGGAAAACAAAAGAACATAGATAGTTTATGTTTAGAACACCGACATGGCAAAGCAGATGATCATGTTAAAAGAAAATATGGAGGAAACTATACTAGTTAGGAGGCTATTCAAGGAATATAGGTGGGACATTATGGGAGCCTGAGTGAGCTGGAGAGGGACAATATAAGAAGCATGGATGCCCTGTACCAACCTCCCTTTCAGACACTGCTTCTTTAAGTTTTCAGAACATTTTTATAGTTTTTAAATTCTGTGGCCCAATTGTCTCCTAGAAAACATGTGCCAGTCTGGGTTCCCACTAACAATGTGCCCATCTCTCCTAATTTCTGACAAAATGGGTGCTTTATTTTTTAAATCTTCACTAATTGCCTAGGCAAATACAACTGTGTTTGCTCAAATACAACTCTGTGCGCTCAGTCACTCAGTCATGTCCAACTCTTTGCAATCCCATGACTCCTCTGCCCATGGATTTTTCAGGCAAGAATACTGGAGTGGTTTGCCATTTCCTTCTCCAAAATATAACTGTAACTCATTTTTTTTATATTGTGGTTTTGACTGAAAGCATAGTGAACATTTTTAAATGTTTGACTATTTTTATCATTTTTTAAAGTGTCAAGTCATATTATTTGAATTTTTCTAAATGTTTTTTATACTGACCTGTAAGAAGATATATATTAAAGATACTAACCCTTTTGAGGTGCACTTTTCCATATTTGTACCTTTCAATTTTGTTTAGGCTAATTTTTTTTATAATAGCTTCACATTATTAGTTAAATCGACTAATTTTCTGATATTGACTTCTACTCTTAGATTTGTATATTTGAGTTCTTTCTCAAAGCATGATTTGAGGAATATAGATCTTCACCTATATTTTATTCAAGTGCTTTAATAATTCTATTTAAATATTTAATATAGGAGTTAATTTGGTATATAGTTTTTAGATAATTAACTGGCTAAACACTGGCTAATTCATGCTTTCCCCATTGACTTGGAGTGTCACTCTTATATATTAAATTCTTATGTCTTTAAAATGGGCTGTAATTCCTGGTAGAGCAAATTCTCCTATACTATTTTTCTTTTAAAAAATATTCTTGACGATTCTTTTAAGTCAGGGTTAAACTAGCTTCCTAAATGAACTGTTTCCCATCATTTTCTATGCTTTATGTTCTAACAGTTTAAATTCTAAAGAAGATATTGGTTCCTTAAATATTTGAAAGATTTTGCTTATAAAATTATCTAGGTGTTGAAATTCTCTGACATTTGTTTAACTTTGTTTATAGTTTTTGGTCTATACTGTACTATTCATCAAAATTGTTCTTCTCCTAAGAAAGTCATTTAATCAAAATACCCCAAATTATTATAATATCTATAGTTAATCTCTTTTCATTTGTAGTATCATGCATTTATTCAGATTTTCTATTTTTGCCATTTGGCTTTGTCAAAAGGGACATTTTTTGGTCTTTTCACAGATCCACCTCTTAGGTTTAATCTATTCTTTCTTCACACTTTTCCCAGATTTTATTCACTTTCTTGCTTCTTGAACTGATTGTTTGGTTTATTTTTAATGGATAATAATAAAAACATATAATAAAACTCCAGGAAATGATGAAGGACAGGGAAGCCTGGTGCGCTACAGTCCATGGGGTCACAAAGAGTCAGACATGACTTAGTGACTAAAGAACAACAAAGGCTCTGAATTTTCCTTTTAAGTAAAGCTTTTGGGTATATTTTGGATATATAGTTTTTTCTCTTATTTTTATTGACTTAAACTGATTATAATTTGTATTTTCTCTTTCATTAAGAATTAAGATGTTGCTGTGGTTGTTCAGATGCTAAGTCGTGTCCTACTCCTTGCAATCCCATGAACTGCACCACGCCTGGCTTCCCTGTCCTTCGGTATCTGCCTGAGTTTGCTCAAACTCATGTCCACTGAGTCAGTGACACTATCCAACCGTCTCATCCTGTTGCTCCCTTCTCTTCCTGCCTTCAATCTTTCCCAGCATCAGAGTCTTTTCCAATGAGCTGGCTCTTCACATCAGGTGGCCAAAGTATTGGAACTTCAGCTTCAGCATCAGTCCTTCCAATACATATTCAGAGTTGATTTCCTTTAAGATTGACTGGTTTGATCTCCCAGAGAGATCCAATGGACTCTCAAGAGTCTTCTCCAGCACCACATGTTCAAAACCAACAATTCTTTGGCGCTCAGCCTTCTTTATGGTCCAACTCTCACATCCATACATGACTTCTGGAAAAACTATACCTTTGGCTATACGGACCTTTGTTGGCAAAGCTATTGTATGCTTTTTAATATGCTGTCTAGTTTTGTCATGGCTTTTGTTCCTATGAACAAGCATCTTTTAATTTCATGGCTGCAGTCACTGTCCATAGTCATTTTGGAGCCCAAGAAAATAAAATATGTCACTATTTCCACTATTTCCCCATCTATTCCCTATGAAATAATAGGACTGGATGCTATGTTCTTCATTTTTTGAATTTTCAGTTTTAGGCCAGTTTTTTCTTTCCTCTTTCACCTTTATCAAGAGGCTCTTTAGTTCCTCTTTGCTTTCTACCATTAAAGTGGTATCATCTGCATTTCTGAGGTGGCTGACATTTCTCCCAGCAATCTTGATTCCAGCTTGTGAGTCATCCATCCCAGCATTTCGGCATGATGTACTCTGCATATAAGTTAGATAAGCAGGGTGACAATATACAGCTTTGAGGTACTCCTTTCCCAATTCTGAATCAGTCCCTTGTTCTATGTCCAGTTCTAACTGTTCCTTCTTATCCTGCATACAGGTTTCTCAGGAGGCACATAAGGTGGTCTGGTATTCTCATCTCATCTCTTTCAGAATTTTCCACAGTTTGTTGTGATCCACACAGCAAAGGCTTTAGTGTACTCAATGAAGCAGATGATTTTTTGGAATTCCCTTGCTTTTTCTATGATCCAGTGGACATTGGTAATTTGATCTCTGCTTCTTCTGCCTTTTCTAAATACAACTTGTACATCTGGAAGTTCTTAGTTCACACGCTGTTGAAGCCTAGCTTGAAGGATTTTGAGCATAATCTTGCTAGCATTTGAAATGAGTGCAACTGTAATTTGAATGCTCTTTGGCATTGCCTTTCTTTGGGATTGGAATGAAAACTGACCTTTTCCTAGTCCTGTGGCCACTGCTGAGTTTTCCAAATAAGATGGCATATTGACTGCAGCATTTAAACAGCATCATCTTTTAGGATTTGAAATAGCGCAATTGGAATTCCATCACCGCCTCTTAGCTTTGATCATAGAAACGATCACTTGACTTCACACTCCAGGATGTCTGGCTCCAGGTGAGTGACAACTTGTTATGAATTGTTCCCTTTACTGCCTGCTAGTCAGAAAGTGTAATCTCTGTTATTTATTGTCTTGTATCTTATATTTTTTAACACGTTTCATAAATAGTTGAAAAGATGTATACTACCAAAGTCATCTCTTATTTAGGTAAGATTGCAATTCTGTAGTTTTCATGAAATTCTCCTGACTTTTTTTGTTTCGTGTATTTTGATGGAATGTTACTAGCCACTGTTACATCTTCAATATAGAATATTGAAGATGTATAAAAAGTAATCCCTTCTTTCATCCATTTTTTCATTAAATTCTATTCTTTTCTGATTTTAATATGATAACTCTTAAACAAGGCAGAGGCCAACAAAAAAATAATTTATTTTTACTGGATAAAGATAATCCTTGTTATTTCATTTTAAGTGAAGCTCTTGTGAAATATGCACCCACACAATTTCATATTTTGATTCAACTGAAAATCTAACTTTAAATAAGGAAATTTAGGTGCCATGTGGATTCTACTTTCCTTTTTTTTGTCTGTTTCTATATCTCCTTTCTTTTTCCTATCTTGTGCTATGTATTGATCAAGGCTCTTTCTGCTTTTTAAATTTTCTGCAAATTGTATGAGAAATAACTATTTTATGATTTTGTACCTTCTAATTACTCTTCCCCTTCCCCAACCAGATGTCTGTTTCCACTATTCTAATGCAGCACTAATAAGTTTCACCAATTAACTCAAATACCTCATTTCAATACTTTGGACACATTTTAGCACTAGTCTTACTACAGCTCCCAGTGACATTCAACAGAATTGATTAATTTTCCCCCACCCCCACCCCGTCCCTTATTCTGTTGTTGTTTAGTCGCTAAGTCATGTCCAACTCTTGTGATCCCATGGACTGTTGCCCACCAAGCTCCTCTGTCAATGGGATTTCCCAGGCAAGAATACTGGAGTGGCTTGCCATTTTCTTCTCCAAGGGATCTTTCTGACCTAGGGATCTTCCTGACCTAGGGATCTTGCTGACCTAGGGATCAAACCCACATCTCCTATTTGGCAGGCGGGTTCTTTACCACTGAGCCACCTGGGAACCCCAGTGCATTATTCTAGGACCTGCAGTTTTCTAAGTTTTGTTACTTCTTCAGCTACCTTTCTGTCCCCCTCCCTTCTCCTCTGTTCTAGACTTTCTCTCTATTCTACCACAGGTGATCCCACCCATTCCTGTGGCGTCAGTTACCTCAAACATGCCTGTGACTTCCAAATCTCCAGTCCACACTTCTGTGAGTTCTAAACTAGTATGTATAATTGTTGTTCTCTCAACACGTCCCTGTGATGTCTACGGGCAATATGTCCACTGACGAGTCTACAACTTTCCTTCACACCAGCCATCTCCTTTCCTCCACCTCATCCAACTGCATTAACCTGTTGCTCAGCCCATAATAACCTGAGGGTCATGACTGGAGCTTTTATTCATTCACCCCTGACATCCTAATATCTTCAAGTCCAAATGATTCTTCCCCCAAGGCATTTTTGGAACTATTCACTTCTTCCTACCGCCACTGAGCCAAATAATCATCATCTCTTGCCTGGACTAATACCAGTCTCCCTGCTTCCATTCTTGCCCCTCTAAAATCCATTTTCTACCCACACCCAGAAAGAGCTTCTTGAAAAATGTGTATCTGATCATAACCTTCTTCTGCTTGTAACCTTCCATGAGATTTCCCCCTCTGAGAATCAAAATCAAACATTACACTGTAACCTGCAATATAGGCCTTATAATCTGGCCTGTGCCAACCACCCCATCCACTCTCATCTTCCTTGTTTATGCTCCAGCCACCCCTTCCTCGAGTTCCTCCAAAATCCTGATCACCCTCCTGCCAAACTCCTCGCACTGGCTCTTCTCACTTCTTCCATATCTGCAGGCCTGGCTCCCCCGTGTCACCCAGCTCCCAGCTCATATGTTTAAGTCCCCCCAGGGAGACTCAACCTAAAGTAGGCTTTCCCCAACACCCAAGTCACCCAACTCTATTTTCATCGCCCTGCTGATCACTGTCTGAAATTATATGGATACTTGGTTTACTTGTTTATGGGTTTTCATCCCCTAACTTATAAACTCCATGAATGAAGAGAGTTTGTGTGCTTTTGTCACCTTTGTGTCCTCAGTGACAACAATGCGTGGCACGAACAGTTGCTCAATAACATGGGTCAAATGCAAATAACCTGATGTAGTAGGCACAGAAAGACAGAGGCTTCAGTTCAGCAGATCCAGATTTAAATATGGTCTACACCACTTACTAGAATGTGTTAGCAAGTTAGTAATTTCCCCCATCTGAAATATGTGGATAACAGTGGTATCTTCTGTAAGGAGCTGTACAGAGCTGCTGTAAAGATAAAATGAGAAAAAAGCACTGAACACTTGGCACTGTGACACACAATGAAAGCTTAATAAATACTAGCTAGCTAGTATCTACTTATACTAGATTATACTGTGATTAGATTTTAGAATATTTAGACGAAATTACACACACACACACACACACACACTTTGGTGTTCATCTTCACTTGGTTTTATGGTTTTACTGTTTTGCCTTTGAGACTCCAATTTGAGTTCTTATCAATACCATATCTCAAGAGAATAATCTGAGTAATGTTCTCTGACTAGTTCCTAGTATACCCCAGAATAGTTATAAGCTTTATAGACCTCTTTAAGTGATTTACCTGAAAATATAAATATTCCCTTCCAGTATAATACAGTAGTTTAATGCAGCCTCCATTCCATCTCCTTCCTCAGAGGTCTGTGAATAGTAAATACAGACAGGTCTACACAAATATCTCACATTGAAGGGCCTAAGTAAGTCATCTTTGTACTCATCATAAAACCCTGTGAGCACTGGTTAAAGAGGTAACCTCCAGTATGACAAAAACACACCCCTCTTAGAACACAAATGGCTAGAACAATTTGATCTTTATCATTTATTATTTTTATTTGGACAACTTATATACATATGTACAAAATACCTACTGTCAGAATCCTCTTATAATTTCATTTGATTTACAAAAATGGGACAGCAAAATAACTTAGGTCACTAATACTGTACAAAAATAAAACTGATTAAACAGTTGTAAAGATCAGTATCTTACAGTGTTACAGATCATTTATCTGTTGTGAAAGAACATCTCAATCTATCCAGAGTGATGAGTACTGTGCTAAATCTACCTGCAAACTGACAACTAATCAGTTTCTGTAATTATAACTACCAAATATAATTCTCAAAAGAAGCATGATGTAGGGCTACACACCTTAAAGCCAGGGCATCGTTCCACAGTGGTGAAGGGCTTTCTTCTTCCCTAACCAAGGAGAGGAGTTCTCTTAACTCTAAAACTATTTAAATTTTCCAGAATATGACAACTACTTACAGTATTAGATAGAACAATTTCTCTTTCTTTTTAAACACCTGCAATAGTCTTTCAAAAAAATTCAGTTTGGTTAAAAAAGTAAACAAAAATTACTATCCTGCATTTGGATTTTTTAAAGTTAAATCCATGGTCTTTTTAATATAAAAAGTAACTGTTTCATAGTTTTAGTGTTCAATGAACTCTAGTAGTCCTATTTGAACCATATCTTGATAGAGTAAATCTAATTAGAATGCTGGTTCCTGTTTTGTTACGTGTTAAAACAGGAGTTATCACAAAGAATAAAAAGCCTTGAGTTTATACGTTATATTATTATAACATATAAGAGAATATCAAATGTGAGTTCTTCAACGACTTGAAAAGGCAAGTACAACTTTTTTTTGGGAAGTAAATTGTGCATTTTTTTTTTAAACAAGTTGCTGCATTTACATCCATCTAAGTGCTGGACAAAAGCCATATATAGATTTACTCCTGAAACTGTAAAGATTGTCTTTCACTGACTTTGCTTGGTTTTCCTTCATTTCGTTCTGTGAGGGAAAGATGAGTTTGTACAAGTTAGTGGGTTGCTAGGCAACCCCAAACTCCTCACTCATTAAAAGGCAGCGTGCAGAGGATCACAAGCAGAACCATTCCATGAGTTCAGTAAGAAACAGGCAGCCTAACCTATTTCGTATGGAAGAACAGATGTCCTTAAAACTTATTTTGGACACAGAAATTAAAATTTGGTTTAAAATAAGCGTTTCAAAAATCTGAAACAGAGGTAGAAAGTGTTCTTTATTTTTCCTGACATGTTTTCCCGTGAGAAAACACTTTCCTTTTTATCCCATGGACTGATCCCAGTCCCTAATGTTAAAAGCAGTTCTTTTTATAGAACTACTAATGCAACTACACTGGTTAAACAAATCAAGGAAAAACGCCGTGCAGGTGATGGCTACTGTACTGGAAGTTGGAATCAGCTGTGACCCATGCTTGCTGCAAGAGCCCACACTGGTTCTGAACTGGAAACAAGCATGTGTCAGGTGAAATGATGAGTTCACCAATAGGTGGGCACCCCAGGTTTACACAACACATCTCATAGCACACGTATAAACTAGAGTGCACCATAGCTCCCTGTTTTAAATATTAGATAAAATTGTCAGAAAATGCTTCTGATGAAAAAAAGAAATGTAAACATTTCCCCCACCATCAGTGCTGACTCCCCTATTTGAGGTTTCTTCTTAATGATGAAAACTCAGTTCATTTTTCTGACCACATAAAGGCCAAAATTATGTTATCAGATAAATGGCATATTATGGATGTAGTGGTTGAGGCCATTTTAGATACCTGGATACAAGATCTATAGTGGTGAGGCTACTGATGTAAAATGTAAAAGATACAGTGATGTATTTTCATCCCTGCATGTTCCATGTGCCTTCCTTTTCTGAAAGAGACGACTCTGCAGTCTCCTCTGAAATCATTGTGGTCTTTTCCCTTAGCACTCACTACTTACAGGGATGTATTATTTTTCTTTTCACATTTCACCCCCCTTTTCTTTTTACATAACTCTTGCACCTGTTAGTGGGAGTTTTGTAGGAATATGAGATGGTAACCAACAATGCTTTTCCCCAGAAAGCAGACGTTCCCAGAGCTAGTTACCATTATGCACTCATTCAAATAAAACCCAACAGAGTCAAAGCCCTCCTGTTCATGGCATTATGGTACAATAAGATGAGGTTAATTAAAAGGATTGGAAAATTTGGAAAAGTTAATAGAGCTAAAATTCTGTTTGTTTGTTTTTTAAATTAAAAAAAAAAAATACTACCCTCCTTCTCCTTCAGCATCTGTTGTATATATTCTGCCCTCACATCTTTGCCATTTCACAGGGAAACATGTACTGTAAAATAAGCAGATTATAATGCGTTTCCAAACAGAATGTCTGCTTCTATCCTTAAAGCATGTATTTAACTTATTCATCCTCTGCATTAGAAAATAAAAGTGCAGCTTATGTTCAAAAAGTACAATTCATACAAAGCAAGGTTTGAAAGTTCTGTACTTAGTGTAACCTTTCAAAGGTTTGTCTTGATTAGTATAAATTCAGACTGCTTACCCATTGACTATAAGTAACTTTTTTGTTTTCAAGTCTTTAGATGACAGATCATGCTGGAGTAGATGTGCTCTTGCTTGCATAAAGACAGCTGTGCTATGGCGTTTTGTCTCAAAAGGTAACGTGATTCAAGAGAGTGGTTTTGCTAAAGAAACCGAAGCACACTCGTCATTACATTAAAAGGTAAGAAAACAATTCTGAAAGACAGCAAGCAGAAAGGGCCCAGAATCACTGTGTGATGCCACAGGTCAACTCACCCAGTCAGACATATGTACACCAGTGTTGTATCTTTAAAATTCTACCCCAGTCTTGGCCTTACTCCCTCCCCCCACCCACCACCACCCCCCCCAAAAAATTAAGGAGAGGGAAAAAAAAAGCATCTGCCTTCCCTCCCACAGTCAGAGACAGTTCAGAGTTGCCTCTGCAAGGGGACCAAGTGTTGACTTTGATCTCAGGCTACAATGTGCTTTTAAAAACAACGCAGGGAGAGGAAAATTAGACTAGAGACCAAAGAACAGCAACTTCCTATGCTGGCAGCACGCCTCCTGGGGGCCGTGGTTCCCACGTGTCTGTCTGTCCGCTGGGAGTAGTTTGTCCTTCCAGGTCTGTCCCTCCCTGGCTGAGGTGGGCAGCACCTCACAAAGGGTTGGCCAGCGCCTTTTTGGATCGCTTGATCATGCTGGGGTGGAACTCTGTGTGCCGCCGGGCGTGCTTGGTCAGGTGGTCGCTCCTCATGAAGCGCTTCTCGCACAGCGGACAGCGGAACTGCTTCTCCCCTGTGTGGGTGCGGTAGTGGCGAGTCAGCTCGTCGGAGCGGGAGAACTTTTTAAGGCAGTCTGGCCATGTGCAGGGAAAGGGCCGTTCACCTAAGAGGAGGGAATCAGGGACAGAGGTTAAAGGTCACCAAAGGTCACCAAAACTCTCCAGGCTGGTCCTGGTGGACTACCCTATCACCATGACTCAAAGGATAAGGCCTCTATGTTCTGGGCTGAACTGTCTGCCCCTATTCAGAGATCAAAGTCCTAACACCCAGTACCTCAGTCAGAATGTAGCTGTATTTGGAGACAGGGTCTTTAAAGAGTTAACTGAGGTTACATGAGGTCATCAGGTTGGGCCCTAATCCAATGACTGGTGTCCTTATGAGAAGAGGAGATTAGGTCACCACCTCACACGGGAAAGGCTGTGTGAAGATGCTGGGAGAAGGTGGCCATCTACCAGCCGAGGAGATGGACCTCAGAAGAAACTGGCTCTGCTAACATCTTCATCTTGGACTCCTGGACTCCAAAACTGTGAGAAATAAATTTCTGTTGTTAAAAGCCAGGGGCCCCCAACTTCTGGGCCATGGACCAATACTTCCTGTCAGATCAGTGGTGGCATTAAATGGCGCAATAAATGTAATGCACTTGAATCATCCTGAAACCATCCCCACCATCTCATCCATGGAAAAACTGTCCTTCATGAAACCAGTCCCTGGTGCCAAAAAGGCTGGAGATCGCTAGTAGGCCACTCAGTCTGTGGAACTTTGTCATGGCAGCCTTAACAAAGTAATACCATGAAGAAACTGCTGAGACTCATCTCTGTTAGGTAAATGAGCTTATACCCAATGGATCCCCAAAGAGCCTTGGAGACTACATTTTCCAGTTTTTTTATGTGCTGTTGCTGGTTTCATGAGTTCTCTCTGAGGATTCAAACCTTAGCCCTTGCTAAGTTTCCTGGCATTGTAGAGATGGAAGAGAACTGAGCATCTAATCCAACCAACCTCCTGCCAGGGGCTGGCATCTCCCCTCAAGTTCCTGGGGGCCTGGCCATCCAGCTTCTGCCTGAACAAGTCTGGTGGCAGAGCCCCATATTTGCCAAGGAAGCCTGCTTGTTTCCGAGCATCCCTGTAATAAACTGGTTACTGATGTGAACCTGTCTCCCTGTGAAGGCCATATTTCAACCCTAAGAATTAGTTTGTTCCCTCTGCCACATAATAGTCCCTTAACTATCTGAAGATTACCATCATGCCTGTCTCTTTTCTTATCTGGATGAAATAATCCCAGGTTCTTCTATATTTCTCATAAAAGAAGAACTCACATTATTCTAAAATAATGGCAGGGATTCCCTGGTGGTCCAGTGGTTGAGAATCCACCTGCCAATGCAGAAGACACAGGTTCAATCCCCGGTCTGGGAAGATCCCACAAGCCACGAGGCTAATAAGCCCACAGGTACTGAAGCCGACATGCCTAAGAGCTTGTGCTCCACAAGCCACTGCAACAAGAAGCCCATGCACCGCAATGAAGATCCAGTTCATTAACAGCCCCTAGAACTGAGGAAATACCCAGTCAAAAATAAATAAGTACAAATTTTAAAATAAACTAAAACAATGACAAAAGCATTACTACGAACAAAGCTAGTGGAGGTGATGGAATTCCAGGTGAGCTATTTCAAATTCTAAAAGATGATGCTGTGAAAGTGCTGCACTCAACATGCCAGCAAATTTGGAAAACTCAGCAGTGGCCACAAGACTGGAAATGGTCCGTTTTCATTTCAATCCCAAAGAAAGGCAATGCCAAAGAATGCTCAAACTACTGCACATTGCACTCATCTCACACCTAGTAAAGTAATGCTCAAAATTCTCCAAGCCAGGCTTCAAGCAACACGTGAACTGTGAACTTCCAGATGTTCAAGCTGGTTTTAGAAAAGGCAGAGGAACCAGAGTTCAAATTGCCAACATCTGCTGGATCATTGAAAAAGCAAGAGAGTTCTAGAGAAACATCTATTTCTGCTTTATTGACTATGCCAAAGCCTTTGACTGTGTGGAGCACAATAAACTGTGGAAAATTCTCAAAGAGTTGGGAGTACCAGACCACCTGACCTGCCTCTTGAGAAACCGGTATGCAGGTCAGGAAGCAACAGTTAGAACTGGACA
This sequence comes from Bubalus kerabau, assembly GCF_029407905.1. Classification (NCBI taxonomy): domain Eukaryota; kingdom Metazoa; phylum Chordata; class Mammalia; order Artiodactyla; family Bovidae; genus Bubalus; species Bubalus kerabau. The sequence goes on from NC_073627.1 coordinate 111,941,523, forward strand.
TGGAACTACAGACTGGTTCCAAATAGGAAAAGGAGTACGTCAAGGCTGTATATTGTCACCCTGCTTATTTAACTTATATGCAGAGTACATCATGAGAAACGCTGGGCTGGAAGAAGCACAAGCTGGAATCAAGATTGCTGGGAGAAATATCAATAACCGCAGATGTGCAGATGACACCACCCTTATGGCAGAAAGTGAAGAGGAACTGAAAAGCCTCTTGATGAAAGTGAAAGAGGAGAGTGAACAAGTTGGCTTAAAGCTCAACATTCAGAAAACGGAGATCATGGCATCAGGTCCCATCACTTCATGGGAAATAGATGGGGAAACAGTGGAAACAGTGGCTGGCTTTATTTTTCTGGGCTCCAAAATCACTGCAGATGGTGACTGCAGCCATGAAATTAAAAGATGCTTACTCCTTGGAAGGAAAGTTATGACCAACCTAGACAGCATACTAAAAAGCACAGACATTACTATGTCAACAGAGGTCCGTCTAGTCAAGGCTATGTTTTTTCCAGTAGTCATGTATGGATGTGAGAGTTGGACTATAAAGAAAGCTGAGTGCCAAAGAATTGATGCTTTTGAACTGTGGTGTTGAAGACTCTTGAGAGTCCCTTGGACTGCAAGGAGATCCAACCAGTCTATCCTAAAGGAGATCAGTCCTAGGTGTTCATTGGAAGGACTCATGTTGAAGCTGAAACTCAAATACTTCGGCCACCTGATGCAAAGAGCTGACTCATTTGAAAAGACCCTGATGCTGGGAAAGATTGAGGGCAGGAGGAGAAGGGGACAACAGAGGATGAGATGGTTGGATGGCATCACCAACTCAATGGATATGGGTTTGGGTGAACTCTGGGAGTTGGTGATGGACAGGGAGGCCTGGTGTGTTGCGGTTCACGGGATCGCAAAGAGTCGGACACGACTGAGCGACTGAACTGAAGTGAACTGAATGACAAAAGTGCATGTACAGACTAATGGTTTCACATGTATTATCTCATGGAATTCTTACATGATACCCCATGAAGGTGGCCCATTTTACAAATAAGGAAACAGGCTTAACACTCCTCAGTGTTTCCACATCCCTTCCATTATCGTTGCTCTCCTCAGATTCCTGCTCCTGTTTCCTTGTCCCACTTAAAATGCAGCTAAGCCTTGCCCTCCAGACATGATCAGGCCAGCACTGCGGGCCTCCTGCCCCCTAGACTGGCAGGGGAGAGTCTGTGTCCACGTTTGTGAGGGACACACACAAGCAGAAAGGCAGAAGGAGCTACTTCGGATGAGAATCGCTTGCTCTTCTTGTGACTGTTACCCCCCCAGCTCTGGGTACCTGCATCCCTGCTCCTCACGCCTTTCCAAGCACAGCCCAAAGCAGCTGCTTCACAGACTCAGGGCACAAACTCTGGTTTCCACAAAAGTCTCCAGACACTCCTTAGGTAGGTGTGAGGAGTGAATATTGTCTCACTCCTGTCCTCACCTTCATGGAACCCAGAGAGAGGCTCCAAGGGCTGGGAGCTGCCCAGTGTGGTGCATCTGAGTCATCCAGAAATGATTCCTTCCCCCAGCTTCTCCTAACCTGTGCCAGAGATGTGAAAATAATGAGAATAACAACAAAATACCGCTATCACCTCTGTGACAATCTATACATGACTAAGATTTTATTTGCTGCTCTCTAAGCAGAGCAACAGTGACACGCCATGTACAATCTACCTGCTCTTATGGGAAACCCGATGTGGGCAAAATGAATTTTTATACACAGATTCACTATACAAAGGTCAAAGTATAAATATTTCCTCCCTGGGCTCTAAGCTGAAAAGCCACAGCAGCTGAAGGCCATATAGCAAGCCCGTGAATTCCCAGCTCTACCCAAGGCAGATGATGTGCAAGGAAGGGGCTTCAAGCTGAATCCTCTGAAAACACCAACAACATAGAGTTGAAAACGACAGTTTTGTAACTTCTGTTGGATTAAAAAGCATTTGTACCCAGTTCAGCAGAACTTTCGAGCAAAAGGCAAAATGCAGGTTTTATCAAAACCCATGAAGTCTGAGCCTCCTGGGGCAAGGACAATGTCATGTCTGACTTTTGAGCTACCTGAGCTGCCAAGCTTTTAAATGCCTCAACTGTGTACTGAGTCTGCTCATCCTCCAGGTCTCTCATAAGACCAAATCCTGCTCAGAATTTCCCAGAACACGGAAAGATTTCTGGGCTATTTCAGAATCAGACAGCAGCAGAGTCCTCTCTAACCTCAATGAAGGCTGTATGGAGAAGTGTTCTTTTAAACATGTTACATTAAAAAATATAATGAATGGTTAGAATTTACAGCATGAAAAGCTGTAAAAAAAAAAAAAAAAAAAAAAAAAGACCAGAAACCCCTCTCTCTGTTCTCCCTACATTGGAGCCCTCTCTTCACTGCTTGATGATCTGGTGGGAGGGAAGTGATGACAAGGAAAAGCTCCGTGTTTTCTCTATGCTTCAAATGCGCATCAGAGGCAGTTTCCTTGAGGGTGTGGTAATGTGGTTTAGTTATTCACTGGCACATGTTTCTTTCAACTGCATCATGAGGAGGGATTAATTTATTTGAATGAATCTGTGTCCATTGTGGGAAAAATGGGTCAGAAGACCACTCCAGCATGTGCTAAGACTGGAAAAGAAATAAGGCATTACCTGTTTCAGCAAGATGGAAGTGATAGTCAGTGGAAAACTGTCATGAAGCCTGAACCGGCTGTGTGTACTGGAGAACTGCTAAGTATATACGTTTACTGCTTTACAAACATTCCAAGTGTAATCAGGGTCCGTTCCCACTGCCTTCACTTTCATTCTGGCTTCTGGCTGTACTTTCTTCACTGCCCCTCACAGTAGTCAAGTGATTGACTGTCCTTGCCCCAACATCCTTTTCCCTGAGCGCTTAAGAGAGGAGAAAGCCACCCACAGGGCCCAGAGCAAATCAGAGCCAATAGTAGCCTTTGTTGGAGTCATGTAATGTGTATAATTCAAGCTTACAGTTTCCAAGCATTTAAAAATAGATCTACTTGGAAGTGAGTTGCTAGTCTAAAAGCTCTAGGATTGTTTTGATTTTTCTTGGATCCTTTGGAAAAGCATTAGGGGCATTTGGTCAATGATCTAAATCAGGAGTTAGCGAACTTCGACCCATAGGTCAAGTTTGACCTGCTGGAATAAACACCATCCTTATACTTAGCTTTTACCAAATGGTTGAAAAAAAAAATCAAACAAATATTTGTGACAGGAAAAAGTCATATGAAATTCAAGTTTTCATGTCCCCATACAAAGTTTCATTGGAACACAATTATGCTCATTGTTTATGTATTATCTATGGCTGCCTTTTTACTTGGGCTTCCCTGGTGGCTCAGCTGGTGAAGAATCCACCTGCAATGCAGGAGACCTGGGTTTGATCCTTGGGTTGGAAAGATCCCCTGGATGAGGGTATGGCAACTCACTCCAGTATCCTTGCCTGGAGAAACCCCATGGACAGAGGAGCCTGACTAGGCAGTGCTGAGTGGTTGTGACAGAGATTGTACGGACCACAAAACCTAAGATATTTACTATCTGGTCCTTTATAAAAAGTTGGCTGACCCCTGATCTCAACCTGCAGGCCTGATTCTCTATCTGGTGCACACCAGAATTTATAAATCTAAATGTCTTCAGGAATCAGACACAAAATAAAAGTGGGTGACATGCCCAGTATATTAGACTGGATCATAGACTGTAGAGGAATCTGGAGCCAACTGGGGAATGCTTTCCACACAGAAAGGCATTCAAACTCCACATCTGATAAAACACTGTACCAGCCAAGCAGTAAGCAGGCAGGGGACTTGAATTCTTCTTGGTGATTTGCAATTTGCAGCCCTTGGAAATCATCCACCTCTTCAACCCAGTGGAGAGTTTGCATACAACCTACTATGGAATGCATTTCCGCATGTTAGTTAACGATAGACACACGTTAAGGTATCTGGAATAATACACATGTTTTGAACCTAGGAAAGTATGGAATGAGGAAATTATACATAGAGAGGAAAGAGAATTTAAGGCTGAATGAGACCGGAGATGATGTGCAGAGAGGGAAGGATGGGCCTCAGAGGGGCTGTGATTTGCCTGCATCCTGCAGCTGGGGGTAAATCAAGTCAGGCCCTTCCTTTCAGCTCAAGTCTAAGATGCCAGAAGAATGGGTAGCCTTCTTTATATATAAAAAAATCATATGGTAAAGCAACAATTAATTAAACAATATTTAAACTTATCTTTCATATTAATGAGAGAGTCACCTTCCTCCTGGGTAGGGGGGGATAAAAAAAAGACATGTACAAGACTAGTGCTTTATTTCTGGTCTTCACAGGAAAACACACCCAGAGGCAGCGACACAATAAAGGCTGCTTTACTGAAGCAGAGCTGTTAACAGCACAAGTTTCTGTGTGTTCTCATTATTTATACACCACTCCCCTCCCCTCCCCTTTCAGCAACAAGCTAAGTGCTTATTATCACTGACAGACTCAGCTCTGAGTATAAAATAAACTAGATCGAAGTGGCTACTGAACACTGCACCAAACGTGTAAAAGATTTTCTTTACAGAGACAGGTCAGGCCTCTAGAAGTCTTCTGGGCCTCCAGTAGGTTCAAGAGAAGTAGTGTAGGGCCTGCTGGCTATGCATTTGCCAACTTGATGGCTCATTGCTTTTAAGAAAAGAACTCTACCCTACCTGGTGATTGGCTGACAATGCCAAGTGAGGCTTATTCTTCTGTGTAAAGTTGTGAAATGAACAGTGCTGAGTGTTCTGCATAGAAGGAGAAAGAGGACAAGCTTGGAGATTGCTAACTGGATACATCTAACCCTGTTCAGGCTCCCCTGAGCTCAGATGGGCAGCCATTGAGGTCCCACCCTAGAGTCTCAACCCTCCCCTCTCTGGCTCTCCTTCCACAATTCCATGGAAGAGCCAAAAATGGGCTAAACCTAATTGACACAAGAGGGTTAAAAACACCCTGATACTTCCACTGCTTTGAGCAAAAGTAACTCAGTCTAGTAAAACAAATCTAATGGAATTAGGCCTCTTTTTCAAAACAGAATTCTAAAAATGCCAATTAATAATCGCAGCATCACACAGATGTACAAAATCAAGGCTGTTTCTTGAGGGAAAATAGTGTTTTTCATAATTACAAAAAAGCAACTAGGATTCCAGAGATAAAAAGATAATTTGATATTGGAAAATCATAATGATATTATTCCTCATTTTAACAGGCTAAATTCACCCCTACTTACCCTCACCTGCTCACACACATCTTGCCTTCAAAAATGTAGAGCAGTATTTGATAAAATTCAACATCTATCCTTTTTTTCTTTTTTAGGAAAACAAAATGGCTCCTTAAAGAATAAAAAACATAGATACAAACATTTCCCCAGCAAGGTCAATAGTAAAAGAAGGTAGCATTCCCACTCAAGTCAAGCTCAAGGCAGGAATAGAGTCCTGCCCCAAACATCACAGTTATTCAAATGTTATTCAGGAAATGCTACTGAATGCAATTAGATAACAAATTGAGAAGTAAATTGTGGGAAGGAGGAGGCAAAGTAAGAATTACTTGCAACTGATAAAACTTCCTTTTTGGACAAATTAAAAGGCTCCTCTGTCCATGGGACTTCCCAGGCAAGAATACTGAAGTGGGTTGCTGTTTCCTTATCCAGGGTATCTTCCCAACCCAGGGATCCAGCCCACATCTCCTGCATTGGCAGGTGGATTCTTTACCACTGAGCCACCAAGAAAGCCTGAAATCAACTATACTTCAATAAAAAAATTTGAAGAAAAAAAATGCATTCATAGGTATAAATATACCAAAGAGCAACGGTTTTCTTATATGCTAACCATAGTCAGTCAGAATAAGCCTAAAATAAAGTTCAGGCCCTGCACAAAGAAAATCATAAAACTATGGTATGACAGGAATGAATAAATGGGACATTTCCCATGATCTTGGATGGTAAGACCCAATGGTGTGAGTATGGCTATTCTGTACAAATTAATCTATAAAACTAACACACACTAAAGAAAATCTTCTTGAACTTGACAAAATTATTTTAAAGTTCACTGGGAAGAATAAATACACTCAATGTGCCAAGAAAAATTTTTAATAGAACAGTAACAAATGAGCACTTGTAATACCAGTTGTTAAAATGTATGATTAAAGCTGTAATAATTAAGATACTGTAATACCAGTACAGGAAAAGACAAATCAGTGGAGCAGAGTCAAGTCTGAAAATAAACCCAAGACTATAGGGATGGGTCATTTCAAATCACTGAAGAAAAGAATACTTAATTCAATAAATGGCATAGATATTTGGTTAAAAAAAAAATTAAACCTGAATCCCTACCCTTACACATTTCATTCAAGTTCCAAATGGACTATACACATAAATGTAAAACATAAACCTCAAAGGTAAAAGAAAATACAGGTAAATATTTTTAGAATCCTGGCGTAGGGAGAGATTTTCTAAACATGAAACCAAAGGCAGTATCCTATTTGAAAGACAGTTCTGAAATACGTAAAAATGTTAAAATGTTTGCAGTTTGCAGCTCTTTGAAATCATCTACCTCTTGAACCTGGTGGAGAGTTTGCATACAACCTACTATGGGATGCACTTCCGCATGTTAGTTAATGATAGACACATATTAAGGTATCTGAAAAAAGATACATGCTTCGAACCTAAGAAAGGATGGAATGAGGAAATCATACATATAGAGGAAAGAGAATTTAAGAATTTAATATATATATATAAAAGAACCAAAACAGTGAACAGTGAACTAAAGGAAAATGCAGCATAAGCCAAAAGGTTAAATCAATGGTACAAAAAGGACACTAGCAAGTCGACATAGCCCAACTTAAAAAACTTCTTGTTAGTCGCTCAGTTGTGTCCGACTCTTCGCAAGCCCATGGACTGTAGCCTGGCAGGCTCCTCTGCCCACGGGATTTCCCAGGCAAGAATACTGGAGTGGGCAGCCATTCCCTTTCTCCAGGGGATCTTTCTGACCTAGGAATTAAAGCCAGGTCTCCTGCATTGCAGGCAGACTCTTTAACATCTGAGCCACCAGGGAACTGGGCAAGGATGCAAACAAAATAATCTAAGGAAAAAAAGAAATACTAACAACCAATTAATAAATATATGAAAATATATTCAATCTCATAAGTAATCAAAACATGCCAATCAAGAACACCAGTGAAATATACATCAGGATGGTAAAAATGTTACAAAGTACGTTCATATACCAATCATTGATGGTGGCATGAGAAAATAGGCATGGGTGAAACTTATAATTGTTCCAGGACCTTCTGGTAATATATTTGTCCAGGAATTATTTGTGGTAACAATAAGAGAGGAATACGAAAATATACAGGGATACCAGCATTGTTCATAAAAGGTAAAACTTGGTAACAACCTAAATGTCAAACAGAGACCTGGTCGAACACTTCAGTGTTCCACACAAAGGAATAATATGTGCCTGTTATAAAGGTCCTCGATGGTTCTGTACAGAAGATGTTAGCAATTCGTGGCTAAATAAAGAGAGCAGTGCATGATCTGCTGTGTATGTGTGTAAACATTTATGGAGAGGAAACATCTTGGAAGAATATACACAAAATATGAAAAATGGTCATCCAGAGGTGAGGGGATAACCTCTACTTTTTTGGGGGGTAATTTCCCCCTATGTTTTCTGATTTTTTTAAGAGTATGTACTATTTCTTTCATAATGAGAAGTCTGAAGAGTCTTACATAATGATGATGAGTATGAGTTCAAACTTTTCCATCAATGGGTCGATCAAGATTCCAGGGGCAGGGGAGGATTTACACTCTATTGAGAAATAGACTCAAGTGTCCCAAACTGAAGAAAGGTGAAGGCTTGTTCTGCTTCCTTCTCCAATTGTTGGAAAGTGAGAGACTTTCAGAATAAACTGTTTTATTCTGTTTTCTCACCCCTCCCCACCTCCTCCTCGCCTACTTTTTCCATATGTGAAAGGAAGATGGCCCCTGCAAGAAGAGACAGGACTCTCCCTTCAGACCCTGAGTGGCACAGGCAGTGATGGTAGGACTGCCCCATCCAGGCACAGGCTCCCAGGAAGCAGGGGGGGAGAGAAGGGCAATTACAGGAAGCCCGAAGCCCAGAGCCCAGGCTGGTCCCTGCGCTGACCGCAGCACCGACACCTCACTGTCCACTATCATCAACACTCATTCCCCACAGGAAAGTAATGCTAACTTGCAGGTACACAATGCGAGCGATGCTTACTGCTTTTCATTTCTATTACCCAAGTGCAGACGCACCCATACACTTACGAAGAGGTGTGCATCGTCTGGATATAGCCAATTCTACAGTTTCCTGCATAAACCATTCCAATTAGTACCAAACTCAAAAATCAAGAAATTAAGAGACTCGTGTTCACCAAAAATATTGCTACTATCTACACAGGTAGATGTCCTGAAAAATAAAAATTCTTGATAGCATTAGAAGGATAATCCTGCCTGAATGCCATCCCATCACATTAAGGTTTGCTCCTGGCCTCTCTCTGAATCCTTCTTGTGATTTGGTTTCCTTTTACATTTATTTCATTTGTTGATACAAGAGTCATGATAGAGTCTGGATGTGAGCTTTTACTTCCTGGTCCCTGTGTTTATCTGTGGAAAGCAGCCTGTCCCCAGATTTGGGGTTCTGAACTGGGAAGTGGGTGTCTGTAACATCTGTCACACATGCTTCCTCACTGGAGCTGGTGTCTAGGTGTACAGAAGCAAGTCCGCCTGTCTGAATACTGCTTGCATATCTCTAACCTCAACTGACTCATGAGAGGGCGCGTGTGCCAGGACCTCAGAAATGAAGATGACAGACTAGGGTCTTGACTCTTTAGCTGCTCAATCCAGCAAGCGATATGTTATTACGTCTTCATGTCTCCACTTCCTGGTCCCGGCTCAGCAACTCTGAAATGGCAGAGAGGTGCGGTGATTGTCCCTCGTCCACACAGCTAGCTCTAGGCCCAGATTAGTCAATTCCCATGAGTGCATTCTTCCTCACAACCCAGACTGTGGTGTGCTGCCTCTGTGCAGTTTTTGCAGGGAAAAAAACAATAATAAATAAATAATAATTACCTATCAGGAACTAAACACTGAAAAGGATATGTAAGCTTGATGGCAAAACTACGCTGAGAATGGAGATTCTTTGTATCTTTGCATTTTGAGTCATTTTTATGACCATGTAATTCAAACCTGTATCAAGTGAAGCCAACTCAGAGGGCCAGTGACTCGACCAAGGACACCCAAATCCCTTTTTCTGTTCTGAGCACAGAACAAGATTAGAGGTGAAAGAACACAGGCCTTAACTAAATGTAGAGCGCACCTCTTCTTCATTAGAATGTTTTTCTAATTCCCTTACTCCCAGGCCCTCCTTTCAAGACACACTGCCTCAGGGAGGGAGAGACAGTTAAAACAAGTAAGCTGCTGCTGAGCTTGAGGTTTCAAAATAGAGTTTTAAAAATGTAAAGCAGACGCTGAAACCCTTAAATTCTCTTAATTTTCCAAAGCTTCCTAGCAAGACCTGAGCTGCAGAGAGAGAGAGAGAAATCAGAGGGGCCGTGTTAGGGAACAGATGCAGAGGTCTCTGAGGGGGGCAGGCATTCTGGACTCTCCTATTAGAAATAGGCTGGGGCGGTCTGAGGGTAGTGGCCCGTGCAGCCTGGCCCACTGCATGCCTGGAGCCTGTCCAAGCCCCTCAAGGGAAGCCCCCTACACACATCGGGGCACCTAAGGAGTTGGGCAGCCACGCCGAGAAAAGGGTCTCCAGGGCCTGCCTGAGTTTCCACCCCTTCAAATGTCGGGTGGGGGAAGAGACTGTTCCCAAGTCTAAGTCCAAGCACTGGGGAGGACGCTAGGGAAGGACAAGGCACGGAGAGCAGGGAGACACTGCACAGAGGCCCTCCTCAGCAGAGGACACCCACATATAAGCAACGGGACCCACGCGAGGGCATGGCACCCTGAGGGAGGCCAGCAAGGCCAGAGGAGGCCACGCAATGTGGACAGCCCTCCCGTGATGCCAGAAGAGACCAGGCTCTTGCCCAGCAAAGAAATCACTCCCAAGAGAAAGAAATGCAGAAGGAAAGGGAGAGAGAACTCTGATTTTGTGAGCATGTACCCAAAAGAGAATTTAACAAAGAGTAGAGTGAGAGACTCCAAATTGCCAAAATAAAGTTTGCCCACCCAACAGCAGAAACAGTGGTGAAGGGAGGGGGCTCAAGAGAACTCAGTTCTGGTTATGAATAGTTCCCTTTTGGTGCTTCCCAGGCTCGTGACTGGGAAATTCTTACCCAGGGACATAGTTGCTTTCTGAGGGCCAGAAATCTTGGTGGAAACACAAAGAAAACCTCTCCATGTGAGCCTTTAGGTAACACTTTTTGTAGCGCCTACAGCTTCCAGTCTGGGGGCAAGTGCTACCCAGAGAGCTGGAGCCGTTGGCTCAAAAGACAATGGGTAACACCAGGAAACACAGGAGACTGCTGTCTGGTAAGTGAATGCTTCCTCCTCCTTCCTCCTCCGGCCTCCCAGGTCACGGCACTCATCGTGACCCAGAGTGACTATCAGTGATGCTGCTACAGTGCCAGATTTCCAGCTGTTTCTCTCTGGGCTCCACCTCTGTATACTGCTGGCACGAGAGTAAGGCTGTAATGACCACAGATCCTACTCATGCATGCCACATGTGCCACCATCAAATAGTTTTTCCAGCCTTAACAGAGTGACCCACTAATTCATACAGTCTGGTGTTTGTCACCAAAGACCATGAAGAAGGACAGGGTTGAGCTGTCCAGCTCTTACCAAATAGCCCCTCCTGACTCCCCCAGCCCTCCTGGGGCAGGCATTCCTGGACAGGCTTTGAAGTTTGAGAGCAAGCAGGGCATTGAGAAGAAATGACTCAGGTCAGAGGAGCAGCTGGTGGTTTCCTTCACACTGGGAACCCCTGCTTCAGTGGGTGATGCTCAGCAGACAAGCATTTTGTGGCTGGCCATGGGTGATTTGCAACACCAAAGAGGGAAAACAGCTGTTCGTCATTCTGCCTATTTTCATTAAAACAGCAATGGTACAAAACTACTGTAGAATTATGGCAGTGTAGGGGTTTAAGTCATTTTTATGTGTTTTTGTAAGTTATTTTTAAGGTCTAATTTTTGCCTCTTATGATTTATTACGGTGTTCTTATTGGGCATTACATACACTGAATAGACTTCTGAATCCCAGTGGGAACCACCATATAAACAGCTCATCTTTGTACAGACAAGGTCTCTACCTAATAGCATACAAGGTGACAAACGTTCAGGCAAACGTAATTCATTCCCCTGGGCATTAAAATAGACGACTGGAACTGAGACCAAGTGAACGGTGCTGCTGATCACACTGCTGCGGCTGCCCGTATTCCATGTGAGTCTTTGGGTTCTGGCTTCTAGAACATCCACTGAGGAGGGCCTATGGGGCTAAGCCTGACCACAAGAAATACATGTTGAGATAATCTGTCTTCTACAAAGACCACTTAGTATATGCTCTGGTAGATATCTTACAGGTTGAACTCCAGAGAGAGTTCAGAGCTCTTTCTCTTCAAAGGGGAGAAAAATATGGGGGGAAAAATGTTGTCATACTACTCAGTCTCTCATTTTGTCAAACTCTGCTTTTTGGAATAGCTGTCTGTAGTTATAAATGTGTGGACAGAGTGGAGAGTTGTTGGTGCTGCCTGTCCGGCACCTATTGCCTCTTTGGGATAATCAACAGCACACCTAGCATTTCCTTTTGGAAACCACCCGTTCCTCACCCTGAGTTTACATAATTCCAGGTAGGCAACCCCACACCCCAGCCCAGAGGCTGGATGTGCCCCAGCTGTGCCACAGTGACTAAGTCCAGGGACAGGCACAAAGTTCTAACTTGGTTTTGCAGCTTGAAGCCGGGGTCTTTTGCTGGAATCATTAGGAGAGGGGAACTGTCTTGCCACTGGGCTTGCTGAATTGGCAGGAAGGGAGACTGAACTGCTGGCAGCCATCTTACCACCATTCAGAGACAGCTTACCCGTAAGCAAAGCCAAGGCAGAGGAGAGCAAGGCTGGGCCAGGGAGAGCGGCAGATGCTGACCACCTGTATCCAGGGATGCTGACATTAGCGCTACCCGCAAAGGAGTTGGTAATGGCAGCCAATAAAGTTCTCACTTTTACTAAGCCAGTCCAAGTTTGGGTTCTTTCCCTTCCAACCAAGAGGCTTGATTAAATCAGCTGTGGGCCCAGAATTGGGGTCTTTTTCAATTGGAAGGATGCAGGTTCTGGATACTATTGGAAAACACAGGATACGTTTGGCCAGCTCCATGATTTCTGAAGGTATCCCTCACCAAGCTTTATAAAAACCAACCACAAGCCAGAGCTAGAACCCAAGAGTAGAGACAATGGTGCTTTGCAGCCAAATCCAAGAGAGCCACGCAAAACACGGGGTTTCTTCCCACTGGCAAAAACCTAAGGGGTCCTCGCCAACAACCATCATGGCACAACTCCAAACACCTAGAAACCGTCAAGGAAAAGTTAAGAGTAACCTTGGACCAAGTTTATTAACTCCAGTTTCCTCCTATAATATGACAAAAGTGTTAGTCGCTCAGTTGTGTCCAACTCTTTGTGACACCATGGACTGTAGCCTACTAGGCTCCTCTGTCCATGGAATTCTCCAGGCAAGAATGCTGGAGTGGGTACCACCCTATCTCACAGGACTTCTGGGAGTAGAAATGTGACAGTGTGTGTAAACCATTTGGCTTGGAACTTGGCGTGTAATATATGCTGGATGTTATCATTATTACTATTAATAAAATTACTAATACTAATAATTTACAATTATTACTATCATTATTATTATTATTCACAACATTCACAGTGCCTGCTATTAACATCTAGCACAGTTCTTTGCATGTAAGAGTACTCAATAGTAAGTATTATTTAAATGAATAAGCTGCTGGATTAATGTGGAACTGTAAACAAAAATTCTGGGAACTATAAAGACTTCTGGGCAACACATGTGAATTATTTTTAAGTGTAATACTTCCTAAATGGAGACTGTCCTAAGTGCATTAAATACCTCAAATGAATTAAGTCTTACAGAAACTCCTTCAGTATGTAATTACTGAACTCCATTTTACAGATGGGAAAACTGAGGCTCAGAGAGAGAAAGTGGCAGAGGCACGATTCAAACACAGGTGTGTGAGGGACCCCCAAAGCCCATGTTCTACTAGCTCTACCTACTGCCTTTTTGCTGAAGGTAAAGACCTCTTTGGCGACCCCTCATGTTCAAGTTCCTAAGGGTGGGCTGGTTTCCTCTTCACAGGCCTTACTCTGCTTTTCTGACTGCCACTGTCCCATCAAAGCTGGCTCCATGGAAGGGAGAGAGGGTGAAACCTTGCCCCATCCCCGTCTCTTTGAAAAGAGAGGATCTAAAGGACTCCTTCCAGTTCTGAAATATCTGTAGTTCTCAAGCAGAATGTCTGGGCTTCTATTGCCTACCTCACTGGTCCCCACTTTGGTTGAAGTCAGGTCCTCTGGGAGGGACTCACTTCCAAAACAGCGGAGACTCGCCTTGGAAAAATGTTTATACTTCGTTTAATACAAAATACTGCTGCCTGCTTTTCAAATCCTTGTCATTAATTTTGTATGGCTTAAGCGCCCATCTCTTTAATCTATTAAAATAGAGTCCTCAATTTAAAAAAAACAAGAGGGGGACTCAGTCAGGGATGAATTCCATTCTGCTGTTTGAATTTTCGATCAAGTTCAGTTAAAAAAAAAAAAAAATTCAAATGCCTAGTGGTCCTGGATTTAGGATGGTGAACTTACTAGTTTCTGCAGGTCCAGAACCTCTAGATTTCAGATCCAGATGTTCAGTTCTCACCTCCAAACTCCAAAGGCTGATATTACAAGGGAAGCCTGAAGGTGTACCATCATAAACACGGGTTTAAAGCACAAACGGAAAGGATGCCATGGAAGATCCCACGCATAAAAAATGGATGCATCTCACTCCCTTAGTGGGAAAGGCATTCTCAAAGAATGATAATGTTAGTTCTATTATTTGCTGAGGGTACTGCTAGAGGCTGGGATAAGACAAATGTTTACTCTTGGCCTTAATGCACCAAAAAGGTATTAAAGTTTCAGAAGGACTCCAGGAAGGGAGGAGTAGGAAATCTCACAGGCGCTGCTGGCCTTGGGCTGTTTCAGAGTGCTGCTCCCATAATAAAAGGGGAGAGGTCCCAAGGGCTGACTCCACCTCTGCCCTTTCACTCCATTGTTAATCTGGTTAATGCAAAGCAGTTCTTTAAATCCAGGGTTTTTTTGTGTTTCGGTTGCTTTTTTTTTTTTTTTTTTTTTAATTTACCAGATTTAAGCAGATTGAAATCTTCAGGAGACCTTGGGGGAAAGGAATTCAAGTCTAAGAACTGCCAAGAATTCAGTGAAGGAAGATCTCCTTTTGGCTAAACTCTGGCTTGGAGAACTTCACCTTTGGAGGGCCTGGTGCCCTCACTGTGTTGCTGAGCAAGCTGAGACTTCAGGAACCTGCTAAGGCAGACAGCCAGCCTTTGAACCTTGGTGCTATTTTTCCAAACCCTTCATAGCCCCCCAGTGCTTCTACGGAACGATCTCCGTCTATCTGAAAGGGTAAAAAGGGTTCACTTTTTTACAGACAAAATGATGGATGCGATGCCCTCTCAAGGTCACTTCCAACCTCCAAATTCTATTATTTTGATGCTAACAACTGCCACCAAGCACTCTGAGTTGGGCTTAGGCCCGTTACTAAGTTCCCAACAAAAAGTAGGGCGGAGCAAGACACAGGACTGCTCAAAGACCACTGCAGAGGATCCCATTTCTTTCCCTTTTTAACCATCTGTGAGGTTTTTTCCTTCCTTTTGCCCCTCCTTTTTGCGTCTGTTGCATGGAAACAGAAAGTGCCTTTGTACCAATTACTAGGCACTAATTTACGTTCTTCAGTGGGCTCTGGGCTTGCTGGAGAAACATTAGGAAAAGGTAGGAGGGTCGGATGTGGGGGAGGATTCGAGCAGCAGAGGCCTGGAATGCGGCAAGCTTTTTCTCCAAGCCTGAGAGCAGCCAAGGGGAGGAAAGGAAAAAAAAAAGGAAAAAATTTTTGGTAGTCAAGACTAACAAAAATGACAAAGCTAGCTTTAAAAAAAAGGAAAAAGAATCAAGAATGCTCATGATCATAAGGCATGCAGAAATTAAAATGATTGTCAAGAAACCCGACTTTAACCAGGGTACAACGTCAGGTTGTTTTAGGGGCTCCTGAATGATTGAATACTGGGAAATCACCCGCCCACTTTTTTTCTCAATGAGCTTATTAAGGAAGACCATTGTCAGCCACTTTCCCAATATGTCATATGATGTTTCTCCCTGGGAAGTTCAATCTGGGAATTTCCCACAGACGTTGCAGAATGACTAGTTCTTGGGATAAACATCAACAGTTGGGCCAGGAATGTAAATCTGACCCTTATGTTCAGAGTCCCAAGAACTCATTTTCCTCAGGTTACATCTTTGCTGAAGGTAATAAGGTGTTACCATCAAAACAGAGCGAAATGTACTCTGGTACCTCCCTCGCTGACCGAGGCCCCACGTGCATCCCCTCTCCTCACGACTCTCAGAAGATTTGAGAGGACAATCACAGGAGACAATGGTTTTATTCTGTAATGCTACTCCTCTTGTATTTTTGATTGTAATACAGTAATCCTGCCAGCAACAGCAGCTCTTCTAAGGCAACTCCCCTCTGTCTTGCTAGGTCAGCCATATGGAGGGTGATGAAGGATGGGCAGGGGGCGGAGGGCAGTGAGGAAGAAGCAACTGGTCCTTCCTCTCTCGGGGACCAGGAATAAAGAGCTCTCAGGTCCCCTCACAGGTTTCAGCCCCCGGGGTGAGATTCCAGCAGTGAGCTGGGACTCAAGCAGCTGTGGGCCATCTTCCCTTGGAATCAGGGGAAACTCAGAAGCAAACCCAACAGGCCATCCTTGCAGTCCTTAGAATCCTATCATCTTCCACAGCTAGAGCCCATTTGCAGTTCTTTGCTCTCATTTTTTCCTGACAGGATACATGAGCTTGTGCCTAGACAGTCTCATTGAGGGTGGAGATGGGGCTAAAACTGCCCCCATAGGGCAAAAATTGGATCTTAGGCAGGTGGAAAGTCTTAGCTCTTCCAATGTTTGTGGCCTTCAAAAGGGGCACAGTACATAAACAGCTCTATAGTATATCTGTGGTATCAAAACGTCATGGGGGAAGGCAGTTATGGGGGGAAAAAGGGCTAATCTTAGGGGAGAAAAAGTGGGAATAAAGGGTATGGAAGCAATTATCTATGCAGATCTCACTCAGATTTAAGTGTATATTTACACTGACATATATTAAGTACGAATCTGCCTGCAATGCAGGAGATTAGGTTTGATTCCTGGGTCAGGAAGATCCCCTGGAGAACGAAATGGCAGCCAACTCCAGTATTCTTGCTTGGAGAATCCCATGGACAGAGGAGCCTGGCAGGATACAGTCCATGGGGGTCACAAGAGTCAGACATGACTTAGCAACTAAGCCACCACCATATTAAGTATATTTACACTTAATGAAGCATGTCAGGCTATGAAATACTATTCTACATCACTTTGGGGAGCCTTATGAACAGAAGAACAGGGGAGAGAGAATGTTTCCTTAAGAATCAAGGCACAAGGCCTCCCTTCTACTAGACAAGAATAAGTGGAAAAGACTGAGCAGGGGTTACTTTATGGACTGCCTAGAGGCCACTTCAAGACCCTGCCCTGTCCCCGAACCCCTGCCGTCTGGGTGACAGAATTGGGTCCATCTCATACCGCTGATGGTACTAGAGTCTCCTGAACCAAAAATTTGATTCCAAAGCTTTTTGGAGCAATTAAGGAAGAAGAGTTCATGAGGCACAGAGCAGGCCTGACTCATTTTATATGACCAAAATTTTAAAACTTTTGGTCTTAGGGAAGGAAATAGACCTGAGTGAAAGCTAGCCAGTGTGGACATTCCTAGAGAGGCCAAAAAATTTCCCCCATAGGGCAAAAATTGGATCTTAAAATGTAAAAGAAGTCTTAGCTATTATTTCCTGTTTGGATGATAACTTCCATGATGGGAACTCCCCAGGTCCCCTCCACCACATATTCTAAGTAGCCCAGGGAAATGTTCAAACAGGATAAAGAGAAACAGAAGCAGCCACCGTTGAGCCCTGTGCAACTCTTATCTCTCCTTGTTTTTCATGAACGTCCCTTCTGCCCTATTGAAAAAAATATTTTTCTACAGAGGTGGGGTGTGATAATTGGGATTTAGGGCTTTCTGGTTTTCAGAATCCTGTAACCAGTGCCCTTAGCCTCAACCCATCGTCACCACTTGGGGACAGTTGATTTAAGTCCCTCCAAAAAGATAGTGAAATTGCACCTGGCATGGAATAGGCTTAGGGTGTCTATCCTTGGGATGTCAACCCTAGGATGACTCTGTATCAGCTGCTTCTGATGACTTCTGAGCTGGAATTTGGATGTAGTTGTTTACTTCTCCAAAAGCTACTCCCATGTGTGTGGGTGTGTGTGTGTACAGGGTGACCACAAAGTCAGGGAACTTGGGATAATCTTTTTGTTTGTGTGCTTGTACAGAGATTGAGGGCACGTGGGAGAGTCTTGGGAAATCAGTGGGTTTGGGTGGGGGCTTGTGGAGGCCCAATTTGGGGTGTATGCTCCAAGGTGGGGGGGAGCGTGTTGGTGTGGATGTGGGTGTGCCAAGATAAAAGTTGGTTGCATTTTCAAATAATAAGCTCAATATGTTTTCAGGCAAAGTACGTACACCAGTGGGTCTAATGCTTACTCAAAACAATAATACTCTCCAAAGAGTCTGGAGATAGAAAAGCTCATATTTGTTTTACTTGTTTTCAGATTAACATGGATTCACTGCTTAAACTTTAGAGGTATATCAGATGAGAAGATATCTGATCTAGAGGGTACAGAAAAACAAACTGAACGTAGTATTAGAAAACATAAAGTACAGTACTACTTAAAAGTAAGTTTCTCCTATGTTTGCTGATTTTAAGCTCTGCCTATCACACACAAACTATTATCTTTACACAAAACCTTAAGTTCAGAGAAAGTACCCTATCTTGTGGATTAAGAAACTGAGGCTCAAACAGAGAAGAGACTGCAAACTTAAATGCCAACAGAGACCATGTAAATGATTAAAATAAAGGACATCCCCCTTACAAAGAATGGTCAGTTCAAGCCAATTGCTGCTGGGCAGGAATTCAGGCCCCATATTGCCAGATTGTTCGATTTTTTCAGAGAAGCCAGAAATCTGGATTTGTGTGGAAATCCTTATTTTTCCACGTTAGTAAAGAAATGTTTATAAACCCTGCACTGACCAAACCAAAAAATTTGCAAAAAGCAAATTCAGTAGCAGACCTCTAGTTTACAAACTCTGAATTTAAGGAACTAGGTTAAGGTCTCACAACTCAGAAACAGTAAGACAAATCAGAATGCAGCTCAGTCCACCTCAAAAGGATCTTCTCTCTTAGGCTACTCTAGAAGGAATTGCACTGAACTAAACCACAATTTTGCTTAAGTGGCTCAGCTTTTAAAGCCACTGGTTCTATACAAGTGGCGGTTGTACGGGGCTCAGGGGGAGGAGAGCCAGCAGCAGGAGGGGCTCTGGTTGGGCCACACAGACCAGGGGGGTGTGGCTGGAATTTTAGTTTTTAAAGTCTCCACAAAATACAGACACTCCAATTGCTATTTCTTAGCCATCTTCTGGGTTTAATACCAGCCAATAGTTTAAAAAATCAAGAAGCTGCTGCTGCTACTGCTGCTAAGTCGCTTCAGTCGTGTCCGACTCCGTGCGACCCCATAGACGGAAGCCCACCAGGCTCCCCTGTCCCCAGGCAAGAACACTGTACCCCACACCAAAAATAATCTAACTGGAGGCTGAATCAGAAACTTCTAAATGCATGAGACCTCCTACAAGTCTTTTATTTAGAGTAGCCTTTGCACAGGAGAAAGAGTATCTTCTCCAGCAGGAGTACACTTCTGACGGTCTTTACAGAGGCAGTGGTTTTTGTCTGACCATGTCCTAGTATTATCACAGAGCCCCCAAACTTAAATAAGACAACTGCGACTACCATATCACTAGTTTCAAAAGACTGACTGTAACATTTAAAATGGGATTAATATTTCACTTCGTTTTCCACTCTAGGGTGTAAAAGGTTCTTCTGAGCTGACCTGCCTCATGGAGTATTAAAGAGCAGCACGCATGCACGCACGCATAGGCAGCCATTTCTGTAAATGCCTGAGAAAAATCACTCAACTGAATGGTCCAGAATGCCTTTCTGAGTTGGGCAGACTCAGGGAGCTCACAAAGAAGCTCTGCAGGCCTCCTCAACTGCACGACTGGGCAGCTCCCTGAAGGAGAAAGTGCCTTTGCTCAAGGTGGCAGAGAGTGTCCCTGTGAGCTGAACTCCGGGAACATGGCTGACACAGCCAGGCCCGCCCAACAGCTGTTGGTGAGTAACACCCTCTGGTTAGTATACCCCTACTTCACCCCCGGAGCCATGCTAAAGGTCACATCCCCCAAATCAGGCACAAGATACAAACTGTAAAATGTGCTATTTTTTGGCAACCTAGACAACAACCCCAAAGAGAACCTGATTTTACATTAACAGTGGAGGAAATTCAGCTTTACTCCTGTGCCAGCAGCCACCTCTACAAGAAGCACTTTCCAAAGGAAACAAAATATGAGATGCAATAACGTAGCCTTTTTAAAAAAGCAAAACCAAATCACACCAACCAATGATCATTTTGAAACCACAGGCCCAGGGCCTCATCTTAAAAGCACTAACAATTACACCAAAAACCGGCAATACTTTCCAAGGAACTCTGACAACCTCCTCTTAAACATAGGTGTCATAGGACAGATGGAAAAGGAGTTTCACAAGAGGACTAGGCACAGTGCTTCCTTATCCGAAGAGCAGTGATAAAGGACCCTGACACTAAACATGGTGAGAGGGCATGGTCAAGCATGAAAGCTTCCCAACTTTTTCTGAATATGTTAAACAGAACCAACAGTATTGACTGACCGACGTTCCTGTAAGTCTCCAAAGCCTATTTTATACTGCACAAGTCTTACCAGCCACATGCATCAGTGATCAGACCTGCCTTTTGCTCTCCCTGGGAGACCCCCTTCCACGGGGTCTCTAAAACACCCCAACCTTCATTATCAGCCTTGACCTCTGGCAAGGACCACACCTCCTTGCTAAGTGCTCTATTCAGGGTGGAGGGTGCTAAATTACGTGGGAAAAAATCCGCTCTGAAATCTTATTAAAAAGGCTAACTAGTCGTAAAGTTAACCAGCCATCACTTGATCAAACTCCTCTGCTGCCTGAAGCAGTGTTATTTTAAACCTCTCTGAGGACTCTTGGCCATATTTAAAACCACCTTGGCAAGCCCTGAAAAGTAGCAAGCATACAGCTAACCGAGCCCTTAGTCATCCCTAAAAGGTTCCATGTAAAGTGCGCCGTTTCTCCCCAGGTTTCGGCCACTTCGCTGCAATCCCACAAGAGAATAAAATAAAAGATACACCATTTGACTGTCCCCCTCAAGCCCCCGCCAGCGTCTGCCCAGGTTGGGTGGCCCCATAGTCGCCCGGTGCGGGAGTCCTGGGTGGGGGGCGGGGCGGGACAGGGGAGGGGCCGCACCACTCCCCATGAAGCCACACACAGGGGCTGGCACTCAGCACTCGCTCTGTCCCCCAAGTTAAGGCTCTCCATGGCTTCTAGAGGCTGGGGACGATTAAAGAGAGTGAGCTCTCCGTCTCTACCAGGTTCAATCATTTTAAAGAATCATCCAAAATTTTGCACCCTTTCGGCCGCATATGGAATCCTCAACGCCCAGGAAGACTGCCTGGCCAAAGGTTAACTAACCCCAGAGTTGGGTTGGAGAGGGAGACGCCGCTAACCTGTATGCACTCTGTAATGGGCTTTGAGATGGGAGGATTTTCCATAGACTTTCCCACAGCCACTGTAGGGGCACTTGTGCCTCTTTTCGGAGGCGTGTTTCCCCTTCGCAGCCACTCCAGGGTGGAGGAGGGAGAGCGGGCTGGGCGCGCTGCCAGGATCCTGTCTCTCCTCCGGGCTGTGGGAAGGACTCGACCCAGATTCGGTGGTCACGTCGCTGTCGGATCCCATATCCTCATCCGGACTCTCCAGGCTGTCGCTGCACACCGAGGGGGTCTGGATGGGTCGGTACTTGTTCAGGTCCAACAAGCTCTTGGCGATGGTGACCAGCGTGCAGTAATCCTTCCAGGTATCCCCCGGGTCACCATGTTCCTTGGTCACCTCGCGCTCAGGTAGTCGCAGCCGCTCGGCGTCCGGAGCGCCCCCATGCTCCGGCACCGCAGCGCGGTTCGAAATGGAAACCAGACACTGGGCAGCCACGAAGTCCATGTAGGCGGCCGCGGACATGGTGCGGGCGACAGCAGCCCCGGCGGCGCGGCCAAACTTGGCGGTGGCTGCGGAGGTTCGGTTCGCCGTGCCCTGGCCTCGGACTACGAGCGCTGCGCCGCGCGGTGGCCAAGGGGGCGGGGGCGCGGGGCGCTTCCGACTCGCAGAGCGCGAGGCGACCTCAGCCCCTCATCTTTACGTAACCGGCAGCGCCTCCGCACGCAGCATCCACGGCCCCGGGCTCCGCCGCGCTGCCGCCTCTCGCCGCCGCCGATGCCCAGAGCCGGGCGCGATCCCCACCGACGGGCGCGCCCGCCACTCCGAGCTCGCTCCCTTGGAAAGATGCCACACGTGGCGGTCGCAAGTTTATTCGACCGAAAACGCCCCCGAGGCGCTGAGAGAGGAAACTGCAAGAGAGGTACACGCCCTCGGCCGCCTCTCCGTCGAGCCAAAGCCCCAAGACATTCACCCAACCACCTGGACGCGGGTGGCAAGCGCCGGACGAAGCGCCAGGTCTAAGAGACACTTTTCCCCCAGTCCACTGACAGCTTCTGAGCCCCTGCTCTTGCCGGTCCGCACCGTGCCGGCATTCTCTCGCACAGTAACAATTTCGCAGAATCCCATCACGTCACAATCCGAACCCCCTCCAATTGGCCAGTGGGGAGGGTGATTCAACTCTGTTTACTTTCTCCCGCTGCCAGTCAGAACGGCCTTTCGGTGGAGAGGTGCGTCTAGAACTGAGGCGCGCGGCCAATCCGACCGTTCCGTTTCGATGCCTCGTGCTACCCCTACAGCCTCGAACGCTGACATTTAAAAGGGTAACAGCCGGGAGGCTGGAAAGGAGCAGCCGGACGTCTTTGGGAGTGCCCCTCAATCCCTTAGCCGGTCCAGGCCTCCTGGCTCACGTTCCAGCTGGCGGAGTTGTAGGATACACCTTCCCTACTCAGCTGCGTTCTTTCTTATGACAAAAAGATAACGTCCGTTTCGATTTTCCAGCTCGCAAACAGTTAAGTGACTTCCTGCAAACGCTACAGTCCCAGCAACCAGTCTTCCAATCAAAAGTAAGTTGGTTGATGTCACTGACATTGGCTTAGCCAATCAGAAGGGCGTTCCGAAGACAAGCGCTCCACACTTGTAAACGGGAAGAGCTGTAGTGAAACTGAATATATCCTTGTACTTTGTGTTGCTGATAGTAAAATGGAGATATGTATGGGAGGGCAGGGGTGATGAATAAATGCAAAGTGAGTCTATAAATAAAGAAAACAACTAAATATTATCAGGCCAAGTTGCCCAAGAATAAACACAAATGAGAAAGCATCAATTCGTTTTTTTCCGTTTTGGGAAGCAGCATACTTTTAGGTAGATTTTTAATAATTCTTCCACCCAATGCATTAACTATGACTAATTCATCTTGAAAATGCAGAGCTGACAAAAGTTTTGTTTTAAAGCTTGTTTTGTTTTGACTACACTTACTTTGAACACTTCATCTTTGCTTTTGTGATGCATCTTTAATTCCTCTTCTTCCCTCCTGCAGTTTATTCTAAGTAAGCTGTTTTCGTTTTGTTTTGATGCTATTTTAATCTTCCTCAAATAAATGGAGCTAAAAAGCCCTGTATAACTTTTAAAACTTCAAAAACATTTTTAATTCATTTTCTTTCCACAGCCCCTGTGGGATGTTAGGGTGTATATGTATCCCTTCCCTCACTTAACAGATATGAGCACTAAGATGCAAAGAAGTGACTTGTCTACCTTACCAGGTAGAGAACTCCATGGAAAACATAAATCTGATTCCTAGCTCTTTGGGCTTCAGAACTGAACTCTGGTTTTGTGAAATATTAACTTTGCTTAACAGATTCTTAAGAACTGGAACCAGCCAAAGCCATTGAATATTGTGGCATTACTTGATCAACAATTAGTATGGCTGTTAAGAGTCTGATTAGGTTTGTGTCTCTCTGAAAGAATGATGGGGTTGTTATCCATTTTGATAGCTGAAAAAGGCATCTAGGGCCAATGTTTCTTGCAGGAGGTGTACTGTCCACAGAATTGATTAAAAATACATTTACTTTCCTAAGTGGGTGTGAGAGGTACCTGCTTCTATGTAACACCAGTGCAATGAGGTCCAACCATAACCCCCACTGGCTATTAGCCTTTGTTAAGGTTTGGGAAAGGTTCTGGTCTCTAAAGGAGGGGTCTCAAATTTACCCTTCTAGTTTGAAGGCTAGTGTAGTTTCTTTTGACTTTGCTTTTAAAATGGTACAGAAAGATATTGCAGTATGTGACTACACAGGAAAGGGAAGTTTAGAAAGGGGGTGCTGGTCAACTAAGAATATCATCACCACCACCATCATCATAGTAAGGTAGGTACATGTGAAGTCATCTTAGAGTTCTTGTATTCCAATCCCCTTAATTTTAGAAAAGAATTAACTGAAGCCCAAAGGAATTTGCCTACTTCATGATTTTTCTGGAGCAGACTCTCTCCCCAAGGCTACATAACCAGTTAGAAATTTCACATTTGCTTGCCCCTTTAAGGTCCAGCACAAATACCAGCAGGATCTCTCTAGGACTACTATGATCAAGGCCTGTTACTCTCTCAGATTTGCATTGTAACTGTCATTGCACCAGGTACCTTCATAGCAGACAGTTCTAGAGTTAACGTGGGGTTATTCCAAAAAACAAAGTCTGTATCTTTTCTTGAAGACTGTATCCAGGAACTTGAATAAGTCAATCATCATAGGTTTTTTTTTAAGTATACATTTACTTCTTGCTCTCTTTAACTCCCTTTAATTTTGTTTGGACTGGACATAAACCCTAAACTCTTCCAACCCATTCATTTCAGAATTATACAAGAGGTAATAAAATACAACTGAGATTTCATTCACATGAATTTCTCACACACATTTACAAACATAACTGCTACTTGATTTACAATCTTTTTAAACCCAATAATTCTACAATTGTAGAATGATTTCTCTTTTTTCTCCTTTTCCACTCATTCCCTCTGCAGATATTTGTTTCTGCTAATGAGTTAGGCAAGGGTAAATAAAGAAATGAAAAGAGAATCTATCCTCAATGAGGCATAATGTTAAAAACAAATATAGATAGTTACAGATATCTCACAACAAGTAGTAATTCCTACATCAGGATTTTTTCTTGTATTTTCAACAATAGGGTTTCCTTTCTGTGCTAGGGTGTGTATTATAATAGTTTTGTGATTAAAACTAATTTATGCTTTTTTGCCAGTATGTAATTGTCCCAATTAAAATTCTGGCAAAATAAATTATCCCAGATTAATGGGAATCATCCCTAATTACAATGAATAATTTACTAGTAAAGTATACATTATGCCGCATAAATATAAGAACTCTGTTTTCCAAGTTAATCTTTGTAAACATACATTTCAAAATTACACAAGCCAACTGAGAGGAGCACAAGCATTCAGAGAACTGTGAATTACCGTTTTAGAATTACCGTTTAGAACTGTGCTTACCGTTTTAAAGTATGCATTTTCCTCCCTAATTCCTGTCTAAATCTTGGCTTTATTTTCTGAGTTCTCAAGAACAATGCCTGTAGCAAGAAGTCTGATTTTCTGTGCATCCTAAAGTAATTATCATTATCACCCCTTCTCAGAGGCAGTACCTACAGTGAGCTGATTTTCAGCAGGTGTTTAAGTCACCATGGGGTAAGGAACTGGCCTCCTGGACCTGAGAGGGGCTGTGTGACCTTAAGCAACCTCTTAGAGCTATTTCCTTATTTGTGAATTAGCGAGACTAAACTAATACATCTACATAGTCTCTGGGCCCCACTCGTCCCCCAACCAAAAAAACTTAATACTTGGGTTTTTTAAACACCATCTCATCTGCTGTGCATTTACAAATACAGTTCTTTAGGGCAGTAAAGGTCAGAATACCTTAAATCAATATTTAATTGGAGAGCAGGCACAAATATAAAATCATCCAAGATCCCCTAAATCCTTTATTCCTTAATTTCGTGTTCTTTTTATTTCTTCAAACTAGTTTGTGGGAAGTGGCCTGGGGTCAGAGAGGTGTCACGGAATCCCACCCCTTTTCCTAGGCAAGTTTCCCACCCTAGCTCCTGGAAATAAGTGAGTTATTTCCAGGCAAATTCAGCCCATTCCCAGGAGCATTCCCTGTTGGTTTTAATCCAAAGCAAAGGAGCCCAAAGCAATCCCCGGGAGCTAATCACCTGGAGCTTAGTCTAATATACACATTGCCCAGTCTCACCCATGCCCAAGGCTCAGAGATGTTTAGGTTAAAATTGCACTCTGTAGGTAGTGGGTTCCGCCAACGCTGGCTTTTCTCGCTTTCCTTCTTTCCTGCTGGGAGGCGTGGACGGTGCTGGGCAGAGCTGCCAGCCTCCAGGCGGGAAGGAAGGAGAACAGATGGCCCACTGGGGGTAGGGGATCACGTGTCGGACCTCACTCTGGGCTGGATCCAAAACTTCTTTCAGGACCCAGGCCCTTGGACTTCAGCGATCCCATCAAGGCACAGAGGGTACCTTGGGGGTGGGGGGGGGGGGCGGGGGAGAGGTGCGGTGGGAGAAGCACAGTCTTCGTTTTACTAAGAGCTGAGGAATTAGGGGAAGGTGGGAGTTTGGGGAAGACGGAGGAGAAGCTGAAGGAATCGGGCTTCCAACAATGGCGGTGTGCCCGGATTTGAAATGCAATCAGGTAAACCCCTATCTGGTGAAACGCCCGCGGCCATAATGACAGTTAACACGCAAGGGGGGTGGGGGTATCCGGCCCAGCGAAAAATTGCACGATGCCCTACTTTGCTCTCGCTCCACTTAGCAGCCTTCCGCAAAACTCCAGGCCTCTCCTTTGCCAAGCAGAAAGGCCACCCGTTCATGCATATGCAGGAGGATAAGTTTAGCTCGCAGCCCCCTGCGCTCCAAGGAGCCCCGCGCCGGGCACGCTGAATCACCCGAGCTCGGGGGCGGGTGCTCCGCTGGGGCCGCAGACTGGCGGGCGGCACAGCCACTCGCGGGCCGCGCGCCCCGGCCTGGCATCGCCCTTTTAAAAAGTCTTCCGCAGGCGGCCGCCGCAGCAGCAGCCGGAGGAGGCGAGTTCATCTGAGGACAGTCCTAGTTCTCAGAAATCCCTTCCCTGCTGGAACATCAAGCTCCCTTTACTGCAGTTGAACAAACTGCCCTAGATTGGGGGATGAGGAACCCGCCCCAAACTCGTGCAAGAAGCTCCGGGCGCCCGCGCCCACGTGAACTAACCTTGAAATTAGCCCCTTCACCCTGTCGGGAGAGGGTGGGAGTGGGCGGGGGCCGCCAGTTGGCCCTTCGTGGCCCAAGCTCTAGGGTTTGCGCCCTCTGCTTGCCCGTACGGCCCCCACCACCCTGTTTCATAACTCTGGCGGGATTGCATAAAAAAAAGAAAAAAAAAAAAATCCCCGGGGTAAGATAGGTGTTGGGGGAGGGGCTGGGAGGAGGAGGTACCTTCTCCGTCACCCACGCCCGTGAGGAAGAGGAAAACCTGCCCTGCGGTCCCCCTGGGAACACTGCAGAGTAGGGTGTTGGATGACATCAGCTTCTAAACATAGCCCGCACCGCACCCCAACTCTGAGCGCCGAGTGCTGGACTCGGGCGGGAGAGCGGGGGAAGCGCGTGCTGCTGGCCGCGGGCGGGGCGGGCCGGGCCGGCTGGCCGGGCTGTGCGGGAGGAGATGACTTTGCAGGAATCAAGCTTGAAGAGTTTGCAGGCAAACCTCTCCCGCAATGGTCGGGCCACAGGGTTAGGAAACATTCGTGCCATTCCGCGCTCTCCCCTGCCCCACAAAAGCCACACACACGTCTGCGCGCAGCCCTTGGCTCTAAAGTGCCTTTATTTATATAAATCAACCCATCCCCCAGACGAAGCTGTAGCGCCCAGTTAGGTCAGTTCGGGGACCCTCCGCGCCCTCTAGCCCCGTGCCTGCCTCCAGGCTAAGCCTGAGAGGGGGTCGGCGCGGCCCTCCCGGTGAGTCAGATGGGCTGTGTTTCCTGCGGTTGTTGTGGAACAGTTTGTCCTTTTTACTCCCCGCCCCCCGCCCGATCTCCACCCCCTTGGTAAATATAGCGCTCACGTTTCATCATCTCTTTGTCCAACGAGCGCCAGACACCCCGGCCCGCGGCCCCCGCAGCCTCCCTCCTCCTCCCGGTTCGCCGTTACCTCGCATAACCCCGCGCGGGCAGGCGGCGGGCAGCAGCCTGCCCCGCGGCCCCGGCCAGCCCTGTTCCCCAGCGCTTCCCGCCGCAGTAGACAGACTCTCCCCCACCCCCAACCCCGCCTTTCACCCCCCCCCCTTCGCTTCCAGTTCCCACTTAAGTTGTGCCCCCATGCCCTCGTCCCACCCCAGATAACCCAGTGTCCTTGGGACTGGGTCAGCAGTGTGTAGGTGTTGAAAGGTAGACACCCCTTCTTCCCAGCCCCAGGCGGCAC
This sequence comes from Bubalus kerabau, assembly GCF_029407905.1. Lineage (NCBI taxonomy): Eukaryota > Metazoa > Chordata > Mammalia > Artiodactyla > Bovidae > Bubalus > Bubalus kerabau. Next base: position 111,969,464 of record NC_073627.1, read on the forward strand.
CCACGCCCGGGCCAGTACAGCATCTGCCACTCACCCATTCTCCCCCTTCCCAAGGCCGCCCCCCTGCTCCCCTCCTGAGCGCAGGTGACAGCTGCTCAGACCGTCTGATTCACCGACAGCTGAACTAGCTACGAGTATAGGGGATGGGCGCTTCGTGAAGCATCTCCTTCCCAGCCCCTCACCCCAGAGAGGAGTGAGCTGGTGGGTCAGGAAAGGCGAGATGGGTGGATAACAGCCGAGAACCACTTGCTTACTCTTCCCTCTCTCCAGTCCCCTCCCAGTTTCATTTCCACACATACAGCCACCCACCGGGGACCGGAGGCGGCTGGTGTTCTCTGAACGCAGGGAACTGGCTCTCTCTGTGGTCTTGTGTTTACTTCCCGCCTCCTCTCCACCCTCCTCCTCCTCGCCCCACCACCCCACGCTGCCTCCTGCCCAGAGCAGCTGGGAAACCTGCAGCAAAACACTGCAGTCATGAGACTTCCCTGGACTCGGGCTGTGGCTCCGGTTGCCCTGCCCTGCCCTGTGTCCACTTGGGGCACTTCTGTGTCCTGGAAAGGCCCTTGGGGCTCCCCACCCAGGAATGTGTAAGAGGCCTGCCTCCCTCCCTTCCTCCTCTCCCCACTTGGCACCAGATATCATCCTGTGGGGGCCCTGCCTGGCTGCCTTTTTGGCCAGGGCTCTGGGCCACCCCCATGAGTGGCCACCTGTCCAGGGACAGGTAGTGAGAGCACTGACAGTGTGTAAGAATTCAGCATCCAGGATGCCGCAGAGCTGGCTTATTTGCGATCACAGGCTGTCCCTTTCTGGACAGGGTGCCCAAAGTTCCCTGCTGACAGAGGTTTTCAGGCAGATTCCTGTTTTCGCAGGGACACACCCTCTCCATAGGGAATCTGGCAAAACCTTCCCTTTCCAAGCCAGCTTCCCAGCAGAGGAAAAATTCAACCTCTCTCCCTGCTGCTGCTGCTAAGCCACTTCAGTCATGTCAGACTGTGCGACCCCATAGACAGCAGCCCACCAGGCTCCCCTGAGATTCTCCAGGCAAGAACACGGGAGTTGGTTGCCATTTCCTTCTCCAGTGCTTGAAAGTGAAAAGTGAAAGTGAAGTCTCTCAGTCACGTCCAACTCTTAGCAACCCCATGGACTGCAGCCCACCAGGCTCCTCTGTCCATGGGATTTTCCAGGCAAGAGTACTGGAGTGGGGTGCCATTGCCTTCTCCTGCCTCTCCCCCTAAGGAAGCTGAATGAACAGAGTTCTGAGGAGGCCATGAGAGTTGAGCTCTGGGTGCCACCTGCCCGAAGTTCACCCCATTTAAAAACCATCTCTTCACTACCCCTGGGCCGGCCACTGTTATCAGCTTCCTGTCCTTCAGCAGCACACATGTTGCACAGATGCTGTCTTGGTATTTTGATAGCAGAGAAGAGGAGTGAAAGTCCCAACAGTTCCCTGGTTTCCTTCTGACTCCATCACCCTGAATAAATCCCACCATGGATGGCCTCTCAGAGGCGAAGGAGAGAAGGGAGTTTATTGTGGCCCTAGAGAGTAGACTTCATAACACAGCAGGTCTCCCCACACCTGGAGAATTACTACCCAAGTAAGACTGTTTCTCCCATCTGCCCCCCAGCTGCTCTGAAGTACCTGCCATCAGACTATACCACAGCTTGCTCGTTACTGTGTTCTGCCACTTCTCTCTTGTCTTAGCCACCCCACCCCCTATTCCCTGGAGATTCTAGCACCTGACACACAGTCCTCTACCCCCACCGCATTCCTGCCAACATTTTCAGTGAATTCCATATCCTTGTTGAAACCCTCCAACCGCATCCCTCTCCACCCTACTGTCATTTGGGTACCCTGGACCTTTGCATCACCAAATAACAGCAGCACTCTGAACTTTTCATTTCAAACATGCTGTTCCCTGATCAACACCTCTTTCCCTTCCAGTTTCTTTAATAATAACCCTAATAACCCCATCTGAACATTTCTTTGCCCCCACTCTTACCTCCAATCTATGTTCCCACTGTTCATCACAGCCCTTATACTCTCACATCTTTCCTACCTACATATTAGATTTTATAGTCTATCACTATATCACCCCTTTGTATATACTCCTCACTTCCTTGTACCTGGTACCACCTGCCTGGAAAAACCCTGGTTCTGTCCAGCTTGACACACCAAAAATAACGGTGCTAGCTGTTGTCACTCAATTTATGGTCATGAATCTCCAGTGGGCTCTCAGCACTGCCCTCTGCATTTCCCTAGTTGGTTTACTTTCCCACACTCTGAAATTGCTACATTGCACCTCCTTTCCCAAATATCCAACACCTCTCCCCTTCCTCACTCTGAGCTGAAAGCTTTACTTCTCATTTCACTGATAAAAATAAAAGCAATTTTGCAAGAACTCCTCATCTTCGGCCCACCATGTCTTCCGTCCTACCTGCCTCTCTGCCTGGACTCTGCCTTCCCTCCTGTCTCATGTATGTAGTGTCTCTGGTCTTATCTAAAGCAAGACCTTGGCACCATGGTCTCCTCCCCTGTTGACTATTTAATGATTGTTCCTGTAATTATCTCATCTCCTGCTAATCAATTGTCCTTCTCTCCTAAATAATTCACTTCAGGACAAAAATATGTGGTACTCCCTTCTGTCTTTTCTTTTCCCCCAAACTTTATTTTTTAAATATATATCTATTGATTTGGCTTCACCTGGTCTTAGTGTGGCACATGGGATCTTTGATCTTCACTGCGGCCTGCAGGATCTTTTTAAAAGATATTTTGGTTGCCTTAGCATGTGGGATCGTAGTTCCCTGACCAGGGATCAAACCCACACTGTGGCACTGGCAGAGTCTTAACCACCGGACCACAAAGGAAGTTCCAATTCCCAAGTTTTATTTTCAGTCCAGACCTCTGTCTTGAATGTCATACCTGACTATCCATTCCTCATCTGCACTTGGAAGATCTAACAGGAATCTCAAAGTTAACATATTAAAATTGCACTCCTGAGTATAACATAGGGAACTATACTCAGTATCTTTTAATAACCTATATTAGAAAATAATTCAAAAAAGAATACATATATATGTATGACTGAATCACTTTGCTGTGTACTTGAAACTAACACGGCATTGTAAATTAACTATACATCAATAAAAATAAGTAAAGTTGAACTATTAATTATTTCCTTAATTCAAAGTCCTTCCCATCTTAGGTGAACGGTGTTTCTGTGACTCTGATTGCTCAGGCCCCAAACTGAGGAGTTATTTTGATTCCTCTCTTTCATTTATACCCCACAGCTTTTCCATCAGGAACTCCTGTTAGCTGTATTTTCCAAATACAGCCAGAATCTGGCCCTTCTGGTCTCCTCTACTGCCACCACCTTCATCTCTCAAATGGATAACTTTAGTGGTCTTCAGCTGGTCTTCCTGCTTCCATTCCTGCCCTGGTTTCTTTTCTCAAGAGCTCTTTTAAAAGTATAGGCCACTGACAGTTAGGTGCTCTATTATTTGCAGCCTACCAGAAACATTTAGGAAGAAATGTTTCAGTAGATTAGAGGCACAGTAATCAAATTCAAATCAGCTGAGCTATGAACTATAGGTAAACACACATCAGACACTATGGGGTAGTTTTGCAAGAATTTGGGAGGTTAAGGGGAAAATAGGATGTAGGGATATATAGAGGGAAGGAAAGATGCTCAACATTCTATATTGCAAATATTTTAATATGTTTCATTGAGGAGAAGTTAGAGGTTAGGCAGAAATTTGTAATATATGAAGGAGGACATCACTGATACAACAAGGTACAGAGGGTAACATGGTCTCAAGAGCCTAGAAGGAAAATGGAAAGCTCTGTCTTCCTTTGAGGCAGAAAGAACAATGTGAATCTGGCTGAAACATGGAGAAGTTTGGAGGTAGAAAAGAGGAAAGCCCTGGGGAGTTCATGCCAGTTTTCTTTGTGGAGCGGAAACAAGGTAGTCTGTGCAAAGGAGATGATGGGCAATGTGACAGAGGCCATGGGGAACATGGCAAGGGTTTGGAACGCCTGTCATTGAAATAAGCCACCTTATTTATATCTTCTTGCACTGGGCCTAGCACATGGCAGTTTCTATCTGTTGGAAGAATGAATTGACTCAGTATGAGTAACAGGATCATTAAATAGCAACAGCTGCCCAGCTGAGATGGTAAAGCATGTATTTGTGGGGCTTTATTAATAACTTTTATTTCTTGTTACAAAATGAATTCTTTTCATTGTAAAATACAGATAAACCCAAAGAAAAGAAATAAAAATCAATCATATACCACAAACCTGGAGGTAACCATGGTTAATATTTCAGTATATATTGGTCTTATCCTTTTTATGAACAACTATACATTAAAAAAAAGTGAGATTAGGCCATATATATGTATTTATAATTTTTTTTTCGGTGTGTTAACAAGTCAGCTGAATAATTTCAGCTAACAATTCTAGCTGAAATTATTTTACATTCTACCTTATTATTTAAAATAATTATCTTCTGAATAAGTAAACATTCACATGGTTCAATTTTAAAAGTTTAAAGGGATATATAATGAAAAATCTCTTCCCCAACCCTACCCTTCAGATATCTAATCACCCTTTCCAGAAGCAACTAAGTTGTTGTTGTAAATCCTTCCTGAGATATTTTTTATATATCCAAGAAATACGAAAACACTGCCCACATTTTTATATAAATGGTTAGTATCATAGCAATGTCATGCATCTTTTTAAAAAAAGTAATTTTATTTTATTTGTTTGCCTGTGCTGGATCTTCATTGCTGTGTGGGCTTTCCTCTAGTTACAGAGAGTGAGGGGCTACTCTCCAGTTGCTGTGTGTGGGTTTCTTACTGAGGTGTCTTGTCTTGTTGCAGAGCATGGGCTCTGGAGCAGAGGTTCAATAGCTGTGGCACATGGGCTGAGTTGCTTCATGGCATATAGGATGTTCCTAGATCAGGGATCAAACCTGTGTCTTCTGCATTGGCAGGCAGATTCTTTACCACTGAGTCATCAGGGAAGCTCTGGTTATGCATCTTGCTTTACCAAGTTAATAATAATATCTTGGGGAACTCCCTGGTGGCACCAGTGGTTAGGACACAGCCTGAATTCAATCCCTGGTTATAGAATTTAGGTCCTGCATGCTGCGTGTGCAGCCAAATACACTTTTTAAAATAAATAAATTAAAATACACACACACACACACATATATATATCTCTTCGTGATCACTATTACAGATGAATACATATAGTTACCTCATGTCTTTTTTTGTTGTTCACTCAGTCATGTCCTACTCTTTGCAACACCATGGACTGTAGCATGCCAGGCTTCCCTGTCCTTCACTATCTCCTGGAGTTTGCTCAAACTCATGTCCATTGAGTTGATGATGCCATCCAACCATCTCATCCTCTGTCGTCCCTTTCTCCTCCTGCCCTCAAATTTTCTCAGCATCAGGGTCTTTTCCTCCTGTTTACTCCTGTCTAAGGGCTGCCAAAGAATTCTAATACCAATGTACCTTAATTTATTTAACCAGTCCCCTGCTGCTCAGCATTTACATTACGTTGTATCTTTTAGGATTTCGAAAAAGACTACTTTAAATAAACTTCTTTTACTCTGGAGCAATATACTTCAAGGATAAAGTTCTTAAAAGTGTAATGCTGGGTAAAAAGCTACATGCCATTGTAATCTTGATGGATATCAAACTGCTTTCCCTAGAGTTTGTACCATGTACCATGTATGTGTACAAACTCCAAACAGTAATGAATAAAAGTATAAACTTGCTTGCTTGCTAAGTCGCTTCAGTCATTTCCGACTCTGTGTGACCCCATAGACGGCAGCCCACCAGGCTCCCCCATCCCTGGGATTCTCCAGGCAAGAACACTGGAGTGGGTTGCCATTTCCTTCTCTAATACATGAAAGTGAAAAGTGAAAGTGAAGTTGCTCAGTTGTGTCCAACTCTTAGCGACCCCATGGACCACAGCCCACCAGGCTCCTCTGTCCATGGGATTTTCCAGGCAAGAGTACTGGAGTGGGGTACCATCGCCTTCTCCATTGCCTTCTCTTCTTCTCACTACATAAACTAGCAAAGTATAAAAGTGCCTGTTTCTCAGACTCACAGAGAATGATTGCCAGGGGAAGGATGGGAAGAATGGATAGTTAGGGAGTTTGGGATGGACTTGTACACACTGCTGTATTTAAAATGGATAACTGACAAGGCCCTACTGTATAGCTCATGGAACTCTGCTCAGTGTTACATAGCAGCCTGGACAAGTTTGAGGGAGAATGGATGCATGTGTATGCATTGCTGAGGCCCTTTGCTGTTCACCTGAAACCATCACATTGTTAATCAGCTCTACCCAAGTACAAAATTAAAAATTTAAAAAGAAAAAAACAAAGTGCCTGTTTCTCTACATCTTCATCAATGAGATGGTTAAAAATTTGTTTGATCTTTGCCAACTTGATTGATAAAAACAGTATTTCAGGGTGCTTTAAATTTTCATTCTCTCATTAGAGATGAGGTTAAGAACCTTTTCATATGTTTGAGAGCTCTGGATATTTCTTTTTTTAACCCATAGCTATTATCCATTTTCTTCCCCTCTAGAGTCTTTCTATATTAGACCTTTGTGATATGAATCACAAATATTTTTTCCCAATTTGTCATTTGCCTTTTATCTTTGCTTAGAGTTTTTGTCATGCACAAGTGTGTTTGTTATTGTTACATTTATCAGTTTCTTACACTTCTAGATATTTTGTAATATGAAAGTCCTTCTCCATTCATATAATTGTCCCATGGCTTCTTATAGTCCTCTTATGATTTAGTGATCTATTTAAAATTTTTTTGGGGTGTAATTTCTGATGGAGAAGGAAATGGCAACCACTCCAGTACTCTTGCCTGGAAAATTCCATGGATGGAGGAGCCTGGTAGGCTACAGTCCATGGGATCACAAAGAGTCAGACACAACTGAGCGACTTTACTTTGTACTTCATAATTTGTGAAGTGTGTACCCAATTAAAATTTTTTCCAGATGATATCTAGTTATTTTAATCCTATGTGTTGATTTTATTTTTTTAAAGATACAATCATGTCACCACTAAATAAAGACAGTTTTTCTTCCCCCCTTTTTTTTTTTTTGAGCTTTGTGCATCTTTTTTTTTTTCCCCCTCTTACCTCCTTGTACTTGCTAAAATCTCTAGTAAAATATTGGCTGAATTAGGGGGAGTGAGCATCTTTGCCATGTTCTTAACCTTACCTGAGAGCAAACTGGTAAAGTCCCAGGCTGGCTCTGTGTTGCCAAATTGCTCTCCATAAAGTTTATGCCACTTTGAACAATTTTGCAGTGTATGGAGTTGCCTAGGAAGCCATAACCAGTAAGTACAATGTTAGCTCTAAGTTGTAGACACACTTTATCAGACCGAGAAAGTACCCTTCTATTCCTAGTTTGTTGACAGGATTTTTTTTTTCCCTTTTAAATATATTTATTTATTTATTTGGCTGCACTAGCTCTCGGCTGAGGCATGTGGGATCTAGTTCCCTGAGGGATCAAATCCGGGACCCCTGCATTGGGAAGGTGGAGTCTTAGCCACTGGCCCACCAGGGAAGTCCCTGTTGAAAGTTTTTATCATTAATTTTAACAAGTACTTATTCTATAGCTATGGAGGTGATCATATGCTATTTTTGGCCTTTAATCTGTTAATGTGGTGTAACTTAAGACTATTAAGTCAACTTGCATTTCTAGAATAAATCACACTTAGTTATAATTTATTACCTTTTCATATATTGCTTGGTTTTATTTGATAATACTTTGTTTAGGATTTTCATATTCTTTTCATGAGGGATTTTGGTCTGTATCCCTCATATTGGTCTTTCCTTGTAATGTCCTTGCTATGTATTGATTTGAGATTCCACTTTAGTCATATACTAAATTTCCATAAATGTTTGAGTCCATTTCTGGATTTTATGCTACATTTTGTTTCATTAATATTTGTCTTTCCCACCTCATTATTGTTAATGGATACATTGTTGGATATTTGGGAATTAAGTTTTTCGAAGATTCCACTAATATAGACAATGCTGTAGTAAGTAGTACTTTGGCTAGTTCTTTCCCCTCTGTAATGATTATATACTTAGTATATAAATCCTTAGAAGTTGAATACTTGGGTCAATGGGTAGATGTAATTTTAAGTATTTAGCTACTTGTCAACCAGTGCCCCACCAGGAAAATAGAAACCATGGCAATTGTTTCAATCAGGGTAACTATTTAAGGAATAATTATTATTGTTGGAAGGGCTGAAGGAGCAAAAAGGTGAGATAACCCCTAGATTGGTAACTGCAAGAAGCTTCTACCAACCCTAGGATTACGGGAGCAAACAGAAGGAGGTAGTATGGCCAGAACCTAGGACATGCTTACTGCAGACACTGGGAAGACTGAATTGTTGTTGAAACCATTCACGCTGCTGCAGAGTTGCTGTAGGATGTGGGAACCACAGTCACACTACTGCAGCTGCTGGAACCACAGGGTACTCCACTGCCTCTGAGACCCGAAGCAGAGAGGGATACAAAAGCCTTCTTCCTTCCTGCCATCAGGCGGTCCCTCGCACCCCACCAATACCCACAATCGACTGAACCTAATCTGAATCAAAATGGCAAAGAAGTCTGGGAAAAATGTGCAGAATCCAGCTCCCTGTGATACAGAGAAGCAAGGCCAGCTTCATAAGTTCAGAGGGCCCACCCTTAGAAGGGCCCCATGCTGTCACTCTTGAAATTTTTTTTGAGCAGTCTAGCATTTTTGTTTTGCGCTGACCCAGCAAATATGGATTTGGTTCTGCAGAGCAGAGCATGGAAGGGCAAAAACGGAGCTTAGAGCAAAGAGGAAAATGCCAGGACTGCTCTGTGTTGCCAAATTGCTCTCCACAAAATTTATATCAGTTTGAACTTAGTGAAGAGTTGCCTGGGAACCCAACCATAAACTAGTTACAGCACTGATAAGCAAGTTTCTAAGGTTTCCCCCAAGCAGTCCCTAACAGTTCCAAAAGCAAAAGCAGAAAAGTTGTCCAACTAGTTCTCTGGCTCTCAACTCAGAGAGTCAGCTTAACCCCGTATGAGATTTGATATGTAATTTCCCTACCTCACCCCTTCAAGGAGGAAACAGATCTGACTAGGGAATGTGTTAGCTGTCATAGAGTTCATTACATAATCACTTTTGTATTTGCATATCTGGTCTATCATTATGTTTATCTTTTATCACTCTTCTTTCTATGCCTTGTTGGTGCAGAAAAAAATGGTGAGTCAGATATTCAGCAGCACTTGGGAGTTTTGTGAGGCTCAGTAGGCCAATTTCCAGATGCAGGGCTACTGGACATGCTCTGAGAGGCAGATACCAGTCTGCACACAGGCTCTGAATAACCCACAGTTTGGGAATGGGGAAGCTGTTCAGAGAAGGGTCTTGAGATTTTGGTACAGTGGCTACGTTACAGCAAGGACAGAGTGTGCCATGTCATTGAAGGAGGTGGGCAGGTGATGTGGAGAGATTAACAGGGGCCTCACAGGAACCTAGAATCAATATCACAGCCCTTCAGGGACCAAGAAGAGGTCCCTGGGAAAAGACACTTTCAGATACACCTCCTCTATACAGAGTCCTCACCCCTTGTCTGCAGGGGATACATTCCAAGACCGCAGTAGATATCTGAAACCATGGATAGTACTAGACCCTACATGTATTTTCCGGTACATATATACCTATGATAAAGTTAATTTATAAATTAGGCACACTAAGAGATTAACAATAACTAAAAATATAACAATGATAACAGTATACTCTAATAAAACAAGTGAAAGCGGCCTCTTTCTCTCAACTATCTTATTATACAAATTCAATGCTTTTCCCATCTTAAGTAAGCCTATATCATGCACTGAAGCTGTAACTTTTGCAGTTTCAAGTGTGACAGCAAAACTAGTACAAACTTCTCTTTCCTGCTTCACAATTTCACGAATAGAAGATTCGTTCTCACCCGCAGCTCTTAGCAACTTCGGCATACAACTTTTTTCTCTCCTTATTAAATTTCTAACTTTCACCTTTTCACTTAGAGGAAGTACTTTATGGCTTCTCTGGCATATCTGAATGGCCAGCATAACTTGTACTTTGGGGCCCTTATTAAGTAAAATAAGGGTGACAAGAACACATGCACTGAGATACCGCACATAATAACCAAGATGGCAGGATACTCTGGACAAAGGCACAATTCATGAACCAGGTGGGATGGAGCAGGACAGCACAAGATTTCATCACGCTACTCAGAAAGGCTTCCCTGATAACTCAGTTGGTAAAGAATCTGCCGGCAATGCAGGAGACCCTGGTTCGATTCCTGGGTCAGGAAGATTTGCTAGAGAAGGGATAGGCTACCCTCTCCAGTGTTCTTGGGCTTCTCTTGTGGCTCAGCTGGTAAAGAATTTGCCTGCAATGCAGGAGACCTGGGGTTCAATCCCTGGGTTGGGAAGATCCCCTGGAGAAGGGGAAAGCTACCCACTCCAGTATTCTGGCCTGGAGAATTCTATTGACTGTATAGCCCATGGGGTCGCAAAGAGTTGGACATGACTGAGTGACTTTCGCTTTTACTCAGAATGGCGCAATGGATATAATGGTGAACAGAAGACACACGACTACTGTCTCCCCAATCCTATGTACTGGAAGTGGGGTTGGGGGGAGAGATCATCAAATGTAATAAAATATAATTACTGCTGTGACAAGAGAATTAAACAGTGCATATAATAGGGGTCCTTTTGCCTTATAAGAGCATCAGGGAAGGACTGAGAGCTAAGCTGAGTAGGAGTTAGGCTAGCAAGGAGGGGAAATGGGTGGAAGAATGTTCGAGGAAGAGGCAATAGCAGTACAAAGGTCCTGAGGTAAGAGATCAGGCTACATATAAGGAACTGAAAGAAGTGTAGCCTGGGAAGGCAGAAGCGGAGAGCCTGGGAAGGCAAGCATGGAGCAGATCTTAAATGGCTGTGAATACCCATATGGCTTTATCCTAAGTGCAATAGCAAGTCATTCAGGGCTCTATCCAAGAAAGGGATATAGACTTGCATTTTAGAAACACAACTCTGTCTGCAGTCTAAAGAATGAATCAAAAGAACTGAGATTAGAGGAAGGGAAATGAGAATCCGGGGAACAGATGCAAGTAGCTTGGAACAGGATGGTGGCAAAAGAATAGACAGAAGTATGCTGAGATACAGTTAGGATGAAAAACCAACAAGGGTTGGGGATCAGATTTGGTGGAGAAGGGCAGAGGGGCTAAGGATGTCTCCTAGGTTTCTGAGTTCAACAACTGTGGCAAACACAGATTTGTAGGTGAGGATATAGAATCAGGTTTGGGTGTACTTCTTTGGTCCAGGGCTAAAACTCCGCACTCCCAGTGTAGGGGGCCCAGGTTTGATTCCTGGTCATGGAACTAGATGCCTCATGCTGCAACTAAAGATCCCACATACCACAACTAAGTCCTGGAGCAGCCAAATAAATATTTTTTAAATATATTTTACAGTTCACAGTATCTGTGGTACAGTCCAGAGGAATTGCCTAGTAGACAGCTGAGTAATTATTAGCCGCTAACTCCTCACCTTAAATTACGTTATTACAGATTAACAGTCTAGTTAATTTGTAAAGTTCTAAAGGAATAAGATACTTGTGTTTTGCTGAAGGAGGGAGGCCTAAGTAAAAGTCCTGAACTATCTCCCATGTCAAATTCTTATGCTGTCTTAGAGTTCATCCTTGCACCTCTGGCTGACCAAAACTTCTCCCTGCATTTTTACTATAGCATTTGTCTTGTTGCTTTCTAAATTGTATGTTGATTCATCAGCGTCTTTTAACAGATTATGAATTTTAGGCACAATCTGTGTTCAATTCATCTCTGGATTTCCAATGCCTTGTGGGGTGCCCTGAACAGAGTATACCCATCTCTTACTCAATGATTTTTATTTTTACTGAAAATTCTGCTGTGTGAAAAGTGGTTACATGGGGGAAAAAAAAAAAAAAACCTGATTCATTTTAACGGGAAAAATTGTGTTGTATCCCATCCCAAGATACCAAACGATCCTACAGGTAAAGAATAATATGTTAATTGAACAATAAAAATAAATTTAGTTAAGTAATAAGCAGCAAGTCGAACATTAAATCAATACCATTTATAATACAAGAGAATACCATATATAATACAAGAGAATGTATTAAAGGCTTATTATTATCATTCTTTTTCTTTCTTTCTTGTTCAATTTTTCAACACTTTGGTGACTTTTGCACTTACATGGGATTAAAAATAAAATTATAGCACAGGAAATTACCTCTATGGCAGAATCAAGGTTAAACCTGAGAGTGCTTCAAAATAAATGGAAATAGTGAACGCACTCAACAGCTCAAAGGGTCATATATGCTGCGACCTCTTTGGTCCTTTCATTGGGCTCATGTACGCAAAATCAAATGTCTGGGGTTTATATAAATATGGCTCACAATGTAAATTGGTTCCAAATGATATATCCTACAATAAACCGATGTCAAGAAAATTGGTGATTAGGTTTTTTGCTTGAAACCCTAATGAAGAAATACTACTTTTTGTTCATTATTTGTGAGTTTTTGAGTGAAAAGTTATGTCAAAAATAAAGTGGTATAACTCTTCAAAGGCTGGGATGGTGAAAAGTTGCTAACATGTAAAGGAAAACATAAAAACTGAATGCTGCTGCTGCTAAGTTGCTTCAGTTGTGTCTGATTCTGTGCGACCTCATAGACTCCATCAGGCTCCCCTGTCCCTGGGATTCTCTAGGCAAGAACATTGGAGTGGGTTGCCATTTCTTTCTTCAATGCGTGAAAGTGAAGTCGCTCAGTTGTGTCCGACTGTTAGCGAACCCATGGACAGCAGCCTACCAGGCTCCTCCATCCATGGGATTTTCCAGGCAAGAGTACTGGAGTGGGGTGCCAGTGCCTTCTCTGAAAAACTGAATGAATAAATGAATAATGGTCAGGCCCTCTTTCAGTAGGAACCCTTGTTGTGTGAGATAAGCCTGAGAATACTCGGGAGCAGACAATGGTGGAAGAAGTGAGGAACCTGGTGCAGAGAACAGAATATGGAGAATTCTAGCCAGCATTTATCGAGCATCTAGGACAGGTTAGGTGTGGTGACAAAATGATCTCATTTGAGATTTCATTCTCATGTCTTGTCATTTTGTGGAAGGCTGTATACTGTTCAATCATTGGCTTTTTTTGGTAGTACAATTCCAATGAATCAAATATTTTCTAGGACAGTATTAATTTCAGATATTCTGCTTCATTGTCAGTTGTTTCATATGTTTCATATGTTTCAGTCATATGTTTCAAACTGTGGGAAATATGGCACTCAAATGGAGACTATACAGAATTGCTGCTGCTGCTGCTGCTAAGTTGCTTCAGTCGTGTCTGACTCTGTGTGACCCCATAGACGGCAGCCCACCAGGCTCACATCCCTGGGATTCTCCAGGCAAGAACACTGGAGTGGGTTGCCATTTCCTTCTCCAATGCATGCAAGTGAAAAGTGAAAGTGAAGTCGCTCAGTCGTGTCCAGCTCTAGCAACCCCATGGACTGCAGCCTACCAGGCTCCTCCGTCCATGGGATTTTCAAGGCAAAAGTACTGGAGTGGGGTGCCATTGCCTTCTCTGATACAGACCTAGGACAGGGCAAATAATTTTTTGGTGTGAATGAAAGAAAGGGAAAAACTGCTGACTGACATACTTTTGAGCAGAATATTTAACTCTGGGGTATCCTTACTGCTTTGCACATAGGTTTCGTTTCTGTTTTAGATTTAACTAGAAATGTTTAAAGTAAAGAAGACTAAACTCTCGGGCTTAAACAACATCCTAACCACTACTTCTTACCTCCAGTCCTGGTCTCCTTGGTTAAAAAGTTAGGAAAATAAGAATCTGAAGTGAATGAATGAGTAAGGAATGGACAGTTCATTCCACCTTATATTTTACTTTATTCACTTATGATGATTCTTCTCCAACTTTTCTACTGAAATATCCACTGTTGGTCAGGAACACAATCACTGCAAGGCTAAGCAAATGCATACCCCTACGCTCAAATTTAGGGAGACTATGTGGGCCAGCACTCAAAGTTGTGGGCCTCCAATCATTAAAAACTCTACAAATAAAACATTCTGGAGAGGATGTGGAGCAAAGGGAATCCTCTTACACTTTTGGTAGGAATGTAAACTGGTACAGCCACAAGAAAACTGTATGGAGGTTCCTCATAAAACTAAACAGAGAATCACTGTATGATCCAGCAACCCCACTTTGGGGCACTATCCAGACAAAACTCTAATTCAAAAATATAGATGTTTGCTCATGTTCATAGCAGCACTATTCACAATAGCCAAGACATGGAAACAACCTAAATGTCCATCAATAGATGAATGGATAAAGAAGATGTATATGTATACAATGGAATATTACTCAGCCATAAAAAATGAAATACTGCCATTCACACCAACGTGGGTGATCCTAGGGATTATCATACCAAGTGAAGTAAATCAGAAAGAGAAAGACAAATACCATATGATACCATTTAAATGTGGAATCTAAAATATGACACAAATGAACCTATCTACAAAATAGAAACAGACTCACAGTCATAGGGAACAGACTTGTGGTTGCCAAGGGGGGAGGGGGTTGGGGGAGGGTTGGAATGAGAGATTGAGGTTAGCAGATACAAACTATTATATATAGGATGGATAAACAACAAAGCCCTATTGTACAGCACAAAGAACTATATCAATATCCCATGATAAATCACAATGGAAAAGAAAATAAAGAAGAATATATATAAATGTATAACTGAATCACTTTGTTGTATAGCAGAAATTAGCGCAACATTGTAAATCAACTATACTTCATTTTTAAAAAAATTCTTTAAATGAGCATATGGGATGGGAACAAAAAAAAAGAGCTTCAGGTCTCCAAACACAGATTTTGAATCAACATTTGGAATGACATCCCTGTCCCTTCCATGAGCGTTAAACTTTTCCATGTAGACAAAGGTTTTGTGTTTTGAGGCTCCATACAAGAATTAGCTTGAGGCTTCTGTCAAGATTGTATTTTAAGTTTATGCTTCAATCAGCATCTTTGCTCCAATGATACCATTGAAAGATTAAAAAATAAAATGAGAAAATAAAACTACACAGCCATGCTCAAAGACAAGATAAACATTTGTTGATCAGCAAAGGAGCAGAAAGACAAATAAGGAGTAGCCCTGAAGCAGCAGGCTCTGGGTCCAAAATCAGGCAGAAGCAGTGAAGAGACAGGTTTTTGCTTGAAATGGGGTATTCAACACATTTACTAGACATGAAGAAAGACCCAAATTAAATACCATATTTGAGAAGGTAAAGAGAAAACAGCAAATAACAGAGTAAATCCAAAGGAAGTAGAGTCAAGAAAACAATAATCATAAAACTGAAATTAAGTAAAATAGAAAACCAAGAAACAACAGAGGTTCTCAAAAAAGCCCCAAACTGATTTTCTGAAGAGGTTAATAACACAGTCAAATTACTGGAAAGATTAATCAAGGGATAAAAGAGTAATGTAAAAATAAACAATATTGTGATCACAGCAATGGATGCTAGAGATTTAAAACTTCACAGATAATAAATATGAATTAGGTTAAGACAAGATTTAAAAACTTAAATGGAAAGGACAGTATGTTAGAAAAATATAATGCACCAAAAAGTAAATCAGGAAGAATTATCAGTAACTATTTAAGATATTGGCTTGGAAATTTAAAAATCTTCAGTTAAATGACACTAATTTAGACCCAGGTAATTTTACAAACAGGTTTTACTAAATCTTTAAGAAACAGATTATTTCTCCTATTAAATGTTTTATAGAACAGCAAAAGACAGAAAACTACTTCATTTATTAAAACCACACACAAAAAACTTTAAACCTAATTTTAGAAATCATTATCATTAGAAGTACATACATCACTCCCTACTGTACAGCACATGCAACTCTGCTAAATGTTATATGGCAGCCTCGATGGGAGGGGAGTTTGGAGGAGAATGGAGTCATGTATATGCATGGATGAGTCCCTTTGCTGTCCACCTGAAACTATCATAATATTGTTCATCATCTATAATTCAACATAAAATAAGAAGTTAAAAAAATAAACAGTAATTTTAGAAAAAAGAAGTATGTACATCACTAGGTCCAGCCCACACTAATGGAAGGGCATTACACAAAGGTGGGAATACCAGGAGATGAGGATTACTAGGGCCATCTTAGAGGCTGGCTATCACAACCAAAATATAGGAGAAAATGTACATAATTGTTCTAATAAAAAAAAAGAAAACAGATAAAAATTTCTTCATGATAAAAGACTTAAATTAGAAATAGAAGGAAAAGTTTTTACATTAATATAAGGTACATTCCAAAAATCTATAAGAAATATGATACTCAGTAGTGAAATTCTACAGGTTTTCTCATTAAAGCCAGAAACAAGATAAGAATGCCCCCTTTACCACTGCTAGTCTAGACTATAGAGGAAGTTCTAGTTAATTCAGTAAGACAAAAAGAAACAAAAACACTTTTTTTTTTGGCGGGGGAGCATCAGTTTGGGAAGGAAGAGGCAAAATTTTCAACACTTACAGTTGATAGGACTGTCTAAACAGAAAAATCCAAGTACACAAATGATTAGAACTAATAATAGTTCAGAACAGTAGCAGGTAGACTTACGGAAATCAAAACTTATAAACCATTAGTAATCAGCTAAGATATTTAACACTAAAAGATTACATTCAAAATATTAAACAAAATTGAAAGGTACTTAAGGCTCAAAATACGTGCAAGATTCTTCTGGAGAAATTCATAAAATGTTCAAGGGACATAAAGGAAGATCTGAATAAAAGGAGAGAAATTGGTTTCATGGAATGACTAAATGTTTTAAGGATAAAAATTAGTCTAAATTATTCTATAACTTAAAGCCATTCCAAATAAAGTTCCTGAGGTAGTTTTGAACAGTATCAATTTAGCTAGATGGGAACTTTGTCACCCGGCTTCCCTTCATTGAATGGTCCTGGATTAGGATAAGCATGAGAATTGGAGGGCGGAGATAAAGCAGCAGTAATTTATTAGGCTCTGAAGTTCTGTTGAGGGCTAGACCCTGTTGCAACTCACGAGGTAGCAGCTGGACAGGTCTGTGTGACAGTTCTATGGCAGCTCATCTGAAAGGTCATCTATATCCCGGAGGTTGGGGACAGTGAGAGAAAGACACAGATTTGCCCTTGTGGTTTCCTAATTGGCCTCTGCTCTGCCCCACCTTTCTTCCTTCCCTATTGCTAGCCTTGTCGACTGCAGGTCCAACACCAGATGCAGCCCTATAATAAATCCCTCTTCTATGTTGTTCACAGTGGTTGTGTGTTTCTGTGTGTTTCAACTCCTAACTAATGCAATTCTTTATGAACGCAATCCCAAAGAAATTTCATAGAAATTAACAGGCTGATCTGAAAATTAATTTGGATGATGAAGAAGTCAAGAATAAGCTAAGAGAATTTCGAAAAAATAAAGAAGGTGGATGGGGGAGATTTGCTCTAGCAGATATCAAGAGTTATTTATTATACAGCTATTTAATGAAAACAGTATGATACTGGTGGAATAATAAAGCAGAGATTAATAGAAAAGAATGGAGAGCCCATAAAGACAAACATACAAGAAAATGTAAGGTAAAGGCACATTACAAATCAATAAGGGAAATGATAAACTATTCAATGGTGTTGTGGTATTTGGATATCTTATATGAGAAATATGAAAATATATCTCTACTGCTGATGCTAAGTTGCTGCAGTCATGTCCAACTCTTTGCAACCCTGTGGATTGTAGCCCTCCAGGCTCCTCTGTCCATAGGGATTCTCCAGGCAAGAATACTGGAGTGGTTTGCCATTTCCTCCTCCAGGGGATCTTCCCGACCCACGGATCAAACCTGTGTCTCTTAATCTGCATTGGCTGGCAGGTTCTTTACCACTACCACCACCTAGGAAGCCAAAAATATATCTCTACATTCCATCATACTTAAAAATATATATATGTGTATATATATATATATGTGTATATATATATATTCTACATAATTAAAGCTCTAAATAAAAAAAGCAAGACTTAAAAAAAAAAACTATGGCAGATTATAATTTAGAATAAGGAAGAATTTCTTAAACAAAACAAAAACAGCAACCATAAATGAAAAATTAAGAAACTATATTAAGAAAAAGAAACCTAGTCTAAGTAATAAAAGAACCCCCCCCAAAACAAGCAAACAAAAAAAAAAACAACAGAGTTAAAATACAAATTACATCTTGGGAAAAGACTTTGCATTACAGACAACACACAAAGAACTTCCCTAAATACTTCAGGAAAAAAAACCAACTAACCAAAGAAAAGGTAAAAAACAAGAAAAGAAAAGACAGGAAATTCACAGAAGAGGCTGACCTGAAGGGGCAGATGCTCAGTCTCACTAGTCATCATAGAAATGCAAATTAAAATTAAAATGAGATATTATCTCAAACCCATCAGATTAGTGAAAATTAGAAGTCAACAACAATAGTGAGGGTGTGGAGGAAAAGGAAACCTCAAACACTGTTGGTGAACATAAACTGGGAGGGCTGCTACAGGAATAACTTGGTAATGTCTATGAAAGCTGGATATATATATGTACCCTACCACCAAGCATATATCCAAGAGAAGCTCTCACAAGAATTTTAAAGCAGTGTTATAACAGCAAAAAATGAAAACCAAAAGTCTATTAAAAGGAGAATGAATAAATAAATTGAGGGCTATTCAGATAAGGGAATAGCATATAACAACTACAAGAATAAATTAGATCTGTAAGTAACAATATGAATGAATCTCAAAAGCATCAGGCCTTCCCTGGTGGCTCAAATGGTAAAGAATCTGCCTGCAATGCAGGAGACTCAGGCTTGATCCTGGGTCAGGAAGATCTCCTACTACAATATTCTTGCCTGGAGAATTCCATGAACAGAGGAGGCTGGAAGGGTAAAGTCCAGAGGGTCTCCAAGAGTCTGACACAACTGAGGGACTAATACTGTCTTTACTTTTCAAAAGCATAATGTTTAAATTTTAAAAAGCAAGTTTCAGGATCCTATGTCTTACCTTTTATGCAAAACTTAAAAACACAAATACCAACAATTGTTTATGGATGCATATATATGTAGTAAGGCTTCCCAGGTGGCGCTAGTGGTAAAGAACCTGCCTCCCAGAACAGGAGACTTAAGAGATCCAGGTTTGATCCCTGGGTGAGGAAGATCGCCTGCAGAAGGAAATGGCAACCCACTCCAGGATTATTG
Source organism: Bubalus kerabau (assembly GCF_029407905.1). Taxonomy (NCBI): domain Eukaryota; kingdom Metazoa; phylum Chordata; class Mammalia; order Artiodactyla; family Bovidae; genus Bubalus; species Bubalus kerabau. The sequence continues at coordinate 111,988,829 of NC_073627.1, forward strand.
CCTGGGAAATCCCATGGACAGAGGAGCCTGGCTGGCTATGGTCCATAGGGTCACAAAGAGTTGGACATGCCTGAAGCAACTTATCATATCATATATGTAGTAAAAAAATATATGAAAAGACAGATAAAACGGGTAAACACAATTTTCCCAACTGTGGTTACTTCTCAGGAAACAGGATCAGAGAAGGTCCAGATAAGTTTCCAAGCATAGACGTAACATTTAGAATAAAGATTTAAAGCTAATATAGCAAAGTATTAACAATTTTAAGTCTGGGTAGTGGGTGAAAGTGAAAGTCACTCAGTCGTGTCCAACTCTTTGTGACCAGGTGAACTATACAGTCCATGGAATTCTCCAGGCCAGAATACAGGAGTTGGTAGCCTTTCCCTTCTCCAGGGGATCTTTCCAACCCAGGGAGCAAACCCAGGTCTCCTGCATTGCAGGCGGATTCTTTACCAGCTGAGCTACAAGGGAAGTCCAAAAATACTGGAGTGGGTAGCCTATCTTTTCTCCAGTGGATCTTCCCAACCCAGATCCCGAACCGGGATCTCCTGCATTGCAGGTGGATTCTTTACCAACTAACCTGTGAGGGAAGCCCTGTGGCTTATATTATACTTCACTGCAGTTTAAAAATTTTCATAAGAAAAACAAATACTGATGGTACTACAGAATGAATGTTTGTGTCCCCTCAAAATTCCTATGTTGAAGTCTTACTCTCAAGTGTGATAGTATTTGGAGATGGGGGTGAAACAAAGTTGCTCAGTCGTGTCCAACTCTTTGGGACCCCAGAATACAGGAGTTGGTAGCCTTTCCCTTCTCCAGGGGATCTTCCCAACCCAGGGATTGAACCCAGGTCTCCCACATTGCAGGTGGATTCCTGGGGAGTAAATTAATTAGGTCATGGGTGGAGCCCTCACAAATGTTATCAGTGCCCTTATGAGAAGAGAAACAACAAGCATGATTTCTTTCTCTGCCATGTGAGGATACAGCACGAGGGCAGGCACCTGTGAACCAGCAGGAGGACTTGCAGCAGGAATCAAACCGGCCAGCAGGCACCTTGATAGTGGACTTCCCAGACTCCAAAACTGTGAGGAAAAAAATGTCTGTTCTTTAAGCCATCTAATCAGTGGTATTTTGTTATTGCAGCCTGAGCTGAATCAGACAAGTGGAAATCTGTGTTTCCCCCAGATCTGACTTCTATCAGAGATACGGGCTCTGCAGAGAACCTGGGCAGGTGGTCTGATTTTACAACCCAAGGCTTTGCTGTGCACACCAGTCCAGAAGGCCTGATCTCCCCGTGGCTCCCTTGGCCCAGGAAGGTCAGTTGTTGCTAGAGTCAGTATGCAGGCTGACATGACTTTCCTCTCCTTGCAGTCAATAAAACTGCAATCACTGCCATCTCTATTACTACTGCCTGAGCTCAAAACAATGTGGAATAGACAATGGTCTTCATCTCCATCTACCTGGCATGTGGATTCCTTGAAAGGCAGATATCTTATTCTCACCTTTTTGCCTTTTCTTCTTCTCCCTTATCTTTTTTCACATTTGCTTCTCCAGCTTCACACACGACCTTATTATTTCACTGTGTCTCCACTTTGCTCTCTCTGGTCTGTCCCGGTGCTTTATTTTTCCTAATCTCTCTGTTTCCTCTGTATTTCTGCCCATTTGTTCTCTCTGCAGTTTCCCACTACATGTATGTGAAGACTGGTCAGAATTTTCCATCTCACAGACCACTGGGAACACCATAGTAATCTCTGAGTCTGAGCATTACACGGATGGAAGAACACTGCAAAACAACTTAAGCACTGTAGAGTATTAAATCCCACAAGATGGTAGCCACTGAAATCCCATACATCTAAGGGAATTTTATTCAAGGCTTTCGTTTTTTTTCACCTCACCACATGGCACGCGGGATCTTAGTTCCCCAAGTAGGGATCGAACCTGTGCCCTCGCAGTGGAAGCACAGATTCTTAACGACTGAGCTACCAGAGAAGTCCTTCAAGGCTTTCTTAAGCTTTTGATTCTATCTAAGGTATTCTACTGGTCAGGCCTAAGTGTTTCCCATCACCTCATCAGATTAGTGGGAGTTGGGACAAAGATGGAGTAGATGGTTAATACAGAGGTTCTGCCAGGGATCTGCAATGATTATAGGAACCTGCTTTGGATCAGTAAGCAGTGGTCTTCAGCCAGTTCTTAGTTTCTAACTCCTTAGCCCAGAGTTTGTAGCTGAAGGGTTTATGACTTTTGCCTTAGAGGTACCTTCCATACCGCAAGCTCTATAAAGGGGGTTTTGGATTTGACTGGAGACTAAAAGAGTCACCTGACCTGATAAAGTTTTATCTTGGTGTTAGACTGATTTCAATAAATTATAAACTGGAGTAGCCACACTAAGCGAGGCCACCTATGCAGCCCAAGTTATATGAACAGTGGTTTAAGATGTCAGTGTTCTCATAGTTCATATTTCCATGCTGGATCTAAATGGAAATTTTACTTGACACAGCCACTTAAGAGGAAATAGCGTGTGAGTTATTTTAAAAAGACAGTCTGTCTTCTCTTAACACTTTTATACTTTCGGTGTTTTTATAAGCATCTCTGTCAAACGGAGGCAAGCATTATCACTCTCAGGTCATGGATGAAGAGATGGTACACAGACATTATGACTTTGACCTTGCAGGGCAATGGTTGAGTCGTTCAGGGTCACAGGTCTCCTTTTTGCTGCTTATTCTACAGGACAGCATCACCTCGTGGTCAGTGAGTTAAAACCCCTGGGCTCTCCTATGGATAGAGGCAGGCCATGGGTGACCTTGAGCGACTTTCACATTCTCTTCTGGATGCTCATTTTATTGCTCAAAGTCTGGACAACAAACCCATACTTCCTATCGTATCTTTCCTTTTTCTCTTTTCCTTTCCTCTTTTTTAGGAATGATGGCTGATTGCCAGTAAATCAGAAGTGAGAGATTCCATATGACATTTAAGCACAGAACCTCCAGGTTGGAAAGGACCTAAAAAGGAAAGTTGTCAGGGTGGTCCTGAATTTTTACTTTACAAGGGAATTAGTGAAAGAGTTAAAAACAAAAGCAAACCAGATTCTTGAGCCTCTCCTACTGAAACAAAAAATACTAATATGAGAACCAGAATTCTATATTTTAAAAAATCACTCCAGGTGGTCTGGTGCACGTTTAGAAACCATGGCTTAAGAGAAAGTGCTGCAAGGGCACAGGAGAGGGGCCGCACTCTGCAGCCGCTGGGGGTCACATGTGCACTGTAAATAAATAGATCGGGGATCTGAAATGCAACCCCTATAGAAGCAACTGAGCAGATGAAAGATGGATTGGGCAGAGGTGTTAGAAAACCCTGGACTTTGTTTTTGCCAGAAACTCCTCAGACTTAAGTATGGAAGGATGCTGGAAAGAGCCCCAAGTGGAGTGAGGCTCAGCACTGATCAGCTGTGTGATGTGGGCAAGCTATTCCCCCTCTGTGTGCCTCAGCTTCCTGTGTGTAAAATGGGACCGTGGACTTGTTGATCTCTAAATTCTTCCTCTTACATTTTGAGATTTACCCCATGTCCTTTTTGATGTTGTCCACTGTCCAAATATTTTAATATAATACTTTATGGACCCAGTGCTTGGCCCACGGTTTTCAGTCCTGGGTGTCTCTGGGCAGCGTGAATAAAAGCTGTACTTAGCCCCTGCGTCACTGCAACTGCCTGCAGAACTCAAAGCTTTCCAAGATGACTTTTTGCCATCTTAGGCTGGAAAATCAACCTCCAAGAAGACAAGTTCCAGGGAAGGGAGGCAGAAGTCTAGACTGCAAAGGCATTTGGAAGAAAAGATGGCTTGGTTTGGAGGGAGATAAGTATCCTCCCAGACACCTCTACCTCAGGTGAGGGTAATTCTATCTATTGCATGCTGCTCCAGAAGGTGACCAGAGAATGTTCCATCAACCGGCAAAGACTGAACACTTTCCAGTGACCATGCTCATTTTACCCCTGGGTCATGGCTGCTTTTGGCAGGAAAAGTGTGTAATTGTTATAGTTGTTGGCACCAGTGTTGGCTGCTCAAGCCCAAGCTTGGCCAATAAGAGGAGGCTTAGGAGAGAGACCTGCATTAGGAGAAGCATCAGTGTAGGCCAGAAATGATCAAATGTTCACCCTGATTGGAAAGGAACCAAAAGCGAACAGTTTAGGTAACAGGATCCAAGGCTGAGGAGGCAAGTGATAGGTTTTACTGGGTTTTTGTTAGAGTCAATTAAATTCAGTGGAGGAAACATTTTTGAGCACCAACTCTGTGCCTCAAACTGTGCAAGGTTTAAGGAATTTAAAAAGAAACAAGGCAGTGTCTCTTTCTTTAGGCGTTTATAACTGTGTAGGCAACTTCTCTGTAAGAAAGAACAGACAAAATGTATCATTCTAGAGGTCATGTCATGGCAAGGGAGGGGCTTATAGGGTCTCCAGCAGCAGGAAAGGAAGGCAGATAAGGAGATATCTGAGTAGGACTGTGCTTGGAGAAGGGAGTCGACAGAACTTCTAGGAAGGAGACAAAATTAGCCAAGACAAGAACGTGCAAAAGAACATGGTACCTCTGTAACCTGCAGAGCAGATCGGAGGTGTGGGAGGGACCACAGGTATACCTGGGGAAGAGGAGGGTGGAGAGGTACAGCTGTAGACCCAGCCAAGGAGCTGGGCTGTGTGGAGGAGGAAGGTGGGCTTTAGCAAAGGGGATCTCGTATCGCAGTCACGTTTGTGTTTTAGAAACGTATCCGGGAAATGGTACAGAAGATGAGTGGTGGAGGGCAAGAATGGGACCTGAAGACATACGAGGAGGTCAGGGAGGAAAGGCAGAGCAGAGAGGCTGGGTCACAGAATGGATGAGACAGTTGTCTGGATGTGGGTGATGCATCAGAGGGAGGCGCAAATCATCTCCGTTTTCTGGCTTGGATATTGGGTTCCGAAGAAACTACTTACCTCCCTCCTGCCTCCCCTCTCCCAAGTCTATGTCACTTGAGCTGGGTGGGATCCCACTTTCTGCTTTTATAACAATCATCCCACGTAACTCAGGAACAGGCAGTTGAGGGACACAGTTTAAGTTACAGGGGGTTCTTACAGGCACTCATAAAAAGAAAGTATCGGGTTGGCTGAAAAGTTCATTCAGGTTTTCCCATAGCAGCTTATGGAAAAACCGGAACGAACTTTTTGGCCAACCCAATACTTTAAAAATGAACTTTTGCAAACTGATTTTAGGGACTGTGCATTATTTAGGACTGTCTATTAATCTTGAAAACAAGATATATATATACACACACACACATATTGTATATACATATATAAAATTGTGAAGCACTCTCATACACTGAAAAGCATACAAAATAGGAATATACAACTATGTGACTGATCACAAAGCAAATTTTGCTGTGACCATCATGCTGGGCCAAATAGGGGCAACACTGCCAGCCCTCCAGCAGCCCTTTTCATGCTCCCTCTGGGCGACTGTCCTCTTGTCCCAGGGAGAAGCACTATCCTCATGAAAGTATTTTTAAAAACCACATTTGAAATTAATAATAAATAAAAGCAGATATTATTTTCCCTTTCTCAATATAGGTTAATTTTTCCTGACCTCAGTTTAACTGACTTTAGGGGTCCTCAAACAGGCATTTGGTCAAATACCTACAGTAGTTGCAAAATTGTGATCTGGGCTGCCTTTTGCCCTGTGTCTATATAAGCTAAGCTGTTGTCTTGATCAATTAATCACCTCTGTAACTGTTTGTAGCTTACATAGCTGTAGGTTTACAAAAAGTCCATTTATCTTGAGAGAGGCATTTGCTTTTGTGTAAACAGTGGTGAGCACACCCCAAACCATTTAGAGGGAGGGAGGAAGAGAGAAAAGAAGTTTGGAATTCTAACATTTACTTATTTAAGTTCTGAGTGTCTGTATGGGCTTGAGGAACTGCTGTTTTGTTTTTAGCAGGCTCTTAGAATTACCAGCTCTAGCCCCCTTTGATACATCTGACACTTCCATTCATTGCAGATGGAGTTCATATATGGAGAGGGTCTACTGAGAGAGAGTGAATGTCCCAGATGACTGGTCCACTGGAGCAAGCCATATCAGGAGAGGGTTGGGCAGTGGAGCAAGCCAGTAGGAGACTTGGAAAGACCCCAGAATTGGCAAGAAGGCAGCCGCCCCCACCCGCTCTGCCATCCTGAAGGCAGGCTGGGCCAACCCCTCCAAGTTCACATTAAGGTTTACGAGGGTCAGTGTGTTTGTGCTGGCCTTGACATTTTCACAAATTGCTCTGTAGTTGTTTTTATTAGTTTTATTCCAGCTGTTGCTCCAGGGCCCTTCTGGCAGCCAGGCCTTCCAGGCTGGATTGGAATCCCTTGTTAATTGACTCAAGTCATGAAAAGGTGCCATCTGCTTTCAAGTCCTGCCTGTTCCAAGGCAGGACAAATCCCAGGCATGCACCATAGGAAAAGCCGTAATGAGGCTCACACCTCCAAGAATGCAGTGCCCAGCTCTGACTGATTAGGTATTAAATGCAGAGGTGAAGAGCAAGCCCAGGGAGACAGGTCTGAAAAGTAAACAGGCCCTGAGAGTGTGCTTCCTCCTGGGTCCTAAGCAACACCAGGCTTGGGAGATTTCACAGCATTCCTGTCAAAACCCTGTAGTTAATAGCATCATGATGACCCCAATAAATTCACAGATATCAGTTACTCCCTGTGTTTTCACTTCACACCAACTCTCCACAGATGCGCCTCTGCTTGGGAAAAACTTGGAAAGAGGCCTCAGTGAGATTTTTCCTGTGAAGCTATTAGTTTTATCCCACTTTAGAGAAAATAAGAAAAATCTTAAGGAGGTTTAGAAGAAAGGCCACCTGATGTAAGTGATGTGTACTGCCGCTGAAACACTTTCTTGTCTCATATTTATTATTTAAAAGTTATGACAAGGGCAGCATCAATGGACCAAAATATTTATTGACTTTCACAAAATATCCCCCAATAGGAGCGTTTTTTAAAAGTGTTATATCAACTGTAGTGTGAAATTGACTTCTATCTCCTCCAGGTTGATGTGTAATCAGTCTCTTTCTCCTTGATACATTTTGATACTTTAAAATGGACCCAAGTTCAAGCACATCTCTTAAAGTTATATCTTAAAGAAGGAGGTCCAGTGTGCTGTTATTTGTTGGTCAGGAGAGATGAGTCACTAGCGGAAATCAGAGAACAGCATGTTCACTAAGGCTGGAAAGATTGCCTCAAAATGTACCACTAGTTCAGGGCGTAGTAGGTAGGGAGTGGTGACGGAGGAAGAACTAAATTAAAACAGATTTAAGAGACGTATCAACCAAAGCAATGTGTACACCTTGTTTGGGCAAACCAACTGTAAAACAAAACATAAGACAATTGTGGGAAATAAGACAGTGACTGGATATTTGATGACATCGAGGAATTCCTTTAAAAAAATTTAGGCATAAGAATGGTATCATGATTATGTTAAACAAAAAAAGTTCTCAACTTCTCTTTTGGAGATATGTACTGAAGTATTTACAAATGATATGATGGCTGAAATCTGTTTTAAAATAACCCAAAGGGTCAGGGTGAGGGTTAAGTGAATGTGAAGTAAGAGAGCAGGAGATGAGATAAAATTGGCCTTGAGTTGGTAATTGTTGAAGATGAGAGATGGATGCAAGAGTTATGGGTTTATTATATTGTTCTACTTCTCTATGTTGAACATTTTCATTATATAAAGTTAAAAATTAAAGAACTCAGTGGGCTCTTGGCTCTATGAGATTTCTTTGGTAGGGGAGAGAAGAGTTATTAAGGATTTCCTCTCTAACTGGGCATACAATTTTTACCTTTATTAAATTTATAGTAAACAAATCTCATTTAGGCTCTTTCTAATCTTATGGTTCTTTGATTATATGATTGTGAGATTGTGATCAACTGATGTACTGGTCATAACAACCATCAGTGGTGGCCCCACACTGAGGCTGGAGGAAGGCAGAAAAGGAAGGGACTACTTCCCACTGGAAAGCTGTTAGTTTTTAGCTTACATAGTCAGGAGCCTGGTCTGGATATTCATAATGGGGTGGAATGGGGATATTTACAATATGGGGCACTTAGACAAACGTGGGTCAGGAAAGTAGTTGTAGTTTGTATAATAAAGCTCATTTTAAAGAAACACAATATCTGGACTTTCTGGCAGTTCCAGTAGTTAGGACACTGAGCATCTAATGCAGGGGGCACAGATTTGATCCCTGGTTGGGGAACTATCAATAATAAAGATCCCACATACTAGGCCAAATGCACACCGCACCCCCCCCCACCAAAAAAAAGGAAGAAAGAAACAGTATCTTAGGCTCAAAAATAATCTGTACCTTTTGCCGACTTTCCAGTGTTGTTATAACTATATCAGTTATCCATGCCATGTAACAAATTTCACCAAAGTTAGTGGATGAAAACCACAAACATTTATTATCTCACAGTTTCTGAGGAATCAGGAATCCGGTCTGAGAAGATACTCCCTTGTCCCCTAATAGTGCTTGAGCGATGGAGGACAAGACTGGGTGTACAAATTTCCAGTCCTCTCACCTCTCAAGTGCTCTAGTTCTCTATGTCTAGGGTTCAGCATTCTTCCTGAATGAGTCCATCCTCTCTCTCTACTTCATTTTTTTCCTTTTAAGGGTCAGCATATAAGAACTTCTCTGCTTCTAGTTCCAGGTGGGGTATAAACACGGTAGTTACTGCTGGCCAGTCCCAAAGTCACTCTGTGCTTGTAGAATGCGGGACATACTGGAGATTTATCTCTGGACATTGATTTATTCATTCAATAATCCCTTACTGAACACCTACAATGTGCCTATCTTCATGCTAAGTTTTGTAGTAACAAAATGAATGAGTAAGTGGCCCCCATAGTTTTGCTCATTAGAAAGCTACAAAGAGCACCTGACATGTTTTTAGACATGAACTTTTTGGCTTTCTGCCCTTCATACACAGATATATTGAGACTAAAGGAGAGAAAAGCCTTTATTCTTTTACCTGCTGTTTTAAAATTTTATCAAAATGTACAACGCTCAGAAGAAGCTCACACAGAAAGAAATCTATGGTGTCTAAAAATGTACAAATTCATCTAAGAGCCACGGTCAGGCCAGCAGTCACACCCCCATCAAGGATGGGATGCAGATTCTCAAGCCTTTAATGTTTTTAAAGCCGCCACATAGGGAAACCTGGGTTCAATCCCTGGGTTAGGAAGATCCCCTGGAGAAGGGAAGGCTACCCACTCCAGTATTCTGGCCTGGAGAATTCCATGGACTGTATAGTCCATGGGGTCGCAAAGAGTTGGACACAACTGAGTGACTTTCACTTTCACTTTACCTACTGAAGAGTAATGCTCACTGGCCCTTCTAAGGGGTGCAGAAGTTGTGCAGTCGTCCATGAGAGACATTTTAGTTAGTTGAATCAGTCATTTACTTTGTTTTTCTAAACCCTCCACCACTCTCATGCAATCTGAAATCTCACCCCAAAGGGAACCATGCTTTTGGACACTTCCAAGTCTGTGCTTTCCACAGTTACATTCAGCAGGTTAGAGGGGGTAAATCTCGGGTGTTCACTGTCTGGCACAATGGGGTGCATAACAGATGCTCATAAATTCTTGTCTGACTAATGGATCAACAGAAACCTCACTGGAGCTTGGATTGTGCCTGTGTCCCCAGGACCTAGTACCTCCTACCTTTTAGGTGTTCAACGAAAATGCTCAATGAATGCATGAGTGAATATTACCAGGAAATAATGGGCTTTGTAAATCCAAAAGACTGCTCTTAGGTAGACTCCTGATTTCCTAGCTAAGGCAAAGCCATGACTTTAGAGTACTTTTGCTTGTGTTCTGTCTTTTTTGGGAAGACAGGGAAAAGGTTAGCAGGCAGAGGTACTGTGTACCAATCTGACCTGCTCTTCCTTGTCCATTCTCTATCCTCCGCCAAGTCATCTAAGTGAAAACCAGAAACAACAAACCCTTGGGTTTAGTTGTTACTCCTTTCCCTCATGATGGAGTGCCATGACTCAAAATCCAGAGGAGCAGCCCAAGGGACTGTAAACAAAGTGAGACTAGAAAGTTAGGAAAGATGATGACTTGGGAAGTAGAGCACCACATCTGAGCCATGCTTGGGGACCTCCACTGTCACCTGAAGCTTGGCTTGTGTCTTGGCTCATGCTGCCAAATGTTTACTTCTGACTCATAATGTTCCTTCCATGTGGAGGGCCTTTTATTACAGCAACATTCCTGGCCTTTCCATTCCCTTTTACTCATCCCTCCCAGGACAGGTTAGGTGACATAACAGAATGATGACTTTGAGACAAGGAATTGAATTGTGTGGCTCAGTTTCTCCCTCTTCTTGGGACTGGCCTGCCAGCCAAAAGCCCCATTCTCTACTGCTCATGCATTCTCTATATAGAGCAGCCTTTGCCTTGGCTGGGGCCTTGTACTCATTCAGTGCTGCCTGTTATGGGGTGAGTTGTCTGCCTAGTTCTGGGGTTTGGTATTAGAAAACTCACTATTACTGCATACTTCACACATCTTCTCACCCAGCCTGAGTCTTAGTCACTTTGGGTTACTATAACAAATTATCATAGACTCATGACATTTATTTTAACATTTATTTCTTACACTTCTGGAAGCTGGGAAGGTCTAACAACAGCATGGTCAGGTTGCCACAAGGGCCCTCTTTGCAGTTTACAGATGGCTGTCCTTTCTCTGTATCTTCACATAACATAGACCAGAGAGACGAAGCAACCTCTCTCATTTCTCTTCTTATAAGGGCACTAATCCCATCCTGAGGTTCCCACCCTCATAACCTAATCACCTCCCAAAGGCACCATCTCCAAATACCATCACATTGGGGATTAGGGTTTCAACATGTGAATCTGTGGGGCACAAAGTCAGCCTATAGCAAACAGTAAGGAGAGCATCTTCATCTCCATCTGCCTGACTCCTCTTTTCCTCAACTGGTTTCAAACTTGGGTGAGGAAAGGATTCCTTCAAGAAACAACAGCTGAGTTCTAGTATTTGGGTGTAGAGGTGCTGATGTCATTGAAAAGACCAGGGACAAACAGAAAGTGTTTCTTTGGTTCAGTCTTTAACCAGTTTGCATGGGACAAACCCCATTTTCTTCCTTTGTGTGCCCGCACTGAAGAGTGCCAGAGTGCTTTCCCACAGTCACCACCCCTCCCCTGCAGGAGGTGTAACCCAGGACTGTTGCTTTGATGCAGTTGCTGCAGACTTATTTTCCCCAGCATCCTCCATAAGATAACATCACAAAGAGAGGAGAGAACTTCAGGAAGACACAGCAGGAAGAAAGGGCAGAAGTACTCCAAGGAATAGCCCCCTGGGCATCCTTTTTTAAGGCAAACTGACTTCTTCAACAAAGCAGAAGCTTTGAGACTCACATTTCATTATGTCAAATTTTTCCCACGAGGCACCTGGTTCTATATGCAAATAAAATTCTTCAGGAGCCAACCTCAATAGCTGACCAGGCCAACTGAATCTAACATATATATGCTATAATACTATATATAGTATTATAATAACATACAATAATACTATATATACACACACATATCTTAGGGCTTAACACTATAGATGGATATATTTATGCAGTCAATCCTGAACATTCACTGGAAGGACTGAAGTTGAAACTCCAATACTTTGGCCACCTGACGTGAAGAGCTAACTCATTAGAAAAGACTTGGGTGCTGGGAAAGACTGAGGGCAAGAAAGACAAGGGCGACAGAGGATGAGATGATTGGATGGCATCACTGACATAACAGACATGAGTTAGAACAAACTCTGGAAGATAGTGAAATACAGGGAAGCCTGGCATGCTGCAGTTGATGGGGTCACAAAGAGTTGGACATGACTTAGCAACTAAACAACAACAATACTTATGCACAAAGAAATGTGTGTGTACATGTACATTTGCTATGTATAATTCAACAACTCTTCCCCAATAGCCTTTAAAATTCAAAGTCAACAAAGGTAAGGAAGGGACTGCTTCCTTATTTCTGCTGCCCTCTTGGTTATCTCTTTGAATAAAGTCTTGCTTCCAAATTGGGATTTAAATTTCTTGGAAAATGAACAAATGAAAGACAAGAAGTTAAGGACCTAGGTCCTCTTTCTGACCACATAACTGACTGTATGATGTACAGCATCCCCCTTCTGATTCACTATCTGAATTTCACTAAATAGTAAGTATGGTGGAGGCTGTGTGTTGTATTGGCTCTTTCAGCTCCGAATAGTCAATGATTTACAGGTAGCCAGAGAAAGATATATCTGGACGGAGGCTGTGATGAGGTTTGAAGAGATGGGAAATGTGGTAGTCCTTATTTTTTGAAGAACTAGGTGTTACACAACAGGCAAGAGATAGGAGTTTGGATGTTCCAACTAAATGCCTTGCCTATCTCATCAATCACTGCTAGGATGACATAAACAACTATGGTCAGTTCTGCATCCTCCTAAAGTAAGGCCTTTATAGGTGTGACAGTTCTAAACAGAGTACTGTGTGTGTGTGTGTCTGGGTGGGGGTGTGTGTGTGTGTGTAGAGAGGTGGAAGGAGGAAAATATGTACTGTGTTTGGCACTCTACTGGGTGCTCTGTGGTCCACCCAGTGAACCAGGTGGACCAGACATGGGGTCATCCCAATTCCTTGCCTTCTCTGGCAAGGGAGATCAACTATAGACTCAGGAGAAACTGCTTCCTAAGAGTGAGACAGGTAAAGTGCTCTGGAATTTGAAAACTAGAACTGAAATAGAAAACTTTCTTTTTAAGTCATCGAGCATTTACCAGACAGATGCCCTAGGGGAGGGCACCATGTAATTCATGTTTGGTTCTCTCATTTCGCTTATCGGACACAACTGAGCAACTGAACTGAACTCTTGCTTATCCCATGAAGGCAAGAAAATATTTACTGCGTATACTGGCCGCACACATTCTTTACAAAACACTGCTTAAATTGTGGTTAGTAGGGACACATTTAGAGAAACTTTTGTGCTCATCAAAACTCTGTGCTAGAAAGATATGATCTGAGATGCTTAAACTGGGTTTCTTATGTATTTACCTTCATCCTTTGTTTTCTCTGTTTTCCAGTTCCTACTCATTCAAGCTCTTTTTCTTTCTCCAAAACAGCCAGGTGGCTTAGTCTGATGGAACTATCGTCTTACTAGAAACATAACACTTTGCAAAGCTTTCTTTGTATAAGATTCTCTTTAATGTCTACCTGTGGCATGTGACCATGAGGGCAATGACACCCACTTAAGGCCTTAAGGCTGGAGAGAACATTCTTAGAGTGGAGAAGGAGACTCTAAATTCCTCATGCATGTAGTCTGCTCTGAGCCATAGCTATTGCTGCTATTATTACTAATAATTAAAGCTACTTATTTAATGTTCATGGCACATCTCCAAGGTAGGAATTACTATGATCTGCAATCTACAAGGGAAGGGACACCCAATTTGATGAAAGTTGTATCACTAATAAAAGAAGTATGACAAAGCTGTATATTGTCACCCTGCTTATTTAACTTCTATGCAGAGTACATCACAAAAAATGCCAGGCTGGATGTATCACAAGCTGGAATCAAGATGGCAGGAGAAATATTAACAACCTCAGATATGTAGATGATACCACTCAAGTGGAAGAAAGTGAAGAGGAACTAAAGAGTCTCTTGATGAGGGTCAAAGAGGAGAGTAAAAAAGCTGGCTTAAAATTCAACATTCAAAAAACGAAGATCATGGCATCCAGTCCCATCAGTTCATGGCAAACAGAAGGAGAAAAAGTGGAAGTAGTGACAGATTTTATTTTCTTGGGCTCCAAAATCACTGTGGACAGTGACTGCAGCCAAGAAATTAAAAGACCCTTGCTTCTTGGAAGAAAAGCTATGACAAACCTAGACAGCATATTAAAAAGCAGAGATGTCACTTTGCCTACAAAGGTCTGTCTAGTCAAAGCTATGATTTTTCCAGTAGTCATGTATGGATGTGACAGTTGGACCATAAAGAAGACTGAGTGTTGAAGAACTGAGGCTTTCAAACTCCTGTGCTGGAGAAGACTCTTGAGAGTCCCTTGGACAGCAAGGAGATCAAACCAGTCAATACTAAAGGAAATTAACCCTGAATATTTATTGGAAGGACTGATGCTAAAGCTCCAATACTTTGGCTACCTAATATGAAGAACTGACTCACTGGAAAAGACCCCAATGCTGGGAAAGACTGAAGGCAAAAGGAGAAAGGAGTGGCAAAGAATGAGATGGTTCAGCAGCATCACCCACTCAATGGACATGAATATAAGCAAACTCCAGGAGATAGTGAAGGACAGGGAAGCCTGGAGTGCTGTATAGTTCATGGGGCTGCAAAAAGTATGATACGACTTAGTAACTGAACAACAACATTACTAATAGAAGGATTCATACCAGACTTGAAGATCTTCTCCTTTGTTGAACAAATGATTTAATGAATGGATGACTGGTGACATCATGATAGACATCAGTTACATGTTCTCTAGCAGTTGACCTGATTGCTGATAATCTGCAGTTTTTTACTTTTCCCCAAATACTGGCATGATTCATTATCTAAATTCAAGGTAATTTACCTGATGGGTCTAGGCCACAGTACTCTGTGAAGTTCAAGAGGTCGCTTCTTAGCATTTTAGTGAAAGAGGCACCATGAATCAAGGAACTAATTTTGTTCTTTTTATATTGAGGCCTAGGTGCCCACCAGGATGAATTTATGAACACTGGGATTCAGATCATATGCTCATTTAAACTGTCTCTTTCCCAATTCTAATGTGGATAATACATAGGGACAATGAGTGAATTAAGTGCTCTGTGCTCTCTTTTCACTCATGCGGAATAAATGAGCCCAATGTGAGCACCCAGGAGGCCATGGGGAAGAAAGAACTGGGGTGGTTTTTATCTTGGAAGTCAATGTGTGAAAAATGAGGAGTAACTTATGATTTTCATTTAGAATTTCCTCATTCTTTTTCTTCTTGTGTATCAAAGTTAAAGTCATTGGTGTATTTTGTTGTTTTTCCTGATGATACAGGCAGCTAAAATGTGTTATCATCCTTATGGACTGACAGACGGGACTCTGTGGGAGGTGTCATTAATGTCATTTACAGAGGTTCTGAGAGTCTAGGTGCCCAGCCTGTCCACTGTCACCAAGTTCAGGGTTTCTCCAGAGCCCCAGGGCGTTTTCCTTGGAGCCTCCCCTCCCACCCCCTACCTTGCCCCCACTTGGAGAGTGCCACTTGCTTTGGAGAATTCTTATGTAGAGTTTCTAAAGCTTTGGGCTTTCCAGACTGTTCCACAGCCTCTCAGAGATCAGCTCACGAGAGTTTGCCCTGAAACACATACAGTGATTTCGGTGCTAGATACTGACTTTTTGGTATTTCCTGCTGGAGCTCTTGTCTGGGTGGAGTTCTTTTTGGAAGCACCAGAGTTTTCCTGTTTGTGCAGTTGATTTTGAAAACCTTAAATAAACTCTGTTGTGATGTGTTCAGAATCATAACAACTCAACGACTATTTATTAAGCACCTACTATGAGCCTGGCACTGTTGTAGCAGCTAGGGATACACTGGTGATCTCAGTAGACCCTGCTTTCAAAGAGTTTTCAGTCAGGTCCAGGTCACAGATTAGCAAACAAGCATTTGCCCTCCACGTGATGAGTGCCACGAAGGGCAAAGTCCAGGGTGTTGGAGGTGGTACAAACAGTGGGGGCAGTGAACCCAGCCTTGAGAATGGCAGGGCTGGTGGTGTGGGGGTGCCAGCAGAGACTTCCCAGAGCCAGAGCTAGCTAAACTCTATCCTAAATATAAGAAATCAATTTTTATACAATCTGTTCTCAATTATCTGCATGCAAGTAGCTGATTCCACTTAGCTTGCAAGAAAACTTTATCAAGTCTCTTTTTCAATGGCTTGAGTGTCTCAAGTCCCTCTAGTTACACTGCATGTTAACACAGAGGCACCAAATCTCACAAGGCAGAGGCCCCAACAGAGAAAGAACCTACCCGAAGGAAGGTTTGGGCCTGGGTGAACTGCATTTCCTGCTTGGACTGAGGAGAACGGAGAAGCGAGGTCAGGCAGGGAAAGTGAAGGGTTTCCCAAGCTTGCAACACTTCAGGTCTCTAGAGCGAACTTCATTATTTCATCTGAAGTGAATTTTCAGGATGTAAAGCAGGCACTGCTGCTGCTGCTAAGTTGCTTCAGTCGTGTCCGACTCTGTGTGATCCCATAGACGGCAACCCACTAGGCTCCCCCGTCCCTGGGATTCTCCAGGCAAGAATACTGGAGTGGGTTGCCATTTCCTTCTCCAATAAAGCAGGCACATCTCTATTCAAATACCAGACAGGCTACGAAAAACACATTTCAGAGCCACCAGATGTAAATGATTCACGGATTATTCCCCTTTTAGAGTCTCAGGGCCATTGTTCCTCTCCATTGGTGCAAATAATAAAGACCAACTTCTTGCCAAAAGGAAAAAATAGGGGGTGGGGATGGAGAACAATACAAAGGCTTCTGTGTGTCTGGCCAGATGGAACTCCCTGAGACAAGTCTTGGATCTACTTTTGATCTCCTGGTCAGGAAATAAAATGCCTATCTGATTTTGAATACACTTTATTAAGGTATAATTTACATGTAATAAAACACACCCATTTTAATTATACCACTCTGAGTTTTGACAAATGTAGACACTTCTCCACAACCAAGACATGGAACATCTTCAACTCCCGAAAGTTTCCTCATGCCTTTCTACAGTTGCCCCAGCCTTAGCCCCAGGCAATCCCTGACCAGCTTTCTGTCACCACACATTAATTTTGTCTGTTTTAGAATTCCCAATATATGAAATCATACCATATACATTCTTTTGTGTCTACTTTTTTCACCCAGAATAATGGTTCTGAGATTCATTTTTGTTAGTATATCCACAGCTCATTCCTTTTTATTTAAAATGCTGCTTTTTGAAGGAGCAAATAATTGTTCAATATACCACTCAAGAAGATGAGCAGATCGAGGAAGTCCTTCCGGTCTAAAAATTCTATCAACTTGTCCAGGAAACACAGGCCTGAGAACTGATAAGGCTGGTACAGATTACATTTAAGAAGTAGCCAGGCACATGAATTTCTAAGCTCCAGGAGTCCAGAAGGACTGGGAGAGATGTGGCCTCAATGAATAATAGGATATATTATGGGGGATGACAGGGCTATTTGTTTAGTTCTGTTATGAGCTCAGCAAAATGTGCCAATCCTGGGAAATATAAATATATATTGCTGTATTTATACGTGTGTTTGTCTCAGGAGACGTGGTGGGGAGTAGCAAGCAGGTAGAGTGGTTCCTGCAGGATCAGAACAGGCAGAGATAGCTGAGCAGATGAAGCCTGTTCCAGGCCACATCAATGCGTAGTCAATAAATAAGAATCACAGTGAGAGTATTTATTGGGCACTAATACGTGTCAGGCGCTGCACTCTGTTCCTTACATGCACTGCTTCCTTTAGCCTGCCCCTGTGTCCTATGTGGTAAAGGCCGCCAGTGCTCTCCCTCCACATCCTTTTCTCATATTCCTGTACCCTTACCACCACGTGCTGTGCTCCCAGCAGTCAGCGCCCTGACTCTGTGTTAGTGGACAGTCCTCAAGCTCCTGGAGCCACTCTGCTTCCCAGCATGGACAGCAGAAGTGCCAGGACTTTACTGGTAATGAAACTCCACAGGACAAGTGCCCCAGCTACCTGTGGTACCTGTCTTGTCTCCAGGTCTCCCCTCCACAGCATTTTGCTTCCTTCTCCACCTTACTTGACCTCCTTCCCATTCTCATTCTTCAACTTCTCTAGCAGTTTTCCCTGGGGACACTTCCCAATAAATCACATTCACAAGAGTCCTTATCTCAGGATCTGCTTTTGGGGACTCCAAAATTAGACTGTAAAACTTACTATCATTGTTTTACAAATGAAGAAACTGAGGCCGTCACACACACACACCCCACACATACTCCTTTCCTTCCTTCCTTCTTTTCCTCCCTCCCTCTTCCCTTCACCCTCTCCCTTCTTCTGTTTTCCTCTCTCTTTCTGTTATCTCCTACTCATCCTTCAGCTGAAGCCTTAATTTCACTTTCTCAGACAGCCTTCCCTGACTCCCCAGTCTGGGTGAGTTCCCAGCTTATACTCTCAGAACCATCCTCTGTAGCATTTACATTGATTCTTAGCTTACAATGATCTGTGTGATTATTTCACTAATGATCACCTCCCCTGCCAGACTACTGGCTTCCAGGACAGGGGCCCTGTCTCTGGTGCTCTTAGTTGTATCTCTAGCACCCTACTAGTTTCTGGAAGATAGTAATGGCCCAATAAATAATTACTTACTGAATGAATGAGTTGAAGTTCCTTTAATTTCCTCCCAGATGCTCACTGGCCACTTAGGTACTGCACAGCCTCCTAACAGGCCAGAAATGCATAATGTATACCCGTGAGAGTGACAGAGGTCTCCCGCCCAATTCTATTCTTCTGGGTATTAAAGGAAGAGCTACATCCAGGACAAAGTGACAGTTCTTTGCTCTAGGGGACCAAAATTTAGCATCAACTGCAGAGTTGAACTAGAGGTGAGCTGGAAAGCTAGGTAGAATCTGAATGGATTATTCAGAGGAAATTTGAATACTATTTTAATAAAATACAAAGTCATTTAAACACACACACATTCTTGGATCTCTGTACTTCTTAACAAAAGTATGTTTCCCATTAGGAAGCTGATAAGCATCTCTTTCCTTCTACTCCAGCAGTGATGATTCCCCAGCTAAATAAAATTTACAAACTGTTTGAAAGCATTTATAGAGAAAGGTGCCATATGAATGTATGAGATTATTAAAATAAATGCTGATTTAGAGAGTTCCCAGGTGGATACTTAAAATATATTCAGGCACTCACACGCACACATACCTCACACGCAGGGTACTTTCTGCTCTGATCAGCGGTGATAAATTCTGCAACCTGACAGGTGACTGTAAATCAAGAAGTGTGTTTTAATAGTCACCAGCTATCTGCTTCTGTTTGCTGCTGTCTCAGGCAATCCTTCACTTCCTGGGACACAGGACCTGAAGAATCCTGGCACTTCTCTGCACTGCACGTGGGGAGGGGGGCTCAGCAGCCAGGCAAATATTGACATGCTGTACAGAAGCCGTGAATATAAATAAGTCAGGATATCCTTAGAAAAGTTAATCTCTGGATCCACCATTTGTCTTACCAATAGGTAAGAAAATAGGAAATCATTAGTTTTCTAGTTTTTTTGCCAAATCAAAATAGTTTTGCAACAATATAAAAGCTGGAAAATATATGAGAGTAAATAAATGCTGAATAAATAGTTTTGAAGGTAAACACATGTCCCTATTGCCACAGACCCTGATACATGGATTAGACTACTGGACTTGCTCCCTTTGACCCTATCCCTCATAAACCTACCCATCAATGTTTGCTTGGAGTAGTCCCAATAAAGCAGGCTGTTCCACACCCCACCACCTTTGTACATGCTGCTCTCTGTGCCTGGACTGGAATGATTTTCATTAATCCAGATGGGTTGGGACCCTTTCTGATATTTCAACACCTGGCCTCAGGATCTCCTTTAATCTCCTTTGTGAAGCGTTCCTTGACAAACTCTCCCACACCTAGCATTGCCACTTTATCCCACCGAAGTGTGATTGCACATATCTATTTAACATAAACATTACTGTGCTCTCTTCACAAGTTCTGGCTCACACTCTGTACAGTTTGAGGCCACAATCAACACTTTATTGCTACCCAATTGCCCCCACGTGACCTCTCAAGTCACCTCCCAAAGCATTTTGAGTAACATATATTTTACTGAAATGCTCACAAGGGAGAAAAGCGGAGGGCTTACACTGGACACCATATGGCTAAACTTCATAAAACCCCCCATTAAAAATCTCCATCATACCCAAAGGCTTTTCTCTCATTTCTAGCTGTCTTATCTTCTCTGCCTCCTCCATTTCCATGCTCCTCCCACTCCTAGATTCCTTATCACCACCCCAATTCCATTTAGTCGACTGGCCCTTATAGCCCTTTCTGATTCATAAACGCACATCCTTGAAATTTTAGATCTTATTTAGCAAATGAAGTATCTCTTTGAGATCAACTCCTCTTAAAAGGCAATGGTAAAAAACCAAACACATTTCTTCTTCCACTGAAGAGTTACAGGTGGGAATCAAGCCTTATCTACCTTTGTTTCTCCTATGCAAAATATTTAAAGCATTTGTGAAATCAAAGAAGAAACAGATGAAAGAAGAATCTGTTTTAATTTTAAAACAGATTAAAATCCCCAAAGTTCCACTGTAATCATGACTTTCTCACTTAAAGATCTTTTATTCCTTCTCAAGTAATGCTCTGGCCAACTAGCATTTCTCCCTGATTTGAATACTCTGCCCAGCTGTGATGGGCCTTTCCCCTCAAGCCCACTGTGCACATTCTCACCTTCAGGCACTCATTTGCGTGGTCTCTCCAGGCCTGAAAGCACCTATGTAGTTCATGAGAGTGACTGGTGGTATATTACCATCACGTTATTGAAGGCCAAGGTGGATGCAACTGATCTGGTCTTGTAGGTCCATCTAAGTCCACCCACTCTTCAAGGCTCAATGCAGGTCTTCACTTTCTCAGGGTACTTCACTGAGGTCTTGGGTCCAGGCGTGATTCTCTCCTGAGTCCTTAGGACATCTGTTTTGAATACATCCTCTCTAATGGCACTAGATCTTTCAGTCTTTCATTGTTTGTAATCTGGGGCATGAGGCATTGAGGCTGTTCCTCTTCCCAGAATGTGGTCATTAATTGGTCTATTTACCAGAGTTTTCAGCTTCAACATCAGTCCTTCCAATGAACTCAGGACTGATCTCCTTTAGGATGGACTGGTTGGATCTCCTTGCTGTCTAAGGAACTCTCAAGAGTCTTCTCCAACATCACATTTCAAAAGCATCAATTCTTCGGCACTCATGTTGAAGCTGAAACTCCAATACTTTGGCCACCTCATGTGAAGAACTGACTCATTTGAAAAGACCCTGATGTTTGGAAAGAATGAAGGCAGGAGGAGAAGGGGACGACAGAGGATAAGATGGTTGGATGGCATCACTGACTCAATGGACATGAGTTTGAGTAAACTCCAGGAGTTGGTGATGGACAGGGAGGCCTGGCATGCTGCAGTCCATGGGGTCGCAAAGAGTAGGACACGAATGAGTGACTGAACTGAACTGACCAGAGTTTTCAGGTCTTTCTCCATTTCCAGACTCATGGTAGGTTTGTATTTATCAAACCTTTGAAGTTATGTGTGACTGTTTAATTTGCTTTGGCCAAGGAAATGTGAGCAGAACTGACATGAGCCCCTTTAGGGAAGAAGCAGTAAGAGCGAGGACCCAGCTGATTCACAATGGGTATGTGGTATGAGTAAGAAGTAAACCTTGGTCGTTATGCCATTTAGAGTCAGAAGTTATTTGAATAATAACATAAATAAAAATTAATTGTACGTTAATATCCTATGTAGACTATAAGTTCCTTGAAGGTAGCTCTCATGCATA
The DNA here is from genome assembly GCF_029407905.1 of Bubalus kerabau. Lineage (NCBI taxonomy): Eukaryota > Metazoa > Chordata > Mammalia > Artiodactyla > Bovidae > Bubalus > Bubalus kerabau. Next base: position 112,010,419 of record NC_073627.1, read on the forward strand.
ACAGTTTTCTCTTCCCCAGGGAGCACAGCACAACGGCTGGTGTACGTTCAATAACTACTGCTGACTGGTATCTACTGAGACAAGGTATAATAAAATATCTGACGTTGGACAGTGAGACTTGGTGTCAGAACTTTGAGACATCCATCTCTGAGAAACCAAAATCAATGTACAAGATGATTCCAATGGTATTCTAGTAAGATTCTTGCTACAGGGAGGCAGATTAGTGTAATGAAAGGAACCTGGTCTTTTAGGTTGGACAAACAGGCTTTCAAGTGCAAGTTCTGCCATGTACTTGGCTGCATGACCTTGGGCCAGTTATTTAAGCCCTTTGAAACTGGGATAACACCACTACCTGCCACACAGCATTATCATGGGAATTAAGTGAGAGAATGTATGGAAGGCACTTGGCATATAATAAATGGCCAACCTACATCACTCTCTTAGGCTCTCCTCCCATCAAGCATGTGTTGTTGAGGGGTATGAACTAGGAACCACTTCCCTTCATTTCTTCCCTGAGATTCTGGTTACCTGCTTAGTCCCCAGATTTATAATAGTTCGCTCGGTCTACTGCAGATCCTTAGGGCTTTGCTTTTGCTGTCTCATGCTCACTCTGTCCTTGTGAGAAGTTCTACCTGCAACTGGCTGGAATTGGCAGGAGCCTTTGGTAAAGGAGGTTCAACAGGGTGAAGTGTTTTTGTGACAGGCTGTCTGCTCCCAAAATTTTAAACAGGTGGGGTGAGTATAGTCAGGGAGGTGATCTCTGTAGGGGAGAGAAAATTCAAGATATCACAGTGAGCAATTCTAAGGAAGGGCCACCTTGGCCTGGGACCTGGCTCTAATAGCAGATGATTCTTCTACTGAGCCCTGGGATTGTTTCAGTGATGGCATGAAGCAACTCTGAAATGATCTTTAAATGACTGACTCCTTCCCCAGGCGGTGTCTTACTGTGGTGCCCAAGGGCTTGTGTTTTCCTGAACTCTTGGCCCAGTGAGTCTGGCATTTATGCACTGTCCCTGACTGAGTCCTTGAGGTCACCCTTCCCCCACCTCCCCAAGTAGCAGCACCTGTGATGTGGCATGACCAAGCACCCCAAAGGTGCTTGTGTAACTTGTTTTTCAAAGTCCTGGCAGGAGCTCTGGTCCTGAAGTGAGGAAGGGTGTTTACATTCTGGAAGAGCAGTCTCGAGAAATGTCTTGCATGAGGGTTGTTTGCAACCAATCCCCGCCCCCCAGGAGCTTTCTCTGTAGGACAGCTGGACAGCCAAAGAGGTGGTCTGGGACCCAGAAAAAATGAGCCTAAGCACAAAGGAAGATCGGTTCTGAGGAGTATCTGTTGAGCCCCAGGGTGGTCACTGCCCTGTGTAAACCCCTCCCTGGTCAGGGCAGAGAGCTTCCTGAGGACAGTCTTCTGTCGGTCCGATGCCTGTCGTCTTGCCTTGCACAGAGCTTGACGTTGGGTGAAGGTGACAGCAGACACCCAGGAAGCCAGGAAGCTGTGAACTAGGAGGGCATGAAAACATCTGAGCGGACACACCGGTGGGAATTCTTAACTGATGCCCTGGTTAACAGCTTTCTCTGAACAGAACTTACTATATATTAGTAATAACAATAGTCAATAGTCCTAAGAAACAGGGATTTCTCACCCCAGTTAACAGCTGAAGGAGGGCACAGCTGGAGAGACTCACGGGCACAGAGTCTGAGAACCTCATCTAGGGCCACACAGTAAGCCAAGATTCCAAGCCCCTCCGGGCAAAAAGCTGCTTTTTCACTTGCCATGTCTCCACGTGCCCTGTCCCCAACCCCACCTCATCCCCAGTCTCTGGGTCCTGCAGCAGCTGCAGAAAGGGTGACTTTAAAGAAAGCCTGGGACAGCAATTCCACTCTCTGCTGCGGGCAGTTGTGTATTCTTATTGTCTTTTCTCCCTAGAACAAACAGGCTTGAATTCAGTGTGGAAGGAGCACTGGGCTAGCAGCCCCATTCCAGATGTCTGCTTTGTCTTCCTGAAGCTCACCCACCTGTGCCTGGGGTCTTCTAGTACCTTAATCTCTCAATCCTCCTGGAGAACCCCCCTTCCTTTCCCTCTCCCCCTTCCACTGGTGAAGTGAAGTGAAGTGAAATTCATTCAGTCGTGTCCAACTCTTTGTGACCCCATAGACTATACAGTCCGTGGAATTCTCCAGGCCAGAATACTGGAGTGGGTAGCCTTTTCCTTCTCCAGGGGATCTTCCCAACCCAGGAATCGAACCCAGGTCTCCTGCATTGCAGGTGGATTCTTTACCAGCTGAGCCACCAGGGAAGTCAAAAATCTCGTTTCTTCCTCCACTGCCTGGCTTCAAGGCCAGGTTTTCACTTCGCAAGAATAACCCTGCTATAGGTATTATTTTACTGTGAACCTGGTACCAAATATGCACTCAACAAATATTTACTGAATTACATGCATGCTACATTCTAGACAAAAGAAGCAAAGGCTGCGAATCCAGAAGTAAACAGAAAAGCTGAGGGGGTGGAAGAAGGGTGAAAACACCACCTTGACTCCTCTTTCCTCATCTCCCTTTCCCTTAGTAGGGAAGCAGTGATGTGCTGATACTGTCATTTGATCACAGTAACATCCTAACAGACTAAAAAGCCCCAGTCAATGCCAGAGCAGGAGTGCACATCCGGGGGCTGTTTCCTTGGAAATGCTTCAGCTGTAATAACTCTCCAGAAAGAAATATCCAAACAACTTCCTTGACCCTCTGGGGAGAAGAAGTAACAATGGGGCAGAAAGTTGTGTGTGTGTGTGTGTGAAGTAACAATTGGGCAGAAAAGGTGTGTGTGTGTGTGTGTGTGTGTGTGTGTGTGTGTGGCACATGCGCATGCCACTGCACCTTCCTCATGTCCTGTCCATGGGGCGCCTTTGACAGCCGGTCTATTCAAACGCTGGGGCTGTGGGCTGGCGGCGTGGTGCCTGCCGCCGCCGTGGCTGAGATCATGCTGTTGATTTTGTTTTACAGAGAGCAGCCCAGCCTGTTGTGCAGAGTACAGAATGTTCTCTTCTGTGAACTAAGCTTGAACTTTTCCAACCCACTTTGTTTGAGGAACCATACAGACACAGAGGGGAAAAAACAGGGAAGATAACCCCCAAATTGTTGAAATCGTTGTGTTCTCTCTGATTTTGGCCCTGATCATTTGCTTTTCACTGCTCGAAATTAAAAATCCCAAGCATTATAATTCTTGGAAGAACAAAATGCCTGTGATGTCCTTTCTCTGAGTCAGTGCTCCGGCTTCCACACTGGAAAGGAACAAGTCTGTCACCACCTCTCCTAGATTTCTTTCTTTCTTCCTTTCTTTTTTTCCTCTAAGGCATTCAAGCGACAAAAATACAGCAAAAAACATTTTCCTGTAGGGAAAGGAAAGGCCTCCAGTGTGTGGATTTCTTTCAGGTTACCAACAGTGGTCCCCAATTTACTGAATGTCCTGAGGAAATTGACAGTATAAGGGTTTTAGGTCATTAGATGTTGTTGTTCAGTCGATCAGTCATGTCCGACTCTTTGCAACCCCAGGGACTGCAGCACAACAGGCCTGTCTGTACCTCCTGAAGGTAGGTAATCTCCCCAAGTTTGCCCAAGCTCATGTCCATTGCATCAGAATGCCATCCAGCCATTCATCCTCTGATGCCCTCTTCTTCTGCCCTCAATCTTTCCCAGTATCAGGGACTTTTCCAATGAGTCAGCTGTTCGCATCTGATGACCAAAATACCAGAGTTTCAGCTCCAGCACCAGTCCTTCCAACAAGTATTCAGAGTTGATTTCCCTTACGATTGACTAGTTTGATCTCCTTGCTGTCCAAGGGACTCTCAAGAGTGTTCTCTGACAACACAGTTCGAAGGCACTCTGGCTTTATGGTCCAGCTCTCACAACTGTTCGTGACCACTGGGAAGACCACAGCCTTGACTATATGCACCTTTGTTGGCAGAGTAATGTCTCTGCTTTTCAACACACTGTCTAGGTTTGTCATTAGCTTTCCTGCCAAGAAGCAAATGTCTTCTGATTTCATGGCTGCAGTCACCATCCACAGTGATTTTAGAGCCCAAGAAGAGGAAATCTGTGACTACTTCCACCTTTTCCCCTTCTATTTGCCATGAGGTAATGGGGCTGCCTTAGCAGCAGCAGCAGCAGCAATGGGGCCGGAGGGCTTCCCTAGTGGTTCAGGCTGTAAAGAATCTGCCTGCAATGCAGGAAACCCAGGTTTGATTCCTAGGTTGGGAAGATCCCCTGGAGAAGGGAATGGCAACCCACTCCAGTATTCTTGCCTAGAGAATTCCATGGACAGAGGAGCCTAGCAGGCTATAGTCCATGGAGTCACAGAGTCAGACACAACTGTGTGACTAACACTGGGAATACTGGGAATGGGACTGGATTCCATGATCTTAGTTTTTTAATATTTAGTTTCAAGCCGACTCTCACTCTTTTCCTTCACCCTCATCAAGGGGCTCTTTAGTTCCTATTCACCTTCTGCCAGTAGAGTGGTATCAGCTACTTATCTGAGGCTGTTGATGTTTCTCCCAACTATCTTGATTCCAGCTTGTAACTCATTTAGCCCAGCTCAGCATTTCTCATGATGTATAGCTTTCTTAGCATATAAACAAACAGGGTGACAGCAGACAGCCCTGTCATACTCCTTTCTCAACCCTGAACCAAATATTTGTCCCATTCAGGGTTCGGGCTGTCACTTCTTGACCCACAAACAGGTTTCTCAGGAGACAGGTAAGATGGTCTGGTATTCTCATTAAGTCATTTCAGTTCAGTCATGTCCGACTCTTTGCGACCCCATGGACTGCAGCAAGCCAGGCTTCCCTGTCCATCTCCAACTCCCAGAGCCTACTTAAACTCATGTCTCTCATGTCAGTGATGCCATCCAACCATCTCATCCTCTGTTGTCCCCTTTTCCTCTCACCTTCAATCTTTCCCAGCATCAGGATCTTTTCCAATGAGTCAGTTCTTCAGATCAGGTGGCCAAAGTATTAGAGTTTCAGCTTCAGCATCAGTCCTTCCAATGAATATTCAGAACTGATGTCCTTTAGGGTGGACTGGTTGGATCTCCTTGCAGTCTGAGGGACTCTCAAGAGTCTTCTTCAACACCACAGTTCAAAAGCATCAATTCTTTGACGTTCAGCTTACTTTATAGTCCAACTCTCAGATCCATAAATGACTACTGGAAAAACCATAGCTTTGATTAGATGGACCTTTGTTGGAAAAGTAATGTCTCTGCTTTTTAATATGCTGTCTAGGTTGGTCATAGCTTTTCTTCCAAGGAGCAAGCGTCTTTTAACTTCATGGCTGCAGTCACCATCTTCAGTGATTTTGGAGCTCCCCAAAATAAAGTCTCTCACTGATTCCATTGTTTCCCCATCTATTTGCCATGAAGTAATGGGACCGGATGTCATCATCTTATTTTCTGAATGTTGAGTTTTAAGGCCACTTTTTCACTCTCCTCTTTCACTTTCATCAAGAGGCTCTTTAGTTCTTCTTCGCTTTCTGCCATAAGGGTGGTGTCATCTGCGTATTTGAGGTTATTGATATTTCTCCCAGCAATCTTGATTCCAGCTTGTGCTTCATCCAGCCCTGCATTTCACATGATGTACACTGCATATAAGATAAACAAACAGGGTGACAATATACAACCTTGACATACGCCTTTCCTGATTTGGAACCAGTCTGTTCCATATCCAGTTCTAACTGTTGCTTCCTGACCTGCATACAGATCAAGGAGGCAGGTCAGGTGGTCTGGTATTCCCATCTCTTTCAGAATTCTCCACAGTTTGTTGTGATCCACATAGTCAAAGGTTTTGGTGCAGTCAATAAAGCAAATGTAGATGTTTTTCTGGAACTCACTTTTACGATGATCCAGTGGATGTTGGCGATTTGATCTCTGGTTCCTCTGCCTTTTCTAAATCCAGCTTGAACATGTGGCAGTTCATGGTTCACATACTGTTGAAGCCTGGCTTGGAGAATTTGGAGCATTACTTTGCTAGCATGTGAGATGAGTGCAAATGTGCAGTAGTTTGAACATTCTTTGACATTGCCTTTCTTTGGGATTGGAATGAAAACGGACCTTTCCCAGCCCTGTGGCCACTGCTGAGTTTTCCAAATTTGCTGGCATATTGAGTGCAGCACTTTCACAGCATCATCACTTTTAGGATTTAAAATAGCTCAACTGGAATTCCATCACCTCCACTAGCTTTGTTCTTAGTGATTCTTCCTAAGGCCTACTTGACTACACATTCCAGGATGTCTGGCTCTAGGTGAGTGATCACACCATCGTGGTTATCTGGGTCGTGAAGATCTTTTTTTGTGTAGTTCATCTGTGTATTCTTGCCACCTCTTCTTACTATCTTCTGCTTATGTTAGGTCCATACAATTTCTGTCCTTTATTGTGCTCATCTTTGCATGAAATGTTCCCTTGGTATCTCTAATTTTCTTGAAGAGATCTCTAGTCTTTCTCATTCTATTGTTTTCCTCTATTTCTTTGCATTGATGGCTGAGGAAGGCTTTCTTATCTTTCCTTGCTATTCTTTGGAACTCTGCATTCGAATGGGTATATCTTTCCTTTTTTCCTTTGCCTTTTGTTTCTCTTCTTTTCACAGCTATTTGTAAGGCCTCCTCAGACAATCATTTTGCCTTTTTGCATTTCTTTTTCTTGGGGATGGTCTTGATCACTGTCTCCTGTACAATGTCATGAACCTTCATCCATAGTTCTTCAGGCACTCTGTCTATCATATCTAATCCCTTGAATCTATTTGTCACTTCCATTGTATAATCATAAGGTATTTGATTTAGGTAACACCTGAATGCTCTAGTATTTTTCCCCACTTTCTTCAACTTAAGTCTGAATTTGGCAATAAGGAGGATGCATGTGAGGATACAACATGAAATCTGAGACCTGGAAGACCCTGGGTCATGGCCCAATCCTGCTGACACCATGATCTTCAACTTGCAGCATCCAGAGCTATGAGAAATATATTTCTGTTATTTATAAACTATCCAATCTGTGGTATTTTGTTATAGTAGCCTGAATAGACTAAGACAAGGGCCAAGAGAAGGAATACAGGAAGGGCTTTTCAACTTTTTTTTTAATAAAGGGAAGATGATACACTGACTTTCGGATAGGTTGAATTTGAGGGTTGTATGGGACATCTTATGGAGAGAACTTCAGCCATCATTTGGAAATACATGTCTGGAGTTAAGAGCTAGAGAAGTAATTTAGGATTCAGCCACTTTAAAGGAACCATTGAAAATCTTGGGAGTTGATGTCATCATCTAGAAAAAGAGCTATGAAAGTAATTTACATACATGTGAAAAAAGATGGCCTGGTTACATCTTGAGAGATGTTTATACCAGAGGAAGAAGATCCAAAAAATAACACAAGTTTTTAACAATATTAGGCACCATTAGTTAAATCTAGTCCTGCATTCCTGTATCTGATTCTTCTTTAATACAGAAAAATGACTCACATGAATGTAACTTGTTTGGTATCTGCAGAAAATTCTTACAGTGATGGGAATACCAGACCACCTTACATGCCTCCTGAGAAATCTGTATGCAGGTCAAGAAGCTACAGTTAGAACTGGACATGGAACAACAGACTGGTTCCAAACTGGGAAAGGAGTACATCAAGGCTGTATGTTGTCACCCTGCTTATTTAACTTACATGCAGAGTACATCATGCAAAATGCTGGGCTGGATGAAGCACAAGCTGGAATCAAGATTGCTGAGAGAAATATCAATAACTTTAGACATGCAGATGACACCACCCTACTTTCAAAAAGTGAGGAGAAACTAAAGAGACTCTTGATGAAGGTGAAAGAGAAAAGTAAAAAAGCTGGTTTAAAACCCAACATTCAAAAAATGAAGATTATGGCATCTGGTCCCATCACTTCATGGCAAACAGATGGGGAAAAATGGAAACAGTGACAGAGTTTTTTCTTGGGGTCCAAAATCACTGTGGACAGTGACTACAGCCATGAAATTAAAAAACCCTTGCTTCTTGGAAGAAAAGCTCTGACAAACCTAGATAGCGTATTGAAAAGCAGAGACATCACTTTGCCGACAAAGGTCCGTCTGGTCAAGGGTATGGTTTTTCCAGTAGTCATGTATGGATGTGAGAGCTGGACCATAAAGATGATTGAGTGCCAAAGAATTGATGCTTTCAAACTGTAGTGCTGGAGAAGACTCTTGAGAGCCCCTTGGACAGCAAGGATATCCAATCAGTCAGTCCTAAAGGAAATCAACCCTGAATATTCATTGGAAGGAATGATGCTGAAGCTGAAGCTCCAATACTTTGGCCACCTGATGCAAAGAAATGACTCACTGGAAAAGACCCTGATGCTGGGAAAGACTGAAGGCAGGAGGAAAAGAGGATGACATGACAAAGGATGAGATGGCTGGATGGCATCACCAATTCAATGGACATGAATCTGAGAAAACTCTGTGAGATTGTGGAGGACAGGGAAGCCTGCAGTTCATGAGGTTGCAAGGAGTCGGGCACAACTGAACAACTGAACAACAGTCTGTCTGAAAATTAAAGAAGAAAGATAGTTTTCTCTTGAATATCCTTTAAGGCAGTGTTTCTTATGCTACTGATGGCTGATCATGACTCACAGTGAGAAATACATTTTACACATACAAACATAATTATGTAACTAAAACAAAGGACTTCATGAAACAATATCTACCTGAATCTTCTGCAGTTAATGCTATTTTCAATTTTATTCCATTCCATTAAAAAAAACACTATTTGGACTGCAGTAAATTGGTATCAAAACTACTAATGTGTGGCTATGTGCAGTGTAAAAGACATAGAGATTAAGGGGCTGTGGTTTCTAGAAATCCACTCTCCCTCTAGTGGTTGGTATCTTTCAGGAGAGAACAGTTCACTAGTCTCAGCTCAGTCTGAGGATGAGTGGAGAAGAGCTTAACTTAGTTTCCAAAGGCTGCCCTTTCAGGTAGGAATTTTTAGCTTTGGGAGGATGTCAAGGTGAATTCCACCAGCAAAACTGCTTGTTTTGTTCACAGCTGTAAATATATTATCACTGCTGCAGCTGTTGCTAATAATAATGATAATAACATTTATTGAGTCAGGAACTGTACTTAACATTGTTAACACAATTCTCATAATAAATCTCTGAGGAAAGTACAAGTACCTCCATTTTACAGACAAGAAATATTTAGGTTAAGGGAGATAACATGCCCCTGATCATCCACCCAGTGAATGGTGAAGCTGAGATCCAAACTCAGCTTGCAGAGTAGCGAGTGACAATAAGCTATGTCTTCTTTGGGCTATCTGGGCCTCTATGTCATCCCCGTCAGTCCTTTGTGTATCTCTTAGCAAGGCTTGGTCTTTTCTCATGGTACTCTTTACTCCCTCTCTCAATGGAGCCTTCTTGTATTTTAAACATTTCTTGAATATAGTCAAATATCTCATAATGCATTCAGGAAGTAGAGGCAGGAGAGGTAGCAAGAGAGCAAGAATAAGGGTGGGGCAGGTTGATGAATGGACTTTTGAGGCTGGGTTGCAAACAGCTGTCTGAAAGGACAGTGGCCAGACTCTCATCACCTTTACCAAACGACAGTGTCTAAACTAATTTCCAAACTACTGCCCTGCTTTCCTGTTCACCCCTGACAACCCCTCACCCTCCCCATCTCCACCAGGCTTATCTTCCCAAAGCAGCACTGTCATCCCACTTCATGCTTCCTGCGGACACTGCCAACTCATCCTATCCCAAACTGGATGCTTCCTCCCTTCCTTCAGTGCTAACTCACCCTTTCACCCCACCCAGTGTCTACTATGCAGAAGGTCATTCCAGACTTGTAATCAGCCCCATCTTACCTTCCCCACGCCCCGCCGTTTCCCCACATGAAGCTCAGCCTGCCAAGTTGCCTCTCTCTCCCTGGAGGCATGGGGCTTGTCTGATCTCAGTGGCTGTGTCCCTGCCTGGAATGCACCTCCACCACCCTGCCCCTCGCTATACCTATCAATCATTCAAGACCCCGTTCAGACTTTGCCTCTTCTCCTGATCTCTTCTTTTATCTTTGCATCTTTGCTTTTGTATCATCCATTTAGGCACTAAACAGTGTAGAGTATTTAAATGATTCATATTTATACTGTCATCCATTAATTTATTAATTTTAAAGCTACTGATTATTAAATTGGCTATTAATACAAAAAATTCAATGACAATGAGGAAGAAGTATCCAGCACCCACAAACAGAGCAAGCAGACTATAGCCCAGAGCTATTGTTGTTGATACTCAGCTTCCATTCACCTTCTAGGAAAATATCCCAATTATCTTTTGGTCCCCCTGAAGTATTAGTCCATGTTGGATGATCAGGGCTGACCTCCCTACCCCGAATGAGGAGTGGGCATAAGACCAAGGCTGGCTCAGGCTGGTAAGAAACTGCATTTCCCTGGTCAGAGTTACTGGTTCAGAGATGGTATGTAACTCTGGCGAGGCCAATGGAAATTAGCCCCAGGTTCTTGAAAGAATGATCTGAGGATGCCAAGCTGGTTGAATCTGACCCAGGAACTTCTGGTTATTATTGTTATTATTGTCACCTCTTGTAGAGCACCTGTCTGAAGATGAAGCAAAGTGAAAGTGAAAGTTGCTCAGTCATGTCCGACTCTTTGCGACCCCACGGACTACAGTCCATGGAATTCTCCAGGCCAGAACACTGGATTGGGTATCCTTTCCTTCCTCCAGGGGATCTTCCCAACTCAGGGATCGAACCCAGGTCTCCAGTATTTCAGGCGGATTCTTTACCAGTTGAGCCACAAGGGAAGCCCAGATGAAGCAAATATGGAGGAAATCACAGTGGAGAAATGGAAAACAACTGATTCTGGATAAACATCTCTGAGGTGCTTAGATCCAGCCACTACTGTATCTTAATAAATATCTCTTTGTTTAGGTCAGTTTCTATTGAGATTCTATAACCTACAACTAAAAAGTTTCCCTAATTAGCCTAGTCTGAGTCTCATTCCAGTTCAGGTTGGGTTGAGGGTCAGATCAAAGTGAATCTATTGATTTAGTAAGGCTCTGGGGATAAAGGAGCATGGCCTTTTCCCCTGTATAAATCCTTCCTGCATCCCAAGGCAAAAGAAGTAAAAGCAAAAATAAGCCAATGCCACTTCATCAAATGTAAAAGCTTCTGCACAGCAAAGAAAACCATCAACAAAATGAAAAAAACAGCCTATGGAATGGGAGAAAATATTTTCAAATGATGCAACTGACAAGTGGTTAATATCCAAACTATTGCCTATAAACAACTCATACAACTCAATATCAAAACAAAACAAACAACCCAAGCAAAAAATAGGCACAGGACCTAAACAGACATTTTTCCAAAGACAACATGCAGATGGCCAACAAGCACATGGAAAGATGCTCAATAATGATAACTGTTAGAGAAATTCAAATCAAAAGCACAATGAGGTATCACCTCACACCAGTCAGAATGGCCACCATCAAAAAGTCTACAGATAATGTTGGAGAAGGTGTGAGAAAAGAGAATCCTTCTTCCTTGTTGGTGGGAATGTAAATTCATACAACCACTTTGGAAAAGTGAAGGTTTCTTGAAAAACTAAAAATGGACCTACCTAATGATCCAGCAATTCCACTGCTGGGTATACATCCTAAAAAAATGAAAACACTAATTTGAAAAGATAGATGTACCCAAATGGGCATAGCAGCACTATTTACAATAGCCAAAAAAGCATGGAAGCAACCCAAGTGCTCATCAAGAAACAACTGGATTGAAAGGATGTGGATATTGACATAATGTCCGCGTAATGTCCACAATATTCCATTGACATAATGGAATATTACTTAGTCATAAAGAGTGAAATATTGTCATTTGCAGCAATGTGGATAGACCTAGAGAAAATTATGCTTTGTGAAATAAGTCAGGCAGAGAAAGACAAATACTATATGATGGCATTTATATGTGGAATCTAAAATATAATACAAATACATGTATACAGCAAAACAGAATAAGATTCACAGATAGGGAAAAGAAACTTATGGTTATCAAATGGGAGAGTGGGGAGGGGAGAGGCAAATTAGGAGTGTGGGATTAACAGACACAAACTACTATACATAACACAAATGAGTAACAAGGATTTACTATAGAGTACAGGGAATCATACCTAATGTCTTATAATAACCTATAGCAAAATGTAATCTGTTAAAAAAATACCCCCAAATGACTATGCTATACACCTGAAACTAATATAACACTGCTAAAGCAATTATACTTCAATTTAAAAAAGTTCCTTCTCACAGAGCCTTGCCTGGTACTGATATCCTCCAGCCACTCAGAGTACACTGGGAGATTCTATGCTGGTCATGCTGGCACCTTGGTGCAAACAGTTGGCTTAGCATCACTGCACATGATAAGAGATGATCCTCTGTGGTTTGATATGACAGGCATATCATAAGGCATATCTCAAAAGGAGATGAAATCCTCATATTGAACAAGAGTTACAGTAATATGCTTATAAGTCTATACTGGGTTTATAAGCTATAAGTGATGGTAATAATGTGATAACAGAGAAAGGAAACTTAAGAGTACTTTTCTTTTTAGTAAAGCCTATGGGTGAGTGGTAGCTATTGAGTGCAGGTTTTACCAGAAGTGAAATGAAGTGAAAGTCACTCAGTCATGTCCGACTCTTTGCAACCCCATGGACTATACTGTCATGGAATTCTCCAGGCCAGAATACTGGAGTGGGTAGCCTTTCCCTTCTGCAGCGGATCTACCCAACCCAGGGATCGAACCCAGGTCTCCCACATTGTGGGTGGAGTCTTTACCAGCTGAGCCACAAGGGAAACCCAAGAATACTAGAGTGGGTAGCCTATCCCTTCTCCATGGGCTGCTCATGACCCAGGAATCGAACTGGGGACTCCTGCATTGCAGGTGGGTTCTTTACCAACTGAGCTATCAGGGAAGCCTGATACATTTTTGTAAGTCAATCAATTGCTGTATATATTTAATAGGCACCAACTGGGATTAGAGACCAAACCCTTTTAGTCATCTTGTACAGTTGTTAAGCCAGCAGCTGCTTAATAATACTTCTGGTGATTAATAGTGCTTTGCAGCCTTCACGTCATAGAGAGATAATGACTGAACAAATAGTGAACAACTTCTTGGTTCCAACATAGAGCTCCTCTCCACTCCTGCGGCAAGAAATGATCAAATATTTCTGAGTGAGTGGTAGGAATAGTTTCCCTGCCTCCAATATTTAGCCTCTGATTCTTGGAATATTGTCAGTCTCAAAAGTCAGAGCCTGGGGAACACTTCAAAATGCTTTAAACAGAACAGGTTATTCCTTGAACTAAATCACTGCCTCACCTTAAATGCCCCTATGCTGTCCGAGCTGACCTCCAGTGCCTGCATTTAGACTCTGGCCAAGGCCACAGGTGAACACATACTTGGTCCAGCCCCAGGTTGGAGCATTTCCAGCTGAAGGTGTCCCTCTTGCTTAAGTGCTTCTGCCTGGTAAATACTTGGAACATTCAGAGTGCCCTCTTTGGCCCCTTTTAGTGAAAGCCCTCTGCAGTAAAATCATAATAAGTTAATATAAAATAATTTTATAATAAATAATTTCAGTGACCTTCTGCTAAGGAGCCTTATTCACAGCCTCTGTTAGAGGTACTTTCAGAGGTATGACTGGCCACTCATCTGCATGTGAGATACGTGGGTAATGGGCCATCTTACAAGAGAGTATGGTTTAATTAGAATCTGTCAGATGTAGGAATTCCCATTCATCTAGTTATTAAAGCTTAGAATCTTTTCTAAGAGCAACACCTCTTTTCCAAATTTCCCAGGAATCATAAGCCTTTAAAGATAAGTAACTATTTGGAACTTCCTTCATGGTTCAGGGGCTAAGGCTTCAAGCTCCTAATGCAGGGGGCCCAGGTTGCATCCCTGGTCAGGCAATAGATCCCACATGCCTCAACTAAGACCCAGCACAGCCAAATAAAAATAAATATAACAAAACAATATTTAGCTTAAAAAAATTGGTAACAATAGTATCTTTGCTATAGTCAGGAACTGGGAAATGCTTAACTCATTTCCTTTCACTATGCTGCTGGTTTCAGGACTGACTCCAAGGCAGTGATTCTCAGCCTGGAGAGCATATTTAAATCATCTGGGGATTTAAAGAAACTATCGATTCCTGGTGTTCACCCCTACAGAGTCTGAATTACATGGTTTGGGATGCATCCTGGCATCAGGATTTTAAAATTTTTACCAGGTAGGCACCTGAAAAGATGCTCAACATCACTAATCAACAGAGAAATGCAAATCAAAATTACAAAATACCACCTCGCACCTGTCAAAATGGCTATGATCAAAAGGCCTACATACAACAAAAGTTGGCGAGGTTGCACAGAAACGGGAACCCTTGTACACTGTTGTGGGAATGTAAACTGGTGCAGCCACTATGGAAAACAGCATTGAGGTTCCTCAAAAAACTAGAACTGGAACTACCATATGACCCAGCAATTTCATTCAAGGGTATATAACAAAAGAAAAGGAAAACACTAACTTGAAAAGGTATCAACAGATGCACCCCAATGTTCATGGCAGCATTATTTATAATAGCTAAGATATGGAAGCAACCTAACTGTCCATTGACTGATAAATGGATAAAAGTATGGATATACACATATACATACAAAGGAACATTACTGAGCCATAAGAAAGAATGAAATCCTGCCATTTGCAACAGTATTGATGGACCTAGAAGGTTAGAAAGAGAAGTCAGATACGGACAAATATTCTATGTCACCATTTATATGTGGAATCTAAAGAAATAAAACAAACAAATATATATATAACAAAACAGAAACAGCCTCACACATAACGAGAACAAGCTAGCAGTTACCAGCAAGCAGAGGGAAGAGGGGAGGAGAAGACGGGGTATGGGACTAAGAGATACAAACTACTATGTATAAAACAAATAGGCAACAAGGATATATTGTACAGCACGGGGAAATATAGCCATTATTTTCTAATAACTTTAACTGCAGTATAATCTTAAAAAATTAAATCACTATGTTGAACTTGCTGTTGTTCAGCCACTAAATTGTGTCCGACTCTTTGCGACCCCTTGGACTACAACACCCCAGGCTTCCCTGTCCTCCACTATCTCCCGGACATTGCTCAAATCCAGGACCCTTGAGTCAGTGATGCTACCTAACCATCTCATCCTCTGACACCTGCTTCTCCTTTTGCCTTCAATCTTTCCCAGCACTAGGGTCTTTTCTTAATATTGCATATTGTAAATCAATTTTTAAAAAGCCAAAAAACAAACAAAAAATCCTTTCCAAGTATTTCCAATATGTTGTAGATACACTGTATCTACAATGTAGATATAATTGTTTTTCCTGGACCTGGTGGGAGGGTCGGGAAGCTTAATCTAGTGTTTGCGTAAACAGGTTATCATTGCCTAGAATTTGCTTTCTATATGCCATAGAATATGATTTTGTAATAAATTTGGGAAAAAAGTGTTTTTTAAATTATTATGGCAGGGGGATGGTGGAGGTATCTTCACTTTGCCTGTTCCATAGGACTGTTGTGAAGCCTAGAAGAGATTATGAAGCAGTCGCGGTGGTGGGGGCAGTGCCTTGTAAACTGGGATTTGCAATCTCACACATCTGCCGGGGGTGGGGGGGCGGGGGGGTGGTTTGGTTAGACTGGTCAGTGCTTGAGAAGGGCAAGAAACCAGGCAGCCAGGAGCATAGTGCTGGGCTGAAGCAGGAGTCCTATCTCAAGGGGTAATACTGACCCAACTCTGGCTGATTACTGCCAAATGAATCTGATCTTAATGTTGCCAGAACTTTGTCAGGGTAGGGGGAGGAAGATACACATTAATATCTGTATGCAGAATTTCTCAATGTTAAGAACACTGAATGTCAAAAAGCACATTTGAGGACTAGATCATCATTTTATGAACCCTGAAACTTTACAGGTGGGAACCTGTTAAAAATTGGAGGGGGGAGGGTTGGTTTGTTTTTTTAGTAAATCACTCCATTTCTACAACTTCCAATTGTTCTGTGGACTAACTCCTCCATAGGCTGTTTTGCAGGGGGAGAAGCATTCTCTTTCTCAGAGGCACTAGAAAACATAGTTTATTCTTTGGCAGTTTCCTATGCTTTAAGGATTTGACATGCTAGATGGGCTAGATGGTCTGGAAAGAGTTCTGTGCTGGAAGGAACCATACCTGCTGTACTGTATGGTTTTCAGTAGTCTGGAAAACCTGGGATGGGTCTTGAGGTAGAAGGGAGGAGGGGAGTGTCATGGAAGAACACGGGTCCTGCTCACAATGGCCCTGCTTGTGGCTGGCAAATAGTATCAGGGGAGGCACAAGATAGATAGTACTTCAGGTCAAAGGTAGAAGGGCACCAAGAGGACACTGGAATTTTGTCACGGGGAGAAGGAAGTGCTGAGAGTTAGATTTGAGTAAGACTGATTTGTCGTCATGCTTTTAGAAGCTGCTAGATTTTGAAATGAAAATTTGCCTGTGGAACCAGTTGATATACTTACTATGGTGCGCCCTCATTCATATGACTTTGAAAGGAAGTGAAAGTGTTAGCTGATCAGTCCTGTCCAATCCTTTCCAACCCCATGAGGATCCTCTGTCCATGAGATTCTCCAGGCAAGAATACTGGAGTGGGTTGCCATTCCCTTCTCCAGGGGATCTTCCTGACCCAGAGATCAAACCTGGGTTCCCTGCATTGCAGGCAGATTCTTTACCATTTGAGCCACCAGGGAAGTTCATCCTAAAGAAAAACAAAGAACAGTGGAAAAGGAGAAAACCATTGCTTGGACATAACTGTCCTTAATAGAGTTCAGGAGTAATAAGGGACATTTTTAAAACAAATGCTAGGGACTTCCCTGTGGTCCAGTGGTTAAGATTTCCCCTTCCAATGCAAGGGTTGCAGGTTCAAACCCTGGTAAGGGAGCTAAGATTCTCATATGCCTTGTGACCAAAAAACCAAAACATAAAACATAAACACTATTGTAATAAATTAAATAAAGACTTTAAAAATGGTCCACATCAAAAACAAACAAAAATCTTTAAAAAAGGCGGGGAGGTGTTTCTCTGGTGGCTCAGTTGTAAGGAATCAGCCTGCCAGTGTAGGAGACATGGGTTCAATCCCTGGTCAGGAAAGATCCCACAGGCCATGGAGCAACTAAACCCCTGTGCCACTGTTAGGAGGAAACACGCTGATTGAAACTACCCACCCTGGCCAGGCACCATGGCTACCATTTGCCTGAGTTATTTTACAACAGCAGGTCCTGGTAAAGAACATGGAATTAATAAGCCACCACCAACCAGAAGAATTCAAGAAAGGTCAAAAGGAGATGTCATATGTCCTACCACCTCCCAGAATCCTTCTCGTTGGCATCCATCTTGGCTGAGCAATGGCATGAGCCACCAGGAAGGACCCTAAGTCAAGTGATTGGCCAAAGAAAACTCGGGAAGTAATTCCATCACCATAAAACCTGAGACTGCAAGTCATATGGCAGAGAAGTCCTCCTAGGTTCCCCTTCCCTCCTGCTCTCTTCCCTGGGGGGGCCCTTCTCCATAACATCTCTTGTTTTGTCAGCATGAGTGTCTCCTCAGACAACTCATTTCCCACTGTTAGACAAGAACCCACTCTCGGGCCCTGGAAGGGGACCCTTTCTTGCAACACCACCACAACTGAGCCTGTGCTCTAGGGTGAAGTCACCACAATGAGAAGCCAACGCACTGCAATGGCATAGTAGCCCCTACTCACCATAGCTAGAGAAAAGCCTGAGCAGCAGCGAAGATCCAGCATACCCAGGAATAAAATTTAAAAAAAATTTAAATGCTGATGCTGAACTAAGCTGCAGCAACTAAGCTGAAGCTTGTTTTCCCACACTTTCTTTGCTCCCTCTCATAGTCATTACTCAAGACCACCTGGAATACCCTCTCAAGTGTGGAGAAACAGCAGAATTTCTCAAAAAAAAAAAAAATCAAGGAAACATCAAAAGGTTGTAAAAGCAACTTCTTCAAACTTAAGACATCATAGTACCTAGAAATAAATAGAAATCAGGAAAGACGATTTACTGTGGTAAATACCTTTGCAAAGCAAATGTAGTATGTGTCGTCTCACCTAAGTTTCTGTATTTTGTGGATCTGATTTGGGGTTTTCCTAAGGTAGGACATGGCACCCCACTCCAGTACTCTTGCCTGGAAAATCCCACGGATGGAGGAGCTTGGTAGGCTGCAGTCCATGGGGTTGCTAAGAGTCGGACATGACTGAGCGACTTCACTTTCACTTAAGGTGGGACACACCTGTATCTTATCAACAACACTCCCCCCGCCCAAAGTGAAGCAATTTTGAATTAATTACCAACATCATCAACTTTCCCTTCCACATCATACTGCATGTGTTTTGTGTTTGGAGTTGAATAGAGTCAGAGTCAGAGTCAGAGCACATTAGAGTAGAAAAGGGACTGTCGATATCCTTCATTCTGTCTTCAATTTGCAGACAAGGACACTGTGGCCAAAAGAGTTAGAGGGATATGCCCAGTGTCACATGATCAAGTAGTAATGTCATGATCAATAAGGACATTCTTGGTCTTACCCAACGTTTAGTCCTTAATTCTTTCTTCTAGACACATTTCCAGTTTTGGCATCTATCTTTCCCAAATGTGACTCAGGGGTAACCAATGTGACACCATTTCTGGATCCAAGGTAGATTCTGATTAGTTTAAACCAACCAATGAATGGCCTGCTCCTGGCAACCTTTATTGATCCAGTGGGGAGTACATGACCTCTGGTGGTCCAGTCAGACTGAAGGAGACGGCTTATGCCCTCTGTCTGGGGGAGAAGATTCCCCTTTATGTGGCCTTCATTACCACTGAGAGACAACTTTTCACCATCAGGGATCAGTCTGACCCAGGTATCCATGCACAATTAGAGCCCAGCTCAACCTCTACTGAGGCTACTTATACCACACAATTGTCTCACAATTACCAGTAGGTTAGGCTAGTCTTCTGGCATCTGGGCAAAAGGAATTTTTCCAACTCTTACAGGCTGCTGAGAAGGGCTGGTGAGTAGTCATAGAACAGCACTGAGGGAATTTCTGTAGTTCAGTCTTTGGCAACTCAACCTTTATGTTGGTCCCCAGCACTGTGAATGGCACTGCCTGCGTTCTCATATGGCTAATGGACGAAAGAGGAAGAAACTACCTGAACTAGCCAAGCTATTTTAGTTGAAAGTGACAGATAATACAAAAGGCAGATTCTGCACCATCTGAAGCACCAGGTAAGCCCAATAAAAGAAATACAGTGGCTCAAGTAAATAAAACGTGCTTAGGCATGGGACTCATCTACAGGCTCCAACACTGTCACTAGGACCCTGCCTCCAGTCACTTTCTGGCTGCTATCACTCACACTGGTTCTATTTATCCCCACATTCCACGTGGGGGCAAGACTGCAGCCAAAACCCCTAGGCACACCTTCTTCCCTGCCCAAGACCAATGGGGAAAAGGTGGGTGTTACCCGTCCCAACTAAGGCAAATATCTTTAAAGCGGGAGTGCCCAAAGTGACGTAGGAGCCTGTCGCTCCTCACAGAGAAGCTCCAGGTTTTGAGCTCCCTCCTGACTGTGGGCCCCACTGCCAGGGGGTGGGGAAGCATGAGGGTCGGATTGATGGCGCAGTTGCCTCGTTCCTACCTGCTTCCATGAGGCTTCCCTCTCTTTTGTCTGATGTGATGGGGCCGCTCTGCCAGTTGTTAAGTTTCTTTGCAGGGAAAATCACTCCAAATATTGAACTTGGCATCTCTGCCGTGAGTTCAAGTCTCCCCGCTCCGCCATCTTAAACGCCTATGCAAAACGCCAGTAACACTGAAGAAGCTGAAGATGAACGGTTCTATGAAGACCTACAAGACCTTTTCGAACTAACACCCCCCCCCCCCAAAAATGTCCTTTTCACTATAGGGGACAGGAATGCAAAAGTAGGAAGTCAAGAAACACCTGGAATAACAGGTACATTTGGCCTTGGAGTACAGAATGAAGCAGGGCAAAGGCTAACAGAGTTTTGCCAAGCGAAGCACTGGTCATAGCAAACACCTGTTTTCAACAACACAAGAGAAGACTCTACACATGGAAATCACCTGATGGCCAACACTGAAATCAGATTGATTATATTCTTTGCAGCCAAAGATGGAGAAGCTCTATATAGTGAGCAAAAACAAGACTGGGAGCTGACTGTGGCTCAGATCATGAACTCCTTATTGCCAAATTCAGACTAAAATTGAAGAAAGTGGGGAAAACCACTAGACCATTCAGGTATGACCTAAATCAAATCCCTTATGATTATACAGTGCAAGTGAGAAATAGATTTAAGGGACTAGATCTGATAGAGTGCCTGATGAACTATGGACGGAGGTTCATGACACTGTACAGGAGACAGGAATCAAGATCATCCCCCCAAAAAGAAATGCAAAACAGCAAAATGGCTGTCTGAGGAGGCCTTACAAATAGCTGTGAAAAGAAAAGAAGTGAGAAGCAAAGGAGAAAAGTAAAGATATACCCATTTGAATGCAGAGTTCCAAAGAATAGCAAGGAGAGATAAGAAAGCCTTCCTCAGCAATCAGTGCAAAGAAATAGAGGAAAATAATAGAAAGGGAAAGACTAGAGATCTCTTCAAGAAAATTAGACATACCAAGGGAACATTTCATGCAAAGATGGGCACAATAAAGGACAGAAATGGTATGGACCTAACAGAAGCAGAAGGTATTGAGAAGAGGTGGCAAGAATACACAGAAAAGCTATACAAAAAAGATCATTATGACCCAGATATCCATGATGGTGTGATCACCCACCTAGAGCCAGACATCCTATAATGTGAAGTCAAGTGGGCCTTAGGAAGCATCACTATAAACAAAGCTAGTGGAGGTGATAGAATTCCAGGTGAGCTATTTTAAATCCTGAAAGATGATGCTGTGAAAGTGCTGCACTCAATATGCCAGCAAATTTGGAAAACTGAACAGTGGCCATAGGACTGGAAAAGGTCAGTATTCATTCCAATCCCAAAGAAAGGCAATGCCAAAGAATGCTCAAACTACCGCACAATTGCACTCATCTCACATGCTAGTAAAGTAATGCTCAAAATTCTCCAAGCCAGGCTTCAGCAATACGTGAACCGTGAACTTCCAGATGTTCAAGCTGGTTTTAGAAATGGCAGAGGAACCAGAGATCAAATTGCCAACATCCACTGGACCATCGAAAAAGCAAGAGAGTTCTAGAGAAACATCTATTTCTGCTTTATTGACTATGCCAAAGCCTTTGACTGTGTGGATCACAATCAACTGTGGAAAATTCTGAAAGAGATGGGAATACCAGACCACCTGACCTGCCTCTTGAGAAACCTGTATGCAGGTGAGGAAGCAACAGTTAGAACTGGACATGGAACAACAGACTGGTTCCAAATAGGCAAAGGAGTACGTCAAGGCTGTATATTGTCACCCTGCTTATTTAACTTATATGCAGAGTACATCATGAGCAACGCTGGACTGAAAGAAGCACAAGAATCAAGATTGTTGGGAGAAATATCAATAACCTCAGATATGCAGATGACACCACCCTTATGGCAGAAAGTGAAGAACTAAAAAGCCTCTTGATGAAAGTGAAAGAGGAGAGTGAAAAAGTTGACTTAAAGCTCAACATTCAGAAAACGAAGATCATGGCATCTGGTCCCATCACTTCATGGGAAATAGATGGGGAAACAGTGAAAACAGTGGCTGACTTTATTGTTTGGGGCTCCAAGCTCACTGCAGATGGTGACCGCAGCCATGAAATTAAAAGACGCTTACTCCTTGGAAGAAAAGTTATGACCAACCTAAACAGCATATTAAAAAGTGGAGATATTACTTTGCCAACAAAGGTCTGTCTAGTCAAGGCTATAGTTTTTCCAGTAGTCATGTATGGATGTGAGAGTTGGACTATAAAGAAAACTGATGCTTTTGAACTGTGATGTTGGAGAAGACTCTTGAGAGTCCTTTGGACTGCAAGGAGATCCAACTAGTCCATCCTAAAGGAGATCAGTGCTGAGTGTTTATTGGAAGGACTGATGTTGAAGCTGAAACTCCAATACTTTGGCCACCTGATGTGAACAGCTGACTCATTTGAAAAGACCCTGATGCTGGGAAAGATTGAGGGCAGGAGAAGGGGACGATGGCTGATGAGATGGTTGGAGGGCATCACTGACTCAATGGACATGAGTTTGAATAAACTCCAGGAGTTGGTGATGGACAGGGAGGCCTGGTGTGCTGCAGTCCACGGGGTTGCAAAGAGTCACTGAGTGACTGAACTGAACCGATGCAAATATAGCCTTGTCTCTCACTGGCTGTGATTGGATCACATGCCATTCCTGAACCAATCACTATGGCAGTGCCCTGAAGAGCCAGACCTGAGATACAAGCCTCTCCCTGGGCTGAAGAAAGTGGACAGAGAAATGGCAGCAGATCCCAGGGGAAAATTACTGTTCTGTTACTCAGGAGACATACCAATAGGTGATTGCTGTCCAGGAACTCAATATGTAGAAGCCTCTCTAAATGTGTAGATTTTTTTGTTGTTGTTTATATTGTGCAAACAGCAGAGAATTTGAAATCAGCAAACTGATGTTTCAGTCCTGACTCTCTTTGGCTGAGTTCCGTACTTGTTAAATGGGGGTGTTGTCCTGAGGCTTGAATGAGATCCTATACAGGAGGTACTTTTATAATAAAGGTTAAGGGCTAAATCCAAATGAGGGATTGTCATTGTTGTCATTACTATTAGCATCTTTTCTGAATTTTTCACACTCATACTCTGATTATGATGTAATGCTCTTTTAGGCAAGGGATGAAAAGTAAAAAACATCATTAGCAACTAGAAAGAATTTGGCCAGGGTTGCTATAAACATATACCATCTCTGTGAGAATCAGAAATACACCCTTCCCTTCATCTCCGAGTGGTGCCATTTCCAAGGAACATGGCTTGTCAAGGGAATAGCATCTCCATGAAAAGAAAAAGTCACCTTTTCCTCTAAGTGGACACCTGTATGCTAGGTTGCATGGCTTGCTGGGAGGAAAGTACACTGGAGTTCAAATGTCCCTGCCCCTTTGACAGGAGAGCTTGCAGTCAAGGGTGGAGGGTTGTTTTGTGCACAACCTGCCTGGCTGAACTCCTGAACTGCCTGACTTTGGTGATGAACCACTGAGGAGGTTGAACTCTGAAGACTAATTCCTCATTTTCCTGTTCAGCTAACTGTCTAAGACCATTTATCACTTTCTCCCTTTCTGCGCATTTTCACTTCATGCCAAATACAGCAGTCTGTGCTATCTCTTTTAGTTAACTACCCATTAGCAATCTAGATTCTGCAGGCTTTCAGATGCTTACTGCATACCACTCCAACTTCAAGGAAGAGAATCTTTCCTTTTTAGCCATCCTGATGAATGATGTTGCAGAGGACAGCTAAGCCTTTAAAATGAACACAGCACAGGTTGCTGGCACTTGCCTGTTGCTGGAAAGTCAGATGCTGATTTCTTCAAATTGCCCAGGAAAAGGGGATGAAAAGCACAGGCAACTTCACCTAGATTGACCACCATCACTGTTTGCTATTCTAAATCTTGGCAACAGAAACTCTGGAAAGAAGTTATTTGAGCTAGATCCAGCCAGCCTCCAGGGAGCCAGGGAATGTAATATGGTAGTCTTTGTGTTACTATGACTGAAGGTCTTCTTATTCTAAAAGATTACCTTTCTCTTGTGTGAAAGATGGATAGTTAGAGCCAACAGGAGCTTGCAATGTTATTGTGACCATGTTGCCCCTTTCACTTCATCCTTGGTATCTTTTGGGGCACCTGAAATTACAGAAACTTTCCAATGTGATGTGGGCCAGGATTAACTGATCACCATGATGTTGGTGGTGTGGTTTAGGTAAATTGGATCTCAGTCTAAAGAAAGCTCACGTGGCTTTTGCCTAGAGAACACCTTTGCTTGCTCCTGATGTTCTTCTCTCATCCCTCTTCCTCTTTACCCAGAAAATAGCCCACTGCTCCTGCTGCCATTTCCTCACTGTCTAGTTGCCTCTTTTTACTTCCTCCTTCCCCCAAGTGGGTGTTTTTTCCACTTGTCCCCCTGTCCCCACAGATCCATTCTCTACCCCTCCTGGGCTCCCTTGCCCTGCAGTTTCTGGTTGATTCACCCGTGGAGGCATAACAGGAGACTGGAGGGTGTGAGAGCTGTGGAATGAAGCGTTGGCTGCTTCTGATCCTCTGTGGCAGCCTCATGAAGGCTCTGGCAGAGGCTGTGCTCCTCGGTAGGCCCAGCTCCTGGTGGGAGGGGTTCCTTCATGGCTCCAGTGCCACCACCCTCTCTCTTGCTCCTTCAGGCACAGGGATGGAAACAGCTTCCAGTAGTCGTGAGTCTCTGGATGACTCATTATCTCTTTCTGGCTCCTTTCATCCTGCCTACACCTTAGAGAGTCCCTTCCTGAAGTTTTTTACTGTCAACTTTCTTGAATGTCCATCTGTTTCCTGCCAGGACACTAACTAATGCAGTCTTCATCCTCATCACTCTTCCACAAGAGCTCCTGGGTGGTCACCGGCGACACCCAAAACAGGTTAGCCTCTCCTGCTCAGGTTGCGTCTTCCTCTTTGTCCTCTCCTCTCCTAGACACTGCTGCATCCTCCCTTCCTTCTGCCTGTCCACTCATTATCTGACAGGATCTACTATAATTGTTTCTTCGGTGGTCCTCTTATCTCCATTCCATCCTGCCCTATCTAGAGCATCACCCATTAAAAAAAATATTATTCCTAAAACACCTGAAAACAATTGATGGCATGGTCTCACTCAGGAGGGGGAGGTCCTAGATAGCCTCCATTTGCCCCTCTTGATCAAATCCTTCTCCATCATGCTCTGAGTCCTAGGAGACAGACCTTTAGGGATGTATCAAAGGGATTCCTTGTCCTCTAGCTTCCCATTGAGTTCAGCCAGTTAGGGAACACTGGCAAGGACCCTAAGGGCAGGAGGAAGATATGTTTGGGGTGTTCATTCTCCTGGGCTGCCTCCCAGATGGCCAGAGGGTCAGCAGTGGTTGTTTCTCTCCCATAGACCACACCTCTCCTGTTGGGGACTCCTTTCTATAGCCACACCTAACTTCTCACCTATGGGCTTCAGGATGATAGCATCTCCCTACTAGTAGGTAGGCTTAACCTGCCCAGCACTTGTAAATAGTCCTGTTCTATTAAACTCTCCTAAATTACCTCCATCTGAAGGTAGTGTCTACTTCCTGCTGGGAAGTAAAGTCCCGAGGTCCCAATCACTGCTGTCAGTCAAGTTCTGCAGACTTTCCCTCTCCTTATCACTTGGGGAGCTCTCACCGTGTCCTGGTCATTTCAGTTTATCACAACTTAGAAACCGGGCTAAGTTGTGCTGTAGTAACAAATCATCCCCAAATTTGAGTAACTTAGATCAGCAAAGGCTTACTGCTCTTTCATGCTACATGTCCAGTATAGGTCAGCAGAAGCTCTGCTCACCAGATCACCCAGACTCAGGCTCACAGGACAGCCCTCATTTCCACCATTGTCAGAGTCTAGGGAAGGAACAAGAGCTAGCAGAAGGCCTCATACCAAGACTGAATCAGGAGGCCGAGAATGACTTATACCTACATTTCATTGGTCAGAACTAGTCATGTGGCCCCACTCAACCAGAAAAGGGGGCAGGAAGTACAATCTTATCATGTGCCCAGAAGGGGTGCTCTTAACATTCGAACATTTGGAAACAGCACTGATAATTACAACAGGACACATCCATGAGTTCTTCAGAAGATTCAGCATGATCTCCTCTGGCAAAGGAAGTCAGACCCCATGTTGAAGACCGCTGTCCCACCCCTCACATTACCAGAAGTACATTTCATGGCATCTGCCTTTGGAGAAGGTAATGGCAACCCACTCCAGTACTCTTGCCTGGAAAATCCCATGGATGGAGGAGCCTGGTGGGCTGCAGTCCATGGGGTCGCTAAGAGTCGGACACGACTGAGCGACTTCACTTTCACTTTTCACTTTCATGCATTAGAGAAGGAAATGGCAACCCACTCCAGTGTTCTTGCCTGGAGAGTCCCAGGGATGGAGGAGCCTGGTGGGCTGCTGTCTCTGGGTCGCACAGAGTCAGACACGACTGAAATGACTTAGCAGCAGCAGCAGCAGCAGCCTCTGGATCTCCTCTTCTTACAGGGAGCCCCTGGGTGAGAGACTGACAAGATGGCTGAAGCCCAGCTACTATTTTTTTAAAAAAATTACTGAGGTAAAATATACTACATGACAGCATATTAAAAAGCAGAGACATTACTTTGCTGACAAAGGTCTGTCTAGTCAAAGCTATGTTTTTTCCAGTAGTCATGTATGGATGTGATAGTTTGACCATAAAGAAAGCTGAGAGACGAAGAACTGATGCTTTTTAATTGTGGTGTTAGAGAAGACTCTTGAGAGTCCCTTGAACTGCAAGGAGATCCAACCAGTCCATCCTAAAAGAAATAAGTCCTGAATATTCATTGGAAGGACTGATGCTGAAGCTGAAACTTCAGTACTTTGGCCTCCTGATGTGAAGAATTTATCAATGGAAAAGACCCTGATGTTGGGAAAGATTGAAGGCAGGGGGAGAAGGAGATGACAGAGGATGAAGTGGTTGGATGGCATCACTGACTCAATGGACTTGAGTTTGAGCAGGCTGTGGGAGTTGGTGATGGACAGGGAAACCTGGCGTGCTGCAGTCTATGTGATCGCAAGGAGTTGGACATGATTGAGCAACTGAACTGAACTGCTACTACATGAAGGAGCTTCCCAGGTGGCTTAGCTGGTAAAAAGCCCACCTGCCGACACAGGAGATGCAAGAGACATGGCTTTGATCCATGGGTCAGGGAGATCCCCTGGAGAAAGAAATGGCAACCCACTCCAGTATTCTTGCCTAGAGAATCCCGTGGACAGAGGAGCCTGGACCCACAGTCCATGAAGTCTTGAAGAGTCTGACATGCCTGAGCACACATGCACACACACACACTCTACTATGAAATGTACACTATGAAATGTACCAACTTAATTACTTTAAAGTATACAAATAAGTGGTATTTGATACATTCATAGTGTTGTGCAACCATCACCACTATCTAGTTCCAGAACTTTTAATCACTCCCAAAAGGAGACCCTGTATCCATTAAGCTGCTGCTGCTAAGTCGCTTCAGTCGTGTCCAACTTTGTGCAACCCCAGAGATGGTGGCCCACCAGGCTCCTCCGTCCCTGGGATTCTCCAGGCAAGAACACAGGAGCGGGTTGCCATTTCCTTCCCCAGTGCACGCCTGCATGCTGTCGCTTCAGTCATGTCCGACTCTGTGTGACCCTATGGACAGCAGCCCACCAGGCTTCTCTGTCCACAGGATTTTCCAGGAAAGAATACTGGAGTGGGTTGCCATTTCCTTCTCCAACCCTTTAAGCATTTACTCCCTATTTCCCATTCTCTCTAGCTCTTGATAACCAATAATCTGCTTTCTATGAATTTGCCTGTTCCAGGTATTTCACATATATGGAACCACGCATTATGTGACCTTCTGTGTCTCTAAGCCCAGCTACTTTCGAGGCATCCTGGTGACCCCCAGGAAGCCCACCGAGAACTTTGGTGCCAAATGGTGGCTGTGCGGGTGCCTGACAGCTGCCTTCCCTTGCCACCTGCTGTCACTGGATTTCCTTTTTCCTGGTTCAGATAGAGAATAACACCCTGCTGCCTAGACAGGCCAAGGATGGCTGCCTCCCCTTCTTTCAAGTGCCTGGGTCTCTGTGGGAGTCTCTTCCTGACACGGCTAGCGGGATGGGGCAGGGAAGAAGGAGCATCCCTGCTGCATGGAAGAGGCAAAGCCACTGGGACTCCCCCTCCCCAACTCCTTCCAATCTCTACACCTGCCCCAGCAGAAGTGCTTACCTAGCTCTTCAAAGTGGGGGGATTCGAGTGGAACCACAGCCCCTGGAAGAGTGGTCTCTGGCCCCATTTTTTCCTTTACATTTCACAATATATGTTGTTTAACAGCTGTTGTTTTCAGCTGTGGGCGAGTGCCAATTCTGCTGCAACAAGAAAGGCCCTGTTTTATATCTTCTTATACATCATTTTGATAATGTTCCTCTCATTCCACGGTCTTCCATATCTCACTAATATGAATAGAGAAATTCCAAACTCTTGGCATTCAAGGCTCCCTGCAAACTAGTTCCAATTTAGCTCTCTAGCTTTTCCTCTCGCCCACTCCCCACCACAAGTTCTCCCTTCCTTCCATGCAGTCCTGCCCTCCTCAGAGTCCCCAGAATGCCCTGCTTGGGGTTCTTTCCTTTTCCATCCCCTCCTGGGATGCACTTTCTCTCTCTGCCTGTGAGGCTCCTTCCCATGGTCTCTCCTCTCCCTCGGAACTTGGCATTGACAGCCTGGTCTGTGTCTGCTGGGAATGTGTCCTGCTGCCTCATGTGGTTAGTAACCTCTTCGCCTGTTGACGTGTCCTGATGTGCTGGGGTGGGGTGGGTCTCGGAGTGAGGGCTGCAGCCACATGAAGGCTGACCCGCCCAGCCCTTCACCCTGCGTGTCCTCAGTACGAGAAACCAGCAGAGCCAGGCTGAAGTTCTGTTAGCCCTGGCCCAAGAACCCACGTGTTTTCCTGATTCATGGGTGGGGTTTTAGGAATGGGTGATGGAGGCAACTCTGGATAACTCAGCCAGAGTAATTTTTCCGTGGACATTTCCCTGGGGTCACCCTGGGATTGAGGGTCTGGAAGAGATGGTCATAAATGTTTTGCTCTGGGTTCTTTTAGGTTGACCCAGAAGTACATTCTGTTGTGACTGGGTTTAGGTAGAGGGATGAGAAAAGGGGAAAGTAGAGAGAGCAAGAAAGGTAAACTGGGGAGGAAAGATCAGCCAGGAACAGAGAAAAAGGCAAATCAATGTCATGGAGACATGGAAGGGGAGGGGAATAGATTTAGGGACCCCAGACCTTGGGGGAGGAGAAAAGGATCTTCCTTATCTTGCTGAGTGACTCCCACTATCTCTATGCTTCCTTCCACTCCCATGTCAGGATATACAGCACCCCCCAACCCTGTCCACCTGTTACCCTCAATTGGATAGGTCAAAAAGCAGTCCGAGCCCAGAGTGTATTCCTCCTTAGGCATCTCTTTGCTGTACCCAGCTTCGTTTCTGTTTCTGGTTTAGTTTGTTTCAGTGGGAGGGACTGATTTGTGCCTTGGAGGAATTATTCCCAGCCTTGGAGAAACGCCTAGCCCAGAGCTATAGCCACATCATAGTGCAGCCTGACCTTTCTCAGGATGGCCTAGAGCCAGCCCAGACCAGAAGCTGCCCATGGCCATGCAGGCACTGGGAACTGGGCATGCCCGGTGCCTGCTGCCCTGGAGCCTGCAGGGGCTGGGTGCATTCTGTCTCCTTTTAGGGCTCCAACTAGCCAACTAGGTCTCCCTGCATCAGACCAGGCTGGCAGCATTCTGTTTTCAGGCACTCGGACTTTTGCAAATCCCTTGCTCCCCTGAAAGAAAAGGCAGAGGCTAGAGGCACAAAGTATTATCAAGAAAGCTTGCAACATGGGCTTCTGGAAGGCCTGTGACTTGGCCTGCAACTAGGTGAGGGTGGTCGGCCGTCTGTGTTGTCTAAACATTATCTCTTCACTCATTCCCTTTCATAGACTACTATGGCAACTTTTCCTCTAAACTCTCCCTTCCAATCCATTCTCTGTGGCTTCTAAGTTCATTTAGCTAAAGCCCTGTCTTATCTTGTTATTCCTTTACTCAAAACCCATCCTTATTGGCTCTTATTGCCTGTGGTATAAATAATTAGTTTGTGTAAACAAAATATCCCATGCTTAACTCCAGAGGGTACAAACCCCATTAATTCTTCCACCCCTCCCCGAGGGCAGGCCTGGAAGCTGGGGAGAAGGAGGGAAAATATGTCATAGCCCATTCCCATTCTGAGGGGTACCACTTGGGGAGTCAGTTCTGGGATGATCCTGCCTTTATTAGCTCATCACCCTTTTTATTGGAGACCTTCCTCTTACCGTAGGCTTTCTATCAGGCCCTCTAACAATATGACTTGTATGAACTGAAAAAGGGAAGTTCTAGATGAGATAAGAGTAAGCTGGTGATGGCTAATTCTTGGCACAGAGGCTATCACATCTCTCCTTTTTTACCCATAGCAAATGTGACTAATCCACTTTTGCCCACTGAGCCCAAGAGGCCTCAGAAATCCTTTTCAACACTATTCCATGCAGCCACTATCAATCAACTGAATTTAGAAAGTGAGATGAAATCTATTACCCCTACACCCAGCTCTTCCAGGGAGTGAAACTTTAAACTCTGTTAAGATAGGATACAAAATCATGGACAGGCCACTAAAGTGGACCCACAAATGGCCAGGGGCTCACTATTATGGGATAATTATATTATTTTGAAGTTTAACCAAAGTTTTCCCCCTCATTTCCTTAGGCCCCTAGCCCTTCCCTGAATTCAGGCTAACAACATTCTGCTTCTAGTCTCTTGGTGAATGAATGACTCAGTGAAAATGCAGAGAGAGAGTGAAGAATCTAAACAGACTTTTGAAAATCAAAAAGAGGAGATGGTACTTTGAGTTTAAAAAAAAAAGGAAAAGCTTAAGCTTTGGAGTTTCAAAAGCATGGGTCATAAGGGAACTCAGAGCAGAGAGAATACATAATGAGAAGGAAAAAAGAATGAAAATAGGCAAACAGGGAAACACTCTTTCAGAGTAAAAGTCAGAGTGGGGAAGAGAAATATGGGGAGAGATGAGTCTTTGGGAAGGATTTCTGTGCCCTGCCTGACCTTGGCCCAAGTCTGGGGGAGAAATGATGGTACCCAAGGTGCTTTTGAGAAACTGAGGCACAGGGCATGAAGGTTGAGCCCAAGAAAGTGCCCAGCAGAGTATGGAATGTGAAGGTCCTCAGACAAATCCTCTGAGTTTCTTGAGGCCCAGGGTAATGTGAGAACTGCAGCCTGGACTCGTGCTTCTGAAAGTGGCATGGATGGGGCACAGAGTCAGTGAACATGAGCGCAACCAGAACAACATGGCGGACGACGGTAGGGGGTGGGGAGCCCTCTGTGGTGTCACTGTGGTAGATGATGACACAGTGGACCTACTGCTTCCATCCCCTGAAATCCTGGGAGCTCTGAGGTAATGGGACTCTAGGAATCCCCAACTTACTGAGATTAAGGCTCTACCCTTGAGCACAGTGGGAGCTGAAAAAGGGAACTTAATCACAGGAAAGGAAAGAAAGTTACCTTATGGGCACAATTTAGCTGGTTCTTGTATGCATTATACAGAGAAAGACATTTTGCAAACTATGGTGAGGAGGTGATATTTTCTGGCTCTGGACTGTGGCCTGGGAAGTGTATCGGTGGTCTCTGGTGGGAAGTGACCAGCTCACGGCAAGGCTCTGCTGTATCTGCAGCACTGGCTGTGGATTGGTCCTTCACTCCAGGAAGGAGCTGTACCGTCTCGGAGAAGATGCAGGATGGGCAGCCGTGAGAGAAGCAGGGGAGTTGGCAAGGACGGTGCTGACCCCCGACACAACTATGTAGTTATGACTGGCCTGGAATGCACAGCACTGATGGATTTAATCTGACTCAGCAAGGTGAGAATTTAACCCATGAGAGTCCCATGGATTGTTTGTGACACCCTGGAGTACCATAGATACGTAAGCTAAGCCAACTAAAGAAGATCAGAGGGAAGGAAATATTTCACGCATCACAGAAGGTAGTATTAATAGATTTCTGGGCCAGTCAGCCCTGAAAGAATAGGCAGGTTGGAAATATAAACATTTTAAAGAAGGGATTAATTTAGGATTTTGTAACCTCAGCATCCCTGGTGCCCGTGCACCAGGACTTCCCTTGTGGCTCAGACTGTAAAGTGTCTGCCTACAGTGATGGAGACCTGGGTTCAATCCCTGGGTCGGGAAGATCTCCTGGAGAAGGAAATGGCAACCCACTCCAGTATTCTTGCCTGGAAAATCCCATGGCTGGAGGAGCCTGGTGGTCGCAAAGAGTCGGACGTGACTGAGCGACTTCACTCACTCTCAACCTTGGCATTACTGACATTTTGAGTCTGGGAATTCTTTGTTGGAGGGGAGGTCCTGTCCAGTGCATTGGAAGACATTTAGCAGAATCCTTGGTTTCTGCATATCAAGTGACAGGAATTCTTCCCGCCTTCCCCTCACTTTCCCCTCACTCCCCACCACATACCTGTTCTGATAACCAGGAATGTGTTCAGATAGTGGCTTCATTCAGTGTGGGAGGGAACTACACAAGTGTGTGAATGACAGGAGGTGAAATTCACTGGGGGTAATTTGGAGAGCTGGATCCCAGGGGCATTGTAATTTGTGCAACTTGTATTAGGTTCCTAGTATATGTGACTAGAGTGAAGATAAAATATGAGATCATGTGAAAACATTCAACTCCTTTGAGTGAAGAGGCATTATAAGAAGGTGAAGAAGAAATATCTAGAAAAACTGGGGGAAGAATGCTGGCCAAGTTGCTCCCCTACATAGGTTAGTTTAATGTTCTCTCAAAAT
The DNA here is from genome assembly GCF_029407905.1 of Bubalus kerabau. Lineage (NCBI taxonomy): Eukaryota > Metazoa > Chordata > Mammalia > Artiodactyla > Bovidae > Bubalus > Bubalus kerabau. The sequence continues at coordinate 112,043,079 of NC_073627.1, forward strand.
GGATTATGGACTAGGAGTCATACAAAAAAAAGTGGGATCTGTATTTCAGTAACTCTGGAAATAGGCAGTGAAAACAGCTAAACAGCATTTTATTTGTGGGACTTTTCAGGCCTGCAACATGCTGATGGACACATTAAATCTCCAACAAGGAAGATGTGGGATTAGTGTGCATTCAATACATGCTGCACATTGCTTTTAGGTACATTCATGAGCTGTAAACAAGAGGATTAATAAAAACAAACATGTCATTACTGCTTTACAAGTTAAGCATTTGCCAAATAGGTTTTGTGTTTTCCTCATCACAACTCTCAAAGGTAGGTATAATTATTCCTTCTTATTAGAGAGAGAACCAAGACCCAGAGAATTAAAATATTTCCCTGTGGCTACCCAGCCAAGAAAATCTAAACCTGGCCCTTGAACAGGTTTAGATTCTCAGTTCCACATTCTTAACAGGGTTCTGTGCAGCCTCAGGGGCACGTCCTCACTCCTGGACACGGACTCTTTTATATTTACAGTTCTCTTGAGAGACTGTTAGGTCTGTCCACATTTACATGGGCAAATGGGGCTTGATGGAAAAATATTGGCTATCTTTTTCTGTACGGTGAAGAAAGTTTCTTTTCATTATAACTCTTATGTAAAGCTTTTTTTTTCCTTTTTCAACATGAGAATTATATAACTCTGTTGTTTTATTTTTCCTCGGTTGTCAGGAAGCTCAGATTCTAAATTTCCATATTGTCTGACAGTTTTGTGCCCTTTCCCTTTGGTTCTAGTAACATGTATTGTATGTACTTTTATGCAGTTTGTACACTGCCTCCAAGGCTTTGTGGATAAGAGGGGATATGTAAATACATATAATTAATAAGTGGAAACTTTTAAAAATAGTCACCCCTTTAGAAAAGAAACCCACATTGCTTAAAAACGGTTCTGGCTGATTTTATTTCCTAATTATACTGGAGTGCCCACATGGGGATTACAGCCAGCAGTGGTTCCACGTGGGTGAAAGATAAGTAGCCATCTATCTACATGGGATGATTAATTATTTTTTTAAATCAAACTGATATTTGCATAGTGTTTGGGATTTGCAAAACCTTTGCATAAACATCACCTTATTTGATCTCATCACCTGGCTTCTCTGAGAGCTGGAGCAAGTACTATTAATTACTATCTTCACTTGACTGCTGATGAATAACCCCGGGCTTAAATATTTTAGGTGACTTATTTTTGCTTTCTAAGGTTACTGGCCCTGACCAGTTAGTGGTAGAGTTTAGGAGTAAATCTGGGTCTTTTGCCCCCAAGTGGGCTGTTGGCTCTGACCAGGGGTGGCAGATGTACGTTAATGTAATCCACACATCCCTCTTTTCCCTCCGTGCCCCCACAGGCACACTCCAGGGATCGAGAGGTGGCAGTAGCAGCCCTAATTGATCTCAGCTCTCTCTTCTCATTGAGCTCAACCCTAACCAGAGTCCTTAGCACAGTGCCCATACATACCACCAGTGACATGAGGCAAGGTATCCCAGGACTAGACATTTTTTAGAATTTCGTTAAACTTGAAAAATCCTAAAATTATATGATTGTATACTAAATTAGAAACCTGAGCTCATTAAACATGATTTACCTATAGCATCTGCATGGCAATTTTTAAAAGCAGTGTATTTGTCAGCTCTGGCTGCCATAACAAAATACCATAGATTGGATGGTTTAAACAACAGAATTGTGTTTCTCACAGTTCTGGAGGCTAGAAGGCCAAGCTCTGGGTGCTGGTCACTTGGTTTCAGCTGAGGTCCCTTTTCCTGGTTGTAGATGGCTCAGCTTCTCACTGTTCTCAAACAGCCTTTCCCCAGTGTGTGCCAGGGACAGACAGAGAGATAGAGATCTCCTTTTGCCTCTTCATATAATATCACAGTCCTATTGGATCAGGACCATACTTTATTACCTCTTTTAACCTAATCATCTCTTCCAAGCCCTACCTCCAAATACAGTCATATGGCGGGGGATTAGGGCTTCACCATATGAACTTTGTAGGCAGATACAGTTTAGCCCACAGCCAGCAGATATGGCATTATTCCCAAGGTTTATTCCAGTTTGGATGTGCTAACTTTTAAATCAGCCATTACTAATGGACTTAAAATAGCATAGCCAAACACCTAGAGCAAGTATTATGCCTTAAAAATACCTGGTTGCTTCTGCTATATGGCACCGAATTTCCTTCTTAGCTGAGACTTGGAATCCTGCATTCACAGTAACTGCAAGTCTGGTTCTGGGTCCAAGATTTTAACATATGCCCATATTGGTGGTGGTGGTGGTGGTGGTTTAGTCGCTAAGTCGTGTCCAACCCTTGCGACCCCATGGAGTATAGCCTGCCAGGCTCCTCTGTCCATGGGATTCTCCAGGCAAGAATACTGAAGTGGGTTGCCATTTCCTTCTCCATGGGATCTTCCCAACCCAGGAAACAGACCCCAGGTCTCCTGCCTTTCAGGCAGATTCTTTACCCACTGAGCTATGAGGGAAGATCCTAGCCCATATTACAGGACAGTAGATATAGAAGCTACTTCGGAAGAAGGAAAAATGTCTTCTTAAAGGATGATTCAAGCAGAACCCAGTTCTCTGTCCTTATGGACTCTTCTATGTCAGGGTTTAGGTTTAAAAAAAATCATTACTTTCTCCAAGCCTTGCCTTGTGTCTGGCTTGCAGAATAAATTAAGAGCAATTAAAATTAATGTCCTGCTCATTGCATGGCACTGTTTATCATAAATTTGCTTCCTTCATTATGTGGTCTTATAGATGATGTAAGATCTCTTTTATCATTAATGAAATCACAGCCTAGTGTTCTTTATTTAAGGATTGTTTGTTATTTAAGACCACACTCATTCTTTTTGATCCCATTTTGTTGATATCATAAACCTGTGTTAGAAAATGACCAAATGAAAAGGAATCTTTGGACTGCTGATTGACAATCGTGGATCATCCTGTTTCCAATCTCTCTCTCAAGTATAAGGGATCCTGAGCCTTGCATGATAAAGCCACAAATGGAACTAAATTATGCTGAGCAAAAATAAATTCTTTTACTGAGAATTTCCCAGGAGTTTTGATATTTTTGACTCTTACTCACTAAATATGGAAAAGATTGAGACACCATGAGAAGCAGGGGAGCTGTCTGCTTTTTTTAGTCCTTCTTTTAAGAAATTGTTTCATCCCTTTAATGCTGTGTTCACAATATATCAGAAATCCCCTCCTTGTAAAAAAGTCACAAACCTTGGCATGGTAACAGTTTCTGGAGATGTTCTCTGAGGTTCCATTTTTATATAAAGAGATAAAAGGACATATATTTTTATATAAAGAATATATATGAATTATAATTTATATTTTCTAATGGTCAAGGTATTGTCCAACATATAGAAATTATAGAAATGGACATTTCACAGTATCTTTCATCTTGAAGAGTCAAACCCCTTTAGACATGGTCTCCTCTGCCTCCCATTCAACACAGGCTCAAAGTGTTACCCAAATTCAGGAGGTGCATCAGTGGAAATATGGTGAAAAGTATGTATATGTGTATATCTTTCTCTCATGTTAAAAAGTATGATTTCTAATGATACAATATAATTGCTAAATTGCTCTATTCTCACCCTCTTCCAGTCTAAAACTAACAATACCAACACCACAACCAATAATTTAATTATTAACATAAGGTTGTTTTTTTTTTCAGTTCTATATCATAAAGTGATTTAGATTAGTTCATCTTGGAGTGGTTCTGCCACCAATTATACACATACTTAGATTGATTTGCTTTATTCTACTTCTGACTTTTAGGGTTGTTTTTATACTATATTAACTTTGTTATAATTATGCAAGATAGTAAATAGTCCCAAAATTAAATCTATAAAACAAAGGTATATTCAAAGAAGTCTAGCCTTTTTCCTGTTCCCTCTACCTATTTCTTCTTCTATCTGTAGTTAAAAATTGTTTTATCATTCCATTAAAAAGTATAAGCAATGTGCATATATCTACTTATATCCTTCTAATTCTTAGATAAGTTATAGTATACCATACATACTTTTTGTTTCCTTCTTTCTTTTTGTACTTAACAATCTATCTTGAATATTACTACTGAGTAGATAGGCTACCCACTCCAATATTCTTGGGCTTCCCTGATGGCTCAGATGGTAAAGAATCCTCCTGCAATGCAGGAGACCTGGGTTTGATCCCTGGATTGGGAAGATCCCCTGGAGGAGGGCATGGTAACCCACTCCAGTATTCTTACCTGGAGAATCCTCATGGACACAAAGAATCAGACATGACTGAGCAACTAAGCACAGCACAGCACAGTATTCAGAGATATTCCACATTTCTAAAAGGGCATATTTCTCACTGTATTCATGTACTAACCAGATCTTACCAACCTTCAGGACCACACAGTTAAAAACAAGACCCTTTTAGAAGAGCCTCCCATAGACAGTTGGAAACTGTCAATTGTTGCAACTACTTTGAAAAACAATTTGACAAAATCTGAAACAGAGGAAAGTATATTGGCTACAACTCAGCAATTCTCTTTCCAGAAAGACTTAGTGTTGAAGGCGTACAACATCATTCATAGTAGTGGGAATAAAAAAAAGAAAATCCTAAATGTGTATCAAAAGGAGAATGGCTAAATTAAACTGTGATGTAAGTGATAGAAAACTATATAGCAATGAAGAGGAATGAACTAGATCCATAACAACCATACAAAATCTATGGGATGCTGCAAGAGTAATTCTGAGATAGAAGTTCACAGCGATACAGGCCTTCCTCAAAAAACAAGAAAAATCTCAAATAAAAAACCTAACTTATTATAACACCTAAAAGAATTAGAAAAAAGAAAAGACAAAACCTAAAGTCAGCAGAAGAAAGGAGATAGTAAAGATCAGGAAAGAAACAAATAGAGATTAAGAAAACAATAGCAAGAGCTAGTTCTTTGAAACAGTAAACAAAACTGACAATCCTCTAGTCAGGGTCACCAAGACGAAAAGAGAGAGGACCTGAATTAGGTCAATATATAACAAAAACGATTTCAAAAACATAATATTAAATACAAAAGATTATAGGACAAATACAGTGATATATCATTTACGAAAAATTAAAATCTATGAGACAGTACTGTGTATCATTTATGGCTATATAAATAGCAACAGCATTAAAACAGGAATAAAGCCCTTTTTTCCCCTATGAAAGAAGGGAACAGAGAATTGTACTTGGTAAATTGAAGTGTTTTTATAGTGTTATTCTCTCTTTTTCTCTGTTTATTGCTCTGCTTTTCCTTTCAGTTCTCCCTGATGATTTAGGATTGATTGATTGATTGATATCTCTACTTTAACACATCTGTGCCAAGGTTATCAAAAAAACATTGACCATGCTGGGCAGCAATGCACCCTGGGGGACCAAGGGGATGCAACGATGGTCACTGAAGTAAGAGAGAACTCCAGGGCCATAATTACTTGGTGATCTCGGTAACTTTCCAGAAGAATATTCTTGTGTAAACATGTCAGATCTGTCAAAAGTACACCAGATCAGCTCCTGAAATTGTGAAACATCAGTTACATTCCTACGTGTTCTGTGACCGTGTAAAGTGCAAATTTTCATCATAGTAGAAGACAAAAACAAAAACTGAGCCCTAGGTAATGTTAGGCAGGAGCCACAGTGTTTGGGGTTGGGAGAAACAGTCTTACATCCTAAGAATTGACATTTGGGGCTAGAGGACAAACTGGCAGCCCACAGATGCTTTTGTTGAAATTGACTTTGAAAAAAAAAAATTGTTGAATTTTTATTGAAAAATACAAAAAATGAATCATTCAGAAACTTGTAAACATTTAAGTACTAGAGAAATAGGTGAAGACTAAACCACCACCACCAAGAAGAACAAACTTATTGATGTATGGCAAAACATCACAATGTTGTAATTACCCTCCAATTAAAGTCAATAAATAAATTAAAAAAAAAAAAAGAAGTATATACTTCCAGTTGCAAAATACATGAGTCTTGGGGATGAAATATACAGGGTGGGGAATAGCGTTAATAATTATGTAGTATCTTTGTATGGCGACAGATGGTAAGTGCATTTACTGTGGTGATCGTTTGGAAATATATAGAAATACTGAACACTATGTAGTGTACTAGGAACTAACACTGTTGTAATCATACTTCAAAAACAAAGAAACAAACTCACAGAAAAACATATCAGATATGTGGTTACTAGAGGCAGGAGGTGAAAGAGGGAAATGGTAACTGGGATGAAGGTAGTCAGTCAAAACTACAAGCTTCTGGTTATAAAAAAGTACTAGGAATGTAATGTACAACATGATAAATATAATCATTAATACTGTCATGTTATATATGAAAGTTGGTGAGTATAATCCTGAGCTTTTGTCACAAGAAAAAAAATGTTTTTCTATTTCTTTAATTTTGTATCTATATGAGATGATGGTGTTCACTAAACTTAGTGTGATAATCATTTCATAATGTATGTAAGTCAAATCATTATGCTGTATACCTTAGGCTTACACATTGCTGTATGTCAATTATATCTCAATAAAACTGGGGAAAAACACATTATTCAAAAACATATAAACACTTGTGTGGGAAGATTTCACACGTGAAAAAAAAAAAAAAAAGCCCAGATTTCTAGAATCTCTTGGAAAGAGAGATTTGAGAGAAAGCTTTTGGCACCATGGGGCCCACTCTGTAGTGTGATGGATAGCAGTCCCCTTTAGATGGAGCGTGTACTTCCCTGCCAACCACAATTCCCATCTGACAGTGCCTAGATGAGGGCAGCAGGTAATGGCATTTGTATTCCCCACCACCACCGCCTTTTTTTCTTCTTAAATATTTTAGTCATGGGTTTCCAACTAAATTCCAATCGAAATTCAAAGGATGGGCCAGATAGGGCTGCAAGGGCCTCACGATCCTCCCTCAGGTCTTTGTGTTTTTCTGTGGGGGACAGGGAGTGTTGGACAGTGTGTTTCAGTTAAAATTACAGTCAGAAGTTCCTCAAAACCCTGCTTCCTCAGTGGTAGGAATATGATTTTACTGCTCATTCTTGGTCCTTCGTGGCTGTGAAAGGTGAATAGGAAGAGCAGAGTGCACCAGGCCACCAAAAATAATTTTCATAATTCGGAATGCAGACCACACTCTAATATTTATAACACCCACAAAAACAATCCCCAAAACACTAAGTAAAATTAAGAGTTCCTGCTCCTTATCTAGTGAGAAAATAGATTGAAATGCATCCCAGACCCCATCCATGCCTATGGCATGGGGATGGTGGGAGGAGAAGGGCTTCCCAGGGGATATCCATCAGGCTGAGGGGAAAGGGAGGCCCAAAGACAAACACGCTTAGATGGATCATTCAGTCAAGGACTCATTTCTGCAGGGCAAACCTCAGAAGATTTCCTATTCTATGCTGTAGGCAGAGGTGGGTTCAGATGAGTCAGTGTGAACCGAAAGACCCACATATCACTGGACTAAGTAGAACACATGCAGCTATAGCCAGAATCTTTCCAGAAAGCAGGCACATGTGTTACGTGAACCTAAAGACATCTGGAAGTGATAATCCATACCACTGCCACCAGTTTTCACATTTCACTTCCTGTTTCCTTGCCTGCCTGATATCCCATCATTAGAGTCATTCACTGTATTCAGGTACTATCCCTAGGCATGCTCCCTTCTTACATAAATATCTTTTGGGAAGGCTTTAAAAACTTTTTAATATACTGTATATGCCAGGCTGTTTCTTCTGCATGAATTTAGGTCATGTAGCTATTAAGCACTCACCAGGATTGGAGCTCCTGTAACTCCAGGAGCTCCATGCTCCATGCATTGATTTTTCAATATATGATCCTGGGACATCTGGTGGTCCTGGAGACTATTTCAGTGGGTCTGTGAAATCAGAACTATTTTCATAGTATTATTAAAACAGTATCTGCCCCTTTTACTCTCATGATTGTATGGTGGAGTTTTCCAGAGGCTACACAATAGGTGACATCACAATGAATCGAATGCAGAAGCAAATTTGAGAATCCTGTTGTCTTCTCTTAAGCCAGACATTAAAGAGGTTTGCAAATATAAACTAATGCTTTTGTTTGTTTGCTTGCTTTGGAGCTTTATGGAGTCCTCAATAATTTCGAAAAGTGTAAAGCAGCCTGAGATCAAACTATTTGAGAACCACTGCTCTGTGGCACAGCTTCCTTGGAATGTGGGCTGAATTCTGTTTTTCTGAGATATCCAGTTAAGAGAGGCATTGGGTGTGGGAGTGGGGTGGAGAGAAAGACAGTCTCTGTCCATAAAAGATCCAGACTTAGCAATGAAAAGATAGCAAGAAGGTGAAGAGAGGGCACAGGGAGGGGAGTCAGGAAGAATTAGGAACAAGACATTGTCCTGGCCCAGGACTGATAGTGGGATATTGTGGTGTAGTGGTAGGAACAAAGGCCTGGAGTGGTGTGACCTGGGCAAATCACTTATCTTCACTGGGGCTTTACTTTCCTTGATTATTGGTTGAACTCGATCAGGATTCTCAACCCAGGATTGTGATAGAATAATAGAGAATAATACAGCAGTAATTAAAGATAAAATAATAAAATTGTGAAGGCTGTAAACATTTACTTAAAAAATGAACACAGATTCAACGTGGTCCTGAATCATTATGCTGCTCAACTCTTTTGAGTTCTGATTTGCTTTCTTGAATGAGATTACTGCCAGCATAGAGTGGCTTAGCCAAGGGAGTATAAGTCATTATAGCAGAGAAGAGAGGCAAGAGCCATTGGAAGTAGATAACTTAGTTTCTCTTTCAGCTCCAAGTCTCCAGAGGCTAAAACAGTGTTTGAAGTGCATCCTGGTGACACATGTTCTTAAAGAACAGAAGAGGGACATGCTTACAAGGAGGGTCAAGAGTTAACAGACTAGCCAGCCACACAGACCTGGGATTATTTCTCAATGCTGTTATGTGATATTTGTGTGTCCTTGAGCAAGAGATACAATCTCTCTGTTAAAAGGGAATAATAATGCCCACTTTCTAGGGCTGCGGTAGCTGTTCAGCGTGAACATGTGTCAGACTGGCTGCCTCAGAGCCAGCACTTGGTGAACACTGACCTTCTTCTCTTTTATCAAAGTGAGCAAATAGAGAACTGAAAAATACATGAAAAGTTTGTCTATCTGAGTGCTTCTTGATGAAAGCGGGGGCTGCCTCAGAGAAGTGCGGTTAGAGGACTCAGATGCTGAGTACAAGGGGAAGAAACCTGGCAATGCTGTATCCTGAAGCTGAGCAGGTATGGAGATGCCATGTTGGTGGCCTCTTCCTTCCTGGTGGCAACATGGGGTGTCTCCTCACTCATAGCTGCTCCCCTGGGTTTCACTTCCTGGGAGACATGATGGATGAACCACAGCCAGCAGAGACTCTGCTCTCCATTTATCATCTTCTGGCTTGCTCAGTGGAGCCATTTGCTTTCCAACAGGTGAGTTGGATGAGATGGATTACATGTTGTCAAAATAGTAAGTAATGGGATGCTGTGGTCATTCTTTTGTAATGTAGAAGTGGGAAACATTTAAGCATTTCAGCTTAGCTTAACAGCAAGCTCAGGAAATAGATATTTATGATTCCAGTCCTCCCTCCCCTATCAGTTTTACTTATTGACGAAATTTAACACAAAAAGTGCCTTGAAAACCTTATTCAGGTTTTGTTTTTTTTTTTAAAGATTTTCTTGGCACAAAAGAATTTGGAGAAGATAAATACTAAGACTAAACCCTATTTTATAGTACTTTATAAAAACAAATATGGAAGGCAGAGATTTGAGAAGATAATTCATTGTCAGCATTCATTGGTTAGTTCCATCAAATGAGTTCCAACTGAAGAGTTACTCTTTGGCATCCCAGAACCCTAAGAGGTATAGAGCTGCAGATACATGGTTTGCATACTCTCTTAGAGGCAGAGGTGGGAAAAACATAGGCTTTAGAGTCTGAGAGATCTGTGTTTGAATTTGGGCTCCATTGCTTGTTAGCTGTGTGACTTTGGAAATATCTTTAACTATGCTGAGTCTCAACTTTCCTATCCATTAAGTTGGAAGTAAGAAAATCTACATTGTAGAACTGTTTTGAAGGTAAGACATACTGTACATGAAGTGTCTTGCAACAATTAGTTCATTTCAGCCACTCAGTTATGTCCAACTTTTTGTGACCCCATGGTCTGCAGCACACCAGGCTTCCCTGTCCATCACCAACTCCTGGAACCTGCTCAAATTCACATCCATCAAGTCTGTGATGCCATCCAACCATCTCATCCTCTGTCGTCCCCTTCTCCTGCCTTCAATCTTTCCCAGCATCAGGATCTTTTCCAATGAGTCAGTTCTTCGCATCAGGTGGCCAAAGTATTGGAGCTTCAGCTTCAGCATCAGTCCTTCCAGTGAATATTCAGGACTGATTTCCTTTAGGATTGACTGCTTTGATCTCCTTGCAGTCCAAGGGACTCTCAAGAGTCTTCTCCAACACCACAGTTCAAAAGCATCAATTCTTTGGCACTCAGCTTTCTTTATAGTCCAACTCTCACATCCATACATGACTACTGGAAAAACCATAGCTTTCACTAGATAGACCTTTGTTGGCAAAGAAATGTAACTGCTTTTTAATGCTGTCTAGGTTGGTCATAGCTTTTTTTCCAAGGAGCAAAAGTCTTTTAATTTCATGGCTCAGTCACCAGATGCCTAATAAATGGTGGTTCTGATGATGATAACGGTGTCTGTAGTCTGTGCTGATAAATTCAGTACACTTAGTTTAAGCAGAGCTATTTGCCCTGTAGAGTTGCCTCTTAGGATTCCTTTATATACTAATATTAGTGCTTTTCAGTTCTGTCCTCTGGTCTGGCTGAAGATTATTAGGTTTTGAAAGAGGTTAGCTAATTATCTGACTAGCTTATATATAGTCACAGGTTGTATCAATACCTTATGAAGAAAGTATATGAATAGCTATAAAACCATGGGAGCATAGGTATATTGTGTAAGTGTCAATAGCAGGTACTTTGCAGATGGATAACACATAGGAGGGTCCACTGGAGATTAAATCTGTGCATTTGCTCTTCTCTGTGTAGAGATGCCAGAAATAACTTTGGAAACTTTGAAGGTGACCCATAGAAGGAAGGGTGTAATTACCTTAGAGTCATTGGGGGAGATACTCTTGGAAGGGTACTTTATCTTTGGGACATGAGCATGACTTCCCCTAGAAGGGTACATGGGAAAGGGAGCTCATCAGATCCGCTTTTTCTGAAGGAAAAACCACTTGTTCCCTAATGTGGGTCTGGGAAAGGAACGGAGTTACTTCCATCATGGGGTCCATGAGTGGGAGATGCCAGAGTCATTGTGAATCAGCACTCCAGGGGTGGGTGGATGTGCTGGGATCGCTGGTGTATGTGCACTAGAGACCTGAAGTGGGAACCCAAGGGGAGTGAAGTCCACAGCTCCACTTCGCACTCTTGTACAGGGACAGGCCTTTTTAACAGACACAGCAGCCTGTTCAGGGAAGAGGCTCAAAGTGGTCTGATTCGGGCCAGACATTTGAGACTGTGCAGAGCCAGTGTTCCACAGTGACACCATGTGACATCAAGAAGTCGTGGTAGCGGCACATTGATCAGATCTAGTTCTCACCTCGCTTGAATGTGAGTGTAGGACTGCTCCTTTGTATTGAGTCTTTCTGGAGGGAGGGAGGGTGCATTTTGCAATGCCCTATATAATAATTGATTAAGTCAAGGAATGTCTCAATGGTTACTAAAACCGTTAGTCAACTCCATAAAGTCATGATGAGAAAAGGTGGGTGCTTAGATAGGGGTGGCTTTCTCATCAATGCACAGTGCTTCATGAGAGGGAGTCAGGGAGCTTGATCTCTACAAACAGATAATTGAGATTATTTATCAACCCTTATTTGCAGGCAGAGCTTCCGGTTGGAGGGCTGTGGAATCTGTGCTTTGCAGGAGACTTGAAGGCACACAAATGGTTCATACTGCCTTCACTGGGAATAGATTGACCAACTTTATTCCAGGTCTTTCTGGTCCAACTTCAGTGCATTTTATTCAGCAGCTGTGGAGGAGGACAGATGAGCACCTGTCGCTTGCATCAAGGCTCATACAGCTGTCAACTTGATTTTTTCTGCAGACGATGTTTCAAAATGACCCTGTGCTTTCTGTTTTGACAGTCTCCATTGAGTCTCAGAGCTTTAGAGCTGGAGGAACATTTGGTTCTTAACTTAGGGTTCAGACAGTCTTCCCTTGGTGACTATGGGTGGCTTTTGTGGCTTCCAGGAGCCCCTTTAAATGGTCTCCCAGATCTAACCTTTTTTTTTTTCCCTAAGGAGGGTTCCTAGCTTTCAATAGATCCCATAAGTGGTAATAACTCAAGAAATGTAAGCACCACTAATCTGGTCCAGGCTCTAAACATCTCATAACAGACAGAGAAACTGAGAGAACAAATTAGGAAAGGAAGCAGTTATTGAATTTGGGAATGTCCATATACTTTACAGGACTGACCTGATTTTCTGCCACTGCAGACTGAGCTAATGGCCCAGTAAAATTGGTTGAATGAAATAGAGCCACTAGGGAGCTTTTGCTGTCAGCATAGAAACCCCAAATAGCAGACAAGTCTGGTTGAAATTCCTAAGAAAGAAACATAATTTAGGAGCAGCTCCTTTGTGTAGATTACGTTTGAGCTTGGAGAAAAAATATCATTGAGAAAGATCTCTATCAACAAATTCCATCTCTCCACCCACGGCCCTCCCCTCATGGCCCCTCCACCCACTGTCTTAAAGAAAAAGTGGGTCCCTTGGCAAAACTGATGCAAAAGAGAGCTCAGTTTTCTTTTTTAAACAAAGACAGCACCCTATTTGATGAAGCATTGCTGTGCTTACCATGTAAGACAGAAAGTGAAAGTGAAAGTAGCTCAGTCGTGTCCGACTCTTTGTGACCCCATGGACTGTACAGTCTATGGAATTCTCCAGGCCAGAGTATTGGAGTGGGTAGCCTTTCCCTTCTCCAGGGGATCTTTCCAACCCAGGGATCAAACCCAGGTCTCCCACATTGCAGGTGGATTCTTTGCCAGCTGAACCACCAGGGAAGCCCAAGAATACTGGAGTGGGTGGCCTATCTCTTCTCTCTAGAAGATCATCCCAACCCAGGAATCGAACCGGGTTCTCCTCCATTGCAGGTGGATTCTTTACCAGCTGAGCTACAGGGAAGCCCATGTAGGGAGATGACTGTAGACAATTTCTGAGTCTGCAAATTATGGTTATAGCCAGCGATTGTCCCTACCCCTGCCTCTACTCCAAATTCCCAAAGATGTAGCCAAAATTGTGCCTGAGGGAAAAGGTACAGCTTGTCCACATTGTACAAAACAACTGCCAGCAAGGAGGTATCTCAAAGGATTCTCAGCTGGGCACATACTAAAAAATAATCCTCTAGAAAGGATGACTAGTTATTCACCAGGGAATGAAGTAAGAGGATGACATTTCAAACAGAATGCGCCAACACTTGGTTGAGTGTTTCTCAAACAGTACCCATGAAATATTTCTGGAATTAGGGAGTTGTGAAATTTCTTCAGAATGTCTTTTCATCAAGGGGGTTTAATCTCCTTTTGCCTAATCCTGCAGTTCCCCTGACTGCTCCTCTCCCTTCTTGACCATACCATGTTTTTACACATCACAGTTTCCCCCAGAATTCTTCAGTCGCTTTCTTTTTAATACAGAATGGAATTCAAACTCAAACCTGGCATTTATGTATAAAATGCTGAGTCATCTTTTCCTGTCTGGGGAAAAAGAAGAAGAATGCCAATTTCACAGATGTGTTGAGAAGATTAAGTGAGTATTAGGGATAGTTCTTCTTTCCCACAAGTCTCCAGCGTGGACCCTCTACCCTTATAGGTTGGCTTCCCAGAGTTCTCCCAGTGTCTTATGTGTTCTCATGGCTACACGTTTGTTTTGCCTTGGACCCCAGCCTTCCCCTCACCTCCTGTCTTTTCAGTCCTGAACATTCCTTGAGGCCCTGCCTAGCTACAATACTCTTTCTGACCTCTTACTTCTAAAAGCATCTCTGTGCTGTTCTATGCAGATTCTCAGAGTACATAACACAGCCCTGTTTCCTGCCTGAATGTAAAACCATCCACACACTGCCTTCCTGGTGGCCATGCTGCTTCTACATGAACACTTCTAGTGTTGATGAGCTAAACTTGGGCTGCTCATTCCATTTTTTTCAGCAGCTCTAATTAAATAACTGGAGTATGTAATTATCTTTTAAGTCATGACAGTCTTGCCTTTTTAATAAAATTTTCAGTTCTTCCAGAGGAACAAAGTACCTGCTAGAAAGGCACTGATTGTATTTGTGCCTAAAATTACAGTTTCATGACATTAATAGTTAAAGCATTGCTAACACTTTTCTTTCTTCCACCTTTATCATTTTTTAGTGGAGAGGACTTGCTATTACAGAGCTTGTGATTATTGCAGCACCCAGGACAGAAAGAAGTCAGAGAAAACCCTCTTGGTTGATGTCTACTGGTACTTGAACCAACTTGACTTAGGCCACTTTAGGTTACTCTTCAACAGTATTTGAATTTCTGAAAAAATTCTGTTGCAAAACTTACTCCTTTCTCTCCCTTTTTCTGTATTCTTCTAGTCTTTTTACTATTTATATACTGTATCTGTACATCTGTATACAGTATATATAGTATATATACTGTATATATATCTGTATCTGTATACTTGGTTTAGTTTTTATAAAAATTCAGATTACACCCTATATGATGCTTTGTATTTCCTTTTAAAAAGACAATATACCAGTGACATTTTTTAATGTCAATATGCGAGTTCATGCTCTGACTCTTTGTGACTCCATGGACTGTAGCCTGCCAGGCTTCTCTGTCCATGGAATTTTCCAGACAAGAATACTGGAGTGGGTTTCCATGCCCTCCTCCAGAGGATCTTTCTGACCCAGGGATTGAAGCTGAGGGTCCTCATCTCCTGCAGTGGCAGGCAAATTCTTTACCATTGTGCCATGGGGGAAGCCAATGTCAATATACAAAGATTTAATCATTTTTAATGGCTCCAAGTGGTCGCACAATTGATCCATATTTTTCTTCTATTGATCAACATATTTCCAATTGATTCTTGAATTCTGATTTTTTTTTTACCTTAAAAGATATTAAAAAGATAGATGACCACCACACTCCTATTCACAAATTCACCCAGTGTTAAGTGTTAAATTTTGCCACCCCCATATTTATATGTTGAAATCTTAACCTCCAGTAGCTCAGATTGTGACCTTATTAAGGGATAGGTCTTTGCAGGAGCAACTAGTTGAGATAAGGCCATATTCAGGTAGGTTGGGCCCCATATCAGTGTCCTTATAAAAGGGGAAAATTTGAGTATAAACCACAGGGAGGATATTATGTGAAGATGAAAGCAGAGATAGGATGATGCTTCTATAAACTGAGGAATGCCAAAGATCGCCAGAAACTCACCAGCAGCAGGACAGAGGCTGGGAACAGATACTCCCTCACAGCCCTCATAAGGAACCGACTCTGCCAACACCGGTCTTGGACTTCCAGCCTCCAGATCTAGATTCAATCCATTTCTGTTGCTTAAGTCACCCAGTTTGTGCTGTTTTGTTAAGGCAGTCCTAGCAGATTAATACACCCAGTCTTAAAAATAAAAAGTTGTTTAGTGCTTGAGATAAAGAATATTGGGACAATAGATGATGATTTTGAGTGAAGGCCTCTCTGTGGTGTCTGCTTTGTGTCATCAACTGTAAGATAACGACTGTGACCAAGACCAAGCCTTCTGGAAAATGGCTCATACTATAAAAAAGTAGTTTGCTGGATGTTATGGCAGAGGCCAAGTTAACCACCAGAGATCGGGCATGGTAGAAAGGAAACAATTACTGAGAACTTTCTATAGACAAGGGTGTGGTAACCCAGGCCTTTCTAGGGTAAGTTATCTTCAGGCTTTTAATCAAATTGGGTAATATAAACAAGTAAATGTGATAAATTATCTCTAGAAAATTTAATCTTTCTCTACCTCCATTAATATGTCCTTCAAGGAAGCTCCATGTTGATCTAAATCTGAGATTTTGGCAGCAAATGATGGATGATCCAATTTTCCAGGAAATCTGAGGACACATGATTGAATATTGTATGTGTTACATAAATGTGCACATTTATGAACATAGACAATCTGCTTGTAGAAAGCTATGCCAGCCATTCCATTTTCCAAAAAACTGAAAACAGAGCCAGTGGGAAAGGTAAAGATAAAGGTACTCTTTGGAGCAAAGCCTCATTCATTCTCCACACTGGGGTCCATACTGGAGACAAAGTCCACGAGGCTGGGGCTGTCTAGAGGTTCTAATGAGGATGAAGCACTGTAACATTTGGGTGCTTAGCAAATTAACATTCCCCTTACCTTTAAAAATTGTGAATCACTATATTGTACACCTGCAACTTATATAATATTGTACAGCAATTATACATCAATTAAAAAAGTTAATGTCCCCCTTACATGGCATGTCGTCCTCCTGTCGACTAGCTAAACCCTCTTTGTTCTTCAGGGCACATTCTGGTGTAATCTGCCCCAAAGGGCCTTCCTTGCCCTGAGCTGCAGAGCACAGTTGCTCCTCTGAATTTCTAGACTCTTTATTTTTCATGCTCTACTTCTTAGGTGGTGAAATAGTAATTACAAAATTATATCTGATCATACTTTATTATAGTCAGAGTCAAAACTCCACAGGGCAGGGACTCTGCCTGCTTTATTCACCTTGGCACACCATTGAGCACAGAAAAGGTACTCAACAAATTTTTTGTAAAAATAAAAGATTGTACATACATGTGTTCTTCAATTTCTTTTCCCATTATTATTTGAAGTTAAAACATTTGTGCTGGACAACAACATTCCTTCTCTGATGCCTGGATATGACCCACAGACCACCAGTTGCAGCCTCTGCTCTACAAGTAATTATAGAGCCCAAGGCAATCATCTCTCCGTACCCCAGCAATTCTTGTCATGAGAATGGTAGGAATCACATGGTGGCAAATAAATGCACAAAGAAGTCCAAGTCATGTTTTGAACTACTGAGGTTTTTTGTTTTTTTTTTTTATTGCAAAACATTTGTTACAGAAATTTCAGAAAGTTTTTCCCGTGGTATCTGCCAACTTCTGCTTCGAATTATTTATCTAAACAAACAAGCTCAAAGTGCATTGTGAATCCAATAATAGACCTTTAAAAAAGAAAACTTCCTCTAAGGATTTATATATATTTATAATGTTGATAGATATGCAAACCACTGTCTATCTATACACAAAGAAGGAAAAGATGTATATATACTTAAGAAACCCAATTGCAAAATTATTTTATTTATAGGAATTCATTTAAAAATGATATTTGAATAACTTTCCCCATTATAAACTATGGTTAGAACGTTTACAAATGAGAGTCTAAATTCTGTGTTATGGAATAGCAATGAGTATAGTATACTGCATGGACTGTTCTGAACAGCAGGAGAAGCAAAATAAACTCAGGTCAGACACTGTAGTGGCAGGAAGCAGATAAGCCTTGATACAATGCTATGGTACTCTTCTTCTGAATCTCCCTCACAAAGATCCCACATTTAGGTCCAGAATGATGCAGCTAGCAAATATACATGCACATATCATTTGAGAGAACAGAAAGAACCCTGAATAGGGTGAGTTCCTTTCCCTCCCACCTCCATTTTCAGTGTATTTTGTTTATGTATTCACTAAGTTGGAATCAGGAATATGGTCCTGGTTGGCTCTGACTCAGAGGTCCCAAACTATTGCCTCCAGGTTTGAAAGCTGCTGGCAGACACGTTTGGCTAGCGCAATGTTTGCAAATCTGAATGTGAATGTCTTCGTAGCAGACACGTGCTCTCTCAAGCCCTGTAAGCCCTACTTCTTTCTGTTGTTTTTCCCAGCCCAACCTCCGCATTTGTGTTCTGGATCCAGCCCCTTCACGTATTTGTATTTGCAACCCCACAATCTAGAGGCAGACGGCTGCTGCTGATGATACGTGATAAGCTGGGGTAAAGATGTGACTGATTCTTCTGGGATTCAGACAGGCAAAGAATTGATGAGGTTGATGCAAAGACCAGTGAAGTTAGGAGCATGGGGTGAAGTTGCGGGGAGGAAGCTAAGTCAGTGGGAAGATGAGGGCTGGACAAAGTCTGAAGGCTTGCAGCCGCTGGTTCAGTTTCCTCTGCCAGGGTCCAGAGGGTAGGAGGTGATAGGAGATAAAGTCAACTGGTCTGGCAGAAAAAAACAAAAAACCTTGTGCTGGGCCAAGAGCAAGAAAGAAAGAAGGGGGTGAAGAAGGCTGTGTATCCAGGCCCAAGGCTGAACCTCTCTCTGCATCCCCCAGCCCTCAGCAGCCCCCCAGCTCCAGAGGAAGGCCTAGGTCAAGGTTGGCACTGACGCTGTTCAGAAAACCTATGGCCTTCTAGCCATACATGTTCTTTTCACTTCCCAGCACACAAACTTTGTGTAAATGGGCAATGGCTTGAAGGTTTAATGGGGTTGGGAGAGCAGGTCAGTTAGGGAAGGGAAAATTTACCTCACTCTTACTGCCACCTGGATTACTTGGCCACTGAATTCCTCTTAGACACATGTAGAAATGGTCATGTCTTGATTTCATTAACAGTGATCAGTGCAAGGAATTCATCAGAGAAAAGTTAACGCAACCAACTTCTCAAATAAAGTACCAAAAAAAAAAAAAAAATCCTGTTTTCCTTAAAATCAGAACCAACTGCTCCTTTGATTGACTCCAATCTGAGAAAGAGACTGTTTGACAGGTAAAAAGAAAGCCTAGGCCAGTGCAGGCTGACAGAAAAGTTCTCTCTACTTTTTGAGGAGCCATCATTTATAAGACTATGCAAATTTCATCCTCCCTTGTTCAGATGTTGAATGGCTTTTCACAATGAAATGGTGACTTCCTTGAAGCGCACTCTCTTCAGAGTCAACCTGTGCTCAATGAGACACGCAGTCACCCATCTCTCACCCTCCCCCAGGCCAGGCTCACACACAATGTGAGAAAAGCCCCAAGGTAGGAGAGTGGTCACATATTGTCCACTGGATTCATCCATACTGATACGTGGATTTCTACACTGTCTTGAATGGACTCCTCACTCTCATCTCTGGTTTAGCAACTTGCACCCAATGGCCCTAAAGACTCAGAAATATGTCCTTCATATATCACAGATGCACCAACACTAGAGCTTGGTAAACCCAAGTGGTGTTGGCTAGCTATCTCCAGGTTACATAGCTATAGGCCCTGCAGTTAATACTTTATTCCATATTATTTGTTCAGAGCTTAAAAAAATAGTAAAAAATCCTTGGTTACTTTTTTGTTTTTAATTTTTTTAAATTGGACATAATCCCCAAACAGTGTAAGAAGCCCAACAATTTGAGTGAGTTCCTAACTGGTTTAAGTATCACAGCAGGCAATAGTAAAACATTAAGTGCCTTTAAAAAGTTAAATTAAATGCATAAAGCAGTGCATGCATTTTGTCGCCACAAAAATTAAGACTGGATTTGGAGAGGGATTACTTCATTTAAGTCACATTAATATTGTTAAAGAACAGTGAGCTATAATGCAGTATTTAGAGCAAGTATATAACCACCTACACACTAGCATCACTTTATCGAGAAACAAACATATTAGTGTTACTACATGAACATACTTAAAATACTGTACACTGCTTCCACATTGGGTTAGCAGATGTAAACAGACAGCTAATTCAACTGGAGCTTAAGATGTTATTTTCAATTTGTCATATAGTTTTTGCATAACATGCCAGTTCATCTTTCACAAAACCGTAACTTGCCTACCACAGCTTGCAGGGCTGGTCAGAGGATGCACATCAGCTCATACAAATATTTTACAATGGTCTATGGGAATGTGGAAAAGATGAAGCAGATCAGGAACAAAAGTACCCATTTCACAAGGATGCTAAATAACATGGAGTTAGGAACATCATTAATCCTTGCAACATGTGCTTCTTTATTGAATGTTACAGATTTGTAAAGGATTATAAAGTTATCCTGTAACGCTCATTAATACAACCACATGCTACAGCTATGCTGAGTTAAATACGGGCTACATATATGTTTACATGTGTTTTATAATACAGCATTGCCCCACACACACTGAACAGTATAGCTTATAGATATAGCATGATTGATGACTGGATAATATATAATTATAGAAACAGCCCAAACGTTCAGAAAGATTAGACTGTATAGCCTTAGAAAGTGGAAAAAATGTACTATCCAGTTATCTACCATAATATTATCTATAGAAACCATCTTTTAGAATACATTTGAAACATTCAGAAGAAACACATTTTGTGTTTCTTACAAGTACATTTTTATTTGATAATTCTGATATATATATATATATATATATATATATTTTTTTTTTTTTTTTAAGGGGGAACTTTCAAAGTGCTACATAATATCCTAGACCTGGAAGCTTAGATTTAAAAAAAAATCCAGTTCTGTAAAGTGCTGCATTCTGACCCCTAATACACCTTCTGGCTGGAGAAAAAAACTAGCCCCGCCAATTATAGCCAAGCTTTCCAGCTTCATTCAAATTCACCCAGGAGAGAGTTTCTAAGTATAAATATAAAGTTTGTTGATTAATCAGGAATTCCCAAGGTAATTTTCATTAAACATCCTTACATTTTTTTTTTCAAAAGGACTGAGCAATTTAGAACAAATCATTCCATATAGTAGTATATAAAAATTGGCACCTTAGAAGCATATGATTAAACCAAAGCTATTATTTCCTTGAGCGGTCTATGACTTTATTTATATTCCTCAATAACTTGCTGCTCATGGGCTGCTTAATTCACAGAGAAGGTAATTAATATCCCCTTGATCAGGGACATGGCGAAATAAATGGTCTAGACACAAGCTGACCGTACAAGGCCACAGAATCAATGCCACATTGGTGTGTAGAACACCCAGAAATGGAAAGAAATGGATGGAAACGTAACACACATGTAAATGCACAGGAAAGAAATGGCTCATGGAAGTTATACAGGTTGTGTTTAAAGTCACTTAAATTTGACTTATATATTTCACACACTTCACAAAAGATTTAAGAACTTCATTTTCATGCACAACAAAAGGACCAGGGAGTCACAAGGTCAAGGCTGTTAAATACTTTGTTTCCTAGATTTGGTTCTCTCCAGAAATCACAATGAATGGAAACACTCATGCTCATAATTTCTTTCCCCTATTTTCAATCTGGTCCAGAATGAGGCCCTGGAGGTGCTGTGATATCCTGCTCTGTGACCAAAGAAGAATAATTTCACCTCCTTCTTAGATTC
Source organism: Bubalus kerabau (assembly GCF_029407905.1). Taxonomy (NCBI): domain Eukaryota; kingdom Metazoa; phylum Chordata; class Mammalia; order Artiodactyla; family Bovidae; genus Bubalus; species Bubalus kerabau. The sequence goes on from NC_073627.1 coordinate 112,064,464, forward strand.
CTCCACAGATTTAGAGAAGCCTCTGGCTTCGTAAGTATGTTCCATATTTAAAATCATCAAAGTGTTTAGGATGTAAATACATCAAACTAGCAAAAGCTAATCCAAGGAACAAAAGTAACAAAATCTGGGTTTAAACTCTGGTGCTGAGACTTGGCCTTCCTGAGAATCACAGAGAAATGGTCTTGAAATGTAAAGTGCCTATTACAGCTGCACGGATTATGAATAAACATGGTTCTTCTTCCTCATTATCAATCAATATGGAACCAGGGGTACATGAACCCTTTAAGGTTATATTGCAACTCTACATGGACATACTTTTTTTTTTTTTTTTTCTGGGAGGTGAGCCCAGAGCTTTCATTAGATCTTCAAGGAGATTCATGACTCAAGGAAGTTTTAGGGCAACTAATCTATTCTTAGACCAAATGCATGTTTATTGAGGGGAAATGGCCAGTAAAAATATAATTGTTTCTAGAGCAATTATATATGAGGGACTCTGGTGACTTGTTTCTTACTCACTTAAATCCAAGGAGTGAAGATGGAATTGTTTAATTCTTTATATGCAGCAACATCATTGTCTCTACACCTGAAAAGCTTGTTCAGAAGATTTTGGTTTTTGTTTTAAATATTTAAAGGCTAGAGATTTTGTCCATGTTATCACTTGATTTCACATAATGAGAAATCTGGAATTCAAAACCACAGAAAAACAAAATAACCAGCAAGTATTGTCTTTTTCCTTAAAGATTTTTATTCTCCTTTAAATCAGTGATCCAAATAGGAATCCAAAGATTTGATAAAGATTTCTTTATCCCACTTTAAGTCCAGTTTCTGATCTAGAAATGTATGCCTATATTTGAGAGTCCATAATACTATCTGGTTTAGAACCGTACATCTATTCTGATTGTACTTGAAATAATCTTTGTGCAGGAGAAACCAGACTAAACGAGATGCCATGACAGCAAGTGCTTCCACAGAAAAAAGAGGCAAAGGGAAGGTAGTGAGTGATGTTGGCAACTCTAGTTTTGTACAAGGAAAAGCTAAGGTCATAGGGATTCTAAAAATTTATAATTTCAACATGTCAAAATTTAATATAATTAACTCTTTCAATGGAACTCCTTGGATATTAAAAAATCCTGGTTATATCTCAAGATGATAGAAAAGTCCAAGCCTTTTAAGAAAGCTCTATATGTCTTTTTATAAACTATATATTAACATGTCTCTCTGTGTAAATGCATATAAGCAGCATATACTACAGAACTCTTTATATGTTTATTTGCTTTCTATTTTAGTCTACTGCATCTTTTTTATAGCTCTGTGTATAAGAAAAATATTCATGGTATGCCTGCTACTGATGGCTTGGGTTGATACCAAACTCCCAGTCAATTCTAAGGTTATTTATGGTTTTGAAACTTCCCTAAAAAGTGCTTTGGAACATTCCCATAAAAAAGATACCAGCCCTTGAAAAACTCCAATTAAATTTATGCTGAGCTCAGATTAAATGGCAAAACTCTAGGTATGAAAATATCCACATGTAACCAGATATTCATATACAAAATGGTCATGTGATAGGTGGTGTGGAAAATTGGCAGTTACATCCTGGAGATGTTCAGAAGACATGGTGGATTCATACACATGATGAGGGTCACACAGCAGCATCACACATAACATAGATGGTGGGAATATAGCAGTATCTCATATGGCAGTTTTAGGTGAGTTCTGCCTACTATTTTTTTTTTAAAGTTCACTATTATATTCAGTGAGTGGCTTCATTGATGATAAGTGAGATACAAAATAAATTAAAAAATATAAAATTATTTAATTACATTCATCCTGAGCTTACTTGACTATACTTGAATGCCCACTGTATATAATAAACCACTTGACAATTGTTTTTAACATCAACTCTTCTTTCATTTTGATTGCAATACAAAAAGGCATTTCTTTTCCCTTTATTTTCTTCAAAAGAGATAAAAGTTGTGGCACCAGAAATGAATATATAAGAGACAGGTGAACTATGACTGTTACCTTGTTTTTTCTTTATAATGATCAATTACAGAAGTGTTGGCATGAGAAGGATGTGGGACGTTAGGTAGAACTGCTTGCTGCCGGCTTATACTGAATAAAAAGGATGCTCTTCATCAGTCACCAGTGATGGAGCCAATGTGAAAAGAAAACAGAATTGAAGTTTAGAATATCTCATTTGTATGCTGGCTACTTTATTTTATTTTGCAATTTAGCCCTGCATCCTAAAACTCTTGATAATGGTCAGAAATGGAAAGATGCCTCCTGGCATGGAGCATGCTTGATGCCCCATTCATTCCCAGAGCTCATGGCTTTCTGAAATGACTAGTTATACACATTCATCTCAACCCTTCTTCTCCCTCTTTCCCCTCCCTACCCATCAAGTGTGAACATGACTTAAATCCCCTGCATTTTGCACTGGGCCAGATCAAATGTTTTCTTGATCTGTGACCCAGAAGTCACCTTTTAGTTAACAACTCCCAAGGAATGACTTGTTTTGCTCAGCTAAGAATAAAGCAGGTGAGTTTCAAGAAACGGGAACAGGTGAATTTCAGGGAGAATTTGAGGGCTGGATTCTTGAGCCTCCTGCAAAGCTTATTAGAAGGTTTAGTTGTGCTTGCTTTCAAAGCTGTGAAAAGCAGACATTCTGGAGAGTCTCCTCATGGACAGACTGTCCCCTCGGCCCTCTGGCTTGGAGGGCTTACTCCTCTGGAAGGGATTTCTCAGGCTTGCTGTGTTCCGCTGCCTGTCAAGTTTGTCACTGATGGAGAAGCTCTTCCTGGTGTGGGCATATGGTGTGCTTGGCTCCTCTGCTGAGTAGCTGTTGGCGCGCTCTATCTTGGAAACTGTGATGTTGTTCGACAGGGTTCTGTCTGAATTATCACCCTCCTGGGGGGGCACTGTGATGGTGGCCTTCCGGCCCTTGGCCTCATTCTCCTCACCATCAGAGCTGGGGTGACTCAGTTCTGCCTCTCGCTCGGGATGGCAGCACAACGATTCCTCCACTTTCCCTCCAAGACCTCCCAGGAAGGTGGTTCTGTCAGCAATCACTTGAGGAGCATTGACACATCTCGTGTCAATACAGTCTGTAATACTTGTATATTCTGCTGTTTTCACGGGCACCCCAAAGTTGGCATAACAGCTCCTCGAAGGAGAAAACATAAAGCTATGTGATTTCACGATGGAGGCTTCTTCTAGAAGAAAGGGGGTGGTGGCTAGGTAGCGGCTACTTTTGGAACGCTCAATGGTGTGGTACATTGGAGGGTCAGTGTCCCATGGATTTTGGCATTCTGGGATGTGGGTATAGTCTGAAGAAAAAGATCTAGTGTCCATGGAGGTGATGTCCTCAAAATCAATGCTCCGGCTTGGTCGTCTGTCTGTGGGTGCAAGAGTTGCATAGGCACTACTTGAAGGAGCTGTGGAAGGTACTGGAGCTGAAAAGCTTGGTTCTCCCAGCCCAAGGATGTTCATGGAATTGTCCAGTGGGTCTATATCACAGCGGAGCTCATCCATGGCAGAGACATAGATGTCTATACATGAAGATGGTCTTCTGGAGTCGGGAACAATGGCCAAGGTGTTTGCAGGGGCTGCAGGAGCTTTGGATTCTTTTGCTACGGAGTGGGAACTAGTAGCTCGGTGTAGGCTCAGGGATCTTTCTTTAAAAAGACTCTCCAACTTTTCTATCCCACCTTTGTCTTTCATATTGACTGAATAGAAAGAATGGCTTCGCATACGGGGCATTAAGGTTGGAGAAGTTGGGGACAAGGTCTCCTCACCTGCAGGGTCTATACTCTCTTGGAGCTTGAAGGTGTTCCCCTCCTGGCTGTTGAAGCTGCTCTGGCGGACAATGTAGGCTGCATCTGTGCAGTCCGAGGAGGTCCGCGAGCGGATTTTGTTGGACTCAGCCCGCTCTAGACCTGTCAGGCGCTCCAGGGCTGTGGCCATGCGCCCGATGAGGTCCTCAAGCTGCGCCAGCCGGATGTCCACAGTCTGAAGTGAGGCCTTCATGCAGTGCTCCCTCTCGTTGACTTCCTCCAGCCGCATGGACATATTCTCCACCCTGGGCGGGAAGAGAGAACCAGAGTCACTCTGGGTAGTTTCTCTGCAGGAGGCTGTGGAGCAGGGACAGAGGGGCTTGGAATTGTGCCCCAACTTAGTGCCATCACTGTCCCACTGGGGGGAACTGAGGGGGTGTGGGTAGTGAGAAGGGGTGGAGAGGAGAGGATGGCTGTGACCCTGTCACTGGGAATCACAGAACTCCAATCTTTCTAAGCTAGAAAAGGCTTGAGAGTTGATTGAATCCAGCAGTTTCTAGCTACTAATCCCCTTTCCCTCAGGGAAACGTCATGCTCAGTCCCAACAAATAAACACCTAGGCAAGGAGGTCTTGAAGAGGAGTGAGGCCAAAGTCCCACTCTTTGCCGCCCTCCTGGCTTCACTGTGGCTTGGGGCAGGGTTCAGTGACCTAAATAAGGACTAGGATGTTGGCGTAACAGTCGCCAGCAAAATGAGAATGTTACATTTGCATGACTTTACCCAGTTTTGCAGTAGAATTGTAGAATGTAGCTATTCTTACCGTAGTGTGCATGTAAAATTTGTATTTTATGGACTGGGATTATGTTTATTTTGCATATACATAATAATCTTTTGTTGTTGTTCTTATTCACAACAATCTTTTTAGAAAGTAGTACCTCCAAAGGAACTGATATGGTCCTATTACTGAGTCACCTGGGGTTGACCTTATTTAACCCGATCCTTTCATTTATAAAGGATAAACAAATATCAAGAAATTTGGCTAAGATTACATAATTTGTGGTAAACTCTAGAGTGGCTATCAATAAATCATCCTACGCCTCTCTCTGTCTTTCCAGGTAGCTGATCCAGGTGCTTTCTATCCCAGTTATTTCTATAGTCCCAATTCTTAAGGGTGTGATCTGTCTCATATTCCCCTTTGCATTTCCATGTTGCCAGCCCAATACCTGCCAGATGTCAAGAAAGGCTCACTGAACAAATCACTGTGACAAACTTGATTTCAATTGTTTAATGGGTTGCTAGGCCATTTACTTATAAAGACGGAGACCACATATTTGAAATAAAATTGTGCCATATTTTTCACTTGTTCACATTAACTTGGAAAGGACAAACCAAAGGCAAGTTTTGGTTTGAGCTTAAACTTTCACTTTTAAATGCCAAAAGGCAAATCTTGGAGAATCTAAAAAAGATCTATTCACAACTTTTTTTGAGAGGATAAAGATACTTTCCTAATTCTTCCAATATGCACAGCAAATTACTTGACCATTGACCCTTAAAAGGAACATGGCTACATGCTTTACAGAAGATGATAGGAATTAGAGCTAGATCCCTCCAATTGTTGTGGTGGTGGTGTGTTAACAACAGCAACACCTCTATCCGTGAAGAATATATATTTCATTGCCAGAAGGAGATACAAGAGGCATGTGGTTTCTCTCTCTGAGGGACCTATAGGTTAAAAAAAAAAAAAACACATACATGTATAAAAGCCTACTTCTGCTGGCCAGAGTGGGAATATGTGATTCTCTTACCTTTGCAACACCCTCCCCCGCCCCCCAACAACTCACTCTGCTCTTTTTATCTCTCAGTTTCCCTTCATCAGTCTAAGTTTCTGGACGGCTCTCAAGAACCCTGCTTCAGAAACATTTTTTTTTTTTTTTTTTTTGCTCCTTTCTGCTGCTCCATAGCCAGTTTAGCACCTCTAGGGTCTAGGCACACTCTGCCATGATGCTCAGGTATATTTCCAAAAGACTTGTACACTGAGCAATTCTGTATCTGGCAAACCCAATGTTACTCGTCCAGCTAGCACAGATGATTCAGAAAGAAAATTCAACTTTTTCCTATTTCACTTGTTTTGTGGTATACACGTAGCCCAAGAAACAAATTACTTACAATAATAATTTTGTGAGTCTTAGAGACTTACAATTGACTTTTTCATCATCTATCCTATGGAGTTTGCAAGTATTACAGTTCGTTTTCGCAATGCAATACGCTTTCGGTAAGTAGATAAAAATACTACTTCATTAAACGCAGGAGTGGGACAGATGGTACATTTCTGTAGAATGAGGATTTTTGTTTGGGATACTTAGGTACTGGGTCCACCTAGCTTTTCAGTGTTGGCAGAGTTACAAAATGCAGGATAATTTTCTTCCTCCCTCTCCTGTCCTTTCCTGGAGTTTGGTATATACAAGGTTGGTATGGAAAGAGATAAAGATGTTCTCTGAGTATAACTGCATGTGGCTATTGTTTTGGGCATGGGAAGATATCTCCCTGCACTGTGGGGACCCCCCTGAGCACCCTACCTCGCTTTAGTTCCAGAATACAACACTGCAGAGAAAACTAGCAGGTGAAAGGCTGAGCTAAGGCACCAAGAGGCAATGAAAGAGTAAGGACTTGGTTGTGGGGAATAAACAGAACCCAGACACTAAGGACCCTAAGGAATGGGAGGGAGAGAGGAGGTACAAGGAAGAAGGGGGTCCTCCGGGAAAGCAAGGAGGTGCCCAGTGGGAGCCTCAAGAGCAAAGATAAAGAAGTATGGCTCCAGGGGGTAGAACTAGGGGAGGAAAGCATTCTAGAACAAGGTCAAGGAGCTATTCTTCACCAAATCTTAACTTTCCTGTGGGCTCTGAGGCGCTTTGGAACGTAAGACTTGAATTTAAAAAAAAAAAAACAACAAAACAGAACTGTTTTATCTGTTTTCTTTCAGAATCCTGGATGTGTTTAATCACTTGACTGTATGTCAGTCAGGTCATTGATATAAGTGATAGGGGTTTAATATAGGAGTTATAAAAAAGAGGAAAGTTCCTAGAGTCAAACTTACATACGCTTGTTCCATACATAGAGTTCTTCCCTTAATCTTTAAAAAGAATTCTGGAAAAGTTAATTTGTCAATGGGCATGCATTACAGATATAAATAGGTATGAGAAACAAATCAAGAGTTTTGGCTCATAGGGGTAGTTTCCAGGAGCTGACTCTGGTCAAATAACTCAGGAGATCATATGGAGATAAGAATGGTAAGATTTTATGGATCAAAAGGAATCCTCAAGGAGATACATATGGCAGTGACTAAGTAAGAAAAGAAAAAGGGATTTGGAAAGAAAGATATTGTATGGGAGGAACACTTTATTTTTCTTTCCTTCTTTCAAATTTCCAGATCTTGTGTGACTTATTTCAGAATAACTCAAGAGACAGTCACAATAGGCACCCAACAGAAACCTGGAAAGGTATGAGGTGGTTCTTGTTCCCAGGAGGCCAAGAAAGCAACAGCCAGAAGTCCATCAAAGGGCACTCAATAGGCTGGTTAAAAAAAGAAATCCAGGTCGTAAGACAACCAGCCTCTAACGGCCAAAGTGATAAGGAAAAGGGCATTCAAAAGAAGATTCTGGCAGCACAGAAAATTTCAACTTCAATATGCAATATGTTAAGGATTATTGTAGTCTTGCCACCTCTTCTTAATATCTTCTGCTTCTCTTAGGTCCATACCATTTCTGTCCTTTATCAAGCCCATCTTTGCATGAAATTTTCCCTTGGTATCTCTAATTTTCTTGAAGAGATCTCTAGTCTTTCCCATTCTGTTGTTTTCCTCTATTTCTTTGCATTGATTGCTGAGGAAGGCTTTCTTATCTCTTCTTGCTATTCTTTGGAACTCTGCATTCAGATGCTTATATCTTTCCTTTTCTCCTTTGCTTTTTGCTTCTCTTCTTTTCACAGCTATTTGTAAGGCCTCCCCAGACAGCCATTTTGCTTTTTTGCATTTCTTTTCCATGGGGATGGTCTTGATCCCTGTCTCCTGTACAATGTCATGAACCTCCATCCATAGTTCATCAGGCACTCTATCAGATCTAGTCCCTTAAATCTATTTCTCACTTTCACTGTATAGTCATAAGGGATTTGATTTAGGTCATACCTGAATGGTCTGGTGGTTTTCTCTACTTTCTTCAATTTAAGTCTGAATTTGAGTCCAAATAGAAAAAGGAGTACGTCAAGGCTGTATATTGTCACCCTGATTATTTAACTTCTATGCAGAGTACATCATGAGAAACGCTGGGCTGGAAGAAGCACAAGCTGGAATCAAGATTGCCGGGAGAAATATCAATAACCTCAGATATGCAGATGACACCACCCTTATGGCAGAAAGTGAAGAGGAACTAAAAAGCTTCTTGATGAAAGTGAAAGAGGAGAGTGAAAAAGTTGGCTTAAAGCTCAACATTCAGAAAACGAAGATCATGGCATCTGGTCCCATCACTTCATGGGAAATAAAGGGGGAAACAGTGGAAACAGTGTCAGACTTTATTTTTGGGGGCTCCAAAATCACTGCAGATGGTGACTGCAGCCATGAAATTAAAAGACGCTTACTCCTCAGAGGGAAAGTTATGACCAACCTAGATAGCATGTTCAAAAGCAGAGACATTACTTTGCCAACAAAGGTCTGTCTAGTTAAGGCTATGGTTTTTCCAGTAGTCATGTACAGATATGAGAGTTGGACTGTGAAGAAAGCTGAGTGCTGAAGAATTGATGCTTTTGAACTGTGGTGTTGGAGAAGACTCTTGAGAGTCCCTTGGACTGCAAGGAGATCCAACCAGTCCATCCTGAAGGAGATCAGTCCTGGGTGTTCTTTGGAAGGAATGATGCTAAAGCTGAAACTCCAATATTTTGGCCATCTCATGCGAAGAGTTGACTCACTGGAAAAGACTCTGATGCTGGGAGGGATTGGGAGAGGGAGGAAAAGGGGACAACAGAGGATGAGATGGCTGGATGGCATCACCAACTCGATGGACGTGAGTTTGAGTGAACTCCGGGAGTTGGTGATGGACAGGGAGGCCTGGCATGCTATAATTCACGGGGTCGCAAAGAGTCGGATACAACTGAGTGACTGAACTGAACTGAAGGATTATTGTATTGTGTGTGCTTACCTTCTAGAAAATTCTTTTTTTTTTCCTGATAACCTCAAAATGTGATTAAAGGAACTATGGTAATAGGAAAAAGACAACTGGCTGGTCATGCCTGTTCTAAATTTCAAATATTACCTGGAGTGCTAGCAGTTGAATGGGTGTAGGATGAAGAGCAGAAACAACTTCAGATCACATGAGCCCAGTTGTTGGGGCTCTTATAGGGGCAAGGGGTATACTGATACAGGTTTTTTGATCAAAGACAATGATGCAGAGCAGCCAAAGTGAACTCTTGCTTATCCATAGACTGATAACGTAATTTGTGAACTTTAGGGTCACCTACCCCTTTCCTATGGGCTTCCCTCATAGCTCATTAGGTAAAGAATCTGCCTGCAATGCAGGAGACCTGGGTTTGATTCCTGGGTCTGGAAGATCCCCTGGAGAAAGAAATGGCAACCCACTCCAGTATTCCTGCCTGGAGAATCCCATGGACAGAGGAGCCTGGCAGGCCACAGTCCATGGTGTTGCCAAGAGTCAGACATGACTTAGTGAATAAAAGACGATGACGACCCTTCCCTTTGGGCCAGTTATCCTTCTAATTAACTCTGGGACCAAAAGAGGGGAGAAAAGTTAAACTTGGATCTATCAACGGAGATAGCAAAGATCAGCTTTAGAAAAAGATACAGTGGCAAGTGACTGAAGCTCCTCTTTTATGACTTACACTATTTGGGGTTTATTTATAAATTTCATATATTCTAAATTATTCTCTCTTTGTTATGAAACATTGTAACTGTAAAATACTATTAATAGTCATTGTCTAATACTTTTTGGATCTAGGTAAAGTAGAAAAAGGGGGCTACAGAGCCTATTGGTTTGGGAAAGATAATGTTAGATTAAAAGATGATAACAAGGAATGATGCATATTACAGTTTGCCTAAATTGTTATTGTCAAGGAGAAAATTCAAATGGAAACTTCTGTAAAGTGGAGCCCAACAGGTAGGGTGATGGTGAGGATAAACTGGAAGCTGTAAGTTAGGGGTCTGAGGACCAAATCCCTATGGGAGGGCAGATCAAGGAAGTACGTGAAGCAGGCAAAGCATAAGAGACCAGCGGAAGGTTCTGTGGCAGAAGAGAGCATGTCCAGGCCAAAGGCATTCAGAGTGAATTTTAACAATCACTGTCAGCTCAACACAACAGCCCTCTGTGGGCAGGTGCTGCCCACGAGCGACCAGTCTGCAAAACCTGCTTTAAATGAGTTAAAGGGACCAGAAAAGAACTTCCATCTATGATTACCAGAAAATCTAGGTGACCCTTAAGAGCCAAAGGTAAATAAAAAGAAATGCCAGGAGACTGCAGATAGGAAATGTTTTCTCAGTACTCAACATTCCTGATTCTATGAATTATGGGAGTTTAACATCAATTCTAGGCAGCATTATAGAATGGCTTGTTGTTGTTTAGTCACTAAGTCATGTACGACTCTTTTGCAACCCCATGGACTGTAGCCCACCAGGATTCTCTGTCCATGGGATTTCCCAGGCAAGAATACTGGAACAAATTGCCATTTCCTTGTCCAGGGGATCTCCCCAACCTAGGGATTGAACCCATGTGTCCTGAGTCTCCTGCATTGGCAGGTGGATTCTTTACCACTGAGCCATCTGGGAAGCCCATAGAATGGCTTAGTTTTAAGTAATTAAGCTGATGCTATCTTTTGGGTACTTTAAAGAGACAGGATTAATTAACAGGAGGCTCAATATTAATCTTGTCTCTCTTTTGATAATCTAGACTAACAAAGAAACATAGATGCGCAATATTTTTCATAAAGTACATTGTGATTTTAGTAAATGGGTTGATACACTAGGTTGACTGGAGAAATGTGAATACTTGGCTGGCTGATTAACCAAGTGAGAGATGGTATAACATGGACTGGTATCATCATGAAAGATAGTTTTTGGAGTCATGCAATATCTTAATTCTGTCTTGGTTCACCTGATTCAGTGGAGTCATGCGATATCTCAGTTCTGTCTTGGTTCACCTGATTTACTGGAGTCATGCAATATCCTAGTTCTGTCTTGGTTCGCTTGATTTATGCTGGTGAGATTTTGGTGGATTATGTCGAAGGCATAGCAGATATGTTTATCAAGCAAACAATGATATAAAAACAATAGGATGAAAAATTAGTAGACAGACAATAAAATGAGGATCCAAAGTTGTCCTTAAAATGCTATAATAATGAGCCAAAGTTGGGGGTGGGAGGTGGGGACTCCGGTGGCGCTAGTGGTAAAGAAACCATCTGCCAATCCAGGAGACCTAAGAGATGCGGGTTCTATCCCTGGGTCAGGAAGATCCCCTGAAGGAGGGCATGGCAACCCACTGTAGTATTCTTGCCTGGAGAATTCTATGGACAGAGGAGCCTGGCAGGCTATATAATCCATGGCGTTGCAAAGATTTGGACATGACTGAAGTGACTGAGCACACAAAGAGGAAGTGGAATTAAAGACAAATTTCATAGCAATGAATGCTAAGTCTTGATTTTAGGTTAGAAACAAACATTTCCAAAGAAGTTGGAAGATATTTGAAATATCTCATGTGAAAAAGGCTTGGTTTTAATTAATTGTAGGCTCACTCTGAACCAAAGATATGACTTGGCTGCTATGATGGTAATGCAATCCCATAGCAAATAAAATGTGTAGATCCAAAAATAATAACTACCAGTTAAAACATAGTATCTCATGTATGTTATCTCAATAACTTTTAAAATTTTAGTTAGGTATTAATACCACAGGTATGTCCCCATTTTACTGATTGGGACATAGGTTTAGAGGAGTTAAGTAACTTGTTCAAGGTCACACAGCTAGTTACTGCAGAATTAGTATTAAAAATCTTTCCATTTTACTATGTTCTTTCCCTTGTTACATGTTCTTTTCCTATTGTACTCTGTAAGTATTAGGTTAGCATATAGTAGATGATTAAAAACAGTAACTGAATGAATAAAGGCATTGAGTCTAGGCTCTAACTATAACACAGAATTAGGTTCCATTTAGATATCACATTTAAAGGGTGATGTTGAAAATTCAAAGTGCATATTGAGAAAGTGGGCAGGGTAGTGGAAGATCTGCTGTACACATGCTAAGTGGTTAAAGGATTTTGGGATATTTAGTTTAGAAACGATAAAGCAAATGGGAGATGATGATGATATTACCATATGTGAAACATTTTTTCAGAGAGAGTAGAATGTAATTTTTTCTGTATTTATTCATGAGGCTGGTATCTAAGGCAGCTTCTCCTCCTTCAGGAGGTGCTCAAATAGAGGCTGACTGTAACTGGATCATACATTCTTTCAAAGCAAAATCCTTCTATCCCCACTCCAACCCCAGGCCCTGCTCAGCACATGCTTGTTAAATTGCTGCTGGTCAGGTGTGTGGGAGAAACACTGCTTTGGGTACAAGTAATCTGTTCTTGGGCTTCCCTTCTGGCTCAGCTGGTGAAGAATCCTCCTGCAATGTGGGAGACCTGGGTTTGATCCCTGCGTTGGGAAGATCCCTTGGAGAAGGGAAAGACTATCTACTCTAGCATTCTGGCCTGGAGAATTCCATGGACTATATAGTCCATGGGGTCGTAAAAAGTCGGACACAAATGACTGACTTTCACACACACACAATCTGTACTTAATGACCTCCAGAACTGTTCCAAATGTAAGGTACTGAATTTTATTGATATATGTTCCACAGTGAATAATTCTGCACTGTCCTATCCTACTTGGGACTTTAAGCTTGTCCATTATATTCCATTAGTGTTCCCCAAAGTGTGGTTCAGGACTAGCATTACCATCAGCATTACTGGGAACTTGTTAGAAATGCAAATTCTCAGGTCCCATCGTAGACATGGTGAATCAGAAACCATGGATGTAAAAAAAAAAAAGAAACCAAGGATGTAGGTGGATGCCCAGAAACTTGTCTTGTAACAAGCTTTCCAGATGATTTTAAGGCCTTCCAAAGTTTGGCAACTGTGAGTTAGATGTTTCTGGCTGTTCCTGCCTTGGGTGTACACTAGAACTCAGCAAGACTGTGCTTTTTGGGGACAGAGCTCTGCCTTATTGCCTGGTACACAGTAAAAGCCCCAGTATGCATGTATTGAAACAGAACCCACTAGTTGAAGCATGATGAGCACAGAATTTGATGGCACAAACTCCAAGGATTGGTTATTGTAAGCCAGGGTAAAAATATCCTCAGAAAAGAAGGTAGTTACCAATGTTGCTTAACAGCTTAAAATTTTGGCTATTTTAATATAATTATCACTAGCTAGATATTGTCCCAAATAAGTAACGGCATTGGCTACAATCAATTAGCTCACTATATTTTGGAACTGTATTGCTTTAGATACATCATGGTCATTGCTATATAAAAATGGCAAAGACAAGGGTTTCTCAGAATCAGTTCCTCCAAGGTGTTAATGATCTCCTGAATATTGTATTGGGTCTTTCCTATACATACTATTTGGTGACAAAAATATAATTTAATAATGATCCATTTAAATAGACAATTATAGAAGTACATTTTTACTTCTAAAGAGATTCATGCAAATAGAACTTGAATAAATTAACTGTATTTTAAAGGTAGTAGCAAGGGGAGAAACAGAGCAAAAAACCAGCTCTTAAGTTTTCTGATTTCAAATCTCTGTATTGAGGTTATCTAATATGAGGAGAAAATTATAAAATATATAGTATAAAATGTGAAGTTAACTTATATAAATTTAACATATGTATTCAAATGTGAGTTTATACATACTTATCTATCATCTCTCTACCCATCTATCTATTCACCTAGCTAGCCAGCTAGCTCATGTAAAACAGGACAGGTGATTTCACCTGCCACTCCACTTAGAAAGGACATGTCCTGGAGAATGTGTGAAATGGGTAATACGGATCCCCTCCCTCCCTTGGTTGATCTCTGTTCCCCAATGCACCTCATGGTGTTTCTATTGTACTGAGTATAATTCTAGTGTTTAAAGACATTATTTTTGGTACATTTGCAGATGCAAAACTACTACCATCACCACCAAAAGCAGAACTTCAAATAAACACAGACAGAAGCTACAGAAGCAGAATGAGGCCTGGGCTTAGATTCACTTCTCTGGTACCTGGGCTTAGCTGTGAACTCACCCTGGCCCTCTGGGCCCCGTTACTCCAGAAGGTCAGCTAACGCCTAGGTCACAGGGAGGGCTGCCCTGCACTCTGTCCTGATTTCTGGGAATTGTTCATCTTGGTCACCTTCCTGAAGGGTGGGGCTCGGTAACTCCCCAGAGAGGAAGAGGGCCTCGGGGAAGAAGTCTCCTGGAGGCATCTGTAAATGTGAGGTGAGAGCCTCAGGTGGAGGTGCTCTAGCTCCTCCATGTTCCCATTCAAAGGGGCTTTGTGACAGGCTACAGTTTGCACGCCCTGGTGTCTGCACCTCTCATGCTAGTTCCCCAGAGAGACAAGGACTTCTCTGCATCTTAATACTCCTCCCCCTACCTTTCTTTCCTCCCAGGTCTGCGGTTTTCTGAATACAAAAAGCCATTGCAAAGGGTCCTGGACACATGCTTTGCAAATATGCCTGAGTAATGGACAATGTGTCCACATGGTACAATTTTATGGGAACTACATGGCTAATATGTCCATTAATAAATAACTTTTTCAAGGCCTTAGCATAAGAGAGGTCTTCAGATTTGCAGCTTCTTCCTCTGTTTGCTAGAAAATTGCTTCACTTCGTATCATCATAAAATGTTCTAGTTTGCAGTGACAGATGTGTATAAAATCTGCGCATGGCTTTAAACTTTATTAATATTGGCTAGTACCTATGGGTATAATCACTAAATGGCATGTGTGTATATAAGCACTTATCTAGACTGCATTCCTTAAATAAATAATGGGCCAGGGATAGAAAAAGTGCCATTTGTGTCATTTCTGCAGACCATTAGAGAAAACGTATGAAGTGGCTAAGCAGACAAAATGTCATTTCATGAAAACTAGACGTGACTGACTCAAATCTTAAAAGTCTGAGTCATATATCAACTGATGTCATGAATGTATCATCCTTTTCCCCACTATTTATAAGTAACTTCTGCCATCTCTATATTGCAAATGCTTAAAATGTAAAGTTACACTAATGTTTTGTAATACTTGGCGTGTTCTTCAGAAAAGCAGTGGCCCAAATGCTGGAATATGCCAGCCTGGAATGAAGTTTGTATTAGACTACAGCAAAATGAGGAAAATCAGAAAAATTTAAATTTATTTGCAAAAAGTTAGATTTATTAAATTTTAAGTATTCTCTTCTCTTTGAGATTTTTTTTCTTACAGCCCTACTGGTCTATAAACCTATTTGGTCAGTGAGATCTAAAAGTGTATAATAAGTAAGTAGAAAAAAATCTACTTTTATTTCTTTGTTTTTACCTTGTTCTATAAGAATTAAAAAAAAAAAAAACACAAAATAATTGAAAAAAACACCCTCAACATTTATTCTAATTCACAAGTCTCTTGCTGTTGTTTATTCAGAAGGCACTGAGCACCCCTACAAGCCAGGCAACTAGGACCATCTTGACCTTTGGAGAAGATGCTCAATGATCTACATGAAACACAAACTTGATGAGAACCTTGAGTCGGGCTGGGCTTCTCTTGGTTTGTGTCTAGGTCTGAACTTTCCAATTTCTGGTCTGAGTCAACAACTCTTGCCCTGTCCTGGACTCAACAATCTCCAGTGTCCAAGAAGGTGACTTCTACTGCCTGCTGGGAAATCTAGGACTTACAAGTCTGGGATTTTGATCTATAGACATTTCAGACAATGTTCTGTTCTCTCATAAGCTCAATGATTTCTTGTACAATAAAAATAAGCAAAAAGCGGGGGGGGGCAGGGGGGAATCTCTGTTTTCTTTGTGGTCCTGCAAACAAAATCAATTGATAAGGCATGCCGTGGTATAAAACATCCCCAGGAGACATGAGCCCAGAGAACACACCTTTCTGAAGTCACTCGTATCCTCTCATCATTGGACGAGTTGAATCGATCATCCTTTTCTCTGAAATATTCCTCTATGCACTGCTCTTCAAAATCATGTACTTTCTTGAGCTCATCATCAGTTATGAAGAGCTCTGTGGAAAAGATGAGAGAGATGAGGCAGAGAAGTAAAAGCAATGAACCTGATTTGTGGGCCTAATGACATTCCTAACTCAAATCAGGTTAGGGAACGGTGCCTCGATTCTTCACCGAGACTCAAACTAAATCCAAACCTGGTCAGCTGACTTGTGTCATTGTCCTCTTTCTGGGTGTTAGATTCATTTTGGACCTCTGAATCTCACCTAAGTATACCTGGCTTACTGCAGAGAATGGTTAGAATAATATATGTTGTAAGGATAACAATGTAGCTAAATAAAGAAAAGGGAAGCTATGCAGAGAAAGGTTTATTAAAAACTCCTGGGCTGAGGAGTGTGGCAGACACACATTTTTCATTTGCCTTACTAAAAGCCCTTTGTGACCCAATTTCCCCTCCCTCTTCCAACTATTGAGACTGGAAAGCCAAATATTTCCAGTATTCCTTGAAGTTTGAGCAGCAACCAAGAAACACAGTTTGGCTCAAGGTACACAAAAAAAAATCTGCTGCAGGAAAAGGTTGACATTTCAATCCCCACCCCACCTCCACCGCCTTTTTCTTTCAAAGGTATTGGAAAGAGATTTTGGTTTCCTGATCAACTACAGGTATGTGGTTGATTCTTTCTACCTTTTTTCATCTTCATACTTCTTTATGCCTTGAACATGGACATGTGATGACTGGAAGTACAGCAGCTATTTTGCTACTGTGAGACAAGACAGTGTGACAGGGAATAGCTGAGTCTAAAAATAGGCGTGGGGTCTTTGACTTTAGTGAGTCATTATTGAGCTCTGGGCTATTTACCTTTTCACTTTTTGTTGTGTGAGTTAAAGTAAAACCTTACATATTTGTGTTATTGTATCTGGTGTTCTGTTTATAGCAAGTAAACAAACGAGTAACTGATACAGTGGTAGAAAGAGCCCAGTGGAAATCTGAACCTTTTCTCCCCTTTGAGCTTTCTACTTGCCTAAATGGGTATTTCAAATGGAAACAGTGAATTTTGGAATTCTTAACCCCTCTCCAACTTTCCAATTTTAATGTCTCGAAAGAGGTCAGGCATTGCTATGTCAAAGAAGTTGTTAAAAGCTTCAGACTTAAAGAAACAGTTGATTATTGAGTGGCTTTGGTTTTAAACTTTAGTTGCACTAGTAATCACCTGGAGGTGATTCTTGGGCCACAATCCTAAAGGCTCTGATTCAGTAGATTTAGTGTAGGTGGTCTATTTGACACTCTTTGAGAAACCACAGGAGGTTGCTTGTATGGGGCTGGATCCTACTGTTCTTAACAGTGGGTGTACCCAGGGGACATTTAGGAACTTGCAGGAGCTGTTAGTATTCAATGAGTGGAGGCTGGATGTGCTAAATCTTCTACAATGTGTGGAACAATTCTATATAATAAAGAATTATTCCCCCAATTGAACCTCTTTTTAGAAATACTGGGCTAGAAGGTGGTTGGTGGAAAGTCTTTTTTATTCTTGGATTATGGAAAAAACTGTTGGTTTCCTCATGAAGTCATATAGGAACACCCCCTAAGGCTTGGGAAATGTTTAAGACCTAAAAACACTATAGATCCAAAAGCAATCAAAGAAAGTCAAACTCAATCACCTACAACTCTGCATGTCAGGATGCTTAAATTATATATACAGTAGCATTGGGAGCATATTAACGTGGTTGATATATCTTGTGGTGGGATGTCTGGCAAGTAAGCTTAGAACCTATGAAGGTGCTAAGACAGCCCTGCTGGAGTCTGGTTTTATCTCACTAAGAAAGCGGAGAGGTTAAGAATGCTCAGTTGCAGCCTCTCCTGTCTTCTTTCCAGCACCATTTTTCATCGCGCATACCCTCCTACCCCTCCCAAGTCTTCAGAGCTGTGGGCAGGAAGCAGGAGGAACCAGGTGCCCAGTGGTCTTGCATGATCGCTAATAGAAGCAGTGGGGATTCCTGCTCTGTAGTTGCCGGGGGTTGTCACTCAAAGCTTACTCAGGCCATAGTCCCTTTCATCTGGGTCACTCTCGTGTTTCCTCCATCGGCAACACAGGTGCTGGAATATCATGGTCATGTGGCTGAATATGATCAGAGGTGGGGGCAGAACGGGCCTTTCATGGAAAGTCATGATGAGCTGATACCTCTGGAACTTCCACACTTGATTGGATATTGATTTTACCTCAAAAAATGTATTGCTGAAAAAGAGACCAGAGACAATCAAGTGAGAAACACCCTTGCTTTTCGCAACATCATGCTCCCCTCCTGCCTTAGTCTCCCTACTCCATTCCACGGGTTCTGAAGAAAGACCCTCTTACTTAAAGACAGCGATGAGGAGGTTGACCAGCAGGATGTTTGCCACTAGGAGGTAGCAGGCCATGATGGCTGGCACGATCCAGGCTCCTGTCTTGCAGGGAGGCAGTTGGATTATTTTACCATCCTCTCGAGTCTCATTCTGTCCACAGGGAGCTGGAGGAAGCAACACAGGCAAGATGTGAGAAACTGTGTGGTTCTGGGATTAAAATTATAGACTGATTTGAATGAGCGGGTTTTTTTTTTTTTTTTTAGATGAAGGAAAAATACAGCCATCTCAAAACAAACAGAAAAGAATTCCAGAAAAGCCTAAATAAACAAACAAAAGCTTCATGAATATCCCTAGGGCTGCCACTGCAGAGGGAAGTCAGTTCTGCTGGTCTCCTGAGTTTGTCATCTGAAAGAGGTGGGTGGGGCCCCCTGCTGGCTGGCTGAGTCCCTGGGGCACCGGGTCTCCCCAGGAAGCCTGGTGAGGGCTTTCCAGAAGCTCAGGAGGGGCAGAGTCTCATCGCCCCATCATGTTACTTTCAAAATGTGCTGTGGGGTTCAAAAGCCGACAGCTGTAAGAGCAGCAACATCGAGAGACTATCAATTGGGAATTAACACCAGGGCAGCTGTTAATTGCTGCAAGAAACAACCCAGGGGCTCTGAGTTAATGATTTGCTGTCTCAGTGTGGAAGGAGCAAAACAGGGCAGCACCTTGGGAAGTATTTAGGAGGACTGTCACTCAGTGCTCCTGATGGATGGCATTTCACAGGGAGGATGACGAGGGGCAATGGGCTGGGACCCTGGAGCCTGTAGCCACCTGCTTTTTTTCCAGCAGCATTTCCATTCCAAAAATGTGCTTCTCGGGGCACAGGGAACAAAACCCAACTGCACTGAATAAACGAGCAAGTAGAGAAAAAGAAAAAATCTGGAGGTGGGGGTGAGGAGGAAAGTGATGTGTGGGACTTGGGTGAGCGTGAGTAATGTGCTAATGAGGCCTGCTTGGAGTTTCCGGGTGAATCCAGGGGAAAAACAAATCCTTGACAAAGCTCCTCAGTGCTGCACAGACAACACAGCCCAGGAAGTGAGATGGTGCTGATGGCTGTGAGTGCCCAGGGGTAGGTGAGGTCGCCTTCCTGTTCCAGCTGTATTATGCCTGCTTTAGAACAGGGTCCTCTTGCATCTATTTGTAAAAGAGGAGTGGGGCGTGAAGCAGTCATAGCAGTTGATATAGGCAGCTTCTGAAGATCTGCTGGGAAAGTGTGCAAAGTTGACCGAGAATCTTGGCTGGAGGACTTGGAGGATGGCAAGGGGACTCTATTTCCTTCTCAGGAGTTAAGGCGGTTAGGCTCTGTGCTCTGCAGCTGTTCTCAGCCCTGACAGCACTAGGGATCTTTAAAAACTGCCAATGCCCAGCTCCACCCTAGAAAACTGAATCAGAATCTCCGAAGGTGGCCCTGGCATCGATACTTCTTTCAAAGATTTCCCCACGTAATTCTCAGGTGCCACTAACATGAGTCTACTAAATTAAAATTAGGCTGGAAAAATTATGTGATTTTTGATATGCTCTCAACTTATGAGGGTGTTAATAATATCAGGTCACCAAGACTCTGTTTTAATGGCCAGGAAAAGATGGCCAAAGCGCTTCCTTTGGATGTGCCTGCAGGGGATCAGGTGTGGATGGAATCAGGTGTTCTCAAAGAGCTGGCATCTTTCTTGTTGTTGGCAGTTGTGTCACTACTGATCCAAGACAGCTCAGTAAGGGGTCCTGATCATTTCCTCCTCTGGAATGAAAACCCAATGATAGAGGCCCTCACTGACTCCAGGATGAAGCCCAGACTCCGAGGGTAGTTAGCTTGGTGCCATCTCTTGCCACTTTCTACCTCTCCCTCTGAACACAAACTAGACCAAGTTTTTGCAGTTCCCCAAAATGTCATGCTCTCTCTTAGTTCCTGATTTTGAGTCATGCTTCCCTTTAAGCCCCTCTGATACCTTGCTTCTACCCCCATGCTTCACCATGGTGAATCCTAGTCATTCTTCAGTGCTCACTTAGCTTTTGGCTAACTTTCTGCTCCTTTTCAACCAAGACTGGGATAGGTATTGACAAAGATCCTCTACTTGACCAAATTCGACTCAGGCTCTTCTGTGACATCAATTTGTGCACTTCCACATTTGTCTCTGCATTTGTCTAATTTTAGCAAGAGTTCTGCTAAGTACATTTAGCCAGAATCCCCGTCCTCAGTATCTGATCACCATCAACATTTGATCACATTTCTTATCCTCCACTCTCCTCCATCTGAAGTGTGATCACCCTGGCCTGTCTTCAGTAAAAATACATTAGGTCAGGTAAGCCAGAACCCCCCTTACTCCTGATGTTTCCTCTTACTGATCTTCCATCCACAGACCCACACCCTGCGCCTGGCTATAAACTTCCTTTTTATTTTTCACTCAGAGTCAAACACAATCTCTCTCTTCTAGTACAGAATTTCATTGCAGTAGCCCCCTTGAACAAAATCTTCCTTTACCAAATGTCATGAATAATTTTTTCTTTAGTAATTCTGTCTTCCTTATAATCCCAGAGCTCCCTTTGTTTGCCCCTTTGGCAGGGGTAGGGTAGGGGTAGGGGTGGAGAGGGCTTCTCAGTACTGCATCACTGTTGCCAATTTACTGGTCTTTGTGTCCAACATAAGATTCCCAGTGGGAACATATCTCTTTATGGTTTCCCATCACCCAGCTCAGTCTATACACACAGCACATTCACACACATCCACATGTGAAAACTGTTTGTTGAGTGACTAAAGGAGATCATTAAACACAGTTTGGTTGCTGAGCACTAACATCTGCCACAGCTCTGCAAGCCTACTCATCTTGGACAGTTCTAGCTCTAAGCAGTTGCTGGTACCTTTTTCCTTAGGTCGTTTCCAGAAATCCTACCTGTCGCCTGGCAAGAAACCTTCTCGTGCTCAACCAGATGCCTGGGTCTCTGATACCCACTTGGCTGTAGGCCTCATGGACTAGCTCATGGACTTTGCTTTTCTCTCCTCAGCAAAGCTTAGGATCCCTACCCATCCTACCTGCTTCCTCCCGGCTTGACCTCTTTTGGGGCTGTCAGACCTGTGCTGCCCTTTTCTTTGGCTTTGGCTCAGATCTCTATGTGGAAGCCGACAAAGAGCAGCAGAAAGAACTGCTTGGGGTAAGGGACAAAGTGCACATAGTTTTTGCAAGTGTGATCCCTATCTCTATTTAATGTCATTCTGTGATTTCTCTTTACATTCTGGGAGAATGTAAAATAAACTTGTGAGGGGCAGGACTCATCCATCTTCTGACCTCATATTTATGTATTTATTTTTGGCCACACAACAGGCGGGATCTTACTTCTTCAACCAGGGATTGAACCTGCATGCCTTGCATTGGAAGCTTGGAGTCTTAACTATTGGGCTGCCAGGGAAGTCCCACTGACCCCATATTTAGTGAAGATGCAGACACTTCCTCCACTAGAGTAAAAAACTTTCTTCCAGCCTAGAGGAAAAAACCAGTGAGCACAGTAGGTGCTTCCTAGTTTCAGGTGGCCTATGCACATTTCCATGCGTCTTCAGATAGTGTCATTAACATGTCTGGATCTCTGCTTGGTTTCCCTACTAGTTACAAAATTGGACGAACTCATCATCTTTATATAAATTTGCTTTGCTTTGATGTCATCATAATTGGCTCTGGGAACTCTCTGACAATCCTGTGAATATTGATTTATTCCACCTTCTCCCAATTTTTTTCCATCCTGCCTTTATAGAATGGTAGTATTACTTCAGTGGTTAGAAACATGGCATTTTAATTCAGCAGATCTGGATTCATATCCTGATTCCACCATTTTCAAATGATGCTATGTTAGCTTACTCCATGAACTTCATCCTTCTCATCTGTAAAAGGGTAGTAGTATATATGGGGGACAACATCAAGATCTTTAAATGAGATAGTGTTGGAGAGCACTTATCTCAGTATCTAGCACACAGCACTTTAACACCAACAATGATTAACATTAGTAGGTGTCATCAGTGATTATTTTTGTAATTAGTAGACTTGAAGCTTCTCAAGGTTAGGGACTACGTCTTAATGCTCTTTATTTTGCAATCACTAACCATAGCACTTATTCTACAAACATTTGTTGAGTGGTTATAATATGTTGCATACAAGAGATGCTGGGGGGTTAAAGAGACAGTCCCTGTTGCTAAGGAACTCACAGTTGAGTAGGCGACACAGAAAGGGAACAGACTTCACATTTATTGGGTGATATGAGCACTGTGGATCACAATAAACTGTGGAAAATTCTGAAAGAGAGGGGAATACCAGACCACCTGACCTGCCTCTTGAGAAATTTGTATGCAGGTCAGGAAGCAACAGTTAGAATTGGACATGGAACAACAGACTGGTTCCAAATAGGAAAAGGAGTTCCTCAAGGCTGTATATTGTCACCCTGTTTATTTAACTTATATGCAGAGTACATCATGAGAAACGCTGAACTGGAAGAAACACAAGCTGGAATCAAGATTGCCGGGAGAAATATCAATAACCTCAGATATGCAGATGACACCACCCTTATGGCAGAAAGTGAAGAGGAACTCAAAAGCCTCTTGATGAAAGCGAAAGTGGAGAGTGAAAAAGTTGGCTTAAAGCTCAACATTCAGAAAACTAAGATCATGGCATCCGGTCCCATCACTTCATGGGAAATAGATGGGGAAACAGTGGAAATAGTGTCAGACTTTATTTTTCTGGGCTCCAAAATCGCTGCAGATGGTGACTGCGGCCATGAAATTAAAAGACGCTTACTCCTTGGAAGGAAAGTTATGACCAACCTAGATAGCATATTCAAAAGCAGAGACATTACTTTGCCAACAAAGGTCCGTCTAGTCAAGGCTATGGTTTTTCCTGTGGTCATGTATGGATGTGAGAGTTGGACTGTGAAGAAGGCTGAGAGCCGAAGAATTGATGCTTTTGAACTGTGGTGTTGGAGAAGACTCTTGAGAGTCCCTTGGACAGCAAGGAGATCCAACCAGTCCATTCTGAAGGAGATCAGCCCTGGGATTTCTTTGGAAGGAATGATGCTAAAGCTGAAACTCCAGTACTTTGGCCACCTCATGCGAAGAGTTGACTCATTGGAAAAGACTCTGATGCTGGGAGGGATTGGGGGCAGGAGGAGAAGGGGACGACAGAGGATGAGATGGCTGGATGGCATCACTGACTCGATGGACGTGAGTTTGAGTGAACTCCGGGAGTTGGTGATGGACAGGGAGGCCTGGCGTGCTGTGATTCATGGGGTCGCAAAGAGTCAGACACAACTGAGCGACTGATCTGATCTGATCTGATCTGAGGGGCTCTGAAGAAGCAGAACTGCCGTAGCCCCTGTAGCCTGAGTGACACCAAGCAGGCTGCTAGTCAGGATCAGCCTTAAGGACCATCATCTAGCTTCTACAACAAGTGTAGTATAAATGAATTAGATGATCCTTGTGATAGTGATAATGATAATAAAAATGAATCAGTAAGAAACAGTCTTCATTTGGTAAAATCAGCAAAGAGGCAGTAAACATTATATGCAGCAGTTGGTGTCAAACATTGCTTTGTAATGGCTCCTAGCCACGTCCTTGCTCAGAGTATTTATCTGTACTAGAAGGTGCTATGACTCAAACTTACAGATGTCTACCACGGATGAAGATGAATGAGGTGCCTTAAGGCAGGACAAGCAGCAGATTTTAGGATGGAGAATAAGTTATCTGGACTGTAAAATGGTCCCAACCAGTATCTGGGGTTCATATTCCCAGGGAAACACTTCAGGGCAGATAAACCCAAGATGGCACATAGGTGGATGTTTGGGAATATGTGGGCTGGTAGCTCCCACTGCACCTCCTCCTTCCCTGCTTTGGAACCTGACATGAGTGGTTTTTCTCCCAACCCTTTTGCAAGAAGTAAACGTGTAGTCATGGCCACTTTCACACCAGATGACAAGTTGTCACCTTCCTCTTTGGTGATGACAGTCAGTGCAGACCTCTAGTGCAGCAGTCCCCAATCTTTTTGGCACCAGGGACTGGTTTTATGGAAGACAATTTTCCCGTGGACCTGGGTAGGGATGGTTTTTGCATGATTCAAGCACATTACATCTATTGTGCACTTTATTTCTATTATTACATTAGCTCCACCCCAGATCAACAGGCATTAGATCCCAGAGGCTGGGGACCACTGCTCTAGAGGATGTTTGATGGTTCCACCTGCCTGGTAAACATTTCCCCTTCCTCTGGTAATGGCAGCCTGGTTTCCCTTTGTGGAACTGTCCCTCCCCTACTCACAGTCCACAAGTTTGGGTGAAATGAGCTGCAGTTCCATCTCAAAGAGATTTATCCATGTATTTTATCCCCTGATGGCAGTGATTGGTTCAAGGATGGATATGTGATCCTAGCCTGATCAATAAGAACCAATGAGCATAAGGCTTGAAATTTTTTTCTGGGACTCATATTAAAGAGAAGTTCTCTTTTTACATTGCAATATAAGTCTACCAAGTGAAGAGAGCCTGCCCAGGAGTGACTCCATCACAGAGAAGAGAAATAGATTCCCAATTCAGTCATGCCTAAAACCAGAATTCTTCAGTTATATGAACCATAAAATTCCTTTTTTCCTTAAGTCAGTTTGAATTGGGTTTCTATCACTTGCAGTGAGTCCTGGCTAATAAAATCACACTTGCTTCCCTGTCCCCTGTCCACAATAATTAAAGATGTTGACATTTTGTGTATGCCACGCCTGGGAGTCTGCACTGGGGCCTTGGAGTAGCATGAAGAGACTGGAAGTGGCAACTGGGAATGTGAAATCTGACCTGACATCAAGGTTGAATCACAATTTGGGGGTTTTAGGAGCCAGAGGCTCTGTTGCTCTTTTTCTTTAGTAAGTATAGAAAGCATGAGAGGTCTACACTGGTCAAAGCTCAATTGTCCAACTGGGGCCTCTGACTCAAACTAATGGTACAGATTTTACTTATTATCAAGTCAGTAGGGTAAACACACTTGTGAAACTTTGGCCAAGCTTCCAGTTACTCCCAAAGTGAATAAAACCCTGTTCTAGAAGCTGATCATAGATAGATTAGGCCACAGAAGGCCTAGGGTGAGGGTACAGATACAGAGTGCACCTACATCTATGCAATTATGGCCAAATTAGAAGGGATGAAACATCTGAGAATTCAGGTTCTCTATGGTTTATCTATGTGGATCACACTGGCATATCACAAGGCAGAAAGCTGAAAGTGCATTGATGAGTAGAAGTGAAATGGATGACTGGACTCCAGAATGAGAGGTTGTGTAGTTATAACCAACCAGATTATGCAGGTGAGAGTAAGAAAGTCCTCCTTTTTCTGTACATGTTCTGGAGTGGCTGGAATATCTTTTTTTTTTTTTTTTAAATCATAGATAAATTTTTATAATAGCCAAAATAAAAGTCAACAGTATCCCTCACTAGATGACAGGCATGGGGAAAAGTGCTTTTGTCTGTTTAGTTCACTATAGCAGCCATAACATTGCATGGCATATAGAAGATGATCAATAAATATTTGCCAAAAGAATGCGGGCAGGAATACCACATACTGTACATTTAACCTGCAGTGCCAGGCATTTCTGTAAGGGTTATAGGTGATCAATTTCACTGGGTCAGTATCTGTTTTCCTATTTACTTCAAGATCTTAAGTGCCACCATGACCTGCTAATATGAGATGGTTCCTATTAGGAGCAAAAAGCTGAAAGAGGGGAAAAACATAGATGTTTGGTTATTTGTTTTTTCTATTAACTTGCAAAGGGTCATGCCTGACATGGGTAAGAAAGTGAAAGAAAGTGAAGTCGCTCAGTCATGTCCAACTCTTTGCGACCCCATGGACTGTAGCCTACCAGGCTCCTCTGTCCATGGGATTTTCCAGGCAATAGTACTGGAATAGATTGCCATTTCCTTCTCCAGGGGATCTTCCCGACCCAGGGATCAAACCTGGGTTTCCTGCATTGTAGACAGACGCTTTACCTTCTGAGTCACCAGCAAATCTCTCTTCTGAATGCTACTGTATAAATCTCATGGCACACCAGTCATAACACCCCATCTTAAACTCATGGCAGACATTGCTAATCATCATGATACTCTTCTGTGAGGTGGAAGCCTTGGGATCCTTTTTAAGACAAAACTCCCAAAAGCACAACCAATCAACTGACACTGACACAAGAAATGGAACCTTCCTTATAGTTCCTTAAAAAATGAGGTCTTGGTAAAAGACAATTTCCATGCCTCTTTTCAGGATCCTCCTTATGCCCACATGGCTTGGCCTTTACCCAAACTATACTACTTTGAAGTTGCCCAGGAACACAAAAGGGTCAAATTAGATATCCTGCTATTCTCAGACCCTGACATTTTTTATGAAAGGCCACCTACATACATCCTGGGCTCCTTGACACTGACTGCTGCCCATTTTAAAAGACAACTTTTAAAATGGATGCTTCTGTAGGAACTGCTGATTATTTGGGATAACTGTTCATTATTTGGGATCATCAAAAGTGAAGGACAGTAGAAATTTGGAATAAATACCTGTGGAAAGCACAGCATGTGCTGGCCTCTGTGCTGGGCACTTCACATCAGCCGTTACACTTAAGCTTCCCGGCAAGTCCATAACAAATGTATTACCCTTCCAGCTGTGGAAACGTGCACTGAGCAGTGAAATGCCTTACCCAGGACCACACAGCTAATAAGGGATAAATGCCAGAACCATTCATTTATTCATCCCCAAAATAATGAGTTCCTCCTCTGCGCCAGTGGGAATTGGGTCTGGAGGTGCAATTATGAATGAAGCAGAAATGGGTCCTGCTCCTCTCTGACCCCAAAGCCTGTATGTATTCCTCGCTATCTCAAATGGCCTTTCCAATGTAATAAGGCTAGTGACCACCTATCACAAGCTTCAAGGAAAGGCCCTGTGCTACAAGCTTTACTTCCATCACCTGTTCTAATCTTTATAATACTCTAACACGATTGATCTTATTGCCCCATTTAAAGGTGAAGGAGTGAGGCTCAGAAAGCTTTAGTACCTCTGTCAGTACTTCAAAGACAGTAAGAACAGGGTCAGGCTGTCCATGAAAACTTGCTCAACTATAAAGTCTCTTACCTCTGCTTTTGGAGAAAGAGCCAACATGAGGTTGAGAGGAATCTCAATTGTGAACAAATGTAAAGACAGACTGATAGACATCTGAATGTTTCTTGCTTTCATTAACACAAATAATAGTCCAACCTGTTCAGATCAGGTAACACATGTATGGAACACTAAAATTCAAAGAGTGAAGAAAAAAATCTGATTCATATAATAGGTATCAGGTGCTGGTATCCTTGTCTCAAAGATGGACACTTGCTCTTTTGATTTTACTCTGTAAGGCATGGGGGAAAGAAGCATTTATTTACTTAATACATACATCATATTGATTTCAAAAAGCATGAGAAATTCAAAATGAAACACCAGTAATTGATAAAATGAACATCATGTTTAAAAATATGAATAAGACTATTTCAAGAAGATAGTCTCTTTCATACATGGCTGAAGAAATGCCTCAATCAGTTCAGTTCAGTTTAGTCGCTCAGTCGTGTCTGACTCTTTGTGACCCGCATGGACGGCAGCACGCCAGGCCTCCCTGTCCATCGCCGACTCCCGGAGTCCACCCAAACTCATGTCCATGCAGTCGGTGATGCCATCCAACCATCTCATCCTCTGTTGTCCCCTTCTCTGCCTGCCCTTAATCTTTCCCAGTACCAGGGTCTTTTCCAATGAGTCAGTTCTTCACATCAGGAGGCCAAAGTATTGGAGTTTCAGCTCCAACATCAGTCCTTCCAATGAACACCCAGGACTGATCTCCTTTATGATGGACTGGTTGGACCTCCTTGCAGTCCAAGGGACTCTCAAGAGTCTTCTCCAACACCACAATTCAAAAGCATCAATTCTTCAGTGCTCAGCTTTCTTTATAGTCCAACTCTCACATACATAAA
Source organism: Bubalus kerabau (assembly GCF_029407905.1). Lineage (NCBI taxonomy): Eukaryota > Metazoa > Chordata > Mammalia > Artiodactyla > Bovidae > Bubalus > Bubalus kerabau. The sequence goes on from NC_073627.1 coordinate 112,092,826, forward strand.
TGACAACTGGAAAAACCATAGCCTTGACTAGATGGACCTTTATTGGCAAAGTAATGTCTCTGCTTTTAATATGCTTTTTAGTATGCTGTCTAGGTTGGTCATAACTCTCCTTCCAAGAAGTAAGCATCTTTTAATTTATGGCTGCAGTCATCATCTGCAGTGATTTTGAAGCCCCCAAAAATAAAGTCAGCCACTGTTTCCACTGTTTCCCCATCTATTTCCCACGAAGTGATGGGACCAGATGCCATGATCTTAGTTTTCTGAATGTTGAGCTTTAAGCCAACTTTTTCACTCTCCTCTTTCACTTTCATCAAGAGGCTCTTCAGTTCTTCTTCACTTTCTGCCATAAGGGTGGTGTCATCTGCATATCTGAGGTTATTGATATTTCTCCCGGCAATCTTGATTCTTGTGCTTCATCCAGCCCAGCGTTTCTCATGATGTACTCTGCATATAAGTTAAATAAGCAGGGTGACGATATACAGTCTTGACGTACTCCTTTTCCTATTTGGAACCAGTCTGTTGTTCCATGTCCAGTTCTAACTGTTGCTTCCTCACCTGTATATAGGTTTCTCAAGAGGCAGGTCAGGTGGTCTGGTATTCCCATCTCTTTGAGAATTTTCCACAGTTTATTGTGATCCACACAGTCAAAGGCTTTGGCATAGTCAATAAAGCAGAAATAAATGTTTTTCTGCAACTCTCTTGCTTTTTTGATGATCCAGCGGATGTTGGCAATTTGATCTCTGGTTCCTCTGCCTTTTCTAAAACCAGCTTGAACATCTGGAAGTTCACGGTTCATGTATTGCTGAAGCCTGGCTTGGATAATTTTGAGTATTACTTTACTAGCGTGTGAGATGAGTGCAATTGTGTGGTAGTTTGAGCATTCTTTGGCATTGCCTTTCTTTGGGATTGGAATGAAAACAGACCTTTTCCAGTCCTGTGGCCACTGCTGAGTTTTACAAATTTGCTGACATATTGAGTGCAGCACTTTCACAGCATCATCTTTTAAGATTTGAAATAGCTCAACTGGAATTCCATCACCTCCACTAGGTTTGTTCATAGTGATGCTTCCTAGGGCCCACTTGACTTCACATTCCAGGATGTCTGGCTCTAGGCGAGTGATCACACCATCATGATTATCTGGATTGTGAAGATATTTTTTGTACAGTTCTTCTGTGTATTCTTGCCACCTCTTCTTAATGTCTTCTGCTTATGTTAGGTCCATACTATTTCTGTCCTTTATTGAGCCCACCTTTGCATGAAATGTTCCCTTGGTATCTCTAATTTTCTTGAAGAGATCTTTAGTCTCTCCCATTCTATTATTTTTCTCCATTTCTTTTCACTGATCACTGAGGAAGGCTTTCTTATCTCTCCTTGCTATTCTTTGGAATTCTGCATTCAAATGGGTTTATCTTTCCTTTTCTCCTTTGCTTTTCACTTCTCTTCTTTTCACAGCTATTTGTAAGGCCTCCTCAGACAGCCATTTTGCTTTTTTGCATTATAGCTTATTCCAAATCATAGGCAATGGAATAAAGAGCTTAGTTGAGTGTATGACTACATTTATCCTATTTATTTTTTTAAAGAAAGGATTTTCAACTAAAATTTCATCTTGGAAAGATAAGGAGACAAAGAGGATTTCTACACCTTATTTTGAAAATCCACAGTTTGACATGGAGGATTTAGAATGCCATTAGCACAGCTCCTATGGCTTACTCCAAGGAATTAAGACTAACATAGCCCTGCTTTTTTGGCCCTTTTTTTCTGACACAATGCTTTTCTGGGCAAGAGAACTAGAGACACCTCCTTTTGTATGGGTATATCTATCTAGAAGGGCTTCCCTGATAGCTCAGTTGGTAAAGAACCCACCTGCAATGCAGGAGACCCTGGTTCAATTCCTGGGTCAGGAAGGTCCTCTGGAGAAGGGACAGGCTACCGACTCCAGTATTCCTGGGCTTCCCTTGTGGCTCAGTTGGTAAAGAATCTGCCTGTAAAGAGGGAGATCCCGGGGTTGGGAAGATCCCCTAGAGAACTGAAAGGCTACCCAATCCAGTATTCTGGCTTAGAGAATTCCGTGGACAGTCTAGAAGGTCCTGATCCAACAGGCCTAGATAGCAGTAAATCCAGGCAGAAGTCTTCTTTATGGAAGAAAGGGGGTCTTTCTGTTTCTTTCAATAGGCTACAGCCAATGTCCTCTAGGAGAGGAGACCAGGAAAAGAAGATATAATTGAAAACCAGGTAAGCTCCAATTTCGTAGAATTGAAAGCACTACCCACCAGCTCTGTGTTTTACTTCTTTTGCAGTTCTTTTCTTTTCCCTTCTCCTAGCCTAAGTGTTAGGCAAGTTGGTAGTGACACAGTACAAAGGCAACCACGAGGAAGGCGTAAGAGGAGGCCTGGGCTCCTTCATCTGTGAATGGAGGGATTTGGACTATTGACATCCCCTCCAGTATGATGTCCACACAATTCAGAAAGTCCGAGATGACTGTAGGGTACAGGAACAGGGCATTAAGTAGTGTTGAACTGGACAGTGAGAAAGTCATGACTTTTTCAAGCCTCTCTACATCTTCCAGACTCCATCAGAGAGAATGCATCAGTTTGAGGATAATATTTCTTTAATGCTTCCTTCACATTTGCTAAGCTTCCTTTTTAGTAAAGACTGGGCAGGCTGAAGGCCCAAGCATCTGGACAGAATTTCATAACACTGTGGTGTTTTCATTTTGTTTATTTTATGGTCATTTTCTATTACATCAGATCACACTGAGTTTTCAACTTATGGCCACGATATAAATTTTTAAAAATGAATTAATTTAGATTTTGAAATTGAGTTAACTTAATTCAAAATATTACAGAGTGTACAGATGTTACAAAATAGTGAATGGTTTATGGGAATAACTAAAGGTTGGGAAATGCTGGATGATTTCTAAGCCCCATCTAGTCCAGACATTTTATTACTCTATGAATCTAAGAAAAGGAACAGAAGACCAGAATAAGCCCCAGACTGGATTATCTATCTCAGGAGCTAACTTATAAAAGGTCACTTACAAAAGCTGTATTCTTTTCATTCCTATCAGAAAAGCAAACAAATAACTAGGCCCCATTGCATGGATATAGAATCCAGACACCACCAGGAGGGAAGAGAAGTCACTGATGACACAGCCTCTAATTTGAGAGGCGTAGGGTTACACACACTCAGCTTTCAGCTATTTAGGAAACACAATTAAATTAATAAGCTTTTGTTTTTTCATCCAGTGAATTAGAAAGCAAGCCTAGGTATGTTGTGTGTGAATTACAGGCAGGGGAGGGGGGAGGTAGAGAACATCCAATGCCCTCCGTTATCTTGGTTCTGTGTTCTAGCTATTTTTTAAATTTATTCTTTACTTTAGAGACACCTGACTTGCTGTTATTTAAGAAGGATTCAAAATTCATTATTTGTGGTCAGGAATTACTATCAAAAGATCCTGTACAAAACTTGCTGGGAAAGGATGTGTACCTAGACTTGCTGTTGTACATGCCAGTGAGTCTGTTGTCATGATGCAGCAGAGTGATTGCATTAATAGCTCCGATTTCTCTCCCTCTGTATCCAACCTCCCTTGCCATGTGATTTGATAGTTTTACTTCTCTGACTAAACAGGCAGGTTCTATTTTCTTGCCCCCGAGTCTCGACATGTGAGTTTCTTTGGCCACGGGGATGTTAGCAAATGTGACCCATACAGAACTTGAAAACACCCTCGAGTGTTTTTGTTTCCATTCTTCCACTTCAGCCATCACCACAAGGAACATGCCTGAGCCATTCCGCTGGAGGATAAAACACAGGACCCTCTGGTCATAGTTACTTCTGTTGTTTGAGCTGAGGTTGTTTTGGATCAGCTGCCAGCCAGCTGAGCCCTTGGCACAGTCCCAAGCCTAGTCAAGACAGAAGAACCATCCAGGCAACCCACAGGATACTGAGCTTAATAAATGCCTACAGCTTTACGCCACTGCTTTCTGGAGTGGTTTGTCCTACAGCATTATCAATAGATAATATCAACATCTGTTGTCAATAGATAATGTCAGAGATGCCTGATATACACGTTCCACTTGCCTGGCCCTGCTCACAGCTAGAAGAGACAGCCCTAGGTCTCTCAGGTTGACAAAACCTTTTCCTAATTTCTTCACCCTCCTCCCTTAATTCAGGCCACATCCCATCATTGCCCAGGGAGCAGGTCCCACCATCATCCAAGGGGCAAGGAGCCAATTAACTGAGTGACCAATGGCTAATCAGACTTGGTTTTTAGAAATTAAACTGAACAGAGAGATCAGCTGGGTGCTCTGTGACGACCTAGAGGGCTGGGATCGGGGTGAGGTGGGAGGGAGACTCAAGAAGGAAGGTATATATGTATACATATAGGTGATTCATGTTGTTGTACAGCAGAAACTAACACAACATTGTAAAGCAGTTTTTCTCCAATTAAAAATAAATTAAAAAAATTAAACTGAGGTGCAGAGACTTTAGTTAGAAGATGGCAGGGACTTAATTAACTCGAGATCATACAGTCAGACCAAGTTGAGTCATTTAAAAGTAAAGCAAGCCATCTGAGAGGAAAGGGTAAGAAAGGGAGGAAGGAAAGAGAAGCAAGAGCCAGAGAGGAAGAGAGAACGAGAGATGATTGATTGATTGAGCCTGGAAATAAGTAGACAGAAAAGCAGTCGAGTGGTCATGTCTTCAGATTCTGGCTTCCCAAAACCACTTCCAGCTTCATTTCCAGTCAGCTTACGTCATGCTTTGCTTCCTGTCTTTGAATGTTCTTGAGGTTTCCTCTTAGACACTTACAGTCAATCTTTATTTAATCTAGTTTGAGTGGGTTTTGTTTTCTTGCAAGCAACATTTCTCTAGTTGAGGACACAGCGATAAACCCCTCAGAGAGGAACAGCTTCTCAGGCTGGTAGTTTCATCAGAGCACACCCAGATCCAGTGTGCTGGGGGCTCATGGTAATTAGGAGGAGCCCCGGAGACAGAGAGGAAAGAGGATCAGGGAAGGGTTGGAAGGGTGGAAATAAAAAGCACTTAAGTTTCAATTTTACTGAGGGCTCATCTCACTTTCTTGGATATCTGCCTAAGCAAAATAGGATTAGACAAGCTTCTTTCTTCTTCAAACCGAAACCAAAAACATTCGGAGAAAAAAGTCAAAATATGATTTACTCTCCCAGAATTTGTGATATGTCCACCTCCACTGTGAATCTTGACTGACATTCTCATCCTGATTCCTCATGCTTCAAGGACACCCTGTCCAGAGCTTTGAGGGCAGAAACAGGTGTCCCTTCCAGCCCATGTGCAGGGAGAGTGACTCCCTCCTCCTTACCTTGACTGTGGAAGGTTCCCTCGGTGGGTCCATTCCACCGAGCCACCATGCCTCACAGTAAGGAATATGCTTCTTGTTCTTGTTTAAAGAAGGACTGCATAATTTTTCAGAACCCCACACATCTGTCCTACTGGCCATATGAAGAGGGAAGAGCCAGGGCCTTCTCCCAGAGGGAGTGTCTCATGAAAAGAAACCAGCAACCTGACATCAGGGCTCTTTGGGCTGAGAAGGATTGGTCACCAATCTTTCAAGCCAGGCTTTGCTATCTTTGTGTATTTCATTAGGAATACTAGGCTGGACCAGCTCCACAGAAATGATTCATGGCTCCTGCCGACTCCCATCAGATTGCACCCCCAGAGTTACAGGACATTAAGGGAAACAATCAATGTGGTCCCTAACATTCAGGAATGCATTTGCAAGCAAACACAAGCTCCTGCTGACATTATTTACAAATCCCCTGGGAAGTGACAGATAATAGAGGAAATCCATTTGTACTCAGACCTCATGCTCCTGGCTCTGCCTGAGAGTGGGCCTGTCCTCCCTGTACTGCCCTCTGGATCCCAGACTCTGCTCTCTCCCTTTTCACTTGAAGGCCCCTCTGCTGCTTGTTTGTTTACTGCTATTAATAAAATGTGAGCATCTCACACTTCAACTCCTGCTCCTCAAACAAAGACTCTGGATCATAGTTAGTTCGTGTTCTACTTAAACCTCAACTGCTATGGGTGGGCTCGGATTCCAGCGCCCATCACTTGCTGTCATGTGACTAGGAGTCCAACTGAGGCAGAAGAGAAACATTATCATTATTATAACAAGAGAGTTGGATGACAGTACACCCTTGTATAGTGGGCTAACAACTTTTTTCTTTCCCAGAGCAACACTGGCACACATTAGTGAAAACAAATGCTTTTATCTTGAAAAGTTTACCTGTTAAATATAAGAAACTTGGATGTTAATCAAGTGGAGAAGCAGGGTTGGTGGGGGCATACAAAGGAGCAAGATGGGAAAGGCACTTTGCTCTGAATTGTGGTTTGAATATTTTCAATAATATCCTTGTATGTTTCCTATTTTGGAATCTATCTATAAGTGACCCATCTTATTTAAGCATTCTTTGAAGTTACTAGACATAAGCTACTAATCTCAGTGAGCTCAGTTGGAGTCCCAGGTCTGATTTTTGCCATCTATACACTATTGAGTAAGTCAATGATTAATAAAATGTCTAAGCGTGATAAAATACTATTAATAGAAATAATATTAATAATGATGATGGTACATGCCTAGATCTCCTCATCATTCATTCCACAAGTATTTATGAATCCCCTACGATGTGCCAGACACTGTTCTAAGTGCTTGGGTTACACCAGTGAACAAAGCATCAAAGATCCCTGCCCTTCTTCAGCCTGCATTGGGAGAGGTGGTAGGTGGGCAGAAAATAAATAATAGCATCATAAATAAGTAAGCTAAGTGGCACTGTAGAAGGGGATAAGTGCTGTAGAAGTAAGGCAGGGCGAGAAGGATCATGAGGGCATGTGGGTGCCTGGGAACGGCAATGAGAAGGTGAAATGGGAGCAGACTCCAGTCTTGGATGAGGGAGTTGGCTAAGAAGCAGTCTGGGGAGAGGGTGTTTGAAGCCGCAGGCAGGGCTAAGGCAAAGGCCCTGGGCCATAAGCATTCCTGCTGTGTTCTAAGAACCAGGACTGAGTCTTATAACACAGAAAGGAGCAGAGGATAAAGAAGAACGCTAATGGGTGGCGGGAGGACGAATGTCATACTTGGGTCTATGGGAGGATCTCCCAGGATCCAATCAGGTCATGATAAGGCATTGCTATTTATTGTTAATTCTTACTGGCTTTACTAACGCAGCTGAGTAATCCCGCCTCATCTATTCTGGCTACTGCCTGACAGTTTTTTCATTTATTCAGTAAGCCCTTTCTTCATTACTTCTGTTTTTCCCAATAGACCCTCAAAGCCCTTAAGTGAGGACTTTCTAAGTGGTGCTAGTGGTAAAGAACCTGACTGCCAGTGCAGGAGACATAAAAGACAGAGGTTTGATCCCTGGGTTGGGAAGATCTCATGCAGAAGGGCATGGCAACCCACTCCAGTATTCTTGCCTAGAGAATCCCATGACACAGGAGCCTGGTGAGCTACAGTCCATAGGGTTACAAAGAGTCGGAAACAACTAAATTGACTTAGCATGCATGCCCTTAAATGAAACAGGGGCTAACCCTCTGTCCCCAGGTGGTGGACTAAAGGGAGCTAAACCCTGGTCCTTCACAGTCTGTAGTGGTAGCTCTCAGACTCCTTCTGTGTTCATCACCATAAAGAGATGGAGGGCTAATGAGAACAGGTGCCCGGGCTCACTCTTTCAATCCTAACCACGTCAACAGTTATTCTGCCTTTATTGGCCAAACAAGTAGCCTGCTGAGGGAAAGCTGATTTGAGCAAAATCAACTTTTATAGATAGAAGAAGCCCTCACAGTATGAGTCTTGGGAGAGGGAACAAGGTTCTTATTATAATGACTTCAGAACACAATCCAAGCTTTTCTCATCACTGCTTAAACCCCTCAGGGGTGGCTCTTAGTGCAAACTATTTGCTGTACCCGCTGTGTCAATGAACAGTAAGCTTAGGGACAGGCAAAGACCCTCTGTTTCTTAAGTATCTTAACCTTTCCTGGGGCAGGAAACCTAACCAAAAGCTGTAGTCACAGTTAGTCTGAAAAACTTCTAGACAGTTTTATTCAAAAGTGTGTCTATCTATCACAAGGCATATGCAAAGAAAGGGTGGGTTTAAATACTCATTTCTTTTCTTCATGAAAATAGGAAGGTTGCTACCTCTTGCTACCTCTTTTTAAATGAAATAGATGGTTTATATAAAATCTGTATTTATCTCCTGTACCTAGACAAACCCCCCCACACACACCAAAGATGCTGTTTTTTTCCACAAGTGATCAACTGAGTTGACGATGTCGATTCAAGTATTTGAAAATTAGATGGCTTCACTTTGTTATCACACAAAGTACAGGCTAATGACATGTGAAAAATATATGATATTCTTTTTAAAGGCCTTCCCAATCTTCCTAAGCTTATGCTTCATGCAGTATCTCAGAGGAGGCATTTCCTTTGGCCAAGTTAATCTGAATAGACCTGTAGGAAAATCTGAAAACTAAACCACAAAGCAATATAAAAGGGCTAGTTTCTGAGCCCTACATAGAAAGGAAACAAGTTGGGGTTTTTCTACTATATCTCTTGCCTAATTGTGAAACAAAGGATGTTCTCTGGGTTCTGGTGAACCAGCTTGTGGGTTGCAAACTTGGGAAGTTTGTAACTGAATGTTCTTTCTTTCTCTGTATCTTATACAACTATTTCGTAAAAAGAGAATGGTTAATGTGCAGACTCTGGACTGCTTGCTCAATGATAAGCATATATGTGCGCACATACTCCCACCCCCACCCCCACCTGGAGGGAGAGTGGAGAGAAGAGGAAGGAGAGCTAAAGAAAGTTATGGGGTAAAATCCAGCTTGACTGCTAAGTTAGTTAGCAAGATACAAAGGAACGGTCTTCTATATGCATTTAATGTACCACCTGCTGCTAAGTTGCTTCAGTTGTGTCCGACTCTGTGCGACCCCATAGACGGCAGCCCACCAGGCTCCCCCGTCCCTGGGATTCTCCAGGCAAGAACACTGGAGTGGGCTGCCATTTCCTTCTCCAATACATGCAAGTGAAAAGTGAAAGTGAAGTTGCTCAGTTGTGTCTGACTCTTAGCGACCCCATGGACCGCAGCCCACCAGGCTCCTCCGTCCATGGGATTTTCCAGGCAAGAGTACTGGAGTGGGGTGCCATTGTCTTCTCCGAATGTACCACCTAGCTACAACCAAATCCCAGTGTAAGATGCAATTCTACTTAAGACTATATAAAACCAATGCCCAGTGGACTGAGTGAGATCATTGTTCCTTGGGGCCACAATAGGCCATGTCTACTTGAATCGACAAGGCAGATGGCCAGGATTTTCACTACAGCTTTTCAAAGAACAGGTTGATGTGGGTCTGATGAAACAAGTCTCAAACTCAAGTATTAATAAAACAAGCATTTTTATAGCAGACAACTGTGGTTACAAATGCCCTAGAGATGGGTGTATCAGATTCTATGTCAGATACCTTCATTTATATTAGCTCACTTGTCATGGTAACAAACGATTTTTTAAAAAGATTATTAAGATTATGGAGGTTGATTATAAGACAAAATGGTGGAAACCCTGAAAGAAACACTTTAGAATTTCCCACCCATTCATTTATTTTTTTAAAAAATTTCATTTGAAAACCAATTCAGAAAACACTTGCTATATTTCAGGCATTATTTTGCATGCTTTATAATTTTCAGCTCATAAAAATATGAAAAAGAGAATAAGGTGGTGTTTTAGCTCAAACAGCCATAAAACAAAATACCATAAACTGGGTGGTTTAAATAACAGGTATCTCTCACAATTCTGGAGGTTAGTAAGTCCAAGATCAAATAGCCAGCTTATCTGGTTCCCCAGTGACAGCCTGGCTTCAAATGGCTACCTTCTCACTGTGTCCTCAGAAGGCAGAGAGAGAAGAAAGGTCTCTTCGGTCTCTTCTTATAAGGGCACTAATCCCATCATGAGGGTCCCACCCTCGTGATCTCATCTAAATCTGATTACCTTCCAAAGGCCCCAGTGCAATCACAATGGGGCTTAGGGATTCAACCTATAAATTTTGGAGGTGATACAATTTAGTCCACATCAGGTAGATTCTTTTATGTCCATTTTACAGGTGAGTAAACCAAGGCACAAATAGGCAAGTGAATTGCCCAAAGACACACAGCTAGTAAGAGACTTCAGAGCCTGGATTCAAACCTAAGATTTCATCATCTTAACTGCCACATTGTGTTATTCTTCATGGTGATGGACTTGAGAGTTACATTAGAGTCATGAAGGTTTTTATGCCCAGACATCGTATTTAGACTATCTTTGTGTTTCGTTTTTTAGTCTGGGTCAGTGGCTCTCAAATGGTAATGTTCATAAATAATACTCTTTTCATGTTATAAAAACTTTTCAGAGTAAATTGAACCAGAAGTGATTTTAGGCCAACATGCTTATTTTAGAACCACATCTGTGTGGATAATACATTCAATGTAAATAGAAAAATGCATATTTATCACCACAAATATAATGAAAGAAATTTGAAAACCCAGGTTTTATTTTATTTATTGTTCAATGGTACCTTTGAAAATGAGTAAATATTCTTTGGAAGGGGTATGAATAATTCCAGGCCTGGAAGCATCATTTAGCTTTAACCCACAGGCTTGAAGACTCAATTTAAGCCTTCCATAGGTCTCATTTATCCCAGTTAACTGTGTAAACAGTCTGCTTTTTAGCCAGGGAAACAGAGATCTCTCCATTTCACTAAAGTGTGTCAATGGGCCCAAGAATAAGCAGCTTTCTTAGGTATAGCTATTTGCATCCACCATGAATGATAGCTTCATTTAACATAGTAGTGTTGGGTGTGCAGTAGGATTTCTGTTGAGATGAGGCTGAGGGCCAACCCACAATAATGTATAATCAAGGAAAAAAACCAAATCTTGTTAGCCGCTGTGTGTTATAAAGGATAGTCTGTTATTTCATGTGACTAGGTGAGTGAAGGAATTGGTTATACTGATGGTTGCCATGGATAGGCACTGCTCCAGCTGGCTCCAGATTACAACAGGAGCCAGTGATGTCAAGTTGAGGGATATCAAATGAAGGGATCTGGCTTTACTAACTGGCAGAAGTCTGTATGTCAGCATCTGATGTCAACAGAGGTGTTCACAGTCATGTTTGTGTGCTTCAAAATGCCAAAGAATTGCCATTCTTGTGGCAGGTACAGGACCAAGCGGACAGAGTGGTTCCAGCGATACAGTCACTGCAGCCTCTTTTAATTTAAATAATTAAATATTCATATGAATTAGTTAATATTTTTTATACTTATGCCTGTTTGGGCCTGGCTCTAGTCTAAATTATATTTCCACAGAACTGACCCAGAATATTGATCCATAAACAATGGTTCATGGGCCTTAATTTGCTCTATTTTGAGAGTTAAAGAGATTAAAAGGTTTTCATATTTTTGTAGATCTAGTGATCTGAATTATTTTATACTCAAGATTGAAATTACTTTAGATTCTTGGACTCTTATTTGTGTAGAATCTTCTGGCTAAACTATCCATAGCTAGCTAGCCTAAGATATTGTACATGGAAAAATAAAACTGCATTTTAAAATATTCTATAATTCAGACTTTTCTGCTAATTTGATTCATGTGATAGTTAAGATTAGAAGAGTTTTAGGTATTATTAAATAACACTTTAAAAAGTTACATTGCTGGATAGCAATGGTGGCTAGATTTTTCTTCTTTGCCTAAGAGATTCTGGGTGTAAATTAAATAGATGGAATACTGGGCCATTCTGACATGACCACTGATTGTTCAACAGAGTAGATCCAAGCACCAAATGTCCACTGAATGGTCAGTCAATCATTTAAGAGTAGGAACAAGTTGCTGCTGCTGCTGTTAAGTTGCTTCAGTCGTGTCTGACTCTGTGAGACCCCATAGACGGCAGCCCACCAGGCTCCCCCATCCCTGGGATTCTCCAGGCAAGAACACTGGAGTGGGTTGCCATTTCCTTCTCCAATGCATGCAAGTGAAAAGTGAAAGTGAAGTTGCTCAGTCGTGTCCAACCCTTAGCGACCCCATGGACTGCAGCCTACCAGGCTCCTCTGTCCATGGGATTTTCCAGGCAAGAGTACTGGAGTGGGGTGCCATTGCCTTCTCCGATCTCCAGCATAGAAACATCTAAAATACCTTCTATAATGCATCTTCTAGTCTTTCACATTCTCTTTCTCTCCTTTTGCTCCATTATCTTTCATCTGTCTTTTATTAACTTATTTTTGAAGTAATTACGAGGTCAGTTTTCTACTCCATCAGAATAACAACATCATTCATTTTGAGCTGTCCAGAAAATACAATGTCCCTTTCTCATGTATCCTTCCAATGCAAAGTCCTGAGGATCTGTACTGAGGTTTGACAGGAAAAGCCTTTCCTCTCCAGAGTACTGAAATGCAGTGAAATCTTATCTCAGTTCAAATTTTGTCACATCACATCTACAAACACATGAGAGGCAGGGAGCACTGGATCCAGGCCCCCGGGCCAGTCAACCTGGGTTCAAATCCCAGCTCTGCCTTTATTAGCTGTGTAAGCTTTGGCAGGTCACTTAAATTCTCTGAGTCTCTGTTTCCTCAACTATAAATTGGGTGATTATCATACCTACCTCAAGAGTGTTGATGCAAAGAAAAATGACTTGTTGATACATGTAAAACTTTAGATGGTGCTGGGTACACAGTATGCGTTCAGTAAGTGTTGGGCATGTCTGTAAGAGGCCCTCTAGCCACAAGGCTCTTAGCCCAGACTCTTGAGCCAGCTGCCAGGGTTCAAAGTCTAGCTCTGCCTGTCAAAATAGCCATGGACTTTAGGCAATTTACTTATCAGGTCAAATCACATGAAATTTCTGAGAGTAAACAATTTTGACCTACAAAAACGGCAACTTCATAGTTCAATCTAACATGTACATAATATTCTCTGTGACTCAGTTTCCTTATCCATTAGAAATAGGGGCAATAATCCTATCTCAGGGCTTTCCAGGTGGCTCGGTGGTAAAGAATCCGCCTGCAGTGCAGGAAACTCAGGTTTGATCCCTGGGTTGGGAAAATCCCCTGGAGAAAGAAATGGCAACCCACTCCAGTATTCTTGCCTGGGATATCCCATGAACAGAGGAGCCAGGCAGGCTGTAGTCCACGGGGTTGCAAAGAGTTGGACCCAACTTAGCAACTAAACAACAATGACAATCCTACCTCATAGACTGTTTATGGGGAATAACTGAGTGAGCACTTGCAAAACATGACAATACCTGATTACAGACAGTGCTATTTCAGTATTGACTGTTATTATTTTTATTACCCTTATATCTCATTGCTACTTGATGCGAACTTTCCCCAAGAATAGCCTGCTTCTGTCAACCAGGCTTTCTGTCTTGCCTGCAAGGCCCTTTTCCTTCTTCAAAGCTTGGTCTCAATTCATTTGATTGACATGGCCACTCTATTCCCTCCATTTCTACCATGTCTCTTGGCACTTGTTTGTTTACTAAGGACAAGATGTTTTATATAAGCTGACAATGGTTTCCATATTGTCTTTGTTTTCTTCATATATTGACCCTAGAGTATAAGGGTCCAAGAAAGATATGACATTTCTTCTGTTTTAATTGTTATCTTTTCATATGATGAGCATTTTTATATCTTTAGAAAAACTATATTTTTAAAATGTGGGACTCCTAATGTCTTCCTACATTTTTTAAAAGGACTAAAAAAGTTGAATAATTTTAAATTTATAGAAAAGTTGCCAAGATAGTATAGAGAATTTCTGTATACCCTTGACCTAGTCTCCTCTAGTGTAAGTCTTACACAACTACTGTGCTTTTGATGAAATGAAGAGATGTACATTGGGATGTTACTGTTAACTAAACTCCAGGCTTGGGTCAATATTTTATCAGTTTTCTGGTAATGTCTTTTTTCTCTTTCAGGGTCCCATCTAGGACGCTATGTTGCATCTGGTCTTCAAATCTCCTCAGTCTCCTGGTTTGTGACAGTTTCTCAGTCCTCTTGTTTTTTTTTACTTTTTTCCCCCTTTTTTTTTTTCATGACCTTGACACTTTTGAGGAATACTGGTTAGGTGCTTTGAAGTATATCACTCAATTTGATTTTGTCATATATTTTCCCCCTCCTGATTAGACTGGAGTTAAAGAATTTGGGGCAGAATACCACAAAGGTCTCAAAGCTATGTTTTTTCCAGTAGTCATGTGTGGATGTGAGAGGTGGACCATAAAGAAGGCTGAGAGCCGAAGAATTGATTCTTTTGATCAGGGGTGTTGGAGAAGACTCTTGAGAGTCCCTTGGACTGCAAGCAGATCCAACCAGTTAATCCTAAAGGAAATCAGTCCTGAATATTCATTGGAAGGACTGATGCTGAAGCTGAAGCTCCAATACTTTGACTACCTGATGTGAAGAACAGACCCACTGGAAAAGATCCTGATGCTGGGAAAGATTGAGGGCAGGAGGAGAAGGGGGTGACAGAGGATGAAGTGGTTGGATGGCATTGCTTGACTCAATGGACATGAGTTTGAGCAAACTCAGGGAGATAGTGAAGGACAGGAAAGCCTGGTGGGCTGCAGTCCACAGGGCCGCAAAGAGTCAGATGCGACTCAGCGACTGAACAACAACTACCACAAAGGTCAAATGTCTGTCCTGTCATATTATGTTCAGGATAAATGACACCCACGTGACTTCTCATGTGGTGTGACTTCTCATGGGACTTCTCATGTGGTGTCAACCTTGATAACTCTCTGGGCTATTTAACAAAGTAAAATTTTACATAGATTCTCTACATATTAAAGTTACCAAGAGACTATCCAAAGATAGTAGGTAGTTAGATTCTTAAAATCACAGTATTTTGAAGCACCAAAAAAGCTTGTTCATTGCTATCAATCTTATCAGATCCAACAACTCTTTTTTATAATATTTGTATTTTTTCCTTTACTGTTCTGAAATAAAATTTATCAGTGGTATAATTTACCTGTATGCATAATTACAGAAAAATCAATATAATGTTCTAATTTTAAAAATACAGGGAGAGTAAAAGGAAAGCGATTTATAACATAATAAATATTTTGATATATAAATGCTCAGGTGTGACTATTCCACAAGCCACAGTGAAGTGGGCAGAGACCTATGTGAAGATACCCTCACACCTATGTGAAGAATCTGCATGAATGACAGACACAAATGTAGACTGAACAGAAGACTCAAGAACAATGGGCAGCATTGTCACTGATGAGCTGGTTTTTCAAAAGGGTGAACAACCCTTGGGAAAGGTTCAAAGCAAACAGAATACCACTGCCATCAATTTTCATGGTGGTTTCATTCCTGGAAAAAATTACTGCTTATTAAAAACAAGCAAAAATATTGTGTCTTTAAATGTAAAATGGAGCTAGGCTCAGATAATCATATCCAGGTTTTTCACCTACATGAATGCCTGCAGAAACACTGGAGAGCTGTGTGGGACAGAGAACAATGCTTGACTGTGTGAGTGTCCTGTACATTGCAGGACATGGGCCCTCCCTGAACCCCACCTATTAAATACCAGTGGTGACCCCAAGCAAGGAGGCTAGGCAGAAACACTCCTTGAATCACAAGATAAAATTTCCAAAATACAGAGACCATGGTACCAAGCCAAATCACCACTGATGGAGTTTAAGACCAATCAATTCATTGCTCAGCTATAGGCTGGGTTCATAGCCAGCATATGAGGGCAAAACTTTGCCTGGAATTCAGGTTTGTGCTCCTATTCGGCATGATCTGGTGCTTGTTGAGCCCTCAATAGTCCCCATGGTAACCGCTGGATTGATGCTGATTGATCAAATCATGCAATTCACATCACAGACACATAAACACACTTATAAAAGTATGCATACACACACACACACACACACACATAACAACACAACCACCACAATCAGTAATACAGCTAAATTCTGCAACAAGCCTTTCAAAAATTTTCCATTAAATCTAAGAAAAAACTCATATCCTTACACTGGCCTAGAAGGTCCTAGACAACTTGACCCTCATTTGCTCTTCAGCTTTTTTCAAACTATTTATTCCCTTGTATGCTATGTTTCTATCACATTGGTTTTCTCCCAGTTACAGACAAGAGTTACCTCCTTCCAGACTCAGGGCCTTGGCAAAGACTACTCCTGGGTTCTCCTGCTCATTGCCTGGCAAACTCCTACTTACTCTGCATGCTGCTGCTGCTGCTGCTAAGTTGCTTCAGTCGTGTCCGACTCTGTGCAACCCCATAGATGGCAGCCCACCAGGCTCTGCCATCCCTGGGATTCTCCAGGCAAGAACACCGGAGTGGGCCGCCAGCTTAACTCAAAAAGTCACTTCCTCAGAAAGCTTTTCCCTGAGTCTCCTTGTTTGATGTTCTCTTATCACCTCTATTTCTTGAACACACACTTACCAGAGCTTACGATTAAGTGTTTGTGAGATTCTGTGTTTGATATCTGATGCCCCTACTCAGGTTTTACTCATTACTATACCCCAGCACCCACCATAGTGCTTGGAACACAGTAGGTTCTAAACATCTGCTGAATCTATGAATGGATGAGAAATTGCATTAGCTATCCACAATGACTTTCAGGTTGGCTGGAAGGCAGACATAATAGGGCAAAGAAGATCGTTGGTTTTCATGATGATCAGCAGCAACAGAACCTTGGTTCTGCGTTGCTGTAAAAGAATGTGTGTGCCTGCTCAGTCGCTCAGTTATGTCTGACTCTTTGTGACCCATGGGTTATAGCCCACCAGGCTCCTCTGTCCATGTGATTTCCCAGCCAAGAATACTGGAGTGGGTGGCAATTTCCTACTCCAGGGGATCGTCCTGACCCAGGGGTCAAACCCATGTCTCCTGTGCTTCCAGCAGTGGCAGGCAGATTCTTTACCACTGTGCCACTCAAGGGAGAGGAATGCTATTCGAGACAGCTTGTATTGGCATAACTGTTTCAATGGGTTTTGTTTGAAAAGAACACAGTGGAATAGAGGATGCTGGAAAGCACCTTGCTGTTTGGATGGCTCAAGGCTCCTGCACCTATTTGGAGCTGGCTTCCCTGCTGCAAGGGACTGGAGGTTTAAGCAACAGCTTGGTGAACATCTGCTGTATAGGACTCAACTCTATAAGCGTTTCCACTTCACCCTTGCCTTGTTTACCACTAATACTACCTTATCTCTGAGAAGTCCTTGATATTGTGCCTTTTAAAGTGCAAATTTTGTTTCATTCTTTCCCCAAATTTCATTAATTTGGCACATCTGCACATCACCAGGGCCATTATTCATTAATGTTTTCTTTGAACACATCACACTGTGACACAGATGCAGATTTTAGCTTCATCATAAACACTAATATGCATGAACTCCTGTATTTCTCGGGTTTAGTATATTCATGTGGGAAAGACTGCTCTTTTTCTTAATAGTGTTGCTGTGGGAGAGGTACACCAAGGCAAACTTCTTTACTGTCCTAAATTTGCTAAGAATACTGAAGCACAGAGAGGGTCACCAACTTGCTCAAGGTCACCGAGCTACTGGAGGTGACAGAACTGGGATTCAGAGTATCCAGTTCTTGGTCCCATCATGGGCTGTCCCTGCTACAGTGCCTCAAGTCATTCATAACTGAGCTCTGCATGCACACAGCAAACTCTTCTGGAAGATGTTTTCCCCTTGACTGTGTTATATCCAGTGCATGGTGCTGGTTTCTCATGGCTAACATTTTTTATTTGCCTCTTCACAATTTGTAATCTTCTGACCCATCTGTGAGCATGACCCATTTACAAGTATGTATCCTTGTTTACGTTACTAAGATGTTCACAGTTTTGATGATGGAGGCTCTCTGACACACTCACAGAGACAGGTAAACTTCCTCTTGGGAGGTACAGTGAGTTTTCCATGTGGGTGTCTAATTCACTCATGATGAGTTTTTTTTTTTAGAGCATCCACAGTACTACCATCCCAGTGTTGAGGGAACCCTTCAGTGAGGCCAAAGGGTGGTTCCCTTCTTGATTCTGGAAGACACTGGTTTCTGGAAGATTCTCCACCCTCCTATCAGCATATGATGGCGGGCTGGTTTCTGAATGATTCTAGACTTGCTGATCTGTTCTTAAATCCAGTCCCTAACCTAGAATTTCCAGATGTACAAGCTGGATTTAGAAAAGGCAGAGGAACAAGAGATCAAATTGCCAACTTTTGCTGGATCATAGAAAAAGCAAGGGAATTAAAAAAAATTTTTTTTACTTTGGCTTCCTTGACTATGCTAAAGCCTTTGACTGCATGGATCACAACAAACTATGGAATATTCTTAAAGAGAATGGGAATACCAGACTAACTTACCTGCTCCCTGAGAAACCTGTATGCAGGATAAGAAGCAACAGTTAGTACTGGATATGGAACAACAGACTGGTTCCAAATGGGAAAAGGAGTACGTCAAGGCTGTATATTGTCACTCTGCTTATTTAACTTATATGTAGAGTACATCATGCGAAATGCCAGTCTGGATGAATCACAAGCTGGAATCAAGATTGCTGGAAGAAATAACAAATCTTAGACATGCAGATGACACCACTTTAATGGCAGAAAGTGAAGAGGAACTAAGGAGCCTCTGGATGACAGTGAAAGAGGAGAGTGAAAAAGCTGGTTTAAAACTCAACATTCAGACAATGAAGATGATGGCATCCGGTCCTATCACTTCATGGCAAATAGATGGGGAAAATGTGGAAACAGTGTCAGATTTCATTTTCTTGGGCTCCGAAATCAATGCAGACAGTGACTGAAGCCATGAAATTAAAAGATGCTTGTTCCTTGGAAGAACAGATATATGTCAATCCTAGACAGCGTTTTAAAAAGCAGAGATATCACTTTGCCGACAAAGGTCCGTATAGTTAAAGCTATGGTTTTTCCAGGAGTCATGTGTGGATGTGAGAGGTGGACCATAAAGAAGACTGAGCGCTGAAGAATTGATGCTTTTGAACTGTGGTGTTGGAGAAGACTCTTGAGAGTCCCTTGGACTGCAAGGATATCCAACCAGTCAATCCTAAAGGAAATCAATTCTGAATATTCATTGGAAGGACTGATACTGAAGCTGAAGCTCCAATACTTCGGCTACCTGATGCAAAGAACAGACTCACTGGAAAAGATCCTGATGCTGGGAAAGACTGAGAGCAGGAGGAGAAGAGGGCGACAGAGGATGAAATGGTTGGATGGCATCACTGACTCAATGGACATGAGTTTGAGCAAACTCAGGGAGATAGTGACAGACAGAGAAGCCTGGCATGCTCCAGTTCATGGGGTTGCAAAAGGTTGGACATGACTTACCAACTGAACAACAACCTAGAATTAAATCACACATATAAACCCAGGATTTCCACCAAAATTATACAAACTTGAGCTGCTTTGCATCTTAAACTCCAGTCACACAGGCATTCTTTCTGATTCTAGTTAAACACAACTAGATCATTCCTACCACGTCATGGCTTTTGTCGTTTCTGCTCCCTCTGTTTGGAATGTTCTTTCCCCAGTTCTTGCCACCTGGGTTTTCATCATTCATATTTCAGTACAAATATCTCTTCAAGGTCTTTCCCATTCTATGCAAAATTGTACCCTGGATCCTCACCCCAATGACTCCGTGACCTTCTCTTTATGGAACCTATTACTACTCCCAAAGTATTTGTTTGTTTACTATCTACCTCACCTGCCCTCAGGAGAACGTAATCCCCAATAAGGGAAAGAGGAAACCTCTCTTGTGCACCACTCTCTCTCCAGGGCCAAGCAGGGCACTTGATAAGTAGTTTCTAGGTAAATAAATGCATACCTATGGTCCAGTCAGTGGAGCAAGGTGTGGAGGAGAAAGGAGAGCTGTGGAATCAGATGAAAGCAGCCTTCTGTTACAATGTAGAGATGAGAGCACAGAGTTAGGAGTTAGACAGGTCTGGGTTCCAATTCTGCCTCTACCAAGCTGGCTGTGCACCGTAAGGAATTTACCTAATCTCGACTCTTTTTGTACACTGACAGTATATCAGGATTCAGCAGGTTTCAGAATATCCTGAGCCTGGTCCAGTGCCAGCCATGGTAACAGGATCTCAGCAAATGTTAATTGACTTCCCTTTGCCTAGAAACGCCAGAAGAAACCCATGAATTTCATGACACAGCCTTTGTAATACACTTGACAGTTAATGAAGAACTCAGGCATCCTTGTATTTGGTACAATCTGCTTAAGTGCACTTGCTGTACACTTTTCAAAGAGCGGTGACATTTTCGACACTTGGTTATCTCGTGTTGACTCCTGACAGGTTTTATAATCTTAAATTCACTGAAAAGAATCTCGTCTTTTAGTGCCTGGCCTGTTTGATGGAGGTGTCCCCGCCCTGTATATTCAAGTTCTAGCTGTGTGATAGAACCGCATACGCCATACACAGCTCCTCTGGCTGCTGAACGCTATGCTCCTCAGGTGGCCTCCTTGACTTTGCAGGACTTGTCAGCAACTGGCTTTCCTGGAGCAGTACTGCAACCACTCAATTCACAGTGGCATTTTATTTATAAAGCCCTTGTTCAGAATATTAAAAAGGGCATGCCACAGACTCCATTCCTTTGCTTCAAGGACTGTGATTTTGTAAAGCTGGATCCTGTGGTCTACTCAGGAGAGAATCACTGGCTGCAGCAAATATTTAAAAATGGTTTTGGATCTGGTCCCGTGGTGTTAAGTCGGCCAGTAGCTGTACCTACTGAGTCTGCTCACGGGGAGTGTGGTTCTCCTTCCTGCTTCATCCCAGATGATGAGCTAGACTGGCTGAATGGGACAATTTCACAGGACTTCCAAGGCCACTCAGGCCACTTTCTCTAGTCATGCAGGATGTTGCTTTCCTATTAAAAAACCACTGGAATCTCTCAGATACAAACTTGGGAAGTTTTGAAGTTTGTTAGTCTCTACCCGGATCAGCAAAATATTTAGGGAATTGTGAACCATAGGTAAGGCTTCTGGGTTTTCCTCATACTTCATTGCAGTGGTAGCTAGATTTATTCCATTCAAAACTGGTCCCCAAGAACAGGAAATGGGGCCTTTCTAAAAGTGGCTTATCGTGTTGACTACTCTGACATCATAATTGCATGATGTCCGAACTTGGTCTTTGGTCTGAAGATCAACTGAGTGAGCAGAGCGCAGAGAGCTGTTGAGAAACTCTGTAAGGGATGGCAGATGGGGGCCTAAAACACTATGTTCCTGGCATCAGGTTGTGAGGACCTGGGATCTTCTCAGATCTGTCCTTTAGGACTTTGCAGATGTTGATGGCAACTACCTATCTGGTGCCATTTTTCTTTGCGAAGCAACAATAAAAAAAATGAATTTTGGATTCTGATAGACAAGGTTTTCTCAGCCTCAGCACTACTGACATTTTAGGTTGGATGATTTTTTTGGTTAGGAGGCTGTCCTGTGTAGTAGCATCCCTGGCCTCTGCCACTAGATGCCAGTAGCATCTTTTGAGTTGTGATACACAAAGACACTTCTAAGCAGCGCTAAATGTCCCCTGGGGTGAGAGTGGGGGTGGCGGTGAAATTGCTCCTGGTTGAGAACCAGTCAGGTAGACTTAACGGTGGGAGATTCTGTGGTCACAAGAAAACTTCTCTGAGGGTATTCTAGCTTCTGTTGGCTTTCCTGGGGCTTTTTGAACCTTGAGTTTCCTGGAAAGCAGACTTTTAATGGACCTGAAGACAAACGAAGGATGAACTAAAGGAGAAGGTGAGAGAGGGTGGTACCTGAATGCGTACTCCTCTCTCTCTTCCTTCCTCTCCTTTGTACCTGTTAATCCTCTCACAAGGAGAGCCAGGTTGTAGATGAGAAGAAACCTGACTGAACTGGAGAAGCTAGTGGGGAACTCCAGCACCTGCAGCCTGAACTAGGGGAGCCTGAGGCTTTTTAGAACATCAAGCAGTCCTGATATTTAAATTCAGGCATCAGCAATTTATTGCAGACAGCATGGAAGACTGTTTTTGGAGGCAAGCCGGGCATCTGCCAGGGCCCTTGGCAAAACTGCAAGGTAGGCATAGCTGTTTTTGCCACCACCTCTCTTTCTGAATGTCCCCACACCCATTTCACTTTCTCTGCCCTCCAGGCACAGAGTCGCCTCACGAAGGCCTCTGGCTGCTCAAAGTCTGCCTTTCCTGCTGGAGCCCTCAGTTTCATTACCTGCCCCCATTTTAACTTTCCTCCCCTGAATGCTGATTTCAGCTACTTTGGTGGGTGGGTGGCTTGGGGAGGTTAAGATGGAAGATTCAAATATTTCACACCAAGAGGAGAAGAGTCAGTAGATTTAACCTATTCAGGGGATGATGTTTTGACCCGTCAAAACTTGCTACTTCTTTTTTAAAACACATTTTGGAACAAAAGGTTTTTCTATGGCTCATCTAACTTCCCTGAAATGGGTATCATGGTTGTGTATTTCCCAACCTCAATATCACCACTTGACATTCACAACGTGCAAATTCCATAAACTGGAGCTTTAACTTAGAAACGAGCTCCACACAAGGTAAACTGTGCATTTCCCATCAGAAAAGATTCAAATTTCTTGGCCTAACATACAAAAGCTTCACAACCTGCCTTTCTAACCTCTTCTCCATTCACTCACTCAAATATGGTGGAAAAGATGCACACAAATTGTGGCTTCCACCCTCTCAAAATGCATATAGTCCAGCAGGGAGATACACATAAGAAAGAAGAAAAAACCAATATGGTGCCATACATTAACCCAGGGTAGGTAAAGGAGGCTTGGGAGCACCTTGTGGGGGGCACTAACCCTGACTGGTCCAGGGAGGGAGGCTCACTGCTCTGCTGTCTTCGTGTATGCCTTGTCTTCTCTCTCAAGCTGTGTGCACAATGGTCCCTCTGTCTAGAATGCCCTCTTATGATCTGTCTGGGAAACTCTTAATACCCTTTATGATCCGGCTTAACTGTTAGCTCCAGGAGAATTTCTCTGGCTGTACTTTGCCCTCCCTTGTTTTTCTCTGCTTCACCATGTCCCGCTCACTCCCGCCCACCCTCAAATGAAAGTATTTTCTTTCCTTTGAGCCAAGTCCTTAAACATCATCTCTATGGAAATATGTATTGATTTGTTTACTTGTCAGCCATCCCCATTAGACATTTTTCAAAGCCAAGGCAATAATGTATGTCTCTTTTTAATCCCCAGCTCCTAGCATAGTGTCTGGCACACAGAATTGCTCAGTAAATGTCACTGAGTGAATGAACCTATTCTAACTAGAATCCGGAAGATGTGATAGCAGGATGTCTGCTTTATTCCTTTTTATATTACACTGTGAGGATGGCATCCTGCTATCACATCATGATGACCCAGATTAAGAAATAGCCCCCTCTAGTTTTAACTCATCAGTGGATGTTATCAACTTGAACTGAGTGTGTCATCACGGCAAAGACTCAAAATTCTGCGTCTGACCTTAAGATATTGGGGTCTTCTGTGAAGCATGTCCTCATCTTAACTTCAGGCCTGATATTCTAGATACCAAATATCTGGCTGAATGCCAAGCAATTCAGTCAAACGTCACTTGCCAGACAGAGTCTGAAATCTAACGGCAGGAAGCTATACGCTCCACTGGACAGTATCTTGTAAAAGATCTCAAGCACCTTTCTTCCCCGCTTCCCCCTTCCTCTCTGAGGCTGCAGGTTTATCTTGTCACATTTGAGAAAAAACAATTAACATGTGAATCTTGCTGGGACTGTCTGCTAATAGTTAACCTGTGTGGAGGTCAGTCTATTTTTCAGTTGTTGTTAATAAACATCAGTTAAAATCTTGCCACATTATCAGACAGGATGTGCTTTGCTCTGCTTTGAGTAGAAATCAGCCATCTGCCTTGGTGCGTTTGGTCAGAACACTGCACCTGTGGAAAGGGCCGTTGTTACGGGATGCATGGCAACCACCTCCAGTGTGGCACAGTGCAGAGTTGGCAGGGGTTTCTGCTCTGGTCTCATCCAGTCCCACCACTAGGCTCACACAGCTCTGTCTTCCTTCCTCAGGGGCCCTCAGCAACAAACGGCCTGACCACCCTCCCGCCCTTCCTCCCTTTCTTCTGGTCTTGCTCCCTCCGTCCTCTCTTCTGCTATCCAACATTCTATCTCTGCACAGAGTCTAGAATGATGACTTGTTCAATAAATATTTCTTAAATGTGGCTGTAATTCTCTTCTTGAATACAAATTCAGCTATATTGCAGGAAGTTATCAACTCTAGGATCCCAGCTGAGTTCACTTTCTGTGTGTGTGTGTGTGTGTGTTTGAAGTATGAATCCATGATCACTACATTTAATTCACCCAAATTTTACATTCTTTTTTAACAAATGTAACTCTTTTTCATTCTCTCAATTGAAAAATTTCAAATTCCATTATGTTACATTGAAATCTTCTTTTTAAAACCGTGTAAAGCAGAGAAAAACCTTACTCTCTTTCTAGTCCTTACATTTAAGGGGTTTATTTCATGCATCAACTATTTTCTGAGCTTTTTTTTTTTTTTTTTTGTTCCAGACACAGTTTGAGATGCTGAGGCTACAGCAGGGAAGAAGGCAGATGTATTATTCCTGGCTCTCACGAGCTGGTGTTTTGAAGGATTTTTATATACTAGAACTGTGCTGTCCAGTAAGGTAGCCATTAGCAACACAGAGCCCTTTAAATTAAAACTTCCTTCACACTGGTCACGTTTCAAGGGCCCACTAGCCACATGCGATAAAAAGTACAGGTCTATATCAGTTCCACTATCACAGAAGATTCTAGGACAGGCCTAGTCTAGAAGAACTTATAAGACCTACAACCATGCTGAGAGCTTGGGAAATCCCACAGCAATATTGTGAGATGATTTATTATGACGTAGATCATGATCCATTCACACACAATCCTCCCTTGGAAACACAGAGATTACAGCTAGCATGCCTGGCGCCAACAAGTTTATTTTTCTTTGGGGCATCCTGTTTTTCCTTACAAGATGGTTAAATCAATGTGGGGGATAGCATTCCGAAATGCTCACTCATTTTTCCTGCTTGTCTTGCAAGCAGGTATTGGCTCTGAATCAGGGAAGGAGGGGTTGCAAGGCACAACCCAGAGACAGCCTTCAAGTCTCTGGCTCCTTTTGTGGTTCAGATGTATAAGCTCTCTGCACTTTCAAGCATTTGTATTATATGTATATGTATATGTATATGTATATGTATGTATGCTGAGTTGCTTCAGTCATGTCTGACTCTTTGCTATGGACTGTAGCCTGTCAGGCTACTCTGTCCATGGGATTCTCTAGGCAAGAATACTAGAGTAGGTTGCCATGCCCTTTTCCAATATGTATATGTAATGTATATGTATATAACAGAACGGGCAACAGAAAGGAGAATCTAGGGAACACGTGAAAGTGTTCTGGCAGGAGCAAGACTGGAGGGGAAAGGAGAGAAATGTGTGTCTATGCACACATATGAGGCTGTTTCGGAGTGGATGCCAGTTTGCAAGTACTTCGTAGGTTCAGGCTGCATGGTCTTCCTGGCAGCTCGGATAGGGTAGCAGAGTCCCAGGGGGAGAAAATGTCTAGGATTTGAGACCGTGGGAAGACCTCAAAAGTCAACTAGATTTGCACAGTGATGAGTATAATGGACATTTTAGCAGTAAACTGTGTGGACATGTGTAGACGATGACTCACAACTACAGCCTGACCCACCCCAACATTAATCTACCTCAGGGAAAGTAAAGAGGGGTGATCCTGAGGTCATAATTTCCCCCTAGTGTGAGAGGGTAGGTATGTAAAATAGAAATAAGCAGAATTGTAATAAAAATACAGTTGATTTTTCTAGCAGCATCTG
This sequence comes from Bubalus kerabau, assembly GCF_029407905.1. NCBI lineage: Eukaryota > Metazoa > Chordata > Mammalia > Artiodactyla > Bovidae > Bubalus > Bubalus kerabau. Next base: position 112,118,680 of record NC_073627.1, read on the forward strand.
CATCTGAGGCCTACGAGCCATACCCACTCCTTGGGCACCAGAATAATTTGTCTCCAACACAATCTTGGAAATCTGAACAATGGTCACTTTCGTCTATGAGACTAGATCTCATCATCCTCATCTGCCTCTTATGCTACCAGGCTCTAGTCTGCAGCTGCCTCAATCTGAAAAGATTATTCTCACAACCACTTCTTACCCATGATCTCTATTTTTTGCAATGCAAACTCTTCCGCTTAACTATCCTGCCTTATGCTATTGTCTTCATACGATGTTGGGCTTTCTGCCCACTGAATTTTCCTATTTCTCCCTTTCCCCAGAGCTTTCTGGAAAACCCTTACTGCTGAACACAGACTCCTCTGCTTTCTTATACTTATACTACATTTTCTTGCCTTAGCTAAAATTCTTTTGCAGGAAGACACCGCCTCCCCGTAACCTTCTCAAATGGAAATCACACATTTCTGCTCATCTGCCAGTAAGGTTCCCATAAGTCCTGTCTGCATTCTCACTGATACTTTGCCTCTTCTAAACCACTGTTTTTCACTCTTGTGCAAAAAGCCCTTTCTCCCTTGAGTTCCAGGTCATCCTGCTCAGTCTTCCTGTCTACTCCATCTTGTGTCATTAGTATGGACACTTCAATACCTGTAGTGACAAACACAGAAGAAGCTAGCTCCACTATGCAGGACCTCAATTCCAGTGTATCCTGGAACCCATTCTTATAGCCACTCTTGGACTTTATCATTATCCTAAATGTCCCACCTTAGTACCAGTTTACCATTCTCTGACCACAGCATCTTATCGTCACTACTCTGAGGAACCTTAGTTCTCAGAATAGTTGGTATTCAGGCTAGAAGTCTAGTCCTTTAATTACTCTTTTTAATTTGGAAATACTTACCAACATTGTACCTTTATTTTCTTCACCCTCCATCTTAGAGTTCATAATGCATAACTTTAAGAACCCTTGCAAGCTTCTTCAAAATCCCTAGGCGCCTTTATTCTTGCTATATTGGCACAACAAAGCTTCAATCTTGACTTAATCCAGCTTTGTTTTTCCTGATCTGGGCTGCTGAGTTTTGACTGAGCAAACAGACAACCGAACTATGCAAAGAGGTGGCCCTAAGCGATTCTTTGATAGGTACTGAGTCAGTGACTTTCCCAAGGGGTGATTACAAAGCAATACTTTTTCTTTGCCAAGCCTCACTTCATTGACACCACTCCCCTCATATATATAAAACACTTCTCTTCCTCCCTTTCCCTGGTAAATGCTTCGCCTTGCTACTCATTTACTCTTAAATCACTTTAAATGATTTTTGCACTCCCCATTGAAATGAAAATTTTCTAGCCAAAGTCACCAGTGATTTCCTAAATGTCTAATTGAATGGACTTTTAAACACCCACTTAACTGTACTCTTCTCTTGCCCTGCTGACTCCCCCATTCTCAGTGTTCTGCTCTGGCCTTCTCTACTTGTGCTTCTTGGAAAGCTTACTTGCTTCTGTGGCTTTCACAGGTCATTATATTCTTGATCTTCAAATCTGTATCTCCAGTCCAGCTCTTGCTACTTAGCTCCAGAGTTCTACATACAAAATAGTCTTCTTCATGATTTTCTTCAGATTGCCATGGAAACTTCCAGCTCCATCTAACCCCAAGTATACAGATCCCCTTCCTCCCAAAGGCCCTCCTCCTGATTCCTCTATCTCAGTATGTGACAGCACTGGTTAGACTGAGCCAGAACCTTGGAGTGAACGTCAACCCCTCCCTCTTAAATTCTCAGCCGCGTCCTGCACTACCACCGTCTGCACCATCTGACTCTGTCCTGGTGCTTCTGAATTTACCTTCCTGAAGTTTCCTGCTGCCTATCTTCTCCATCCCAACTGCTGCTATATTAGCTAAGGTCCTCCCAGGTCCCATCTCCATCCCTTTTATGGACCCTTTTTTGCTTGAGAGCTTCAACTAAAACTTGTATCAGAGCATGGTACTACCCTGAGCATGAGGTACAACTCCTCTAAAATCTATGCTCCTGTCTCTTTTCAGACCCATCTGTCCTGCTTCCTGCCTCCTGCTTCTCACCCTGCAGTCAGCCATATTAAACTACCTGCTGAGCCTGGAACTTTCCATGCTAAGTCTCAGTTTGGAATGTCATTCTTCTCCTTCACACCCCCCTGCTCCCATCTGCCTAGCAAATATCTACTTATATTTCAGGGCTCAGTTCAACCTTCCCACTCTGCAAGGGTTCCTCTATTGTGCCCCTCCTTTTCCCTCAGGAAGAACTGGCTACTTGCTATCTGGGGCTCCATCCCCATGTATATTGACCATGTCAGTCTGCCTCTCCTGGACTGCAAACTCCTTGAAGACAATGTCTCTGTCATACGCATTGCTGTATCTAGATGTTCAGTTCACAGTAGGAATAAAATAAATATCCATTGAATGGATTCAATGGATTCCATTGAATGAAGAATGAACAAATTAAAAATGGAGCCTGAGCTGTGAGCAAAGGCTAAAATCAGTCTGATGACAGTGGAACAAATGCTGGTCATAATGTGAACTGAATTTCATCACAATGGCCTGTCTGCAGATAGTTCTGCTGTTTGTAAGGCTGCTAAGCCTCAGTTTGTATTAGTAAATAAGTTGGGTGGGGAGTCTCTGGAGTGTAAGATGACTTTCAGGGACAGAAAATGGGGGTGGTGCCTCATATTGGCTTGCTTCCTTAGCAATTTGCAAAAGCAAAACCCAGCAAAACAATTCCCCCCTTTCCCAAAAGTTGGCTTTGGCTCAAGTTTGTCTTTTCCAAAATTCTATCTTTGGTCAGGCAACACTCCCCATGCTATAGCTGTCAGGCATTAGTGTGCTCTGAATTCATTAGTGAAGGTCAGTCCCGAATACCAAACAGATGCACAGAGTTTCCAGAACTGGAGTGAAACTTTTAACAATAGCCACCCTCTCTGTTCTTGCTGTTCTAAGCTTCACCACAGCAGGCATATTTTAGAGACTGGCCTTGTGCTATCCTAATTTCCACACCTGAAATGAGCAACAAATAATTTGAGACAGAAAAGTAATACAGGAGAATGTTTGAACTGTACATGCGTATGCACGCTCCTTGTTTCATGACAAAAGCAACACTTTAAATCCAGTCAACATCACACAGACCACAAGCCTACAGAGGTTTGTTTGTTTGTAATAGTAAATAAGTAAATGAGCAAAACCAAATCAAAATGACAGCACAAAAATCCCTCCTACTCCAGATAACCTATTAATTTCAGATGGAAAGGCCTTAGGCAATAAAAGAAAAAAAATGTGATCTATGCACTAAGTAGGTTGGATAGTTAATTTAGGGTGACTAGAAACGACCAAATAATAAGTTGTCATGGTAGAAAGTAAGTTTTGGACATTCTGCTTTCACATTACTAACCAAACTTGTGAAAATACTCAGAGAGACAGAAAGAAGGACTAAATTTAGATGCTGATTTAATGCATTCAAGAGCATGATTCATTTTCCCCCTGCCCGGGTACAGCCTGGAGAATCTGTGTGTACAGCACGCAGCACAAGGACGCCCTGTAAATAACGGGAAGTCTCCTTCATTCAGAGACTTGAGGAAGCCAGAGACACCCCATTTTCTCTACCAATCAAGGTGTATTTCCAAGCACCTCACACACCAAAACGTAAAACTAGATTTCTCAGATGGCTAGAATCCGTCTAATTTTAGTTTTGCCCCAGCCTTGGAGTGAATGTGCTGAAAATTTATTCTGTACCTTCTCTTCTCTTAAGTGGCTTTTTTCCCCTCAGGCTCCAGTGGGATCCTGACCAGCTCTCAGAAGCCATGCAACAGGGTTCATTTGATGAGAGCCCCAGAAGGATGCCATCATTCGGTAGCAACACTTTTAGCAACCAAATTCCCGCATGGTAGCCCATAGATTGGGTCTTAGAGAGCTGGTATATATAACATAGACACCTGAGGTGCTTTGGGGCTATTAAAAAAAAAAAAAGAAACAACCAGGAACCAACCAATCAGACAATGATGGCAAGTTCAACCCCCATCAGTTAATCAGGGTGTTTGGCAAAGCTGTCTAGACAGAGCAGATTGTCACTCTCCTTTCCTGAGTTTTATTATCTGCTGTTTCCAATCATGTTTTAACACTCACTTCTGCTCTCAACACCAAAGCAAATGTTTCAGCTGCTAAAGATAAACTGAGATTAAGGCTGGACTATCATTTGTGTTCATCCAACCTGGCTCAGAGGTGAAAAGTCATTTTGGGAATTTACACTCTTTTTTTTTTTTCCCCTCTTTTCCCTTTTAATCTTTGAGCACATTTGGAAAGTAACCTTAGAAGTTTCATTCTAGCTTTTTTTTTGGCCTTATTGATATTCTCTGGGTTTAGGAAAAACTACAAGAAAAAAATGAAATGTATTTTAAAAATCTATAGTTGGGTAACACTGTTTCCCAGAAGTGAGGGCATTTAAAGTTGTCCTCCCTTCTGAGGTGTGGGACAAATGTTAATAACCTCCCCACCACCCTGCGGCCCCCATTATACAATCACATATAATACATTCATTCCAATTAAGAAAGATTATTTCTGCAATATGAAAAGGCTTCAGCACTTTTGCAGCTAAAAACAAAAAGAGTTAGATATGGAGCGCGTGCATTATGTTACAAATGCGTCCCTCTGAAAAGGTGTGCAAGAATGAGCAGTGCTTGGAGAGGCCCCCACAGGGCACGTCCACAGGATGGGGCTGGTGGACCCTGGCAGTCTAGGTGGATATGAGATCCAATTAGCCTGAACACATGCTTCACAAACCAACCTGGACATGGCACAGAAAAGAGGCAAGACACCACAGGGCAGCATAAACGATTTGTACCTTTCTCAAACAGCTCGGTACCGAGTCTCCTGGGCAGTTCTGAATGAAAGGGTGGGGCTGTCACCCAATCTCCCTTGGGCCCACTCAGTGCCACAACATGGAAATTGAATCATTTAGAGGACAGGGATATTCAATGACACAGGCCAAATTTAATGACAGATTTGGGGGCAGCCTTCTATACCCTGGTGGCTCAGAGGGTAAAGCGTCTGCCTGCAATGTGGGAGACCCGGGTTTGATCCCTGGGTCAGGAAGATCCCCTGGAGAAGGACATGGCAACCTGACTCCAGTATTCCTGCCTGGAGAATCCCATGGATGGAGGAGCCTGGTGGGCTATAAATATAGTCCATGGGGTTGCAGAGAGTCGGACATGACTGAGCGACTTCACTTTCACTTTCTATACCCATTTGAGAAAGGACAAATACTCCTTAGCACTCTAGACAATAAACTGGCTGATTTAGCTTAGAACAGTGGCTACTACTGTAGCCAATTTCAGAACATCAAAATGGAAGGTAAGTGGTTGGGGGAAGGGAGTCATGAAGGTTGCATCCATCCAAGGCTGGGTTGGCTACATACTGGGGTATGTAGGATACGGGGTAGAAATTTATTCTCACACACATCACAGGTCTACTCAACAACGTGGCACATCTATTTTCATACTTCACTCACACAAAACACCACACTTCCATCTCCAGGGTTTTTGCAAGTTCTAAACTACAATCAGCCCTTCTTTAAAATAACAATAGATCCTCTGATTCAGCCAAATGGTGGTGTTTGTTGCACTAGGCTGCGTTCATAGTACAACATCAATAAATGGCCACTTGTAGACGGACGGACAGAATCCCACTCATAAAGCACACCTACAACCTCCCTCTTTCTCCCATCCCAAAATGTCATTGTCAACAGACCTATGCGGCTTAATCTCATAGGGGAAGAAAGGAGAGATAGGAAAAGCAAAATAATGTAAGTGGAAAAGCAAATTGTTGGGGAAAAATAGTACATTTAATTGCTGAGAAGAATGATCACAGGTGGGCTTTCGAGTGTTATGTTGCCTTCAGGGACCATTTGAAAGAATGAATTCAAAAGAGTTTTCCCCAGTCCCTGGAAAGCTGTCTTGGTGAAGGCTGCACATTGTCAAAGATATTCCAACTGGGAGATGGAGTTAGAATTTTTGCTCAGTGAGTTGGCTAAGTCTCATGAAATGGGTATTTGTTCCAATTAGGTGTTGCAAAAATACCTTCTTGCCTCAGATAACTCATTTTGAGAAGAAAAGAGTATTTGTTCAAAACTCATCATGGAAGGGAAAATGACAGATTAGTGTGTTCTGTGGCTACTGTACACATACTCTTCACAGGCCTGTAGGACTCACACTTTTAGGTCATTTGTCCTTATTTCCCTAGTCTTAGTCCTACCTAAAACTGGCAGGGGTGGGTGTTGGGGGATGCCGACTAGTTTTTGCTCCTGTTCTTAATAAGCTATACTATCTAGTTATATAACTGTAATCCGTGTCCACAGTCCAGAGCTCAGATGGCTGGCCTGTCAGCAAAAAATGTTAGAAAAATGTTAATTCAACAATGGTGGAAGGATGTTATTTCTAGAGCTAAACTCCTCAGGGAAAATGAGAAATGGTTGCTCCTGGGATTCAACTCCTCCACAATGAAAGATATTTCTTTTCTGAAGTTTCTTCCCAAATAATTTCCCAATGCTTGGTGTGCCCTGACATTTGGTCCAAATAAAATGCTGGAACAGACTCATAGGATACAACTATCTTCAAGCTCTGTATAAGAAGGGTGTTTATTACAGAGAATCAGCATCTATTAGGGCATAAAGCATCGGGGGCCTGCTGGCACTCACTCCCCACAATGAGTCACTTCATGATATAGATACCATTTTTTTTTTTCTGGCATTTATAAGCAAGCAACTCAGTTTATAACCTAAGGCATTTTCCATACTTCCAGGCAATGAATACTAGCTTCTTTTGAGTCTCAATAGCACATAATTTAAGACAGTGGGGAAAGGAGCTGGAGAATAGTTTCCAGTGCAAGGAAAACACCACGCAGCTGTTTGCCCTCACTCTTGAATTCTGATGGTGAAATTGAGAATTGTTTATTTGTCCTGAAGTCAAACCCAAGGAATTTATTTTTTAAAGGCTAGGATAGGGATGGGGAGTAATGATATAATATACTTTTAATACTGAAATATTCAACACATGGCCCCCAGGATTTTGAATCCCCAAGGAATTTAGATCTTTTAAAATGGTCCATTCTTGGTCAAATTTGGCACACCAGATGTCACAGGAAGGACATACCTGAAAAAACACCCGAGGACTACTTTGCTAAAATTGTATATTCACCTTCTATAATTGTTTTTTTTTTTTTTCCTCCAAGATAGCAAGCTAGGAATCAGTCCTCTATCTTGAGCCATTTATTGAGAACAAACAAATGAACTTGGAAAAGATATGACCCAATTAAAGTTAAATACCTGACTTTGGTGTATGAGAATCATAAACTTGCTTACGGTCTATCTGGTCCGCAAACACTTCCCCATAAATCATCCAGTAGGGCATGTAGAAGATGTTCTTGGCCAGCTTCCATGATGGCTCCTCATTGGGAAAGAGAATGGCTTGCCTGGCGACCCCAAAACTCATGAGCACCACCAGCATAATGATGACAAAGTACATCATGTCTATCATCTGGAAGCAGGGGGAAGCAGAGGGAGAAACACATGAAAAACAGAATGACTGAGTATTCCTGTGATGCTGACACTGATGGAAAACTTGGTTCACTTTTGAGACCGCTGATAAGGGATGTTGAGACAGGCAGCTGTGATCAGGTAACCAGTTGGTCTACTGAAACCAATGTCCAACAACTCTTTACAATTACTAAGAAAATCATTTAAAAAGAAAAAGCACATGTACAATAGAACCCCTTCATCTTCCATTGTTTTCTGTGGGACCTAGTCGTGACTAGGCATGAGAGTCATGTGACACAGAAGCTGGAGCCTGTGAATGTAGCGCTAACATGTTTTCTGCTCCTGGGAAAGACAAATGTCCTTGCTGGGTCTCTTTCTTCTTAGCAAAGTTGGAACTGGGATAGCTGAACTATTTTGACAACTATTGCCATGCTGTAAATTCTCCAAATTCTGAAAGGCTTATCAAGAGCTGAAAAGCCCAAGAGAATACTTATTTGTAAACAAGACTCAGACAACCCAAATATCCATCTTAAACTGCCTTATTCTTGTGGCCCCACCTCATTGCACAGTTTTCTACCACAAACCAGTCTCTCAGAGAACCACTCTTTCTGCTCTTTCTTCTGCATTATATCCTATCAATTACAGAGGGTGTTTTTTGTAGGAATTAGAATCAGGTAGCCTAATGGCCTACTTCTGTGCTTGCTGTTGAAATGCTGGATTTTCATCTTGACATGTTCATTAAAATTCTTGACTTGTATTTGACTCCATTCAAGTACAATGCTATCTCTTGTTCCTCTTTCTTTCTTTCTTTTTTGCTTGTTTTCATGATACATGTTATCTGGGATCTGTTTCTCATATGCCAAATTACTTTCCTTTTATCACCGAAAATAGATGAGGATGCAAAAACTATTATTTTGCCTGGCCAGAACCCATTGCCTCCTTCTTTCAGAAACTGTTTGTTTGTTTTTCCCACCCATTTTGGCCCTAAAGGTAGGTGTCTTTTCCAGGCTGGGTTAATCATGGTAACTTGCTGTCTGGCAACAGTGACAGGAGGTAGGGATGTGACACAAGACAGGCCAACCAGAATCTTTCTTTGGATTTTTTTTTAACTGAAGTAGGGAGAGAAGTTCCCTTGCTCTCTCTGTAATAAAGTGAATTCAGGGTGTCTAAGGCTGTTTCCCCCTAGGGAAACAGATCAGAGTGAATGAAGCAGGTATTCCAGGGAAGGAGACTGGGTTGTGATGGTGGTTGGGGGCCTGGGTGCAGTAGCTTCCATCCTGCTGTAAATCAAGTCATCCCTCATGGGTTTAAGTTAGTAGGAGATTGGTTTCTATTCCTTGCATAAAACCACCTAATACAAAAGACTGTTTTCCTTTGGATATCAAATTTCCTGAAGGAATGCCCCTTCACAAAGAAAGACCGATGATAATTTTATCAGTGGCAATGAAGGCTTTAAATTAGTTTTAAATTTCATTTTGCAAGGATACATTCCATGGTGCCAGTTACTGGAATTAAAACATTACAGCCTTCCTGTAGGCCTAGGACACTAGGGGCTCAATACATTTTAGGTTAATTAATCAACTTGCAAGGCAACTTCAAAATCTCTCAAGTACTGTCTGACTTTGAAATTAAATATCTCAAAATTTGATGTTCATTCATATCTGTTCACTGTCCTTAAAAATATATGCTATTCTTTTCACAACTTAGTAGCCTCAGAATTCTCTTAAAATGAGAGTCAGCAGTTTTATAGGAAACGTGGGTCCGTTTCTCATCCCCTCTCTCTCTTATCTTGCAAAATTCTTTCATCATTTATTTACAAAAAGTTCTATTAATGAAAAAGCACAAAGGGGTCCTTTCTGTTATGTTTATTTAGACTGATTAAAAGGTGGGTGGGGAGAGGAAGGTGTTTACTTATGAGATTTAGGACCTAGTTTGATCCAAGAAAATTCAGCCAGTAAATACAGCAACTGTTCTAATCTAATTTCTCAGGACTGTTTCCATTCAGCTTGATCGTAATACCTATTCAAAGGGTCAAAACAATCAAACAAACACTGTTCCCAAACACTCAACTTCACATATTTCAAAGGCGTCATAACTTCCATATAAATACTGATATCTGTTGGAGTGAACTGCAGAAACAAGACATTGTCAGAACTGGGGTCTGGCTTCTGCTTTTAAACCAAAATTGTCAAATTGGTTCAATATGAAGAGTGCTGATTGTCTCTCATTCTTTTAAACATCCTTCGGTTGGGTTGTATAGAGGACAGCATATACTGCAGTAGTTAAGCATGTGTCCTCAGGCGTCAGAATACCTGAGTTCTCGCCTTGGCCCTGCTAGCAAAAACAACTAGGTGATCTTGGGCATGTTGCTTGGTCTTGGTTTTTTTCCTTTAATTTGTAAAGTAGGGATAACAATCATAACAGTAATGATGCATATTATTTTTGTAAGGATTAAATGATATAAGGTGTGAAACAATGTGGGTAGTTCTTGGTAAAAGTTAATGTATTATTAGAATTGAAAAAAGGTCACGCTGTGGAGTGAGAGAGGAGTTTGAAGCCTTTGTTTCTTGCTCAGTTTTAGTCTGTTCAATTGTGAGATGAATAAACTAAAGCCTATGTCATGGGGTTGTAATGATGATTGACATGTCTGACATGGTATTTGGTGCATAGTAAATGATACCTATTTATGTTATTTTTATCCACATTACATAAGTGGTATAACTTAGTACTAGGCTTAGAGAACCACTGAGAAGTGGAATATGAAGGAGAAGAGGTTAGAATTCTATTAAGTTATTCTAGAGCTGAAGATCAGTTGGAAACATACTTAACCAGTATTGAGTCCAAGTACCTTAGCTGCCTTCAGTTGTGCCTGGACCAGGTAAGTTACTTCACTGTTTAATATTAAATAGGGGCTTTTGGAATAATCACATCTAGGCATATTTCACTTCTACTCTGGCAGTCCACCTGGCTCACTGATAATTCTATAGGCATAGTTTACCTATCTTCTGGATCAGTGGCTCAAATACTGAACTAATTATCTTAAAAGCCCTAGAAAGACAACAAAGTCCCCAAATATACTCATTTTCTACTTATGAATGATTTCACTAACTAGTTAAGAATAAGTTAGAATGTAGAAAAATGCAGTACATCTCTCTTGCTCACTCCACGGTAAGGTTTCATTCTTATCAAAACTGGGGAAATAATTATGTCATTATTAAAAATATAGAGATGAATTTTAAAATGGACGTGGGGCATTAGAGTGACTTTAATTATTTCAAGTATTTAAATGTGACCCAACCTCTTAAAAGTAATATGCCTGGTTTGAGTCCTTCCTAATTTTATTTACTGAAATAAGGTAATGATCAATTAGGAACAACAACCCATTAGATAATGTATTTGCATAACACAGTGGTTCTCAACAGAAGGCAACTTGCTCTGCAGGGAACATATAGCAATATCTGGAAATGTTGTTATATGTGTATATGTGCATACACACATGTGCATGTGGTCATGCACACACATATCACTGACACCCAGTGGGTAGAGGCCAAGGATGCTGCTAAACACCCTATGATGCACAGGACAGCCCACCCCACCCCAACAAAGAATTATCTAGTCCAAAGTAGCAACAGTGTCAAGGTTGAGAAAACTTGGCTTAATTTTGCAGCTGTTCTTTCTTCACTTTCACTGGGTACATTCGAAAATATATTTGACAGTCTCATAGAACCTTTTCCCCTCTGTCCAGAAAATTCATACATCTACACATTGTTATATATAAATTGTGTGGAGAACTAACAGATCCTGTCTCCTAAACCTCTCCCATAGACTAGGTGGAGATTCTGCTTTTAGATGTGGACATTTTCACCACCATCTCAAATTCAATACTAGAGTACAATGATAGAAGAGGTAATGTTATATAATAAGATAGATTTGTTTTCTAGTCAAAAACCTCTCAAAGGGATTGGGATTCAGTTTTGGGTAAGTAACTCAAGCTTTTTTTTAAATTGGAGGTTAATTAAGCTTACTGAATTCATTAATGATCCTCCAATTAAAAAATAAATAAGCTGCCCACTTCAGTATTCTTGGGCTTTCCTTGTGGCTCAGCTGGTAAAGAATCTGCCTGCAATGTGGCAGACCTGGGTTCGCTCCCTGGGTTGGGAAGATACCCTGGAGAAGGGAAAGGTTACCCACTCCAGCATTCTTGCCTGGAGAATTCCACGGACTGTATAGTCCATGCGGTTGCAAAGAGTCGGACATGACGGAGTGACTTTCGCTTTCACTACTGAATTCAAGTTTCACTACTGAACTCAAGGCTTTGTGATATTCTCTCTAAACAATGCTGGTATTATAAACACCAAGCTTTTGTTCAAAAGGATTAGGAATGGAGCAAATAAGTATGCTCAGTTTTTTCCATTGTAGTTTAACAATGATAAAAAATACAGTTTATCAACTTCCTACTGTGAATCAAACACAGTTGCCACTTAGCATGTGTTATTTCTAATTATCACTGCAACCTTATGAGATTTGCATTTATTATTACTACTTGGAAATGAGTAAACTGCATCTCAAAGAGTTGTTAAAAAATTGCTCAAGGTCTCATAACCTTTTCCTTTTAGATTCAAATTCTCCCTCTCTTTGTAAGAGGTGTATGGTTTAACTGATAAAAGCACCCAGTTTCTGAGCATCAGGTTCCGATTCCTCCTCTTCTGAGTTTGGAGAGGGAGCTGATTTACTGGTGCATTTTCAGATTCACACTGTTGCTGTCCTGTGAGGGCTCAGCCTTTATGGAGAAAAGTCTAGAAATTAGTGTATGGTCCAGGGATACTGGAACAAGTCCAAAGCCATATGTGGGGAAGCATATTAGCTTGGCACTTGGGATTCTTTTTTTTTTTTTTTTTTTTTAAGAATAAGTAGGAATAGCATTCTGGAACCTAGTTTTTAACACATCATTTTCCAGTAATGTAACAAAACACGTGATATATTGACAGAGCTTAATGTTCAACTCAAACTCAACATAATTCATCTCATCTTAATAAACTGGCTTTTCTTCCATCTGTGTACAGAGAAGACATTTTTTTCTAGAACTTCATTAAGAAAAAAGAAATTGGTTAAACATTGAGAGTGGATATCCATATCTTCTCCAATATCCAGCTAAAATGTGACGTCCACATGAAGCCTTCTCTGATCAACCTCTTATGTCCCTGTGGCATTCCATACACATCTCTGTTACAGCATTCTCACACCATATGGTAGTTACCACCCTCTTTCTCTCATCATCTATCTCACTGAATGAGGATCCTTACATACTCAATTCCCACTCAGGTGCCTGGCACAAAATAGATGATGTTTATTTGTCAGTGAGTGAGTGATAGTGAATTCTCCAATTATGTATATGGATGAAGTCAAACTTCTGAACACGTGAAAGGAATTAAAAAATAAAACACCTCCAGGGCCATCTCAGACAGGGATGGTAGGCCCAAATGAAAGATTTCCCTCTTCCTATGATAACCACTCCTCCTCTGAGGACTTACAACATGGAATCAGAGGACCCTGCTTACCATTTTTCCAATCATCATCACATATGGGCCCAAATACTTGTTCACGCCGAAGATGTCTAATAGACGAATGTACCAATAAATGATGTTCACACAATAGATGACCCTCCCATCACTCCTGAAGGGTTGGTCTTGGAGACGAAGAATCATTCCAACAGAGAACAGAAGGATGGCTATGAGGTCTGTGACATTCCAGTACTCTTGCAACCACACCTTCACTTTTTGTAGCAACTTTCCTGGCTCTGACATCAAAATCTAAAAGTCAGGAAAGAGAGTGAGGTTAGGTTTGATTTCTGTCTGTGTTTTCAGCCCAGTTGGAAAGTGCTTGATCTGTGAGCTGACATTAGTAGCTTTTCTTTGTCTACCTGTATCTATTCAAGAGTCTCTGGATGACCTAAGCTTGGCTCAGTTGTACATAAGCAGTAAGTTTGATCCTTTTGGATGCCTTACAATTCTAAGACACACATTAGAGTTTTGCTATAAAATTATTGATTCCTGCTGCTGCTGCTGCTAAGTCGCTTCAGTCGTGTCCGACTCTGTGCGACCCCATAGGTGGCAGCCCACCAGGCTCCACCACCCCTGGGATTCTCCAGGCAGGAACACTGGAGTGGGTTGCCATTTCCTTCTCCAATGCATGCAAGTGAAAAGTGAAAGTGAAGTCGCTCAGTCGTGTCCGACTCTCAGTGATCCCATGGACTGCAGCCTACCAGGCTCCTCCATCCATGGAATTTTCCAGGTAAGAGTACTGGAGTGGGGGCAGGGGGTGCCATCGTCTTCTCCCTATTGATTCCTAATACCCTGCAAATCTCCAAAATCCTTCTCCATCTCAGTAAACAGTATCACCATGTTGAGTTACTCAGGCCACTAACTTAGGAGGATTCCTTCATTCCCCTCTTTCACACCCATGTCCTCTGCATCAACATATCAGCTCTATTTCCAAATACAAACTAGTGGGACCTCTTTGCACTACCTCCACTGCTGTTCCCCCTCTCCTAAGCCCCATCCCATCGCCCAGATGACTGCGATAGCCTTCTAACTGGTATCCCGGCCATCACTGTTGCCTAGCCAGCCTCTGAGCAGCACCCAGAAAGACCTTTAAAAGCCTAAGCCATGATCTGGGTGGTGATTACACACTTGTATAGGTAGGTAACAGAGAGGGCAATGGCACCCCACTCCAGTACTCTTGCCTGGAGAATCCCATGGATGGAGGAGCCTGGTAGGCTGCAGTCCATGGGGTCACAAAGAGTCGGACACGACTGAGTGACTTCACTTTCAATTTTCACTTCTATGCATTGGAGAAGGAAATGGCAACCCACTCCAGTGTTCTTGCCTGGAGAATCCCAGGGACGGGGGAGCCTGGTTGGCTGCCGTCTATGGGGTCGCACAGAGTCGGACACCACTGAAGTGACTTAGCAGCAGCAGCAGTATAGGTAGGTAAAAAATGCAGCAAGCTGTACCCTTATGAGTTGTTCATTTTCTTACAGGTGAATTAAGCCTCAATTTAGAAGAAAAAGAGAGACATGAGAGATGGATGAATAACAGCAAAAGGAGAGCAAATTGTGATAACTGAATACTTAAGCCTTTTGATGGTTTCCATTACAAATACAGAAAGATCCAAATTCCTTATGGTGGCCTCATTTAACATCCCACCATATTCTCCCTCTTCTGCTCTTAAGATAACAAATCCATTCTATATTCAGGACATTTGTACTTGTTCCTTCTGTTGGGCATTTTCCTCTCCCTGATTTTTACATGTCTGGTGACTGCTTATACTCAAGGTCTCCACTCATATTTCCCCCTCCTAGAAGAACTTTCTTGACCACCCTCCTTGCAGTGGTCTCCACATCCCCAAGTCAATTATCCTATTTATGTTTTGAAGATTTTTTTCACTTGTTGAAAACCTTCCTCATACATGTGTATGTATGGGTGTACATATATGCTGGTCTAGCTAACTATCTATCATCTATCCATGCATTCCTCTCAATATCCTTTGATCTCTCCTCTCATCTATAACTATAAACTTTGAGGACAGACGCTTTGTTCCCTAGGGCCTGCTACATAAGAGACACTCAAGAAATAGTTGTTGACTGCCTGATTGTTGCACAGATACTCCATAGTAACTATCCACTCCCTTGTATATCTTAACTGCTGGGTGGTATTCTGATTTATCTTAAATCCAGAGGGGACTTTTTGCTGCTCCACACTCTATGAAATACACAGCTGGATAGCAGGAGTTGCCACCCATTCTGTACCACAGGGTGTGAGGAACCTTGTGAAGCTACGGAGCAGGGCTACCTTCATGAATCATTTGTGTTTACCTCTGAGATTCCCACCTCTTCAAGCTATGACCCACCCCTTTCCCAGTTCAGGATCTCTCAAAGAAGGGAGTGCAAAGATGGGACAGGTTTAATCTGCAGCTATTGATCTGAATCTTCATAATGACTTTAGTAGCTTGCCTTGGCCTGAAGTGTAAGGAAGGGTGGTCTCAGAAAGTCAGGACTGGAGCTTGAAAGGCTGAGCAAGAGACCAGGAGCTACCTGGTAGCTTCATTCTTCTAGTACCTTATTCCTAAACCCCTAGCCCTCAGAATGCATTGGAATCACCTGGAGGGCTGGTGAAAGCAGTCCCCTGAGCCCCACCCTTGGAGTTTCTGCTTTAATATGCCTGATCCCGGGCCTGACGATTTACATTTCTAAAAGTTCCCAGGTCCTGCTGCTGACTACAGGTTGGAGTCACTGTCCAGCCCTTGAGGAATTCCTGTTGCAGTTGTTGTCCTGATGGCTCCCCATCCCCCATCCATCCTAACGAGGCACACTCAGTGTGTGTTCTCCCATAGGTGTCCTAAGGCGTTTGGGAATGTCTTAAATTAATAGTTTCTCTAACCCTTGGCCCACACTCTCCTAAGGTTTGTAATAAAACATTTTTTAAAAAACAGTGAAAGTATCTTTGTGTAATTGCAACATAGAAACAGATAAAAGCAGAGTGCATGAGGTGAAACCTCTCTTAGGATCCCTGGGATCCAAGGAGCAGCCCAGTTTGTAACCACAGGCAGGGTGGGCCTAAGGCTGGGTCAGTCTGGTTTAAGACCAAGCTCTCTTTTATAGCTGTGGGATGCAGAAACTTTGCTCAATCCCCGAATCTTAGTTTCCACAGCTGTGGAGAGGGACGCCCTCACAGCCGCGTCATCTACCTTACAAGTGGCCGGAGGAGGCCCCCGTGGGAGGATGAGCACCTGCGTGGCGCAGCAGTTACGTGCTGTTACGGGATCACCCGGCTTGCTGGGCTGACTCCGCGCAAAAGAATGTGGTGCCGGGAAGGGGTTGGCAGAACGTGAAACCACAAAGCCCTCCTTGTAGGTCCCTGGAGGCGTAGAAGCCTACAGATTTTTCCTGTTTCCAGGCTCTTGTGTCTGAGGTCTGCAGGGCCTGCGTGCTGACTGTGAGGCGGCTCTAGGCGGGACCCTTGGCACCTGAGGATTTCTTTAGTGGATTCAAGCATGTGGGGCGAGGGGCAACCTCACGGGGCTGGAGAGGAAAAGGTCAGATACTTAGGTGGTCAGTGCCTCCCGTCCCACAGCTGCCTCGGAAACAAGGGCTCTTGGTTGACCCCCTGCTGACCCCGGGCTCCAGGCTCTGCCCTCCCTGCTGTTATATGCCGCCTCTGGAGAAATGGATAGCCAGCCTGGAGATTCCTGGCATCCCGCCGGCTTGGCAGCTTCTTCCAGAACAGTCCGTGGAGTACAGACTGCTCCCTGTCTTCTTCTAGTTTAGTCCCTGGAGAGATTCCAGTCTCCCTGCTCTAGCCTTTCCCTTTTCTGCTTATCATGGGGAAGGAAAATGCATCTAAGGCTTTAAATCACAAAGCCAGCGAGCTGGCACTTCACAGCAACAGAGCCCTTAGCAGTAGCAGCCTCAGTTCTCAGAGAGCTACACAAAGACCACAGCGAATTTATTACTGTTTTCAGTTTACAAATGGGGAATACACAACACTGGTCAGGAAGTGGAAGGCATTATGAATGGGAAAGCCTGAGAGTAGACAGGAATCCATTAACAACAACAAAAATCCTGTTCCTTATAAAATGGGACTCTCAAAATGGGGGTGTGATGGCTAGAATTTAAATATCCCAAGGTAGTTAAAAAACCCAAGGGAAGGGCTCTTAACTATTTATACATATTTTTAAAAATGATCCTACTTTTTCTTGGAGAACATTTTAGCCTTGATAGTAAGGCCCTTTTAACCTGACTTAGTAAAGAAGGCAGGAATTTCCCAGATGGCGCTAGTGGTAAAGAACCCACCTGCCAATTCAGGAGACATCCCTGGGTTGAGAAGATCCCCTGAAGGAGGCATGGCAACCCACTCCAGTACTCTTACCTGGAGAATCCCATGGACAGAGGAGCCTGGCAGGCTATAGTCCATGGGGTCGCAAAGAGTTGGAACAACTGAAGCAATTTAGCAGCAAGCAGCAGTAATGAAGGCAAGTGTGAATTTGTGGGTTTGTAAGAATTATTTTTTCTATGGAGCCCAATATATTTTCCCACTGACTATAGTACAGCAAGTAGAGCTCTTGAGAATGCAGTGGACTTGACAGGGAATAATTCTTCCAGAAAAAGCCTCTCCAGCTGACTAGTTTCAGGGGGAAATGCAGAGGAATCACATTGCACAAGCCTGCCATCCCTGTGGACTTGGGAACCAGCTCTGGGAGCCTGTTGGGCAGGGCTGCAGAGCCCTCTGGTGGACTACTGCTTGACCGCATTTATTATAAAGGCTCTGAATCTGATGGGCCAAGGTTAGCCTTGAATTCAAGTACGTCACAAGAGGGTGGCATTTTGATGGCTTCTTTAATGCGATGGGGTGAGGGAGAGAAGAGAGAGAACCACACCCTCAACCTGAAGGACAAGAAATGTGCTCATTTTGCCGAGGGCTGGTAGAGAGGCTATTGCCCAGCAGGGGGATAATAAATGTTGAGAAGGAATAAGCCAGGGAATAAATTAACGAAGGCATAGTTCCTCCTGGAGCTGCTGAAATGCATTTGCAGAATCATAGGTATTGGTAGACTGGGTCCAAAAAGAGTCAAATTAAGGGGTTGCAATGGGAATTAAAAGTGGAAAATTCAAAGATTAAAAACAATTTAAGTAGAAAAAAATTTTAAAGTCATATTTATCAAGATGAGGAAAGAGAGATGTAAACAGTGTTGAAGACAACTGGAAGTTTCTTGGGGCAAGAGTGATGCTCCAGAAAATATAGATTAGATCCCAAGCATACGTGAAGTGACAATCTTATAAACACACACTGAAGCCTTCCAGGTTTGTCTGTAGTGGTCGAAATCAAGTCCCTTATTTCTGTGGCAGCATTAGAGAAATTGTTTCCGGCTTAATTTAGACCCCAACCTTCCTTACTCCCCTCCATTCACAGAGGAAACTAACCACTGTCTTTCTCCTCTGTTTTCTTTTAGGAAAGTGGTTACCTCTCTCATCTTTTCTATTCCCAGGGTGAAAATATAGGAAATGACGATCCATTCCTGGGTAGAAGGCCAGCGCTCCATCTTCACTAGCACGATATAGTTGAACAGCATCAAGTATCCGATGTACGCCAGCTGTAAGGAAACACAATACAGTCTCTGGCTGTGAAGACCTGGGAGCCCTGCCCCTGGGCAAGGGCGCTGTGCAGCAGGGCACGGCAAGGTCAGCAAGCAGGACCAGTTATTCATGATGAAACGAACTTCTAGGTGCTCAACTATCGAAAGAATTTTAAAAGACCATAATAGCTGAAATAATTGATATTCAATCTTCCTTTTGAACCTTGCATGTCTCGGGTCCCCACATTCTGCTTGTACCAATGTGTCATGATGCACCATTTTGTTTTGCAACTACCCCATTTCTGGGGTCTTCTTGGCTAAAAAGGGAACCTCTTCTCTCAGGGACTGCTCTTGCTTAGATATGAGGCTTGGGTCCTTGAACCAGGACAGCACAGTGAATTTTTGCCTAAAGAATGCCAGGGAGATTAAATGTCTAGGAGGAGGAAAGGCAGACACATGCTATACTTGTATATTGGTGAAAACAACATAAAAATAGCCCAGACTTCCCTGGAGCCCCACTTTAATTCTCTTCTGTGTTTACTTTTTATTCCCCCTTCTATCTTAATGTGCTTGCTTGGCAGTACCCTGGGAGGGTTTTACCTCATCCCTGGCACGACTTTCCTGTCCTATCCAAGCTAGGATAGTCCTTCCTGGTTTCTCCTTTGAATCAAAGCAAGAGAAGACAAGCAATGTATAGGAAAGAATGAGTCTGCGAGGCTGACTGTGACTTGGAGTGAGATTTAATTCTCACGAGGCACGAACACTGGAGGCTGAACCCTGATGGAACGGGCTGAGTGGCAATGTGTCCCAGGAATACTCCTCAGGGTTCAGGTTTGGTGACTGTCACTGGAGGACTCAGGTATGTCTAGTGAGTGGAGAGTAGGAGGGCTGGCGAGGCTCTTACAGAAGAGGCTGAGGAAAAAATTCATTCTAGGGTGGGCAGTGAGAGGCTTCAAGTGGAGTATTGTACTTGCTAACTCTAGGGGCCTCAGGGGCTGTGAATAGGAACTGAGTGAGTAATTCAAATCTGCACTCTTTAGAGCTTAGCAAAGAATAGGAAATGGTGTGGGCAAAAGGATTGAGACCTTGAGAATTCTGGAGGTACAGGGTGATTCTGGAGCCCTGGAGGCTGCTTAGAAGGTGGAAAAACATGCAGCCTGGCTGGGGACACAGAGGTACGGGCAGCCCTGCAGAGCTAGAAAAACACTGCTTTCTCTCCTAATGGACCTGTTTTCTTCTTTCCTTACCCCCTTTTTTTCTCTTCCGCCTTTCCTTCTTTTTTCCCTTCCTCTTTACTTTCCCTCCTTCCCTTTCCTTTTTTCTTCCCATTTTCTTTTTTCTTCCCCCTTTCTCTTTTTCTGTGTTTTTTCCTTCCCCCTTTTTTTGTCTCCCCTTCTTTTTCATCTTCCTTTTTCTTTCTTCCCCCTCCTTCCCTTTCCTTTTTAAAAACGAATACACAGATCCTAAAAAAGACATAGACATTTTCTGAGACCTTGTTATGTTGATGGATTTACAGACAGAGCTATTTCTCATCTCTCGAAGGGCTGGCATATGCATATACATGTTGGAGATCACGTATGAAAGTGAGAGGGCAGCTGAACAGATGCTGAAGAGTCAACAGAGCTCCTTCTCTCCTTGCGTGATTCACTCCTGTACACCCACCCCGCCCAAGGACTACTCTTTATAACCACGCTTTAGTTCCTGCCCCACCCACATTGAGATCATTAGCACACTATGAAAACCTCACCTGAAAAGAATCTTGTCTACTCAGTGTGAAACAGTATAGGATGGTGTTTAAGGTGTAATTTGTTTTATACGGTTCTTGTTTACCATTATATATTGGCATCCACTCTCTAGTCCCTGTGAGTTCTGTATTTTACAAAACGCAAGGAAAGGACTTGAATGGTTAAATGCTAAAAGATACTCTCAGCCTCCTTCTGACCTGAAACCCTTCTCTTTTTAGTTGCTTCTTTCTCCTTGTTGGATCAAATTCCACTGCTTCTGGTGGGCCTTGTTAACCACTCAGGTTTTGTCATTTTACTTACTTCATTGCAAAACTTTCCAAACCATTATCTTCTCTCGTCATAAGTAGGCCCAGTGACACACACACAATTCTTCCAGAACCTCTTCATTTTAATACTTAAATAACTCCTTCAATCTGCCTCTGTCCTGTAAATACAGGTACAGTGTACTTGTTTGGCAGAAGGACTAATGTTTGGTGGAAGGAATGTAGATGAAAAGTCAGTGACACTTGGATTTAAAAATCCTCCACTCAGCTGTATCTTTTTGTGCAAATCACTTCGCCTGCCTGGGCCTCCTTCTGTGAAATGGAGATATTTGCAACTGACCCTGCAGAGCTTTTGCAAGGACAGAGAGACCGGAATATGCATCTCTCTCCTGACGCAGCCCACTGAATGGTGGCTGATATTATTATGCACCTCTATTTTCAAGAAACTTCTATTCTTCTACCTCTGCTTACCTCAGTCCTTCCTTTTTACCCCTGTTCATTATTCATACCTCTGTTCTTTTTTCTTTTTTAAACTGACCTCATAGCTTATGCTTCCTCCAGGACCTTCTCTTTTAGTTCCTGCCTATTTTTTAAACCATAACTACTCTACAATGCTTTCCTTTCCAATATCAAGCTGCAATATACTATTTGGGGACAACTCTCAAAATATGGACTTCCAAAAATAGGGCTTTGAATATGTTTCAATGGTACAATAGAGGACTGGCTGCTGTCTTAGGAAAAAACCTATCCTAGAACTCGCTAACATTCATGGGGCCTTGCTGCACATTACCCTAACAGAACATGGTTTAATGGTTGTGGGTGTATGTGTGAATATATATTCATATAGATACATACTTGTATATATCCTGTAAGCTTTAACAGGCTGTGGGTAGAATTCCATAATTTTGAAAAGAAACATAACCTTATGATTCTTAGGTTAGTGGGAATCCTTTAAGAATCTATTTACTTATTATTTTTATAAAATTTCCATTAACCTAGATGCATGACTCCTAAAGTATGAAAAGTAAGCAACCAAAGCCTGCTGAAGCTGCCTGGGGGTCCCTGGTGGGGCTTGGCCATTCCTCATTTCTTCCCGGGCCTTTTCCTACTGCCACAAGAGTGTGGAAGGGCTGCATGCTGTTGGCAGATGAAGGAGTCTGCTCCTGCTGGAAAAGCCCAGAGCACAGTGGTGCCCTCTGACCTGGCACCACTGGTACCTTGAACTGGTGTCCTCTCCAACTGGGCCCCAGGAACAGGCTCTCACACAAGCCAGTCTGGGAGCCAGCTGGAACAGAAGAGGACTCAACCTGCTCTCTGGAAACTTGCTAAGACAGGAACTCACGTTATGTGGAAGTGAGGTGTGCCTTACCTTTCAGAACCTTGGGAATGTAGAACGGGATACTTTTGGAAATTGGGGTGGGAACTACTCTTACAGACAAGAAACAAAAGCAAATGGGCCCTTTGATTTACAGCTGTATTTTACTGGTCAGCATCTCTGGGGATTTCAAAGATTGCCACTCTACATCTCCATTTACTTCCCTGAGGCCTGGGCTTTGTCAGTGCACATGGATTTCTGGAAATCATTGTGGAAACACAATTGGACATAACTGGAGCATCGGTCTAAGGAGTGTGTGGAGGGTAATCCAGTCAGCCATGAAGAAAGGAGCTGCACACATGCCCTCCCCCGCTTCTCAAAGAGGTAGCCCCACAACTTGCAGTATATTGTACAAGGAAAGCAGTGTGCCCTATGCTTCCCAGACTACAAGACTCACCTGAGAACTGAAAATAGCCGCTCAGGCTCCTCCCTGGAGATTCATTTAGTGGGGCTATGATAGGGTCAGGAATTTGCATTTCTAACACAATCCTTTATCATCATGGAAGTTTAAGAAATACCAGGCTGAAAACTCAGCCCTTTGTCTAGAGTAATGGTTCTCATCCCTGGCTACTCATTACAACCACTTGGGAGCTTTGAAATATCCTGATGTCTAGGCTGTGCCCCAGACCAACAACATTAGAATCTCCAGGAAAAAGAACCCACGAATCTTAAAATATAGATTAAATATAACCCAGGTGTTTTTTTTTTTCTTAGCACTCCAGGTGATTCCAGTATGTGAATAAGGCTCAGAACCATTGCCAGGGCATTTGTGATCTAAAAATATTCGTGGCTAACAAACTGCCTCAGCTATGTGAAGGGAACTAGAAAAATCAAGGAAGTTAAAATTAATACAGAACACAAGAAAAAAAAAGATGACTCAGAAGGATAAAAGAATCACGTACTCTATTTATACAGGTGATAGATATTCCTGAAACTACTACTTCTATTGGTTTCTTTTATGCTCTAGAAAAGGAATCTGTAAACATTTTCTATAAAGGGCCAGATAGTTAAGATAGTTTAAGGTTTTTGTGGGTCAAATGGTCTCTATTGCAAGTGACCAATTCAACAGTTGGAGCATAAAAGCAGCCAGATTATAGGTAAATGAATGGGTTGGGTTGTGTCCCAGTAAAACTTTATCTATGGACATATGAATTACATGTGAATTTCATGTGTGACAAATTCATCTTCAATTGGTTTTATTTAAACTCTTTAAAAATGTAAAAAACACTCTTAGCTCATGGGCCATAATAATGGGCAGTGGGCTGGATTTGACCCATGAGCCGTGGTTTGCCAAATTCTGACCTAGGCTGAGACAATTAAAGCAGTCTAATATAAGAAAAAGGGCAGACCTGGGCATAAAATACAATAAAAAACATTATCTTGATAAAACTATTAGTTTAGGAAAAGTATATATAAAGCACCTAGCAGAGTGCCTCATAGTAGGTATTCAATAAATGATAGTCTATCATTGTTGAGTGGACAGATGAATAAAACACTGTTGCTCTGCAATTGGTCTAGCCTAGGAATAACAAGTTACATTTATCTTATGCTTAATGTGTTCCAAGCACTGTTCTAAGTGCTTTACATATTTTAACACATTTAATCTTTACCAATACTTATAAAGCAGGTACTATTATTATCCTCATCTTAAGAAAATTGGGAACAGAGTGTTAAAGTAAATTGCTTAAGGTCACACGATAATAGAGAGGCCCAGACAGGATTTCTACTTAGGCTGTCTGACTCCAAAGTCCATGCTTGCCACTGGTTGTCAGAAAACAACAAATATCTGCATGCAATATATAAATAGAAATGATTTTTGCATCCTTTAGTTATTTTTTTGGAGGGGGAGAATATTTTTCTTTTTTTAATGTTAACAAATTAAAATTTTTACTTCTTTTTACTTTATTTATATTTTGATAATTTCTCATCCTCTTTTAAGGGTATGCTTTAAAGCAGTGATTTTCAACATGTGCCATTTACCCCAAGAGGAGACATCTAGCAATGTCTCAGACAGTATGTTTATCACATTTGGGGTTGGAGACTGCTACTGGCACCTAGTGGACAGAGGCCAGGATGCTGCTCTGCAAGTTACAATGCACAGGGCAGCCCTCCTTAACAAAGAATTATTCTGCCCCCAAATGTCAATAGTGATGAGGCTGGGAAAGCCTGGCTTAAAGTCATCATTGACTGTCAGCACACAGGACCACACAAAAAGGACCTCATCTAGTCATTTGCGTCATCTCGGCCTCAGACTCGGATTATCCTGGTGCTGACTCAAGTGACTGGTGTGTAGCTGGTTGTGAGAAAGGCCAAAAATGCAGATGCACTACTTTTCATCTGGCACCACTCCACAGTGGCTGGAGAGCAGCAGAAATGACCTGGGTCAAAACTTACCTTAAGCTTAAAATATCATGAAAAACAGAGGCAGAAAACTAGCAGTCAGGCCGTTTCTCCCCTATCAGGAGGCTATTTCAGGGATAATCTTTCATCTTGTGGGCAGAAAATATTTGCAGGGTATGCTCACTGGACAGTATTTGCTGTGATTGTAGGTTTCTTTACATGTTTTTTGCTGTTTTGTTTGCATGTTGCTTGCGTCAGAGCGAGAAAGGTTGTTTGATGACGTATTATATTGGGAGTAATTACACACTTCTGATCCCCATCTTTAGTGGTTTTCCTTCTAACACTCTGCTCAGCCCACCAACGGTCCCCCTAAAACCAGGATTGACATCTAAAATAGGCAATTCTGATCCAGCACTCATCCATCCAGGACATGGAAGCATTTTGTAAAAGGACCTCTATTTCCCTTCTAGACTTGACTCATATTCATCTCATTTCTATTTCTGTTAGCTCTTTTACCATTTCCTTTATTTTCTGCAAGGAGGAGAAATATAGAAACTGTGGAAGCTGCCTCACAAGCTCCACAAATCTTGCAAAGCTATAGGAAAAAGCAAGGTCTTAGGACTGTTATTCCTGCCTGTGTGGTCCTTATATTATGACTTGCAGAAGAAACCACCCAGGTGCATGAGAAACTGACGTTGGCTCTTTGTTGGCCATCCATTAAAAAGGAGAAAAGGAAAGATGCTTACAGTGTAGAACCAGAACTTCACAATGGGTGCATTGTAGAATTCATAGATTTTCCTGCCCAGGGGGATTAACCGGTGTCTGCTCTGAACTTCTTCTTCATCCTTCTTCCTGGAGGACTCCCCGTTGTTTCTTCCCAACATCGCCTACGGTGGAAGAGGACCCATAGCATCACAGCAGGGTTCTGGAGAGCACGCAGTTCAACATGCTCAGTTTACAGATGGGAAAGTGTGTTCCCAGAACCTTAGGGCTTTGTTCAGGGTCCTCAGAGATTTGGAGATTGTGCCTTCCCTAGGTGCGCATTTGCATTATACATAGAATCTGTATATCCTTTGCCTGGGATGGAAGGCCTTAGGGATATTTCTTGATTGTTCTCGTCTCTTCCTCCCTGGAACCTCTGGAAGATGAGGTGTTGGAAGATACCCAAAGTTCTGACAGACAGAAAGAGTATAACCTGGAAAGATCAGGAACCTCTTATTCCTCCCAACCCCTTTTTTGTTTTATCATGAGACAGGCAGGTCTGGATTCTCTACTCATGCTAATAACTCTTAAGTCAAGGGTACCTTAGACTAGTAATGCCTTATTTGTCCAAAGGTTATGGACATTCAAGAGGTTTAGGTATCTGAAATGCCTGAGCTTAGGTTAGGAGCATCTATTCAACTTTTAGGCATATGCCTTGGCTTCCTGATTTCAAACCCTGTGAAGCCTTAGTTTGGTGATTCCCGGGCACACTACATTCCTCTGCATAGGAGAGTCAACCAGGCAGGACTAGAAGTCAGGCCTGACTTGAAAAGGACCTCATTTTTAAGTTGTTGCAGATTTCCTTAAATCAGTTATTTCCTTCTCACTATTGACAGCAGCAGGGACAACAGTGATTAAACGTCACAAAAAAGGCAGAACTTGAAAAAAGGCAGACATTGACAAAGAAGATTGGTTCTAATCTGGACACTTAGCATCTGTGGCACATTGGGCAAATTATTTTAACCTGAGATTTAGTTTTTTTAACTGTAAAATAAGGGTAGTAATAGCACCTGATAGAGGGTTGGTCTACAAATCAATCAGCATCTGGCATTTAATAAGTGCTCAATAAATATTGTTGTTGTTTAGTTGCTAAGACATGCCTGACTTTTTTGCGACCCCATGGACTGTAGCCTGCCAGGTTCCTCTGTCTATGGGATTTCCCAGGCAAAAATACCGGAGTGGGTGGCTATTCCCTTCTCCAGGGGATCTTCTCTACCCAGGGATCGAATCCACATCTCTTGCATTGGCAGGCAGATTCTTTACCACTGAGCCATCAGGGAAGCCCCAGTAAATATTAGCTGGTCTTTAAAGTGAACTAAGACTTTCTCAGATTCTCTTGACTGAAATGATTTAGTTGGGATCTCTCACCAGAAAAAAGTGTGATATTAGGGATCTATTATACCATATTTCTTGGCTTTAATTCTTTCTATGTTGTTCTAAATAAGGTTAGTTCTACAATGTTTGGCAAAGGAAATTTTTATTAAGTGTGAGAACAGGGTAGAATCTTACAACTACTCAGAGACTGACAAGGGCTTGGGAGAAGAAAAAGTACTAGGAATAAGGGTTTAAAGTTGAAGATCTAATCACCAAAATAATTTACCCTGAAGTTGGTAACAGAGACAACCAATAGGTGATCTGGCTTCAAACCACCTTACCCACAATATGAAATATTAGTTTCAACTATTTCTGTCATTACCTCAAGTATTGACTTTACTTAAATATGTAACAATCACACATGATTTACCTGTAACCAGAGAATTACAGGAGAGGGTAATTTCCATTCCTTTATTGACCCTCTGGCTGGAAAAGTACCTTGAACTAATGAATAAGTTAGACTCCATACTATGACCTATCTAAGTGTTTATTTTGATCAGTGAGCTGAATCAATCTTCATGATAAACACTAGACAGCAATAGGGTTCTACAAATATCGATCATTAACCTCAAGAAACTCTAAAGGTACATGATATTTTCCTTCTATAATTTATAACCTATGTAACACAATTATCCTACTTCTGTTTATTTATATGCTCAAAAATACAGGGTCAAAATACATTTTGGTAGACACTTAGATGAGAGTAAAGGCAGCCTGGAGCGTTTTAGGCATCTCAGAGAATAGCATCTTGGGGTAAACTCTAGGGACAGTGGCTTTTTCAACAGTTACAACAATGCCCTTGGTCTCTGGATGTATTGAGACTTTATCAGGCAAAATTCAAGACACTTACCTGGCAAGGCAGGTAAAACAAAAATAAAGGACAATCTATTTTGCCTTAAATATTAAAAAATATTTCAAAGTGAGTGCATTTCTGAGAGGCTTGTCCTTCATGGTTTAAGTAAAGCACTTTTGGCATTTCATTAATTCCAGCCTAAGCAGCTTAACTTGCTGATTTTGTTGATTTCTTTTTCCAGTAGTCAAACATTTCCTTTGGCTACATTTCTTAAAGCAGATTGCAACAGGGTCGAATACAGACAAGACTGCACAACACGGATTTCAGAATCTGTGCTGGCTGGACACAGATGTCAAGTCTGGGAAAGATCCTTTGAGGTGAACTAAGCTATTGAAGGCTATTAAACTGAAGCAAACTGATGCTGATATTTCATGTACAACTTTGGAAGGGCCAAGGGAAAATGTTCTATTCCAAGAGAGGATACATCGGTTTAACACAGAAGCTCAAATATCAGTCCTATGAAGGGAGTGGAGTTGTCAACAAGTTGCATTTTCCAATTCTGTTCAGAGTGAGCTGAGACCAGTGGTCCAGCAGTAACAGAACTTGTCATTAGGGTCTAAAGAAGCACCACATTAAAAAAAGGTGCTGTCCAACTCTGATTTTGCCAGCCCATTAGTCCCTTCCTTCCTTTCATTCTCCCTGCTGCTTTAGCCCGTGGAGAATCAGCTCAGGCATTAATGCTACTGTGGTATCTTCTACTTGGGTTCTCAGTAGGCAACAGCAGGCGCTATTCTCTGGGAAGCAAAATTTGCTTTCAGTCCAGAGATGCACCTTTCACTGTGGCTTCTTGAAACATCAGATCCTCAAAACTCTGAACGGAGCAGGAGAGGGAGCTGCCTCTTTGTTTTCCTCCTTGAGACCCAACCAGAAAGAATACTGCCTTAGCTTCTGACTACCTTCCCAGTTTCCTACTTTGAGCCCTCCTAGGATGTACGCCAAAGTCAAGGCCATGTCAAACTAATTTGGAACTAATTAGGTGGATAACCTTGGGCCACTTAACCTATCTTGAATCTCAGCTTCCTCATCTGTAAGATGGTATAACAGTAGTACCTACTTTGCGAACTTGCTCTGAGGATTCCATGAGTTAAGTAAAGCATTTAACACCATTATAACAACATTAACAAACATTTATCTCATGATAGGCACAAGTATACATTAGTTACATGTAAGCTTTTCACATTGTTTACATGTACCTGTGAGCTATTAATAATAATAATAATAATGTTATTATTCTCAGAGGTTAAGAAACTGTGCCTGAGGTCCTACTGTGAATAGGTGATGGGGCAGGATTCTGCTGAAGTATTTAATAAAGATTCGATATTACTACCACCAATGTTTCTGCTAATGATCAAAATATGATTTCCTATACTTGAAGGGGTTCAGAGGCCAAAATTAAGGTCAGATCTTTAGGAAGACAGTCATTAGATCCTAACATAGAGGGAAGCAGATGCCTCCACTGATTTATAGAAGGATCCTGAAACTGAAAGCAAACACTGGCCTTCAACTCAGTGAGTGAAAAGCTGTGGCCTGATGCTTATCCACTGTTGTACTTGGGGCTGGGCATGTGCCTGTGAATAGATCTTGAAGAAGAACCTGCTGGAAGGAAAGGGCATTTATCTGGAGGAAAAACAATTCACAGGGTGTTCCTATGAGGATAATAATGCAAAGGCCTTTTGTCACCTGAGCAAAACCAGTTTTTATTTTCTCCCCAAACAACTTCTTCTGGCTCATCACGGTCACTGGTCAGAGTGATGGGGAGGCTGGGGGATATCCAGGAAGTTCTAAGGAGTTGTTGCCTTATGTCACCAAAGCTCTGAAGCCTTGTTTGTCCCTTTAACAGCCTGTGATATTTTTAGACTTTGAATACAATCCAGTGGCAGTCACACTGCTCTCCAGTTAGAGTTGTGGGAAGCTGTCCCATGCCCAGCTGCCCCCAATTCCCCCTACAGAACAAAGGATCCATGCTCTATAATTATACCAGGAAGAGCTAATAAAAGCCTTCCATACAAACCTCAAAATTCAATTAGTCCTGCATTTGTGAGCCTGACCTCGAAGACAGATAAAGGCTTAGCTTCTGATCAGTACAACAGTTTCAGCTCAGTGGAGCCGACTGCTCCCAAATCAGATTCCCTTTCCTCTTCATGTGCTAAGACTGCCACATCACTGGTTGTTTATAAAGTATCGCCTGGTTGGAAAATTCAGAGTGTCTTGCTTTTGAATTTCACTGGGTTGTTGAGTGATACTTATCCTGGCCAAAGGATTAGAATTAGTCCCTTTAGTTACTTGAGCATAGAGAGGACACTTTTCCTGGGGGCGGAGAGGACGCATAGCACACAGCTTGTGGGATCTTAGTTCCCTAATCAGGGATTGAACCTGTCACTGAACTAGCAAGGAAGTCCTCGAGAAGACACTTTTATAATACCCTGCTCTCAATACTTAAATGGAAGTAACTGGTGGGAAGGTGACCCCAAGAGTTACTAAGTCTTAAGTCATATCCACAGGAGAGGTGGGTTAGTGGTTCTCCCCTCCTATAATAACTGCATAGTTTTTTCTTACTGTCAGTTCCATGTCCTCTTCATCTTTTTCCTTTGTGGGCTTCTCTGGTTCTTCTTGCTCCTTCTCTTGGAGGTGGATTTCCTGGGCCTGAGTCATATAGGGCATGTCATCTTTGTTCTTGAACTCCAAGCTGAGAATTGAAGGAGGAAGTAGAATTCCCAGAATTACCTAAAGCAATAATAATGATAATAATAATAATCACATTTAAAGGATTAAGATAAGGGTGGTTGCTTAGAATCAGAACACCTGGGGTGTGGGGTCTGTGTTTGTGTGCATGTGTGGGTGTAGGAGTGTTGGGTGTGCCCAGAGTGAGGACCTGCATATCTGAATAAATAAGCCCATTCATGCTAAGAGAGTTCTTTCTGCCCACGTGACTGGGAGCTGTTAACTCACAGTAGCTCAGTCTGATTTTGGCAAAACAAAGCATCTTATTCAAATACATCTTACCCAATTAACACCTACTTTGCACAGAGGAAACTGAGGAAAAAGACCCTACCCAAGGCAAATATAGGAAAAAATTCAGATTCCCAGTTAGTAGCGTGATAGCACTTAGCTCTGTGAAATCAATTCATGTTTATGTCCACTGGCGTTTATTTACTAATATGCCAAGTGGAATTGATTATGTAGCTATCATCTGGTTATCTCTGTAAAAAATACTGTCCTAAGTTGACCTCAAGAAAATCTGTTTAAGAAAACATGTTATTCATTTTAGCATCCCTCAGCATTTCGTACTATCCAGCAGTAACACACACACACACACACACACACACACGGGCTCTGTATCACTATGAGAAGCCCCCTGCACCACGCCCCAGGAGGCCCAGCACTGTGTTTCACTACCAAGCACATGAGAGATCCAGAACCTCATTGTTTCCCGGGACCAAGTTTCTGACACCTGATTTGTGCTTCCTAAATCTTCTCCCATCTCTTCCCTCAATCCCAAAATGGTTTATGTACAAGCTTCTGAGTACAACCCTCCTTGAAGAAAGTGTACCAACATGACGGGCTAAGAGAGGTCATGAAGGGCAAGTAAAAATGATTTTCAAGTAAGGAGGCAAGGACAGCCTGTGCTTCAGTGCCCAGGGACTTGAGAGCAGCTAAGGGAAAGGGGAGAGTGGTGACCCTGCCTCAGGGTGCCTGGCAGGCCTGGGAAGGCTCAGATGGCAGGCCTGGCAGCCTTCAGGGGACATGACACCCTGTCCTCAGAGCTGAGAGCCAGTTTTGGCATTGTTTGTAGTGTGGTGCTGGAATGCCCATGACCCACTTCATGGAACCCTTCTGTGACTCTGGGCCAAGATCCCACAGACAGGGTGGGGTGGGGGAGAGGTGCTGGTTCTATCAGGGTGGTGTCAGCAGATTGCTCTGGTTTGGTGGCCCTTTTGTTTTGGGCTGACCTCAGAGTCACCTAGATCAGGTTGTTCTAGGTAAATATAAGCCTGGCTGGTTTCAGTTGCAACAGCTACAAACTAAACAAATAAAGCATTTTAAACATTCTTTCAATCTCCTCCTTTCCCCATTTTGTCTTTTAAAAAACTCTTTCAGTTTAATGTTTTCCTTGTAAAACACAGAAGAAAACATAAAAAAATCAAAAGCCATTGATTATCCTATTTCTTGTATTTTCAACCCCAGGAATAAGCACTACAAAAAGTTTGCTGTGTATCCTTTTTGTTTTTTTAAAATATGAAGTTATATGGATAGAACTATACATGTACATGCACTTTAAAAAACAACAAAATATGGTCTCAGGCTACATATTGGTCTGCAACTTGTTTTTCTTCACTGAAGAATAGATCAGGATTATCTGGCAGCATCTTTACATATAAATCTATCTCATTTTTATTTCATTTAAAAAATTTCTTAAATTTAGCTGATAGGAGCCAGTGTCTCTTTATGACATGGTGCCAAGGGAGAGCCAAGGTGTTCAGGCTTGCATGGAGGTAAAAGGTTGTCCAGGTAAGTGTCTCCTGGTGTAGCATGGCTTGTGACAGAGTAAATGGTACCTTCTATGGTACCAGTGTGTGATTGTCACCTGTGGGTCTTCTGAGAAATATTACTGTCTATGCATAACATCTCTAGAGGCTCTTTTTTTTTGTTTTTTCCTCTTGGTCTGGCCACACGGCAGGTGGGATCTTAGTTTTCCAACAAGGGATCAAACCTGTGCCCTCTGCAGTGGAAGCATGGAGTCCTAACCACTGGACTGGCAGGAAGTCCTACCTAGATGTTCTGATTTAGCAGAATTTGGGGTTGGCCCTCATTTCCATACTTTACAAAAGCCCAATTATACAGAAGATTCTGATGCATAGGTGGGGCTTAGAAGTCCCCTCCTGAGTTAAGAGGACACCTACTACCACTGCAGATTTGGCTTGGAAAACTCCCACTAACCCCTGGGCCTCATAGCCGACAGAGCCTTCTGGGAGCACTGACCTTGAGGCCTGAGTTCTTGCGCATCCGGAGCCGACCCATCCACATGTCTGTGAGCAACATCTGGCTGCACGTGTGCGCGATGAAGTCACGGTGCTTGGCAGCTACCGCAAGCTGCAGGCACGTGGCATTGCTCCAGTTCTTCAGTTCATACGTCAGCAGTTTCATGGCCAGCTGCTCATCCTGCTTGTAGGACTGGTCCAGGAGCTCCACGGCCAGCTGGCCAAAGTCCCTGAAAGAGAGAGCATAAGGAGCTGTCTTTTGGCGATCTTGGAGACTTAGATGATGAAAGTGGCAACCCAATGACCAAGCCATGTGTGGTTTAGTTGTTCCTTATGGGGTCTAGTCTATTCATTCATTCACCCAGCCAACACCATTAAGCATCTACTGTGTGCCAGATATGGAGTTTAGAAATGGGGGTGTAAGTCAAATTAGTCATGATCCCTGCACTCAGGGCCCCAGATTCAAGGCATACGGATGGGTGAGGCAGATCCACAAATCAGAGTACAGTGTATCTTCTTAAATGCAACAGACCTCAGTTCATAGTTAAGCCTTGTTAACCACAAGTGTGTGATCTTGGGCGAGTTACATAAATTCTCAGTCTCATTTTCTGTAGGTGTAAAGTATGTATTTTAAGGGGACTTACCTCTTGGGGCAGTTGAGAGGATGAAATGAAATCTATGCATCTGTGTGTACCTCTGTATCTAGCACTGTGTACCACAGATGTTAACTGTCTGTGTCCATCTTCTGTGTGCACCATTGGGTTGATACTGCCTCCTCTTAAAGTACTGGGTAGCTCAGACAACCAGTATTTGGGGCCCATCTTCCCTTCTCTTCCCCTGACCACCCCATTTGCGGGACTGTCCAACCTGGAGTTGTGGTTCAGCTCCTGAGAGATGTCATCTACCATGTCGTTCTCAGAAGCCTCGTGGGCCATGGCTTTGCAGAGCTTACAGGCCACCAGGGCCTTGGCCATGGCCTCCTCGCCATGCTGCCAGAAGAACAGGGCCATCTTCTGCCGCTTCATCAGGACGGCCCACACCATCAGTTCATGAAAAGGGAAAGGGAAGTGGTTGATCTCAGGGTCATCCAAGTCAATGTCCACCTCTTCTTCACGCTTCTTGGTTGTCTTTCTTCCTCGCCTCAAGGGAACATCATCCTGTAATTTCAGGGAAAAAGCATAGAGATGAAGTTAGAAATGAATCCAATCAATTCAGTAAATAGTTCCTGTGTATCTGCTACTAGCCCAGCCCTGGGATAGATACAGAAAGAAATGAACTATCCTAGCTTCTATTCTAAAAGAACTCACAAGTTCATGCATGCCTAACTTTAAAACAAGCTATAATAAATGCAGAAGCACAGTCCTATGAGAACATGTCAGTGTTAGACTTTAATTTTAAACAATGTCAATGGACTTTTTAAAAGACAAAACAAAACTTTCATCTATTCTTTTCCTCTACACGTAGGGTCATTTTTACCTCGTGATGGACAGCATTACCCTTTCTGCTGAAAGGACAAGGACATCCTATACTTGCAATTGGATATAGGATAATAACCACATGAACAGAAGATGGGAGACAGATACTCTGTCTCGAGTTTCTGCATACTTCATTAGATGCATTTGTGAAGAATTTCTGGCCTTTGGGTCTGTTGCCATTTGTAAGCACCCATGAGTAGATTTCACTTACTGGAACCTATATGCTTTCTTGGTTTTCAAGTTAGTATTTCAAATATGATTTATTTTTGTTTGCAATGCTAATATAACCTCATGATAGAATTTTCAAACCTACTGTGACCTACCCCCTTGTCACTGGGAAAAATGTAACTTCCTTATTTTAGAATCATGTACTAAGTCCTACCACTGGAATGAACATATATATATTTAAAACTTCTAATAAAGAGAATAAAAAATTGGCACTAATAATTTGAACAAACACTTACCTCCATTCCCAACAGTTTCAAGGCTTTGGGCTGTTAAAAAAATTTTATGCACAAAGTTAGATCTTTCTTTATAGAGGTAAGAAAAGAATCCTAATGTATCTTAAACAGGTAATGGAACAAATCTATTGTACTGTATAGCATTTATTCATTTCACTAAATAAAACACCACAGGGGAAGCTCTTTATGGAAATTCTAAGAGAATTACAAATTTAGTGACTTTGGTGAATTACAGAAAATTAGGAAACTAGAGAGGTATAATGAGATTGCCTAAAGGGTAGACCCTGCAGGTTTATAATCTCTTTTATAAACCAAGATTTTTTCCATCTTTCTAAAACCATCCTGGTTGGTCGACATCTTCTAGACATCAAGCACTTGAGTGAACAATGAGACTTTCAATCAAATGATGAGGTGTTCCTCAAACCTCTGAAAGACCGCTGTAATATGGAGACTTGGGGTATTATTCAGAAATATAATATGTTGAGATGATTCATGCTGGCTATCTCTCTTTGCTGCTGACCAGTAGAGCAAGGGTGAATGGGGCCAGAGGGACATTTGTTGAGGTCAAAGGGCACTCAGTGGCATGGTAAGTGTAAGCACACACAGCAGCACCGCTGGTCACACTGGGAATGTGCACAACACGTGCAGACCAAGGTGGAAGGGACGGCGTCTCAGCAAATTATAGAGCTAAATAGAACTCACATAGATAAAAACTGCTGGGGGGAGTCCTCAATAATTGTAAAGGTATGGATAGATCCCAAGACCAAAAATCTTGAACGCTGATAAAGTAGATAAGATTGTGCTGTGTGCTGTGCTTAGTCACTCAGTTGTATCCGACTCTTTGTGACCCCGTGGACTGTAGCCTGCCAGGCTCCTCTGTCCATGGGGATTCTCCAGGCAAGAATAGTGGAGTGGATTGCTGTGCCCCGCTCCAGGGGATCTTCTCAACCCAGGGATCGAGTCCAGGTCTCCCACACTGCAGATGGATTCTTTACTGTCTGATTATTTGAATATAATTACTATTCTCCAATCATTAAGGTTTACTTTTTTAAATGAAAAAACTACTTTTTTTTTTAATGTACCAAAAGACTTATTTAGAAGTTGAGCATGTCATCTCAATTCACAGCATGTATAAAAGCTAAAAAAGTTCACTTTCAATGCCAGTTTCTGATTTGAATTGGATCTAGTGAGAAAAAGAAAGAGTGTAACACTCAGTACATTTTTTTTATTTTTTAAACAGATTTGATGGCAGAGGGAAGAAGAGGCAGGACAGCTGCCTTCTTATCTGATTTCCCCCTTGCAGACAAGGAAGCAGCCACACTCCAAATCTACTGCATCCTAGACCTCCCCAGAAGCCAGGAAATGGAATTGGAGCCAGCCTCACCCTTTTTGGGCCAAAGAGATTGTGGTAGAGCGTCCGGAAGCGCTTGCGCGTGTAGTTGCAGCGATAAGCCCCTCCCATCAGGTACTCGATCACCAGGCCAATATCGATCAGGCTGATTCTGTAGTCTGGGGGCAGGTTCCCCTACCAGGGAAGAATGGCACACACACACATCCAAGAGACAAGGGGGTTTACTAGGGATTCTACTCCGTGTGTTCTGTAACTATTTTAGACTAAAATAATAATAATAATTAAAAAGAAACATATTAATGTATTATTATGCTGGTTAATCAATTCACCTTAAAATAGATCCAACCGAAACCTGGATATTCTCGCTTGGAAAGAAGACATAAGTTAAATAAGAAGATGCAGTAATCGTCGGCAATAACAGAAAATCAAAATATTTATTCAAGTCTTCAGCTGGGGAGAAAAAAACACCAGTGTAGCAGAAAGAAACACAAATGGCAAATTCTACCACTCCCAGCCACTAAGGAACTAGGTTCCCAGATGCTCCCCCAGACCCCTTCACTGCTCTGCCTCGGACCCAGGCCTGTTACTGGCCTCTTGCTGATCATTTATTTCTTCACACTCACTAAGTGAAGACTCCTTCCAGAAAGTAGTTGTTATTACCAGGGACTGCATCAGGTGAAATATGCTGAGAGCTTGAATATCCTTTATACAAAACTTCTATTAACAATTTTTTAAAAATTGGCACCTTTTTAATAAAAGGGGAGCATGATGGATGTTATGACAAAGACTTTTATGAACATCACTTCTGTTTAAAGAAGAAAGAAGGGTGAAATAAGAGAAGTTTTATCAATAGAATATTTATTTCTCCAAAATTAAAGAGGTTTTTCATATTTTCTTTCAGAGAATAGTGCTTCTTAAAGATCTAGAGCGACAGTGTAAGTTTAATGTTATACATATAGGTGCAAAAACAGAAGAGTTATTATTATCTCCTCATTATTGGTTTCTACTTCAAAAGGGACCTCTGTGTAGCCTGAGGAAAATCTTTGCTTTGTTAGGTGATGGAAGAATTCGCTGTTTGTGGGAAATGCTGAGCTCACAGTGAGTTCCAAAGGGTACAGCTGATCAAATCTCACTATCTGAAAGGTTTAGTTCCCTGGTGCAGAAGTGTGCTCTGTACCATGAATGGTAGAGGTGCCCCATGTGTAGGGAGCCTGGCACACTGTATTCTCAGATTTATTTTGGAGGGGCCGGAAGACCGCATCCACTTTGGGATTTGTCTTTAATGGAGGGTGCATTCAGGATGCTATGTGAAGTTCCTGCTGCTTCATGGAAATGGCTCATACCAGTAGTGGTGGTTTTCTAGCCTTGTGGCATCTGAGCCACCTGGCGAATGCGGTGACACTGCAAAGGTCTGGACCCTGTCTTGCTTCAAGTATGAGATGCATGCGCTTTATGAGCTGCCCGGGTGATTCTGAGTCTACTACATAAAGTTCAGATGCGGTTACATAGCAGCATTGGGAAATTCAAAGTGTACGAAGATAATCATTGTCACTAGGGAATTAGCTTATGAAGGCGGGTCTCAGTTATCCTTACTGAGCTTTCCTATGGGCAAGAGCAATCATCTGAAAGGGATTCAGAATCAGAGGTGGCCAACTGTATCCTACCATCAAACTTATAACTTCCTACTTTTAATTGTCTTATTTATCTTCACATTCCCAATGCCTGGTGTATGGTAGGCATTCAAGATATTTTTGGGGAGGAGGGGTAAAAACGTGAATAAGTAAAACATTGAAATTAATCAATGTATTTGGGATCAAGTCTCAATTTGGGGTTCTTCAGTATTATATTCTCAGTAACATTCCCACCCAGTCATTCCTGGGTGGGAAAGCTCTAGCTATCCTCAGGCTATCAAGAAAGACCAAATCATCCGGTTCCTTTAAAACAGAACTTAGGGAAAGATTTAAGATAGTAACTTTTCATGTATTGTCCTTTCCATAAGTGCTAAACTGAATTTAAGGATGTTACCTGTGCAACCTTTTTTATCCATTATTTTGGGCAGGTTAACAAGATTGCAGTTTCCATATTGTCTGGCTCTTACTGGACAGTCATGCGAGGCTATTATTAGCAGCCCCAGAGCTGCTTTGGGCATGTGTGGGTCAGCCTCATCTCCTGTGCATTTGGCTGCTACAAGGGTGACTTGCAGAGGAGGCTCACCCCATCTGTGCTTTTTTCCTTGGCACTGTGAGGCTGGCAGGGGAAAGAGCACTGGCTGCGTGTCAACTGCTCTGAATTCTGTCCATCCTTCACAAATCATCCACTTTCCCTCAAGGCCTCAGTTTTCTTCCCAGTAAAAGAGGCTGAACTCCATGTGCTTTATGGTCTGTAATGCCCAAGTGCCCGGTTTCAGGACCTCCCGCCACCCCCGCCCCACCACAACAAAGGTTTACTGTAATGCGACTGAACAACAATCATAGTGAGTCTATGAATTTGTGCCTATTTTTAAACTTTGTAACAATTTTCTAAATTTAAAATGTGAGTAATAGTGAGCCTACTACCTATATATTTTCTTTTGAGAAACCATGTGTGAACATCAGTTTGAATTCTAAGAACAAGACTCAATATTGCCTGAAGACCAATATTGAATGATGATATTTACGCTTTTGAGATTTAAGAGTGGGTTGTCAGGAAAGAGATAATAGTAAAATTCAAAATAAATAAAAAATTTTAAGGGGCAACGTTGTTTTGCAAATGTTCTATAAACATTGGTGATTTTTGCAGAATTTTATGCAAATTCATACAGGGCTGATAGGTTTACTTACTACCAAAATAGGTGATGGAATATACTTTTCCTAAAGACTTCTTATATAAAGCTTGATTATTTCAGAGTGATTTTCGTATAGTCTGGTCTGAAGCAGGAGAAAAGATTCTGTGACTATTCTGGGTTACTGAGCTTTGAGTGATGGCCTGAAAGGAACTAGCCTGAATTCTGTTTGACCGCAAGAAGGCGATGGTCACCTAACCCAAGGCAATGAGGGGTCTCTCTGTACTTCGTTCAGTTTGTGCTCTGAAAACAGGCAATGTGGACACAGTTCCTTCAAGGTTCTATTTCTAAAGGTTCAGTTGTTTGATGACTACCTGGCAGGCTGCTCTTATATCTCTGCTGCCAGGTCACTGGGCAAAGACCTGTCCAGAGCTTGCAGAGTTGAGGCAGTTTCCAATAATCCCTGGAATTTGGTTAGTAGAGATAGAGGCTTAGAGAAAAGGGAGGGTAAATGGTTACGTAGGGATGCGGTTGTACTCATAACATCCACTTCCTTTTTGAAAAAAAGAAAAAATGCCACCTTGTATTCCACAGGTAATGTCCAAAAACCTCTGGAGGAGTCTTCCTTTGCTCGGTTCCTTTTCAAACA
Source organism: Bubalus kerabau (assembly GCF_029407905.1). Lineage (NCBI taxonomy): Eukaryota > Metazoa > Chordata > Mammalia > Artiodactyla > Bovidae > Bubalus > Bubalus kerabau. The sequence goes on from NC_073627.1 coordinate 112,157,736, forward strand.
GGAAGTCGATATACTGGAGTAATATTCATTCTACCTGCTGTTTCTGTTATTCCTTGCTCCCCCTTTATGGTAATTACTTTGATAACTGGTAAAACCTGAACACTTATTTCCCATTTCATGCCTTAACAACACATAGCAAGCCACGGGATTCAAATAATTTGATCCAGAGAGTAAAATAGAGAGGTTTTGATTCATGGATAGGTAAATTTGACAACTTGAAAATGTTGTCTTTTTTCATGCCATGAGCCACGACTCTGAAGCTAAATTTTAATCCGTGCCATGCCTAAGGATGTCTTTTAATTAAAAGAATAATTTGAATTCATTTATTAGATATGCTTTTATAAATGCACTCTGCTTTTCAGATGTCAATTATGATATCACTATCAGATTTCAGCTGTTTAGGAAACTTTTTTTCTTTGAAACTCATAACAAGCCTTCAAAGAAGACTGTTTCCTTCTGATATATGCAAGGTATAAAATGATAGCTGCTTGTCAGCTTTACTAAGGGAGAATGGGGAAAAGACCATCCTGGTGAAAATTCATGGGAAAAGAGGACACTCCCTCAATGTGTGGCATGGCAGTAGACTGGGCAACCGTTCTTTTAAAAATTAAGAATGCTTTGGTAAATTTGCATAAATTTAGCAGATGGAGTTATGAAAACGTCCTTTCTTTACCACAGTGTGTCTGAAATGCTTTTGCTTTAAAATCCTGCAAAGCGCTGGGTCTTGATTCCCATGTAGATGAATTTTATTATCACAATTTCACCTCTCTTCCTATATAATGTTCAAATATCACCCTTCTTTATGGGGAGGGATAATTCAGGTAATCTGAAGTATTAGTACATTTAATTTAAGAAAGAAAAACTACCTTTAAAACATACAGAGGCACAAATTGAGCAGACAGCTACTAAAATGCAAGTTAGATTTCATGGAAAAGCAGACAGACTCAGGCCACTCTGGTTTAATATGAAAGCATTGACACATCCAATGGATTATGCACAAAAATGGCTCAGGGAACTGGGTTGGCTGGTATCATTTTAAATTTCTGGTTGATGTGGAATACTAACTCTATTTCACTACTCTTAGATTGCTCTCTTGATAGAAGTAATTTGAGATTTTGCAACTAGCTTCAAATTCGCCACATTCAATTCTGTTGATTTCAAAGGATACTTGGACTTGGAGATATCCTGGTTAACTTAGTGATGATATGATAATTCCTAAATGTATTCTCTGGGTTCATAAGTGTTATTTACATTTAATAGACAGATTATCAAACATTATGTGTAAGATCTGGGCTGTGTTTCTAACTTTTGAACAGCATTCATTTTGTACTTATCACTGATTAATTTTTTGTCCTAATAGATTAAATCAACTAATATGTACATAAAGTCCTATAATTGTAAAGCACACGCATATGCTAATTATTATGATCCTTAATTTTGAAAATTGTTTGAACTGATCAAGATTTTCTTAGCATTTTAAACCTCGTCTTTGTAGATTTTGCATATCTTATTGGCATACATTTCTGGAAGTCATCTGAAACCTTCTGAAGAAGATGTGCACCAATATTAATTTCTTTCTCATTCACTTCTTAAAAAAAACACAAACAGAAAAACCTCATTTTTAGCTCCTTTCACCCATAGAATGTAGACACTGCCAGCTCCTTTGACTACCGTTGTGATTCTTGCTCTCCAGTAGTCAGACACTCACCTTTATCATAGAAATAAATGGAGTCTGCATTTCCTGCCCCTATTTCTTCCCAAGAGAAGAAACTAGACAAAGGCTTTCATTTCTCCCAGCCACACTGGCAGTCTCTTTTTCTCAAGAAAAATTGTTCCTAAGTAAGTTCAGTACTATCCTGAGTGATCTGTTATCATTTTTTCCCCATTACTAAATTAGTAAATAAACGAATCCTTATATAACTATATTCTTGCTCTGGTATTAGGATCACATTTGAAAGAGAAATAAAACTGCTCTTAACTGATAGTCCTTCCTCCCAAATTCTTATCATCCTGTCCTTTCTAGTGAGTTTATATTATTTTTGAGGTACACCTTTAGCTAAGAAGTTAAATAAAACCATACTTTAAAATTAAACACTCTACATGTCTTCTACTAAATGTAAGCAAATATAAGAGGCAGTTAATAGGGTTTCAGAAAAAAGAAAGAGGAAGAGAACCTATTAGGATAGGTTTTGATCATTTAGATTCAGTAGAACCTAACTGTAAAAATCTCTGAAAATCAAGCAAGACACTGAGAAACTGGGCGATGGAGGCACATGAGCAACTCTGAAGGCCTGGACTGGCCAGTGACTGGGACAGAAGGACTAATGCACAGCTGTCTCTTCAGAGAGCCTCATAATTCCTTCAGGACACAGACTAGAGTAAGCTAAGGGGGATATTTTACGTTTTATAATTTCAGAAAAACTAAAACATTTTATTGAGCATGAGCAACAAGTACCTTGACAAAGAATACATGCTGGGTGTGTACACCATATCTTCTGAGATACTTCCCTCTGTTTAGTTTCCAGGCAATTTTAAGCCAAGATAAATTAAACTAAATAGGAAGACTTGAGGAAAAGAGAAATGGGTTTGTTGAGGACAGGTACGCTTATGGCTTGAAATGGGGCAAGCCATGGAAAGGTGTGATCTTGGTAAAATGTACAGATGGCACAGCCTCTATTTCCCTTGCTTTGAAGGAACTACAGGCTTCACTCACTCGCACAGATGGGAAATTTTTCAGTAGGATTGTGTGGAGGTGAGAGGAAAGTTTCTAAGGGCCATCAGAAGAAGGCTTTTTGTACCCTTTACTCATTACCAGCAAAGTCCAACTGGTTAGTAGTATATTATAAGTAGCCCCAGGGCCTTTGCTTGGCCTTTCAAAGGAAAAATTAGTAAGTGACTACAGGACACCTAAAGGGTAGTTCTAGTTTATGACTTCCTATGAGATGAAGGAGTGGTACTCTTATTTTTTAACCTCACTTTATAGATTTTTCTGAGTATGTCCTATGGACTTGGCAAAGAATTGTGACCAACTGGTAGGTGGGTATACGTGTGTGTGCGCGTCTGTGCATGTATATGGGGTAGGGGAAGTCCCACCGCCTATTTTTAACTTTTGGAATGAAACGTCATTTCTGGGAACTCGGCCAAGGGTTCAGAATTGAAGCTCCCTTGGAAAGAGTTTGTACAGGGCAAAAGAACAACCACCTGGTTAGGATTAAATGTAACCTCCCTATGCCTCATTTTTTTCATCTATAAATGGGGATAACACTATATAATAAAAATAATAATAGTAAAATAATTACTTTCATATAATTTTTGTGAAGATGAAGTAAGATAAGACACATAGAAAGCTCAGATTAATGTCACACACTTAGTCATCACTAAACCTTAGGTACCATTTTACTTTGCCCGACTCTTTGCGACACCATGGACTATAGCCTATCAGGCTTCTCCATCCATGGGATTTTCCAGGCAAGAGTACTGGAGTGGGTTGCCATTTCCTTCTCCAATTAATAATAATAATAATGATTATTAAAGGATTTGAGTTCTAATTGTAGCTCCTTACTAACCACTCAAAATAGTTCTCACCTCCTTGTGTTTCAACCTCATTTCTAAATTGGGAATAAACCTACTAGACCCAAACCAATTGACTTTCCCCCACCCCCATCAAACTGGATGATGAATGTGAAAAAATATATTAGAGAAAATAAAGTGTTAACAGAATGGAATGTATATTTGTGTTGTAGTCTCTGTTTTTCTGAGACTTTTTGAGCTATGCTTATGCTCTGTGTCATACTAAGAAGTGGCAGTGATACACTGTATCAGGAGCTAATAAATAAATAAGCCTTTCATGGTCGGTTGGATGGCATGGAAATGAGCTCCCCAAACGTGAGGAGCACATGGGAAAATACAGGTAATGGCATAAATCCACACAGCATGGGGGAAAGCCTAGAGTTCCACTATCCCAAAGCATTATGTCCAATGAAAGCATCTAAAATCACAGAGACTGGCAATAAAACTGCAGCTGCATCAGAAGCAGAGATGTCTCAGAGTTAAAAGACAAACGCGCACACCATGTCCAGAAATGAGGGGGTTCTGACAGGGACAGGAATACTCCGGCAGCTCATGCAAAACAGGCACTTTCTAATCACAGGAAGCAGTCAAGACAGAGCCTCCGACCTGCAGTCCAGAGGGTTCTTACCTTTTTGACATCCCTGACCAAGTGGTACAATGTGTTTGAGGGCCCATGTCTCTGAAAACAATAAAGAAGAATCAAATGGTTTTGCTAGTCAGGGGCTCTCGTTGGCAAGGAAAGAAGGATCTGGAGGGAAGGGTTTCGGCTGGTGGAGGGGCAGTTCATCAAGATGAACCTTGTTCTAGTTGCTCAGTTGTACCTGTCTTTTCTAAACAAACACAGGGGCAGGTTTTTGGATTGTGGCTCCTCAAGAAAAAGCATTTGAGGTTCTAGGTTCAAACTTTGCAAAACAGGCCATCAACTCTGATGACAGCTGGGTCAAAACATCATTCAAGAGGCTAGTTGTGGAGCAGGGAGAGACACAAGGGCCAATTTAGTGCTTTAGAATTACACTTTGGCACACTGCCAACTGCAACTTGTTTATTACACATAATGAATGAGAAACTGGCTAAAGCAGGGCTTGGCAGACTTTTTCTGTAAACAGCCAGATGGTTAATCTCTTAGACTTCGTGGGCCATACAGTCTTCATCCCAACATTCAACTCTGCCATTGTGCAAAAAAAAAAAAATGTTTGTTTGCTTAAGGTAAGACTGAAGTAAGTGGTTTGCTATCCTCTTGTCTTTCAGGATAGGAATTCCAGATGAAATAGAGGGTGCCTAGTTATATCTGAATTCCAGATAGACAATGAATAATTTCTTTTTATTTGTTTTAACTTTCATTCATATTATTAATTTTTAATGTTGCACTGTTTTTTCTTTGTCATATTGATGGTCTGTTTGGTAGTTCTCTTTTGTATGCATGTATTTTTTATGTATCAAATTAAAAGTTTTAAATGTAACTACATCTCTTAATCTTTTGATTTACAACTTCTTTTGTTTTTATGTTTTCTCATCTTTTCCTTTTTAAATAGAGGTATAACTGGCATATAACATATTAGTTTCAGGCATACAATGTAAATGATTTGTTATTTGCATATGTGGTAAAATGATCATTACAGTGTTTCTTTAGTATCTGTCGCCATACATAATTCCCAATTTTTTTCTTGTACTAAGGACCATAAAGATCTACTCTCTTAGCAACTTTCAAATATGCAATATAATATTACTAACTATAGTCACTGTGTTGTACATTACATTATCATGACTTACTTTATAAATAAATTTGGAACTGTGTACATTTTGACCGATAACAATGAATAATTTTGAGTATGTCTCATGCAATAATTGAGACATACTAAAAATTATTTGTTGTTTTTCTTAAATTCACATCTAACTGGGAATTCTATATTTTTATTTGCTAAATCTGGTGACTGTGTTGGAAGATCTTGAACAGTGATGGTAAATCCTTAAGCACTGTTGGAACACATTCAAGTATTCAAGACAATCCCTGTGTACTGCCTCAACTACTGGCCCCTTCAGGCAGACATACTCATCAGAACTCTTTTTCCACTGAGGAATGCAGTATTCTGTAGGGATTAAACCTTCAAACTTTGGAGTCAGAATGCTTGTCTCCAAATCTGGCCCTGCCGCTTACCGGCTGTGACCATGGACAAACTGCTTAACTGTGTCTCAGTCTTATTATCTCTAAAGTGAGTATAATAATACCACTTATCTGGTAGGGTTTTTGTTAGGACTAAATGATGAAGTGTTTATAAGTGTTTCTATAACTATAGCACTCAATAAATGTTAGCTATTCTTTCACTGAGGCTATCCATTGTCCCATAATCCTTTTCAACAGAGTACTCCAGGGATAGTTGATTACCATTGACTGGAGTGATGAAATCTCTTGGCCTTTCTTGATCTATAACTTTCCTACTTCCTTCTTTCCAGTAGTTGAAATAAATCACCCTACTCCCTTGATTCTCTATTCATATGAGGGTCATTCAATTCTGTATTTTAATTTATTAAAAACCCCATTATTCTTTCCTCCCCAATTTTACTGACATGTAACATTGTGTAGCAGAGACATTACTTTGCCAACAAAGGTCCGTCTAGTCAAGGCTGTGGTTTTTCCAGTGGTCATGTATGGATGTGAGAGTTGGACTGTGAAGAAAGCTGAGCGCCGAAGAATTGATGCTTTTGAACTGTGGTGTTGGAGAAGACTCTTGAGAGTCCCTTGGACTGCAAGGAGATCCACCAGTCCATTCTGAAGGAGATCAGCCCTGGGATTTCTTTGGAAGGACTGATGCTAAAGCTGAAACTCCAGTACTTTGGCCACCTCATGCGAAGAGTTGACTCATTGGAAAAGATTCTGATGCTGGGAGGGATGGGGGGCAGGAGGAGAAGGGGACGACAGAGGATGAGATGGCTGGATGGCATCACCGACTCGATGGACCTGAGTCTGAGTGAACTCCGGGAGTTGGTGATTGACAGGGAGGCCTGGCGTGCTGTAATTCATGGGGTCGCAAAGGGTCGGACACGACTGAGCGACTGAACTGAACTGAACTGAACATTGTGTAAATTTAAGGTGTACAATGTGATAATTTGATGCTCGGATATATTGTGAAATGTCTATGGCAATAAGGTTAGTTAACATATTCAACTCAGTAATCATTTTGTTGTTGTTATGGTGAGAACATTAAAGACCTGAATCTCATAGGAAGTTTCAAATATAAAACACTGTACTGTGAACTGCAGTCACCGTGCTATACATTAGATTCCTGAAACGCATTCATCTTGTAACTGAACATTTGTGCCCTTTGGCTGTATCTCCTCGTTTCCCCCATGCCTCAGCTCTGGTTTTCTGAGGAACCTCCATATTGTTTTCTACATTTGGTTCCCTTGTCTAATATTAGTTAACTGTATATGCATGGGATTATTGCTGGGCTCTTGTTTGTGTTTCATTGGTCTATATGTCTGTTTTTATGCCAACATTACTGTTCTGATTACTGTATGTTTGTGATATAGTTTGAAATCAAGAAACGTGATGTCTCCACCTTTGTTCTTCTTTCTCATGACTGCTTTGGCTATTCAGGGTCTTTTGTGGTTCCATGCAAATTTTAGGATTTCTTTTTTTCTTTCTATGAAAAATGCCATCACAATTACATTGAATCTATAGATGGTTTTTAGTAGTATGAACATTTTAGCAATATTAAGACTTCCAATTCATGAACATGAAATAACTTTCCACTTATTTGTGCCTTCTTCACTTTCTTTTATCAGTGTCTTACAGTTTTTGATGTATAGATCTGTCACTTCTTTAAATTTATTCCTAAGTATTTTATTGTTTTTGATGCTAAACAGAATTATTTTTTCTTTTTCAAATGGTTCACTGTTAGTGTATGTAAGTACAATTGATTTTTGTATGTGGATTTGGTATACTGAACTTTACTGAATTTATTAGTTCTAACAGTTTTTTTTTTTTTTTGTGGAGTCTTTAGGATTTTCTGTATACAAGATGCTGTCATCAGCAGAGAAATTTTACTTCTTTTCAATTTATATGAAAATTTTTATTTCTTTTTATTTTCTTGGCCTAATTTCTCTGGTCAGGGCTTCCAGTACCAAGTTGAATAGCAGTGGTAAGAGGGGGCACCATTGTCTTGTTCCTCATCTTAGAGGGAAAACATTTGGTCTTTCACTAATGAGTATGAGGTTCAGTTCAGTTCAGTTGCTCAGTCATGTCAGACTCTTTGAAACCCCATGGACTGCAGCATGCCAGACTTCCCTGTCCATCAACTCCTGGAGCTTGCTCAAACTCATGTCCACTGAGTTGGTGATGCCATCCAACCACCTTATCCTCTGTTGTCCCCTTCTCCTCCTGCCTTCAATCTTTCCCAGAATCAGGATCTTTTCTAGTGAGTCAGTTCTTTGCATCAGGTGGCCAAAGTATTGGAATTTCAGCTTCAGCATTTAGTCCTTCCAATCAGGACTGATTGGACTTCCAATCAGTCCAAATCAGGAGTGATTTCCTTTACGATTGACTGGTTTGATCTGCCTGTAGTCCAAGGGACTCTCAATGGTCTTCCTCAGCACCACAGGTCAAAAGCCTCAATTTCAAAGGCATATATGGGTTTGTCGTATATGGCCTTTAAAATGTTGAGGTGTATTACTTTCATACTCAATTTGTTAAGAGTTTTTACCATGAAAAGGTGTTGAATTCTGTCGAATATTTTTCTGTATCCATGGAGATGATCATATGGTTTTTATATTTCTTTCTGTTAATGTAATGTATCACGTTTATTAATCTGTATATGTTGAAGCATCCTTGCACCTAGGGACGAATCCCACTTGTTCATGGTATATGATCTTTTTAATGTGCTTCAATCTGGTTTGCTAGTATTTTGTTGAGAAGTTTTGCATCTATATTCATCAGAGATATTGATCTGTAGTTTTCTTTTCTTGCAGTGTCCTTATCTGGCTTTGCCATTATGGTAATGCTGGCCACATAAAATAAGTTTGGGAGCATTCCCTCCTCTTCATTTTTTGAAGAATTGGAAAATAATTGGAGTTAATTCTTTAAATGTTTGGTAGAAGTCACCTGTGAAGCCATCTGGTCCTCTGCTTTTTTTTGTTGGGAGGGTTTTGATTCCTGATTCAATCTCGTTATTTATTACTGATCTGTTCAAGTTTTCTGTTTTTTTGGTGACTTGGACTTAGTAGGTTGTATGTTTCTAGGAATTTATCCATTTCTTCTACGTTGCCCTATTTGTTGGCCTATAATTGTCCATAGTAGTCTCTTGTGATCCTTTGTGTCTGTGTGGTATCAATTGTAATGTGTTCTCTTTCATTTATAATTTTATTTGAGTCTTATTTTTTTCTTGGTAATTCTAGCGAAAGTATTATCAATTTTGCTTATCTTTTCAAAATATAAACTCTTTGTTTCATTGATCTCTTAAATTGCTTTTCTAGTCTCTTTCATTAATTTCTGCCCTGTGTTTTCTCCTCCCTTTTCCTAACTTCAGACTGTTTATTCTTGTGTTTCTGCAAGGCTGCAAGGGCTGCTGGGCTTTTCAACAGGTCTAGCAGCTAGGGGCCAAAACAGGCAGCAATGGAGGCTGGAGTCAGTGGTACATGTGCACATTTGGCTGCGGGGACCAGCCGCAGGTGCCTGTATAATGGTGGGAGCCAGTTGCAAACATATATGCAGTGTCAGAAGCCTGGGCTAACAGCAAGGGCTGGGGCCAACTGCAGGTGCGTTGGCAGATGCAGGGCCCTGGCTGTCAGCGTGCATTACTGTGGCTGCAGGGTGTTACCGTGAGTGCATGTAGACCAGTGTAGGCCAGTGACAGAAGTCTGGCCAGTGGGATACAGGGGCACAGCTAAGAAGCTCTTTGAAAGCAATCCTAGTATGCAGGCCAGTAACAGAAGATAGGGAGGGAGCTGGGGCCACAAGCAGCCTTAGAGGCTCTGACTGTTGGCATGCACCCCTGTAGCTGCAGGGTTTCCCCATGGCTGTGTGCATGGGAGTAGAGGCCAGTGAAGGGAGCAGGGTTGGGACATGCAGGTGCGCAGCTGGAGGGGCCAGCTGCAGATGAGCCTAGTGATGCAGGTGAGTGTCAGGAGATAGGTCTGAATCCGGGCCCACATGCAGCCTTGGCTGCTGGCGTGCACTTGTGTGGCTGCAGGGTCTTATAGTTTTAGGGTCTTGTACTTCCATGGCAGTCGTGCTGGCTGTCAGCCCAGCCGTGTGTGGGCACCTGGCTGGAGGTGCTAACTTTCAGAGTGTGCACAGTAGCGGGGGACAGTTGTGGGGGTCTAGGCTGGGTTCTTAAAATTATGTAGCCACAGAGGCCTGGGCTGGCCACTGGGGTGGACCCCAGGATCCAACAGGGTTGATAGGGGAGGGTGTGGTGGGGCTCAAGTGACTGGTGTCTATGAATGCAAATATTTGTAGAGTAAAAACCAGTGAAATCTGCAGGGTTCTCTGGAGGCTTTGCTGGCCATTGGTTTCTTTAGTAGTGAAAGCTGCCAGGGTCCTCTACAGAGCAGGTCACTGGGAACTGTGGTCACTCAGCTGTCAGCCTGGCTGACACTGTGTTCCCGGCCATCACAGCATGTCTCAGATTTGCAGGTCTCTGGGTAGGATGAATCCTTTGTACGGTGCTCTGAAAGGCTCACCACTCTCTTTTCCAGAGGGGGGTCTCCTTCTAGCTGAGGAGCTTCCTCTTGGCACCAAGCAGCGCCAGCCTCAGGGGACAGGGTGATACAGGCACAAAGAAGCTGTTCTTCTCTTTTTTGTGTGGTTATTTTCAGATTTTTTTTTTTTTTTTTTTTGGTTCCACTGTTTTGCTGAAGTTTTCTTAATTGGACTCCTGAGCTCTCCTAGAGCTGTCTTTGTTGTGAATAGCTGTCTAATTGCTGATCTTTGTGGAGGAACAAAGGCTAGGTCTTCCACTCTGCCATTTTGGCCCATTATTACTGAAAGCCTTAGTGTGCTGAACTGAAAAAATACTGTAGAGAAAACAGAAGTGTGGGGCCACTCTGCTAAGTTGTTTTCTGCTTCCCGCAGTGGGAATCTTATAGAGCCAGGCTGGCAGCTGCTAATCCCTGCTTCTGGCTGGGGAGAGGTCAATAAGCTCCATCTCATTAGTGCTGAGGGTGGTGGGACAAAGGAACACTGTGACAAATGAGGGTCTCTGAGAAAGACGTTTTGGTTCAATACTGGCTCCTTTGTTTACTTAGAAACTTTGAATCTTGAAAAAGCCAATTCTCTTCTTGGCCTCAGTTTCTTCATCTATAAAATGGAGAGAAACAATATTCTTTAAACTTCATTGGATTTTTCTGAGCATCAGCTTAGAGCTGATGTACTTAACTCACTGAATACTCTCAAAAACTTCATAAATAGCAGTTTTTCTTTTGATTACTTCTTGATATCCCCAGTGAATGAATCAACAAATTGTTATAAAAACAAAGCAAAAAAATCTTCCTGGGTAACTCCAAACAAGAAGTTTTTACATTTTATCCTGTTATACTGCAGTGAATGAACTTCATAGTGCTGAGGATAACAAGATGGTGCAGGATAGTTAACTGGCCTCCTTTGATGGTTGGAGTTAAATCAGTCCTGCTCTGCTGATTGCCTCACACACTGTGGGTTTACAGAACGAAGTATGTTCTAATTTCCACAGTGTTGTAATTTTGCATAAGGACCTGAGAACATTACCTTTTGGTGATCATGTAACTTTCTGCCTCTTAGATCCTGACAACTGAGCAGTTAAAACAAGTGGATTTCTGGTGACTTGGTGTTTGCTGTCTAAGGGAGCATTTGTGGAAAATGATCCATGCATTTGGAGGGGAAGGCAGGGACTCGCATTCATGTTGGGGGCGGGAGAAGGTAGAACAAAAAAAAGTAGAGAAAATAAAAAGTGCCTTAGCTTGGTCCTACCGTATTGTACAATTCCTCTAGTCTGGAGATGGTGAGAAAACGATGCATGCTTACTCCATTCTCTATAAGTAATTTCACAAAATCCACTCTGTCCAGAACTAAGGCATCCAACATGGCTTGCTCCAGAGACCCCACCTGCAAATCAAGTCACTGAGTTAGTCTGCCCTAAGGTCTAAGGATGCAATTTTCTGGCATTTTCCTGAATACTTTAGAAATGGATGTCTTTGACATCTGGTAAACCTTTAGTACCTCCAAGGACATGTTAGCAAGAGTATCTCAATTTCACTTTTGGGACACCCACACTCTCTCCTGTATTTTGGGGCTTGTCTTTGCAAACAAAACACAGGGCTTTCTAGTTCTAAAAGCTATGTTTTCTCCCCTCTAAATCTCTTCTTTGTTCTAGATTCTGAGAAGGTTCAGGATTTACAAGGCTTTTCCTCTCCCAACTCTCTAACCAAACTTCTACCAAACCACTGAAGTGCCAAAGTGAGTATTTTGCTATCTTCATTTTCTCCTTAGGCTCTAAATTCCTTGGGTCTCAAAGAGTTGGACACGACTAAGCAACTTCACCACTTAGGCTCTAAATTAGATTCCTGATTGACTCAAGAAGAGGGATCTAATAAGCAGACCAGAAAGTAGACTGCTTTTTCTCTTTTTCTTTTCTTAGTTAAGTATCATTACCTTGCCTCCATCTTGCCCATTTCTACAGGGAGACCCAGTAACTATTTAGGTCATTTGGTCTGTTTACTAGGGTTTTATTTAATTTCTTTCACAAAATTTCTCAGAGACTCTGTGACAAATCTTTCTACACTAGTAATCCACTGGCACTAAAGGAAGCCAGGGTTTCAATCCCAGGCAGAAGCTCTCTGGGACAGAGAGGGTTGAAAAAGACCTGTACACGGGGTGTTTTCCTTCAGTGATTCCAGGCACAGGAATCAAATTCCAGACTGCTGGCTGTCTCCTGGGGATACAGGCATACACCAGCCAATGGCCAATTTTCCAAGTTTTTATTTTTGGTAGACCCAGTTGAGGGAAACAAACCAAGAACGGTTATATAAAGCTTTGGTTGCCTCTGTGTTGTTCTTGGGTACAGGGAGGACCTGTGCTCAGCCTCCAGGACCAGATGGCACCTGCACGTGGAAGGCTGAAAATTCTGCATCCTGTCGTGTGACCCGGTCCCACACCAGCCTAGGGTGCCATCACGCAGCAGCAGCAACCTCCAGGACAACCAGAAACAAACTGCTAATTCCACTCCTTTCTTAATTTTAATTAATACAATTTTGTTTCATATATGTATTTTCAGGCATATAAAAGAAATAGCATTAGTTGCAGCTAAACATTGCTACCAAAGGCCCTGCGAGAGAGTTGGAAATGTTTGGAACATTTGGTGTTATACCACCAGGTGGCAGTGTTTTCCTAAATATAAGAAAGGGAGCCGAGGACAGCTACAAAGGACTATTTCTACCTTAAAGAGAAAGCAATGGTTTCTGGAGTCGCTCTCAGAGATAACTTAAACAAATACCCTTGCCCAAGCAAGCGTGCTTTTCAGGGGTGATGACATATACTCTACCGGCCACTGTTGCCCATAAATAAAGATCTGGCTGCGGGCGATGTCGACTCTGTTCCAGGCTAAAGCTAAGCTCAGTTGGTCTGGGGCTGAGGCGTTGGCTCCTGCATACACAAAAGCAGAAGAGAGAGAGAACACAGTCAGTTATTATACCAAGAAGACCTGCTCCAACATTCTCCAATCCACCTCCTCTTCCTGGAAAGTAGACCTGGCTGTATAGCGCGGGTTCTCAAACTTGGCACTATTGCCAATTTGAGCAGGATAATTATACTATCTTATGCACTGTAGAATATTTAGTACCATCTCTGGACTTAACCCAACAGATGCCAATATCACCTCTGCCACCAAGTCATGACAATCAAAAATGTCTCCAGACGTTGCCAAATGCCCCCAGGGGTAAGGAAGACACTGTTAACCTGATCACTGCTCTACAGTTTTTCTAGTCAAGGTGTGGCCCCTGGGGCGGCAGCAGCCGCATCACCTGGGCACTTGTTAGAGATGCAGAACATCAGGCCCCACCCCAACCTACTAAATAAGAATCTGTACACAACAAGATCCCAGGTGATTCCTGTGCACGTTGATGTTTGAGAAGCGTTGCTCTACAATATAGGTTGTTTCTGCTGGCCAATCACAGGTTTCAAGGATTTGAATATTGCATAGTGATGGTGCCCTCACCAACTAGTGAGCCAGCTTTAACACTCTACTGAAAAAGAGTTAAGATCTTTTAAGAGAAAGGCAAAAAAGTGGCTGAGGTTTACTTTGATTTGTGAGTATAAACCGCTGAATAACTTCTCAGTTTCCCATTTTTCTCCATACTCTGTCCCTAGAGCTGCACTAAGTACAGGCGACTTTTTATTTTTAGATTTACTTATTTTTTATAGAGCTTCCAGGTGGTGCTAGTGCTAAGAACCTGCCTGCCAGTGCAGGAGACATAGGAGACATGGATTTGATCCCTAGGTCAGGAAGATCCCCTGGAGAAGGAAATGGCAACCCACTCTGGTTTTCTGGCCTGGAGAATCTCATGGACAGAGAAGCCTGGCAGGCTACAGTCCATGGGGTCACAAAGAGTCAGACACGACTGAAGTGACTTAGCGAGAAAAGCAAGTTTATTTTATGTTTGGTTGTGTTAGGTCTTTGTTGCATTGCACGGGCTTCTCACTCTGGTGTTTCTTTTGTTGTGGGGCATGGGGCTCTCGGCACCCAGGCTTCAGTAGTTGCGGCTCACAGGCTTAGGTGCACTTAGGCATATGGGATCTTCCCAGATCAGGGGTTGAACTAGTGTCCCTTGCGTTGCAAGGCAGATTCTTAACCACTGAACCACCAGGGAAGCCCCTATACGTGACTAATCTAAATTAATTAAAATTAAGTAAAATTAAAACCTTAACTCCTCACCCATACCAGCCACACTTAAAATGCTCAGTAGCCACATGTGCTGGTGGCCTTTGAATTGGAGTGTACAGATACAGAACAGTTCCAGCATCACAGCCATGGTCTACTGGGACAGAGCTGGTCTAGGTCAATGCACCCTATCCAAAAATGCAAACTGCCAAGCAGCTGGATGTGAGACTGAGGATGGTTCGGTGGAGAGAGCACTGGGTTATAGTCAGAGGATCTGAGTCTGCCGTTTGCTGCTGTGTGGCACTGGACCTCTCTAAACCACTGTTTTATCGTTTGTAAATAGGGACAATAAGAGTTATCCTGTTTACCCAGCTGAGATGTGAGACTGACATGAGATCATATAAATGAACTCACATGCAAACAGGGTTATTTCAATTCATTGATATCTTTGGTGTGCTGGGCATGAGACATCCCTAAACATGCGCCCGACTTCATGCTGCTGGATGTCCCCCTGTACCATCAGGGGAGCAGCATAAAGAGATAATACTCTCACCTGGCTCAGATGTTTTGGATTGCAAATTTGGCACATTCACATGTTATCATATGTAAAGTCCCAAATAATCCTTGGAATTGGGTCTTACTGTCTCCATTTGACAGATGCTACTGAGGTCCAGAGAAGTTAAAGATCAAACAGCTACCAACAGAGAGGAAACAGAATAAGCCTTCATAATGCCAGGGGTGAGATTCAGAGTCACTGCTGATTCTGACGTTTGTGAAGGAAGGAGGGATATAAAATGCTGATGTTGCCCATTCCTCTGGGTTCTTTGGCAGCAGAAGCCCAAAGAAAGAAGCTGGGGATATGGCTGCTGAATCAGTAATTCCCAGTCTCTGCTGTACATTAGGATCACATGTGAATCTTTTAAACCATCCCTCTGCCTAGGTCACGCCCCAAACCAATGATATCATAGTGCCTTGCGTGGCAAACTAGGCGCTGATAATTTTTAAGTTCTCCAGGTATTTTCAATATGCAGCAGAATTTGGGGAAAACTGTGCTACATGCTTCTTTTCCCTGCTTACCCTGACCTCTTCCCTCTGGGCTTTGAGATAATGATGTGAAGAACTAGACAAGTGTTCTCTAGATGAGCCCTTCTCAAATTTGAGCATGCATACAAATAAACTGGAGAGCTTTTTAAAACACAGATTCTTGGGCCCCACCTCTAAAGATTCTGATTTAGTAGGTCTGGGGGTGGGACACGAGTTTCTGATTTCTAATTAGCTCCCAGGTGATGCTGCTGATCTAGGGCCACCCTTTGAATAACAAGGCCCTAGAGAGCTTTGGTGCTGTGTTCCCTTCACAAGTCAAAGGGTATTTCTGATTCTGCTGTCCAGACATTGATGGGTTCAGTAGAAATCACATACTTGTACTAAATTAATTAGGAATTATACTAATTGGACTGATTAATATTAATTCCATTTACATAGGGATTTTTTCCATTAAGAAAAGTATTTCTTGTCTCCTCAGACAACGGCAGGAACTGTAAGCTCATACCAGGGTAACTGACATAAATAAGCAATAAATAGGAATATGTCAGAATGTATTGTCAATATTTTGAAGGAGAATAAAAAGTGAAGGCTCATTGGAATTGCATTTGGAAAAGCAGCACTTTATGCTACCTCCAGGTAAGGAAGCTTCGCTGCTCTGTTGGTCCTTGCTGACCTGCTGTAATGGTTTAATCATTTCCTTTGCCATTTGTATGCCACACATTTGTATGTCACCCAAGTCAATAGAAGTCACACAAATCTGAAGCAGAACACATAGCAGGAAGCAGTCATTGAGGTCAACATAAGCTGCCTGAATGTAATTGGATAAGTGTCAAATGAAAGCATGAAACTGATGAGTCTTGACTTCAAAAATTGAAAATATATCACTCAGGAACAGTCCTACATGACAGTTTGGATCAGTGGTTCTCAACTAGGGTAACCAACCATCCTACTTTGCCTGGTACTGTCACAGAAATTTCTACATCCTGGGAGATGCCTTAGTCCTGCACAAACCTGGATGGCTGGTCACTCTATTCTCAACCGTGGTTGTACACTGACATTTTCTGGAGAGTTTTAAGGAATTATGCCTGTGATGCCTCCTCAGAGACTCTGATTTAACTGGCCCTGGGCATTGCAGTTTTTAAAAGTTTTAAAAGAGCTTTTAAGAACTAGAGGTTCTTAACCTTATCTACACATTAGAACTGTGAAGACAAGGTTAAGAACCTCAAGTCTAAATAACACATCATCATTCATTCACTCATGCGTTTGCTTATTCATTTATTTATGCATTCAAAGATACTGACTTCATGCCTTCACATATGGCAACCACTATGCCAGTATGAAGATCAAGGTGAATAAGACAAAATTCTTTATCTTGAGAGCTTATATCCTAGAGATGAAGAGAAGTCTATAGTTAAATACCCTATTTCATGCAATCATACACTTAGCTGCTCAACAGATATTTACCAAATAACTTTGGTGCCAGAGACTGTTTAGCACTGAATGTCTGATAGTGAACAAGATAGCTAAGGTCACTCTTTTCTGCTTACTTTTACTACTGGAGGTGTGACACTCAGAAAATAGATAAATAAACAAACTGTTAAACAGTATACTTTCAGAATGTATAAGTGCTATGAAGGAACAGTGTGATTCCCAGGTTATATGGGACCTATGTATACATAAAAAGTTTGAGTTATTCCAAATCAATGTGGCAGTACCATTCAGGTGACCCATTTCACATGACCCCAGGACAAAAGTATTGTGCCAGTCAGCTGGAGTGATCTGCTGGCTAGACTGCCCTCCTGAAACCAGGGCTGGACATGGAGCCACCGGATACCTCATAGCACAACTCAGAGTTCTTTGGGGCATCTGACTGACCCTGTGTAAGAAATAGAAGTTTCAAAGATGCCCTTAAGTATTGAAATTGGTCTGGGGTCTATGCAAGTCTGGTATGGGCTCAGTCCCCACCCTCTGTCTCCCTCCCCCTCCTGCCCATCATACTGCAGCCCTAGTTGGTGCTGGATTCCAGATGACCATGGAGAAGGCCCTTTAAAACACAGGTCTAAGGATGGTACTGATAATGATCAGGGTGGTGGAGCTGCTCTGTTAAAATGAGTGAACAGGAGACTTGCCTGAGAGTAATAATACTTGAACAAAGACCTAAATGATTAGAAAAAGCCATCATATGAAGAACGGGCGGGGGCTGGGGGTAACATTCTAGGAAGAGGAAACATCAAGTGCAAAGGCCCTGCTATAGAAATGAATACAAGCAAGTATAAGAATTAAAATATGGTTTTATGATTTCCTCTTTTTTCAGGTGATCAGGGAGGATTTAAATGCATGAGTAATGGCCACATGTGGTTTTAGGGGATTAGTTCACTAGAACAAATGAGATGAGGAAAGGTATTCTAGCCAAGGGAATAGCGTATGCAAAGACTGGGGAGTTAAATAGCTCAGTGAATTTGGAAAATTGATGGGAAGACACTGAAGATTCAACATTTGGGGTATAGTATAAGTTAGAAGCAGAGAAAGATGGAGCTAGAATAGAAGGACTTATAAATGATATGGAGTTTTGTTTTATCCTTAAGTCATACAGAAACCACTGGAGGACTCTGTATCAGAAACAATGCAGTACGATTTATGTCTTAGGAAAATCACTTTGGGAGAAGTGTGAAGAATGGATTGGAAGAGCATTGGGTTAGAGCGAAGAGAAACTGTTAGGAAAGTTTTGTAATATTCTAGGAAAGGTATAATGAGAATCTGAAGAGGCATCTTTGATGGAGGGAAATTTAAAAAGCAAAACTGATAGGCTTTGGTGAAATTTAAAGTGGGAGGCAAGAGAGAAAGAGAAGTAAAAGGCGATCACCTTGTCTCTAGCTTGGAAGCCCAACTGAAATTGGCAATGCAAGATTAACACAAGCATTTGGGGGCAGAAAAATCCATTCTTGTATATGTTGAGCTTAAAATGCCTGTGGTATATCCAGGTGGGAATGATCAGAGGCCACTAGATATTGAGGTCTGGGGCAGGGCAAGGGTCAGGCCTGGAGGAAGAGAATTGGGGAATATTAGCATGAAGGTGGAGAAGGCAATGGCACCCCACTCCAGTACTCTTGCCTGGAAAATCCCATGGACGGAGGAGCCTGGTGGGCTGCAGTCCATGGGGTCGCTAAGAGTCGGACACAACTGAGCAACTTCACTTTCACTTTTCACTTTCCTGCATTGGAGAAGGAAATGGTGGCCCACTCCAGTGTTCTTGCCTGGAGAATCCCAGGGACGGGGGAGCCTGGTGGGCTGCCATCTATGGGGTCGCACAGAGTCGGACACAACTGAAGCTACTTAGCAGCAGCAGCATGAAGGTGATAAGAGGAAGAGTGCAGAGGATGGGTAAATGAATAACAGTAATACTTAAAAAGTATGAAAGTAAAGCAAATTTTTAGAAAGAAAGCACAAAACAAAACAAACCCCCCCAGAAGGATAGGAAGAGAACTAGTGGTCATAGTGCCCTAAACTATGGAAGAGAGATTCTCAAGAAAGAGGGAACGGTCAATAGGGCAAAGGTGGCAAAGAGGGCAAGTGAAAAAGACTGGCCTTCCTTTTCCATAATTCTTCTCATTACTGGGAACCAGCTTATGTATCTATTAGTCTGGTACTTATTTCCTTTACCAGGATGTCTATAGGAAGGTCAGGGACTGCGCCTCCTTTATTCACTGTTGTATTCTCAGAGTTCAGAACAGGGCTTGGCACATAATAGATGTTGAATGACTATTTGTTGAATGAATAAATGAACCCAAAAGTGAGGACTGGATTTGTCAATTAAGAAGTCCTTAATGAAATCATCTGTGCACCTTCAGTAGAGAGTGGGAATGGAAGCATGTACCCAAACTCTTCCCTCAAGGAAACTGCAATCTAATAAGAATGAAGGTAGAATGAGAAAAAAGGACAGATATGACCAATATGCAAATCACTATATCAAAGGACACGGCAGTAAGTGCTGTGAAATCTATACAAGTAGGTCCAGGGCACTTGTTGTCAGTTGAGTCAGAGCCACCTTAAGAAGGAAGTAGAATTT
The DNA here is from genome assembly GCF_029407905.1 of Bubalus kerabau. Classification (NCBI taxonomy): domain Eukaryota; kingdom Metazoa; phylum Chordata; class Mammalia; order Artiodactyla; family Bovidae; genus Bubalus; species Bubalus kerabau. The sequence goes on from NC_073627.1 coordinate 112,177,263, forward strand.
GCTGAGAGAGGGGATGGATGAAGGAACAAATGGAGTTTGTGGTAGGCTGACAGTGCCTTCACCTCTTAAAGATGTCAATGTCCTGATCCCGGGAACCAGTGAAGCTGTTACTTTATATGGCAGATGAATTTTGTAGCTGTGATTAAGTTAAGATTTTGAGATGGGGAGATTGTCCTGGATTATCTGGTGGGCCTAACACAATATAATCACAAGAGTTCTTATAAGAGGAACACAAGAGGATCAAAGTAGTAGCAGGATATGTGGACAAAAGCAACAAGTTGGATTGATGTAAGATTGATGCCAGGCAAGAACCACAAGTAAAGGAATGAAGACAGCCTCTGGAAGCTGAAAAAGGCAAGGGCATGATTCTCCTCTGAAGTCTCTAGAAGGAATATAACCCTGCTAACATCTTAATTTTAGACTTCTGGCCTCTAGAATTATGAGTAAATTTTTGCTATTTCAAGCCACTAAGTTTATGATAATTTGGTATGGTATCAATTCTCAGATTTTAACGTGCATATGATATATCTAGGGATCTTGTTTAAATGGTAATTCTGACTCAGTTGATCTACAGTGGGGCTCGCCGTTATGTTTCCCTAGACAGCATGCATTAGTTCTCTATTGTGATCATGATAAAATTAGTGTGTGTACATGCACCTTCTCTCCCTTTCCTTTCCTCCACCGTCCAATCTTAGAATATTAGATTATGTTTTTATGTTTTACTCTGTGCTGTCAAACACGATTATATATATTTCTTTTTACTAATACTTGAGTTGTGTCTTAAGCTATATTCCTTAGGCAAAAGGGACATTATATTATACTGGGCAAAAAGCCTAGCAATTCTACCTTCATCCTTTTTTCCTTCACTCAATTTTTTTGTTGCTGTATTATTTCTACCTTGTTATGGCAAGTAATATTTATATTCCTGTCTGTTACTCAAATTCCTATTTTTATCTTAGTTCTATTAGAATTTAGTATCAATGCTCACAGTGATTTTACCAACCAAACATCTCTTGGTTGGTAGCTTGAATTCTCTAATATTTTTTGAAGAGGAATTTGAGAGAAAAGTATTTCCAAAGTTCTAGACTGTTTTGTTTTTTTAGTAGTCATTACAGTTGAATGACATCAGTTCAGTATAAAATCTGTTCCCCTGTTGTCTCCTGGCATTGAATGATACTGAAAGAAGGTCTGAAGCCAGCTTGATTTTCACCTCATAAAAGACTTGATTATTTTTCCTGGAGACCCAAAGTAGCTTTTATTTTTCTTTGAAGTTCACTAACTTTACTAGGATTTTAAGTGTGGGTGTTGAAGATTCGGAGTCCATTCCCCCACCTCCCCCAGCATAAAGTGGCCCTTTCAATATCCAGATCAAGGTTTTAAAATTCTTTAATAAAAAATTCTTAAATTATATTTTTAAATTATGTAATTATATTTCAAGATATTTGTTTTGATCCATTATTTTGCTTTTCTTCTCTGGAGTCATCAGTTATGTTTATGTTGGATCTCTCTTCTAGCTTCTATAAATATAACTTCTCTTTAATCCCAATTAACTCAATTTAATTTCATTTTTGTTTCCCTCATTTCTAGTCTTTGTGTTCAGCACTAGGTTTTTCAAAACGTATATTTGATCTTATACTGTTTCCCATTTCTTCTGCAATTCTGTGATCATTTTATTCCCACCCCCCGCCCCCCCACTTCACTCCTGAGCACTTGATCTCCTCTTGCTGCCTCACCTACTCTCACCTGAATTTTGGTATTCCAGCTCTGAAGTATTTCTTCATGGATAAGTGCTTCATTGAGATTTAATTTTTTTAGGGTTCATGGTAAAATATTTATTCATAATGTTCATCTGTTCCCTGAAAACATTTTTTTTTATAGAGTATTAGTCTTCTGTGAACACATTTTGCTCTTTTGTTATTTTTTTCTTAGAATATATCTGTATGCTAATTCCTTTTTTTGTATTTACCATTTAGTGAGTTGGGTCATAAAAGGTCCAGAGTAGCACTGAAGGTTAGTTATTATTTGCAGCTGGAAGGTTTTCTTCCCAGCTTCACTAAAGGAATATTCCCTCGGGTAATCTGATTAATTCTGTATGTGGCTCATCTCCTCTATTCATATGTACTAAGTCAGGATCAGGAGAGTCTCCTACCACTATCCAACTCACTCTCGTTCTTACACTTTCTATTCTAGAAAAAGGAAAGAACTTTTTACCTTAGGGTGTTCCTCAAACCTAGTAATTACAGTTTTGTTGGTGCTTTCTGAGGACTGTCACCGCTGGTTTCTCTCACCCCAGCTTTTACCCTTTCCTCCCACAGATGTCCCACATATACAGATATTTTGGAATCTTTCCTAGTTCACCAAAAATGGAGTTTCCTTATTGTTTTCTTCCTCTTTCATTATTGATTTTTGAAGCTTTCTAGAAAAAGAAGAGAATGATAAGTTTATGTTGCCATGCCTATATTGGAAGTCCTGAAGGATTTTATAGGTACAAGAGTGTTCTGATCAGATCTTTGCATTCCAAACTGAAGTATAGATTGACAAGAATATGTTCACTAAGAAGCAGGAAGATTCCTTAAAAGGCCATTGCAATAATTCAGGTCAAAAGTCCTGAAGGCCTAACGATGCTAAGAGAGGAAGGAAAAGAAGGAATAGACATGAAAGATATTATGGTGGCTAAAATGCCCAAAATTAGCAAGAATTTGCATGAGCAAGAGAGAAAAAAACTTGATGAAGGCTCTGAACCTTGATAATCAAAAGGATGGCTGCTATGTGAACATAAATGGTAGAAATCAGCATTGGGGGGAAAGAATATTTTTATTTATTTCTATTTATGCTCATGACAATTAATTTGATTGAATTTGACTACCAAAGGAGTTATCCATTAGACAATTAGAAAAGGGAGCAGAGAGGGAAGTTAGGGTTGGAGGTGAATCTGGAGATTATTCATATAGATACGTGATTTAAAGTCATGGTACGTTTTACATTTGACAGAAGCCAGAGTGAAGAAGTAAGAGGGTCTAATGAAGGAGATAATGGAATGGTAAGAAAGGTAGAATAATCAGTATTTGTGACATCAAGGAAAAATAAAAACAAATATATACATCCAAAGAATGTTCAAACTACCACACTTGCACTCATTTCATATGCTAGCAAGGTAATGCTCAAAGTCCTTCAAACTAGTACATGAACTGAGAAATTCCAGATGTATAAGCTGGATTTAGAAGAGGCAGAGGAACCAGACATCAAATTGTCAACATCCATTGGATCACAGAAAAAGCAAGGGAATTCCAGAAAGACATTTACTTCTGCTTTATTGACTATGCTAAAGCCTTTGACTGTGTGGATCACAACAAACCATGGAAAATTCTTAAACAGATGGGAATACCAGACCACCTTACCTGCCTCCTGAGAAACCTGTATGCAGGTCAAGAAGCAAGAGTTAGAACCAGATATGGAACAACAGACTGGTTCCAAATTGGGAAAGGAGTACATCAAGGCTGTATATTGTCACCCTGCTTATTTAACTTACATGCAAAGTACATCATGCGAAATGCCAGGCTGGATGAAGCTCGAGCTGTAATCAAGATTGCCAAGAGAAATATCAATAACTTCAAACATGCAGATGACACCACCCTAATGGCAGAAAGTGAAGAGGAACTAAAGAGCCTCTTGATGAAGGTGGGTTGTAAATAGAAGTGTGGACTCTCTTTGGGAGAGTTTACAAATTTAAAAGGTTAGGTGAGTCATCTGACTTGGATACTTAAGTATGATCTTGCTTGATGGTCTTGGTGGTGGGGGGAGGGGTCAGGAGGTTCTGACCTTGCAGTGTTTTAGTGCCATGATTCTGTGACATATAGGATGATGACGCCTATCCCTATATCGGTCAATCAACATTTCTTCTTGCTAGGGTCTTTGGGCCTTTCCTTGTCTTACCTAAAGAATCTTGCCTGAATTAAATATCATTCTCAGGGATTCTATTCATTTCTATCAATTTACTCTACCTGTAAGTTTTGCAACTAAATGCAATATGATCTCACCCATCCATTCAAAGACTTCAGATTTTCTGCCCACATGGAAACTACAAAGGTGGAAGGAAAGTGGCTGAAAGGCCCTGCCATGTGACTTGATTGCTAGGATACACCTTCACTTATCTCCCAGAGCAAAGACATCACCTACCCTGGTGAGCTTCTCTTAGGAATGTGGCTGCTACATTGAAAAAATAAACAAACAACAAAAAAATTAAAGGCTTGAAACATAAAAAGATGTGAAGTCTGTGGACAATCTATTCTTTGCTCTATTTTCTTGCTCTGAATGATAACTATCTCCTCTTGGTAAAAATAACTTTAGGTAGACTCCCAGGAGAAAGTTAAAAGGACTCAGGAAAGATTGGATTGACTTTAGCTGATGAAATTCAGAGTTGGCTTATAAGAGGAAACCAGGCAGCTGAGTGAAAGAGTCCTTTTGTGGGAAGATGGGCATTTGGTTTTTGATTTATCTTTAGTTAACAAGAGAGATAATAATAACTAATGTTTCTTTCATGCTTAGCTTGTGCCAGGGACTGTTTCTAAATGTTAAAGTATTGAATTCTCACAACAAATGCTGAGGTTCCATTATCCCCATTTAACAGTTGAGGAAACAGATGCATAGAAACTTGTCCAAGGTGAGAAGGCTCGTTTGTTCAGAGATTAGATTCAAACTCAGACAATCTAGTTTTAAGAGCTGAGCATTTTTCCTGATTCATAGAAATTTTTAAAGTTTTATGAAACTCATCAGATCTACAACAAAAAAGGAAATAGGCAAACAGGCTTTTGCTTCCTCTATCACAAAATAACCCACATTGCATTAATGAAAGAAGCCAGAATATTCTCTAATGCCCTATGATTAGGACCAAAATTGCTGGTTAAATGTTATCTAAAATTCACATATCAACTTTTAATATTCTTATTATTTTTTTTTGGTTGGTCAAGCCATATGGGCTTAAAGTTTTATTTATTTAAAAAAATTTCCCCCAGTTATACTGAGATATAATTGACATTAATGTTAATATTAGTTTTAGGTGTACAATATAACTTTACCCTCATATAGTTACACATTTTTTTCTTGTGATGAGAACTTTTAAAATCTATTCTAATTAGCAACTTTCAAATGTAAAATAGAGCACTGTTAACTAAAGTCACCATGCTATACATCACCTCCCAAGAACTTACTTATCTTATAACTGGAAGTTTATACCTTTTGACCACCTTCACCCATTTCACCTACTCCCAACTCCCACTCTAGGCTGAAATTCTTGATGTCTTCATTTCACTGCCTCTAAGGACAGCCTTTAGAGAAGAGAGCTGGATCCCCAGCTGTTTTCATTTACTGAACAGATTTTTATTGAATTCCAATTCTCTGCCAGCCTTTCTATTAGGCCTTTTGGGGAAATAAGGTTGGACCCAAGTTTCTATTCTCAAAGGAAATATATATATATATATATATATACACACACACACACACACACACACACACACATATATATATATATAAAATAAATATAAATAAATACATATATGTAATCTGCATTCTCCTTTGGGTTCTATTAGTTAGTCTTTGTTTTGGATGGAGTCCTTAGAAGACTACATGATAGTCTAGGCCAGTTCCTGAAGTGACTCAAAATGAATTCAGAGTTCTTTTTTTCCTTTGGAATAGTAAAGATTGGTCCTAAATTGGGCTCCATCCACTGTATCCTACCAGGCCCATTCGTTTTAATTATCCCACCTCGATTGCCACCCCTTCCTGATAGTCAGAAAGAGGAGATCTCCATTTGAAACAGTTATGCTTCAGCAGGACCCTATCAACCCTTTCCATCTGTGTCGACTGCCTGCCTTTTGTTTGCAGAAAGACTTTAGTCAAAGAATAAACTTAAACAGAGAGGTGAGAAAATGCAGAAGCAAAGAAAAACTGTCAAAGAGGACAAACTAATAAAAGTTTAGTCATTAATTAAAGTCAAGGATGCTATAGATAATATTCTGAGCCATGTCTTTTGGGCTGTTTTGTACATAATGAAACCCCCACCAGGTGGAAGAAGGTAACTACATGATGACCAGACTACAGCCATGACATAAGCTGCCACAATTCCAGGAACTGCCCTCAAGGAAATGGTAATGAACAGATCTGGAAATTGAAGACTAACTGTACTAAAAACAATCAATTTCAAGATGACTGTCAGAGCTGACTGTGCTGTTTCTGCATGTAACCCCCTCCATTTACCAATAAAAGCTCTTGCCCACTGATTGTCAGTTGAGGGGGAGTTAGCCTTTGGGAAAACCGCTCAATGTTCTGTGATAACCTAAATGGGAAAATAATTTGAAAAAGGAAGAAGACAAAAAAGTCATCTTAATTTTAAATTCCTCTGAAAAAATAATTGGCATACTATTTATTGTGGATTTCTCTAGGCTATCTGTTTGATATAATAAACTTAGCATTCTGAACTGCAGAGGCGCATTTCAAGTACAACTTTCCCTGAACCCATCAGTCTCTTTCATTTGTGCTTTTTTAGCATTTTGTTTACATTTTACATTGGGGTGTGTACTCTACCATATTTTAAGACTTTGAAGATTTTGCAGCACTTTATAACTTATAGTAGGTGCCCCAGTGATCAGCTAACATATCCCTGATACTACCCGAGGAGCTGGGAAAAGTTACTTATTCTTTCCAAGACTGAGTTTCTTTGTGTAAGACAAGGTCAACAATATCTCCCTCAAAGGACTGAGGATTAAAAAGAATAATATATGAAAAAAAATGCTTTGTTAAATTAAAGCACTGTGCAAATATTTTGAGTGTCTTACATATTCCCAACCATACATTTACCAGATTAATAATAATATTTTAATAATTTTGTCACGGTAATAATGCTATTGCCATGCAGATGCTCCTGGATGAACAATTACCAGAGACTTACTACTGTTTCTACTGTGGTCGATGTGAATGATTATCAATGAATTTTCATAAAAGGGATACCAACTATAAAATAAAACAGTAAGTCTCAGAATTAAGTTCTGATAGTCCCTAAATTATCAGGGGCTTACTCAAAAAAGATGTCCTTTTCATTATAGGGGACTGGAATGCAAAAGTAGGAAGTCAAGAAACACCTGGAGTAACAGGCAAATTTGGCCTTGGAATACGGAATGAAGCAGGGCAAAGACTAATAGACTTTTGCCAAGAAAATGCACTTTGCCAAATTCAGACTTAAATTGAAGAAAGTAGGGAAAACCACTAGACCATTCAGGTATGACCTAAGTCAAATCCCTTATGATTATACAGTGAAAGTGAGAAATAGATTTAAGGGCCTAGATCTGATAGATAGAGTGCCTGATGAACTATGGAATGAGGTTTGTGACATTGTACAGGAGACAGGGATCAAGACCATCCCCATGGAATAGAAATGCAAAAAAGCAAAATGGCTGTCTGAGGAGGGCTTACAAATAGCTGTGAAAAGAAGAGAAGCAAAAAGCAAAGGAGAAAAGGAAAGATATAAGCATCTGAATGCAGAGTTCCAAAGAGTAGCAAGAAGAGATAAGAAAGCCTTCTTCAGCGATCAATGCAAAGAAATAGAGGAAAACAACAGAATGGGAAAGACTAGGGATCTCTTCAAGAAAATCAGAGATACCAAAGGAACATTTCATGCAAAGATGGGCTCAATAAAGGACAGAAATGGTATGGACCTAACAGAAGCAGAAGATATTAAGAAGAGATGGCAAGAATACAGAGAAGAACTGTACAAAAAAGAGCTTCACCACCCAGATAATCACAAAGGTGTGATCACTGACCTAGAGCCAGACATCCTGGAATGTGAAGTCAAGTGGGCCTTAGAAAGCATCACTACGAACAAAGCTAGTGGAGGTGATGGAATTCCAGTTGAACTATTCCAAATCCTGAAAGATGATGCTGTGAAAGTGCTGCACTCAATATGCCAGCAAATTTGGAAAAGTCAGCAGTGGCCACAGGACTGGAAAAGGTCAGTTTTCATTCCAATCCCAAAGAAAGGCAATGCTCAAACTACCGCACAATTGCACTCATCTCACACGCTAGTAAAGTAATGCTCAAAATTCTCCAAGCCAGGCTTCAGCAATATGTGAACCGTGAACTTCCTGATGTTCAAGCTGGATTTAGAAAAGGCAGAGGAACCAGAGATCAAATTGCCAACATCCGCTGGATCATGGAAAAAGCAAGAGAGTTCCAGAAAAGCATCTATTTCTGCTTTATTGACTATGCCAAAGCCTTTGACTGTGTGGATCACAATAAACGGTGGAAAATTCTCAAAGAGATGGGAATACCAGACCACGTGATCTGCCTCTTGAGAAATTTGTATGCAGGTCAGGAAGCAACAGTTAGAACTGGACATGGAACAACAGACTGGTTCCAAATAGGAAAAGGAGTTCGTCAAGGCTGTATATTGTCACCCTGTTTATTTAACTTATATGCAGAGTACCTCATGAGAAACGCTGGACTGGAAGAAACAGAGCTGGAATCAAGATTGCCGGGAGAAATATCAATAACCTCAGATATGCAGATGACACCACTCTTATGGCAGAAAGTGAAGAGGAGCTAAAAAGCCTCTTGATGACAGTGAAAGAGGAGAGTGAAAAAGTTGGCTTAAAGCTCAACATTCAGAAAACTAAGATCATGGCATCTGGTCCCATCACTTCATGGGAAATAGATGGGGAAACAGTGTCAGATTTTATTTTTCTGGGCTCCAAAATCACTACAGATGGTGACTCCAGCCATGAAATTAAAAGACGCTTACTCCTTGGAAGGAAAGTTATGACCAACCTAGATAGCATATTCAAAAGCAGAGACATTACTTTGCCAACAAAGGTCCGTCTAGTCAAGGCTATGGTTTTTCCTGTGGTCATGTATGGATATGAGAGTTGGACTGTGAAGAAGGCTGAGTGCCGAAGAATTGATGCTTTTGAACTGTGGTGTTGGGGAAGACTCTTGAGAGTCCCTTGGACTGCAAGGAGATCCAACCAGTCCATTCTGAAGGAGATCAGCCCTGGGATTTCTTTGGAAGGACTGATGCTAAAGCTGAAACTCCAGTACTTTGGCCACCTCATGCAAAGAGTTGACTCATTGGAAAAGACTCTGATGCTGGGCGGGATTGGGGGCAGGAGGAGAAGGGGACAACAGAGGATGAGGTGGCTGGATGGCATCACTGACTCGATGGACGTGAGTCTGCGTGAACTCCAGGAGTTGGTGATGGACAGGGAGGCCTGGCATGCTGCGATTCATGGGGTCGCAAAGAGTTGGACACGACTGAACGACTGATCTGATCTGATCTGTGTAAATATTGTTGTTATTTCCTCATGTCCTAATAACATATGCAAATAGAAAGGACAAACAAAATTATATGGCTTATGATTAACAAGGTAAAGCATCTATTTCCTCCTTTTTGCCGACCTACTTAAACAAATGTGTTTTCTGCTGTCTACAATAAAAGAAGTCAATACTTCACAAAAGTTACCCATTAACATGTTAAAAAACTTTATAAAAGTGTTCCTGTATTATGTACAGTATGCAAAACTGAGGAATGTTATCAGTGTAAGACAGAGGGAGTAAAAGAAAAGAAAAACATTATATTGGGTTATTCTTCTTGTGATATGACAAACGAAATCATTTACATAGCCATGTAAGTAAAATAGGTTTTGTTTTTTTTACTTTTGGCCATGTAGAGGCATGCCCATGATTCCTGCACTGGATACATGCAGTCTTAACCACTGGACTGCCAGGGAAGTCCCAGGTAAGAAAAATATGTGCATCTTCCACATTGTAATTTTTAGCAAGATTCTAAAGAAATGTATACCTCGGAATTCTGGGACATTTTCTGGAATTATTGCGTTGATGATTTCCTACCAGTTCTTTCTTTCTTTTTTTTACTCATTCTGTCTCTTTCTTCGAGAATGATACAATCCAGGGACTATTTTGCAGTTTATTTTTAATAAGGTTATACATACACAGAGTTTAGAGTCATCCATCCTACAAGATTTGTTAGAAAATATCACAAATCTGATCATCCCAATCCTCCTTCTCCAGAGGTAACCACTTCTTGTAGCTGATGACTTTGGTTCTCTGCGGAAGCTGGTCTCTGAAGATAGCTTCCACGGAACCATACCTTCCAGTATTCACAGTAAATCTGGGCTGGTCTTTTGACACACTTTACCCAATAGAATGCAGCAGAGGTGGGACTATGCCAGTCTAAGGCTTGAGCCTTTGGAAGGTCTGGCGGCTCCTGCTTTTACCTCTCATGCCTGGTGCAGAACTCTTGCTTTGAGTCCCCCTTTCACATCATCCAGGGATTTCCAGCACTTCTCACGCGTGGGAGCTCCTGTTTCCTATGTTTCATGTTTGCTTTTTTTTCTCTTTCATTTTGGTGGAGCACATCTTACAGTAAAGTACCAAAGAAATGGTTCGTGGGTAGTGAATGTGTTGACAACTTTTGCCTGACAATGTCTTTATTCTACCTTTACAAGTAGCTGGTAGATTAATATAGAATTCTAGATTGCAAATAAATGTTTTTCAGAGCTTTTAAGGCATTTCACAACAGCCTTTTGCACTGTTGTTCAGAATTCGACATCATCCTAGCTCCTAGTTCTTTGAATGTGACTTGTTTTTCTCTTTGGAAGTTCTTAGAGGTTTTGTTGTTGTTGTTTCCTATATTATTCAATATCATGATAATCTACTTAGTGTGGGTTTATTTGTATTCATTGTTTTGGGCACTCAGTGGGTTTTTATCATCTGGTGACCTGTGTTCTGGAGTTCTGGGACATTTTCTGGAATTACGTTAATGACTTCTGACCTTCTGTTCTCTCGTTATCTTTAATTCTGTCTGTCCTTTTCTAAGAGAGTTCTCCAACTTTATTTTTAATTCTTCCACTTATTTTTAGTTTGCCATGATCATTTTTAATTTCTAAGGGCTCTTTTTAGTTCTTGAACTAAATATAAGATGCTGTTCATATTTTAATGGTTTAAATATTTCCCTTGATTTCTCTGAGGGTAGTAATCATAGTTTTGGTGAAGTTTTTTTCTTCCTACATTGGTTCTGTTTGCATCAAATTGCATTTCTCTGTTTATTTGTTTGCATATCTGTCCTCTATGTTAGAGATATTTCTTATATGCCTGGTTACAGTTGGACATCTGTTCATACTTAAGAGTGGGTGCTAAAGTGCTGATTGAAAGTCCTGAGCACATCAATGGAAATTATCAACTATGAACCTCATTGTAAGATAAGCTGGTTCCTTAAATGGGGAATCATTTATATTAATATCTTTAGGTCTTTTCTCTTAGGAGGTTAAAATTTTACAAAAAAAGGACCTTTCAGTCCCTTTTGGTCTCCTCTTTGGAGAATGAAGACCCCCGCCCCTCAGCCACTAGCATGCTGGGAACCAAAAGGGGGAGAGGGCTGGGGTTTAGCATCCAATATCTGATAATTTATTTAGCACCCCACTTTCAGTCTATAGCCTAGCCCTCACCTTTCACCTGCTGTCTCCTGGTGCAGAGAACATGTTTTGCCCTCTTCAGGGAATATATCTTTGCTTTTTTGTTGGAGAGGAATTAGGAGCAGGCAACAGGATATGGCACTCTGGCTGCTTCTTTTAAAAGAATCCCTGTGCCCCAACTTTCTGGACCTTTTGAGCATACTGAAGTGTAAGTCAGCTTGATATTCAGTTTTTTCCCCATGTGTTATTTTCCATTCTTACGTCTGCTTTTCATCTTCCATGTCTAGAAATGGTTTACATCACCTCTGATCACATCTGTTTGATCAAAGCTCCGTCACATGGTCCCAACCTCTCTGCAAGGAAGGCTAGGATGTTCGTCTCCAGTGTGAAGAAAGAAATCAGTGTGGTGAACACAAAATACTGTTTCTGCTCTAGTGCTTTTAATAAAGGACCATTTACTCTTGCTTTAGAGGGAATCAGTGTACAGTAACAACAGTAGACTCGTGTTCAGTGAACCATAGTTATCTAGGAATCTGTCTGTACTTTTTTATGCATCAAAGAAATTTTACTCACTTATTTTTCAGAAGATATAAAAAATGAGGGCAGTCCTTAATATGCAGTCCTGGCCATAGAGGCTTAGGATGCAGAGCAAGTGTTCTGGACTCAGATAACCTGAGTTCATGTCTAGACTCTATCAATATCTAGCTGTGTGACCTTGGTCTGGTAGCTTATATGTGCTTCAGTTCCTCAAGTGTGAAATGGGTAATACTGATAGTACCTGTCCCATTGTAGTATTGTGAGGATTAAATTAGTTAATGCTTGTACTACAGTAAGTGCCATATTAGTTGTTATTCTTACATTTTAGTTGTACTATAGAAACCATTCATTTTGGAATTATGCTCCTGCCAATCTGCATGGTTATGTAACTCAGAATATTCAATAATTGATTTAACAAATGAGGCTGATTCATTGTTCTCCGGCAAGTTAGGGAAGAAAAGGTACAATTCTGTAGCACTGTGGCCAGTGGGCAATGATGATGTCTTCACAAGCCAAGAGCTGCCAGGGAGCTCAGGTTTGTAATTAGCTTAAAATGCACACAGCATTGTTCCCATGCCAATCCTGAGGCCCAAGAGAGCTGCAGAGTAAAAGGTGTTTAGCTTCTGTGTAACAAGGAGCTGAGATGACCACATCGGCCATCAGAACTGGCTGCACGATGTCGGGAAGGAGGAACAGACCTGGACATCTGCAGACCTGGATTCCAGTTCACCAGCAGAGACCTCTCACTGTCCTAAGCCTTTATAGTTCTATCCAGCTTTATAATTCTACAATGAGACAATCTTATGGACATGGTCATAACTTTGAAAATCTGCTAGAAATGGCCTGTCCATAACTGCAGACCTGGGGGCCCTAATGTTCATAGTTCTTGCAAACACTTGTGCCTACTATACACTGTACTTTCCTGCTGGTGATTATGGCCCTGGAGCAAAGAACATCATATTCTCATCCTTTGATTAGGGACATGAGTCAAAGCCCTACTCTTCACTTACTGACTATATCAAAGGAGTTGAAGAAGTCACTCTCTCCTATGAGTCTGGCACCAGAACTCTGCTTAGGGAGGAAGCTGTCTGTAAAAATATCCTGCAAAGCTGCCTAGGGTAGATGAGCCTTTCAGGGCAGGACCAAAATGTCAGAGAATGGGGATGAAATGCTCTGTTTGAAGAGGACATTTGTTTTACTCTTAGAGGAGAGCATGAAGAAGAGGACAGTGGGAGAAGAGGGGGACAGTGTGACAAAAGGGGATTCAAATGTGAAGGATCCATGCAAAGTCCCTGTGTGAAATAGCCAAAAGCTATCAACATTGGAGATGCTTGCTATGTGATTAACAGTTGTGTGCATTACTGAACTTTTCTTCCAACCTTACCTATATTTTTAGAAGTTTATTCTGCTTTTATAAAAGTCTGCTAAAGCTTTTAACAAAAAGTTTTGGGTGAGTGAATTTTGTTATTTTTTTCGAAACTGTGGCAAGGCTGAGTTTTACATTTTGTCTTTTGTGATGAGAAACAGAAATAACACACATAGAATCAGGAACCTGAAGGCAAGGGTGACCAAGGGGACTTTCATCTTTCAAGAATTTGCAGAAATCCTGGGGAGGATGTAGAATTGCATTTCTGTCAGTCACTGAGTTGAAAGGTTGGAGTCCACCTCAATGAACTTTCATAGGGAGGTCCAGTTTGCATCTTGGTTGTTTATATGATTTTGGCCAGTTACAGATTGGCCTGGGACTATAACTTCTTTCAATCAGTGGATATTTACTGAATGCTAAGCATATGTCAGGCATTTTTTCTGGCATTGGAATATGAAGGCAAAGAAGACAAAATTCTTTTCCTCTGGAAACTTTCTAATTGGAAGGTGAAGTTTGTAATCAGAGTGATCACACTTCCCAATTTGTCTGGACATTCTTCCTTTATTCTAGCTGCTCTGGCCTAATTATCACTATCTCCCACTTTCATGCCTCAGAAGACTCAGTTTGGAGATAAATTAACTGGCAACCATTCCACAGAGTTGTTATAAAGATTAGATGATAAAATTTATGTGAAAATGCTTTGTGAATTGTAAAACATTATACAAATGAAAGGGCTAAGATATTTAAGTTCTTTTATTGCATTCTTCTATTAGAGACAAATAGAAATGTCCAAAATTGCTATCTACCTTGGTCTCTCTTTTTGCTCTGAGATCTACTTGGATTTGCAAGAAAATAAAATTGCCAGAAAATTAATTTCATTTTAAGGAGGCTGGGCATGTGCTCAACCATTTTCAAGATTAAATTTATTTTTGTGGTCTGTTCTGGTTCTTTACATGTATGCTCAAGGGTTTTTGTTGTTCTCAAATTTATATGTCATTTCAAAATTAGGATTTTATGAATATGATGGATTTTGGATATGGGGGACATCCTAACTCCCTAGGAATTCAAAAGCCTGTTTTAGAAGAGAAAGAGTATAAAAGCACTGTGTGCTCATTCATGTCTGACTCTGCGACCCCATGGACTGTAGCCTGCCAGACTCCTCTGTTCATGGGATTCTCCAGGTAAGAATACTGGAGTGGGTTGCCATTCCCTTCTTCCAGGGAATCTTCCTGACCCAAGGATCAAACTTACCTCTCCTGTGGCTCCTGCATTGCAGGCGGATTCTTTACTGCTGAGCCACTGGGGAAGTCCAAGAGGGCTTGTCCAGGACTTGAACCCGGGACCTCTTGCACCCTAAGCAAGAATCATACTCCTAGACCACTGAGCCACTGCTTGATAAAGCACTAAGTGTTCAGTATTTACTATGAAGAAAGCATAGTGCCTGCCCTCAAAGAGCTTCCAGTCCCTTAAATCAACCCTCATGAGAAAGGTTGTTGTTTTTGTCACAGTTTCCTTTTTCATAGTTGAGGGAACTGAGACATACAGAAGTTAAATAACTTGGTCAATTTTATAGGCAGCCAAGAACTAGGATTTATATATATAAATCACACACACACACACACACACACACACACACACACACACACACATCATCTGATCCCAAAGTCTGTTGATCATTTTTCACATATCCAAAAAATCTATATTTAATACTGATGGTGTGCCAGGCACTGTGTATATGTGTATATGGTGGTGAGTAAAACAGATGTGGCTCTTGTTCTCATTTCTAGCTTGGCATCATCATCAGCATGATTAGTCAGACTATCATTTATTAAACAGAACTTTTCCAGGTTCTGCTAAGTGTTTTACTTGCATTATTAATTACAATGATTAAAATGACTATGAGTGAGGTATGACAATTATTTCTATTTTAGATTAGGAAACCAAGCCTCAATGATGTAAAGCAATTTGTTCAATCAGGGAGTAGTGATGCTTTGAATGTGTCTGTAATTCATACTATTAAAAATCCCTTTACTGGGTGGTCTCCCTGTGCTAAGTACTATTCTGAAGGGTTGGGGTGGTAGTGGAGGATGGGATGGATGGAGTCTAGTTGGGAAAGCCTGGGGTGATTTGGTCTTTACAAAATCATATTCTCTTACAGGATAAACTTTGGTATTGGGGGAAAAGTGTTAAGAATGTAATCACCTTTAAAATTTTTAGCATAAATAATCAAATAATCAAGTACAGATGATTAAAATTGAAAAGGATAATGACTATAGTGATAAAAAGAAACTATATAGTAAATAATATTCATAGATTGCATATTTAGGTCTACCTGAAGTGAATTATATGAGAATGCCTTGAGTGGATATCTGACCCTGATTAGTATTAATTTGACCTAGTTTCCATTTTTGTCTAGTGAATGAAGAATTTGTTCCCCTAAGGTGCATAAGTGCTTGCATCTTAAGTAAATCTGACACTCTTTGGTCCTCAATACTTTTTTTAATACAATTGTTAGTCATGTATATATACATATATATTTAGTTGGTTTTGGTCTTCTCAGCACCCTTTGCGCCTCTACTTCCTGGCTATAGAGCCTCTTTTTTTTGTTGTTGTTATTGTTGGAAATCCATAACTCCAAGGCTTGGGTGGAGCTGATCCCATTTCTCATTTCATGCTCACAGGGATTCTCCCATCTTCTTTGCCACAGTGATGGATTCAGGGATGGGCACTGAACCAATGCAAGCAAATTCAAATGCTCCCTGGGACTTCTTATTGCAAGTATGAGAAAAGATGGCTCTTTTGAACTGGGATTTGCTCAGTGGGTTGGATGTGAGCCTGCTACTGCTGATGGCTGTTCTGCACAACAAGTCTCAGACCGCCTGGTCGTGGGAATTGTTGTATTTCTTTTTTTCTATTTTTAAATGACATACCTTTTTATTTCCCCTTTTCAATTTTATGATTTATTTATTTTTAAAAATTAAAAAAATTTTAATTGGAGGAAAATTGCTTTACAATGTTATGCTAGTTTCTGGTGTACTGCATTTCTCTTTGCTTAAAGAGAACTATGCATAAGTTGAACTATGTTTCTGTCACATGTGACTAAAAATTTCCTGGTTGAATCAATATTTCACCAGAGGTGTACTCTTTAAAAGTAAAACAAGTGTCAGACTGTACTTTTCTTCCACCATATTAGGTTAAATTGTGGACATTCTAGTTTCATCATTAAGGTACTGTGCATGCGGCTAGGATCGTCTGGTAGCTGAGGACCCTGATAAGTGTTCTCAGAGCTTCAGGAAAGCAGATGTTCTGATCTATTATCACTCAGGCACCCCTGGAGTCACAGGGGTAAATGTCTGAGATCTCTGTGGCAGGGTAAAGCCAAGGAATCCCAGATGTTCCCAAGACTCATACATGTAATGTAAAGAGAATTGAAAAGAAGTGAGGAGACCTGAGTGAAAGCTTTGGCTCTGCTATTGATTTGCCTAAGGATCCTGAATGTCTTTTAGACTCTTTGCCTCAATTTTAAAGTTTGTAAAAGGCATGGGAGTAGCAAGGTGAAAGGGCTTCCCCAAAGGCTCAGCAGTAAAGAATCTGCCTGCAATGCAGGAGACACAGGAGACCTGAGTTTGATCCCTTGGTTGGGAAGATCCCCTGGAGAAGGAAATGGCACCCACCTCCAGAATTCCTGCCTGAAAAATCCCATGTACAGAGAAGACTGGCAGGCTACAGTCCACGGGGTCACAAAGAGTAGGACACAACTGAGTGAGCACGTAGACATGTGAAAGGGGGTACTGTGGCTTCAAGGTGGCTTTGGGATGAAGCAAAAATAAGAGTCCAGTAGCAGACATAGGTCTGCACGGTCTGTACTGAGGTTCTGATGCACATCGTCAATCCGTGATATCAGAGTTAAAGATTTGGCTAAAGAGATAAAAATAAACCATCAGGAAACAAGTGGATTTGGGGGAGCCTGGTTAATAGTGAAAGCACATGAGGAAGATTAAAAGTGGTCTCATATAGAGAAAGGTTTAATAATACTTTTGTAAAGAATCTATATTGTAAAAATTACAGAGTGAATTTCATCTCTAACTGGAATATTTCACTGTTCTCCAAAAGCTTACCTCCTATGCCCTTTTAAGCCTAAAATAAATATGCCACACATTTTGACTTTGGTGATCTCTTTTGGAAAAAATATCATCTATTTCCATTGTATAATAATTAATAACTATGGTAACTTTGCATTGCACATACTTGATGAAAGTATCAATATGAATGTCCTTTTTTTGGTCTTAATAAGGCTGTCTAAACAGTTTTGGGTTAAAAAAAAACAGTATTAAAAGGAAAGCAATCATGCATGTGTTGTTTAAGCTGCCTACACACAGAAAAAAAGGGTGGAAAGCTCAAACACATAATTAGAAGTAGTTTTTTAATTTTCAAAGCAGGGCCATAATAAATTCCCATAAAACCTATTCATGAATCATCTAAGTTTAAGCAAAGATAGTTTCTCAGTAAATGTTTTAAGGTGCTAGTTACTTATGAAATGTATCTGGTGTAAAGAATTATTGGACATAAACTAGTTTAGAATATTGTGCTTCTCTGGTGGCTCAGATGGAAAAGAATCCATCTGCAATGCAGGAGACCTAGTTCAATCCCTGGGCTGAGAAGATCCCCTGGAGGAGGGTATGGCAACCCACTCCCCTATTCTTGCCTGGAGAATTCTATGGACAGAGGATCCTGGTGGACTACAGTCCATTGGGTCACAAAGAGTTGGACACGACTGAGTGACTAAGCACAGCACAGCAGCATTTTTCTTTATCAAGGATTAATCAAGCCATTTAAAAATGAGTTATTTAGCAAGACTAATTGTGTATTGATGCCAGTACTAGTTTGTGACAATAATTATGCATTTTCTAGTTAATAGAGTTGGAGGGGGATGCATTCAGAAGTAGTTTCAAAACATTAGATTTTATTTACTTTTATTATTCATTTAGTTTTTTAAAAGATACAGTTTTAAAGGAAAATGGCTCAGAAAATAGTGATTTTCACTGTTTTGTATGATTTAATCTAATCACTAGCATTCTTACTAGAAATTTTTCTAAAGTTAGAACATTGACTATTTTTCTTGGTATTTGAATTTTTATTCCAGTATTCTTGCCTGGAAAAGCCCATGGACAGAGGACCCTGGCAGGCTACAGTCCATAGGGTTGTAAAGAGTCAGACACGACTGAGTGACTGATCACGTGCACATTATCCATGCCTGTGTGATTTATAAAGACTCTTTAAATACTGCCTGTGGATGTTTTGATTATATCTGCACTTGACTTGTACAGTTAATTCCATAAGATGCTTTTTCCTTTTTTTGTCAATTTGACATGAAGAAGTGTGGAGTTTTTTTGCTACAGTCTGTCTATTGTTCAGATCCATAATATATGAGAGCATAAGTTATTTTTCCCTTAACATTAAAAAAAATAAACAAACTAAAGTACATACTTTATTAAGATTTATCTAGTTTCAACCTAATGTTCTTTTTTTTTTTCTACTCAAGAATATTATCCAGGAAACCACATTATTATTTAGATGTCAGGTCTCCTTAGGCTCCTTGGGGCTGTGGCAAGTTCTGAGACTACCCTTGTTTTTGATGATCTTGACAATTTTGAGGAGGACTCTATCATTTTTGCACTCTCTTCTAAGATACTTTTCAGAAAATGAAGTAAGCAATAGAAGTTATTCTCTCTTTATGCCACAGATGAACTTTACCAATGAAGATTAAACCTAAAAAAAAAAGAATTCCTCATTTATAGACAGCTGTCATCCCATATTACACTTCAGTGCATGTACAGAAGTAAAAGAATATACATCCACATGATTTGACCTCCAAGGTGTCTGAGAAAAGAGGAAAAAATTGTGAGTAACTCTGTGCCCAGAAGGCTTCCCTGGTGACTCAGATGGTAAAGAATCTGCCCGCAATGCAGAAGACCCAGGTTCGACCCCTGGGTCAGGAAGATCCCCTGGAGAAGAGAATTGGCTACCCATTCCAGTATTTTTGTCTGGAGAATTCTATGGACTTTGAGCCTGGCAGATTAAAAGTCCATGGGGTCAATAAGAGTCAGACATGACTGAGTGACTAACACTTTCACTTTTTCTTTCTATGCACAGCAAGGATCAAGGGGTCACTTAAAATAACTTCTACTATGAGTAGATGTTTTCTGGCTTCACTGAAACTGCTGCATGGGGGATGCAGACAGGATAAGGTGACTGCCAGAGCAAGTTGATAAGCACTGGATGGTTTGTTAAGGTAAGTCTGGGGCCCTTTCCAGTGGAAATCTCAGATTGCTATGATTAGGCAGGGCCTGCCTGAGAGACAGAGGCAGACGGAAGAATGAGGGGATCTTCGATTCTTGAGTTCCACTTCCTGCAGAATCTCTAGAGGTGTTTGAAGTTCAGAAGTATTAATGGTGTCACAACTCCTCTGAGTAAAAGAACCTGATTTAGCAAATAAAAATACAGGACTCCCAGCTTTGTTTTAATTTTGATAAATAACAAATAATTTTGTGTGTGTAAGTATGTCCTATGCAATATTTGGGACAAGTTTAAGCCAAAAATTTATTTGCTATTGATCTAAACATTCAATGTCCTGCCTTTTCTCTGGCAACTCTATTCTGCTCCTAGTCCTTGAATTCCCTGGGTGTATGTGTGAGCAGGGGTTGAGGGGAGGAGGCAGGACTGAAAAGCAGAAGGATGAAGGGTGTGCAGTCTCTAGTTTCAGATCACACATATCAGAGAGCAGTTTCCTTAATGTGAAAGACAAATGTGATGTGACATCACCTAGTCTCAAAAGCTACCTCAGGTGTCAGCATTTGAGAAACTATGGGCTTCTTAGATCTCTGGAACAACTTCTTTTTGACTCCCTTTTCTCTTCGTTTTTGAACATACTTAATAAATCTGTATCACGTAAATAGTATTCTTTATATACAGATCCTAAAAAAAAAAAAAATGAAACTCAATGGGACAAAGAAGAAGGAACAGCAAATGTATATTTTCCCTGTTGATTCTTTCCTCCCCTAGGTCCTGAATCTGTGGACCACTGCTTAGTTTCATCTCTCTTTCTTGTCTTCCTCTTTCCACCTTACTTCTGATTTTCTCAGATGTTAGAATAAAAACTGAATCACACAAAGTTTCCTTATATATTAGATAATTGAAAACTAAGCATAATTATAAAAATTGAATGTTAAACCGTGTTACTTGTCCAGGCATAAGTTTTAAAATACATGGGAAGAAAAATTTAACAAACTAGAAGAGTTTGAAATTGATATAAATATATTCTTGGCCTCTAAGGAAGTCAGCAAAAGCATTACACTTGATATCCTTCACAAATCAACTGGGTTAAAATCAGAGAGCATTTCAAAGCCTGCACAAAATAGAGTTGACACACCATAATATTTTAATGGCATAAATTCCCATTAGCATCTACTGCTGCATAAGTAATGTTCATTATAGTGATTAGAAATGTTAATTTCTGAGAGCAATCATAATTTCCTTTAATCTTCTATGGCCATGTTTTTAAAACTGCAGGTTATGACCCATTAGTGTGTCATAAATCAATTTGGTGGGATATAATCAGCATTAAAGAGAACAGAATAGGTTAAAATTGAAAATATCCCATTTCATTGCATATAGCAAATGTAAATACTATTTTATTTACTTTATTTCAGATTTCTAACTACATATGTATAACTACTTGGTTATAATATAAAATGCATTTAATATGGTCACATACAGAACTGTTGGAAAACTATTATATATTAGAACAAATAAATTGTAAGACTAATTTGAAGGTGAAGTACACTTGTCTCACAAACTGGTGAAAGAGAAAGAAAATATTCTGAATAGAAGATATTAAGATGACTAATATTTTAACTGATAATTGGGCCACGTCTCCATTTACTATGATTTTGATTCAAGGACATAAATGCAGTGTTTCACTTTTTTATTATCAAGGGACAAGGCATGCCTTTTACTTCATAAATTTTTATGATTCAGTAGTCATGATTGAATTGTAGTACATTTAAATTTTACTGAGTGGCTTCCCTGGTGGTTCAGTGGTAAACATCCACCTGCCAATGCAGAAGACACAGGTTCAATCCCTGAGAAGATGTTAGAATGCTGTGGAGCAACCAAGCCTGTGTCCTAGTGCCTGGAAACCCTAACTACAGAGCCCTTGGGTTGCAACTACTGAAGACCAAGTGCCCTAGAATCCATGCTCCACAACAAAAGAAGCCACCACAATTAGAAACATGCATGCCACAATTAGAGAGGGGCCCCTGCTTGCTACAACTAGAGAAAAGCCTGTGCAGCAACGAAGACCCAGCACAGCCAAAAATTAAATAAATAAATAAAAAATTTTAAAAATTTATAAATTTTCTGAAATCAAGTCACACTATAATAGGCCTATTATAGGGAAATTTAATAGCATTACGAATGTATGGAGATGTATGGAGAGAGTAACATGGAAACGTACATTACCATATGTAAAATAGATAGCCAACGGGAATTTGCTGTAAGTCTCAGGAATTCAAACAGAGGCTCTGTATCAACCTAAAGGGGTGGGATGGGGAGGGATATGGGAGGGAGGTTCAAAAGTGGGGGATATATGTATACCTATGGCTAATTCATATTGAGGTTTGACAGAAAACAACAAAATTCTGTAAAGCAATTACTGTTCAATTAAAAAATAAATTAAAAAAAGAATGTGTTACAAGAGAAGTCCTTATGTTATCAATAATTGGATGTGTCATGGTATTATTTGGGATTATATCCACTATTAGGAGACATAAGATTGCTGTCTAATCCATTTAAATTACTTTTGTACTCCCTGTATATAGAAACTCTTTACCTTTGAGCAAAGCTGTCAGGATGGCTAAATCAATGTCCTGGTGTCCTTCTGATCCCATCCGAAATACTGTAATCTGCAATTTGAGACAAGGTGACCATTAGCAATACATTTTTTTCCCTCAAGAGAAATTAAATCAATGAGACGGTATTTGAACACAGACTATCTTAATATCTATAAGGTAGATTTTTAACCACAGAGAAAGCATACATGGTGAGAATTCAATTAGAGGGCTCTGCAATCCATTAAGAGGGAGATGCCTCAATAGCCTCCAAACAGAAACCAATTTAGATAATTCACTGATTATGGTTACAATCTCTGAAACCAGACACAAAGGAAAAATGTCCCCTTTAATCATTTCAGCTTTAGAATGAAAACTTACCAAATTTTCAAAAATGTGTAAGCCATAACTTAAACTGAGTTGAGAAATTAAGTGTTTAAAAAGTTAGTATGCCTTCAGTAAAGGTGCCATGTGCATCTGTGCACGTGTTTGTGTCTGTATGTGTTTGTGTGTTTATGCTTGTGTACAATATAGCCGTCACTACATTCTCTCCTAGCAATAGCTACTCAACGGTTTCAATATTGTGATGCCTCTAGATCCTTCAGTCCTCTCAACAACTTAAACCTTCTTGAGAAGGACTTAGCAGTATCCAGGTGGTAAGGATGAAAAAGCAGACAATACAATGACATTTTTCTTTTTAATTTTGGTAAGAAAAGTATTCTTTTGGGATGAATGAGGAGGCAGAGAGTACAGAGGTAGCAGTGAAGGATTAAAACATGCTCAATGATAACAAAGATTTTTTTTCAAGTCAGAGGGAAGCTACTTAAGGAAGCCAAAAGATGATTTGAATATCTACATTGATTGAATTACTACTGTATTCAATTGCTTTAGACTTCAAGTTTCTTTATCTGTAAAATGGGGAACTCATGGGGCTTGCTTATTTCTAACTACATAGGAAGTAAACTTCATAGGATTGGCTAATACATAATTCTGGGGAAGATGGTTAAGGACAGGGAAGCCTTGTGTGCTTCAGTCAATGGGCCGCAAAGAGTCAGACATGACTTAGCAATTCAACAATATATAATTCTAAATTTTTTACCATGATGAAGAGCACAGGTACCTAGACTCACAGACTGTTAAACTATCAGTTGTTTAGAAATCCTCTAGCCCACTGCCCGGGGACAGAGTCATTTGTTTATGGTCAGCATCAACTTAGAAGGACAGCTATGCCAGGAAGTCAGTAGCTGTCTCGTTTCTATCGTGTGCCTTAAATACTGGGAAGAACTAAGGAAAGGAACAAGATCTTTGAGCACCTGACCCAAATGGGTTAATAGCGGCTTAACCATTCATATCTGTTTATGTCCTTCAATCAGAGCCTGGGGTGAGTGTAAGGTAGAGATTACAAGTTGAAAAGCCTCATAGGCCTTTGAATTAAAAAATGTAAAAGAGATAGAGGGAGCCAGGCAAAATCCACCTAAGTGCTGTGTTTGGCCTCCAGGCCACAGCTTTGACCTCTGACAGGGTGGAGGCGGTGCCCCCGGCTCCAGCAGGTTTGTACTAAAATCTGCTTCTGCATAAGCACAAGTTTGGCCAAAGTGCCATCAGGACATTCTCTCAAACAGCTCTTGATGCCCCCAGAAAATCCACTTGGGAGATGAGGGGCAGTTCTCTGTTTTGAACTCAGGAGTGCCTGAATTGGGAAGAAAACTTGAAGTCCACTGCAGAGAGAACCAAGAGGCAGAAGTGGAATTTTGGCTACACCTTTAACTCTTTAAGCCAGGGCTGGCTAAGGTCTGAAAGGTATTATTGTGTCCTGAGCTGGTAGCAAATTGCAGACTATCAGAATAACATCTCTCATTGTTTTAGAAGAATTCAGAAATTAGGCATCAAATGGAACTCCTTAAACGTCTCCCCTACTTGTTCTGCAGATGCCTAAATTCCACCGGCTAGAGATCCCACTTCAGATGCAAATTCTTCTGAGGCAGCAAATGGATTAATTAAATTTACTCTGAAATAACAGATTACCAGGCTTTCTTTGAAACAGCTTTGAGGAGGGGAAAGGAAGGTTTACAGTATAGAGTTGCTAAAGGATTTCGGGGTCGGGGTGGTGGAGACACAGACATTTGTGCTATTGTTTATCAAGGAACCTGAGGTGGCATTGTGCTCTGGGGCATCACAGGTTTTCTGGAAAGCTGATGTGGAGGGAATAGCTGTCCACCTGTCCATGCCCCCATCCTGGTATGCTTAGACTGAAGAATCTAAGGACCTCAGAAAGAGTCTGACCAGAGGGAGACCAAAGATGAAGGATCCAAAGATGAAATTTATTTCATAATTTTCCCTTGAGTTGACCTGATATATTATGTCTCCACTCCTCTAAATCTTTAAATTTAAATTTGAAGTTAAAATGTTTAAAATATCACTCAATTTATATGTCTTTCTCAGAAAAAAAGACGAATCAAACAAGAAAACCAGAGTTGTCTTCACCTACCACTCTTGGTGTTGGCAAAGATGCAGAAAATCAGATATTCTTAAGTATTCCTGGTGGAGATGTGAATTGAAATAGTAGTTTTGACATATTATAGCTTGATATAAAGTTTCTTGGTTTTAATGTATTATTCAGTTCAGTTCAGTCGCTCAGTCACGACTGACTCTTTGCAACCCCATGGACTGCAGCACGCCAGGCCTCCCTGTCCATCACCAACTCCTGGAATTCACCCCAACTCATGTCCATTGAGTTGGTGATGCCATCCAACCATCTCATCCTCTGTCGTCCCCTTCTCCTCCTGCCCTCAATCTTTCCCACCATCAGGGTCTTTTCCAATGAGTCAGTTCTCTGCATCAGGTGGCCAAAGTATTGGAGCTTCAGCATCAGTCCTTCCAATGAACACCCAGGAATGATCTCCTTTAGGATGGACTGGTTGGATCTCCTTGCAGTCCAAGGGGCTCTCAAAGAGTCTTCTCCAACACAATTCAAAAGCATCAATTCTTCAGTGCTCAGCTTTCTTTATAGCCCAACTCTCACATCCATGTATGTCTACCGGAAAAACCATAGCCTTGACTAGTTGGACCTCTGCTGGCAAACTAACGTCTCTGCTTTTTAACATGCTATCTAGGTTGGTCATAACTTTCCTTCTAAGGAGTAAGTGTCTTTTAATTTCATGGCTTCAATCACCATCTGCAGTGATTTTGGAGCCCCCAAAACTAAAGTAAGCCACTGTTTCCCTATCTATTTCCCATGAAGTGATGGGACCAGATGCCATGATCTTAGTTTTCTGAATGTTGAGCTTTAAGCCAACTTTTTCACTCTCCTCTTTCACTTTCATCAAGAGGCTCTTTAGTTCTTCTTCCCTTTCTGCCATAAAGGTGGAGTCATCTGCATATCTGAGGTTATTGATTATTTCTCCCAGTAATCTTGATTTCAGCTTGTGCTTCATCCAACCCAGCATTTCACAATAAACTGTGGAAAATTCTGAAAGAGATGGGACTACCAGACCACCTGATCTGCCTCTTGAGAAATTTGTATGAAGGTCAGGAAGCAACAATTAGAACTGGACATGGAACAACAGACTGGTTCCAAATAGGAAAAGGAGTTTGTCAAGGCTGTATATTGTCACCCTGTTTATTTAACTTATATGCAGAGTACATCATGAGAAACGCTGGACTGGAAGAAACACAAACCGGAATCAAGATTGCCGGGAGAAATATCAATAACCCCAGATATGCAGATGACACCACCCTTATGCCAGAAAGTGAAGAGGAACTCAAAAGCCTCTTGATGAAAGTGAAAGTGGAGAGTGAAAAAGTTGGCTTAAAGCTCAACATTCAGAAAACGAAGATCATGGCATCCGGTCCCAACACTTCATGGGAAATAGATGGGGAAACAGTGGAAACAGTGTCAGACTTTATTTTTCTGGGCTCCAAAATCACTGCAGATGGTGACTGCAGCCATGAAATAAAGAGACATTTACTCCTTGGAAGGAAAGTTAAGACCAACCTAGATAGCATGTTCAAAAGCAGAGACATTACTTTGCCAACAAAGGTTCATCTAGTCAAGGATGGTTTTTCCTGTGGTCATGTATGGATGTGAGAATTGGACTCTGAAGAAGGCTGAGCACCGAAGAATTGATGCTTTTGAACTATGGTGTTGGAGAAGACTCTTGAGAGTCCCTTGGACTGCAAGGAGATCCAACCAGTCCATTCTAAAGGAGATTAGCCCTGGGATTTCTTTGGAAGGAATGATGCTGAAGCTGAAACTCCAGTACTTTGGCCACCTCATGCGAAGAGTTGACTCATTGGAAAAGACTGGAAAAGACTCAGATGCTGGGAGGGATTGGGGGCAGGAGGAGAAGGGGACGACAGAGGATGAGATGGCTGGATGGCATCACTGACTCGATGGACGTGAGTCTGCGTGAACTCCGGGAGTTGGTGATGGACAGGGAGGCCTGGCATGCTGCGATTCATGGGGTTGCAAAGAGTCCAATACGACCGAGCGACTGATCCGATCTGACTCTGCATATAAGGTAAATAAGCAGGGTGACAATATACAGCCTTAACGTACTCCTTTTCCTATTTGGAGCCAGTCTGTTGTTCCATGTCCAGTTCTTAACTATTGCTTCCTGACCTGCATACCGGTTTCTCAAGAGGCAGGTCAGGTGGTCTGGCATGCCCATCTCTTTCAGGATTTTCCACAGTTTATTGTGATTCACACAGTCAAAGGCTTTGGCATAGTCAATAAAGCAGAAATAGATGTTTTTCTGAACTCTCTTGCTTTTTCGATGGTCCAGCGGATGTTGGCAATTTGATCTCTGGTTCCTCTGCCTTTTTTAAACCAGTTTGAACATCTGGAAGTTCACGGTTCACGTATTGCTGAAATAGTAGCATATAATATTTTGCTAATTGTTAAATAAATAATAAAAAACAATTAATTAATGTATTATTATTTAACAACAATTTGCAAAATATTATTTGTTACTATTTTATTTAGAATCTTTGCGATTATGTTAGTAAGTAAGGTTGGTATATGTCACCATTCCTCTTGGTTTTGGTATAAGGGTTACAGTATATTTTTGGTATGAATTGGGAAGCTTTTTAAATTTACCTATGCCCCAGAACAATAAATGTAATGAAGGAATTCTCCTTCAGGCAGATTTAGTAGAATGTTTATAAGCTATCTAGCACTGAATCATTTTTAGGGATAGATCACTGATCATCTTTGTAAATTCTCAACAGCTATTAATCAGTTTAGATTTTCTGCCTCTCCTAGGCTCAATTTTATATATTTTCTGATGTAGTCAAAGATTTCATATAGATTTTCAAGTTTGTTGGTATACAATTAAACATGTAATTCTCTTATTTAAAAAGTTCCTTTGTATTTACAAATCTATGGATGTTTTTTCATTCTTCTTTCATTTGATCAAAATCACCGTCATTTTAAAGAATCAGATTTTCATTTTATTGATCAATAGTATTACTTAAAATTTGAAGTTACTATTCTCTGCTCATTGTTTCTTCTGCTTTTGCTTCCTTAGCTATTCTTTTCCTAGAAGTTGACTTCCTGGTCAATTTATTTTCATTGTTTGTTCCTAACAAATACATTTATATGTTTATGTATCTCACATGTTTTTATATGCCTTATGTAATTTTATATGTATTTTATACTTTAAAATATATGCAATTTATTTTCTCTTAAAATTGTTTTAATACTAGAGAGTATATGTATGTATATACTTAAAACATTTTCTAAATGTATTATTTTGTTTGAAAAAAGTGTTTACTCCCTACTTGCTGGGTACAAGTTCAATATTATATATAGATTACATACTACTTTTTATTCAAATATCTACATATTTACTTGTTTCTTCTTTCTGATTACTCATGTTAAAATCTTCTATTAGGTAACAATTATTCCTTGAAAATAAACATTATTTCCTTCGTATGAATATATACATATTGATAAAACAATTTGTGACAATCTGTTCTTGGTGGGTTGGACTTTTATTCAGCATACAGTGTGTCCTTTTCCTGTTTAGTGCTGCTTCTTTGTACCGTATTTTGCTTTACGTTAATATTGTAGTAGTCACACATGCACTTATGGGAGATTAGGATGTGTCTGGTATATTATTCCATCTGACTGTCACTTTTCTGTGGTCACTTTGTTTTAGGTTTGTATCTTGTAAACAGCAAGGCTAGTTGTCTTTTCTAAAACTCAAGTAGAATCTTTCTCTCAAAGGCAGAAATGAATTCAGCTACATTTAATTACTATTTTTTTGTGTGTTTTCTTTCATCATATTTTGTTTTTCATTGTCTAGATTTTCTTATCATTTCCCTTCTGCACCTTCCTTTTCCTTTAACAGTATCGTATATTTGCATATATAATACATACACATGGCAAAAACAATCCCAACAGTACAGAAAAATATATGGTGAAAATTAACTGTATCATTTCTGTTGTCAGTTTTCCAGCACCCCTTTAGAAAGGTAGCCAGCATTATTAGTTGTAGAGATGCTCTATACACATATAGAGAGAAATACATGTATCTCCCTTTCACATAAGTGGTGGCAAGTTGTACACGCTGCTTTATACTTCACTTTTTTTTTCACTTGACAATCTATCCTGGAGACCATTCCATTCAGCCACAAAGAGATGTGCACCATTATCTGTTCAGTGCTTAATGTTTCATTATATGCATGTACTTCTATTAATGAATATATGGGTTGTTCCCAATCTTTTGTCAATATTAGCACCACTGCAGGGGATACCCTTGTATGCACATGGCTTAATATATCTATAGGATAAAATTTGTAGGTATGGAATTTCTTGGCTTAGTTAATCTAAGAGGAGCGCGTTAATTCATTATTCTGATTCTACTCCCAGGGCTCTCCTGCTATCTTTATTTTGATCCTTTATGGTAAGTGAAATAACTTAATTATTTAGAAAACTGTAGTTTCTATACTTGCTTTTAATAATCCAGAAATTACTTAAAATTTATTATCTCCTAACATGTTACCCTTTTCCACCTTTGTCCATGCTGAGCTCTGATACGGATGTGTTTAAGGTACATATTTTTTGTCATTTTGGTTTTTTTTTGTTGTTGTTGTTATTTTGAAGGGTAGAAGAGACAGTCACATGTGTTCATTCTATCAAATCTTGTTAATGAAAATTTTAATAGGAAAAATTTTAAATTAGGTAGAAGTCATTAATCTAATTATTTTAAAGGCAATTTAGTAAATGAAGCCTGATTTTCCTTGTAAGACTGGTATTTTCAACATGCAGCCTAAAATTGATTTGACATGGTTGGTTATTTTGTCAAAACACTATGGAATATAGAGAAATTAATGTGTTCTTCAAGATTTCAAAACAACAAACGTCAAACATTTTTGTTAAAGAAAGACACAACTTTCCCCCCAATTCAGTTTGACATTTTATGTCTTTAGCTCGCTTATGGACAGATTGCCTTAGCTTGGGTGGAATTCTGATTCTCACATGAATGCAAGTTCAATTGTTCAAGATGAGATGATTTCACTGTTATCTGTCCCTTCATCCTATCTGCCAACCAGCTTCTCTGCTTCTGTTCTTGCTTCATTTTGCACCCATTTAAAGTCAGGAATTTGTCATCCTCAACCTCTGCATACAAGTGATTCATTGAACACACCTTTGCTGAGCTTCTCTGTGCTCGGCACTGTTTAGGAGCTGGGAACAAAGCAGTGAATGAAACTGACAAACAAGTCCTGCCTTCACAGAGTGTAGTCTAGTGAGGAGAGACAGAGGGAAAGTAACTTAACATATGACATGTCAGATTGTGGAAAATGACATACTGCAGTGCTTCTCACTATTAACTTCTTTCTCCATCCCCACTATCACAGCATTTTCAGTCTGTAGTACCTTAACTATTCCAGTTGTTTCATTATTGGTCTTTCCATTCTATTCCCCATGCAGCTATTTAAGCAATCTTCCTGATTATATAACCCTTCTTATTAAAATTTTAATGGCCTCAATTATTTATGGTACAAAACTAAAAATTCTTAGCAGGGCATTCAAGGAATGCTGGTATTCCATTCCTGGCAATTTCTTTTGTCTTGTCTCTTGCTGACTACATCTTCACCACCATGCCCTTGCATCCTCTCCCACCACCACAGCCATGACCCAACCCCACACACCTGATGCCCCCCTTGTGCTGAACAGCTTAATCCTTTCAGGGGTTTGGATGTTGTTTCTAGCCTCTTAGCCTTTGTTCATTCAGTTCTTTTTTTTTGGAAAGCCCTTCTCTCTACTTAGTGAGCAAACTACAAGAATTTCATTGACATATACTACTGAAGAAGCCTTTCTATAGAATTAGGATTGGAACCCTCACTTCTCTTTGTGTATTTATGATACTCTGTAAGGCTGTCTAGCATACTACTTTAACCCTTCATTGCCCTTATTTGCACATATATCTCTTTGTTTTAAAGAGAGATCCATGTGCAGACAAGATTGCTAGTCCCTGCTCAGTAAATATTTGTTAAGTGAATAAATCATCACCAAAGAGTTGTGTTCAGGAAACTGGTTTGGAGAAACCAAAAAGTAAAAAGTATCACATTCCACACACAAATAGTAACAGCTAAAGTGAACAGGTCTGTTAGGCTACAGATCAAGAGTATTTTAAGCATTAAGAGTAAATTTTAACACAAGAGTCTCCTGGACACTATATTACTGCTAAGCACTTAGTCAAACATTATGTGATAGAAACTAGGCAGACTGAGTTTTAGAAATTATTGAAGCTTTAGTGTTACTATATATAATATATAATACAATATATAATAAATAAAAGAGGAGAGTAAAAAAGCTGGCTTAAAACTCAACATTCAAAACACTAAGATCATGGCATCTGGTCCCATCACTTCATGGCAAATAGATGGGGAAAAAAATGGAAATAGTGACAGACTTTATTTTCCTGGGCTCCAAAATCACTGCAGATGGTGACTGTAGCCATGAAATTAAAAGATGCTTGCTCCTTGGAAGAAAAGCTATGACAAACCTAGACAGTGTAATAAAACCAAGACATCACTTTACTGACAAAGGTCTGTATAGTCAAAGCTATGGTTCTTCCAGTAGTCATGCATGCATATGAGAGTTGGACCATAAAGAAGTCTGAGTGCTGAAGAATTGATGTTTTTGAATTTTAATGCTGGAGAAGACTCTTGAGAGTCCCTTGGATTGCAGGGAGATCAAATCAGTTAATCCTAAAGGAAATCAACCTTGAATATTCATTGGAAGAACTGATGCTGAAGCTGAAGCCCCAATTCTTTGGCCATCTGATGTGAAGAGCCGACTCATTGGAAAAGACCCTGATGCTTGGAAAGATTGAAGGCAAAAGGAGAAGAGGGCAGGAGAGGATGAGATAGTTAGATAGCACTGCGGACTAAACCGACATGAATTTGAGCAATCTCTGGGAAATAGTGAAGGACAGGGAAGCCTGGTGTGCTGCAGTCCAGGGGGTTGCAGAGTCGGACATGACTTAGTGACTGAACAACAGCCAAAGTATTAATATGACTTTTATGAGATATAGGTGGCACCAATTAATCCAAAAGTATTGACCCATATGTTTCACCACAGTGTTTTGGTGCCTTTTGGATTAAATCATAGTTTAGACAAAGACTTGAAGCAAGAATATATTACAGAAAAATGATAAAAGACCCAGAAATACAGAAATGATTTGGGATAAGTAATTTTATGTTTGAAGATGGTCTGGTTCATTTTCTGAGCAGCAAACAAGTACAGTCACCACCTAAATAACAAAATAAGAGATTTTGTGGCTGAATTAATCATGGACTTCCCGTGTATAAAAGCCCGCAGGTATAGTTGAATAAGATAAAGGCACAGAAAAAAAATACTGAGAAAATTAAACTGACTCCCTTTAATCACAAATTAGATTAATTTGTGATTTATATTTATGTCACAGTGAGCAATAAATCTGTGAAAGTAGACATGGAGATTGAGGCTGGCTTTTGAAAATGAAAATAACCATGATATCAAACTGAAAGACATTTATAAGCTGCAAAAACACTTTGGCTCAATCTATCAAAAATAGAAAGGAACATTTTCACAATCATTTCATGCTGTGTTAGATATGGAAGAGATGATATCTGAGTTTAACAAATGCTTTGTAACATGTCTGAGAATTTTAGAGAAATACCATAGCTACACAACAAATAATCAGCATAGTTCATATGATTTTTTAGGAATTTAGCAAAGTTAAACAATAATAATGTTAACCAATAGATTTAAAGACATCAAACATGCTACACCTGGAAATTCCTTAAAGGACACATCTCTAAAGTATTTATTATTTACTCATTAAATTACTTAATAAAGTCTGGAGATGTGTTTCCTGAGGATAGTAGCAGGAAGAGAAGGAAAGAATCAAACTCATAAGTAATTCAATCATCACAATGCAATGACTTTTAAAAATCATTAGTGTAGCAGAATATTTCCCTGATGAATTATTAATGTTCCAGATAATTCAAAATAACTGAGTGATTAATAGAAAGTGCAGAAGTGCATGTTCATCAAGATATAGAATAATACAAACCCCTCGATAAGGATCCTAACAGGAATCCTGGTTGGTAATACAAGGTCTTTGAGCAGATAGTGGCTTCAGTTTTCACTTTGGCACAATCAACGGCCACTTAGTATAGGGTTGTGAATAGTGAATGGCTAATTTATTCTGTCATTAGGATGGATTTCCAGAAGTTTGGGGATCTTGTCACTAGAAATGAGTCTCATAACTAGAAATGAGTATTTTATAAAAAATACATAAATTACATAAGCGGTTAGTTGTGGTTAAAAGGAAGCTTGTGTTGACCTTGAATCAGATATGTTGTAATGGCCTCCAATTCCATTAGTAAAAGTGCTGCAGAGAGGGTAGCAACTCTCATAAAGCCGGTTGCACCAAAATCGTAATGGGAAGAGACACATGCACATGCATACGCTGAAAGGGCAGACTTCACGCACGGAGGCAGAGCAGCTACAAGCGCGGTCAGAAGTCCCATCTCTATTGGCACCACTACTACCGCTGAAAATTCTTGTCATGTCTGACTCTTTGCAAGCCCAAGGACTATAGCCAGCCAGGCTCCTCTGTCCATAGAATTCTCCAGGCAGGAATACTGGAGTGGGTTGTCATTCCCTTCTCCAGGGGATCTTCCCAACTCATGGATCAAACCCAGGTTTCTGCATTGCAGGCAGATTCTTTACTGTCTGAGCCACCAGGGAAGCCTCAGTGGCTCAGTTGCTAAAGAATCCTCCTGCAATGCAGGAGACCCAGGTTCAGTCCCTGGATGGGGAAAATCCCCTGGAGAAGGGAATGGCAACCCACTCCAGTATTCTTGCCTGGAGAATCTCATGGACAGAGGAGCCTGGTGGGCTATAGACCATGGGGTTGCAAAGAGTCCGACACGACTTAGCGGCTAAACCACCACCAGCCACCATAAAGAATTTAAGCTCTTATTTTTTGGAAAAAGGATCTTGAAATACAGATTGACCTCATCACTTTCTCCCAGTTTCACTTCCCTTATTTTTATTTTATTTTTAAAATTATTTATTTTAATTGGAGGCTAATTACTTTACAATATTGTAGTGGTTTTTGCCATACATTGACATGAATCAGCCATGGGTGTACATGTGCTCCCCATCCTGAACCCTCCTCCCACCTTCCTCCCCATCAAATCCCTCAGGGTCACCCCAGTGCACAAGCCCTGAGCACCCTGTCTCATGCATCAAACCTGGACTGGCGATCTGTTTCACATATGATAATAAACATATTTCAATGCTATTCTCTCAAATCATCCCATCCTCACCTTCTCCCACAGAGTCCAAAAGATGGTTCTTTACATCTGTGTCTCTTTTGCTGTCTCTCATATAGGGTCATCATTACCATCTTTCTAAATTCCATATTTATGTATTAATATACTGTATTGGTGTTTTTCTTTCTGACTTACTTCACTCTCTATAATAGGCTCCAGTTTCACCCACCTCATTAGAACTGATTCAAATGCATTCTTTTTAATGGCTGAGTAATATTCCATTGTGTATATGTACCACAGCTTTCTTATTCATTTGTCTGCCGATGGACATCTAGGTTGCTTCCATGTCTTGGCTATTATAAACAGTGCTGTGATGAACATTGGGGTACACATGTCTCTTTCAATTCTGGCTCCTTGGTGTGTATGCCCAGCAGTGGGATTGCTGGGTCATATGGCAATTCTATTTTTAGTTTTTAAAGGAATCTCCACACTGTTCTCCATAGTGGCTGTGCTAGTTTGCATTCCCACCAACAGTGTAAGAGGGTTCCCTTTTCTCCACACCCTCTCCAGCATTTATTGTTTGTAGACTTTTTGATAGCAGCCATTCTGACTGGTGTGAAATGGTACCTCATAGTGGTTTTGATTTGCATTTCTCTGATAATGAGTGATGTTGAGCATCTTTTCATGTGTTTGTTAGCCATCTGTATGTCTTCTTTGGAGAAATGTCTGTTTAGTTCTTTGGCCCACTTTTTCATTGGGTCATTTATTTTTCTGGAATTGAGCTGCAGGAAATGCTTATATATTTTTGACATTAATTCTTTGCAGTTGCTTCATTTGCTATTATTTTCTCCCATTCTGAAGGCTGTCTTTTCACCTTGCTTATAGTTTCCTTCATTGTGCAAAAGCTTTTCAGTTTAATTAGGTCCCATTTGTTTATTTTTGCTTTTATTTCCATTATTCTGGGAGGGGGGTCATAGAGGATCCTGCTGTGATTTATGTTAGAGAGTGTTTTGCCTATGTTTCCCATATTTTTACTTTATTCTTTTGATGCTGTACAGGTCCCAAGGCAGTGCTATCTCAAGTAAGTACATGGTGCAAATGAAATCATTTGGTGAACATAAGCTTTGGATACTCTTGCTTTGTTTTATCTTTTTTTGGTCTATTTTAGCATGTAAGTCATGTCACAATATGGTAACTGCTGCATATTGGTCATGAACCTAATCAAGGCTCCTCAGGTCCATGTCTGGAATCTCTGTCATAGTCTAAAGAGCACTTTGTGATTCTAAGCTGACACACAGGGAGGACAGGAAAAAGTGAACAGCTGATTTTATGATGAGGCCAACAACAGGAACAGGCTAAATGCCTCATCTACTCATTTTCTGGTGGAAATTTCAGTGGGGCTATCTACAGGACTGGAAAGTGAAAAACTGAAAGTCACTCAGTAGTGTCCAACTCTTTGTGACCCCATGGACTATAGCCCACCAGGCTCCTCTGTCCATGGAATTCTTCCAGCAAGAATACTGGGGTGGGTAGCCATTTCCTTCTCCAGGGGATCTTCCCAACCCAGGGATCAAACCCAAGTGTCTTGCAACACAGACAAATTATTTACCATCTGAGCCACCAGGGAAGAACAGGGCTGAAACTAGAACAACCTGTTATCTACTATCTCCTGCTTTTGGTTCTGTTACTGAAAATTGATGCTACCTCTTTCATAAAGATACCCTATGAAGATATACCACATATCCAAGGTAAGAGAAACTCAAGTAAGACGGTAGGTGTTGCAAGAGGCATCAGAGGGCAGACACAATGAAACCATAATCACAGAAAATTAGTCAATCTGACGACACGGACAACAGCTTTGTCTAACTCAATGAAACTAAGCCATGCCATGTGGGGCCACCCAAGACAGGCGGGTCACGGTGGAGAGGTCTGACAGAATGTGGTCCACTGGAGAAGGGAATGGCTAGCCACTTCAGTATTCTTGCCTTGAGAACCCCATGAACAGTATGAAAAGGAAAAATGATAGGATACTGAAAGAGGAACTCCCCAGGTCAGTAGGGGCCCAATATGCTACTGGAGATCAGTGGAGAAATAACTCCAGAAAGAATGAAGGGATGGAGCCAAAGCAAAAACATTACCCAGTTGTGGATGTGACTGGTGATAGAAGCAAGGTCCGATGCTGTAAAGAGCAATATTGCATAGGATCCTGGAATGTTAGGTTCATGAATCAAGGCAAATTGGAAGTGGTCAAACAGGAGATGGCAAGAGTGAACATCGACATTCTAGGAATCAGAGAACTAAAATGGACTGGAATGGGTGAATTTAACTCAGATGACCATTATATCTACTACTGTGGGCAGGAATCCCTTAGAAGAAATGGAGGAGCCATCATGGTCAATAAAAGAGTCAGAAATGCAGTACTTGGATGCAATCTCAAAAATGACAGAATGATCTCTGTTCGTTTCCAAGGCAAACCATTCAGTATCACAGTAATCCAAGCCTATGTCCCGACCAGTAACGCTGAAGAACCTGAAGTTGAATGGTTCTATGAAGACCTACAAGACCTTTTAGAACTAACACCCAAAAAAGATGTCCTTTTTATTATAGGGGACTGGAATGCAAAAGTAGGAAGTCAAGAAACACCTGGGGTAACAGGCAAATTTGGCCTTGGAATACAGAATGAAGCAGGGCAAAGACTAATAGACTTTTGCCAAGAGAACACACTGGCATAGAAAACACTCTTTTTCAACAACACAAGAGAAGACTCTACACATGGACATCACCAGATGGTTAACACTGAAATCAGATTGATTATATTCTTTGCAGCCAAAGATGGAGAAGCTCTATACAGTCAGCAAAAAACAAGACCGGGAGCTCACTGTGGCTCAGATCATGAACTCCTTATTGCCAAATTCAGACTTAAATTGAAGAAAGTAGGGAAAACCACTAGACCATTCAGGTATGACCTAAATCAAATCCCTTATGATTATACAGTGAAAGTGAGAAATAGATTTAAGGGACTAGATCTGATAGATAGAGTGCCTGATGAACTATGGATGGAGGTTCATGACATTGTATAGGAGACAGGGATCAAGACCATCCCCATGGAAAAGAAATGCAAAAAAGCAAAATGGCTGTCTGAGGAGGCCTTACAAATAGCTGTGAAAAGAAGAGAAGCAAAAAGCAAAGGAGAAAAGGAAAGATATAAGCATCTGAATGCAGAGTTCCAAAGAGTAGCAAGAAGAGATAAGAAAGCCTTCCTCAGTGATCAATGCAAAGAAATAGAGAAAAACAACAGAATGGGAAAGACTAGAGATCTCTTGTGAAAATTGGAGATGCCAAGGGAACATTTCATGCAAAGATGGGCTCGATAAAGGACAGAAATGGTATGGACCTAACAGAAGCAGAAGATATTAAGAAGAGATGGCAAGAATACAGAGAAGAACTGTACAAAAAAGATCTTCATGACCCAGATAATCACGATGGTGTGATCACTGACCTAGAGCCAGACATCCTGGAATGTGAAGTCCAGTGGGCCTTAGAAAGCATCACTACGAACAAAGCTAGTGGAGGTGATGGAATTCCAGTTGAGCTATTTAAAATCCTGAAAGATGATGCCGTGAAAGTGCTGCACTCAATATGCCAGCAAATGTGGAAAAGTCAGCAGTGGCCACAGGACTGGAAAAGGTCAGTTTTCATTCCAATCCCAAAGAAAGGCAATGCCAAAGAATGCTCAAACTACCACACAATTGCACTCATCTCACATGCTAGTAAAGTAATGCTCAAAATTCTCCAAGCCATGCCTCAGCAATATGTGAACCGTGAACTTCCAGATGTTCAAGCTGGTTTTAGAAAAGGCAGAGGAACCAGAGATCAAACTGCCAACATCTGCTGGATCATGGAAAAAGCAAGAGAGTTCCAGAAAAACATCTATTTCTGATTTATTGACTATGCCAAAGCCTTTGACTGTAGGGATCACAAAAAAACTGTGGAAAATTCTGATAGAGATGGGAATACCAGACCACCTGACCTGCCTCTTGAGAAACCTGTATTCAGGTCAGGAAGCAACAGTTAGAACTGGACATGGAACAACAGACTGATTCCAAATAGGAAAAGGAGTATGTCAAGGCTGTATATTGTCATCCTGCTTATTTAACTTATATGCAGAGTACATCATGAAAAACCTGGGGTTGAAGAAGCACAAGCTGGAATCAAGATTGCTGAGAGAAATATCAATAAGCTCAGATATGCAGATGACACCACCCTTATGGCAGAAAGTGAAGAGGAACGAAAAAGCCTGATAAAAGTGAAAGAGGAGAATGAAAAAGTTGGCGTAAAGCTCAACATTCTTTCCCACTTTTTGATATCATTTGTTTTTCTGGCATTGAGTTGTATGAGCTACTTGTACATTTTGGAAATTAATCCTTTGTCAGTTGTTTCATTGCCATTATTTTCTCCTATTCTGAGGGTTGTCTTTTCACCTTGCATATAGTTTCCTTTGCTGTCCAAAAGTTTTAAGTTTAATCAGGTCCCACTTGTTTACTTTTGTTTTTATTTACTCTAGAAGTAAATTTATTTACTCTAGAAGTTGGGTCATAGAGCATCCTGCTTTGATTTATGTCATTGAGTGTTCTTCCTATGTTTTCCTTTAAGAGTTTTATAGTTTCTGGTCTTACATTTAGGTCTTTAATCCATTTTGAGTCTATCTTTGTATATGGTGTTAGGAAGTGTTTTAATTTCATTCATTTACATGTAGCTGTCCAGTTTTCCCAGCACCATTTATTGAAGAAGTCCCACTGTATATTGTATATTTGCCCCATTGTATATTCTTGCCTCCTTTGTAAAAAATAAGGTATGCATAGGTGCATGGGTTTATTTCTTGGTTATTATCTTGTCTATATTTCTGTTTTTGTGCCAGTAGCATATTGTCTTGATGACTGTAGCTTTGTAGTGTAATCTGAAATAAGGAAGCTTGATTCCTCTAGCTCCATTCTTCTTTCTCAAGACTGCTTTGGCTATTTGGGGTCTTTTGTGTTTCCATATGAATTGTGAAACTTTCTGTTCTAGTTCTGTGAAAAATGCCATTGGTAATTTGATAGGGATTGCATTGAATCTGTAGATTGCATTTGGTAGTATAGTCATTTTCACAATATTGATTCTTCCTACCCAGGAACATGGAATATCTCTCCATCTGTTTATGTTGTCTTTGATTTCTTTCATCAGTGTCTTATAATTTTCTGTGTACAGTTCTTTTGTCACCTTAGGTAAGTTTATTCCTAGATATTTAATTCTTTTTGTTGCAATGGTGAATGGGATTTATTCCTTAATTTCTCTTTCTGATTTTTCACTGTTAGTATATAGAAATGCAAGTGATTTCTGTGTATTGAGTTTGTATCCTGCAACTTTGCTAAATTCACTGATTAGCTCTAGTAATTTTCTGATACTATCTTTAGGGTATAATATGTACAATATCATACCATCTGCAAACAGTGAGAGCTTTACTTCTTTTCTGATCTGGATTTCTTTCATTTCTTTTTCTTCTCTGATTGCTGTAGCTAGGACTTCCAGAACTATGTTGAATAACAGTGGTGAAAGTGAACACCCTTGTCTTGTTCCTGAACTTAGTTGCAATGCTTTCAGTTTTTCACCACTGAGAATAATATTTGCTGAGGCTTATCATATATGGCCTTTACCATGTTGAGGTAGCTTCTTTCTATGCCCATTTTTTGAAGAGTTTTCATCATAAATGGGTACTAAATTTTGTCAGAGGCTTTTTCTGCATCTATTGAGATTATCATATGGTTTTAATCTTTTAATTTGTTAATATAGTGTATCACATTGATTGACTTGCATATATTGAAGAATACTTGCATTCCTGGAATAAACCCAACTTGATCATGATGTATGAGCTTCTTGATGTGTTTTTGCATCTATGTTCATCAGTGATATTGGCCTGTAGTTTTCTTTTTTTCATGTTGTCTTTGTCTGATTTTGGTATCAGGGAGATGGTGGCCTCATAGAACAAGTTTGGAAATGTTCTTTCCTCTGCAATTTTTTTGAAAGAGTTTTAGAAGGATAGGCATTAGCTCTTCTCTAAGTGTTTGATAGAATTCTCCTGTGAAGCCATCTGATCCTGGGCTTGTGTTTTTTGGGAGATTTTTGATCACAACTTCAAATTCAGTACTTGTAATTGGGCTGTTCATAATATCTATTTCTTCCTGGTTCAGTATTGGAAGATTGAACTTTTTAGGAATCTGTCCATTTCTTCCAAGTTATCCATTTTATTGCCATATAGTTGTTCATAATAGACTCTTATAATCCTTTGTATTTCTGCATTGTCTGTTGTAACCTCTCCTTTTTCATTTCTAATTTTGTTGATTTGATTCTCCTCTCTTTTTTCTTGATGAGTCTGGCTAAAGGTTTGTCAATTTTGTTTATCTTCTCAAAGAACCAGCTTTTAGTTTTATTAATCTTTACTATTGTTTCTTTCATTTCTTTTCATTTGTTTCTGCTCGGATCTTTACGATTTCTTTCCCTCTACTAATTTTGGGGTTTTCTGTTCTTTTACCCGTTGTTTTAGGTGTAAAGTTAGGTTGTCTATTCGATGTTTTTCTCGTTTCTTGAGGTAGTATTGTATTGCTATAAACTTGTCTCTTAGGACTGCTTTTGCTGCATCCCACAGGTTTTGAGTTGTTGTGTTTTCATTGTCATTCATTTCTAGAAATTCTTTGATTTCCCTTTTGATTTCTTCAGTAACCTGTTAGTTATTTAGAAATGTGTTGTTTAATCTCCGTTTGTTTGTGTTTCTTACGGTTTTTTTTCTTGTAATTGATGTCTAGTATCATAGAGTTGTGGTCTGAGAAGATGCTTGATATGATTTCAATTTTCTTGAGGTTTGATTTGTGACCCAAGATGTGGCCTATCCTAGAGAATGTTCCATATGCACTTGAGGAGAAGGTGTATTCTTCTGGCTTTGGATGGAATGTCCTGAAGATATCAATGAGATACATCTCATCTAATGTATCATTTAAGACTTGTGTTTCCTTATTAATCTGCTGTTTTGATGATCTGTCCATTGGGGTGAGTGGGGTGTTAAAGTCTCCTATTATTATTGTCTTACTGTCAATTTCTCCTTTTATGTCTGTTAGTGTTTGTCTTATGTTTTGAGGTGCTCCTATGCTGGGTGCATAGATTTTTACAGTTGTTATGTCTTCCTCTTGGATTGATCCCCTATCATGTAGTGTCCTTCCTTATCTCTTGTGATCTTCTTCATTTTAAGGTCTATTTTGTCTTATATGAGGATTGCTACTCCAGCTTTCACTTCCATTTGCATGGAATATATTTTCCCATCCTCTTACTTTCAGTCTATATGTGTCTTCAGGTCTGAAGTGGGTTTCTTGTAGACAGCATATACACGGGTCTTGTTTTTGTGTCCATTCAGGCAGTCTGTGTCTTTTGGTTGGAGCATTTAATTCATTTACATTTAAAGTAATTATTGATTATATATGTTCCTATTGCCATTTTCTTAATTGGGGTTGATTTTGTAGATCTGTTTTCTTCTCTTGAATTTCTTGACTATATCAGTCCCTTTAACATTTGTTGTAAAGCTGGTTTGGTGCTACTGAATTTTCTTAACTTTTGCTTGTCTGAAATGCTTTTTATTTCTCATACATCTTTTTCTGAGTTTGTCACAATTACCAAGACATCGTATACCTCTGCAGCCCAACTAGTCCTTTGATTGTGATCTCTCCAGGGGAAGTGATGCCCAGAAGCCATCACAAAATGCCATAGACTGAGGGGTTCTCTTTCCTCCCTTTTCAAATCAGTCCAGTTTCCCTGGCAACAATCTTGTTGACAGTTTCCAAAGTTGATAGACCAGATACCCCTGGTCAACCCTGTGGGAACCTGCCCAGTGGGAGGGCATGCTACCTGTTACTGAGTCCATCTCATGGGAAACCCTTTGGCTAGGGCAACCCTGAGTCTTATCCAGTAAGAGAGGTCTTTGAGGGTAAAAAGAATATTTTAGATTACTTTCTCACTATAGGAAAAGATACATTTTGCTTCTTCGCTTCCTGCCCAAGCATAAGGATCATCATCTGCTAAAGTGGTTAGCAGACATTTGATCCTGTCCAATTTCTCCATAAGACATTTGGTCCATGCCAAAAAAGTCCCTGAACTTTGGTCCTATTCAAAGCATCCATGAACATATTTGGTCCATGCCAAGTGGTGTTGGAGAAGACTCTTGAGAGTCCCTTGGACTGTAAGGAGATCCAACCAGTCCATTCTAAAGGATTTCTTTGGAAGGAATGATGCTAAAGCTGAAACTCCAGTACTTTGGCAACCTCATGCGAAGAGTTGACTCATTGGAAAAGACTCTGATGCTGGGAGGGATTGGGGGCAGGAGGAGAAGGGGACGACAGAGGATGAGATGGCTGGATGGCATCACTGACTCGATGGACGTGAGTCTGAGTGAACTCCGGGAGTTGGTGATGGACAGGGAGGCCTGGTGTGCTGCGATTCATGGGGTTGCAAAGAGTCGGACATGACTGAGCGACTGAACTGAACTGAACTGAACTGGTTTGGAAAGAACTAAGTATCAAGGACATTTTGGTGTGGACCAAATCTCTTATGGATATTTTGGACAGAACTAAGTGTCCTGCAGAGAAGGCAATGGGAACCCACTCCAGTACTCTTGTCTGGAAAATCCCATGGACGGAGGAGCCTGGTAGGGTGCAGTCCATGGGATCGCTAAGAGTTGGACAGGACTGAGTGACTTCACTTTCACTTTTCACTTTTCATGCATTGGAGAAGGAAATGGCAACCCACTCCAGTGTTCTTGCCTGGAGAATCCCGGGGATGGGGGAGCCTGGTGGGCTGCCGTCTATGGGGTCACACAGGGTCGGATACGACTGAAGCGACTTAGCAGCAGCAGCAGCAAATGTCCTGCAAGGCCAGAAACAAATAGCTGGAAGGCAGGGCATGTAAGCTTGTTGAGGTTGGGGGATTTGCTTTCTTCCAGGCTGATTTTCTACACCTTCCCTGATGGAGCAGTGAAAGACAGCTGTTTAAATAATACTCACTTTAGAGCCTGTGGAAGAATATAGTATAAAGGGTGGGGGTAGGGGGGATGTTTTAGAGGAAAACACCCATTTCAGCCTCTGTGAATACTTTCAGATTCCCGAGGTTTCTTTGTGTGGCTAACAAAAAGAAAACAAGTGACAAGATAAAACGAAGACAAGTTTCCTATGACATATGTCTGTTTTCAAAGAGATATTGGTCTATTCACCTTACTTCTCTGAATCTTGGTTTTACCATCCACAAAAAAATAATTGACTGGGTGACAACTGGGGTTCTTTTTAGCTTTACAGATCACATAATTTCTCCCTTCATGCTCAGAATGGCAGAAACCAGCATTAGGGGCATCTGATAGGTTCAGCTTTCTATGTGATACATTAATTGTATCCCGTTAACAATATCCCTATGAAGGGACTTGATTTTTATGGATGATTCTATATGAAAAATCTTGTTTCCATTTGCTGCTTTATCTAATCTATTAGCTTTGGGCAAACTACTACAATTTTAAAAAATTGAGATATATTAATAATTGGCATAAAGCACTATAAATTTAAAATGTACACTATGTTGATTTGATACATTTGTATATTGCAATATGATTACTACAACAGAGCTAACTAAATGATCTAGCAATCTCACTTCTGGTTATATGTCCAAAGAAAATGAAAACAGGATATTGAAAAGATACTGTACTCCATGTTAACTGTATCATTATTCACAATATCCAAGATTTGGAAACAACCTAATGTCCATCAACAGATGAATGGAAAAAGTAGATGTGGCATATGTATACAATGGAATATTTTTAAGTCACAAAAAAGAAGGAAATCCTGCACTTTGCAACAACATGTTGCATCCATGTTGTAACATGGATGGATCTTGAGGTCATTATGCTAAGTGAGATGTC
The DNA here is from genome assembly GCF_029407905.1 of Bubalus kerabau. NCBI lineage: Eukaryota > Metazoa > Chordata > Mammalia > Artiodactyla > Bovidae > Bubalus > Bubalus kerabau. The sequence goes on from NC_073627.1 coordinate 112,221,291, forward strand.
AGAGAGAAAAAGACAAATACTGTATGATATCACCTACATGTGAATCTAAAACAGTCAAACTCATAGAAACAAATCATCATTTTTAAATGTTCCCCTTTTATGTTGCTGGACCAAGTCCCTATAATCTCTGTTCCACACCATGCATACCATATTGTTGATACTTAACCCATTAAATACCCAGCTCTTATACCTATGAAATTGGTTAAGAGGCACATGACAACCCTTCCTGAGTTCAGGAAACCCTGTCACTTTCATGACTCAAGGAAACACCCAAAGCCATACTGGTCTAGCCTCTGAGTTCTGGTCTAGCCTCTAGCACTGGTCTAGCCTCTGAGTTCTCATCTTACATGGTCCCCCACAACCCTCTTGGAACTCGGAGACATTTTATGCTGTGGATTGGAGAGGAAAGATTGTGTATAGAATGTAAGCTTTAGACTCATAAAGATTCAGAAGTGAATCATGACAGTTGCTAGACATGTAATCTTAAGTTACTGCTTAGGTGCTACTGTTGTGTCCAACTCTTTGGGATCCCATGGACTGTAGCCCACAGGCTTCTCTGTCCATGGAATTTTCCAGGCAAGAATACTGGGTTGCCATTTCCTTCTCCAAGGGATCTTCCTGACCCAGGGATTGAACCTGTGTTTCATGCATCGGCAAGCAGATTCCTTACCACTGCACCATCTGGGAAGCCCTCTTTGGGCTTCAGTTTCTGTTTATGTGAAATAGTGATAACTTTTTGCCTCTCTATTTATAAAAAAATTATTGCAAAGCTCTATGTGGAATTATCTTTTTTTTTTCTTGATTTTATTTTATTTTTTTAATTTTATTTTATTTTTAAACTTTACATAACTGTATTAGTTTTGCCAAAAATTATATAGCGTCATTTCTGGGATATGGTATGGACTCAAAATTGTTAATTTCCTTCCCGTTTCATGTTCCCCAGGCCTTCTCTCTCCCATTGTGGTGGCTTTGCCTGTCTATTCTCTCTGCTGGCACATCTTGCCCCTGAAGCTGTGTCTGACCCCTTTGTCTTCCCAGGCACAGTTGAAGCATCACCTCCTGCAAACTCATCTTGATTCTGATCATCCTTTACTCGGGTTAGGTGTCTGTCCTCTGTACTTCCTTGGAATTATGTGAATATACCTCTGACACTGTACCACAAACAATGCCAACACTAGTGACAGCAATATTATTGAGGCCGCTTGTGTGTTTCACAATTTGCCAAACACTGTGCAAGCACTTCATAACATGACTTCAGCCAGTCTCACAAAACTCTATCATCTAATTACTGTTATTCCCATTTCACAGCTGGTGACCTTGAGGCCAGAGAGATTGGATTCCATGTGGAAGCCCATACAGTTAGAAAGGTGCATTTGAATCTAGACAGCCTGTTTCAAGGGCATAAATCTATTTGCTTGTCTGCCTCTTCCCATAGTCTCTGATTTCTTGGAAGACAAGAATATGTCCTCCATCTCTACATTCCTGTTACCCAGTAGCGTCACTGACACATCATGAGTGCTCAGTGAATGTTTGTGGAATGAATCCTTCATTCTGAGTTCAAATCTGGCCCGTAGTTTTCAGATGGGGACTGTATAATGTATACAAAGACTGTCTCTCTGACCAAAGTTTAGTCAGGCCCCTCTGAACACTGTCCTCCACTAGGCTCTAACCTTTGGGCTTCCACATTCATCTCTGCATGGATTGACTAGTTTTAGCAAGAATCCTCTGCCCTCAACGTCTTATCACCCTCAGTATCTGGCAAAGTTTCTCATCCTCTCCCACTGTGCCACCTCCCTGGCCCCTTTCCCCCCAGGTGATATTTGATCATCCTGGCCTGCCTTCAACAAGAATCCTTTTAGGTCAGTTTAGCAAGAAGCATCCTACCCTCTTAGTAATTTTCCATTCAGGGACCCTCCTCCTTCAACTCCGTAGCTATAAATCCCTACTTTTCCTTGTTCTGTTTGCTGCTGCTGCTGCTGCTGCTAAGTTGCTTCAGTCGTGTCTGACTCTGTGTGACCCCAGAGACAGTAGCCCACCAGGCTCCCCCGTCCCTGGGATTCTCCAGGCAAGAACACTGGAGTGGGTTGCCACTGCCTTCTCCAATGCATGAAAGTAAAAAGTGAAAGTGAAGTTGGTCAGTCGTGACCGACTCTTAGTGACCCCATGGACTGCAGCCCACCAGGCTCCTCTGTCCATGGGATTTGCCAGGCAAGAGTACTGGAGTGGGTTTTAGGGTTGCCCAATTGCCCAATTGCTCTTCTTTATTGCAAAATGCTATTGCAGTACACCCTTGAATAAATGCTTCCTTACCATCTTTAACAAGTATCAGATTATTTTTTTTCTTTAACATATCTGAGAGTAAATATTTCTCTTTGCCCCCTCAGGGGGCAAGGCTGCAATCTTACACACTCAGTGTCTGGGTTCAGGTGCCTGTGTGTCTCTGCATTATTTCCCAGCCAGAGACTGGTCAGCTTTTTACCTAATAACCATCCCCAGTATCACCAGTAAAGACAGGATAGGCTCAGCACTACATCTTAAAAAGTTAGGATTCACTTCACTCATAGCCTTGCAGGCTAATCATAAACAAAATAGATACCGCCATTTGGTCAAGAATGTCCTCATGTGGTCATAATGCAGTATTAAAATACATTCCTAGCCTGAAAGAGGGTAAAGAAAGAAAACCTTCTGGGCTGATGCATGGATGTTTGCACAAACCTGTATTTTGAAGGACATGTTGGGCCATTGCCAGGACTCAAGATAATCCTGAATTATGTGTGTGTGTTTGAGTGAGTATATTTGAAAGCATCTGAAAACAGAGATGCAAAATTATATTTTAGTATGATGATTATTTTTTCAAGCAATGGCAAATAAAAGAAAAAATATCACAAAGACCATTTACTGGAAGTCAAACTCTCCCCAGACCCTCCCCTCCCTTCAAGTGTGCATGCTTGCCAGTGTTCCTGTATGTCTGGCCATCAGTCCCATGGGTAGAGAAAATTTCTTGTTTATTTATACAATGCCCAGCCTGGAGATGCTGTTTTTCCCCTCTTCCTTTAGCAGTTTTTTTTATATCAATTTGTGCTTTCTCAACAGCTTTTTTCTAGGGCCACTAAAGAAGAATAAGAAGCAAGAATCTCCTTTGTCATATAACAAGAATAGAAATATAAAGGGAAACAAAAAGCAGCCCCAGTAGGTTTTCCCCTTAAACTAGTTTGGTGAATGAAAATGAAGCTGATGGAAGAATGGAAGTCCTCCCACGAAGCTGCATTTTCTGACCTGACACTGGAAGTACATGACATTTGTTAAATGGTGAAAGGGAGTATTAGTCTAGGGCCCACTGACTGTCATATTATACCAACCTACAGTGAGCTTTATTTTGAAAAGATTTTATTCTTTCAAGCTCAGACTAAATTGATTCCAAGAAAGAACAATTCTGTTTATCAGCTCTATTGTTTCCTCCTTAAGTCAAGTAATCCCTCTCTCTTCCTGAGGACAATTTCAAAACACCATCTTTATCTTCTCACTGAATGGCTGTGTTTATTCTCATTGCTGCCCATTGCATAAACCATGGCTATAACTGCTCCAAGTCAAAACTCTTTGCAAAAAAAAATCTGCAGACTGATTTTGGGATTCATCATTTTTTTTTTTTTTTTTTTGAGAATTACTGTTTAGGAGAGGTAGCCTTCCTTGTAAACAGAGTAATTCTTTCCTCTTCATCTCTATTAGGATTACTTTATTATTCCATGTCATATATACATAGGTCAAATGTAAAAATATTTGGGGAGAAATAGAGATTCAATGGAGAAGGAAATGGCAACCACTACAGTATTCTTGCCTAGAGAATCTCATGGACAGTGGAGCCTGGTGGGCTGCTGTCCATAGGGTTGCACAGAGTCGGACATGACTGAAGCAACTTAGCATGCATGCATGCATTGGAGAAGGAAATGGCAACCCACTCCAGTGTTCTTGCCTGGAGAATCCCAAGGATGGAGGAGCCTGGTGGGCTGCCGTCTATGGGGTCGCACAGAGTCAGACACGACTGAAGAGACTAGCAGCAGAAGCAGCAGCAGAGATTCAAACATAGTCAAAATCAGGAAGCTGTGATGGGGTGATGAGAAAATTCTAACTAGGGAAAGAATATAGAGGCTGAGGAAACAAAGGTCATTTCTGACTGGTATGACTCAAGAAGATTTCATGAGGAGGCAAGGATTTGATCTGCACTTTGTGGGATAGCTAGATTTAATAGGGAAGTTCAGTGGTGGTGGTAGGGAACAGAAGACAATGGTAAGAGAAAATAAGAGTGAACATTAAAACATCACATATTCCATTGTCTGGAGAAGAAGGTGACTTACAAGGCAAGTAAAGAGAAGGTGACTTACAAGTTGTTAATGATCTTCAGTGTTAAGGAATCTGGACATAATTCAATAGGCCTTGCACCAAGCACTTTTATATATCATCTTGTTAATCCTCACATCAACTCTGCCAGGCTCAGAGATCAGAGTAGTACTCAAGAGTGCTTAACTGGTAAATGGCATAGTCAAGACTGGATCTCAGATTTGCTCAGCTCTAAAGAGTATGCTTTTAGCCTCTTAGGCTATCTTGCTAAAGTCAAAGACTGTAAAATGCAAATTAATCTCAGGGTGCAAATTGAAGGTGAGGCCCAGCTTCAGGGCTGCTGCATCAGGTTGAAGATGAAGTAATAAGGGCTTGGATTAGGAGGTGGCTGTGTGATGGAATGGAGACTCAGTGCAAGGGACATCAAGAAGAATCACAAGGTGGGGTGATTTTCAGGGGTCAAGAGACAGAAAGGAATACAAGATGACTATTAAATTTTAGCTTTGGTGCTGAGAGCATAGGGTTGGTCTTAAGAGAAAAAGAAAAGCCAGGATGGCTTGGGAGGAGTGTCGGCCCAGGGCAGCACCCTACAAGGTAGGGGGTGATTCATATAGTGCTCTGCGGGGCAGTGAAACCAAAATGAGTAGGGTCATTGCTGCCCACATGCCCTCAAAACCTTTGCATTGGTGAGCAAAAAGATGAACTCTTTGGTATTATAAAATGCCTTTGAATAAGTTACACCAAAGCCCGGGGGCAGATTCTGAAGAGCAGGGAAAGGGAAAGATTTGGTAAAACTTGAGGCTAACAACAGCTTCTCAGGTTATAACTGCCACAGAGCAATGTGTGCATACATGGAGATACCAGGACAGAGAAAATAGAAGCTCTCATCAAGTTGATCTTTTTAGACAGCAAAACTGGAAGAATGTTCTACTTACATCCTATCATGACAACAGGGAGATATGAGCACATGCACACACATACACATATACACACATACAGTGGTTTTGTGAGTCACAAGACTTGGCAATAGTAAATATGCTGTCATCCCAGAAGCAATTCTGTACAATTTGAGTGTAGTTCTCTTAGATCAAGAATGTACCTTTCAACCAGCATAGCCCTTCCCACAAAGAACCCTCAGAAAAATGTTTACATTTACCAGTGCCATCAAATGCTAGCATTTTTCACACATTCCTGTTATAACGATTGTACAGTAATATGATGATGACTATTTTATTTGGAGATACTGATGCTGGGAGGGATTGGGGGCAGGATGAGAAGGGGACAACAGAGGATGAGATGGCTGAATGGCATCACCAACTTGATGGACATGAGTTTGGTTGAACTCCGGGAGTTGGTGATGGACAGGGAGGCCTGGCATGCTGCGATTCATGGGGTTGCAAAGAGTCGGACACGACTGAGTGACTGAACTGAACTGAAAGAATGAAGTGTTCTACAGAGGTGAAATTTTTAGTTAAGTATGGGTTATGGCTTGACACCAGTTAAAAATAAGTTAGTTAAAAAAAAAAGTTAGTTCTCTTGGATAGAAACTTTTCTACTCAGTTGAGTTCCCTGTGCTATACAGTAGGTCCTTATTACTTACCTATTTTCTATATAGTAGTGTTTATATGTTAATCCCAATCTTTCAATTTATCCCTCTCCTGTTTAACCCCTGATAACAGTAAGTTTGCTTTCTATATCTATAACTCTGTTTCTGTTTTGTAGGTAAGTTCATCTATACCTTTGTTTTTTCTTAAAGATTCCACATATAAGCTATATCATATGATATTTGTCTTTAACTGACTTACTTCACTCAGTATTATTGACTGTCAGGAAAGATAGGGCTATTTGGTCCTATTGAAATGCTGTCTGACCGTATCTGCTATTTACTGGTTCCTCATTCTACAGTCTGACAAACTCTTCTCACAACCTTCCCTGAGCCCTAAAGGGCAGGATTAGTGGCAATTGAGCAGAAGAGTGGTGGTTGCTTGGCATCTAGTACCTTTGCCTTTGTGGGATTTAGTGTCAGACTGTCTGATATTAATGACAGCATTCAAATAACTCGTTTTTTTTTTTTTTCACTTATTTCCTGGTTCCGCATAGTTGAGGTTTCTGTATAAGAGATCTTCAGATAAATTAAGCATTGTCATACTTATAGCAGGAAATTTTTCTAATTAATCTTGTTTGAACTCTTTCTGTTAGTCCGTACCAGGGAATTAAGAACTGAACATGTCCAGACTTTTGAGAGCAGTTGCTAAGTGACATTAGCAAGTCTGACTAAGATGAGAATAGAAGAGAGCTCTGGTGGCTTAGATGGTAAAGAAACTACCTGCAATGCAGGAGACCTGGGTTCGATCCCTGGGTTGGGAAGATCCCCTGGAGAAGGGAATGGCTACCCACTCCAGTATTCTTGCCTGGAGAATTCTATGGACAGAGGAGACTGGCAGGGTACTGTCCATGGGGTCACAAAAAGTTGGACACGACTGAGCAACTTTCACTTATTGATAACAATAGTGTCGTGTACAGCTGCAGTGTGCAAGCACCCCTCTAAACACTGTACATGTGCAGCTCCCACTAATCGTCCCGATGACCCTCAGTATTATTGTTCCTATCTTCCAGCAGAGATACCTAAAGCTTAGAAAGGGACAGTAAGTTACTCAAAGTCACACAGTGGAAATTCTTCCATTTTGTGCTCAAACATTGCTATTGAACAACTTTCCACTCATTCTGCGAGGTGACCCAGCAGAGTTCCCTGGATTCTATGGAGGGACAGAAGGAGAAAGAATGGAAACCGCAGAGGTCAGAGGTAATGTCCATATTTGATGTCAATGGCCATTGCTTTCAAACAAATAAAGCTTGCTGATAAAACAGGCAGAGCAGCAGCAGAGTCCTATAGGTCAGTAGGGGCTGACAGCTCTCACACTGCAGTTACTGGGGCCTCGTTTCCCCTTATTTTATGCAGTACTTTCCTCTTCTCAGTGGGTAGAGGGGACAGAAAAATATCCACTAGATGAAAAGCATCATGACTGTTAGCCCTTTTCCCTTTTGCTTTCCAAAGTTCAGAATTCATCTCCTCTTATTTTCTGCAAAATAGTTTATGGAGAGGGTAAAAACAAACTGAATACAAAGAAAGAGACAGGATTACTAGTCAGTCTTGGACCTCTTCTTTGTTGCATGGCAAGAGCACCTACTGATTAGTCAGATTATCCAAAAAGATTCTATTATTGATCATCAACTCTTTTACACTTTGGTTTATTTTAAATAGAGAATTTCCTAGATGTCCCACAGCGGAAATAACATGAAATAAACCAAGCTACTAAAGAAAGTCAATTTACCAAAAATAGGCGTGGTAGAATGGCATGGAAAGATATACATTTTAAGCTAACAATTATAAAACCACTGTATTAAATTGAAATAATGGTGCTGCAAAATAGAATGTAGTTATTTTCTATCCAGCACTTGTTTTGAGTCTGTCACTTTGCTATTCATTTCTGGACATCAGAGAGAGATATTTCTTTCTCTTTAAATCTCTTCCTTATCAGTCCATTGCAGCATTACATTCCTGAGCTTGAAAGTTATGCATGGAGAGACATGGGAACATTGAAGAAATGTTCAAACGCTGAGTCCCTCTCTCATGCAAACCCTCCATTTCTTTCAGTTATGTTTTCAGCTTCCCCTTCTCTTTTCTTCCTTATTCCTTCTCTCCCTTTAGTCCTTCCAAAACATTAGCTAGGTGCTTAAATATTTTAAGCACCAGACACTGTGCACACCCATAAATGTAGATAGATATGAAATATATATGTATGTGGTAGTTTAGTTGCTAAGTCGTGTCCAACTCTTGTGACCCCAGGGACTGTAGCCTGCCAGGCTCCTGTCCATGGGATTCTCCAGGCAAGAATACTGGAGTGGGTGGCCATTTCCTCTTCCAATTACACATATATATTTAAAGACTCTTGGTTAATGTGCACAGATATAGGCAATAATCCTGGAGTGAGTTGCCATTCCAGGGAATCTTCCTGACCCACGGATCGAATCCGGGTCTCCTGCATTGCAGGCAGATTCTTTACCATCTGAGTCACCAGGGAAGCCCTATATTACACATGTAATATATGTAATTGCTGCTGCTAAGGAGCTTTAGTCATGTCCAACTCTGTGCGACCCCATAGACGGCAGCCCACCAGGCTCTGCCATCCCTAGGAGCCTTTAAAATGGCAGTGCCCCATCACTTGTATAGTGATATATTTGCATACACACACACACACACACACATATATATATATATATATATATACACAAACATACCTAGGAATAAATCTATATTTCCTGTATCTATATTTTATATCTATACTATTTATATTTTTGTGCTGTGCCAGCCTTTGGGATCACTTTTCCTTTGACTCATGTCCCAGGTAATTTTTGTTGTTCATTCACTCAGTCGCGTCCAAATCTTTGTGACCCCCATGGACTGCAGCACGCCAGGCCTCCATGTCCTTCACAATCTCGTGGAGCTTGCTCAAACTCATGTCCATTGAGTCAGTGATGCCATTCAACCTCTGTCCTCTGTCATCCCCTTCTCCTCCTTCCTTCAATCTTTCCCAGAATCAGGGTCTTTTCTAATGAGTCGGCTCTTCGCATCAGGTACCCAAAGTATTGGAGCTTCAGCTTCAGTATCAGTCCTTCTAATGAATATTCAGGACTAATTTCCTTTAGGATGGTCTCAAAAGCGACCATTCTTTGGCGTTTAGCCTTCTTTATGGTTCAACTCACACATTCACTCTCACAGTATGGACTACTGGAAAAACCATAGCTTTGACTATATGCACCTTTGTTGGCAAAGTAAAATTACCCAGGTAATTGGGTAGATATATAATTTAATTAACTTTTACTAAAGTTTAGTGGTATTGTGATTCCAAATAGAGATTTGTTTCAATGGAATGGTAACCGTAGCTAGGGGAAGCTCAGTTCAAAGTATATATCCTTAAAAACTACATCCTAAGAGTAATTTATATAAAAAGCAAATATAGTTCTTCAGTTCAGTTCAGTTGCTCCGTTGTGTCCGACTCTTTGTGACCCCATGAACTGCAGCATGCCAGGCCTCCCTGTTCTTAGATAGTGAGAAAAGTTAGTCTTTCCATCCACACTTGTTTAAAGAAATAAACAATATAATATATTAGCAGCTAAACAAAGCTAAATTTAGCTGTAGGGAAAAATGACACAATTTTTAGCAGGTCCCTGAAATTCTGAATGAAGACAAACTAGTCCGTTTACACCAGGTATAATGGATACTTCTAATTCCTTGAAAAGAAAGTGGATTTTATTTTTATTCACCTTTTAGAAAAGAAAAACTTAGTTTTAATTAAGCAGTAGAGTGTGTTGGAGAGAATGACAACATTAATGTGTATGTGTGTGTGTGTGTGTGTTCAGTTTCTGATTCTTTGTGACCCCCATGGACTGTAGCCCACCAAGCTCCTCTGTCCGTGGGATTCTCCAGGCAAGAATACTGGAGTGGGCTGCCATTTCCTACTCTAGGGGATCTTCCCAACCCAGAGATCAAACCTGGGTCTCCTGTGTGGGCAGGCGTATTCTTTACCACTGAACCACCTGGGAAGCGACACAGTTAGTGGCTCTCCATAATTATACTATCAATCTGAATAAGCATGCAAGGCCAAATTCACCCCATGCACAGATATGGTAATTCTATGGTAGAATTGAGGCAGCCTAAAATAAATTGGGCAATGGGAAGAATTTTTTTTTCCAAAAGAAGAAATATCATGTGAATAACAAATCCTTTAGTTATTCAAGACAATATCTTATCAAGTATCTCATCAACTTTTAAAAAAGGCCACTAGAAGCATGACCACCATGCCACCAGGAACCAATGAGGAAGAAGACCAAAGTCCCCAGTGGGGAGGTGCCTGATGATGAGAAGGATCTGTCAGGCTAGTTCAATTCCTCTGAGAATTCCCAGATGTGACAGGCAGTCACCAGCTTTACTGGGCATGACAAGTTCCATTTCAAGGAGTCCAGCATGTATTTTCAAGTAGACTGGCTGCTCTTATGGGCCCAGTCAACTTGAAGTTTCAATTGCTTTTCAAGCACTGCTTCACTGACCATAGTCAGCAATCACAGAACCACCCAGGCCAGTGTGACAAAGGCTGGGAGAGAACTCGAAATTCTCTTAAAGAAAAAGCATATTTTAGCAGCTTTCTAAATCAAGCATCCAAAACATACCTTTTTATAGTGACTGATCCTATATTTTCTGATATGGACAAGGAAAGGAGGCATTTCTGGAACTGGGAGAGATCCAGGGAGAAGATGTCCTCCTCGTCAATGGTGACTTACTCATGCTCACGTGTGAGAGAATACTGGACATTCCTGATCTCTAATTCAAAGTTTATTAAGCTTTACCTATAGTTTTCTAAAATAGCCAGGTTTTTAAAATTTATAAACGTTTTTATTAGGTATCAAACAGAAGAAGTTGAAAAATGGCATCCTGCATTTTATACTCACACACACCAAATACCCACATTAAATACACATGTTCACTATGCAAATGGAATTTTCCAGAATTGTCCCTATTTCAAATGTTCTGCCCAGCTTGTAACTCATGTCCAAGGCCATCTAGTCTAGATTTTAGCTTTGAAAATATAGTTTCTTGCGGGGAGCCGGCAGGAGGAACTCCGCCCATGGCAAAGGTCATGAGGAAGGAGGCTCGACATATGCAAAGGTGGGATCGAGCCTCAGGAGTCCCCCTGGAAATCCTCGAGCATCTACCCCTATAACCAGAGCCTGCCTACTTTACTACTTTGTGCTCTCACCTACACCTCTGACCTTACAGGGGGCTGTCTCCCACCACCTCTTTCAGAGAAGGAGTTAACTTAGAGCTCCAGTTAATAAAAACTCCTGGGTGTGACAAGAGTGTTTTAACCTACAAACTCCTCTGAAGGTTCTCTAGCCTGCCTGACAGGCTTGTCTGGCCACATGTGATTGCTCACAGCCTCCCAACCGTGAGAGGCACGAGATGCTTTAAACCTTCTAAAAACAGGTTCCTAAAAAAAAAAAAAAACAAAAAAAAAACCAACAAAAAAAACAGGTTCCTTAGAAAAGTTAGAAAACCATTAATATAAGTATAGTGGGCTGATTAGAAATTGTATTGGTGAAGGGTTTTTCATTTGTTGAGCCAATGTTTGTTGCTAAGTCTCCACATCCCCTGCCCTTACACACATTAATGAATATATAGAAGAAATAAGTATTAACTTTTGATATAAATCACGTTAGACCTTCGGCTAAGTAAATTCTATCCTTAATTAAAATCCACTACACCCTCACCCTATAGGAATGTAACTTTATCTGGTACCTTCGGAAGGTGGAGTCTTTTTTAAAAATAATCACCCCTGGAGAAATAGGTGTCCTGGTTGACTGACCGCTGTCACAAGGAGAGGGTCATAAATTGTCAGCAGGCCCCCTGGCCAGAAGATGATGTAACACCCCTAAGACCGCTGTATACATTTGTATGAAGCACCTGACTTTGATAAAAGTCAGGACTGCTGACCCCGTGTGACTTTTGCATAACATCTCAGTGTATAAAAGTAGACCACAGAAAATAAAGAATTGGGATCAGTTCCTTGAAAGACTGGTCTCCCCATGTTGCTCTCTCTCTCAAACTCTGGCTGAGTCTCCATCTGGAGCGCAGAACCTGCCATGCTTACTAATTATGCCTGGGCTTCTAAGATCCGACCGGGCAGGCCTCAGTGTCTCCTCTCCTTCGGGAGAATGGAAGGATACCTGTGGCCTACGTAAGTGGTGCAAACTTCTTGTCTTGAAGTTTTATTGGTCTCCCACGTAAACCAAGCTACTCAGCCTCTTTTCTCCACTGAATTTTCCTGCTGAGCTATCCTCATTCTATTACTCTTTATATCTCTAATTAATATCTAATTGAAGCTATTGTATCCTGATCCTTGCTGACGCCATCCCCGCTTCAAATACCCTGGATCAGCCGGGGCTGTACCTCAGCAGTTTCTGGACCCATATTATCCACTATTATGATTCTGAGAGAGAAAGTCAGATTTGGAGTCAACAGATATTTTCTGAACACCCTCTCACATGTAAGGTTTCTGTTTTAATCCAATATCTAGTAATTATTATGTGGGATATGGCACATTATTTTTTCCTGGTTTTCCTTATCAGCACATAATGGACTTATTGCAGCATATTTTAATGAAATACAAAATGTATAGAATCTTTTAGGAAAATGAATTTTTGTAAGTTTCAACAGATATATAACAATTGTACTGTAATGTATGAGAATTATCATATATCACAGTTACAGACAATTTAATATAATGATATATACCCATATATTAAGCCACTTAACTGGCTCTGTGACTTCAAGCAAGCTATGTAACTGTTTTACAAGACAATAACACTAACAATATCATCTTCATAGGCCGTTGTGGGAAAAGTTAATTAGCACATGTAGAACAGTCAGAAAAGACCTTGGCGTAAACTAAACTGGCTTGCCAGACAGGCTAAGAAAACCAAGCCACTTGGGAAAAGGTAAATGCTCAGTAAATGCTGTAGCTATTAATGTAATTATTTAAAATCCTGGTTTCCTCATCTGTAAATGGAATGGGTGGATTTAACCTTGATGATTCCTATAGTTTCTTTGTTTTAGTGACCTCTGTTAAAGTCCTTTAACTTTCTATGGAGAGACTAGTATACTAAATCAGGGGATCAGGCTAACATTTAACACAAATGAAAATTCACCCTGAGGTGTTAAGAGCTCATGGTAGCAAACAGAAGCATAAAAATAACTGTTTTGTCTTGCACCGTACAAATAACCGCTGCTTTTTTATAATGCCAGGAAGATGAAATAATAATAAACAGGTAATTACTCCTGAGAGCTTAAAAACTTGGCCTAGCTTTGAATGTTCTGGGATCCATAAGGAGAGTGGCCTAGCTCAGCCTTAACAGGGAGTAGAACAGCCTGTCAATTGGTTGTGTTAGCTCCCTGCAGGCTCATTCTGATATGGTGATTTTATGTTATAAATCTGGGAAAATGTTTGGACAGGCTGACTGCCAGTTGTTTCAACAACTGCTACTATAAATCATTCATTCCCCCAAATGGTTGCTCTCTTTCTCAAATATCTTCCTATGCAAAATAAATGCTAGTCATGGGGGGTATAAACCACTTAAAATTAGGCTTTGAGGTATTGAGTATGTCTTCTTCTGAAAAAGACATTTTTTTCCCTTACATTACATTGTTTCCCTTACATGCTCCCTTAAACATTTCCCTATATTTAGGCTTTACCAAAATCCAAGGGGTATATTTATTGCACCCAAATGCATTAAAAAAAATTTTTTAAAAATCCTAGTGAGAGACAAAGCAGTCCGGAAAGTACACTTTTTCTAGGGAACAACAATCCGGAAAAGAAAAAAAATGCTATTCATCAATAGTTTGAGTTCAATTGTACTTTATAAAATGAACTACTTTTGATCAGGCACAGATTCACTGGTAACATTCCTTGCAAAAACAAAAGGCAAAGAAAGACCAAAAGAGAAATGGAACATATATGAGAGAAAGAATTACAGGGGATTCTCTTTGGTGTTTGGAATATTGTCCCTGAAATAGCTTTTGTTGCACATAAAGAATACACTGTACAGTGACCCAGGGCCTCTTCAGTAGTGGGTCACCATTTTGGGAGTCAATAGCTGGTATGTAAGTAAGCTTGCTGGCTGGAAACAGGAAGCTTACAATGGAACTTTCCAACCAGGGCCAGATTATAACCACATTCGTGGAGAAAGCAAAATCAAACAAGGTAGGACTGGCAGGGTACATGAGTGAAAGGCTGCATTCATCACATATGTCAAGTACAAACTGGGTCTTCATATTTCTTTTTGTCGTGCCACTTCTTCTTACCTTATGGCTCCTTCACATAGACTGTCTATTTAAGGAACAAAGGTTCTCTAGTTGGTTAAATTCCATGATAAATCTAAGAATTCATGCCACTCACCAGCAAATTGCCCAATAAACTGTTTGGGCATTAAGTGATCCAAATTAATTGTATTAAATAAATTTCATGAGTGAAAAGGGACAAGTAGTAAAGGTTGGCTCTACATAATCTGCTGTTCTAATGCTGGAATATTCAGTACATGCTCATAAACAGCATTCAGGTGCAGTTTTAATGGTTAGGAAGGGTTTTGTTAAGCAGAGGTGTGGTCGGCTTGCTTCTTAATCCAAAGTTTATTAAAGTGTTCTCAGCAAGGTCATTACATTGTTAACAGGCCGATTCTAAAATTTACACCTGCCAAGGTGGTTCCACTACAGAAAGTAGTTTTGAGAATCATGGTGGAAGAAGCTACTAGCAGTACTGACTCATGTATCTTATAATCAGACACTTATTCTTTTCTAACAGCAGGACTGTAGGAACTTAAGTGCACTTTCCATATCTTTTCCTAATAAAACTCAGCCTAATGCTTTCACTGTAACATAATGAGTAGTTTAATTCTGAAAAATGTACATTTATGAATGGTATGAAAAATGCAAATAGTTTAATGTTGAGTGAAAAATTTCACTTTAGAAATATATACTTGATTACAACTGTGTTTAAAACGAAACAAATCTAAAAATTATGCATAAAAGCATAGAAAGTGAAAATGAAAATCGCTCAGTCGTGTCTGACTCTTTGTGACCCCATGGACTACATAGTTCATGGAATTTTCCAGGCCAGAATACTGGAGTGGATAGCCTTTCCCTTCTCCAGGGGATCCTCCCAACCCAGGGATTTAACCCAGGTCTCCTGCATTGCAGGTGGATTCTTTACCAGCTAAGCCACCAGGGAAGCCCTAAAAACACAGAAGGAAACAACAAGAGTGACTGGTGCTTATGGGCCTGTGTTGATTTTTTTTTCTCCTTTTATTTTTTGGTGGTCTCTAAATTTTCTATAAAAAATACATTTTCAATCAGCAGATATTACTTTCATATTGGAAAAAATAAACTGAGTCAAAACTACATTAAAAATCAAGTTTCAGATGACTGTTCACTAAGAGATGTAAAGTTAATTTGTAAAAAAAAAAAAAAGATTTTGAAATAAGGAAAAAAAATTCTGTGTAAATGAATCACAGAAGGTAAGAAAAGCAGTGCTAGAAGGAACTAGGGGTCATCTAGCTGTATGTTTCATATGATCAGGTCATTTCTAGGTGAGATGTTTAGGCTGGAGAGTCAGAAGTCTATTCTTACACTAGAAGAGAGAAGAAGAAAAAACACGAGATTTTTATTCAAACAAGTATGGACTCAAATCTTACGCTATTCCATAACTCTGTGTTCCTTGGGCAAATTACTTAACCTCTCTCAAATTTAGAGAGGGAAGTTGACAAAAATATCAACTTCTTACTGTGTTTTTCAGATTTAAATAATGAAGGGAAAACATGTATATAATTTCTTAATCCTGAAAGCATCCCCAAAATGGCAGCTTTTAACACTGTCATTATTATTTGAATTCTTTGATTCCTCAGTGGTCCCAGGCTGGAAGTATTTTGATGCCATTTCTCTTGGGTTTAGAGGAGAATGAAGTACTAAAATCTCTGTTCTATGTTTCTAGTACTGGATAGAGTAAATGTTTAAGATCATGGGGGATTTTTTTTTAAAGGAAAAGTTATTGTGATATCATCTCTTGAGCTCCATTCTCCTCCAGTTTCTTTCCCACTTTTTCTTTTCCTTTATTTCAAAATTCCTCACCTATAGTTTCTATTCTCACTGTCTCATTTCTTATTGTCTCATTCTCTCTTGAATGTACCCTATTCATAGGATTTTTGCCCACAACACCATCAAAACCATGCTTCTTAAGGCCACCAATGAATTCTGTCTCGCTAAATCTGGTGGCAGGTTTTTAATCCTTGTGATACTTGATGCATTAAATGCACAAGATCATTCCTTGCCATATATTTATTTTATTATTTTGTTACCAGCAAAGCCCATTAGCAAGCCTAGGAAATAAAAATAGAATCTGGACAGCAAAATCTAACCTTTTTTTTTGCCTTTGTGCTTAGTCTAGTGTCCTTGCTTATAGGGTACCGTGGGCAGGGGCCTTGCGCCTAGCCCTTCAGGTCAGAGTTCATAGTGACAAACAGCTGTGCTGACACCTCAGCCGGGTACACCTTGTGCAAAGTGCCACAGCCGCCAATGCAGTGACGGGGCAGTGAGCTGTGCACGGACCCTGTGCCTGGTACTGCCATCTGCAGCCGAGTGGCACAGCCCTGCCCACCTGCCACTAGAACTCCTCCCTCTCCAAGATGACAAGATCCACATAAAGGGATCCCACCCATGGTCTCTCTGGAGACCGTGTACTCTACAGCGTGAGCTCCCACCTCTCCATTCTCTGATCAAAAGATTAAAACTTTGCTTTGCTTCTGCACCAAATGTGTCTCATTGTATTGGCTGAAAGGACACTGGGCAGGAGGACCTCTGCTGGAGCCAGACTTGGAAGAGTTGATAACACTTTCTGTATTTCTTCTCTGATGGAACGGAGGCTGAATGAGGACAGATACTGCTGTATCCCTAGTCGCTAGAATAGTGCTTGCATTCAACAGAGGTTTGAGGAATGAATGACTGCAAAAGTAGTCTGTTGAACAAAAAACTATTGCAGGTAATGAACAGATTGCCTTTCCCCGAAGGAGACCTTGAGTGGAACATGAACTTAGAATGTATATTCTAAGCTGAAGGCATCCCATGGATGCCATGAGTGGCTCTTGAGTACATTCTGGACTTCTGATCAGTGCTTATAATTGTTGGCATGTGTAATGATTTGGCTTTAAAAAGACATGCATTTCCTACTTAGTCTTCTGCAGTGAGCTTCAGTTGCAAATGCCGATGTTTATTTATATTTGATGTATGCTGTGCTGGCATCTGCTCTGCTTCCCACCCTTCTATGTGCCCATGCCAACAGGGTGTCTTGGAGTTGACTGGCATGTTACAAGGTTAAGAAAGTCTCTCTGCACTCTGTCATATCCTATTGGGGATGAGAGCTACAAAGTATTCCTAACCAGGAAGAGTGACAGAATCAACCCACGAGGTGATAAAACAGCTGTAACGGAGACGGAGAACTTCTAAAGACCAGTGAAAGAGGAAGATGAAGAGCTTATGGCTCATGGATGGCAGAAAGCTGAGGTTTGGTTAGGAATCGAGTTGCTGAGAAACATTTTGTCTTAGGCAGTGTTGGGTCATGGGCATTTAAAGCTATGAATAGGTGAGTGACAGTCCCAGCAATCTCAAAATTTATCTATGTCAGGATAGGGGTACTCACCTCCAACACTCTGACTCATTTTTTGTCTGTAGTAGAACTTGCAAGTTGGTTCTTGTGAGCCCTAAGTCTTGGGGATACATGTGAGGGTGTTATCTGGACCCTGTACTCTTTCCTCAGAGAACTCAGCCCTCGCAGGGGCATACACTGCATTGAGGCTCTAGAAATGTAAGTATTAAAAGAGGAGATTTCCATGATTACCATGGAAAGGAGCTTGCCATTCAACATGGCTTTCTGACTTCATGATTTCTATAAGGTTCTATCTGAGTCAGGGATTATTTCCCTGTGTTTCTTGCCAATGAATGTGCATGTTTTTGCCAATGTTAAGTGGGCACATGGAGAGAAGGAATGAACAAATAAAAGGAGAAAAGAAAGATAAATGAGAAGCATTGTCGTTTAGTTCTTTGGAAAGATTATTTGTCCTCTCCAACATTCCTGTTTAAAAGAGCACAAGCTTTGGAATTAGACACACCTGTGTTTGAATCCTGGCTGTTTCAGTTATGATCTTGGCTTAGGCAAGAATACTAATTTATCAAACCTTAATTTCTTAATTTGTAAAATAGAGAAATAACATCTATCACATAGGAGTGTTTTGAGTCTTAAATGAAATATGAGCAAAGTGTCAACAGCACAGCATCTGAAATAGAGCCCACCCTAAAGAGTAGTTATAAAAAAGGGTAGGGGGAGAAGACACAGCATCAGACATGGGAGATGTGGGCTTTGTTTGCTATTCAGCAAATATTTAAATTGAGCATCTACTTTGTATTTAGAAATGTGTGACATGCTAGGCAAGACAGATATGCTTTTGTAGAGGCTAAAGGTGCAGATAAACAAAAATATGTGCAAATATAAATAAATGAGAGGATTGTCAAGTGTGGTTAATGCTCCTGCTGCTGCTGCTAAGTTGCTTCAGTTGTGTCCAACTCTGTGCGACCCCATAGACGGCAGCCCACCAGGCTCCCGCATCCCTGGGATTTTCCAGGCAAGAACACTGGAGTGGGTTGCCATTTCCTTCTCCAATGCATGAAAGTGAAAAGTGAAAGTGAAGTCGTTCAGTTGTGTCCGACTCTTCGCGACCCCATTGACTGCAGCCTACCAGGCTCCTCCACGCATGGGATTTTCCAGGCAAGAATACTGGAGTGGGGTGCCATTGCCTTCTCTGGTGGTAAATACTACTAGGGAACAAATAATGGAAAGAAAAGGGGGCACTGCATTGTTGTGTTTTCATTTTCTTTCGTTTCTATGCAAATTTTTATTTCTTTTTTGATTTCTTCTGTGATTTGTTGGTTATTCAGCAGCGTGTTGTTCAGCCTCCATATGTTGGAATTTTTAATAGTTTTTCTTCTGTAATTGAGATCTAATCTTGCTGCATTGTGGTCAGAAAAGATGCTTGGAATGATTTCTATTTTTTTGAATTTACCAAGGCTAGATTTATGGCCCAGGATGTGATCTATCCTGGAGAAGGTTCCATGTGCGCTTGAGAAAAAAAGTGAAATTCATTGTTTTGGGATGAAATGTCCTATAGATATCAGTTAGGTCTAACTGGTCTATTGTATCGTTTAGAGTTTGTGTTTCCTTGTTAATTTTCTGTTTAGTTGATCTATCCATAGGTGTGAGTGGGGTATTAAAGTCTCCCACTATTACTGTGCTATCATTAATTTCTCCTTTCATACTTGTTAGTATTTGTCTTACATATTGCGGTGCTCGTATGTTGGGTGCATATATATTTATAATTGTTATATCTTCTTCTTGGATTGATCCTTTGATCATTATATAGTGACCTTCTTTGTCTCTTTTCGCAGCCTTTGTTCATTGCAGCACTGTTTATAATAGCCAGGACATGGAAGCAACCTAGATGTCCATCAGCAGATGAATGGATAAGAAAGCTGTGGTACATATACACAATGGAGTAGTACTCAGCCATTAAAAAGAATACATTTGAATCAGTTCTAATGAGATGGATGAAACTGGAGCCTATTATACAGAGTGAAGTAAGCCAGAAAGAAAAACACCAATACAGTATACTAACGCATATATATGGAATTTAGAAAGATGGTAACAATAACCCTGTATATGAGACAGCAAAAGAGACACTGATGTATAGAACAGTCTTTTGGACTCTGTGGGAGAGGGAGAGGGTGGGATGATTTGGGAGAATGGCATTGAAATATGTATAATATCATATATGAAACGAGTCGCCAGTCCAGGTTCGATGCATGATACTGGATGCTTGGGGCTGGTGCACTGGGATGACCCAGAGGGATGGTATGGGGAGGGATGAGGGAGGAGGGTTCAGGATGGGGAACACATGTATACCTGTGGCACAACATTGTAAAGTTAAATAAAATAAAATTTAAAAAAAGGGGGGGCACTGCTTTTATAGGGTGGTCAGGGAAGGCTTCCTGGAGGAGGTGATGTTCAAGTTGTAAATGAAGAATAAGAGCCAGCAACATGAAGGCTGGAGGGAAAGGTTTCAGACAAATGGAAGATATAAGCAAATGTCTAAGACCAAAAAAGCCTCAGGGGTGTTTGAGGTGAAAGAAGACCAGAGTGACTGAGATGAGAGACCAGTGCTAGAGCAAGAAAAACAGGGTGAACACTGGTAATCATTCCTTGGGAAAATCTCTCTTGAGAGTTGGCCACCTCCCACCCCTAAATACTATATTGTAAGAGATTTCTCCCTTTGGTTATCATTCTGTTCTCTACAATTATGGAAACAAAATGATGCCATTTGGCTGTAGTACAGGTTTATCCAGGTGTTTGAATTATTAGCATTTGACTGTGTCTTGGTGTTGTTAGATGAGAGAATGGTGGGTTTTTGTGAATGTTCTGCCTTCTCACAACAACCAAAACTGTCCCCAATAATAGAAGCTCAATAATAGAAGTCCTCTAGCCCATTTCCTGGGGAAGCCTGGCAAAAAAGATTCACCATTCAAGACTTTGCATTCATGTATAATAGCACCTGCTGGGACCTCTGTTGGAATTTGTTTTTCCTGTGACCCAGATCCCTTTGGAGGTCAACATGCTGCCTGAAAAATTCAAACTCCATTTCTTGGATCCTAAGTCAGCTTGCCTCCACCCAGAGGGATGAGCGATGTAGCACTCCTCCCCTGGGTGCAGACTGCCCTTCCTCCCACTTGCAACTTTATTTCACTCAGATCTGGAGAGTCTATGTCCCCTTCAAAACTAGGGCAGTAGACTTTGAACAGGTGATGACAGTAAGGCAGAAGTGGTTGGAGGAGGCCAATCAGGCCACTTACTAGCTGAGTGGCCGCCAGTCACTCCAAGAATCCTTTTAATCTGTAAAAATAGGGATGGCATTATTTGCCTCTTGGTATTGTAGTGAAGATAAAATTACAAAAAGCAACTGGCAAGCTAGTGCGACCCCATAGGACGGCAGCCCACCAGGGTCCCCCGTCCCTGGGATTCTCCAGGCAAGAACACTGGAGTGGGTTGCCATTTCCTTCTCCAATGCATGAAAGTGAAAAGTGAAAGTGAAGTCGCTCAGTTGTGTCTGACTCTTCGCGACCCCATGGACTGCAGCCCATGGGATTTTCCAGGCAAGTGGTTTGCCATTGCCATTGCCAGGGACGGACTATTCCTTTTTTTCTCTCCTCCTCTACTTCCTCCCTTTCTTCCCTTTCCTCCATGACTCAGTGATACCTTCAGCCTCTTACCTGTCTTTTATCATTGCATGGCTTATCACTGGCGTGTGTAGAGAGCCCATAATGTGGTGTGAGACCCCAACAGTCATTCTCACCACTGTTGTAAGTCATGGCCAAGTGTTTGGAGGAGGGTGGAGGAGGATGTGATCACAACATTTAAAATCAAGTCAGTAGGAGCCAATTTTACTTAATAATGCTCTTTCTCCACCCAGTGCCACCAGGCCTGTTCTCATTGGATCATGATACTTCATTTGCTGGTATCTTTGGAAAATAATGTATTTCATATAAGTGGATTTTTAATTTATTTCACAGAAAAATGAGTCCATCTCCTTGTGGAAAATTATGCTAAACTTTCTCTAAGCCCAAAGGCACAGAAGGAAATAGAACACGTAAGTGATAATGGTGCAGAAGAAAGCATTGTCTTATATGATAAAGTCCCACGTGGAGAGCTTTTTAACATCTTTCACACTCAGGAAATACTCCAGAACTGAGTGAGGGATCCAGGTGTGGGGTCTAGGCATCAGCAGTTTTTAAAGCTCCCCAGGTGATTCTAATGTGCAGCCAAGGCTGAGAATCACTACTAAGCAGTTTCTTAATACTCCAAGCCTCTATGCTTCTATGAATTATATGTCTATGTTTCTACGAATTAAAAAGGAGAAGAAGTAGGGGAAGGAAACTACAGTTATGTGGCTGCCACAGGCAAATGCTAAGGCCCACAAGCATAGGGAAGGTTGAAGTGTAAGTCACATCACTATGGAATGAAGATGACAGACCAGTTCCAGAAGAAGGGCTGAGCACTGGCCCCACGGTTGATAGCCATGTGCCAATAACAAACATTGGAAGTGGACAAATGGGCAGAGAATAAAGAAAACACAAATGCCAAGTGAGAAGGAAAAAGAAAGGGAATATTATTTAATGGAAAGGAGATTGGTGGATACAATATTTAAATTCTTTTTGAGGGATAAGATGGTCAAGTAAAAACCCAAAACTAAATGATAGAGATAATAGAGCAGCAGTGATCTTTGTGCGGTTTGTCTTCTCTGATTAGGGTAATTTCCTCAGGTCAAGTTTTGGGTTTGGTGAAACTTGGGAAAATGATATATTGAGCAACATGTGATCAACACCAGGCTAATGGCCCTGCCTCAAACCTTGGAATTTGATGAATGTATTCATTTACTGAGCCTCACATCTAATAAGAAGAAGCATAAATACAAATATAGAAGGAAGTGTGGGCAAATGAGTTCAAATGATAGAAGGTATTTTATACACATTGATTAGCACGGAAAAGAAAGTAGAAAGTATCTGGTTTCAGACACCTGGTTTACGGTAACTTATGTATATAATAGCCTAACTTCTTCCTACTTATTTTCCCCTCAACCGTCTACTCTCCTCTTCCTCCTGCAAACACTGTAGGTCAAAAACACAATAAGACTTACAGGTTTGTGTAAAATTGTGTAATCAGAGGTGGAGGAAGTGTCTTACACTGTTGGTGGGAATATAAATTGGTACAGCCACTACGGAAAACAGTATGGAGGTTGCCCTCAAAAACTAAAAATGGAGTTGCCATTTGATCTAGCAATCCCACTCCTGCACGTATATCCTGACAAAACTATAGTGAGAAAAGATACATGCATCCCTATGTTCATAGGAGCACTATTCTCCATAGCCAAGACATGGAAACAACCTAAGTATCCACTGACAGAAAAATGGATAAAGAAGATGTGGTGCACATATACACAATGGAATATTACTCAGCCATAACAAGAATGAAATAATGTCATTTGCAGCAACATAGATGGACCCATAGATTATCATATTAAACAAAGTAAGTCAGGTTCAAGAGGGAGGGGGACATGTATCAGTCAGTTCAGTTCAGTGGCTCAGTCATGTCCGACTCTTTGCAACCCCATGGACTGCAGCACGCCAGGCCTCCCTGTCCATCAAAAACTCACGGAGCTTACTCAAACTCATGTCCGTTGAGTCAGTGATGCCATACAACCATCTCATCCTCTGTCGTCCCCTTCTCCTCCTGCCCTCAATCTTTCCCAGCATCAGGGTCTTTTCAAATGAGTCAGTTCTTCGCAGCAAGTGGCCAAAGTATTGGAGTTTAAGCTTCAGCATCAGTCCTTCCAATGAATATTCAGGACTGATTTCCTTTAGGATGGACTGGTTAGATCTCCTTGCTGTCCAAGGAACTCTCAAGAGTCTTCTCCAATACCACAGTTCAAAAGCATCAATTCTTTGGGCTCAGCTTTCTTTATAGTCCAACTCTCACATCCATACATGATTACTGGAAAAACCATAGCCTTCACTAGAGGGACCTTTGTTGGCAATGTCATGTCTCTGCTTTTTAATATGCTGTCTAGGTTGGTCATAACTTTTATTCTAAGGAGCAAGAATCTTTTAATTTCATGGCTGCAGTCACCATCTGCAGTGATTTTGGAGCCCCAACAAATAAAGCCTCTCACTGTTTCCACTGTTGCCCCATCTATTTCCCATGAAGTGATGGGACTGGATGCCATGATCTTT
Organism: Bubalus kerabau; assembly: GCF_029407905.1. NCBI lineage: Eukaryota > Metazoa > Chordata > Mammalia > Artiodactyla > Bovidae > Bubalus > Bubalus kerabau. Next base: position 112,245,115 of record NC_073627.1, read on the forward strand.
GTTTTCTGAATGTTGAGGTTTAAGCCAACTTTTTCACTCTCCTCTTTCACTTTCATCAAGAGGCTTTTTAGTTCCTCTTCACTTTCTGCTATAAGGGTGGTGTCATCTGCATATCTGAGGTTAGTGATATTTCTCCTGGCAATCTTGATTCCAGCTTGTGCTTCTTCCAGCCCAGCGTTTCTCATGATGTACTCTGCATATAAGTTAAATAATCAGGATGACAATATAGAGCCTTGACGTGCTCCTTTCCCTATTTGGAACCAGTCTGTTGTTCCATGTCCAGTTCTAACTGTTGCTTCCTGACCTGCATACAGGTTTCTCAGGAGGCAGGTCAGGTGGTCTGGTATTCCCATCTCTTTCAGAATTTTCCAGAGTTTGTTGTGGTCCACACAGTCAAAGGCTTTGGCACAGTCAATAAAGCAGAAGTAGATGTTCTTCAGGAACTCTCTTGCTTTTTTGATGACCCAATGGATGTTGGCAATTTGATCTTTGGTTCCTCTGCCTTTTCTAAATCTAGCTTGAACATCTGGAAGTTCACGGTTCATGTACTGTTGAAGCCTGGCTTGGAGAATTTTGAGCATTACTTTACTAGCGTGTGAGATGAGTGCAATTGTGCAGTAGTTTGAGCATTCTTTGGCATTGCCTTTCTTTGGGATTGGAATGAAAACTGACCTTTTCTACTCCTGTGGCCACTGCTGAGTTCTCCAAATTTGCTGGCATATTGAGTGCAGCACTTTCACAGCATCATCTTTTAGGATTTGAAATAGCTCAACTGGAATTCCATCACCTCTACTAGCTTTGTTCATAGTGATGCTTCCTAAGGCCCACTTGACCTTGCATTCCAGGATGTCTGGCTCTAGGTGAGTGATCACACCATCATGATTATCTGGGTCACGAAGATCTTTTTTGTATTGATCTTTTTTGTACAGTTTTGTATAGACATATGTATACCTATGGCTAATTCATGTTGCTGTATAGCAGAAACCAAAACAATATTGTAAAGAAATTATCTTTCAATTAAAAACAAATTAAAAAGTCAGAAAGACAAATACTATATGATGTCACTTTATGTGGAATCTAAAATTTGACACAAATGAACATAGCTATGAAACAGAAACATACTCAGACATAAAGAACAGACTTGTGGTTTCCAAGGAGGAGGTTGGGTGGGGAGGGAAAAGTGGGAGTTTGGAATTGGCAGATGCAAACAACTATACATTGGCTGGATAAACAACAAGTGCCTACTATATAGTACAGGGAACTAAATTCAATATCCTGTGATAAACCATAATGGAAAAGAATATGAACAAGTATATGTATTTGAATAACTGAGTCACTCTGCTGTACAGCAGAAATTAACACACCGGAAATCAACTATGCTGTGCCTATCCACGTCCGATTCTTTGTGACCCCATGGACTCTAACCCATCAGGCTCCTCTGTCCGTGGGATTCTCCAGGCAAGAATACTGTAGTGTGTTGCCATGCCTCCTGCAGGGGATCTTCCCAACCCAGGGACTGCACCCAGGTCTCCCACATGGCAGGCAGATTCTTTACCGTCTGAGCTACCAGGGAAGCTCATATATCAACTATACTTTAATTAAATTAAAAGAAAGAACTATGGAATAAAAGAAGAGGAGGAAGGGAATAAGCTGGGAAACACTGTCTATTTTGAAGAAGTAATTTTCAAACTTTAGTTAACTTTAGTTGACTGAAGTATTACTGGGAAAGGGTTGGAGAACTAAGATGAATTTAAAACAGAGAAAAGGTAGACATGTCATGTTCAGCATGCCTTTTCTCCGTGTCTTTCCACATCATGAAGATGCTGTAGGAAGCAGAGTTTGGAAATGATTTGAATATGAGAGTTGACATTAGAAGATTTCCAAAAAAGACTCAACATCCTACATTTTCATTGTCCTTCCTGCCTGTATTTCCCTCTTAATTTGTTATACTACCTTAAAGTCCCCTAATCAATTATTCCTTTGGTTCAGTAAGTTTCCGCTGTTGGAAGCTCAAGCAAGTTACAGAGGTCAAAGAGCTTTCAGTCCTGCTGCTGGGACTTCAGATTTCCAGATAAGATGCTGTGCAGGCAGGATGTGGAATTATAGGAGGTGGGGGATGGGTAACACTGGAAAAAGATGATGGGGATGTCCCAAAGAAGGGAATGACAATCTTTTCCTTCCTTCCTACAACACTTCGTGGTTTCCTGTTCTTAGACTTTTTATAGCAAACCAGAGTTTTGCTAAATTATTTACACTGCTATATCAGAAAATGGATTCTGGAATGTAAATAGATCCTTGGATCACAGTCCATTTGTAAGTGGATATCTTCCTAAAATGCATGATTGACTATTTAGCACGGAAGAGGTTATCTCTACAAAACTCATATTGAAAAATGTGGAAGTTCACACATTTAAAAATTGCTCAGAGTTTAAATGTTTATCTAAATGGGATATCTCTGAGGAACCAGAAGGAATGTGAGGCAAAGTTTATGATTCCCATGATTATAATTTGGTTGCTGCCATGGAGAGGCCTCTAATATAGTGGTTCTTAACTCTGGAGTTACTCATACCTTGGGGAATCTGAGAATTGAATGCATTCTTTCCATGAAATGCATACACACACAGAATCTTATGTACATTTTCAGAGGATTCACAGAACTCCCTAGAGACTTCTAGTTGTTCTTGGACACTAGGCTGATTTGTTGCTCTATTGAATTCAGGGAAAACACTAGTCCATGTATTCCCATTTAGAATAGAAAAATTCCTATTTGGGAATAGGCTGAAGGGTAGGAGTGAACTCTGTCCCACTGCTTATAGGACCCAGTGCATTTAATTTTGAGAGAGGATTCAAGAGCTTGCACAAAATGCAGAAAGATGTATAAGGCATAGTCTTTTCTCTCAAAGAAAATTAGATATGGTGAGACTAGAGTAATAAGCGACAAAAGTAGTAGTACTGCTCAGTGTTGACCAGAAAAGTAGACTAGATCTGGATCACAGAGGATCTTGAACGCTAGGTTAAGAAACTGAAAATTAATTCTGAAAACCAGTATGTTTCAACCTACAGTCATTCTTGTACAATTTTCATCTTTCTGCCATTATTTATATCATAATATGACAATTAGATCTTTTTTCAAACTGATCCTCCTTTAAAACTTTTATTTTTTAAGGCTTAATATCCATGGTTTTGTGTTTTATTATAATCATTTCTAATACATATGTAAATAAAAACATACCTTTTAAAATAATAAAATGAATTTGCATTCTACCTGAAATTATCTCATATGCAATTGGTAGTGGGTTTTCTTTACTTTGGAAAACATTGAAGAGTGAGATATGGGTTTCTGAGTAGATGAGAAGTCATAAGAGATGTTCTTTAAAAGGATCCATTCAGCAGTTGAGTGTTAGTTGGAATGGAGAGACTGGTGGCAGTGAGACCAAGCAGACACCAAAGATCTAGGAGAAAATGGTGAGACACTGGACCAGGGAGGATAGGGAAAATAAAGAGTGGGAGTAAGATGAACAGTCTTTCTAGAATTGGAACTCAAACCAATTGTCATGTAAATTATTTAGTAAGTCAGCTCTTAAAGGAAATAAAATAATACAACAATGTGTTTATTTCTGTACATTATTTATATTTTAATTATTGCATTATTTTATTTTTCTTAGTAAAAGAAAATACTTGCTATATTTCCCCACTGCCTTACTCTATTAGTATTTTTAAATGAATATGGTTGAAAGAGGCATTAAAATTCTATGCATTTTTGTTGATTATGAGAAAGAATCTGAGACCTGGATTGTAAGGTTAAAACTCCAATGGCTATTTTCTGTATACTTCTGTAATCTTCCTCAATTTGTTTAATTTTTCTAATTAACTGAAAAAAAAAGATGTAATTCCTGTCCCATTTACTTTGCAGCTCAAATAACACAAGGAGTGCAACAGACCTTTTTCTATTATAAGGCATTATTATACATTATGCATCATTTGATGAAAGGTGTTCTTCTCATTATTATTGGCTGTCTTATAAAGAAATTGTGTAAATGAAATTTCATTCAAATTTCTTTTTTATTTCAATGAATATGCTGTGAGAATATAGGAGAGTTGATCTTTAATTTGGGGTTCCTAGTTAGCCTGATTAAAATATTATGCTGGAAAAGAATAATTTCAGTATGCCTTGATGAAGAAATTTCAAGTGATTTGGACACTGTGCTTACATTTTCCCTATAGGACTATCACGACTACTGTATAGGGGTAGAGGGCATTCCAAGAATATCAATAATGTATTCTTTCCTTTCCAGGACTCTAAAAATCTAATAAATATTTGCTCCAATTATTATAGAAATGAAAGAGTAAATGAGCTCCTACTTTATTTTTAAAATTGATTAATTTATTTTAATTGGAGAATAATACCATATTGTGATGATTTTTGCCATACATCAACATGAATCCAGTACTTTGGCCACCTCATGCGAAGAGTTGACTCATTGGAAAAGACTCTGATGCTGGGAGGGATTGGGGGCAGGAGGAAAAGGGGACAACAGAGGATGAGATGGCTGGATGGCATCACCGACTTGATGGACTCCGGGAGTTGGTGATGGACAGGGAGGCCTGGTGTGCTGCAATTCATGGGGTCGCAAAGAGTCAGACATGACTGAGCGACTGAACTGAACTGAACATGAATCAGCTGTAAGTATACATAAAATCATTTTAAACTTGGTCATACCTGATATTTAGAACATAGAATCAGCTGAAATATTGGGGAAAGAGCTGAGAACTTGCAGAAAGATGCTCTTGGTTCAAGTCTTGGGGTTACCTCTAATAAGCTACCTGATGTTGGGCTTATACTTAAATCTTTGAGTCTTGGTTTCCCTAGGAAATACTAAAACTGACCTTAGCAAGGTTGACTGCAGTATCAAATAAGATGACAAGAAAATCATCTTTGTTAAAGTGTTATATAGACATCATCATTAGTGTTACAGTAAAAGTATTTATTTAATGCTCACTATGTTCTTTGCATATATTAACTCATTTAACCCTTATAATTAACCCCATAACATAAATACTATCATTATCTCAACTTCCTGGAAGAGAAAACTAACTAATCTAAACACTAAATAACTTGCCTATTGCCACATATTAAATGACAGATGTAGGATTTGAAGTCAGACGCATTGACTCCAAAGCCTTCATCATCCTTATTCCTAAGATAAGGATATTCTAATCACCTGAAGAGCTTCAGAACTTCCAAAAATTACCCACTGTGCTTTAAGAACTAATATGGAAACATTTTTAATGGAGTGATACTTCCCCTACATCCTCTTTCCACCATCTCATATATGTGCTGTGCTGTGTTTAGTCGCTCAGTTGTGTCCGGCCTTAAATTATGTTACGCGTGTGCATGTTAAGTCTTTTCAGTTGTGTCCAATTCTTTGCTACACTATGGACTGTAGCCCTCCAGGGTCCTCTCTCCATGGGATTCTCCAGGCAAGAATACTGAAGTGGATTGCCATGCCTTCCTCCAGGGTATCTTCCTGACCCAGGGATTGAACCTGCATCTTTTAATCTCCTGCATTGGCAGGTGGGTTCTTTACCACTAGCGCCACCTGAGAAGCCTAAATTATGTTATAGGGAGAGTTAAATGAACTTAAAAGGATCTAGGTACAATTCAGCATTGATCTCAAAGAGCATTTCTATTTCTTCCCATGTACTATGTTCAGTTCAGTTTAGTTCAGTCGCTCAGTTGTGTCTGACTCTTTGCGACCCCATGAATCACAGCACGCCAGGCCTCCCTGTCCATCTCCAACTCCCCGAGTTCACTCAGACTCACGTCCATCGAGTCAGTGATGCCATCCAGCCATCTTATCCTCTTTCGTCCCCATCTCCTCCTGCCCCCAATCCTTCCTATGTTAGATAGAACTATTTTCTAACCTTGATACATGACTCTATGACTTTTAGCCATTTGGCTTAAAAATACCTTTTTCAGCTCTAAGAAATTTTTTCCTTTGTGGCCATAGGAGATCTGCTGCACTTGTTTGGGCACTGATGTCAAACAAGGAAGACACAGGCTCACTCCTTTCCCACCAAGGAGGACTTTACCTATATGGTTCCTCTTGTCTATACTCTCTGTCCGTGAAGATGAGCAGGAAGGGAGATGGACATGAAGATGGATGACAAGTGACTCAAGTTAAACTGTGCCCCAAAGACAATTATAACCAGGACTAGAGAAAAAACAAGGATAAGAGTAGGTATCTACATGTGTACTCTAACTTGCATCTGTACTGACTCATAGACAGAATTTGAATATAGGTTTTTCTGTTTTGAGAGCTTGTTCCTCATAACAACCATACTGAGATACCTCCCCTAGGTCCAGTAACTTAAGCAATTGGCCCCAAATCAAATCTACATCCATAAACCAATCTATGAAACCTTAAGGATACATGACACCGTATTAGTAAAGATTTTAGGGCAATTTGTGGATACTGAATATGTACCTCTCTGCCTTAATGTATATTCATCTGAATTCATTCATTCACTCACTCACCCATTAAACAAAGATTTATTGGGATCCAATAAGCACAGTTAGGGATAGTGAATGCAGGGGAAACAGAATAACAAATTAGAGACTCTGCTCTTAACAGCTTACATGGAAAGCTGGAGATATATATATATATATATATATATATATAAATAACTTAAAAGTACAAATAAGTGCCACAGGAGAGTTACAAATAAAGGAGTGAGGTATCTTCTAGGTGTGTGTGTGCGTGCGCATGCATGTGTGCATGTATGTGCATATATGTGCATGAGTTTGGCAACTGGCTATGGCTAAAGAGAGGGCTCTACACTTGAACAAATTCAAGGAAGTAGGACATTAAAAAAGGATTGCAAGACAATTAGCTTGGTTAGTGTGAGGGGTCTGTAAAAAAGTGGTGAAATATAAAACTGGCACTATAAGCAACACATTATACTCCATATTCAAAGGACTGATGGAACTGGTTCTATCCTCCAGCAAGAGTGTCTAGCAATACTATACAGCTGCTGCTGCTGCTGCTGCTAAGTCGCTTCAGTCATGTCCAACTCTGTGTGACCCCATAGACGGAAGCCTACCAGGCTCTCCTGTCCCTGGGATTCTCCAGGCAAGAACACTGGAGTGGGTTGCCATTTCCTTCTCCAATGCATGAAAGGGAAAAGTGAAAGTGAAGTCGCTCAGTTGTATCCGACTCTTAGTGACCCCATGGACTGCAGCCCACCAGGCTCCTCCGCCCATGGGATTTTCCAGGCAAGAGTACTGGAGTGGGGTGCCATTGCCTTCTCTGTACTATACAACAGGAGTCAACAAACCATAATTTGAGGGTCAAATTTGGCCCCTGGTCTGTTTTCCTATAGCCAATAAGCTGAGAATGGTTCTTAAATTTTAAAGGTTTGTTTAAAATCAAATAAACAAACAGAAGAATATGTGACAGACCTGTTTGGGGCACACAAAACCTAACCTACTTACCATCTGCCTCTTTACAGAAGTTTGTAAATCCCTGCAGTGTATAAAATGGATTGATGGGGGGATACTGGGTTAGGGGGAACCAGGTTAATAGGGCACAGCCATAGGTTAAGAAAGGAAGAGTGAGGGGATGTTTGAAAGCATGGACTCTGGAAATGAAGGAGCCTGGAGGAAGACAAGGCTCGATATGTGCGCATTTGGGAGTTGTCTCAAAATAACTGAAGTCAGAATAATAAATGAAAGGGGAAATGGCCAAGAACTGGTCTTTGATAAATCTCTTTTTATAGTATGAGGAGGAAGAAGAGGAGCTAGCAATAGAAAGATTAATGAACTGTAAGAGAAATGGCAAGGAATCAGAAAAAGAATCTAAAGTCTAACATCACTGACTTCTCAGGAAAGTAGTGGCAGAGGGAAGAGGAGTTGACAGCATCAAATGCTACAGAGAAGTTACTGAAAAGGACACAAACTTGATGACCTAATATCTTTGCTTCAATTTATTCCATTAGCACATTTTCTATGTCCTTGGCTTTTCCTTGCCTTAAGGTGCTCTACCCAAGTGAGAATATGATGCTATTGAGATGCTACACCTTCAGCTGCTGGGACATAATAGTGATCCTATTCCTTAAATTTAGCTTCTCAGGTTGTTTCTGTCCATCATCTTCCAAATAAAGGTAGATACCAGGGCCCCTCCAATTCTCCCCAAACTACCTCTTTTCTATATCTCTAGACATCCTTGGAAGATTCTTGACTAATGTCTTAAAAAATCAGTTTATTTTCAGTCCTATACATCTTGAATTGATGGACTGGATAAACATAATAGTCTAGTTGCAACATTTACTTCCAGATTTTAGAATCATTATTTGGAAATAAGACCAAGCTATAAGAAAGAAGGAACTTCATGTTGCCATACCATAAAGATTCTGAAATGCATTACAAAAGACCCTGAGAAGCAGTCAGAGTAACATGTAAGAGGTTTAGAACAATGATTGTAGAGAAGAGGAGAGGGTGTCCTCTGACTGCTGCTGCTGCTGCTGCTAAGTCGCTTCATTCGTGTCCACTCTGTGCGTCCCCATAGACGGCCACTCACCAGGCTCCCCCGTCCCTGGGATTCTTCAGGCAAGAACACTGGAGTGGATTGCCATTTCCTTCAATGAATGCAAGTGAAAAGTGAAAGTGAAGTCACTCAGTCGTGTCTGACTGTTAGCGACCCCATGGACTGCAGCCTACTAGGCTCCTCCATCCATGGAATTTTCCAGGCAAGAGCATTGGAGTGGGGCACCATTGCCTTCTCTGATCCACTGACTAGAGATGAATAAAGAGATTGCTCACTATGACCAAAGACCTAACTGAATTAGAAACAATGACTCAGCTTTGGGAGTGATTGTTTGGACTATCAACTAGGAATAGGACACAGAAAACTACACTTTAAAACATACTTTTATGTGGATGAAAGTATATTTCATGTGGATGATCTCAGGAATTTGGTATCAGACTAGTGAATTATGGAGAAGCTTGGCATTCAAGTTTGATATGAAGTGATGGTTGGAGGGGGGGAAAGATTCTTGTATTTGGGGGTGGGACTTGGATTTTAGAGCAGCATCAATTTTGAGTGGAGACATGATTTGTCAGGTGTGACTGGGAAGTGGTGGTATTACAGGGAAGAGCCAATTGTGACTCCAAGTTGGGTCTGTTTCTTTTATTTCAGAACCTTTGCTTCACATTGCTTTTGTTCCCTAAAAGGATACTGTCCAGACACAAAGATCGGCCTCAGGGAACCCTGCATCTCTGCCTGAATGTTAAACCAAAATGCCTTTGTTCTGGATCCTGTCCACGAGTGGATAGGAAGGAAAAAATTAACACATCCCCTCCCTATGGCTGGACATTTCAGGAGATATGTGCTAGATTAATGGCCTTTTTACTTTACTTCCTCTTTTCCCCTCATCTCTGTTTTATAAAAGAACCTGACATCCAGACCCTGATAATATGGTTATTTTGAGACATTAGTGTGCCATCTTCTCAGTCTGCTGCTTTCCAAATAAAGTTGTATTCCTTGCCCCAACACATCATCTGTAGACTTATTGGCCTGTTGTGCTGCAGGCAAAGCAAGCTTAGACTTGGTAACAGTGGCAAAGTGAATAGCACTGGTCCCTAGGAGGTCCAGCAGCTGGGAAAGGAAGATAGCAAATTAGAGGAGCCATTAGCATGGAAATGAAAGATTGTAAAAAAGGAGCCAGGCAGCTGCCATCCTCCACCATGACTTGTTTAGGGGCACACATATCATAGGGCTTACATTGCTGAGTCTATCAATACTCCATCACAACAAAGTGTTTGTAGAAAATGTACTGCCCAGGCTAAGGCTGGTGGGTTGGCAGTGAGGATGTGGGGGAAGCTTCTGCAGGAGTTCAGAGGGCAGGTGGGAGCTCCGAGAGGCAGCAGCAGAGGGAGGGAGCTGGCACTGTCCTCTGGAACTAAAAGCTCTGTGCTTTCTATACATGTAATCAGCCTCAGAGCGTGCTAAGCCACTGGGGCCCTCTTTTCCTGTCCTAATGTTCTTTATGACCACATACCTTTGGAGAAGAAGGAAGTGGAGGACCATTGACCCCTTACATTTGACCCCAAATTACTATGTTGCTGTGGAAAGTTTTTATTGCTTTTATTTTAATATTTTTTCCTAGATAACAGTGATGGGATTTAGCTCGTGGGTTGGTTTCTAGAAGGATATATCTTCTCAGAAGATGACAGGATTTGAGGTGTTTTGACCCAAGTTTGGAAGTAAGCAGAGTAGAAGTGATTTTTTTTCAGGAACAATATGAAGTGTGTAGGAAGTACTCATACAAAGGGCCCAACAAGGCATATTTTCCATGAGGCCACATAGCCCAGAGGCCTGATTTCACAAGCTAAATATGCATCTGTAGTGCAGGTCTTTATGACACTGTTAATAGGATGCTGGGATGAGAAAGATGTAAGAACAGCTCTAGAACCAAATCCTTAAGTTGAACTTGGAAATGAATGGTTACACTGACTTCAGGATATGACATCCCACTTCATTCATAAAGGGAATCAAAAGAAATTTGAAGAGGAACCTTCCTACACTAGTTGGTGGGAATGTAAACTGGTGTAGCCACTATGGAGAACAGTAAGGAGGTTCCTTAAAAGACTAAAAATAGAGCTACTATATGATTCAGCAATCCCACTCCTGGGCATATACCCAGAAAATACAAAAATACTAATTCAAAAAGAAACATGCACCCTAGTAGTCACAGCAGCATTATTTACAATATTCATGACATGGAAGCAACCTAAGTGTCCACTGATGGATGAATGGTTAAAGATGTGGTACAAATATACAGCAGAATATTACTCAGCCATAGAAAGAATGAAATAATGCCATCAGCAATGTGAACGGGCCTAGAGATGATCATACTCAGCAAAGTAAGTCAGAAAGAGAAAGACAAATACTATGTGCTATCACTTACATGTGGAATCTAAAATATGATATACAGGAACTTATTTACAAAACAGAAATGGACTCACAGATAGAAAGCAAACTTATGGTTACCAAAGAGGAAAGGGGAGGAGGGATAACAGGGATCAACAGATACACACTACCATATATAAAATAAACAACAAGGACCTACTGTATAGCACAAGGAACTATATTCAATATCTCGTAGTAAACTATAATGGAAAAGAATCTGAAAATTCTTTATACATATGTATACAAGATATATATATATTTACATAATATATATATATATATAAATGAATCATTTTGCTGTACACCCGAAATACTAGAAATCAACTATACTTCAATTTTTCAAAAGTTGCAAGGAAACTCTGTACCAAATACTAGATGGATTAAATATCTAATCAGGGAGTAAAAACACAAGGGAAGTCCCATAAAAACTTTAGACCACCTAAATAAGAAAAAAAGAAAACAAAAGCAACTTGAAAGATGCTTGCTGTTGTGTGATGAGGAGAAGATACCTGGGCTCTGCAGGTATCTGCTCGTCCTGGTTGTGCGCACATCCCCACAACTCTTCAGCCTCTGTTCCCTCCCCGACTTCCTTCAAAAGGAGAAAAATAATGCCGAGCTCCTCCCATCTCCTTTCTAAAGCATCCAGTACTATCCATACACACAGTCCTTCAAAACTGGAAATTAATTACACTTATGATTTTAAAAATCCTAATTTCTGCCCAGATGTGGATGGAGATCAGGACAACTTACTGCTTGTTAAGATCACATGTCCTTAGTCTAGAGCTAGGGATACCTCATATTTCTTACAATGAATATGTCACAATAAAATACAGTTGACATTTCAGCAGAGACCACGATTAAGCAACAAGACAATTACCAAACAGAAAGAATCCCAGGGAACAGTCCTATAAAATACCCAGAAAAGTACATTCAGCCTCATTTGGTTTTATGATTTCCAACTAGTTCTTAGAATTTTGAGCCTGACTGCCTTTCTAGGAAACTTGGAGGACTGCTGAAATGCAGAGTTCTGGTAAGCTTTCATAGTCACTGACCTTAGCATTGTAAAATCATTAATAGTCAGGAGAAAATCCCTTCTGTGGCAGACAGAAGCTCAGAGTTTCATGCCCCTCTTAAAAGTGGAGGAAACACGGACTAATAGTTTGTGAGCTAACTGCCTCCAAGATGGGAGGACGGCAGCGGCACTTTCAGGGTTGATAGAGGCTCTCCTGGGATGCTGGCAGTCATGATTCTGAACCTGATCTCCATGCGGGCTTCTCTATATGGGGCAGCCAGACTACTTAGGTCAGGTACTCAAGAATTAGAGGTACTGTCCCATTGTCCTCACCTCACTCCTTTCATGCTAAACCTAGAAGCTGCTGAAAGGCTTTTCACAAGGGCTATGTGATGCTTTCTGGAGTTTGGTCTTGTTTATTTGAATCAGATTTTTTTTTTCTAAATATTTAGTTCTTTAAACTGAGAAATCACCTCCTTCCCTCCTTCCTGGCAGCCTCAGTGAGCACCACTGTGTGCCAGCCACTGTCGCATACATGGGGACACTGTTGTGAACAAGACGGTTCCAGCCCAGGTCTGGGGAGCCTGTAGTCTACTGGGGAACTGGATGCAGGCAGCTCACTCCAGTTCCTCTCACATGCCCTGCCTCACAGCTGATCCTTTTAGGGTCTGGCCCTGGTGCCCCTCTGGAGGAGAGTGCACCCTCATGTCTGCAGGGATAACCATTCTAGGATGCTCAGCAGGCTTGAGATTGTCCCAGCCTGAGTGAGGCCACTGCTCAGGGGTGAACCGCTCCTCTACCTCCTCATCAGCGGGTAGGCTCCCATGGCCTTTGAGAATTATCTCATCTCACTGAGGCCCGCCACGAATAGACCTAGAGTGGATGATGCACTACTTTGCTTCAACGGGACAATTTCTGAATAAAAATACTTACCACAGAGATGAAACACCATTGGTTTTCAGTCTAGTTCCTGATTTACTCATCAGGTGACTTGGAGTTTCCTCATCTAGAAGGTGAGAGTAACAGCTATACCTCTCACACTGGGACAGTTGCAAAGATATCATAAGTTAATACGTGGAATGATCTGGCACTCTGCCTGGCACATAGCAAGGGCTCCTTCAGTGTTATCTCCTGCTATTTCTGCTCACCCTAACTGAAGGTCCCTGTGATGGCACATTTCTAAGACATTTTCCTGAGACGTGAGAAATGCTTCTTCAGTAGCTATGAAGGGCACTTTGGAAATTATAGAAATTTCCAAACTTCCTTGAGTACATTTCTTCATTTTCTACCTGTACACATGAACAGATTAACCTGTACCCTGAGCCACTAAGATCGATGATACTAAGATACTAAGCACATCAGTAATTCACGACTCACAAGCCAAGTGAAACCCTAAACCTAAGAGGATCAGCGGAAGCATTCTCTGGGAGGAAACCTATGTTCTCTCCTCACCTCATTGCACTGAGGCAGTCAGAGCATTTGGGCGAGCTTCAGTAGCAAATGATGCTAGAACCCTGCTGCCCACACTTCATTAAATCCGGGCAGAAAACACAATGTCTCAGCTATTGAGGGGAGGAAGCTACAGGAGCCAGTGGAGCCTGAGGATGGCTGTGAGCTTGGCTGGAAAGGAGAAACAATTGATGTGTGATTCAAGAAAATGGTTAAACAGAGAGAAGGGGTATGGGGAGGTCTCTGCCACCCACAGACACACTGTTACCTACCAGTTCTTTCTTCTTCATGCACTCCATGAGGATGATGAAGAGGTGCTGAGCTTGGGTTCGAGTGTATGTGAAAGTCTTCTGGATGGTTACCAATAGCTGGTCCCTCAAAGATTCATTTATAAGTCTGTAGTGAAAAAAAATGTTGAAAATGAGTTAACTCAGATCCTATCTAGTATATATTTTTGACAAGTATAGAATACAAGAAAACATTTATTTTAGATAGGAGCTTTTTCTTCCAGTATTTTTTTTCCCACAGCAGTTATTTTGTGATAATCTTTTTTAGAAAGTACATTTAAAAATAAATCCATTTTTAAATCTCAGTACTTAAATGAGTAAAGTAAGAAGATGGATTTGGTTACTTTTAGTCCATTCTAAAGGAGATCAGCCCTGGGACTTTGGAAGGAATGACGCTAAAGCTGAAACTCCAGTACTTTGGCAACCTCATGCGAAGAGTTGACTCATTGGAAAAGACTCTGATGCTGGGAGGGATTGGGGGCAGGAGGAGAAGGGGACGACAGAGGATGAGATGGCTGGATGGCATCACTGACTGGATAGATGCGAGTCTGAGTGAACTCCAGGAGTTGGTGATGGACAGGGAGGCCTGGTGTGCTGTGATTCATGGCATTGCAAAGAGTTGGACACGACTGAGCGACTGAACTGAACTGAACTGATGGTTCTCCCTTTTTTTCTTTTATATGGCATATATCTAATGCCTTCTTGCTCAAGTGCTGTTATCAAAAAATACCTTCAATTAATCCTTTGCATCTTGGTAAAAACTTACTATATTACTTATTTGAAGGAGATTTAAATTTCAACTTCATGTCCAACTGTGGAAAGAAAAAATTTATCTCAATGAAGGATTTTTGAGTATCAATGAATGAGGAGAAATAGGACTTAAGTTTCCTTTAAAATCATTCCATGGAGATAGTAGCTGATCTGGTTCACAATTCAGGTCCTTTTACTGTGTTGTTTGCCAACAAAAGCCTGATCATATTGACTACTTTATTAAAAGATAGTTTTTGTATTATAGAAGAGTGAATTAAAGCAAGGAAGGTGCATCATTATCCGTCAAAGCTCAATTATCTCTTGAATATGGAACAATCACAACTAATTTTAACTCTTTTATCAATAGACTGGTGAGAACAGGCTACCTCCACCAGCCATCAAATAGCTGGAATGAAAATTCACTTTATATTGATAGATACTATTCCAAATCAGGAAGATAAAACTGCTCCTAAGGACTAGGGACAAAATTATCATAATTTGGCTATCTTTTACAATTGACAAACCACCTTCACACAAGAAGTACCAACTCCTAGATAAAATAGTATACTATAATTATTATCTCATTTGGTACCTACAAAAAACTTGATAGGCAAGAGATTTGTCCAACTCAAAAGGGAAGAACAATGTAGCCAGAAAGAGCCAGTTACTTAAGACCATTAGAAAAACAAGTGCAAAACCAGAACCAGAACCCAGTTCTTCTGATTCCTTGTCTAGTGCTTTCTACTCCACCATGCTGCCTCATATGACACCGAGTGCAATGCAAGTGTACTTGTACACCTCTTGGTGTACACCTCTCTTCATCATGGTTGATCACGCAGGAAATTATGATATCACTGACCTGCTGTGTCCCCAGATTGAAGATTCACTTAGACTCACTAGGCTGGATACTATGGTGGCCCTACTTTGAAGTGAGTGCATTCCCAATGACAGATTTATTCCAAGGACCCTGGAATGTCACTCAGCTCAATGGAGGATTGTGTTACCCCTTTTGCCCCACAGGAAGATTTATATCATGAACATACACATTTAGAAAAAGAGAATGACTCAGATAAAGTTGAAAAATGATACCAAATCCTCACAAGATTACCGAATTATTCCATAGGACTCCATAGCTTTAGGTGTAGACCAGTTTGAAGCCATTCATTCATTTGTTCATATTTACTCGACAATTGCTTCAGTTCAGTTCAGTCACTCATTTGTGTCCACCTCTTTGCGATGCCATGAATCGCAGCACACCAGGCCTCCCTGTCCATCACCAACTCCCGGAGTTCACTCAGACTCACGTCCATGGAGTCAGTGATGCCATCCAGCCATCTCATCCTCTGTTGTCCCCTTCTCCTCCTGCCCCCAATCCCTCCCAGCATCAGAGTCTTTTCCAATGAGTCAACTCTTCTTTGCATGAGGTGCCCAAAGTACTGGAGTTTCAGCTTTAGTATCATTCCTTCCAAAGAAATCCCAGGGCTGATCTCCTTCAGAATGGACTGGTTGGATCTCCTTGCAGTCCAAGGGACTCTCAGGAGTCTTCTCCAACACCACAGTTCAAAAGCATCAATTCTTCGGTGCTCAGCCTTCTTCACAGTCCAACTCTCACATCCATACATGACCACTGGAAAAACCATAGCCTTGACTAGATGAACCTTTGTTGGCAAAGTAATGTCTCTGCTTTTGAATATGCTATCTAGGTTGGTCATAACTTTTCTTCCAAGGATTAAGTGTCTTTTAATTTCATGGTTGCAGTCACCATCTGTAGTGATTTTGGAGCCCCCAAAAATAAAGTCTGACACTGTTTCCACTGTTTCCCCATCTATTTCCCATGAAGTGATGGGACCAGATGCCATGATCTTCGTTTTAGTGGTATCTATTTAGTGCCAGACACTGTGATGAATGCTAAGGCTACAGAGATAAATGAGATATACACACTCACAACCAATTGATTTTCTGGAAGAGTCAAGACATGAGATATACCAGGGCATATGTCTACTTGACAGGTAACCTGTGTGGGTGAGTCTAGAGATTTTTGCAATATAAAGTGTACATAAATGTTACACATGATTAACAACAGAAGAGACTCTTCTGATTAGCCACTTGATAGATCCAATCATTCATCTGCAGGTGTTTAATTCTGACAACAACCCAAAATCTGTTTTCTATTGCTAACCGTTTGTAATGAAATCCCAGTTCCCTGAGGTCATTAACTTTTGAAGGATCTGTCTGTCACTGATATGTAGTTTGTCACTTTGTAAAAACTGAGAAATGATGTGCAACTTAGTGGATTGTGGGCTTCAGTGGTTAGGAGAGCTAAAGACACTAAGCATCTTATACTTTCTAGTCCAATTTCACAACTGACTAAAATTGTGGCTTTGGTTAAATCATTTAGCAACAGAACCCATGGAATTCTACCTCTAGAAGTACAAGAATTCACCAGATTGGTGTTTTCCAAAGCATAGGATAATTGTCATTGTTGGAGCAGAGATGGATTTAGGGGAAACAAAGGTGATATGATCCTTTCAAAGCAATAAGTTATACTCAGTAAACATTAAATAACTGCCATTCCTGGTTAACTTCTTTTTCTATCCTCTGACTGCATCAAGGGGAAAATTTCATTTCTGATGCTTCTTTGCCTATAACAGCTCACAAACACTTGCAAATCCCCCCTTTTGGCAGAGAAATAACGGGTTTTAGATCGCACATTCTTTGCAGAGAGTTTAATAACACTGTATTTAAAAAGATACTGTATGACAGCTTGACGTGTTCATAGTGCATGGTTTATGACTCACAACGGGTTTCACTGAGATAATCTCATTTAATCTTCATAACAGTATGCGAGAAAGGAAGGTGTCAATTCCAGTTTCCAGAGGAGAAGACTGTGGTCCTAAGAGGTTAGATGACGCGTACGAAGTCACAAAGCTTGATGATTGCTGTGCTTTAGTTGGGTCTGTTTTATCCAGCCTTCCTTCCATGGTATTGCTTTTCCTCACTGAAATCTATAAATGTCTTTCACTTTCCTAATCATCTGCACTGGAGGTAGAAATTTGAGTGTATTTGTTGTAGGAAATTGCTTTTCTTTGGTTTGACATAGAGAATATCTGAAGGAAATCAGACAAGATTGGAGAAGACAAGGGGAAACTGGTAAATGTGGACAGTGGCAAAGTGCATTTATTGTAATACCTTGAAGATGACATTTGCTTCTAATTGTCCACAAATATTTTTTATGCTGACATAGATGTCTTCCATTTGGCACAAATTCTTACTCTGTCTCTCCACCGCACCCTTCTTATTTTGTGACCACCTCCCTATGATATTGGGAGGCCTACTTTCTTGAAATTATTACTTTCTTAGCTCTTTGCAATTTTTTTCCCTGCACAACATTGGAATAATTTAAAAATCTTGACTACTATATTTAATCATGAGCAAAAATAGAAATAGCCCATTTTAGATTTCTTTTTATGGCACTAGAATGGTGATTGAAATTTTTTTTGACACCAAAACATGGTCAATTATTACATAAAATTTTAGTTCTAGAACTGGGTCTTTGACAAAATCTTGACTATTTATGGAAACTGTTGATTTGTGGCTCCATATGTACCAGTGCTATTTTTGGTAAACATCAAATTAGAAGGTTTTCTGATTTAGGAAGTGTAGTCATTGAAGTGAGGAAAATCTCTACACTCTGGCATTTGTGTCTCCATTTAAATGCTGTACTTGTGATCTGCAGCTTTTCAGATGAGTCACAGGGTTATTTGAAATAGGTCAGTGTTTACTCAAAGCTCGAAGTAACCAATAAAACTTCCCATAGTGTGTTATTAGTATTCTGTTCAAATGCTGCAATTTAACCCACATGGACATATTTTTCTCAGAATGAATTTAATTACCTGCAATATCAGAGTTTTGTTCCTAGATTTAAAAATTGGAAAATGCATTTAGAATTCAATGGGACTCGATAACTAGGCTTAGGCTAATGGCTTTCAAGGAAGGAGACCTTCTTATGCCCCCACAGACACTCTGTTAACTTATTCAGATACAATATGAGAAAATTTTACTTGTATAAAGAATGATTGTTAGTAATATCACAATTTGATACTTACAAAATATCATTTCTCATGGAATCTAAAAAAAAGAAATTTTATCATTTGCTTAAAGTGAAAGTGAATTACTAAATTCAACATTTAAGAGCACAAAAAGTTTACATCTTGTCTAAGGTCACAGAGACTAGTATTTTTCTTTTCTTCCCTTTTTTTACTTCTCTTTCTTTACCAAAAATTATCATTCCCAAATGGGTGGGGTCACAGGTAACAGCATGATTCTTCTTAAAGAAGAGGACAGCATCATGAATAAAAGCATCATGGTCACCAGGGGCAGGTTGCCTGGAGTTCAACTGTCACTTGCTAGCTGCGTGATCTTGTGCAAATTACTTAGTATTTCCATGTCATATTTTTTGTATATGTAAAATAGGGATTATAATAGTACTTATCTCATAGACTTATGAATATTAAATGGATTAATCTTTGCAAAATGCTTACAAAAGTGCCTGATACACAGCAAGTCTTATGTAAGCATTTGCTATTATTAAAGCACAGTCCTTCAGGGACTTCCCTGGAGGTCCAATGGTTAGGATTCCATGCTTCACTGCAGGGGGCCTGGGTTCAATCCCTAGTTGAGGAACTAAGATCCTGAATGCCACATAGCATGGCCAAAAAAAAAAAAAAAAAAACAAAACCAAACAAGCACAATTTTACAGTGCTCCTTGGGAGAGTCACTGACCAGTTCCTCTTGTCAAGAAGCACAACCAGGGGCTGGGGTCTCTGTGTGTTATACATGGCTCTCTCCTGTCAACAGGGCTCCACACACCTTCGAAGAGGTCAGAGATCACCATTCTTTCTTACATTTGAGGTAGAGATACTTAGATTTGGAGGCTTAATTATAATGGAAGCTTGCAAACACCCCATGCAGGCATCTAAACATCCATTCAATTCACTGAATAAACAATATTGGTGCTTACTATGTGAAATGCACTAAGGCTAGGGGTAGAGAAATGAATACTATTTAGTCCTGCTGCTGCTAAGTCGCTTCAGTCGTGTCCGACTCTGTGCAACCCCAGAGACGGCAGCCCACCAGGCTTCCCCATCCCTGGGATTCTCCAGGCAAGAACACTGGAGTGGGTTGCCATTTCTTTCTCCAATGCATGAAAGTGAAAGGTGAAAGTGAAGTCTCTCAGTCACGTCCAACTCTTAGCAACCCCATGGACTGCAGCCTACCAGGCTCCTCCGTCCATGGGATTTTCTAGGCAAAAGTACTGGAGTAGGGTGCCATTGCCTTCTCCACTATTTAGTCCTAGCTACAAGTAACTCACAAGATTGTAAGTCACATATTCTGGTCATTTATTAACAGGTAACACACTCCAAATTTAGGAATGTAAAACAGCATTTATTTATTGTGATGATAATTCAAGAATTCAGGCAGAGCACAGCAGAAGTGACTCATCTTGCTCAAATGGTGCCAACAAATCACTAATTGGTTTCTTCTCTATCCTCCTCTACTACATTCCCTAGTGTTGATCTAACGGTTCTCTTACAAGGCAAACATGATTCTGTGACATCCTTCTTAAAACCCTGAAATAGTTTCCCATCACTAGCAGTATAATATCTCAACTTACACATGGCATTTAAGACTCATCATGGTCTCTCTCCAGGCTAGGCTCATCCCCTGCCACTCTCTCACACATATTCTATGAAACACTATTATCATTCAAACACACCAGACTCTTGCATGCTTCTACGTCCTTCAACTTCCTGCTTGAAATACTCTCTACATCTGATCCCATCACTCAAACTCATCATTCGTAATTCAGCTCCAAGTCCACCTCCTGTGTGAAAATCTCTGATTGCCACTCTATTGACATTCTCATAGCACTGGATACTTACTAATTACTGTAATTATTAGACTTCATGGAAATTATTTATTTACATGTATGTAGGTTATGCACTCCTTGAAGGAGTGAATGCATCTTAACAGTGCCTGTATCTAAGCTCTAGCAGAGTGCACAGTTCAATATCGGTTCTAGAAGAATGTTTGTGGGTTGACTGAGGGAATGAGTGGCAGCCTGTTTTGTGGAAGTTGACCAGGTGGTCTTCCCCAGTCCCCTATGCTCTTTGTGTTCGTATGAACTTCAAATCTGTTTGGGAGAATGGAAGAAGTGGCATAGGGTTTTCTTCCCCTAGCAATCTGATTTTCTTGATTCTTCTTTTTTTTTAAAATCAGATTCCTCTCAGAAATATTCTAGGCCTCTGTGAGTTTTCTTTAATCTCACATGGTATTTAGGGAAAAACTGGCCACCAAACTCTAAAACCTATATTTGGTTCTAATTCTGAAGGCTGTTTTCCCCCTTTGAGTAGCTTTGTTGCTCTTGTCAGGAGCAGATGCTTATTCACTGTGTTTTCCTTATAATGCTTAGGGCAATGCCTTGCCCAATAACTGTTTGAAGACTTTAAGGCTTTTGGTGATATCAAGATAATTTCCTTCACATAGACTGTTGGTATTTTTAAATTCCATCTGCAAGTAATTATATGACATAAAAATCAGCTCACTGGGGAAAAATAGAGGCTACGTGCACAGAGCAAGTGCCCGCAGGCTCCTGCAATGCTTAACCCTGGGATCCCCGCTGGCTTGCCTACTCGGCATGGCCGACAAGGAAGCACCTTTGATGATGCAGTAGAAGAATGTGTGATCAACGAAGAATATAAAATATGGAAAAAGAACACGCCTTTTCTTTACGATTTGGTGATGACCCATGCTCTGGAGTGGCCTAGCCTAACTGCACAGTGGCTTCCAAATGTAACCAGACCAGAAGGGAAAGAATTCAGTATTCATCGACTCATCTTGGGGACATGCTTGTCAGATGAACAAAACCACCTTGTGACAGTCAGTGTGCAGCTCCCTAATGATGATGCTCAGTTTGATGCTTCACACTACAACAGTGAAAAAGGAGAATTTGGAGGTTTTGGCTCAGTTAGTGGAAAAATTGAAATAGAAATCAAGATCAACCATGAAGGAGAGATAAACAGTGCATGCTATATGCCCCAGAATCCTTGCATCATTGCAACGAAGAATCCATCCAGTGATGTTCTTGTTTTTAACTATTCAAAATATCCTGCTAAATCAGACCCTTCTGGAGAGTGCAACCCAGACTTGCGCCTCTGTGGACATCAGAAGGAAGGCTACGGGCTTTCTTGGAACCCAAATCTCAGTGGGCACTTACTGAGTGCTTCAGATGACCACACCATCTGCCTGTGGGACATAAGTGCTGTTCCAAAGGAAGGGAAAGTGTGGATGTGCAGACCATCTTTACAGAGCACACAGCAGTAGTAGAGGATATTTCCTGGCATCTGCTCCATGAGTCCCTCTTTGGGTCAGTTGCTGATGATCAGAAACTCATGATCTGGGATACTCCTTCAAACAATACTTCCAAACCAAGCCACTCAGTTGATGCTCACATTGCTGAAGTGAACTGCCTTTCTTTCAGTCCTTATAGTGAGCTCATTCTTGCCACAGATCAGCTGACAAAACTGTTGCCCTGTGGGATCTGAGAAATCTGAAACTTAAGTTGCATTCCTTTGATTCACATAAGGATGAAATAGTCCAGGTTCAGTGGTCACCTCCCAGTGAGACTATTTTGGCTTCCAATGGTATTGATCAAAGACTGAATGTCTGGGATTTAAGTAAAACTGGAGAGGAACAATCCCCAGAAGATGGGCCACCAGGGTTGTTGTTTATTCATGGTGGTCACACTGCCAAGACATCTGATTTGTTCTATATCAGAAGATAATATCATGCAAGTGTGGCAAATGGCAGAGAACATTTATAATGATGAAGATCCTGAAGGACGCATGGATCCAGAAGGACAAGGATTTAGATCATGTCTGCATTTGTGATCTTTAGACTCCCCTCTTCTTCCTTTCAACTCTGAGATTGATTTAACACTGGTTTTGAGACAGAGACTTTGTTTGGTTATCCCTCTATAATAAGTTCCATCAACAATGTTATTAGTTCAAACAGAAGGTGTTTTCTAAATATTAACTGGGGGCTTCTTGATTCAGCAGAGCCACAGACTTATATTTAAATTTTCTTTAGGAGTGTTCTAGTAACAGAGGTCTAAAAGTAGCCACAAAAGGGGGAATATCGTGTGTGGTTATTTTTCTTCTTATGCTATAGCCCCAAGTTTTTCAAACTCATTTAAGTAAAGGCTAGAGTGAGTAAGAAATAGAGCCAAGTGAGGTAGGTGTCTGAGCCATGAAGTATAAATACTACAAGATGTTGTTTTTATTCAGGAAATAGGGGAGATTCAAGTCATACAAATTCCTACATGCTGAACTTTTCCAGGATGCACATTTCCTTACATAGACCAGTCTCCTCTCAGTTTCTTCAGTTAAGTCAAAACGTGTTCCTGCTTCCCCATATATTTTTGTGTGTTAGTGTATTTCTTGAGCTGTTTTCATATTATTTCTCTCCTTTCTGTGAAATGGTTTTTTTAAAAAAACTTTTGACCACCAAGTTGTAAGGATGTATGCCTTTACCTGACAATTATACCACAGGTAGACTGTTCAGTTAAGTTGAGAAGAATGAATCAATAGCTTGTATTTTTTGATATTTGGCAAAACTAATACAATTATGTAAAGTTTAAAAATAAAATAAAATAAAAAAAAAATAAACCATAAAAAAAAATTAAATGAATCCTGGATAGGAGTTGCTTTTTTTTTTTAAAGGAGTTAGTCCTCAACCACTAGTTTAATACCATCTCTATTTTGGGTGACCTGTTTCACCAGCAGGCCTGTTACTCTCCTTGACTAACTGTGTAAGTGCATATAATGCAATAAATTGCTTTTCTATATAAAAAAAATCAACTCACTGTGATAACCATATGGAAAAGAATATGAAAAATTATATATATATATATTAACTGAACCATTTTGCTGTAAAGTAGAAATTAACACAACATTGTAAATCAACTATACTTCAATAAAATAAAATTTAAAAATCAACTCAACATACATCTACTTTTTTTTTCAACTAATTTCAGGTCAGACATAGAAGGGGTGAGGTCAGTTTTGCAATCTTCTATAGAGGATAGAATATTATAATTAAGGCTCTATGATATGGTGCTTCTGGCTGGAATCCAGTTCTTTCATTTACTAGTTGAGGGACCTGAGGCAGGTTATTCCATCTCTTTAATCCTCCATCTCCTTATCTGTTGAAAGGGGATAGAATATGTCTTCATAGATTGATACATTCAGAAAAAAGGCTTCCCAGGTGGCACTAGTGGTAAAGAGCCCACCTGCCAATGCAGGAGACTTAAGAGACATAGGTTTGATCCCTGGGTCGGAGAAAGGCGTGGCAATCCACTCCAGTATTCTTGCCTGGAAACTCCCATGGACAGAGAAGCCTGGAGGGCTACAGTAGTCCTTTGGGTCTGAAAGAGTGGGACATGACTGATGCCACTTGGCACACATGCACACACACAAACTTAGGAAAAAGATCAGGTACACAAAGCACCTAGCACTGTTTCTGGTACATAATAGGTGCTCAATAATAAGTAGTTTTTTGTTATTATTAAATACCCCAGGGGCTTTCACACCTGCAAGGAATCCTAATAATGCCCAGGTCAGGGCTGAAGCAAAGTACTGGGTATGCAAATTAGCTGGAGGAGACAAATTCTATGGAGAAAAGAAAAACTGCAGTATTTCTAATATAAAAGTTGGATGGAGCAGGTCTGTGAATGAGATGGAAAAGGCTATAATTCAAGACCACTTAGAAGGGTATCAATGAAGAGAATTCATTAGCTCATATTAAATTCTCTAGACCAGAATACTGGAGTGGGTAGCCCTTTCCTTCTCCAGGGGATCTTTCCAACTCGAGGATTGAACCCAGGTCTCTCAGATTGCAGGTGGATTCTTTACCAGCTGAGCCAAAAGGGAAGCCGAAGAATACTGGAGTGGGTAGCCTATCCCTTCTCCAGTGGATCTTTCCAACCCAGGAATCAAACCGGGGTCTCCTGCATCATAGGTGGATTCTTTACCAACTGAGCTATCAGGGAAGCCCTCATTATGTTCATCAGTGTCAAGTAAAAACAAATAAGTGATGCTAAGATACCCTAAAGCCACTACTCTCTATAATTTAACATCATCTTGAAGTCAAATATGTTTTAGGATCATAACTCTTACTTGACCTAGATCTCCTCCTGAATCTTATATTTTGATATTTCTGGAGTCTGTGTGTTCTAGGAAAAGTGCTAATCTGAAAATCCTGCTGAGGAATTCAAAGCTCAGGATAAAAGAATGATACAACTTCACAACAACCACTTTATAGATGAAGAATCTGAAGTCTTCAGAGGTAAACTGACTCATTAAAAATTATAAGCTGAAAGCATCAGAGCTGGGCTTAAAGGACAAGAGAATCAGAAGGAATGATCTTTGATAATAAATTATACTAATCTAAATATACAGTCTCAACTCAGTGTAGTAAAGTTAGTGATTTGTTTAAATGACTAGACACAAGAAGAGATTTCTTCTGTTGTATCACTGAGACAGGATTTTCGATATCTTATGTATAAGGAGACTGAGGAATGTGATTTCAAGGATCCACCACCACTCTCTCAGAGTTACTTTCTTAACTTAGCAGATGCCCAAAGTTCCTTTTAGTTAATTAAAAGGCAAATATTTTACTCAATAATTAGAAGCCCTGAGAACACCTCTTGGGATAAGTGATATTTAATATTAAATTCACTTAGCTGTAACTGACTGATATTGGCTTTCAGGAAGAACTACCTGACTAGGAAGTTGGAGAAGATATGACTAGAATGCAGAAAAGTGACCAACAGACAGAAATCACTTTGCCCAAGCTTTTACTGAGGCTCAGCTTCAGATACAAATGGCTTCTCCCAGCTAAGACCTATTAGAAATAGTACCTCTGACCCTGTTTGCCCATCTAACCTAGAAAAGTTGTTTACCTGTGCTTTTCCTGAAGATTTCCATCTAGCGATGTCAGGTAATTAGATAGATCTTCAAGAAGCTGCCTATTACTGGGCAATGCACATACCTTGATGGCATAGTCGGCTCTCTGGCAAATTCCACCTACCACTTCCCACAGAGTGATGTGTCTTACATTTCTTTCTTTCTACCTACCTACCTAACTGTCTATCTGTCTATCTCTCTACTTTTTTAAACCCAGTCTACAATCCTGAGCCAGATATATTAAACAGAAGGCATAGATACATACACAAAAGGAGACAGAAGTAGGTGGTGAGTTGGGGTTGAGGGTGGTGGTAAGAGAAGCAATTAATGCATTTTATAAGACAAAGTTTGTGCTATACATCTTATACTTGGCACTTCATAAAGACAGATTAATTTCAGATAATCCTAACTAGACTGTAACTCCTTGGATGCATGGATTACATGTTAATAGAAAGGAGTACTTATGGACTCCTCCTCTCTATGTTTATGGAGATGCTGAAGACTGAGGCTTTTTCTCTGCCCCTCTTATCTTATTTCCCTCACCCCTCTCCTTTTCTCCTTGTATATTACCTTTAAAAATGTTATACATGTTTATTATGTTTATTACTTATTATCTATCTAACCTTGCTAAAATTTAAAATGTAAGCTCCACAACAGCAGAAATGTTTGTTTATTTGGCTCACAAGTATGTTTTTGCCCATATCTAGAAAAGTGCCTGGAACATGGTAGGTGTCCAACAATATTGGATGCCTGAGTACATGATGTTGGTTGGATGTAAGAATGTAATTTAAAAATGAAGGGAACAATTGCTAATAACAGTGGAAATCTGTCAGACATTCAAGGGTTCTCAGTGCGGTAGAATCCAATTATAGAAATGTCAGAGCTGTGCTAGCTATTAGCCACATGTGGCAATTCAAACTTAAATTTATTACAATTAAATAAAATTTAAAATTCAATTTCTTAGTCACTCTAGCCACAATTCAATGGCTCAGTGCCTATCTGATTGGACAGCAGAGATATAGGACATTTTCATCATCACAGAAAGTTCTATTGGACAGTGCTACTCTTGAGGCAGACAGAGGTGCCGAGTCCTCAGCCTGAGGCACGGACCTAACAGGACACTAAGGTGGAAAATCCTGAACAGTGTTGGCTGCATCTCTACAACGTCTCTTCTTCCCCTTGCCTTTGGTTATGAATGTGCCCAAGAGTTGAAATTGAATTGTTGCCAAAGGATACAGGGACTGCCACATGGTCAGGTAGCTTCTCTGTTGCCAAAATTGTAAGGAAAAAACATACTCTGATTTCATTCCAAGTGAAATCCCATCAGTGAATACTGCACATAGCCAAGCAAGAGGAAGAGTCAAACTTTTATTGCTTTAGGCCCTGTATAAAAGACAGAATCAGAGCTGGCTTGAGATGTATAGGCTCCTTGGGCAGGCAAAAATGTTGGCACCTCTTCAACTGACCTGCTTTAAATGCTGGTCCAATGTTTAATTCAAAGGAGAAGTTAACCAGCATGCAAAGCAAGAAGGAGAATATGGAAGCTGGGTGCAGACCCCTCTGTTGTCTGGAGTAATGCAGATCTGAGGCAAGTAAACCTCTTGCAGTTCCTGGATCTCATTTTCCTAGGGGACAAGACATGCAGCTCCTAAGAGCTGACATTCCAGCCACATCTGCCTGGACAGACCACTCAAGCTGTTTGATGCTGAACTTTCCTCACCTCTCCTCAATTTCCTCATTCATAAAATTGAGATCATCATCATAGCTAACTCAAAATGTTTATGAAATAAAGTGTCTAGATCAGGCTCTTGTATGTAGATCTTTACAAAAATAGCAACTTAAATCCCTCAAGTATGCACTTGTGGGGAGGGTCAGGGATGTGGAGGAAAAGAAGTGTGAGTAGCTCAGTCATGTCTGACTCTTTGCAACTCTATGGACTGTAGCCCACCAGGCTTCTCTATCCATGGGGATTCCCCAGGCAAGAATATTGGAGTGGGTTGCCATGCCCTTCTCCAGGGGATCTCCCCAGTCCAGGGATCAAACCCTGGTCTCCCACATTGCAGGCAGATTCTTTACCATCTGAGCCTCCAGGGAAGCCTGGAGAAAAAAGGAATAGGAAATACCAATTCTCTTCTAAAGTAATTTGTCAAAATATTCCTTCTAACCCCACATCCTATGCTATGAAATGTTGGGGCAAATGTAATTTTACCTATTTTTGTATGTATTCTGTGATGAATTAGTTCCTAGCTTTAAAAAAAAAGTTATTCTTTTTTCTAGCAAATTATCCATTGGCAATTGCACTTTGTCCTTCAGTTCAGCTCCAAACATCGCCCTACAATAAAGAGCTTCCTGTTGTTCATATCCTGTTTATTACGCTTGTGTGAAAAGGCCCATATCATTGGGTAATTTAAACACTGATGTGCTTCACAGTGTTGATAAAAAATTGACTTATTTACTAAGCATCTTTTAGGCAGATAAGTTTCTTATTTTTCCCTTGGTTTCATAATTCAGTATGCTGCTTGATGACTGCCTGGTAGTAATATATGCAGGCTACTTACAAGATTTTGTTTTTATTCTAGAATAAAAGTAGACATCTGTGATATTTTGACTAGTTTTCCTTCTTTGCACTATTGCTAATCTATCACAGTAATCTTTCTTCTGAGTCCAGATGTGGTCTCAGAATCATTCTCAACACATCATTCTACGACGTGTCTATCAGTTGATTATTGTTGACACTCAAAACAAAAACTTGTCATCCCTACACCAGAGATTATAAAATCTCAAATATATTATCAAAGGGGGAAAACGAAGATCATAGGGTCAAAGAGCTCCAAACATTAGCTGGTCTCCAAGGTACTGAACTATGGTTTCCATGGTTTTAGAGAAGCTGATTTTTTATTTTTTACTTACGACCTTTAGGGGTCACTGCTCATGGATGGACACTTCATTTACATTGAATAAATCCAAAAACACAATGAACATGTATATCAACTCAAGGATGGTTGTCCAACAATTAGGACAGTAAAGGAAAGGCTTTACTGAAGCTGAATGGAGACTTTTCTGGACAACAGAAGTATAAACTTGTGTTAACCTTGGAGTCCTACTTCAATGCATCTTTAGTGTTTCTCTGGATGAAGAACCTTTTATAAGAAGGCAGTTACTGCTGTAAATAGTTTTCATAAATCCTGTGGTTCATAATCAACATCTGAGAATTACACAGGGAATCTGACGAAAATCCATTAAAAACATCCCAAACATTTTCTATTATTAATGACACTACTGGGTGAGATGTTAATACACTGTATTTTTAGCAGCTGCAGGTTCTAATATCCACCAGATCAGATCAGATCAGATCAGTCACTCAGTCGTATCTGACTCTTTGCGACCCCATGAATCGCAGCACGCCAGGCCTCCCTGTCCATCACCAACTCCCGGAGTTCACTCAGACTCACGTCCATCGAGTCAGTGATGCCATCCAGCCATCTCATCCTCTGTCGTCCCCTTCTCCTCCTGCCCCCAATCCCTCCCAGCATCAGAGTCTTTTCCAATGAGTCAATATCCACCAGATTGATTC
This sequence comes from Bubalus kerabau, assembly GCF_029407905.1. NCBI lineage: Eukaryota > Metazoa > Chordata > Mammalia > Artiodactyla > Bovidae > Bubalus > Bubalus kerabau. The sequence goes on from NC_073627.1 coordinate 112,274,181, forward strand.
AGAATTCATTTCCTCTAAGGCAGAAGGATTAAATACCAGGACAGTTTATTATCTATACCTCACTCAGATAATTTTTAAATATATTTGTTGGTTTTAAAGCTCTCATGAGACAGAAACTATGCACTGAACTTCAGAAAGAAAAATTTCCTAGAAATTAAGTGGGTAAAAAAATGTCATGTCAATCCTATTGTATAACTGGATCACTTTGCTGTACAGCAGAAATTAACACAACATTGTAAATCACCTGTACTTCAATAAAATAAGTTTTTAAAAAGTTTCTGAAAGTGTTGTCCATGGACCCTCCCATTGGAATCATCTGGGGTTTTGGTTTCAAATACAGTTTCCTGCATTCCAGCCCAGCTACACTGAATAAGGATACTTAGGGGACTCTGTCTTTTATTGCTTTCCAAGTGATTCTAAGCCATGCCCAAATGTGATGACCACATGCTTATTCGGAGTTTTTTCTATGTAACAAATGGCTGAGAGTCAGCTAAGCAAATCTCAGAGGAACCTAACTGATACCTCTGAAGTCTTCACTTGCATTGATGCGCTATCTGAAAGTTGTGGGCAGTGGTTCCCTAAAAGAGATTTCTTTATGGTGATGGATTACCCAGCTCTGTGTTTTTCTCATGTTTGCTCTTTATTTCAAGGCACATTTCCCCAACTTGGAGTTGAGCAATTCTAAAGTAAATTTAATCAATATAGAGAATGTATTGGTCAATTTAGATCAATAAAAGTTTTCACTGGCACTTTCCTCAATAAATTATCTAGATTTTTTTTTAAGTTAATGCTTCATTATCCCCATGTAGACATGGAGAGATCAAATAGCATACTCTAAGAAAAAAAATATTTATTTTATTTTGCACTTGCCTAAACAAACAAAGCTATTCTAGCCTTGTGGACCTTAGATACAATGACGTAAGTATCCATATAACTATATCTTTATATATTCCACAAATGGAAAAACTGAAGTAATACTCTTTTTATAAAACTTTCTCCATCTACTCCAACCTATGCCTCTTTCTGCTTTTTGGAACGCAGTAACGTCTAATTGAAAATTATTTTTTATTGTACTAGCTCAATTGTACATCTCAAGGAAAGGCCTAAAACAAGCATTTGAAAAATATCTGGTGATTGATTGATTTGAAAAGTGATGTTATCAGTCCTACTTTTAGGTTTTCACTTAAAATTTAAACACACATACATATATATATTATTTATATGTTAATATATATACTTAATTATATTTAATCAATTTTATAGTATTAAATTAACATATCAATTGCATTGCATTGAATTTGAGTATATATAAATTCAGTTTAATAAAATATATATACACACACACTGAACATTATACTATCTCATATAATTTGTCCCCTTTACCAGCTTTCCTTCAACCAGCTCAGACTGGTTTTTTTTTCTGTGTTGAGCTGGATAAAAGAGGGTCATATGTTAGCTTTTCCTTGATCATTCATACTGACTCTCAGTTTAGATACAGTATTTGATGGGAAAGGGGAAAAGCAACAATAGAGTTATTATACTGCCATTTTGTGGATAATTAACATAAATGTTTCCACTGACTGAATAGATTCTCATGAGGAATGCTACACTCAAGAGCTGTGTGCTCTGGTAACACTTTATACATTTATCATGTATCCTATGTACACATGTATACTAGCTATTGGTACTCATGCCTGTGTTGTAGATTTCCAATTAATGTCCAATGTGCCACATCCTGCCTATCCTCTTACAGTGAAATGTTAACTTGGAAAGCAGTTTACAAAGGCAGCACTTAAAAAAAAATAAATAAAGCCACCAGTATTCTGTGTCTGTACAAGATGTTTCCAACTTTTCTTACTTCCCTTCTGAGGTCACAAGACAGAATCCAGTTTTGACATGCTTTTTATAGAAAATTCTAGAAAAGAGACAAGGCAAGATGAAAATAACAACAAATAAAATGAACACGAAGTTGGCATGCTTGCTATTTGTTTCCTTCTTTCTCACTTGACATTCCAATTATGTCTAAATCACTCTGGAGTACAATCCATCAAGATCAATTACTTTCTTTGGACAGGTCTTACAGAGACAAATTATAGGCCTGTGGCATCCTTCAGCTTTAGCTAGAACTCTCTTGAGCAGCAGAAGGAACCAGTGGCCACCACCCAGAAAGATATGCCTTAGGGAATACAGTCTAGACCTGGGGTTCTAAAATGATACTTTGCTGATGGACTTTCTCTTGTCTTTGGTCATTCTGATGTTCTTTGGAGAGTAGCAAACTTGTCACATCTCTGTTAGGACACAGTGATATAATTTGAAGCAACAAATAATTTGATGCAACAAAATTTTCCTTCATTTCTACTTTGTGTTTCGTTTATGCCTTTACTTCATCTAATCCAAAGATGTAGGGACCCCATTGTTGTGTTGTTGCTGTTTAGTCACTGAGTCATGTCTGACTCTTTGTGACACCATGGACTGTAGCCCGACAGGCTCCTCTGTACATGGGATTTCCCAGGCAAAAATACTGGAGTGGGTGGCCATTTCCTTCTCCAGGGGATCTTCCTGACCCAGGGATCAAATTCATTTTTCCTGTTTTGGCAGGTAGATTCTTTACTGCTGAGCCACCAAGGAAGTTCCCTTTAAATAGACAAATCAGACTTTTATCTTAAATACATTATTTACCTCCTACATTTGAAAGCAAGCCATTGCTCATTTATTCTTCACAATACCTGAGGCAAATTCCACTGGCACATAAGGATGTGAAGTCTATTTGTGTTTGCCCCATTGATAACCTTCCAAGAGTTATGACCACTTAAAACTTGAAGGTTTTCTGCCTCTTTGAGTTCTGCTTCTTGCCTCAGGTATCTAAAAATGGTAAATCCAGGTGATAATTTTGGGCATAAACTTGACAAAATAAACACAAACATCAATAATACAATTTGGATGAATAAGGGGCATCATCTCAGGACACACATTCATTCAGACGTCTTTTTCAGGCTGACATTTTTCATCAGTGAGTACTTGCTCACTAACTGATAAATGAAGGGCTAGATCATATTTCTCTGAAATCTGAGACTTGAGTTGACTATTATCAAGCAAAGTAATCTTTGGCTTGCACTTCAGGCACCTACAATTGGAAAGGTATTACTGACTAGGAGTAAAGCTGGTCATCTCAGTCAACACAGCACAAAGGGGAATCCTAGTATTTAAAAACTGAGGTAGTTGAATCTAATGCTACTTGGATAGCATTCATCTATTTATGCCTGCAGTGCTGAGTCATTCATGATGCAGAAATAACATTTGATAATATTTCTAAAGCAATGAAATTAGTCAGGGAAAGTGACTTGTGACTCATTCTAAACTAAGACAGATGAGAAATAGAAAATCCAGTACATCAATAAGGACAAAAACAAAGTCTGACCATTTTTTTCTGGTAGTATATGCCTCAGAACAGAGATGGGGAGAAAAGATAAAAATAAGAATTTAATTGCCATTGTCTCCTAGTTTATCCAAACTCACAGCACTGGGAGAGATAGTCTGCCTTTTTATACCACACATAATCTCATCTACAAAAGTTAATCAGTTTTTCCAATCATAATTTGCTTCCAGAGTCATTCCCTTTCAGATTCATGTTTTTGAAAGGTGGTTATTAGCAGAGACTTTAAAATCAAAATATCAAGTTCACAAAAGTTAAGATACAAAGTGTGTAAATTTTTTTTCACATCTTTAGGATTATGAAATTGAAAAGCTTTAGAGCTGAATATAAAAATTTATAGTCCTTAGGCCTATATTATTTAACAACTTGTAAATGAAGTTAAAATTTTAAAAATCATATTTACATTTCTAAAGTAACTGAAAAATAAAAATAAACAATTTAAACCCCAATTCAGGTTTCATAAACCAAGTATATATGTTCCCTGTATTCAACATTATATGTACAATTGCACACTTTTATTTGCATGCTGCTGCTGCTGCTAAGTCACTTCAGTCGTGTCCGACTCTGTGCGACCCCATAGACGGCAGCCCACCAGGCTCCCCTGTCCCTGGGATTCTCCAGGCAAGAACACTGGAGTGGGTTGCCATTTCCTTCTCCAATGCATGAAAGTGAAAAGTGAAAGTGAAGTCACTCAGTTGTGTCCGACTCTTCGGCGACCCCATGGACTGCAGCATAGGTCTGTTTATATGAACATAGTTATGCATTTATATTTACTTGTAGAGAAATATGTCTCAATGCTTTTGGACTTTGTTGAAAATCAAAGAAAAAATGCTTCTTGATAAATAAAGTCCAGCTGGGCAATTTTTTTTTTTTAGCATATAATAGGCACACTAATGATTTTTAAAATTGGCTGCACATGTGTGGTTGGACAATTTCTTATCAAGTTAAATAAACATGATTAATTCTGGCAGTTATTCAGAGGGCACACAGAAACATTCTGAATGCATTTTATCATGTTAAATTTACAACTGTTTTCCTGAAGCAGGGCATACTTTTATCATAATGTTAATATATATATATATATTTAGATTTAGGGCTTTCCTTGTGGCTCAGATGGTAAAGAATCCATCCACAATGTAGGAGACCTGAGTTTGATCCCTGGGTTGGTAAGATCCCCTGGAGAAGGGAAAGGATACCCACTCCAGTGTTCTGGTCTGGAGAATTTCATGGACTGTATAGTTCATGGGGTCGCAAAGAGTCAGACATGACTGAGTGACTTTCACTCACTCATATTTAGATTAGCAAATATAATGTTCCCTTTTAGTTTTCTATGTTCTTAATAATCATTTTTAAATTTTTCTGAAAATTATTAAAGTTTTAATTTTAATAATTCTAAAGATATAAAAATATCTTAACTCTTTATCTTCATACCAGTTACACTCATTATAGGGCATGGTATTTGACTCTTAATTTTAGAGTTGGGGTATGATGATCTGGGTGGGGGAAGGAAAAGAATCCATATGATGTAGAGCTGATCTGCTTGTATTTCAGTTTGTAACCAGAAATGCATTGATTTTATCTTTTTGGAGCACACAGAAAAATAATAAATTAAATTATAGCAAAAAGAGAAAGCTGAAGGCAGCTTAAGTACACTTATATATTTAAAAGATAGTATCACTGAAGTACTATATGAAGAAACAATAGAGCATATACCACAAAACACATTTCAGTAAATATTTATAATATACTGAACTGGCCTGGGATCATGGGCTGTATGGCCTTGACAAAGCACTTAATTTCTCTGTGTATCTGTCCTCTAGGTTAAATAATATATAGAGCCATGTCCAGTACCAAATGTGTAATATTTCTCTTATATTAAAACAGAATCAGGAAAAGCAGCTTATCAGAGATTTCAAGATTTTTCAAGGTACCCAACCCAAGACAACGACAAAAAAACAAGCACAAGGTCCATATTTTCATTGTATATAAACCTGGAAATCTGAAGTGCTGAGGTTTCTCAAAAGGAAACATGCATTCTGAGTGCAAACTTATATCCACTTTGTAGGAATACAACAAAATAATGCCAGCACTAAGAAAAAAAGTGCCAAAGCTAAAGGCTATATACGTTCTTTAATAACCTATTGTTATATTTAAATTAATGAGAACTATGTGTAAGTTTTTAATAAAAGCAAAGCATCATTGGACGTGAGTTTGAACAAGCTCTGGGATGGGAGATGGTCAAGGATAGGGAAGTCTGGCATGCTGCAGTCCAAGGAGTCACAAAGAGTTGGGCACAACTGAGCGACTGAACAACAAAGCATAGCTGAGGATCTTCAACTTTTATTGGTAACAGACACAGGACCATGTAAGCAAATATTCTCTGTTTAGGTTGTTAACTATAAAATGGACTTATACTTACTATTAAAGAAGATAATAATAACTTCATCAAATTTGCCAGAAAGCAAACTCTAACTTGGTGCTTTTTTCTTTTAATATCAAAAGCTTTAACAGGGCCTAAAGTCACTGGAGAAAGCGATGGAACCCCACTCCAGGACTCTTGCCTGGAAAATCCCATGGATGGAGGGGCCTGGTGGGCTGCAGTCCATGCGGTCAGGAAGAGTCGGACACGACTGAGCGACTTCACTTTTGCTTTCATGCATTGGAGAAGGAAATGGCAATCTACTCCAGTGTTCTTGCCTGGAGAATCCCAGGGACGGGGGAGCCTGGTGGGCTGCCGTCTATGGGGTTGCACAGAGTCAGACACCACTGAAGTGACTTAACAGCAGCAGCAGCAGCAGCAAAGTCACTGTCAGTGTTCACAATGTTAAGCTGAGAGCCCTGTGCCTCTGATTTTCTTCCTTTCACATGCCTAGGTACACATACTAAGGATTAGTACATGTACTAACTAAGGGAAGTGTGCTGCTTAATGCCTTGATGGTGCGCTCAGCTGGTGGCAAAGACAAGAGGAGGAATGGGGACAGGAAAAATGGCATTGAGTTGCCATGCTGAGTCTATTTTAAGTCAGGCTGGGTGAGGGAGAGGTGCCAGAGGGAGTGGCCTGAGTAGACAAACTCACCTGTCATTACTCTTATTATAATGATGCACTTGTCAGTTTATAAGACTTGCTATGAACTCTTTGAGGGTAGAAATAGCTTTTTTTTTTTTCCCATATCTTAGTGCATGGCACCCAGTAGACACTAACTGTATATTTATGGAAGGGATGAATAAAAGATGTCCAATTCCTTTGGGGTTTCTTTCTCCAAATAATTCCATGAGTTAGGATAACTGATTAGGTTAGGAAATTCCTTATTTAAAGCTTCAATAGCTCCTTTGAGTTCTCCTCCTTAAAGTCACCCACACCTTCAGATGAATTACTTCTAATCATCTGCAGGAGGGGATCTCAGATGCAGGGGATGGCTATGCAAGGAAGTCCTCCAAGGGGTTGGTGCTTTGGACTGTTGAAAGCAGCGTGCAGAAGGGAGCTGCTAGATCAAGGAAAGTGTGTGAAGGATTCAAGATCAGTTTACACAGGACCAGAGTGGTTACCATTACAGACAGTCCACTCTCCAAGCCAGTCTAGAGGGATATGATGGGACAGGGCACCAAACGCTTTTGTAAACATTTAGTATTTGTACACACATAGCAGCTTGGGGAAGCTGGTGTTTGGAGGTCAAGCCTGGAAATTGCACATCCTAGCTTCTCTCAAGTTGCTAACCTGCATTATACGGTCCAGGTTAGTTGTGCTTCACATGTAAAAACCCAGTTCCTATGCTTTTCAGCCATTTGTGTGTCTTCTTTGGAGAAATGTCAGTTTAGATCTTCTGCCCATTTTTTGATTTTTTGTTTTGTCATTGAGGTGCACAAGCTGTATAATTTAGAGATTAATCCCTTGTCAGTTGCATAGTTTGCAAATATTTTCTCCCATTCTGTAGGTTATGTTTTCATGTTGTTTATGGTTTCCCTTGGTGTGCAAAAGTTGTTAAGTTTAATTAGATCTCATTTGTTTATTTTTATTTTAATTACTCTAGGAGGTGGGTCAAAAAAGACATCATTGCAATTTAAGTCAGAGAGTGTTCTGCCTATGTTTTCCTTTAAGAGTATTATAGTATCCATCCTTACATTTAGGTCTTGAATTCACTTTGAGTTTATTTTTGTGTATGGTGTTAGTGTTTTAATTTCATTCTTTTTCAAGTGGCTTCTCAGTTTTCCCAGCACCACTTATTGAAAAGACTGTCTTTTCTCCATTGCATCTTCTTGCTTCCTTTGTCACAGATTAGACCATAGGTGCATGGGTTTATCTCTGGACTTTCCATCTTATTCCACTGAGCTATATTTCTGTTTTTGTTCTAGTAACATACTGTTTTAATGACTATAGCTTTGTAATATAGCTTTCAAACTGCAATGAGGTATCACCTCACACCTGTCAGAATGGCCATCATTAAAAATCTACTAACAATAAATGCTGGAGAGGGTGTGGAGATTGATGGTGGAGATACACTGTTGATGGTAATGTAAATTGGTGCAGCTACTATGGAGAAAGTAGGGAGGTTCCTTAAAAAACTAAAAATAGAGCTACCATATGATCTAGCAATCCCAGTCCTTGGCATATATCTGGAGAGAACCATAATTCAAAAAGGACACACACATTCTAATGTTCATTGCAGTACTGTCTCCAACAGCTGAGAGGTGGAAACAACCTAAGTATCAACTGACAGAAGAATGGATAAAGAAGATATAGTATACATATATAATGGAATATTATGCAGTCATTAAAAAGAATGAAATAATGTCACAGGCAGCAACATGAATGGACCCAGAGAGTATTATACTAAGTAAAGTAAGCCAGGCAGAGAAAATCATATAATATCACTTATATGTGCTGCTGCTGCTGCTGCTAAGCTGCTTCAGTCGTGTCCGACTCTGTGTGACCCCATAGACGGCAGCCCACCAGGCTCACATCCCTGGGATTCTCCAGGCAAGAACACTGGAGTGGGTTGCCATTTCCTCCTCCAATGCATGAAAGTGAAAAGTGAAAGTGAAGTCGCTCAGTTGTGTCTGACTCTTAGCGACCCCATGGACTGCAGCCTACCAGGCTCCTCCGTCCATGGGATTTTCCAGGCAAGAGTACTGGAGTGGGTTGCCATTGCCTTCTCCGTCACTTATATGTGGAATCTAATAAAAATGATACAAATGAACCTATTTACAAAACAGAAACCAACTCACAAATCTCAAAATCAAATGTATGATCACCAAAGGGAAAACACAAATCTTGAAATCAAATTTATGATTACCAAAGGGAAAACATGGAGGGGGAGTGATAAATTGGGAGATCAGGATTAATACATATATGCTACTATACATAGAACAGATGACAACTGATGACCTACTGTATAGCACAAGGAACTCTACTCATTATTCTGTAATAACCTATATATGAAGAGGATATGAAAAAGAATATATACATATATATATTTATAAGGGATATACACCTAAACTTACATATTATAAGTCAACTATATTCCAATAAAAGTCATTGGAAAAAAAAAAACCCAATTCCTTAGTGGAAGGAGGAAAAGAGAAAAGGAAAATGAAGAGGAAGGATGTCCTATGGCCCCTCCATTCCCCTAGTTCTCTTTATCATCAGTGTGGACTAGCATAGCTTTCATGGTATTTCCCACTTCATAGGACATTTAGAATATGTTCTCCTGCTCTTTCCAGCCTCCTTCCCATGCCAAACCATCAATCAACTTACACACTCTCTTCCAAGCTTGGAACACAAGCTTAGCACTCATAGTTTAAATCCAGGGCCTGGCAAATTACCTACCCGCCTTCTTCTGAATATTTATGCCCAAATGCCAGGATGTCGGATGCCCGTCCACTCCCATCACAGACAACAACTGGCACAGGAGGGGTGTCTCGAAGGTACTCCAAGACAATTGAGATCACATTGGGTCCTCCTTCCACAATTAGTGCCACCACGGGAACGCCTTGACCGATTCCTGCATTAAAAAAGGAAAAGAAAAGGAAAAAAAAGAGAAAAGAACACAAAGCCAGCAAACCAAAGAAACAAAAAGAGAAACAAAAAGCACAAACTAAAATTACTGAGCATGGGGAGGAAACAACATATGAAGGGATAACATACGGAGCAAAAATTTACAGAAAACCCTTTAGTAGAATTTTCCTACCAGAGAGTCTATTAGACTTTGCCCTCTCCCTGTAACTCCCAGGGTGCTGGGGTCAGTTAAAGTGTTGATGACCATACCTCACAGGGGAGGCATAGAGTGAGAAGGTGGGAAAGTTGGTTAGTAGAGGAAGCCAGTAGCCAAAAGATTGGAAGCTAAATGTGATCTTAAGCAAGTCTCATGTGGATCCAATGGCCAGTTTCCTATATGAAACATGGAAAGTTAAAAAAAATAAAAGTCACCTCCCTGAAGTTATCACAGTGCTAAGAAAATGCCTAAGTGGTTTTTATATTAAAGGCTACAAAAATCAGCTGGGGGTATATTTTAACTTGTTGAATCAACTGCTAGCTAAATTATGGGTCTATCTATTTCTGACCACAGGTGATCAGCTTGATTATGGATTTTTAACATATAACAGTCATAATAAATTACCCAGGGGATATAGCATCTGCCATTTGCCATTATTGTGTCCTTTACTATAGGGTGAGTTGCCAGGCACATGATGGGCAAACATTGGTTGAATTCAGCTGAATTAAAGAACTTCAGCTATTTACACTGAGTCAATAGACACTGCTGTTTTCAAGTAAAAAATTACCCTAACATCAGCACTTATGTATGTTCAATCTAACATAATAAAGAGAAATACTGAAAACAAATGTCCATAAGAGACATGAAGAGAAAAGAAAGTGAAAGAAAAGTGAAAGTGTTAGTCTCTCAGTCATGTCCTACTCTGCAACCCCATGGACTGTAGCCTGCCAGGCTTCTCTCTCTGTCCATGGAATTCTCCAGGCAAGAATAGTGGAGTGGGCAGCCATTCCCTTCTCAAGGAGATCTTCCTGACCCAGGGATCAAACCTAGGTCTCCCTCATTGCAGGCAGATTCTTTACCATCTGAGCCAGGAGGGAAGTCCATGAGAAACAAATTAGTTTTCAAGTGACACCTCAAGTTACCATCATTGGTGAATGAATAACTTCTTTTGTTCAATTTGGTGTCACGTTGTATATTTTCACTCTATCTTCTCAGTATAGTTAGAAAAATGGGCAGTTCCATAAAAATGAGATGTTTTGTAAGGTACACAAAGCAGTTATCTTAAAAAGGAAAGAATCAAGCGTTTGTACCATTTCTGTAAATATGAACTGAAAAAACCCCTTAGTCACCTCAGTTCTTTCTCTTCCCCCTTCTGCTATGGTATTTTATCTTTTATCAAGAAACTGCTTCCCTATGAGAAATGAGTTTGATGTTTGATTTTTTGCTCCATTAATAAAAGATTCTATTAGACTTGTGTGACCAGTTTTACTTCTAAAATATAAGTACAACAGTCTCCTAGGGCCTTATCTCCACTAAGTCAGTGTTTTTCATGGTTTGATTTTCATCTGCAAAGAATGGTCCAAAACGCCAGTTACACAAAGAAGAATGTTATTTTAAATTTACATTTAAAAAATGTAAGAAAATGACAATTGTTGATTAAGACAAGAAGCCAAGATTTCTTTTTGTTCCCAGAAGGAATTGTGAGAGAGATGACTCATAGTCTCATCAGAGTTTTCTGTGGATGGGAAGTTTTTAAGAATTAACTCTCTCAAATCCAAGAAGAGGGAAGTAAAAGGTCATGCTGTTCTCCTTTGACCCAGAGCCCTAAGGACTCAAACAAAAGGGCATTTTAAAGCTCTGTTTTGGTGTCTATGAAGGAGACACTTTATCCACTGCTGTTGATTATGATTAAGTTCTTGTTGAAAGGCATGTTGAAGATTAACTTGAAATGTTAACTTGAAATGTTAATACAGCGTACTTCTTTTTGAGGAGAATTTTCTGACACAAAAAATACCCACTCCTATACAGATTTATATTCTAAAGTGCCTTGGAAAAGAAACTCTTTTCCAAGGTACATTAAAAGTTATTTTATAAAGCATTTTATGTTTAAACATAAACATATGTTTAAAGATATTTTATAAGGTATTTCCAAAGTACCATGCCATTTAGTTTTATCCTTTGCTTTTCTTCAGCACATACTCCCATATTGTTTCATGTCAAGGGACAATACACCATACCATTTGTTTTATACCAAATGATAACATTTACACTATTTCTAGGATCTTCTAAGAGAGGCTAAATTCTGTTTAGCCTAAATTGGCTAAATTCTCATTCTTGAGCACTGATTCTATCAGTGGATCATTACTCCTACTCACAGACCAACTATGAGCCATTCATGGAGGAAGAAGTCATAAAATGGACCTTCTAGAATGTTTCTGATCTAGAGTCTACCAGACAATAGGCAAGATGTTTGGAAAATTCTCCTCTCTTTGAGAGGAAACATAGGTGCAAAGGGGGCTTTCCTGGTGACTTAGACAGTAAAGGATCCACCTGCAATGCAGGAGAGCTGGGTTCAATCCCTGGGTCAGGAAGATCCCCTGGAGAAGGGCATGGAAACCCCCTCCAGTACTCTTGCCTGGAGAATCCCATGGACAGGAGCCTGGTGGGCTACAGTCTATGACGTCACAAAGAGTCGACACAACTGAAGCGACTGAGCACACACACATGCATGGGTGCAAAGGATCACTTTTCATGGGCAGATTTGTGAGCAATAAGCTGTCAGTTGTATCTGTCAATAAATCAAATTGTTATACCCTAGAAATATAGAAGCATTTAGATGGTCATATTTCCTGTATTTGAAATGAAGCTGTAAGCAACTGAAATGAAGAAAACAACTATATTAATTTGGATATATATTTCAGGGCTAAAAATTAGATGGAACAAAATATCAAAACATTATCTATTTTTTCTTAAATTGAATATATCCAATATATCTAATGACTACAAATTCTCTCCCATTTCCTTTAGATAAAAATTTGTTCCACAGACTATAAAAACCCTTAAAGCCTAAAATAAAAGCAGTTTTGATTTTCTTAGTTACAGGTGGTAGAGAATCAGGCCATGCCTAAAAATATGCTTTGTGTAAATTAAATGTGACAATATATGGTAACATTAAACTTTTTTGTCAATATACACACAGATACACACACACACATGCACCCCACTCTCATGTATTGTCTTTTTCTGAGAAAAGAAAATGATATAAAATAATTAGTAATGATCCAAAGTAATGGTCCTTAGCTTATTTTTTTTTGAGACAAGAATCTTTGAATACTTTTGTGATTCCAATGAAAGCTAACGATCTTTTTCCAAGAAAAACAAAGGCACATACGGACAGTCACAAAAATGCTTCTATGCAATTTCAAAAGTTCATGGATTCCTGAAGTCTATTCATAAAACCTTGCTAATGGACCCTCACGAAGCCCCACCCTAAATTAAGAACATTGATATACAGTTGGTCATCTGTATCTGTGAGTTTCACATCCATGAATTCAACAAACTGCAAGTCGGAAAAAAAAAAAAATTCCAGCAAGATCCAAAAAGTAAAACTTGAATTTGCTGGGCATTGGCAATTAATTTCATAGCATTTATTTCTATTAAGTATTATAAGTAATTTAGAGATGATTTAAAGTTTACTGCAGGATGTGCATAGGCTGCCTGCAAATACTGCACCATTTTATATAAAGGACTTGAGCATCTGCAATTTTGGTATCTGGGAGGTGGGACTGGAACCAATCTCCCGAGGATACTGAAGGACCACTATATATGCAAAAAGCATCAGTTTGTGTTCTTTTATGAAGCTCACTGAAAGTCAAAGTGTTAGTTGCTCAGTCATGTCCGACTCTTGTGACCCATGGACTGCTAGGCTCCTTTGTCCATGGAATTCTCCAGGCAAGAATACTGGAATGGGTTGCCATTCCCTTCTCCAGGGAATCTTCCTGACCCAGGCATCGAACCTGGGTCTCCTGCAATGCAGGCAGATTCTTTACCATCTGAGCCACCAGGGGAATTCAATCCCATCACTTCATGGCAAATAGATGGGAAACAATGAAAACAGTGCAGACTTTATTTTCTTGGACTCCAAAAATCACTGCAGATGGTGATTGCAGCCATGAAATTAAAAGATGCTTGCTCCTTGGAAGAAAAGCTATGACCAACCTAGATAGCATATTAAAAAGCAGAGACATTACTTTGCTGACAAAGGTCTGTCTAGTTAAAGCTATGGTTTTTCCAGTAGCCATGTATAGATATGAGTGTTGGACTATAAAGAAAGCTGAGTGCCGAAGAATTGATGCTTTTGAACTGTGGTGTTGGAGGAGACTCTCGAGAGTTCCTTGGGCTGCAAGGAGATCAAACCAGTCCATCCTAAAGGAAATTAGTCCTGAATATTCATTGGAAGGACTGATGCTAAAGCTGAAGTTCCAATACTTTGGCCACCTGATGTGAAGAACTGACTCACTACAAAAGACCCTGATGCTAGGAAAGATTGAAGGTAGGAAAAGAAGGGGATGACAGAGGATGAAATGGTTGGATGGCATCATTGACTTGAATTTGAGCAAGCTCAGGGAGTTGTTGATGGACAGGGAAGCTTGGTATGCTGCAGTCCACGGGGTCACAAAGAGTCAGACACAACTCAGCAACTGAACTTAACCGATGAAACGCACTGAGGCATCTGAGACAGGTTCTAGAAAAGGTTTTCAGACAAAACAGTAGTCTGGGGAAACTGTATCACATTGTTACTGTCCAGTTATATTGATTAACCAAACTTCCCACTGTCTATAGTTTATTTCTCCTCCTATCCTTCATGTCTTTCTCTTTTCCTTGTTTTTCTTTATTTCTTCCATTCACACTTGCTTTTCTAAATGGTATTTTGGATAAGGGACATTTTAAAAGTCTCTAGATAAAATAAATTTTATAAATCTGTAGCATATGACCTCATTAGTAAAGAAAAAAGCTTTTTAAAATATCAAGAATGGTATATTTTTATTAGTGAAATAAAGAAAGCATTTTGAGAATTCAGTGAAGACCCAACTGGATTCATAAGGACCACTACCAATTTATGCCCACAAAGGAAATAATATAATTACTCTGAAGAGCTTCACAAATGTACTTGCTCATCTGAAACTGCTGACTGACCATTCACAAAAAGCAGTTTAGATTTACAGTTTTTAAAAAATACAACCTTTATTATTACCAAAAAGTTCTCATTTTATCTAGGTCCCTCAGAGAATTTTTTTGGTCAATACTTGCCCTTTTGGTTTTGGTGAAAGTAGGTTAATTCCTTACTTGATAATAATAATTTTTCATTTTCTACCAGAACCAAGAACTTCTTAGAGATTTCCATTAGAATTTAATTTTAGAGCAACACAATGTTGCTTAATTAGGAAGAGGCAAGATGTTTGCCACACTCTTTATAGTTTTTGTAATTTTGGAACTAGAAGCGTTATAGCCTATAAAAAAATGTGAGCTTGAGTAATGGACTTAGCAATCTAGAGGATTCCAGGTTGACCCAGGGCTTTTAAATTATAAACTGAGCCCCAATTAATGGTTCTTTGCAGAAGATAACCTTTTAGACTTTTGTCTCATTTTGTTATACCTGCTATGCAGTTCAGCCTGGGCTACCAATAATTCAAATATTGTCAAAATTGGCATTAAACAAAGACCAGGTTGGGTATTGTGAAGAAGGGAGGTGGAAGGGATAGAAGAATGTCTTAAAATTCCAAAAGAGTTTTTTCCCTTTCTCTTTCTATTGACATGAGACTATAATCTATGATCAGTTCAGCCACATGTAAAGGTATTTGGTGTACTGTAGTGAAATTCTTGGACAACTAGAATTTTGATCCAACTGAATTAATCTTTTGGTTTACGGTCAACCTTACTGTATATGACCTAAAATGACAATGGGCTCAAGGAATACTGTATTTTTTGTTGGAAAACAGTTTATTATTTACATAATGATGGCGCATAGAAGATTGATATTAAGTCAGTGACCAAAGCCACACATCATGTGATCATTATAGTATAGGTCATTTAGAAAAGAAGCTTGAAACTTTACATGAGAGATGCCTTCTTGAAGATCTTAGTCACTTTGAGACCAAGACAGTGATGGGTAGACATTTCTGTTTACCCGATAAAACTGTTTAGCAGTAACATGGACACAGTTAACTCACTGGCCTTGCCAGTTCTGGGATTATGTGATTCTTAATGATTCAAAAGTTTGTCAAGAGAATTCATATGCTTTGAAAGTATGCACATAGTGAGAGTTTGTCAATATAGTTTATGCTGCACAATTTTAAATTTATATTAGTAAAATTTGTACATTATTAAAAAGCACTGAACAGATCCTCTTTATCCCACTTCTCATTTGAATAGTCTGGTCTTGGATTCAATGGTTGACTCAACCAATAGATATACTGGTCACTGTCTCCTATATTTGGATTATAAAGGGGTGATAAACTCACTAAGCCACTAAGGTCTTGTAGTTTACAAACAGAACTTTATACAGATCGGCGGGTGGGGTGGGTGGCAACAATTACTGTAGTGATGGGAGAAGAAGCAGTCAAGCTATTAGTATCTACCTGATTTTAATAGGCACCAGTATACTGCCTACTTGAGAAATAGTGACTGAAGTTTGCATAATACTACAGCTTTTTATAAGTATTGAATAGTTTTAGAATTAGATTTTTGCTACCCTTAATGCAACTCTTCTGTGGTCTGGAAATTCTGGGATGGATTTGTGAAAATTAAATAAAGCTGGTAATCAGCTATATTTGACAACACTCGATGCTGTTCTTGGTTATTAAGTTTAAGGTGCTTCTTACAATTAGGAAGTTTACCAGAACATGAATATTCAGGTATAACTGTAGAATATTACTCTACAGAAAATAATATTTTAATATGCTTTTTTCCCCAAAATAAACATGATTGGAAATCTCTGAGCTACTAAGGAGCAGCATGAGCCCAAGAAAATATCTAGGGATGATATAAAAAAAATGCACCTCATTTTAACTAGAATGTCTCTTCAGTCTTCAAAGGAAGCAGATGTTTTAGATACTGCCTTCATGTTTTGGAGATAGAATACATTATCTATCCAAGAGAACAGAACTATAATTGGATTGTGCCTGATCTTACTTGGAAATGGGTAATAAACCCATTTGTTTTAACAAATCCTGACCATATACTCAATTGGTAAATGTGAATTCCAGTTCAAACCAATGTCATGTATCATTATTATTATACTTTTTTGTCACTATAATTCTGCACCTAAATGGATGCTTAGAAAATTATTTGGAAATATAAAATACTGCACAAATTATTAAGAAGTCAGAAGAAAATCACATGCAACGAGATGCTTCACTTTTAGACATTTGATCTAGTCTTCACCTTTGCCTGTCCTTGACTATATGGACCGGATGCCATGATCTTTGTTTTCTGAATGTTGAGCCTTAAGCCAACTTTTTCACTCTCCACTTTCACTTTTTTTTTTTTTTTTGAGATGCATTTATTCTGTAAGGTGTTCTCTGACCCCTCTACTCTTCTGGATTCCCCTAAACCTACAGTACTCATGTCGTCCCTGGCCTCAGTGAAATAGGTCCAGTAGTATGTGTACTGGAGCCAGAGACTTGGCATGAAATCATGTCTCTGACTCTTAGTGATCATAAAAGAGTTCCTTAAACTTCAGTCATCCTTTCCTTATCTGCAAGATGAGCACAGCACTACCTGTGTTTAAGGGCAGATGAGAGAGGAGATACTGGCTGTAAATTTCCTAATAAGTAATTGGTGCTCAATATCATCTGTGTTATTACTGGTATTCTGGTTGCTATCACAATCTGTTTCTCTTTTTGTAAGTAACCCACAGGCAGAAATACAGATTAAGTGTCAGAATGTAAGAAATTGCTAAGCATGAGGTATTATCTAATTGATTGATTGAAGGATTGGTAGCTGTGGACCAGTTATGAATTTCTGTTCCATTTACCCTGCGGATGACTGGAAATGAGCCCTAAAAACTGGACTCAGGTCACAGGGTTTGTCCCCCTGGGTTTCTCCAGAAGCAATATTCTGCAGTTCCTGTTTTCCTAAGACCGCCGGTGGTCTACGTTGTAACTACAGGCAACCTACTCATCACTGGATTCAGCTGGATGGACCAATGCCTGCACACACAGGTGTCCTCCTTCCTGTGGAACCTGTCCTTCCTGGAGCTGCTGCTCATGTCTGTTGTGGTTCCCAAGATGCTTGTCACGGGGACAGCTCCATCTCATTCTCCAGCTGCATCATCCAGTCCCTCCTCTACTTCCTCCTAGGCACCACCGACTTCTTCCTCTCAGCTGTCATGTCTCTGGATTGTTTCCTGGCAATCTGTAGACCCGTTCTGCTATGAGACCCTGATGAGTCCATTTTCACTTTCATCAAGAGGCTTTTGAGTTCCTTTTCACTTTCTGCCATAAGGGTGGTGTCATCTGCATATCTGAGGTTATTGATATTTCTCCCGGCAATCTTGATTCCAGTTTCTTCCAGTCCAGCGTTTCTCATGATGTACAAAGGTTCGTCTAGTCAGGCCTATGGTTTTTCCTGTGGTCATGTATGGATGTGAGAGTTGGACTGTGAAGAAGGCTGAGCGCCAAAGAATTGATGCTTTTGAACTGTGGTGTTGGAGGAGACTCTTGAGAGTCCCTTGGACTGCAAGGAGATCCAACCAGTCCATTCTGAAGGAGATCAGCCCTGGGATTTCTTTGGAAGGAATGATGCTAAAGCTGAAACTCCAGTACTTTGGCCACCTCATGCAAAGAGTTGACTCATTGGAAAAGACTCTGATGCTGGGAGGGATTGGGGGCAGGAGGAGAAGGGGACAACAGAGGATGAGATGGCTGGATGGCATCACTGACTCGATGGACGTGAGTCTGAGTGAACTCCAGGAGTTGGTGATGGACAGGGAGGCCTGGTGTGCTGCGATTCATGGGGTCGCAGAGTCGGACACGACTGAGCGACTGATCTGATCTGATCTGATCTGAACTATATGGAAAGTCCTCAGATGCTCTTTTCTCAGTGTGAGGACCCTGGCAGAAGACAGTAGTTGGGGGCCCTTTGTAAAAGAAAAATTGGGGATGGAAGAGGTTGTTTTTTTTGAGGTAGGGTTTTAAGAGGCAATATTCAAGTCTAACTTGGGTGTAAGCATACCATCTACATGGTGTCAGGTAGGCCTTCATTTTGGAGCATAACTGATGCTCATGTGGGAAGCCTGATCACCAGTCATGGTGACTCCTCTGCTTCTCTCACTCACAAGGTCTATCAAGGAACTTCACTCCAACAGCAAACGGGATTTAGATGGCTTTCCAAGAGTTCTAAGTCCAAAGGCAGAGACAGTGATCACACCACTCTGAATACCCTTGACTCCTGGAGAAGGGCACTCTCTTCTACAAGCCAGCTAGGCTGGGGCATTGCTTGCTCCCTCCCTGGCAATGTGGGCCCCAAGACTGGGGTTCTGCCTTGAGTTCAGTGAAGTTTTCTGGAAGTACTTTGTCATGCAACAGCACCACCATCCCAGCCCTACACTCTGGAAGCCTGGCCCTGTCTCACTCTCTCAGATGACACTTTTCTTTAAATCACAGGATGCCTGTCTGGAACTGGGCTGAACCTGTCCTGTCCTGATCTCCACCTCTGATTCTCAGTTTCACAACTGCCTCTGCCTTTGTTTATCTGCTGCCTCCTGTTGACCCCCACTTTCCGGCTCAGCATGGGTCACTCTCTTCTATTTTATCCCCTTACTACTATAAACTTTGACAATATGTTTACACAAAACTGCTAACATGGTAGCTGGAATTATGCAGAAATGCATCTCGATATGAATTGATAAACCAAAAAATATTTTAGAATTCTACACACGTCTAGTACACAGAGCTGGCATACAATTCATAGAGTTGTTTAGAGTAATAAATTGAGCTATTTGTAAAGTACATAGAACAGAGCCTGGCACTTACTGAGAACTATGTGGTTAAACAAACACAACTATAAAGATTCTTATTTATATTTATTAGGCGTATAAAAGGTTTCTACTTTAAATGTATAAATGATTCATGAAGATAAATGTACTTCATGTATTTAAACCAAAAGAATGCTCAAATAATTTGAAACACACTTTTCTGAAGTCTGAATATTCTCTCATGCAGACCAATAATATGCTTAGGAAGCCCAATTCCTTTATCTTGTATCCAAAACACTAGAAGTTTCTGCTTTGGTGTAGGTGATCTTTCATGTAATTCCCCAAATGCTTTCTACCAAGGGGCTTCTCCTCAGTGATTCAATCAACTTAAGTCTTTCAAATTCTCTGGGTTGGACAGAGATGTAAATGCCAAGGAACAGAACCCATAAGTTGATTTCAAGGATATTAAATGCTAATAAACAAACTTAGCTTTTGACTTAGTCAATGGACAACAGTTATCCTCTCATGGCCAGATAGCTCTGACTGAAATGTTCTGCTATTAATGTCTGTATGTTTTTAGGACATCCAAACAACATCCCATGTGAATCATTTCAAAAGCAAGGGAACAGCCAATCCCAAAGGCTATAAGGCAAGTATTACTTTCATAAAAGGAGAGTGCCAGCATTATTTTCTTTGAGGCCATTGTTTGCAGGCTGAATGTTTTAATGTAATTGATCTAAGTCTACAAGGAAACTCACTCAAACAAAGCTATAGCCTTCTTAGTTTCTGCTCTGTTCAAAAGCCACATCAAAAGGCATTCCTTGCCTTCTCAAATATAAGGTAATCAAAGTGGTTCTAACTCATTTTACTTTGTAATTCTTTGCCCACACTCCCCTATAAATGTGCCAGGAACCAAGTCCACAGCTTGTACAAGTTCCATTGGCTTCTTGGCAGAATTCGTAAGCAGCCAGGGGAATTATGAATTGAAAAAACATGGACAGACCTAGCGCACAGTGCAGGGCATACCTGGGTAGGAGAGGGAAATGGTAAGAGAAAGGAAAATATTGCTGGTAATGGCAAAATGGCATATTAATTTGCTCTTCCAAAATAATTTTAAAAAATCTCTCTGCATCATTTGAAGGAGTGTGCAATTATTTCTCCCTGATCTAAATGTGAAAAGTTTTATTCTCCCTTTGAGGCATATTCTTCTTAACTTACTCTTTCTGGAGAACTTACATGCATCCTGCAGTTCCCAGGTTCAAAGACAAGTCTACTTTATGCCCCCCTTTCACCCCCCCACCAGGAAGAACCAACTATTCTCATTGTGTGTTCTTATAGTATTTATTTTTTTAAGAAGCCCATGCCAATGGATATTCTTTGTAAATTTGTCAACAAACTATTTTGTTATAAAAGAAAAAATTCTCATAGTACCTCATATGCTGCTGCTGCTGCTAAGTCACTTCAGTCGTGTCCGACTCTGTGCGACCCCATAGATGGCAGCCCACCAGGCTCCCCCGTCCCTGGGATTCACCAGGCAAGAACACTGGAGTGGGTTGCCATTTCCTTCTCCAATGCATGACAGTGAAAAGTGAAAGTGAAGTCGCTCAGTCGTGTCCGACTCTTAGCGACACCATGGACTGCAGCCCACCAGGCTCCTCCGCCCATGGGATTTATACCAAATCAGGAATTATACCAAATGCCCAGTTTCTGTGCTCGTTAGTTTTCTTGTGGACTACTGAGATTGCTTTCTGATTTCTCTGCCTCTTCACCAAACATCACATAACTGCTAGTTATCATCTGTTAATAGTCTTCTCTGTTAATCTTTAGTGGGTTCCCAATGCTTATAGATAAAAGTCCAAATCATTTTGCATGACAGACAAGGCTCCCTATATGCTGGACCCAATCTTTATTCACAGCCTCATCTCTCCAGAACTTTCTGTTCACTCTGATTCTAGTCTCATCTAAACTATCTTCTCTATCCTCCATCTAGGATTATTTTAAAATTCCTCTTTGCTGCTGCTGCTGCTGCTAAGTCGCTTCAGTCATGTCCGACTCTGTGCTACCCCAGAGATGGCAGCCCACCAGGCTCCCCCGTCCCTGGGATTCTCCAGGCAAGAACACTGTAGTGGGTTGCCATTTCCTTCTCCAATGCATGAAAGTGAAAAGTGAAAGTGAGTCGTTCAATCATGTACGACTCTTCGAGACCTCATGGACTGCAGCCTACCGGGCTCCTCCATCCATGGGATTTTTCAGGCAAGAGTACTGGAGTGGGGTGCCATTGCCTTCTCCAAAATTTCTCTTTAGCTATCCTAATTTTCAGAGAGGATTATCTCTCCCTACTCTAGATTTCATGAGGAGGAACTTTTCCTAAACTCATCCTTGGGTTTCCTATGCTCTTTTACTCACTTGGTAAATTGAAGAGGAATAATTGGATTTGCTCACTCTTCTTTCTCTTGGCATCTTCTTGCCTGCAGGAAACCCGACATCTCCCAACTCCTCCAGTACTGGCCCTGAGGATGTGTGCAGTGGGATGGGGGATGAAGGCTTACTGTGGAATTCTGCATAATGCTGGTGAGTCAATAAACCCACTTGGTCAATAGTCTAAAAGTCATGTCTGCTAACTTGTCCCTCAACTAAAAATGATATTCTGTGTTCCATCAACTACTTCTTTTATTTCTCAAAGTGTTTTGAACTTGGATGAGGAAGAGAGGTGCTATTTATTGTGGACCCTTATAAACTCTAACTCAATCTTCCAAGTCCAGTTCAAATTTTACTAATTCCTGAGGCCGTTCCTAACTCCCTGAGGCAATATTAATTATTCTTTCCTTTGTAGTCCCATTGTTTAGTTTTTTATTTTTCTACATATCCTTTGGCATTTTAAAAATTCTGCTTTGCTTTAATGAAAGTTTCATTCACTACATTGTAAACTCTTTGGAACAGAGACAACATTCTAGTTTCTACAGTGCCCCACACTTAGAAGGCAGTTCAAATAAATGCTTGTGAAATAAAACAAAATTAGAAAGTACAATGCCTAGGGTCTATACCTTGGGACTACTGCTGCTGCTGCTGCTAAGTCGCTTCAGTCGTGTCCGACTCTGTACGACCCCACAGAGGGCAGCCCACCAGGCTCCTCCATCCCTGGGACTCTCCAGGCAAGAACACTGGAGTGGGTTGCCATTTCCTTCTCCAGTGCATGAAAGTGAAAGTGAAGTTGCTCAGTCGTGCCAACTCTTAGTGACCCCATGGACTGCAGCCTACCAGGCCCCTCTGTCCATGGGATTTTCCAGGCAAGAGTACTGGAGTGGCTGCCATTTTCTTCTCCATACCTTGGGGCTAGCACACCTGAAAAGAAGTGACTAAATAAATAGGTTGTTGTAAAGAGACTGAGTGTCATATCTCTATACTATTGATGAAAACTGCTGAAATAGAGATGACAGCCATTTAAATGGCCCCTGGTGTTCTTTCATAGGCTTTTACCACTGGCCTCAGTGGTGGTTAGACCTAGACGAGAACATGCTCAGTAACCCGGGTGAGTGCTCACAGTTTGCCTGTCCATCTGGATTAAATTTGGAAGAGTCCAGATTCTTACTTATTTCTCAGAATTGGACCTAGCTAGAGTGACAACACAGAGAAGGCAATGGCAGCCCACTCCAGTACTCTTGCCTGGAGAATCCCATGGACAGAGGAGCCTGGTAGGCTGTAGTCCATGGGGTCGCAAAGAGTCAGACACGACTGAGCGACTTCACTTTCACTTTCATGCATTGGAGAAGGAAATGGCAACCCACTCCAGTGTTCTTGCCTGGAGAATCCCAGGGACCGGGGAGCCTGGTGGGCTGCCGTCTATGGTGTTGCACAGAGTCAGACACAACTGACACGACTTAGTAGTAGCAGCAGCAGAATGACAACATGTCCTGGCCACTGGGTAAAAAGATGCAAGGTTTACACTCTTCCCCTTGCTGGAAGAATGTCCATAATAGCAATTACTTCCTCTGGCTGAGATGAATAGGGAACTATAAGACTAAAGCGGAAACCTAATTCTGTCTCTGACGTGATGGATACATATTAGCAGCTATGCTGCTGTAGACCAGGAGTGACCTTCATTTACCACCCAAGTTATTATAGTTATTAAGATAGCTGACTGCTATTATCATGTATGAGACAATGGAAGGGTACTGATTATTTGGGATTTAATATTGATATTTAATTCAATTTCTGACCAGCAGTTGGGAAAAGCAATACATTTTTATTTGATTATCTGGCATCTTTTCCAAAAGATAATGTGCCCAATCTGATCAAAACTTGACTGTTACTAAATTCTCAGTGAGAAAATGGTGACAGTGTCATGGGGAACCTTCTTTCTTCTGGTTTCAAGTTTCCATGAGGAGGGAGCTCCATTTGGGTGACTCATCTAGCCTTCTGTCCTTCTCTTACTCATCTCCACATATAGAATTGAGTAATCTGGTTGAGGAGAAGGCAATGGCACCCCTCTCCAGTACTCTTGCCTGGAAAATCCCAGGGACGGGGGAGCCTGGTGGGCTGCCGTCTATGGGGTCGCACAGAGTCAGACACGATTGAAGCGACTCAGCAGCAGCAGCAGCAACCTGGTTGAAAAGTCTTTGGGTGAGGAGGATTTATCATCTTTTTTCCTTTTCCTCCATGGACCAGTGCCTGTCAGTGATATTAGTAAAGTTGTTTTTGTAGACCCAATTTTCTTCTCTGGTTGGCTGCCTATGGGCTGAAGTGAGCAGGCAAACCCATTTGGCCCTCACACTAAGTCATTATCTCCAACTACTTCATCATTCATAAAAGTGATATTTTGATCTCCATCTGCTTGACTCTAGTGTTCAACTCTCAATTTGAATCTTGTCCTGTCAAGAGTGAGTTATAATTTACTGGACTTCCTCAAGGTCCAACATCATGAATCACAATGCTGTTATTTCTGTTTCTGGCATTCATTTTGAAGCAGCATTTAACAAATTTGAGCCTCTGGTTCAAGTTTGTGAGCATGATCTTATTTTTCAAATGCAAATAAAGCCTTTTCTGAAGACAAGTTTTCCTTAGTGTCCTTATAGTTCCTTAAAAGGAAACAACAACTGCCACGGATTTTAAAAAGCTTATCAAAAAAATGGAGCCCAAACAAGGTGCTTATGAATTTCTGGGTTGCAGTGAATGACTATATGTAGTGAAGTCTACTCAGCCAACTGACTGAAGGCTCTTTCCCCCACAGGTGAAGTAGCAGCTAGAGCTAGAGCACCCACCAGTTGCTGGGCACTCAGCCAGGCAGATTGTACATGCTCACTCAATTTGCTCACCAACTCTATGATAGAGGTATTATCATCCACATTTTACAGTTAAATAAATGGAGGCATTGAGAGCAAATTACAAGTTTGAACAGGGTTTCAAACAGAGGTCTGTTAGGAAATTCAGAGCCTGCACTCTGCATTCTACTTGGCTTGTCTCTCACTATGGTGACTATGTAATTTATCATACAAAAACCAGGGCGTTCTCGTAAGTGAAGAGGTCATCATTAATAATTTCTGGGGGATGAAAACCAGAACTATTTAGTTTTGGACAAACCTATACACATGATCTCTCTAAGGTCTCAAATGAAGTTCTAGCAGATTTTTTAAAACAGATGCCAATTTCAGATATTTAGAAAGGAGCCTGAGTTTATTCACTGTTTCTTTGCTTGCCTCTTCCTGGCTTACAAAAGCCAAGACTCACTAGTTGCCCCTCCCTGATTCCTGAGATCCAGTTTCTAGTGCCATCTAAATAAATCACAGCTGTTCATTATCAGAGATATTTCTTCCTCTAGACACACAGAGGGATGAAGCTCCAAGGAAGGATAGATCATTAAGCAAAGGAAAATAGCAACAACAATATCAGCAGCACCTGCATAAATCCTTTAGGGGGAAATGATCAATTTAAAGTTTTTCTCATGTTCTAGCATATCCTTGTTGGTGCTGGAAATAAATCACTTCTTTTCTCTCTTATAAATAAATGCCTCATTACATTCAATCTCTTATGCACACTGGAGTATCGTGATGAGAAATCAGATATAGTCAAAACCTAGGGGCATGCAGGGGTATTCTGGGTCCTTAATCACTGGAGGTGGTTAACCTCATTATTCTACTCTGTCAGGTTGGTGGGAAGTAGCCACTTGGCTTGGAGAAAGAAATGGCAACCCACTCCAGTGTTCTTGCCTGGAGAATCCCAGGGACGGGGGAGCCTGGTGGGCTGCCATCCCTGGGGTCGCACAGTCGGACACGACTGAAGCGACTTAGCAGCAGCAGCAGCCACTTGGCTTATTACTACTGTTGCCATGAAGAGTCATTTGACTGCAATAATAAGTGCTAACTTATTAGGGTTAGCACTTTAGGGTTATCCTAATGTTTTATATATATATATATATATATATATATATATAAAAGAGTGTGACACTCAAAGGACTGCTCTTAAAACCCTGATTCTAATGTGCCAAGAAAGGGTGGGTGGAAATGCCCATTTTTCCGTTCTCGGCTCCTCTTACCATTAGTGCCTTCTCTAGCAGGATGG
Source organism: Bubalus kerabau (assembly GCF_029407905.1). Lineage (NCBI taxonomy): Eukaryota > Metazoa > Chordata > Mammalia > Artiodactyla > Bovidae > Bubalus > Bubalus kerabau. The sequence continues at coordinate 112,300,135 of NC_073627.1, forward strand.
CTATCAAACCTAGCATGCTCCAGAATCACCTCGAGGATCAGCTAAAATACACAGAGCTTCCGATCAGTGGGTCTAGAATGGGACTTGAGGATGGGCATTTCTTTACCACCTGATCCACAAGGGAAGCCTGAGGATGTACATTTCTAACAAGTTCCTGGGTGATGCTATTGTTGCTGGTCCAGGGTCCACACTTTGAGAACTACTGTCTTCACAGTGCAGGGAGTGGAGACTTTGGCCTTTGAAAAGAAGTGAAATCTAAGATGTGCCCCTTGGAGTAAATTAACATGAAAGCCCCTGCAGCAGTACTGAAATGTCCTTGTTATATTTCCAATAGTCTATTAAAGTCTAAACAGGAGTCTGCAGACTTTTCCTATAACAGGCCAGACAGCAAATGTTTTCAGCCTTGCAGGCCAGACGATTTCTGTTGCAAGTGATCAGCTCTGCCACTACAGCACAAAAGCAGCCTGAGATGGTACAGGAAAGAAGGAGGACTGACCTGGCTATGTTCCAATAAAGCTCTGTTTACAAGGTAAGTGACGTGCTCGTTTTGGCCTACAGGCCATAGCTTGCCAACCTTTGAGTAACTAATGTTAAAAATGATTCATATAAGGCAACATCTGTTAGTTTGCCAAGTCCAAGTATGCCTATGATCAATGAGAAACCAACCAAGCTGGAGACCTATGTCAGCAAAGCACTGACATATGTTCTCTGTATCAGCTGCACATGGTTGGTAGACTACTGCCTACACTGGAAAGTAGGTACTCTTCTTGCAATTCAGCCCCTACGACCAACTATTTAAAATCCAATGGCTCACCACTTCACTCTAATTCAACAGGAGTTTCACTGAACTGCTGGAAATTATTCATCTATACTTAATATATTCTCTACTTGGTACTTTGCTGAAAAGTCAATAATAATTGAGTTATTAGTTAATTTATATTTTGTTGCCAGGAAGGACTGGCAACATTCCTGACGATCAGTTCCCAGGTCTCTTCTTACTTGTCCTGTCAATAGAAGTTGACATGGTTGGTTATTCCTTCCTCTTGGAAATATGTTCTTTGCTTGGTTTCCAAATAGCATTCATCTCTGGTTTCCCTTTCACTTAATAAGCAGTTCCTTCATCTCCTTTGCTTATAGAAGGACTGTCTCAAATCTTGGTTCTTGGTTCTCTCTGTCTTGTCCTCTCCTCACACACTGTCTTGGTGATCTCATCCACTAAATGGTTTCCCATACCATCAACACATGGACAACTTCCATCTTTATGAATCCAGGCCAAATATCTCCACCAAACTTGAGTTTCACATAACTGTGCTTCTCTTTCAGTCTCCACACATGCTATGAAGCATCTCAGATCTGATGTCCAAGTTAAGCTCCTGATATTGTCTCATCCCCACCATCCCCCTCACAGTCTTTTCTACTTGGGAAACAGCAACTCCTTTCTTCTAGCTGATCAGCCCCCCAGACCTGGAGCCGTAGCCCATATCCAATCTTATGGTAAATCTTGCCTGCTCTACCTTCAAATTACAGCTCAAATTTGACCACTTCTCACCTCCTCGACTGCTGCCACCCTTAGTCTAAGCCGCCCCTAGCTTTTGTCTGGATTATTGTCATTTTGGCTGGCTATTCTGCTGTCATTCCTGCTGCCGATTTGGATGACTCTCAACTCAGCAGGTACAGCAATTCTGTTGAAACATACAAGACCATTCCTTTGCTTATTTGCCACAGAGTGAATGTGAAAGTCATAGGTCTTTCTGTCCTCTCCGGCTTGTGTTCCCTCTTTGGCCTCCTCCCCAACTCCCTTCCTCCTCTTTCATCCATATGACCACACAGGCTTCCTGATGCTCCTCAAATGTGTTGCTCACATTCCCACCTCCGTGCCTTTTTATTGCTGATTCCCCGGCTGGAAATGGTTTCCCCTAAGACATCACATGGATTTCTCCCGCACTTCCACCGAGTCTTTACTCAGATGTCTCCTTTTCAGGGAGTCTTCCTCTCATTCTACTGATATTTGCAGCCCCTTCCCTGTACTCCCCTTTCTGCTTTCTCTTTCTCTCTCCCCAGCACATTTCACTATGAAATACACTATGTATTTTATTTATTTGTTTTTTGTCACCTTCCACCCAAATGTAAGCTCCATAAGGGCAGGATTGGCACAGACTTCTGGTCTGACAAGGCTGCTGTGAAGTGTGCCTTGGGGAGCAGAGTCTGGGTCGGCAGAGCCCTGGGCATGGGGATGCCAGCTTCAGCAAAGATGCTGCTGGCTTTCCTCAGCCAGGGAGCACTAGAGCCTTCCACCTGGGACCAAACAGGTTTGGACAGTCACTGTTATCACTGGTCACCTTGGCTGAGGGAGGTTAAGAGGCTCTTATTCAACTCTCCTGGTACACCATAAGCATTAGAGAGGAGGGGTAGGGGGAGAGAGAGAAGGGAGAGTGGGGTGGGGAGGGGAGAGATGAGAAGAAAGAGGGAGAGATGTAGGGGGAGAGAGAAGAAGATGGGGGAGGGAGAGAGAGAGGAAGCAGGAGGGGAGAAGGGTAGAGGCAAGAGGTATGAGGAGAGAGGGGAGAGAGAGGAGAGGGAGAGGGAAGGAGGGAGGTGGAGGGAAGGGAAAGAGAGAGAGAGTATAGGAGAGACATAATAGATAAAGATTAAATTTACCAAAACTAGCTGGAAAGGGGACTTGGATTTATTCAAATTAAAGAAAACTGTTATGTGACATTCCCTACATGCCCAACTTTATGAACAAAAATTCATACACCCAACAACAGTTCTTATTACTTGAAAATGGAAACAAATAAATCAATGGAACAAAACAAACCCTGTTCCACGCATACCAAGAAAACAGGATAGAAGGACATACAGGGTGAAGTGAACTTTCCACTTCTCCCCAAACTCCCCCATGACTTCATATTAAATTCTGATGTGCAACAGAGTCAATATTCACTTCCTGTGTTGTTCTTTTGGGTGAAAGAAATGCTGCTAATGAGGAAGGGCTCAGCTCAGATTCATCTGATGGCCAGAAAAGCTGACTCTTCAATCTTCACCCCCTGCCTCACTGTTTTAGCAAAGGTGCACCTGCCCCATTGCACCAGGAATTGGCCAGAGAACCCATGTGGACCCAGAGATGCCAAGGCTCATTAGCCAACAAGATCTGTTGATTCCTCTGCCTGGGATTTAGGACTTGAGTGTTTGCCTGCAGGGTTGTGGCATGTGGGACTGCACGGCTTGTGAAATCTGGCCTCCTTGCAGAACAGGGACAGCCTGTTCAGTGAGGGGTAAGAGTGCTTGTTTGCCTCAGCGACGGATGCCAAAAATACAAAAAAAGCTGCTTGCTTATTTGGCCAAAATGAGGGCATAACATCTCTATTTTTCTTATATTTTTCAGGGGTTAATGATCTTCAGCTACAAGTTTAAAAGATTTATTTTATTCTGTTAAAACTTACAACAGCTTTATAACTGACATCTTGGGAGTACTATTTCTAGTCATTTTCCAAGTCTATATTAAATATAGACTTCTATCCACTAGTTTGAATGGCTTGAAATGATCCAAACACTATTTTGAAAAGGTGGGTAAATTATTTTAAATCCTGAGAAGGGGCTTTGAAAGGTCCTATGACAAGTTCTCTAGCCTGATCTGTCACTAGTGAATTAAAATCTCAGCCTGCCTTTTTTAAAGACCCCTAGTGAGATACCTTATTTTCTCCAATTATATCCCACTGTAAAATTGTTGATTATGGCAGAAAAGTAATCAGTCAGCACAAGTTTTCCTATCTATTTTATGTTTGTCCAACTTTCTAAAGTTAACTACACATTTCTACTGAATGGTTGATACTAATCTAGACTGAAAAGCAGCCGTGGGCAATTATCATTTTAGTTAAGTGGGGAAAAATCAATACTTATTTCTGTTTCTATGTAAGTGGAAATAATGAAGCCATGTTGGCACTGGTTATCACAAATATGTATATCCTAAGACTATCTAAATCCACAAGATAGAAATGATTTAACCACAAGCACGAGTCAACAGAAACACAGTCAAATTTCCAGAATAAATGCTTTTATGCCCATGATAGTTGGAAGTATGCATGATGGTCTCTGCCTGTACACATTTCTATTTATTTATCCTCCCCGAGTTTAGGTGTTACTGTTTTATTATGTGTCCTTTCTATATAGCTTGTAGTCTCTAAACATGTCTATTACATTTTTACAACAGGCTAGAAATGAGAGTTAAAAATAAGGCCAGAAAATCAAATATTGATGTTTATAATAATTTATTGACCACCTACCTACATGGGCCAGGCACTGTGCTAGCTTTGCATGATGACAAAGGTGAGGATGACTCAGGCTCTGCTCACAGGGAGCTCACAATCTACAGGTGATGGGGAAGTGGTACACACAGACAGACAACCACTCTATCAAAGAGGCTGTGCTACAACACAGGGTTTATGGAGTGCTGTGGGAACGTGGGTTATGTGGTAAACAGCTGAGTCTAAGACAATCACTTGTGTGTGTGTGTGTGTGTCTCGGGTTTGGGGGGTTCTGATAGGATTTCAGAGAAAAGAAGATTTTCAAGCTGAGATTTAAGAGTGTAGAATTTTGCCAGTAAGTAGAGTTGGGAAAGGCTGGAATTTCCACAAATGTCAAAATGGGACAAAAACACATCCAACAGGGTATGCCACTTACGAGAAACTGCAAGTAGCTTGGAATGGGTGGGACATAAGGTCCACAGGCATTAGGAAGGAGAAGAAAGCTAGAAAAACAGATGAAAAGATATGCAATGTCTTCCAATCAGCCGTGAAAGGAGGAAAAGACTGAGTTCCATCAAGGAGGTTTATGTTATCATCAGAAGAAGCTGTTAGTTTTGCCAGTAAAAGGAAATGTTGCTGACTCAGACCAAAATGTCAGTCAAATATTTGCAACCCAAATCTTTCTAATCTGAAAGGCGATCTCAGCATCCTTTCGTACATGTAAGAGAACCTAGTAGATCTTACTAGAATGGTGGTCAGTTCCCCAGTTCAGACTCATTTGTTGACAGGAACTGTCCCAGTCCCAGAATAGAGAGTTCCAATGTGGAATGAGGTCTTTCCCAAAAAAAGACAGTGCTCCTAGCTCAAATTGGAAAATAAGTCAGATAAATGAGACAGGCAAGTACCAAGAAACAGGTTTCACTAAAATGTGTTCTATTCCTTCACTATTACTCTTTTAACTCCGTGATTATCTTGATTGACAAGATGACTTCTCATTAAGAAGCATGGCAAAGAGTTCAGTGTCACGGCCAACTTCTGTCAAGTCATTTTATAAGATGAAGAGAGGGCAGATGTTTAAACTGTAACTGTCTTCTTCATACAACCTATTCTCTGAAGGGAAAATTCTTTAAAAGTCAAAGAAAACTTCAAACAACATTCAGTTGACAGCATCAAGAAAATGGCAAGTTATTACAGTCCACAGTTAGCTGATCATGTATTTTGGATGGTCTTCTCCTTGAATGGTCGAGTCTACCAGTAGTAATAATTTTCAATGATGAGGCTGAACATGTTAGAGCATCCAAGGAAGACAATGAGATGTTCCTGATGTATATGTAAGCTGCTCAGAGGAAGTTTAACATCCTTTTCAGGTCACTTGATTTGAATCCAGGGGTATCAGTCTATGAGAATCTAAATTCACTGCTTCCTACTTTCAGGGCTCCCCGGATAAGGTTCTGCTATAACCTTTTACTTGTTATTTATCTCATGGAATAGTTATGAGCTCAGTGATGGAAAATTCATGTCATGGTTACCCGCAATGCATTGGATGATGGTGCAATGATCAAAAAAGATGCCGGTGATGACAATTGAACGTCCCTTTGCCTTCCCAGCCTCCTTCATATATTCTCAGGCATAGGATGACAAAGGGAAGTCCACGAGTCACATGAAGAAAGACTGTAGCCATGGGCACACGACCAGGAACTCCTCAATTTGTCTTCACCCCTGCCGCCCATGCTACCACCCCATCCTACTTCTTCCTGATCTTGTTCCTGTGAATTCCCCTACCATCTTGCCACTAACCACAATCCCTCCACCCAAAAGTTCTGCCAATGCTTAAGCCCAACTGAATCAATGTTCAACCCACGCCTGACAGAGATTTCACGTTCAAACAGTTGTTGAGTGAAATCATGACCCCTAAACCCTCCAAGGTAACAACATTTTAGAGAAAGGTCCTTTTAGATGAAATAATGCTTCCTTATATGGGGCAAAAAGAGCAACAATTTTGGAATCCCATCAGCCTAGGTTTGCACCTGGCTGTGCCACTAAGTGGATAATAAAACAAGGGCTTAACTACCCTGAGATGCCATTTCATCAACTATAAAGAAGGTAGATAATAATTCCTACTTTGAAGGGGTTTTGTGACTGTTAAAAGAGATAGAATACATGAAAATGCTAGCACAGTGCCTGGAATATACTAGGACTTCAATAAATGCTCACTTCTCTCTTCTCCATCGTATGTGGTATTATTAGGATGATAAGTAATAGACAGTAGTTAACCTCTGATGTGGTTGGATGTTTTAGAAGAGATAGAGATAAACAGCAGTCACAGGGAGGGATAGTGTTAGGAAAGTGTAAAGGAAATTATTATTTCTATGGTTAATTTTCTTGGTTGGGGTTTAAGAGGAGATTCATGTTGTCCATTAATTATACTTACCAATTGGGTCTAATTGGCAACTACCCCAAAATGAATAAAACAAGCGGGAGTCAAGAGAGAAAAACGGCAGGCATCCTGTCAAAAAATAAAATCTTTGAAATTTCTACAAGCCAACCGTCACATACACATTTTATTAAAGCAGACTGATCGCCCAATTTGTAAATGTACACGTGTGATGGCAACTGAGGTTGCATATTCAGGTCTATGCACAGCAACAGACAGCACTCTGCACCAGCTATTCCACGCCTCATTGCTCCTTCAGTCGAACAGGCCCTTAAAATAAACATCCCCTTTACTGGACATATCCTTCATCATTCTGTTTCAGCCTAGGTAACTGCTATAGGAGTTAAAGGGTTAAATGAGTCAAACCATGTTAAGTGCCTATAACAATACTTAGCACTCAGTAAATCCTCAAGAAATGTTTGTTGTTGTTATACTAATTATACTAATAATATGTCTTCTGAGACCAAACAAGAAATGGATTCCTCCCACCCTCCTTTAAAAAGTCTTCTTATTAATTTCTAGAAATATGTGTCTTATTCTCACAAAATTAGCTACTTTTGACCTAAAAGAAGTACTTCTTTTAGAGGCCAATGTACTTATTTTCTTTTAAAGGGGAACTGAAACCAATGCCAATGTGTCACTCAACATACCTAATGTTATTTACTGAAGAGATCCCCACATTTCCCTCTTTTTTTTTATCAGCCAAGAAAATGATCAATTAGAGTCATCTATTTCTATGTCTATCTGTCATATAGATTATATATCTTCATCATCTATCTTCAAAAGAAGTTGAAGACATTTCATTATAATAGGTTTCCTACCAATTTGGCTATTCTACCCATTCTAGATAAACTTAGTGGTGAGTCATGTCTCTGGAATGGTAACTTATTAACAAGCTAGTTAAAGGCTAGATGCCTCAGGCAGGATCTCATTTCAAATCCAGGCCTCAGGAGAATCTGCCTCTGCCCCCTTTTGCTCCTTCCCTAAAACAGCATTTACAGAGGGGCCCAGATCCTCAAGTGAGATCTTCCAGACTTAGTTTCCTTGGATCAAGTTAGGTTTCTAGAGAGCGCGCAGTTGTTGGTTGGGCAGAGAGTATCTAGTTGGTGAGAGGCATAGATGGGTCCCACCCCACTTTTCAGGGAACATTACTTGGTAATTCCTCAGTGCCTGTAACTTGGCAGAGCAGCTATTTCATAGCAATATTCCTTGAAGCACAAAATATAAGGGTTGGCTGTTCTGGATTCTCAATAGGTTTCAAAATAATAAACTAAGAGTAACTAATGTATGTTTTCCAAAGACAGTGCTAAGTCATGTCCGACTGTTGTGATTCTATGAACTGTAGCCTGCCAGGCTCCTCTGTTAATGGGATTCTCCAAGCAAGAATGAATACTGGAGTGGGTTGCCACTTCCTTCTCCAGGGGAACTTACCAACCCAGGAATCGAACCCCTAAATTTACTAATTAGCACATTCCTGAGAACAGAAATTCAGCTTGGGAGCACATACCTCCCAAGGCCGCTCTACTACTTACTGTATGCAACAATTATACCACTTGCTAAATACTATGAGCAAAACCTCAAAGAGTTCATGACACAAATCCTCCTGGAAATTTAACACAAAAGCACTTGTTTAAGGAACCCAGCACAAAATTGGCTTGGCTGCATCTTCCTGCAGACTGAACAGCACACTGGTATTTTTAATTTCTTTCTTTTTTTTCCCTCCACAGTTACCAAGCCCTAATGAACAAAAGTTAAATGACATTTTAGTGCAGACCAACCAGATTTGTTGCATGGCTGAAAATGGAAATGTCTGAACATCTGCCGTCCGTTGACTGTGATTCCAGTTCTCCTGATACTTCCTTGTTTACCCTTCAGGATGCAGTGGAGAAAATGGTCTCAAGGGGAAAAATGGGAGAATAAAGGACTAAGGATTTTGCATCAAATAAGGTTGATATCCCAAGTGCCCTGCTTTATTCCTTCCTCTGGTGGCTGGAGAACGTTTTCTTATTTGAGGTCTCCTGGTGCTTTGTTAAAAAGAATAAGAGAAGTATCTCCCAAACTAAGAGGGTTAACAATGCTGAGCAGAGAGCAGCAGATTTGGAGTTTGGAGTCCTGAGTTCAGGTAAAAGTTGTGTCAGTTAATTCACTGTATAAATTTAGGTAGGACACATGATTGATCTTTTCCAAGTGGGCCTTCCTATCTGGGAAATGAAGGCAATGAACTAGATGAAATATATATGTATATATAATGTCTGTGATAATTTACAGTTATGAAATATAGAATATGAACATATGAATAGTTCTGCTTCTGCCCCATCTAATCTATGCATACATAATAAGACCTGTTTATCACATTATATGATATTCTATCTTGACAACATTCTATTAAGAAGCTTCAATAAAAGGGAAACAATGAAACATCCATATCTTATCCTTATGATTTTGATGATCCTGTTTCCTAAAAAACAAACTAAGCCTAGTTCACATATAGACCTTATATTTGCAGCTGAAATTTTGCTTATGAAGATAGGGAAAACAATTTAATGAAAGTAAAATAAATGTAAGTAGACACATGCTATGCACTACCTTTCTAAATACTGAAAGCTTTCACCTGCATGGTGCTTGCAATCTATTACCCTGATTCCATCTATCAAAATCTTCCTTGACCACTCCCCCTCCATAAACATTCCATCCAGAAGCTTTTGGTCTGATTTCCTGTTGTACTTCATATCATTCAAGGGCATTTAACACCTGCTGCTGTTCAATGCAGCCCTTTCATACTGAGAAGACATGGAGCACAACAGTTGAGGCGTGGATGCAGGCAGACTTCTTGGATCTGCCACTTACTAACAGTCCGACTTTGGGGGCTGTTACTTGTCCTCTCTTTGCCTCAGTTTTTCTTTTGGCCAATGGGAATAATAATAGTACTTATTTCATAGGGTTGTTGTAAGGATTAAATCAGTTATTTCTGGTAAAATTTTTAGAATAGCACTTGATAGCTAGTTATTGTTAACTTAATTGCAAAACTCTAAGTTCTTCAAGTGCGCTGCTGCTGCTGCTAAGTCGCTTCAGTCGTGTCTGACTCTGTGAGACTCCAGAGACGGCAGCCCACCAGGCTCCCCTGTCCCTGGGATTCTCCAGGCAAGAACACTGGAGTGGGTTGCCATTTCCTTTTCCAATGCATGAAAGTGAAAAGTGAAAGTAAAGTCGCTCAGTCGTGTCTGTTAGTGACCCCATGGACTGCAGCCCACCAGGCTCCTCCATCCATGGGACTGTCCAAGCAAGAGTACTGGAGTGGGTTGTCATTGCCTTCTCCGTTCAAGTGCACAGTTATGTCTGATTTATCTAGCCACCTCTCCAGTGTGTTGTATATTGAAGATACACAAGTAAATACTGGTAGAGTGACAGAAGAACTATCAAGGGGAAATTAACAGAGAGTGATCACTATTTATTTTAGGTGACAGATTTTTTGAGTTCTCCTTCTTGCCACATTTTGAAAAGATGAAGAACTTCTGACATGTATTTTGTCTCCATACAAAACATCTTAAGAGCATAGTGGAGTTAGGAATATAGTGGGAGCCTTTTTTTCCAGTGTGAGCATTACAGACAATATTCAGAGTGAAACGGCTTTTGACTGAGTGGAGTGTGAGCCAGCTCCACCATAGGGAGTAAGACCCAGGAAGAGGGGAGCTGGACTATAGGGTGCCCGAGAGCCTAGTAAAAGGAAAATGAACAATTTAGCTCTATAGAATTGTGCTCACAGTACAGATATCAAAGTAGGGTATTTCCAGTAGTCCCATCACACTAGGCTATCTGGTTATGGCTAAGGACTGGAAATAAATTTAGGCCATTTTGTCATTTACCAAATCTAAACAAGGAAGATAATTTTGGTTCTGATTTCAACTACTCTCAAATATAAGCATCAAACCTGTTATATATAATTAAGAAAACGTAAATGTGGTTATAAACACAATTATACTGTTGTTCAGTAGGCTTTCACTTAAGAATAAGAACATAAAACTACCATTGGATATATTTCCATATGAGCCCAAACAGAACTATTACATTATTCATAATAACTTCAAAGCATTTCACTGTATGTCTACATGTAATTTGCATGTGTGCTCAGTCACTCAACTCAGTTGTGTCCAACTCTTTGCAACTCCACGGGCTCTGTCCATGGGATTTTCCCAGCAAGATTAGTGGTGTGTGTTGAATTTAATTGGTCATTTATTGGTGAACCTTTGAATTATTTCCATTTTTATTACTGTAAACAATATGGCAATAAATACGCATAAAATAAATTCCTAGAAGTAAAAAAGTGTATGTACATTAAAATTTAACAGGGTAGCCAAATTATCTTCCAAATAAGGTGGCCCATATTTGCCCACCCTCCCATACAGATTTCCACACATACTTATTGACACTAGATAATTTTAACTTTGGTTTTTGTCCATGTTGATAGGTTAGAAAACATTTCATTGTTGGCTTGGCTTTCATTTCTTTAATTTTAAGTGAAGCACTCCACCCCCCCACCCCCCAATTATCCTGTTAATATATTTTGCCCTTTTTCTTACAGGATTTTCCTTTTGGATTTGTAGATGCTCTTTGCTTATTATGTAAATGAGCTCTTTGTCATGGATGCAAATATTTTCTTTGCTTTTCCATTTATTTTTTGAATTTATTTATACTATTTTCTTGATAAAGGTGAAAGAGGAGAGTGAAAAAGCTGGTTTAAAACTCAACAATCAAAAAGTGAAGATCATGGCATCCTGTCCAATCGCTTCATGGCAAATAGATGGGGAAACAATGGAAACATATGACTTGATTTTCTTGGGCTCCAAAATCACTGCAGATGGTGACTGCAGCCATGAAATTAAAAGACGCTTGCTCCTTGGGAAAAAAGCTATGACAAACCTAGATAATGTATTAAAAAGCAGAGACATTACTTTGCCAACAATGGTCTGTATAGTCAAAGATATGGTTTTTCCAGTAGTCATGTATAAATGTGAGAATTGGATCATAAAGAAGGCTGAATGCCAAAGAACTGATGCTTTTGAACTGTGGTGTTGGAGAAGACTCTTAAGAGTCCCTTGGACTGCAAGGAGATCAAATCAGTCAATCCTAAAGGAAATCAGTCCTGAATATTTGTTGGAAGGATTGATGCTGAAGCTGAAACTCCAAAACTTTGGCCACCTGATGCAAAGAACTGACTCATTGGAAAAGACCTTGATGCTGGGAAAGATTGAAGACAGGAGGAGAAGGGGACGACAGAGGATGAGATGGTTGGATAGCATCACTGACTCAATGGACATGAGTTTGAGCAAGTTCCAGGAAATGGTGAAGGACAAGGAAGCCTGGTGTGCTGCAGTCCATGGGATTGCAAAGAGTTGGACATGACTGAGCAACTGAACAAGAACAACATACTAATTTCTAATGGAGTTTCTAAACATTGAATCTGTTTTCTACACAAACAGTCTGTCTGAATGAAAAACTCACAATAGCTCTGAATTTGGTATTAGAAACAAATGAGGGAAAAGGATACTAGGCAAAGTACAAAAATAGGCCAAGAAACCATTCAATACAAAGAGTATCTACAGAGGAAAGGTAAGGTCTATTTTCAAAGTGCTGGCCTATGGTTTTATTAAATAGATCCTCCTAGGTTTATTCACTTAACAAGATAGAAAAGAAACCCCAGGTATTTTAGTTCTACCTTTTTAGTTTTACTGAATAAAAACTAAAATCAAAAGAAAAGCTAACTAGGGTTGGATCAGTAATGACACATGTATTTCAGTCTCTAAAACAAAGTGACCATTTACCATTTGTTAAGCAAAGTGCTACTAATTAATTTTTTATAACTGTCAGGGTCAGCAAATATCTTAATTATATATTTTCAGGCATTCAGAAGGTTTCAAGAGCCTTTCAGTTATATTTTGCCAAACTGCTAGTTATCACTTAGGGGTTATAAAATGTAGGAATGTCAAGTTGGATAACTGGAACAAGAAAGCTTTAAATCCCATGCAAGTGCATCTGCTTTTCAGGTCTTCTCAAACATTTTCTCAACGAGTAAGAAGATAAGTTGCTCTTATTCCTTAAGAAGGACTTTTCATCCTTTTTTCCCCAACTCGGCCAAGACTCAGTTACAACCTTTTCCTCCTCAGGAATGACCTGAGGGGTGACCAATCTCCATTCTACTGCCTGTTACCAAGAGTATAACCCTGTGTAGGTCACATAAAAATTATTTCCCAGGCTTTATCTTTGAAATATTAAACACAACATCATAGAAACACAGAACAGAATCTGTTCTATTTGTTTTTAATATTTTGGCATTTAAAGGTTAGAAATGATGTGCAAAATCTATACGGCTACAGATCTGTTACGGAAGGTATATAAATTACAGCAGCACAACCTGTGCAATCAGTTTGAGGCTAAGAGGATTTGTTTGGGTTAACCCAAAAAGTTAATTAAATCAATAGAGTTTAAAATAATGTATATCATTTTAGATGGCATATCTCAATCCAATTTCAAGGGGAAATTACAATCTCCAGAGCCAGTGCAAAACTTTTCAACTATATATCAGTATCAACTAGTATCAACTAAGAAACACGCAGGTGAAGAGTGAAAGGGCACAGGATGAAGCATATGATACAGATGTTATTTATAGACAAAGCTCCTCAGTGAACACTCTGAAACGTATAGGTGTATCTTACTTATGAATGGCAGGTAAGCTTTAGCTCACGTGCCAACTCCAGCCCATTCTTCACAACCATATGAAATGCTATGCTGGAAAGGTGTGGCAAAAACTACTGGCTGTACTCTGATATCTATTCTCTTCCTTCATAGTGGTAGAATTTTAGCTGTTTGCCTAGGATAGTTTTGAATCCACTTTTTCCCAGATGTGAACATAGCATGTAAGCCAAAATCCTGTATATGACCTCCTCATTGTGCCTTTCAGGGGAATGGTTACGACTTTTTCCTGATTCCTTCTGACCAGAATCTAGATGTGATGGTGTGTTCCCACAGACCATGAAAATAGGGATGTACAGAGCAAAAAAAAGAGAAGATATCTGAGTCCTCAACACTGTGAGGGTACTACATCAGGTCTGGACTCACGTTCAGAATAACACATGTATAAGGAACAAACTTCTGTCTTATTGAGGCATCCATTGTTCTGAGTCATTTTTACAGCAGCAGAACCTGTGTCTTCATGAATGTAAAATGGTCCTAGCTGTATCAAGGCTCAGTGGGAAAATGTCTCGCTAGGTTTGCAGTGTCAATCATGGGTGAGGGACATGATGGTTCCATGCTAATTCCAACTTATTACTGTATTTCTATCCAACCTACTACAAAATGGAAAACCTTCCAAGGAAACTCTGATGTAATTCACACCTTTGCCTTCTACCTCTGTCTCTGTTATTGTTGACACTTAGGCCTGGTCTTTTGTATTTTGCATCAATACAATGAGACTCACTTAACAGTCATAAAAAGAATAAATAATATATGTAGTATTTATGATATAAATTATTTATTTATATATAAATGACTAAAATCTTTTAAAATAGCTACCCAGGAAACTATCTGCTTATTTCGATAATGCTGCTTTTGCTAAAATATTTCTAGAATTTTTTTGGAAACAGTAAGTTTGCACATTTCTTATAAAATATTGAATGAGTCAAAATCACTTAAATGTATTTAATGCCAAATCAACAACTCTTTACTGAGCACTTACTATGCATAATATTATGCCAGTTCTGGTGTCAGAGAGGTTGGTAAATAGTAAGGATGTCAATAATATTCTTTAGATGATCTATGTCAAATTTCCAGGGTAAGTCATCCTCATAATTTAACAAGATGAAAATACTAATACATATAAGAGATCTATAGCCAACTCATTGGAAAAGACCCTGATGCTGGGAAATATTGAGGGCAAGAGGAGAAGCGGGTGACAGAGGATGAGATGGTTGGATGGCATCACTGACTCAAAGGACATAAGTTTGAGCAAACTCAGGGAGATAGTGAAGGACAGGGAAGCCTGGTGTGTTGCAATTCATGAGGTCGCAAGAGTCAGAAATGACTTAATGGCTTAAAAGTATAGTCCAGGGAAATCAGAGACATAAAAAGCACTACTTTATAGCATTTTATGTCATGATTTTATTCATTCACTCAAGGCTTATATTACTGCCCTGCTCCTTTATTTCCAAAATAATTCCCAGTAATTTATAGATTAAATTTAGAGGTCTCTTTGTATTCAGTTTTAAAGTCTTTTTTCTCTTAGGACCTTGGTGCATCAAAATATTCCCTTGGCAATGAATTCTAGTGAGTAGGCTCTTCAAGGGCCTGCAGGTAAAGCAACCACATTTCTGGGCCTCCGTCTCAAGTCAGCTAGTAACTGTGGATTCTAGGATTTCTCTGAACACCAAGGACTCTGACAGGACAGCCCCTAGCATTGAGCACATTTCTGGAGTCACTGAGCCTGAAACATATAAAGCAGTGGTGCTAAGAGAGGGTGTTGCTGAACTAGAAATTCTGATTTATTTGTGAGTCAGTTCTGCTGGTAAGCAGGTTGGTATGTCTGTTCTAATGAAAAACAGCTTCCTTAGAGCCATTATGGCAAAGAGGTCAATTCAAGTCCATTTACAGATTTCAAATACACTGAGAGCTCTAACATAGATGATGACTTTGGTCTTCATTCAGAAGAGAATAGATTCAGAGCAAGTGAAGTTGGATAAAAGCGAGAACTTCCCAACAGCAAGGGATGTTAGGATCTGGACAGGCCAGGGCTGGCACCCAGCCTCTGCTGTGGATAGAGGATACTAAAGTCTTCACAATGTTAAATATTTTAAATCTCACCACTGGCTCCCTATTGCTGCTGCTTCTACATGTCTTTAGAATAGGACAGAGCATTTTGGATGTGTATGACCCTGCTGAATTAGGTGCTGGGTACTAGAAAGATTTTGAAAAAGAAAAAGAAACTCAAGGAAATATACTCAGAGCAGTATTTTCTAAGAGATGTGATTGGCATTTGGTCCAGGTAATTTCTTCATGTGAAATTGTCCTGTATGAGAATATTAACATTTCTGCCTCCTCCCTTGTGTATTTTGGGAGTGCCAGAAATTGTCAACCACATCCATCCAATATTTTAAAATACCTCCTCTGGGAGGCAGTGCCACCTTAGTTGAAAACTACTATGGCCATGTTTAAGAATTATCACCATGAAATGGTGGTAAAGGAACAAGAATATAGCTATGAGTACTTTTTCTGATTAAGGAAATTTCACAGAAACAAAATGCTTTAAATTGATAAGTGTCACATCATGGAGGTGAGCTTTTTAAAATAAAATCTCCTGGAACCTGTAGGACTTTACCAGCTTGGTTGAATCACTCTGTGGATTAGTCTGTTCATGGGTCTCCTGTACCAAACAACTCAGTGGAAAGCGAGACATCTGTTCCCATTATAAAGCAGAGCTATGACATTCTGTGCTACTGGGTGACATTATTATTGTCATTATTTTTGTTAGTTTGTGTAAGCACAGAATCACACATAAATAGGTATATTGGCCAAGGGACTGCATAACAAAACATCTGTTTTTTTTTTTCCCCAGAGAATTCTAAATAGTAAAATCCTCAAATACCAAATTTGATTGCGCTTTATGAATTCTGTGATCATTTCTGCTACTTGTTTACTTAGAACTGCCAAGCCAATTTTAATCTGCTGCTTTAGACAAAAGTATTCTTGGTGGCTTCATTAGATGAGGCTATGCTCAAATGTCAGTTGTTACTCTGGGGCAAAGAAAATGCAGAGCACCAAATTCTCTTTCAAGCAAACCCTGACGGTAGCAAAAGCGCCAGTTACAAAAATCTGAACCTACCAGATTCTGAACCTACCAGACAACCCCATTCATTAATAGTGCAGAGTAGGTATATCTACAACAACTGCCATGGGAACAGCATCCCCTTAGACGGGATGTAGTCTGATGTAGATTCATTTTATAATATGAAGAGGACAAAGTTGGAAATTCTAGCCTCATAATGAAATTTCCTACAAATTTATTGTTCATGGTCCAATTAGATATGTAATCTGATAAAACTTTGCATTCAGCCAAACCTAAAATAAAATTCAAACACAAAGTAGTAACACTTTAATCAATCAGAGAACAAAGAGAACTAGATTTCTGTCCTCTTCCTCCAATCTTTTAAAATCAAATGGTAAATTATAAGCAGGAAATCTGGCCCAATCCAAACTTTATATACAAATCCAATCTCATATATTCTGAATCAATTCACATTTAGCCCAAATTCTAACACTTCAGTTCTCAGCAAACCTAACTGACATTCATAATGATTGCTCCAGGACACTAGAATAGCTTTACTCTCTAAAGAAATATTAAATTTTCTCCATCATATTCTTTATTCAGGAAAGAGGAACAACTACAGTTTAGAATATATTTTCAACAATACTGAAAAAAAAAGTTTTCTATTTATTGCTGCAACAATCAAGACTTTAAATGTATTCTTTAAGAAGTTAAAAGAGTCTTGCTAATATGTTTCAGAAAATAATTTTGAGCCTCATTTTTTTCTTTGGGCCCTTTATATAATTCCAGGGATACATGGCTTCTCCCTAATGAGCAGAGCCAGGTTTGATTTGTGGTAAAGATGTTCTGACAGACATTCTAGACTCTGGTGGGATTTGTATGAAGGTCTGGGCCTCAGGTTGGACCCTATGGCAGCCCATCAGGATATACCAATACAGAATATGGTTTCCCATGGGGAACTGCTGTGCATGTCACCAAGATGGCAGGAAGGTAATCAGTGTTTCTGAATTGCCACATGCCAGACTCCTTTCCTGTGTTGACTCGTTTAATCACCACACTGTGGAAAAGTATTATCCCTGATTCACAGACATAGAAACAAAGTCTGAGAGAAATACAGTAATTTGCCTAAGGTCACAGAGCCATGAAGATCTGAACCCCCTGTCTCCCCGCTACTCTCAGCTTATACTACTGGCAATATAAAGACTTCCTTTATTTCCAAAAGTTATATTCTTCCCTTCAAACACTTCAAAGAAAACCACAGCTGCTGGGGATTTTTCTAATCTTTCTTTTTAAGAATTGCAAGGTAATACTTGTTTATTTTATTTATTTTTTTTTTTGGTGAGCTCAGTGTAGAATTGGGGACTAAGAAATGATTTTCAAAATTAGATTAATTTTAGCATGTGATAATGTATTGATAGTTCTTAATTTTTATTTTTTGAAAGAATTGTTAAAGGACTCTTGGATCAATATTTTCCATTATATTGCTACTGAATTAAGGAAATACTTAAAAAAAATCTACCTTATATATGGCCTACACAAGTTAAAGAAATGCTTTGGTACTGAAATATTTATGGATGAAATGATATACTGTTTGGATTTCTTTCAAACTTATCCAGAGAAAGAGGTAGGTGGTTATATACATAAAGAAAACAAGATAGGCTATGGGCTGATAAATGTGGAATATGGATGACAGTTTATGAGGGGTTATTATAATATTCTCTCTTTTTTTTTTTTTGTAAATTTTTAACAGTAAAAATGTATGTAGAAAATATGCTTGGGGTTTTAAAGTCTCATCAGGTTACTTATATGCTACTTTCTGGAGCCGTCCCTTGGTATTCAGTCTTTCAGTTAACATGTGTTTATTGAATAGCTACTATATTCCCAGCATTGTGCTAACTTGATTCAACTTAAATGAATATGTGAACAATAAAAAAATAAATATGAGGGATTGTTTATGATGAATGTTTTTTATTCAAAAGTCTGAAATTAATATAATGCTTGGGAATACTAACTAAAGATGTGGGTCATCTTTGAGAATTCTCTTAATCACTTCTCTGCACTGTATTCTGATCTTTTAGATGAATGATTTTATGCTGTCATGAATGGGCACAGAAATGGGTGGGGAAGCACGGCTTTCATTCAGATACTGAAATAATCCTGGGCTATAGGTATATAGAGTGCATACAGCCTCACTCCCTTGATTCTCTTTTCCTCTTTTCTACTTGCTTAGCAAAATCCCAACAGGCTCTCAGTCTAACTCTATGCTTATTTTCCTACTCAAGCTGAACATCCCTGGAAAAAAAAAAACACACAACAATAATGATCCATGCCTCTGTAAAACTATGACCACAAATACCAAGTGGGCAATCCTACATTTCCCTAGGCAGCTCACTCTCTGTGCCTCTACAATTGTTTTCTCTTTTTTTCTCCCTAATCTTCTATACCCCTTGCCCTTTCACACTCTTAGCCAATGATCTCCTGTATTATTTTCTTTAGCTACAAAAGGCATCTATAGAGAACTACCCAATCTTCCCAGCAGAAAATGTTCCATCCCATCCACATCTGTGCCCATTAACTCTACCTTCACTCTGGCCACCCAGGATGCAACTCCCCTGGCCTACCTAGGGCCACATTCTTCATTTGTGCACTGAATCTCATCATCTCCCTCCTTCTCAAGGACTTTGTCTCAGCTCCCTTGAGACTGGTTTTCAACTCCCTTTTCTTTCTGTAAAAACTTACTCATGAGGGGCTCCCACTAGCCCTGTTCTTTAAGAATACACTGGTGTCTGTAAGGATGACTGTGCAGTAACCTTGATGTGTCTATTCTTTCTCCTGAATACTCAATTTATAGCACTCTTCTTAAGCTCTACCTTCAAAATATATCTTAGTACCAATATTGTATGATTCTATATATATGAGGTATCTAGAACAGGCAAATTCATAAAGATATAAAGTTGAATAATGGTTAGCAGGGATTGAAGAGAGAGAATAAAGATGAGTCAGTGTTTAATGCATATAGAGTTTCAGTTTGGAATGATGAAGGGTTCTGAGGATAGATAGTGGTGATGATTATACAACAATGTAAATGTATTTCACACACTGAACTGTATACTTAAAAATATTAAAATAGTAAATTTTATGTTATGTATATTTTACCACAAAAGTATATATTTGAATCTACTGCTTTTTACTACTTTTATTACTATCATCCTAATTTGAAATACTGTCATCTCTCACCTGCATTATGATAATAGCCTACTGAAACATCTACCTGCTTTTAATCTTGCCCCCATGTCAGTCAGATCTCTACATACAACAGCAGAGTGATGTTTTAAACCATTAGGGAGATGCTGTAACTTGCCAGATCAAAACTCTGTTAGAATGAACTCCAACTCTAAGATCGAGCTTGTCATCAAAGACCTGGGTCTTTGTTCTTGCTTTCACTCTTCCCAGAATGCTCTTTTCAGAGCTGGTTCCTTCACTTCATTCAGTTTTTTGCTTACACATTACACCGTCATAGAGGCCATTCCTGATCACCTAATCTAAACTTTCCTCCTGACACACATATGTGCATGCATGTAGGCACATGTACTCATGAGAAACACATATATACCTTCCTCTGTTTTATTTTTCTTAATGGCTTTCTTACTACATGTATTTACCTATTTATTTATTAATTTGTTTGCTCCTCTTGACTTGGCTCAATGAATTATCTACTGCTGCTTTTCTGGACCTTAATCATGACTGGTACATAATAAGAGTTCAAGAAATATTTGTTTTCTAAAGGCATGATGGGGAAAGCTCTGCACGTTAAATCTGAAGTTTAGAAAACTGCAAATGGAAGTGTGCTCTTCAGCCACTCACATCCAAAAAGATTCTCCTTTCAAAACAAAGAAGTCCTTCAGTAACCAATGACAACAGTCCTTGGGGAAGGACTGCAGACAGCAGGAATGAGTGGGGGAGGGGAGAGATGAGATAATGAATGCCGGAGCACTGAGAAAAGCCTTAGATGCTGGTGCTTGTAGTATGTTATTATTCATAATTGTCATGTTGATGAGAAAGGGCTTAAAAGTCTCTTGAGAAAGATTTACTTAATGTTTAAGGAAAATACTCTTCAGAAGACTGTCATTTATTTGAGAAAATAGACTCATGGAAAGATTCCTATGGTATGCAGGTCACCCCTAAGTGATGAGGAGGAATGGCACCTTAATAGGAAAATGCTGAGTGTGTTCAGACATCCCTGGAGTCATCCTAGGCATAAAAGGTGGTGATAGTATTACTCTGGTATCTTGGTGGAGGGTCTAATCTTCTGGAGGCTAAATTAGGGCTTCCTAAACTTGAGTTCTCCTGTTGTATTATAGATTTCTTAAACTTTTGAAGAAGGAAATTAAGATGTAATTTTTCAAATAGTTATATAATAGAAATTTATTTTTAATAAGAAGCAAACTATTGTTAATTATAAAGAAAAAAAGAGTGTTCAGATTAGAGAGCAGAATTGCATTAACAGTTTATATTCTTACTTCTGCCGTTTCCTATTTTAAACAGGCTAACTTTCCCCCCTTATTTCTCAGTCAGTCCTATTCTGGAGACTTCCGGGTTCTTAGTGGGCACTTTGTGTTGCTGCTAACTGAGTGGACATCTCAAGGTCTTTCTTTACTTCCAGAAGTCTGGGTCACTCCTTAAGTTCTGAGGTCCTCATTGTTTCTTCCCTGCTTTGTGGGGTAAATGCAGTAAAAAGAGAAGTAGAGCTAATGACTCATGAGTCTGATACGGAGGGTGATGTACAATCTGTGTTTGCTTAAGACAGAGCGGGCCCAGAACATGGAACTTTCAACGGTAAATCTAAGAAAGTCCCTGGAAAACTGAGTAAGTTGGCCACCCTCCCACTACCAAGTTCAGGGATAGAACTGGTAGAAGAGCCAACTCATAGCATCATTCACTACAACTTGTGGCAAATTCTTGGTCCTGAGCCTTTTAACTTCCTGTGACTTCAGGGATCTCCTCTGGGCATCTTTAACCCTCTTTTTCTCATTGAATTATTTGCATTGAATGGAAGCCTATGGATTTCTTAAAGCCTCAAATACAGTCCCTAAAGCAAGGAGGAAAATTATGTTTCTAAATTATGATGAATGAAATGACTATTTGCCTCTTTCTACCCCCATTCTGTTCCAGTGACTATCATTTAGACTAACCAAGGGGCTCGGACCCTACCCCAGATCTGAGGTCTAATCTTATTTGTGGACTTGAAGCATTTCAGGAGTCCCAAGCCAGCTTCTCTGACCCATCTTTCAGCTTGGAACCTGAATCTGTGCTTATTCCCTACTTTGTGGCCTAGACCCCTGACTGGGACTCCACTTGTCAACATGTGTGCATGTTGCTACCTGCCTTGATATGCTTGCAAGGGTCCAGTGTCCCATGAATGGCATGAAGCATGTACGTGGTGTCCTGGCTTTTCCAGAATCCCTGATGCCACAAGCCTTGGCCTGCTCTTCAACTCTATGCTGCTGGGCTCTGCTCCTCATGGAGGCCCAGCCACTGTCCACAAGCCTCCTCTGCAGGGCCATCCCCACAGATAGCACCTCTGGGAGCTTTGGAGAAAGGTGCATCTCCAAATTAAAAAAGGGTGCCTTCTCTGGAATGACCAATTAGAAAAGAGTATCTTTCCTCAGGCAGCCTATAAGGCACAGGGTTTGGCACACACAGCCCTGGCTAGGTTTTAGCTCCTGCTGGCACTTCCATTGCTAAGAATACAATTTATACAACTACACACCTAGCTCTTCACAACACTAATGAATATATCTGGCCCAGCTGCCATCAGGACCTGACACAATGGCATGGTTTGTGTGTCTGGACAAATTTGGTCTCATTACTAAGTGCTGAACTTGACCCTGCATTTGCTCTTTGTCTACCCTGCTTCCATCTCCTTCAGCTTTCAGGTTACTCCTATTTAGGCTCTTTCTTAACCTGCTGGTGTAAAAAAAAGTAATCCTATAGCCTACGAAAACCTAAATAGACAACATTAATTAGATAAGATTTGCTTTTCTATCAAATATTATAATAAAATTCAATTTTAGTATAACAACCACCCATTGGCAATAGTGCTTTTTTACTTTTGATCTCTGCTGGTTTCTGGATGGATTTTCTAGTCTTTTCGACTCTTTTTTTCCCCCCAAAGACCTTTGGGTAATCCTGTGTTTTCTCTTTCCAAAGACTATTGAAGTTTCTTAGATAGAAGAGAGTTTTCTAATATAATTTTGACTTCAGGCCTACATCACAATTTATTATTCCAGACTTCTCTGTGAAAAAGATGAAGGTGTGAAACTCGACTGTTAAAACAGTAGTAGCTCCTAAAAGGTGGAACAGAAAACAGAATATAGGAAAGACAAGTTATGGTCTGACAGCTCTGGCACATCCCAGTTCTGGGAGGAAGGTGGCGACAGCAAGCACAATCCATTCTGGATGATGCAGAGAAAAGACGAGAGATGAGAAAAGCCATTTGGACCCGTTGAATTGTGTTACACTGAGATTCTGAAAGCTTACTGAGCCAAAGAAAATCTTTTATTATTTGGAACTGCAGGCTTTGAAAGTTCAATCAATTAAAGCCAAGTTTCCCTGATGGAACACAGAGTTACCACAAAGTCTGAATCTGCCATGAAGCCATGTGTTACTTTGTGAAAACAAACTGAATTTTATTTTGTGAGGAAGGACAGTAGATTGTTTATATATCTCTTTTATATTTAAATGCAAGCCATTTAGTGATTTCAGGAACATCATTGTTTTTACAATGCTACCTTCTATAGTTAAATGGGTACATAATAAATATTGCATAGAACACATAAATACTTAAGAGATAATTTTAGTGAAACCATAGGCTAAGTATTACATGGTACCCATAAATACACATATCTATCTAAATATGTAGGTATCTAGAGACAGTGAATGAATACATACATAAAATTAAGAGACAGAATTAAAGTTTCATAAAGATGGTTAGACATTATGCTTTAGTTTAGAGAATGTCAGTTCCCTTGAAATGCTTTTGCACAGCCAGATCTATGCTAACATCAAAAACTGTTTTCTTTTCTTTTAGCCACACAAAATAGCTTAATAAGTGGAAAAAATTTCTCCAGGGTGCTTTCCCTCCTTAGAGCATTGTGTAAAGGATGTAGAAAAAAGTTTGGAAAGAAAGGCTTATCTGCATTTATAAACTCCAGATGGGGTTGGATTTTTCACACATAATGAATGAGCTTGAGTCCACTAATTGTATAATCACTTCTTGAGCCTCCAATCATCCCCCTCTAGGTGACTTCCTCTAATTCTAGCTATTAGCCATGTAGAAATAATGGTCTGCATTTGAAATTTCCTCACTTTTATCCTATTTGCTATGAGGCATGAGTAGACAGCAGTAGACTTACTTGTGTTTATCTTCTGAAGTGAAATATGCTTTTCCAGTTGCCTCCTAAGTTTCACCTCTGCTCCATACTTTCCAGTGGTCCCATTGTCGGCCAGAATGAAGTGGGAATGCATACTGTTGAGAACCGTGAGCTTGCTCATGGGATTGGACATGGTCTGATACGGCCGGACCACCTGTAGAATTTCAAAAGGAAGGGGCAGAAGTCAGAGAAAAGAGTACTAAATATGAAAAGGAGAATCAGACAGACAGGAAAGAGAGAGGGAAGTGAAATAAATTCTTTGGGACAGTGAAAGAATAGTCTATATCCTCTTTTTAATACTGTTTCAGGTAGAAGCAAGATTTATAGTAAATGTTCTAGTCAAAGCATGATTACGCTTAAAGGATTATGTATTTATTTAATGTTTGGATTCTTTCTGCATAGAAAGAAGAGTTTGTGATTTTATTGTTCTCAAAAACTGGCATGTGAATGTCTGTTTCATTTTGAAGTTGATTGTTTATACATGCTGATGAACCAAAAATAATTTTTAGGTTTTTTTTTTGCTTCTATGTTTCTTCTCTCTATCATGTCCACACTCTAACAGGCACAGAAGAGCAGTCATGATTTGGGAGTATAGTGGAGGGTTAGGGGTGGAGGGTAGGGAATTGAGTAGGAGTGACTGCTCTCATTCAGCAATCTGAAGGTCTATTATTTAAAAATCTACACTGTTCTTAGACACCTTAAGTGGAAACGCTGAATGTAAAAATAACTGTCCCATGAGATGAATATGAATCAGGCTTAAAATGTTCATCTCTGTTGTGTTTTTTGGTTGTGTTATCTTAATTTCATGGTGAATTATACTACCTAAAAGAGAACAATGCTTAGTATGGTCTTTTAGACTTTTGATCTAAAAAGAAAAACAAAACCTATTGTGAGCTAGTTGCTTTATACATTATCTATCTTCCTTGAAACAATCATGCAAGGTAGATGCTGTTATGTTTATTGTGTATATGAGGAAACAGAGATGGAGATGACATAGGTTTTATAAGAGTTTACTACACACAGAACCAGAATTCACATCCAGGTCTGCCTGATTCCAAAATCCATGGTTATTCATTCCCCTTTCCCAAACTGTTTAGACACAATGGAAACAAAATGATGTATCAGAATATTTAGGTAAAAACTTCACTCAAGACTATGAAAAGGAACATTCAACGAACTCATTGTTATACAAACTCCATACAGTTATCTCTGTACTGAATCACTGAAATTGACAAGACAGAAATAAATGTGAAAGGGCTTTTATTTCTGTGCCTTTATGCAGTTTATACATTAATTATAGAGTTGAGATGCTCTTGTTCATTTTTGGTATGAAATAACTCATCAGGAAAAGCTGTAGTAAGATTGAGTAGTTTGATAAAGGAATTACAAAGTGATTTAATAAAGACAGTGTTAGTAGAAAAGATCTCATAAAAGTCATATTTTACACCTTGATGCTGATTCAAAACCCCACATTTCTATGTGCCTGGCACACAGAATCTACTCGATGAATAGTGAATGAATTAATTTAAATAAAACTTGAGACAGTTGAAAATTAAAAACTCTCTCTTATATGAATTTTTTGGGAATTGATCTAATCTAAATTTAAAATGGGTAATTCTGAGCTTTTGAAATATCCTTCAGTCCTTTTAAATATGTCTTTATTTGTTAATATAGCATAATATAACATTAATTCACGGCTTCATTCTTGTTGGCTCTCATTGATAAAGGAAGCCCATAAATTCGTGATTATTGCTTCCAGTAATCACATGGAGCAGTATTCAATGACTGTTTTGTCTAGATGAGTGAATGAGAGTCCCCTCACCCCTGAACTACAGAGAGTGTGGTTGGCTAACCCCATCCTGAGTTCTTTATCACTGAAAGAGTAGGTCGCTTGTGGTTAAAATTTCCATTTTGTTGTTACTTGTTTTTGATCATAAAACATTCATTCTACTGCAGAGTGCAAGTTAATAAATATTAATGCTTTGTTGAAAAAGACTTAGCAGAAGACTTTCTCCTATTCTTAAAGTGCCTATGCATTGTACTTTTGGACAAAAGAAAACACTTTAGGTTACTGTTGTCTCTTTCCTAACAGCAGTTCCCCAAGGCTCCATGCCAAGAAAGAAGGAACCCCAAAGCAGTTCTGTGAGGGGCATGTAGATTTTCTAGAGGTTAATGATGGTGAACCCTAGACACGTTCTAGCTGAGATACGGGGCATGTTTTCTAATTCTTGGGAACCTAATTAAAGACCATAAGTGAAACTGACATTTTCAAATGAATAAAGGAGTGAAAATGCTTCTGGGCCAACCTGATGTAATTACCATGATCTCAGATTAAAAGAACATAATTAAGTCATCTGACTATATTCTATATATCGATTTCCCCTACCACAATATTCCAAGGACATTGGTACTTCAGTCTTCAGAGTTTTTACTTTCTTTTCTTGTGAAACATGGTGCATCAGCTGTTTGGAAATACTAAACATTTCAATTAGTTATGATAGGAGGGTCAAGTTTACACTCATGAATTTTAATTTCTTCATTTTATTGCTCCCATTTCTTTGAATCTTATGTTAAGATAACTTAAAGGTGGTTATATTTTGGCAAACATTTTTTTCTGCTGAATAATAGAGGACATAAATCAAAAAAATAAGTTAAATGTCCTAAATTATTTTCTAGTCATCACTGGAAGAAGGTATGTTGACTCCTAGAACAATCATGAACATTTGGGGCATGGAAATCTCTTTGAATCCCAGTTCTGTCAACAGTGTGTGAATATGAATCTCACATTTTTAATCTGTAAAAGGGAAATGATAAAACTGCTTACTTCATGGGGATTAGATGAGATTATAGTGTAACTGGCAAGTACAGTTGCTGTAAGTAACTGGCACTATGCCTGGTAGATTTTTCAGGCAATCTACAAATGTGAATTCCCTGTCAAGTTGGGCTTTATTTTACCAACTATAAACTGATTTTCCAATTGCAAACTAGTGACCAAAATGAAATGATGGGAGACAAATCATTGATTTCTGTTTAACACAGGTATTTAAGCTAATCAATATAAGTAAAGAAAATAAATTAGTAATCAGTTGCTTAAAATATGCAAGTGTTTTTTTCTTTTTATGTCCTCGTAGGTCATTTAAGATGGTGATATTCTGGAAATGTTTGCTGATTAAATGCAGAGTTGGAAATAACTTCCTAAATACTTCGGAGGAATCCACTTGGGTCCAACTCTTCTACAAAATCTACTTAATATTCCTCATAACAAACATACCAGCAGTCTATTTTTGTTCAACTTACAATTTGCATATCTACAAAAGATATGCTGATCTTCCTGTTAGGTTTTTCAAACAGAAAAAAATAATGCCTTCGTAGCACATGAATACAAATCAATTTTTCCTCTGACAAAATTCTGGAGGTAACGCATCCATTTTTATTGTTAAGAGCTCATAAAAAGAGGATGTTTTTGGAAACGTGTGTGTATGGGCATGTGCACGTGTGCATAGCAAGAACAACTGTGACCTGTAGGTATACGGGTTACTCCAGCACATTTCTCAGCCAGTGTTTCCTGGGAGAATCAAACTCTAATGTTCTGCAGTACTGATTGTATATAACAGATCATTTCCTCTCCTAAGAATACAGGATGGTACATGTTATATACCACCCTTGAGAGAACTGAGAAGAGAATCACTCAAATAATATTCTATATTTTGCAGTTCAAATGAGGAATCTCTGTTTAGAAGGGCGAATGGTGTCTGAAAGGTCTACATATCAAGTGATCTTCATGATTGGTAACTACATTGGTATCTATACATAGAAGGGAAATCTGCACAGAAATGGATTTTTGATACTTAGTATGTCATTCATTAATCTACTGTATACCACTTTGTACTGGCTGCTTGGTAATGTCTGGTTCCAAGGCTTCTGTGGATCACAATAAACTGGAAAATTCTGAAAGAGATGGGAATACCAGACCACCTGACCTGACTCTTGAGAAATCTGTATGCAGGTCAGGAAGCAACAGTTAGAACTGGACATGGAACAACAGACTGGTTCCAAATAGGAAAAGGAGTATGTCAAGGCTGTATATTGTCACCCTGCTTATTTAACTTATATGCAGAGTACGTCATGAGAAACGCTGGACTGGAAGAAACACAAGCTGGAATCAAGATTGCCAGGAGAAATATCAATAACCTCAGATATGCAGATGACACCACCCTTATGGCAGAAAGTGAAGAGGACCTCAAAAGCCTCTTGATGAAAGTGAAAGTGGAGAGTGAAAAAGTTGGCTTAAAGCTTAACATTCAGAAAATGAAGATCATGGCATCTGGTCCCATCACTTCATGGGCAATAGATGGGGAAACAGTGGAAACAGTGTCAGACTTTATTTGTTGGGGCTCCAAAATCACTGCAGATGGTGACTGCAGCCATGAAATTAAAAGACGCTTACTCCTTGGAAGGAAAGTTATGACCAACCTAGATAGCATATTGAAAAGCAGAGACATTACTTTGCCAACAAAGGTCCGTCTAGTCAAGGCTATGGTTTTTCCAGTGGTCATGTATGGATGTGAGAATTGGACTGTGAAGAAGGCTGAGCACTGAAGAATTGATGCTTTTGAACTGTGGTATTGGAGAAGACTCTTGAGAGTCCCTTGGACTGCAAGGAGACCCAACCAGTCCATTCTGAAGGAGATGAGCCCTGGGATTTCTTTGGAGGGAATGATGCTAAAGCTGAAACTCCAGTACTTTGGCCGCCTCATATGAAGAGTTGACTCATTGGAAAAGACTCTGATGCTGGGAGGGATTGGGGGCAGGAGGAGAAGGGGACGACAGAGAATGAGATGGCTGGATGGCATCACTGACTCGATGGACATGAGTCTGAGTGAACTCCGGGGGTTGGTGATGGACAGGGAGGCCTGGCATGCTGCGATTCATGGGGTTGCAAAGAGTCGGACACGACTGAGCGACTGAACTGAACTGAACTGAAGGCTTCTGTGTACCTTGACTTTTCAACAAAGAGGGAATGTAACAGAAATTGCTAAAGGAGTTAATGAGGTGGAGGGTCTTTATATAGGACGTCTGTAGGGCCATTATCATTGTCAGGAGAGAACTGATCAAGAGACACTGTGGCAGAATTGAACATTGTTCAGGAGCATCTGTTCTACTTGGATAGGCTTAAATCAATCATGTGGGAGTTGATATAGGCCACTGGCTGGAATTTTCCTAGTTATGTTTATGCATGTTCTGGTCTCACCTGGGAGTACCTAGTAGGAAGTCAGGAGATGGAACTTTAAGTTGTAGTTCCTCTAATTACTAATTTGTGACCCTGGGCAAGTCTTTCAATTTATTTGTCGGGGGCGTGTGTAATTTCCTCTGTTCTGTCTCACCGCAGCAAAAATTTGCAACGATGGACCAGTGTTACAGCTTGGTTACTGCTCAGTTTTATTTGCCAGGCAAAGGAAAATACATCCTTGAGGCGTGAGGGCAGGTCAACCAAAAAAATAGAGGGGCTCAATTTTGGCTCCTCTTTTTATGTGTTTTTTTCTCCTCCCCCTGAGCCTGCCCTATGTAAATTAGGCTAGCCAGGAGGGCTGTTTGTTTCACCTGAGGTTCTCACTCCATCCTCAGACCTTCCTCTGTTCCATTTTCATGCTTCTCCCTCCTTTGTCTTTTATCCACCGGGATTTTGGACTCCTTTTTCCTATTCTAACTACCTAACATATTCATTCATTCATTCACACACTCAGAATTTCTCTAGGAACTGTATGTGGTAAGTAGTGGACTGGCTTAAAGAGACATATAATCTTGCATCTAAGTAATATCTGAAATAAATGTTCAAAATATATTTATCAAAATAAACTTTTTGGATGGTAGTTTCTCATCTGTAAGGTAGAGGACTTGACTATAAATTCTAAAGGCTTTCTATCTCTAAAGTTGAGTCTGAACAGTCTGTATTAAAAAATCCACTTGCCTTTCCCAAGTTAGTACAGAATGATGACTTGCTATGTGTTTTGGCTACAAAAAAAGTAGTTTGCTCATATCTTGGGGGTCTCTTCCATTTTGTGGTGCTTTCCACAATGCAAGAGTAGTTTAGGTATCTGTGACCTCTTTCCTGATTAGAACTGAATTGAGCTAAATCAGGTTTTTGAGTCATCAATCACAAGCCTTCTGCAATCCCAGACCTTATTACCTGGTGAGGTGTGTATCAACCTGCCCAGGCAATAACAGGGTAGGGGATATATAGTCCACTGAATCACTCTTTCCCTCCTAATAGCACCATGATTATAATTTTTACAGGAAGAAAATTAGCACTCTTTTTATCACTTATTGCATGCCAGGCACTGTGATGGACACTTTTAAGTGGATTAATCCACTTCATGCTTATTTTAAAGACAAAACTATAGCGCCTGAGAGATGTAAAGTGTCTTGGCCAAATCTGCCCCGCTAAGCACACTGTTCTCTCTAAATCACATGTGGACCTTAATTTCCTTTACAGGACAGGAGACATTTAGAGGAAAGACAGAGGACCCAGGCTGAGTTTAAATTTCTAAACGATATCATGGTTGGTTTTGCTGTTGGACATTTTTGTCAGTGACTCAGCCAGGCATTAAAATCCTTCTGACAGCTGATCATATTATTTCCAGACGAGGCCTCTAGAACTAGATAGTAGACAGAGGTCAGGAAAGGCAGCAGCAGCAAAGTGGGGTTTGTGCTTTGGAGAGAGAGAAACAAAAGCAGTGGCAGGGTTCTCTTAGGATCAGGCATGCGTTTCTGGGAGAGAAAAGAGCATACCGCAGAGCAGCGGGAAACGACCTCTGTGTCTGAGATAAAGAAATAAGGGGACTGAGAGAATGACATTAAAGAAAAAAAGAAAGGCACAGTGCATCCTTAAAATTACAGTGAGCCTGAGCTAACAGGGCACTGGCTTGTTGTTTCCTATTCAGGCAGCTCAGCTGTAAGTCTAGATATAAAGCAGGGTCACACTGAAACCCAGACACTGTTTCTCGGCTCTGCAATCCAAACAAGAAACCAGCAAACCCAGAAATCCATCTGTAAAGAATGTCCAGATACTTTAGCTGCTTGACTCCCACTAAAATCCACAGGAAAACAAATGCATCATTTTACAGCACTTTGAAAATGTGTTCAACTCATGGGCTTCAGAGTGTTGCACCATCCACATTTTAGGCTTTCTGCTCAAATAGGTTCGCCTCCTTTTGCCTGTCCTGAGGGGGACTGTGTACCACTCAGACACAGGGCTTACTGGTTGTGGGAAAAGACCTTAAGTTTTGAAAGGGGTTTCTTGCTTTAGAAATCACCATGTATCAGTGGGGTGATTTTAAAATATATTTTGAAATTCTTTGAAAATCTTTCCCTTAATATGGCTGGATTCAGTGACTTACTTCTAAGTATTCATAGAATCAAAAGGGATGGTGTGTGGCTTCCAAAACTAGGTCATAAGGGGCTTCCTCTTTGCTCTCTCTTGAATCACTTACTCTGGGGTGAGCCAGGTGCCATCAATAAGGCACCCTTCTGGATAGGCAGGTCGACATGGTGAGAACTCTCCCCAAAAGCCATGTGACTGAGTCATCTTGGAAGAAGGCACTCCAGCCCCATTCAAGCCTTCAGATGATGTAGCCCCAACGTACAACTTGACTGTGACCTTAAGAGAGACCCCAGCTCAGAACTACCCAGGTAAGTCATTCACAAATTTCTGATCTCCAGAAACTGTGAGATAAAGAATATGTCTTAAGCCATTAAATTTTGAGGTAATCTGTTATACAGTGATAGATAGCTAACATAATAGTGTATTGTTATTATCTTCTTTGAGATTTTAAACTGTATTCTTTTCCCCTCTATGCTGGATTCACTGATGCATCACAATTTCATGACTTCTAGCGACCCTGGGCCCTCTGAGTTGCCTAGCATTCCATCTCTGGGCTCCGATTAGTCCTGGCTCCTGTTCTCCACTGGGGCAATGACTACCATCCTGCACTCTCCTCATATGTCTGACCCCAAACACTGTAATATCCTCATTCAGCAGATTAGCTGACTCCTGTGCTTACACACTTCCCACTTGGTTGACTTTAAGCAGGTTATTTACTATTGGTGTGTCAGTGCCTCTATTTGTAAATGGAGATTATTATGATTATAGACCACCTCATTGGGGCATTTTTGGGGTTCAGTGAGATATAAAACTCATGAAACAATCCACATATGAACTCAAATAAATGACAGTTGCTCATATATGGAGAAGTAATATTGCATAATAAGTAAAGATATGATTGAGGGTACTGGCTGGCCTAGGTTTACATCCCAGATACACAATTTATTAGTTATGTAACACCGGACAAGTTACTTAATTTCATCATGTTTAGTTTCTCTCATTAGTAAAATGGGGATACTAAAAATAACTTTTGAGTGCCATTATGAGAATTAAATGACTGTCTGTGTAAAATGCTTAGATGGATGCTGATACTTATTAAGCTTTACAATAGTGTTGATATTATTATTTCTGTGATAAATGATAAACCTCCAACTAAACGTCAACATCCTACCATCAACTCTTTGCCTATATAGTTTTTCTTCTTCTCCTTTGGTTACCAGGGTACACATGGTTAATTCCCCCTTTAGCTCTCATCACCACAGGGCCACTCTGGGATTTATTTCACCACAGGGCCACTCTGGGACTTATCTCACCATCCCTAACTCCATTTGTAACATAAACATAAACAAACTCAAATCTCTCCCAGTTTTGAAGAAAAAAATCCCTCCAACTATGGTTCTCTTTGGCTACTCATGTCCCTTCTCCTCATCTCAGCCAGACCTCTAAAAGGAGGTTTCTAATTGCCATCTCTACTTTTTCCCCCTCCTCAACCTATTGAAATGTGGCTTGATCCTTCATTTGGCTTCTGAGACAGCTTTGATCAGTGATGCAAACGATGTCTGTCTTGATAAACTGAGTGAATGCTTCCAAGTCCTTATCTTCCTTAGTCTCTCAGTTATACTAGGCATTGCCCTTCATTCTATCCTTCTGAAGCACACTCTTCCCTTGATTTCCATAACACTCTCTGCTTTTGCTCCTCCCTCTTAGCCTTTCCTCTGGTCTCCATTTGCAGGCTGCTTCTCTCTGCTCAACCATTAAATATTGGCTAACACCAGGATCTGGGATATCCTCAGGCCCTCCCTGCATCCTGTCCTGTATTGCACTGACTTCAGTTGTCATCTCAGAGAAGGCACCCCACTCCACTACTCTTGCCTGGAAAGTTCCAGGGACAGGGGAGCCTGGTGGGCTGCCACCCATGGGGTCGCACAGAGTCGGACACGACCGAAGTGACTTAGCAGCGGCAGCCGCAGTTGTCATCTATATGCAGACACCTTCTGAAACTAAGTGGGTAACAAGATCTTTCTCACAGTCCTGCTGGACAATTTCACATAGATACTTCAAAGGAACTTTGAAACCAGCATGTCCAAATCCAAATTCAACACTGCTTACTGAAACTGCATTGTCATGCAACGGAATGTAGTCCCGAACCTGAGTGTGGTCCAGGGTTAGCTAGCATTGGCTCCTTTATGACTGTACAGCATTGGCTGGGTCTCCTTGTCTCAATTTCTCCTCTCACATCCTCTGAATGTATCTTATCAACCTATCGTAGAAGTCCAACAAATATCATGTAAGGACATTCTTGGGAGGTTTTCTGAGCTTCCAATATGAAGTTCACATTTGGCTTGCATTTAAAGTGAAAAATATACTGAGTTGAAAACTACTAGAATTATCCATCAATTGCATTATTAAACTTGATATTTCTTGGCTTAAACTATAAAAATGATATCAAAAGAACACTTTCCAATTAAAGGTAACAACTTTTAAAGGTTATAAAATCCTGAAAATAAATGTATAGCTTAGGGAAAATAGAAGATATCATTGAATTCAAGATACTTTAACAACCACATGAGATCATGTTTTGAAAAGCTACCCAAACACAATTTTCATCCTCAGGTTAAGATGAAAAGTGCTTTTTCTTGTAATCATGTCTAGATTTTTCATTTGGCATGTTTTATTAATTTAAATTTGGGCAAAGACAAATCATAAAGGCTTCAGAAACTGTTAAATTACCTGAAACAATTCTGGTCAGACTGTTTTCTAAAGCAAGAAGCTCAGTCTGAAATGAGTCATATGAAAATCACAATTCATTTAATTCTTATAATGGCACTCAGAAGTTGTTGTTTTTAGTCTCACTATCATCCTTCCCATTTTACTGATGGTGAAACTAAACACAGTGTGATTAAGAAACTTGCCGAATGTTACGTAAGTACTAAGTTGTGTAGTTGGGATGTAAATCTAGGCCATTCAGTTCCCCAGATCATATTCTTACCAATTCACACTGGCAACACTTTTATAATCATAATTGCAGATTGAGAGTATTTTAGGGACAAAGAAAAGGGCTCTGGTCACTCTCATTGAGATTACTTTTTTTTTTTTTCATTCTACATTTGAGTTCAATCGACAGGCATAAAATACCAGCCAGTATCTCAACTAACAATAAAAACATAATATCGTTAAATATTTTCTTATAGACCACTTGGCATACTACTAATTAAAAGTATGGGCTTTGGAGACAGTGAATCTTGGCTCTAATCATTATTTAGTTTTCTTATGAAATAGAACACAGCTCGGAAGGTTAATATATATAATCACAGAGAGCTTGCTCAAATAAGAGTTCTCTCTCTCTCTCTCTCACACACACACACAAATTAAAGTTACTATTATGATTATGCTCATGGAAGTTGTATAAAACAGAGAGAGCAAGTGATTTTTATAGTCAATTTAGAGGCAAAGAAATCAAATTTCAGAGTTTCAGTGACATGTCAATGCCTCATGTTCATGCAGAGTATCATGTTAATGGTTAATGACAAACAAGAAAACAATTAAACCCTATATTTGATGAGTTTTTAATTAAGTTGAGGAGTAAGATAGTTGTGGGAGAATTGTAATCAGAGATACGACATTGTGGGTGAAGTCAGGGAAACTTGTCTCGGTGGAAGGGAGGTTTGAGCTTCATTTGAGGGCAGTATAGGATTCTGGGCCATGGAAGAAAGGAGCAGTAGCAATAATATGGAAACTCACAGAGGTAGAATTAAACTTAAGAGCTGAACAATATTCATTTTAAGGTCTAACAGCAGGGCAAAAAACTGTTATCATATCAGTATTCACAGCATTATTCTTCATTAAAGTCTGTTGTTTTATTTATTAATTGAAAAGATTTGGTTAAACAGAGTTGAAGGTGTTCACATTTAAAGAATTAAGGCTAGTTCTATCACTCAGACAAGAGGATCATGCATCTGATTCAAAGGGGTTAGAGAAGAGCCTGTTGGCCTCCACATTTGTCTCCCTACCCAGCATGTAGAGCTTTCACCATTCACCTCCCAATTTGAGCTACTATGTAAGAAAATAGTTTTTCATGCAGATGCTTGGGTAAAAAAATCCCTCGCTATAGTTACTATAGTATGCTCAAGATCTGTAATGAGTAGAGATGGAGTTGTGGTAAAATTGTGAACCAGATAAGATTTATTATTATATATTTTCCCCATAATGTTTTGTTTACCCAGAAGCCTGAATTTCATCATGGCCAATCATCTTCCTCAATATTTATTATCTACTATGCGTGTGGCTCTAATTTGAAGTCAGAATCCAAAGATACATGTCCTGTATCTTTCAAGTCTAGTTCAGAGATAAGACTTGAAGTGCTTTAGAATACCTACAAGCACTCCCTAGGGCAAATTAAACTTTCTTCTTTATTTTTAGGACTACTATTTGCATTTATGGTGCCATTCCAAAGGTATATTCAAATTCTAAGATGAATAGCAATGCAACTGTGATGTCTACTACTTCTATCAGTAACATAACTCTGGTAACAATTGCATTTTCAGCCTCTAAATGGCTCATCTGAGAGCCAGTCCCATAGAGATAAAATGATCTATATTTTCTATCGGTTTAGATATAAATCTACTGTAATAAAATATTTGGCATTAGATATAGAGCCTTTCTTTTATCCTTATATTTTTATTTATTTCAAGTAAATTTCCTAGATTTCCCTTGACATTTATTTTGTGCCACTTCAATCTTATTTTGGGATATAGATATACACTTGAGCAAAAATGCAACAATCCTATGTTTTCAAATGATTGCATTTTGATAGAATTCTGAAATGGCCAGGAATTTTAATAATATGTTGGTTGTTTTCCTCTGCTACCTGATGTCTGATATCAAAAGGTTTCCTTTTTGATGTTTATTACATATGAGTTTGTTTACATAAAATGGAAAAAAAAAGATAGAAGGTATTGAAGCAAGCCAGTTATGAAAATTACTATAACTACTTAAAAAAGCTTATCAGACAACACTTCTATTTCAATGAACTTTGAGGGGATTTTCACCAGTGACTACCAATATTTCATTCAAATACTTCTTTTATGATAGCCTGACATCATATTCCTTTTAAATTATCACATTACAATAATAAACCCATATTAAAATGTCTCTTAAGCTATGTCATAAATCCTGTACACCAGAAACAGCACTTTTGCTCCAAATAATTTACAGACACTATCACTGAAAAACAAACACTATTATATAAGAGTCTGAGAAATCCTATGCATATTCTGGTTTCCCAGTTTGGGGGAAAATATGTCAGAATGGTTGAAAAGCAATAGACCTTGGTCAAAGATTTACTAAAGGACAAAAATACAATTGTTATTCCTGTGCTTTCTACAACCTGCCAATTTTATTTCCTTTTCTCAATCTCTCTGCAAGTTTACTTGGATCTTGGTGAGCCATGACTTGCCTTTATTAGACCCCTGTAAGCAGGGACAATGAATGTGCACATTTTACTGAACTTATAAGTGGCTTTTTCTGCTCTCTGCACTGGGATCAAGACCAGTTTTTCACTGGGAAATCAGATAATGTAAGTAAGCCCTATTGGCATAGGCACAAGTTCCTATAGCTGTAGCACTGGTAAGAAATACAGGGAGAAAGAAAAGGAGAGTGAAAAAGAGGAGAACGTGAGAAGGTCAAATCAAAGGAAAAAAGCTAGAATTGGAGGAAAATGAATTAGAGGTGATTTTTCCAACCCAGCAAGGCAAGTGAACACAATATAAGTACTGCCTTTTTGCAATCATATAGAATTATAAGACAAACAAAATGACACAGAAAGGCAGTGCCAGCATTCTTTGAAAATGATTAAGCAACTGAGGTAATTACATGGCTACTCTATCTTGAATAAAGAAATAATTAGCTTTCATTTATTCATAGTTCATCTGCATGAGAAAGTTCCAAAATGGTTTTCCCGCCACAAAGCTGAATAATAACAACTCAGGTTTACAAGAGAGATGTGAATCTATGAACATTTAAAAATGACTTCTGAATCATCACAACATTTTAAATAGTTAATTCATTTGTTAATAAAATGAACAATTAGATGCTCTTGGTATTAGGGGACACTTTAGCATACTCTAATTCTTTAAGAACTGTTTTTGTTCTAGTTCACAACTGATATATACTTAAAAGTCAACAAGGAATCTAAGGCAAGAATTAACCAAAATATATTCCACAAAGACTAGTCTCAGATACTTTGAAAAAAATTAGAATTATTTTCCAGTCAGTTCTGCCAACATAACAATCTGGGAATTGCTGCTTGAGAGATTTAATTTGTATGTGATATAAAACAGCAAGTACATTTTAGTTAAAAGAATACTACACTGATAAAGTATCTTATTCCTTATTCTATATATTCTGAATAGATTTGTGTTTCTACACGTAATTTGGTAGCATAGATATGGACATTTCTTATTACTTAAAGGTTCCGAAGGTTCAAAGAGTATTTATTCACTGCTTCCATTTCATGATCTTTGACTTTTAAATTCAAAGTTTTTTGCATTGTATTTTAAAAGCTGCACATATTTCACTGAAATAGGATGGTTTCACTATATTGTAATACAATAGAAGAAGTGGTTTAGTACCAGTTACTTCTCAACTTCTTTGATTAAAAAAAATAATTTTTTTTTTTTTTTTTGGCTCAAACAGACTTCATGTTACTTAGAAAAAACTGCTCAGCACATTTATTATACTGTATTGCAGGTCTTTATTGGGAATGAAGGATTGTATTGATCTGATTTAGAGAAGCATTGATAAATAATTAATTGCTAAAATTATCGGGGACAAAGAAGTGAATAATGCCTGGCAATCTGTGTGCATAGTTCAACCCATACAAGTGGAATTTTGGAAAGCATTACATAAGGGGGAATACTGGTTGTTAGGAGCAGAGAAAAACTCTAAAAGGGAGGTAAGGAATGACTTGTTTGCAAGTTTTAAACAAACAAAAATGAGACCCTGGAAGGCACAGAAATAAGACGATGACTCCAAAAAATTGGATCAAATTCTCTGTTCGGTGTGTGGTTCTAGACATCAGAATAGGAAAGAGAGGGTGATACTCTTCTGAGTTTGGTCAAGGGCTTCTGAGTAGTCCTGGAGTGGGGAATAAAGATCCCCAGGAGTGTGCCCACTCCTCACCCAAGCATTTAGCAAAGGAAAGGGAAGCCACAAGTTTGAATGAAAAGAATCTCCCTCTGTAGCCTCCTGTCTTAGGTGAAGGACACTCAAATAACAAAGAAGTAGGAGACCTGGGTGAAGAAAAGTCCCCATTTTATGTATCAGTCAATGACCTCATTTTGTTAATTAATTTTAACATAACTGGGCCAAGAGTACTTGCAAAATTTGACTGATATTTTGATTGATTGATTTGATTGATACCCTACTGAGTCAAAACAAGAGGGAAGTTAAGTCTTACTTAGGACTTTCCTGATTAATTTTATTTTACTCTTTTGATATCGCCTCTATGAGAACTAACATGGAGGAGCAGCTCCCAGAACTTACATCTCTTCCAATCAGGTCTTCCTGGTTTTCCACAATTCCCCAGGGGGCGATACCTATGGTACATATCTTTCCTCGAGACTTAGATGCATGGTCCTTCAAGGCATCGCCAACATGACGAATAACACCTAAGCAGAAAAAGAGAAGTGTTAATTTTGCCTTTCAAAGCATTGCTTTCCATTGATCTAAAGGAAGCTGTGGTAACTGTCTTTTCTAAGATTAAATGCATTGAGTATAAAATTTCGACACATTTCTACAAAACTACACTTGTTCAGGAGAGAACATAAACTTGTAGCTGCAATGCTGGATACATTTACTGGACTTACAGATGAACTCTCCCAATGAATTCCTTATTTTATCTCTAATTAAAAAAAAAAGAATACAGTGTCTATGAAAAGAAAAATACTTTATACTTGGAGGATCTTTCTCTTATAAGCATAATGATGTATTAACATAACTAAGAACTAACAGCATGACTAAATCCTATAAAAAGCATCATATATAATAAGAACTGTACAAAAAAGATCTTCACGACCCAGATAATCACGATGGTGTGATCACTGACCTACAGCCAGACATCCTGGAATGTGAAGTCATGTGGGCCTTAGAAAGCATCACTACAAACAAAGCTAGTGGAGGTGATAGAATTCCAGTTGAGCTATTCCAAATCCTGAAAGATGATGCTGTGAAAGTGCTGCATTCAATATGCCAGCAAATTTGGAAAACTCAGCAGTGGCCACAGGACTGGAAAAGGTCAGTTTTCATTCCAATCCCAAAGAAAGGCAATGCCAAAGAATGCTCAAACTACCACACAATTGCACTCATCTCACACGCTAGTAAAGTAATGCTCAAAATTCTCCAAGCCAGGCTTCAGCAATATGTGAACCGTGAACTTCCTGATGTTCAAGGTGGTTTTAGAAAAGGCAAAGGAACCAGAGATCAAATTGCCAACATCCACTGGATCATGGAAAAAGCAAGCGAGTTCCAGAAAAACATCTATTTCTGCTTTATTGACTATGCCAAAGCCTTTGACTGTGTGGATCACAATAAACTGTAGAAAATTCTGAAAGAGATGGGATACCAGACCACCTGATCTGCCTCCTGAGAAATTTGTATGCAGGTCAGGAAGCAACAGTTAGAACTGGACATGGAACAACAGACTGGTTCCAAATAGGAAAAGGAGTATGTCAAAGCTGTATATTGTCACCCTGTTTATTTAACTAATATGCAGAGTACATCATGAGAAATGCTGCACTGGAAGAAACACAAGCTGGAATCAAGATTGCCGGGAGAAATATCAATAACCTCAGATATGCAGATGACACCACCCTCATGGCAGAAAGTGAAGAGGAACTCAAAAGCCTCTTGATGAAAGTGAAAGAGGAGAGTGAACAAGTTGGCTTAAAGCTCAACATTCAGAAAACGGAGATCATGGCATCAGGTCCCATCACTTCATGGGAAATAGATGGGGAAACAGTGGAAACAGTGTCAGACTTTATTTTTTGGGACTCCAAAAATCACTGCAGATGGTGACTGCAGCCATGAAATTAAAAGATGCTTACCCCTTGGAAGGAAAGTTATGACCAACCTAGATAGCATATTCAAAAGCAGAGACATTACTTTGCCAACAAAGGTTCATCTAGTCAAGGCTATGGTTTTTCCTGTGGTCGTGTATGGATGTGAGAGTTGGACTGTGAAGACGTCTTAGCGCTGAAGAATTGATGCTTTTGAACTGTGGTGTTGGAGAAGACTCTTGAGAGTCCCTTGGACTGAAAGGCGATCCAACCAGTCCATTCTGAAGGAGATCAGCCCTGGGATTTCTTTGGAAGGACTGATGCTAAAGCTGAAACTCCAGTACTTTGGCCACCTCATGTGAAGAGTTGACTCATTGGAAAAGACTCTGATGCTGGGAGGGATTGGGGGCAGAAGAAGGGGACGACAAAGGATGAGATGGCTGGGTGGCATCACTGACTCAATGGATGTGAGTGTCAGTGAACTCTGGGAGTTGGTGATGGACAGGGAGGCCTGGCGTGCTGCAATTCATGGGGTCACAAAGAATTGGACACGACTGAGCAACTGATCTGATCTGATCTGATAATATATTAAATCTGTACCAAAGTTTGTGTATGAATTAGGGTCATCAAATAAAGTAATTGCTTAACTTGGATTTTGTTAATCTCGATTCACCTTCTTATATACAGAGACATAATTTGGAGACTCTGCTTGTAAAGAAAAGGTTGACATAGTCTGTGGAAAATTTATGTTAAAAATACATGAATACATCTTGTTAGACATCATTCTAATTATTTTCCTCTCTGTCCTAATGGCCTTCCCATCACCACAACCTTCCTTACCATAGTTAAGAGTGAGAAAATTAAATTTACAAGATGGTAAGAAACGTACCTTTTAGTTTTTAATAAACTATTTGGAGAAGATGTAATTTCTAATCTTTTAACTTCCCTATCAAGTGACCATTTTTATAGAAGATATAAAATATATTTTCTAAGAAAAGATGTTTCCACTTATTCTTTAAGGAAAACACCACCCATTCTTCAAGGAAAACTCATACCTAGTGCCATCTCCTATATGAAAGTTAAATTGGGTTTGATTTCTTCTCCATTTGAACAGGGTTGAAGTTGGGGTATTTTGAATAGTTCAGTATGTCACTGAACATATTCTTCTGTGGTTCATAATCACAGGTGAGAAAGAATGTCTCTGCTCAGAGTAAACTCACTGAGGAGGAGGTTGGAGATGAGTGTCTTACTCTCTGCAGGTGCGTCAGGTGCCAGCACAGAGTGAGGGCCCAGGAACTGGTCACTGACCTGACTAAGCACACAAAACCCACCAGGCAGTTTAACCACAGGAGACAACAGACATGTGTGAACAGCTCAATTCTGCAATATTCATAAGAGCAAACAGACAGAGCCGCCTTTAAAAAAATCAAACAACAGGGTAGTGTAAATAGCCACTAATCCATGTTCGGTTGTGCTGCGGGTGTTGAGAAGAGCATCAATTTCACTTACTTGCCCATCTACGGGTCCTCTAAAAGAGAGTATTGATAAAGAAAAACAAATAAAAGAGCAAAGCTATCAACATTAGTGTTAAATTTTTTTCCTATTTATGTGAAAAACTCCTTTGCGGTCCAGTCCTGGACAAGAAAGCTAACCTTATGGTACCCCTCCTTCCATCTGCCACAATTCTATTATCACCTCTTACTCAAGCTGAGTGTGCCACCATTAGAGCCTCACTTTGAGTTCTGGACTGAACGCTATGCCTGGAGAGAGGTAGAGGTGAACTCTTTGGTTTACAATATTTATGCTATAAATTCTCCTTTTGATATTGGATGCTTTTCACAAAAGAAGAAAAACAATATACAATGTCCCAAGTTCCTGCAAACAGAAGATAAGTATTTCTTTCCTTTTCTTTTTTTTTGGAGGTGGGGGTCGGGGGGTGGGGGGGGTGGGAAGCGGGGGTGTGCTGCCCTACTTACTGGAATCTTAGTTCCCTGACCAGAGATCAAACCTGGGCCCCTGACAGTGAGAGCGCTGAGTCCTAACCACCAGACACTAGGGAATTCTCTAGTAAGAATTTCTTTTAGAAACTTTTGAGTTGCTCTCTATAGGAGTTGCAGGTTATGTCAGAAAAGCAAAAGACTGAATAATCATAGGCAAATGATGCCTGTTATACTGTGAGTGAAAGTTGGAGCTTAAAACCTGAACAGCCAAGAAAGAAAACGGTTCTGTAGATATTTGATCACCATAAAATAAACAGCTGGCTGGGCAGGTCATTCTAAGATCATGTCAGTTTACAGACTGAGTCAGGGTTTCACATGATAATGATAGGCACAGGCAATTTGCAGAGTTCACTGCAGAAATGCACCTATGTTGTGGTGGGCTGAATGTTTACAAATTCTAGATATGGAGAAGAATTCTGAGTGCAGGTCTCATTTAAACATCATCTAAACCAGCGGTCCCCAACCTTTTTGGCATCAGAGACAGATTTCACGGAAAACAATTTTTCCACCGACAGGGGTAGGGTTAGGAAGAGAAAGATGGTGCAGGCAGCAATGCAAGTGATGGGGAGTAATGGGGAGCCACAGATGAAGCTTGCCTGCTGCTTACCTCTTGTTGTGCGGCCTGATTCCTAACAGGCGGTCCACGGCCCAGGGATTAGGGACCCTGATCTAAACTACAAACAAATGACTAAACAACACCGAGATAACATTTTTATTTAAAACTAGTTGGTCCATGGTTATGTTCAGAATGTCCCATTAACTTCAAATGTGTCCACATGGGCAGACTTTGAGTCTTAAAACAAGTCTGAATTAACTTACTGCAGCAATACCTGTCTCTTCCAATTGGCACTTCTGATTCACTCTGGGGAAACATGTCAAAACAATTTACAGGCATCCATTCCATTATCAAATGCACATTCATAATGTTCTGCAGATAAGCACTTAACTCTAAGTGGCTTTTCAAGAACTGATTTGACAGCCTCCCTGGATCACAATATAGAAGCTCATTTGGCAGGTAGAAAAAAACTACTTGGACTTCAGAGTGGGATATGTTCTGTTGGTGCAGAGTTGATTCAATGAAATATTTTAAATGATAAACACATACTACTCCAGAGTTTGCTGTCATCCTAGATGGAAAGGGCATTTTTCAAAAATTAAAGCTACTTGCATCAAACTTAAACTCACCTAAAGAACAGGTATGGAATCTCCAATTTAGAGCAAAAGTTATTCCTTAAAAAAATACTGGATGCTTATTCGGCAATTTGAGGTATTGAAAACAACCTGTCAAATTCCATCAGTCATGTTTATAAATTCTATATTGTCAAGTATTCCAGTCTGTGTCTTAAGTGTAAGTAATTCTTGGTGGAGAAATGGCAGTACAGTTATCATTTAGGTAGAGGAAGGAGTGAGAAGCACTGAAAGGAGCAATAACCAGCAACTGTGGACATAAAGGGGTAGGGGATGAAGTGAGGCTATGCAAACATATTTAACCTTAGAAGAAAGTGATCTTAGTCACACATTCTTGTGATCTTATGCTGTCCTTCTCTGACCCACTTCCAATTACCTGTGTTAACTCCTCCAGTGAATATCCATGCTCCAGTTGTCATGGCTGCTTTGATGAGACCTTTTCCAAAGACTTGCTTGAGTTTTGGCTGGAGTTCAAAGTTCTGCAGGCCCCCATGCACTGAGATGAGAAGCTTGGGAAGCTCCAACTGCCATTCCTTGGTCATCAGGTGTAGGAGGAGATCAGGTTTTGTATCGAAAGATACTCGTACATACTAGAAAAAGAATGACCGTTGATTAGGGAGGCAGGGCAGAGTGGCTGTAGCTGCTTGTCTTTACTGATTGCAATGATATGTGTAGTTACTTGAAGAAAATGTCTTGTAAGAGATAAGATTTTTTTTTAAAAGGGCAAATCAATTGCTTTACTGAAGACCTTCATTAGATAAAGAGATTCACCATTTTTAACAGGTTTTTTTGAAATTCTGAATGACTACAGATTTTAAAATTATTTAACTTTCTAAAATGCAGTATAAACACAACTTTCCCCAGGATGACTTCTTTGCTCAAAGGAAATCATATTTATATTTAACCTTAACATTTGTGCAACAGTTCAAATGTTGCTACCATTTTCAGTATAAGTAATCCCTTTATAACAACTGGACCTATATATGACTGTTTCTGTGACCCTATTATTTTGGTAGGTTTAGAAAAATTCTACAGTTCTACATAATGTAACAAGAATGTATAAATATGGTGACAGCTGATTACATTTACTTAAACCTAAATTAACTGCATACCAAATGTTTGCTTTATCTTTCAAAGAAAAGTGACAAAAGTCATGCCAATTATTTTTATAGAATAGTTGAAAATATTAGTGCATAGCAGATATCAAGGTATTTACATATGCAACTAGAAATAAAGTTATTGTAAGTATATATAAATAAAATTCTATAAATACATACAATGACAAATATACATATACACACACACACACACACACATATATATATATATATATATATAAAACTAAACATTTAGATGGGCTTCCCACATGGCTTGGGTGGTAAAGAATCTGCCTTCAATACCGGAGACCCGGGTTCTATCCCTGGGTCCAGAACATCTTTTGAGAAGGTAAAGG
The DNA here is from genome assembly GCF_029407905.1 of Bubalus kerabau. Lineage (NCBI taxonomy): Eukaryota > Metazoa > Chordata > Mammalia > Artiodactyla > Bovidae > Bubalus > Bubalus kerabau. Next base: position 112,345,132 of record NC_073627.1, read on the forward strand.
CTACCCATCCCAGTATCATTGCCCGGAGAATGACATGGACAGAGGAGCCTGGAGGGTCTCAAGGGAGTCCATGGGGTCTCAAAGAGTCAGACATGACTGTTCAACTTCATGTTATACCTTTTTTTAAAATTATATAAATATTCTCATTTAAATCTTTGTTTAATTATATAAAGATTTCATTTCTATCTGGAAACAACTAGAATACCTGGCAAATGCACTGAAAAGCCTTTTGAAATGCATTGCTGAGCTGGCATGAAAAGAGAGAATATTCAGATACCTAAACAAAGTGGAAGCTGGAATCTCAGGAAGTAAGGAATACCAAAGGAAGCTTTGGCCTTGAGGCTTTCTCCTAAACCCTGGAAGACCCTGAACAGCTGTTTTAATAGCTTAATGCAGTATTGGGGGCATAAGGAGAGACCCCACAGCTTTATGTGTGGGGTCTCTCTTTAAATTCTCCTCTGGTTATTTATAAACAAAAGTGGGCCCTCATACAGATTTTGGTCTACATCTGCATTCTTAGTGTGGTCTGAGAAACATCAGAGTATTTAATGTAAGTGGAGTAATGGCTCCAGATAACTGGCAGAAGCACATGCAAATTATTTGTGGAGGAATGTATCATCAATCCAGGTCTCAAGTAATTCTCTTGGGAAAATAAGCATTTCATTGTAAAAAATATTACAAATTACATAAGGAGATAAAGCAACATGAATGAGAACCAAAAGACACAATAGGTAGCAGAATAAGATCCTCAAAGATAGTGAAATGCTCTGACAGAGAATATAAAATGGCTACATTTAATATGTTAAGAACATAAATGAGAAAGCTGAATATATGAATAAAGAAAAAGATGATAAAAAATGATCACATACATTTGAAAAAGAGTAAAAAACAGAACATCTAGAAACTAAAATGCAAAAATTTAAATGAGAAATACAATGGAAAAATGCAACTATAAGATCAGACATTCTAACTATCAGTTCAGTTCAGTTCAGTCACTCAGTCATGTCCGACTCTTTGTGACCCCATGAACTGCAGCACGCCAGGCCTCCCTGTCCATCACCAACTCCAGGAGTCCACCCAACCCCATGTCCATTGAGTTGGTGATGCCATCCAACCATCTCATCCTCTGTCGTCCCCTTCTCCTGCCCTCAATCTTTCCCCGCTGAAATCAGGGTCTTTTCAAATGAGTCAGCTCTTCGCATCAGGTGGCCAAAGTATTGGAGCTTCAGCTTTGACATCAGTCCTGCCAATGAACACCCAGGACTGATCCTATAGATACAGAGAAATAAACCAGATGCAGCCTAGAAAAACTGGAGAATTGGAAACACAGAAGAAAATGTGATAATTTTATAGGAGGTAATCAGAACTCTAGATAGAAATAAAAGAGATAACAGGGAAGAAACAATACTTGAAGAGATATCGGCAGGGAATTTCTCAGAATTACTAATATTCCAATTCTCAGATTCAAGAAGTTCAATGAATCTGAAGCAGGATAACTAAAAAGAAACCCCATCCATACATCAGTCATAGAGAACACCAAAGGGCTGGAGTGGGAGTAGCATTCAAAAGCAGCTAGAAAAGAAATACTGATCACCTAAAGGAAACAGTCACTAGACTGAAGGCTTATTTCCAACAGCAGCAATGGATGCAAGAACAGCATCTTCATTGTGCAAAGAGAAATTATTTGTCAGTGTAGAATTCAACAAAAAGTATCTTTCCAAAATAAGATCATTTTACAGACATTTTCAGACTACTAAAACCACGTATTTACCTCTAGTAGACTTCACTTAAGGAATTTTTAAAATACATGGAGCAGGCAGAAGTTACATGATCCCAGATGGATGATCTGGGATACAAGAAAGAGTAGTAAATAAAGATACTAGCATAAACAGAGTAAATCTTAAAAAGCATTGGTTGTAAAATATAAAATGATAATAGTGTCTAATTTATGGTGGAAAGGGATAGACTAAGTGCTGGATAATATAGAATAAAAATTAGGAAGCAATAATGAGAATTAAAGTATTCTAAAGTCTACATATTGTGAGAGAAAAGTATTAAGTTTGGAATATGTTAAATGTTAATGTTGAAGCTGCATAACAAAAAGAATAGACTTGCATGTAATCATATAAGCATGCTTATAGATGTATAACTACATACAGGTATCCAGGACATGACAATTTATTGTAATATTTTTTGGATCTGGGAGATTCCATTACTATAAAAATCTCAAAAATTATGTTATTCTTTTGTTAAAGTATATTTTAAGTATATTTAGCTGAAATTGAGGCAAAACATACAAAATAGGAAAGTAGCTTGATAAATTAAGCTGCATCATCAAGAAATACCAAAGAGCTAGAGTTTACCATTTATTGTACATATACTAGAAATACAAAGAAGTATTCGAATTTAACAAGCTGATTTTATATTGATTTGATCTACATAGCAAAAATTAATTCCATAATGGAAAGAGTACAGGTTGGCAATTTTAGCTAAGTACATTATATTAATAGAATTTTATCACTTATATCAACAGAATTTAACTAGAGTTTATAATGTGTGAAATAGGAACCTTGGGGCTGGAGAGAGGGTATCTCAGTGGTAGAAGCAAATAAAAATGTTTCTTAAATAAAAGTTTAAAAAATTATCATTGTTGTATTTGTTATCTCATTGAGTGACTGTTTATAAGAAGGCTACCTATATAATGGACGCTATGTTTTCTGAGCCTATACACTGAATTTATGCTACTTAAGTAGTCATAATTTGGGAGCTTTACTAGATTAAATTTATATAATTTTGACTAATTCTAGAAAGGGATACTTAGTCAAATAAAGTAGAACTGAGATTCAGAAGGCTTCAAAACTATATAAACCAGGAATGTTCTGTATGGGAGATGCTAAAAAACTGCATTTCCGGTTATTCAATAACTTGATATCTCAACATCGCTCTCTTATTCCTTCAAAAAAAAAAAAGGATCCATATTCTTCTAAGGTGAGATATAAATTACACTTCTAAATATAGAAAAACATTTAAGTATAAAGCTTCTTCTAAAATTATATGCCCCTTCCAAGCCTAAATAGTTGTTTCAGGCTTGTGATTAGGATTATCGCTTTTTGAACTTCAAGATACCTCACTGAGTGTCCCCACCCTCATGTTTCATTTAGCCATGTCAATAATGTGATATTCTGAGCCACAGGGAGTATCTGGGAACAGACACACCTACATTACTAACTCGATGTGAAGAGAGACTACAGTCACACTAAATTACTACAGAGACTGTGTAATCATTTTCATAGGCTTAACCTAGCTAAATATGCATTCTGGAGTTCAATTATTTACAGTCATTAGTAAGAATAACTCAACTATGTTTTTAGGAATAAGTCTCACTTGGTAAATAATTCACTTTGGAGCTTCTAATGTTATATATACAACTTACCAATAAGGAACCAAATTTACTGATCACATCAACAGTTCACTGGAAAACTACCAATTTAGTGAATATTTTAAAATTCCTTTTGAACTAGATTAATCTTTTTCCTAGTTAGGAAACCAAGAAAAGCTTGTTTATGACCACAAAACACTTGTTACCCAGTTAATAAGTGCTCCAGTGGAGATGAATGAATGACCTTAGATCAACTTCTCCCTAGCTCTCTATCTTACAGAGGAAGAAAGAAAGGCCTGTGTAAGGTCTTTTGTTCATAAGCTCTCTTTCCATATTTCGCCTGGCTCTCAATTTCTTAACTACTGAGAAAAACACCCTAAATCTACAACCAAATCCCTTGTGTTCCAGGCACATATATGCTGTGTGTGAATTTACACTCCAGGTCTCTCTGACGCCAGGTCCTTACTCTTGACCTCAAAAACATAAATGCCTTTTCTCTCCTTACTTCTCCTTTTCCTTTACCTATAACCAAGCAGTCTGCGAGTTCTAATGCCCCTTTTTTCAAATCGTGCTCTCCAGGCCTTTCCCTCTATTGCTTTAGTTGCTATTTTAAGATAAATGCTCTTGCTAGGGTGTCACTATGTGTCATGACAGCAGTCCTAACGGCTTTTCTAACCCTGTGTTTTCAATGAGACACCAACAGACGACTCCTATCCCCAATACTTTTTAATAATACTATTTTTCAATTCAAAGGGTTATATCATATGTGAACTCCCATTCTGCCTGTCGTGATCTCCACAATTTGGCCTTACTCTACTTATTTAGAGGCATTTCCCCCACTCTTTTCTGTATTTGGTTAATTCTATTCCTCAAGTCCTGGAAAACCCAGTTTCTCCCCTTTCATCTACATAAATCATTCTTGTCTTTCAAAGGCTCTTATTGACTTTTCCTTAGAATGCAAGCTCATGTTGACACAGTATAACTCTTAGTCAAACTCAGTATAATATACATAGACATTTTCCCCATTGTTTCTTACATGTGTCAGTTTTATCTCCCCATTTGCAAGCTATCTGAGGGGAGGGATCATGTGTTACCTGACCTATGAGTTTGGATAATCCTTTCTCTCCTGGCTATGATGTAGCTACAATCTCAGAAATAAAAAGGAGTTTGGAAATATCTTAGCAATCATGGGAACTAGAAGTCAACTGTTTCAGTTCTTCTGCCTTATGGATGAGGACACTGAGACCCAGGGAAGTCAAGTGACTTGGACATCAGAATTATTAATAGTTATCTACTAGTTAACCACTCACCCAATCCATTATTAAAGCTACTGTTACAGTGGAAACTCTAGGTTGAGCTGGGCTCCTCAAACTTTAACACTGAAAACTCATCTGGGAGAACCTCAAAAATTCAGGTTCTTATTCAGTAGGTCTGAGGTGGGACTTGAGGTTTTGCATTTTTAACTAGCTCCCAAAAGGGACCACATGAGTAGAAAGGATTACAACTTTTTCCCAGACCAAAGATTCTAAGTGGTGTGTCTTGTGTTTCTCAGTGGGCCAAAGGCAAGAAAGAACACTTTAGTATTTTACATAAAAATCAAAGAGAAGAATGGAGGAAAAACTGGAAAATTACTCAGGCCATAACAGGAAAGTGCAGTCATTAATAAGCTACTCAATTCTAACTACCTGATTCTTTTTCATCAGGACTAATTCTTATACAATGGAATCCATGATTAACTATATTATTTATGTTATCTATCAGCCCACCCCTGATTATCTAGAAGCTGATAAATAACACAAATACTAGGTGTCCCTGTCCCTTTATTGTTAGCCATTATTTTAGATTTATTTTGTCCTTCTCTTGGAGAATAAAAGATCTTTTAAAATGGAAGTATTTAAATGAATCAATCTATTACCTTTTGTCATGTTTTTGTTTAGCAGCTCAAGGAAACAGTTTAGGGATACGAGGGTAATTAAAACTAAGGGATAAAAGGATATTTTATGATTACATGGAGATTTCAATTTTTAAATTATATTCTTATACCCATAAAAATCATGTTATTCAGTAACCTCTCCTGGAACTGTATTAATAATATAACAGTTAATTCTTGTGCCAAAATCAGCAGCTTCAGGTTCATAAATGGTTGTACCCAGAGCAATTAATTCATTCCTGCTAAATGGTCATTGTGATTAGAAATTAGGAGCTATTTTGGTCATCAAGGTAAGTAATTTTGCCTGTCCACTTGTGAAGTCATTAATTGCTAAGGGGTCACCTTACAAATAACCAGAAATCTTCCTAACATGTATACTAAATTCTGTGACCTGGGCAGTACTCTGATGCAGTGATGCTTGCTCCCATTTACAGGTTTCCCTGGAGGAAGGCATGGCAACCCACTCCAATATTCTTGTCTGGAGAATCCCTATGAACAGAAGAGCCCGGGGGCTACAGTCCATGTGCCCCATGGACTGTGGGTTGTGCCCACAGTCCACAGTCAGACACAACTGAGCGACTAAGCACAATCATGTGCAGCAACACACTCAAGCATCAGATACCGGCACTGTAAGTCATCTGATCAGATTGAGACCCTCTCTTGTGAAATGAGGGTAATCCTGAACACCACACAGAACACTAAAGAGAAAATTGTGGGAAAGACCTGGAAGGAAAACCAACACATGGAAATTAGACTATAGGCACTCACAAATGACTTTTGCACCACATGACCTACATAACTTGCCTTTAATGTACCTTTCAAAGTAGACCTTTGTGAGTTATCTGGGGAATGACTGGTACAAGTTATAAAAAGTACCTATCCAGAGGGAAACTTCTACCTGTGTCTGTGGCCACCAATCTTATCCTTCTCCTTCATGCCTTTAGTTCCCTAATTTTAATTTCTAGAAATAAATTGAGCTCAAATCTGTTATCCACACCTGTACTAACATCATTAGTGTCCCCGCCTGACAGGAGACAGCCTGTGTGATGAGCTAATGAGATTAAGAAGAGTATCTTAAGAAAGCACTATGTAAAACAGAAGTTAGTTCTGTTTGAAATTGTACTACGTGATCTATTCCTAGGTGCTTTGGAAGCCAATGCATACAAGCGTGATTTTCACAAGAACACTTTGAATTCCAAACCACAAACTTACAAATGAAATTTTGTAAGTAAGTCTATAATAGCAAATTAGAGTTTTTGTTTTGTTTGAGTGGCAGAGGGCTTTGGTAACTAAAAATTTTGAGTTTTTGCTTTTTTCCAGTTGTTAAGTTTTTTTGCTTGTTTGTTTAGCAGGTGATTTCACTGCAGTGAAGCCACTCTTACCTGCTCCATCACTAGAAACGGTAACTATTCACTTGTCAAAGCAGAACTCAACTTTACTACGGCCTCACTGCATTAAACTGGGAGGGAAATCACAGAAGGGCCACAGATCAGACAGCATTCTTCTCTTCAAAACACCCAAGGTGGTGAAGGCTGAGTGGAGAAGCAGCCATCACTACTTAGAATATACTGGGGCTGTTTAATTAGAAATAATAATAATGTTTCTTTAGAATTCTGAACTTGACCCATTGTGGAGTAATTTGTCTCTGGTTTTAAACTGAATTTTTACTCACATTGTTTTGCCCAGCTTTTAAATGAAAAGGTAAAATAACTACAGGACAATAAATCTGGTTACACTTTAGGAAATGGTAAATGGCAAATCTTTCTAACCCTCACTGAGAGACCATCTTCAATTCTGAGAAATAATCAATTGGTATATTTCAGTAGTACTTTCTCTGAGTAATGGAACTACTACAGCTAAACCTATTTTAATAGTATTTTTAATGCCTTCCTTCTAAGCATGTAGTGGGAAATTTGCCCCATTTTCCTTCTATTGAGAACTGTGACAAGTATCTTTTCATTTTCTAATTCTCTGTAGCCCCATTTAAATGAGTAGTTTTAATTAAAGTTGTGGCCAAGGAGAATATGTTGCATCAGACTCCTGAGACATTTTTGCTGATATCAGCTTTCCAAGTCCATGGAGCCTTTGGTTTTTCACCAAGTGTTTAATGCTTACAGTAGTTTAATGTGCGAGCTGAACCACTAGAAAGAAAGATCCCTAGAAAGAAAATATTTGGAATGCAAATGTAAGGTGTCTCTGTTACACTGTTTTTGTTTGATTGACTCACAAAATATTGGGAGTGAAAATGCCATTGTAATTTATCCTATATTGCTTTTAGGATTCTTCAATATTAGATAACAGGTGCTCCGGGTGATTGATGCTGATAAGCCAAAACTAAAGGTTTAGAAATAATATAAAACTTCACTGAGCATATGACCTAGTTGCAGGGGGGTACTCTGCGAATTTTCTGCCAGAATTGCTTTTGTGTAAAATTTCCTAGAGCAAGATGGGTTTCTTGAGGAAGGTTAGTTCTTACTTCTCTATAGGTCTGTGATTAAGATCAGAAGTTTAAATGATACATTCTAGCTTTATTCCCAGTTTCTGAAAGGTTTTTCAAAGGTACTGCCAATAATCTCAATAGTCTAGAAATTTCAAGGTGGAAAATGGAAAGCAACAGAGCAATTACAAAACCCCTCAAAAACGACACCATGCTATACAAAGCTGCTTAGTTAGCTATAGTCCAGTGATGAGGCATTTTGTTTTGTACTGGGATTTATTTAATATATTTTGTGCATGTCAGTCGATGATTCTCATTTCAAATCTCCATAATGCAAAGAAAGACAATTTTAAGACAAGAAGATTTAATCCTAAAGCATTTTAAGAGTATAAGGTTGTAGATGTCATGCTGCGGACAGCATGCCCTTCCCCGGACACACAGCGAGTATTATATCTCCTCAATCTCACCTATCCCCTCTCACACCCTCACCTTAATGCTCAGAATAGAAAGACTGCATCCTGGCTGACTCAATACTTAGAGCTCTAAGTGTGAAATGAGGCATAGCAATAATTCTCTAAATTATATGAAAACTGTAATAAGGGGCTCAACTTGATCTAATAAGCAAAATGAATATCAAGGGAAAACCTGAAGAGAATTATGTAGGTGACTTGAGAAGTTTAAATACAAGTCCTTAATTAGGTTATACTTACCTGGGCCGTAAGTCAGCTCAGCATTAATTGGAAGAGATGATTAGTAAGCAAATAAGATTCTAATTAAGTCCAGCACTGCTTCCCTCTCTAAATAATTTAACAGCCTCAGCCCCAGATATGAAGAGTCTTTGAGAAAGGACCCAACGTCTGCTGTCAGACCATCTTATTATTGCTAAGTCAGTTTTAAAAAGTTGCCTGGAACCTAGTCTAGTAAGAAAATGCCTAAACCAGGGCTTCAGTATCTTAGAACCTTCTTTTGTCCCCAAGTTCTGATTTTATGAGGCATCTGAATGAACTGCTAGGTCATTTAATCCCCAGGAATGGATGTTTGGGGCATGCAGTTTGGTAGGATGTGGCTTCGTGTAGAGAAGAGAGGAATGCAACTCCTTCACTCACCGTCAGCTTTGCACAAGACTTCTTTCTGTGCCACAGTTTCTCTCTCCATAAAGTAAGAGAGATACTGGTTTCACTGCTATTTCACTGGGGTTTGTCAAGCCTGAGAATTAGGGACAGAACACCAAAAGTACTGGGAAGGTCTTAGATAATAGTTCCATTAACCTAGGATATAATTTTATGAAGAACTCTTTGTGCTCACAGCTTTTGAGTTCAGTTAACCTCAACAAATACTAGTGATCTTATAATTCTACTAAAAAGTTTTCAAAACCCTTAGAAAGGAACTGGCTTCCCTTTTGGCTCAGGTGGTAAAGAATCCACCTGCAATGCAGGAGACCTGGGTTTGATCCCTGGATTGGGAAGATCCCCTGCAGAAGAGAAGGGCTAGCCACTCCAGTATTCTTGCCTGGAGAATTCCATGGACTGTATAGTCCATGAGGTCTCAAAGACTTGGACATGACTGAGAGACTTTCACTTCATTTCTTCACAGAAAGGAACTAGTAACATATAGTAACTAGCTTCTTTTCAAAACATCTACTATAGTCTGTACCAGGCATACAAGACAGAGAAGAAAAAGATTTGACAAAGAGTCCTAAGGATCTTTAGTTCAAAAACTAGCTTTGTCAAATAACTGGGTGACTCTCAGAAAATAATTTAACTTCTTTGGGCTCAAGTTGCCTATCTGTAAAATAGGTAAAGAGATTGGTATCATTTAGTATTTTTAAGGTTGGCTGAACAGTAGAATAACTGAGCTAACTTTTAAAACACTTTGGATGTCCAGGTTCTTCCCCAGACCTCTGGGAATGATTCTGGGCATGGGCATTGGTAGTGGCCCCACAGGTTATTCTGAGCCTCCAAGTAGAGAACCACTGCATTGATCTCTCATTGTCTTTGGTGATCAAAGTTCTGTGACATCATGGTGTGCTGTCTATGTAGTGACACAGATACAAATGTGAGATGTAGTTTTCACATAGCCCACCACATTTTAATAATGAGTCCCTTTACTTCAACTGAATCTTCCACCAAACTATGGCACATTCTGCCTCATGCTGTGTCCAGACCACATTGGCATTTTGACCCAAGTGCGTCAATTTGGGTTGTCTTGAGGGGAAAAGTTAACGTTATATCTTATTTATTTTTTTTTAATTAATGAAGGTCAAAGTTAACCTGCCCTCTAGAATTTTTTGACCACTTTGTTAAGAATCATTTCAACTTTCAAACGTTCTTGTTAGGAGAAGGGGACCAGAGACATATTAAGTTAGTTGGCCTGTTTCACTTCAATCTTGGTGAATAATTTAACCATGCCTCCCCCATCTAAGGATTGGCACTCTTAGACAGTAGGTGCTGATTTTTCCCTTTGACAAACTGCATGTCAGTTTGCTGGAGAGAACAAGTGGTAAAGAAGGCACATGCCTGTGTGCTCAGTCACTCAGTCTTTCTGACTCTTTGGGACCCCATGGACTATAGCCCACCAGGCTCCTCTGTCCATGGGGCTTCCCAGGCAAGAATATTGGAGTGGATTGCCATTCCCTTCTCCAGGGGATCTTCTAGACCCAGGGATTAAACTTGTGTCTCCTGCATTTCCTGCATTCGTAGGCAGATTCTTTACCATTGAGCCACCTGGGAAGCCCATTAAAGATGGCACAGGGTGGCAAAAAATGACTGTCCTGCCTGATAAAACAGGTCATCTGTCCTGTGGATAACTCCACCCCTTTTTCCAGACAGGAGAATCAGAATAATTCAAGGCAAGGGCAAGGGCAAGGGCAAGGTGCGGCATGTGGTCTGTAGTATTTCAGGGCAAGGTAAAGACGTAGCTATCCCTGCCTCGGCTGGCAGTACTTTGGTGGGTTTTGTGAACAACTTCATGGGAAGTCTCACCCCCACTGGATACTGAGCACTTCCCAGGGAGGAAATGGTAATCCATTGTTGGTTTGCCTAATCCACTGAGGTTTGGGGCTGTCAGTCATGGGGAAGGAGTACTGATTTCCTTATCCCTGCTGAATGCCTTCACTTTCATTTTATACTGGATCCCACAAATCACGTAGCTGACCTTGCCTAACCCGACTGCCAAGATACAACTCTGAGTTTGATAGAACTATGTGAGGCCATGGGAAGAACTGTAAAAGTTCAATGTCCTTATGTGTTCACTCTCCTGGAACAGAGTGAAAGATCTAGCTGCCTCTTAAAGTTTTTCCTCTATTCTTAAGTATCACATTATACACATATCATATATTAGCTGTGGGACATGGGGCAAATTATTTACATTTCTGTACTTTAAAATGTTATTTTGTCATATAGGAAAAATAATACTAATGTCATAAACATGAAATATATAAATAAATATAAATACTTGGCATAGCACTGGGCACAAGGTAGATGTTTAATCAATTTTAGTTGAATAACAAATTCATTATTTTTTATACACCCTGAAAATCATTGCAAAAGTATTTTGATTAATACTTTGAAGGATACACGTTTACAGTAAATATATTTGGAGTATCAATCTCCAGGTTCTTAGAAATTTTAAATTCACTAAAAACTCTTCAGTAGGGGAAAATTTTTAGGTAGAAGAAAAACTGTATGATGAGAAGGAATCCTTATTGCCAAATTTAGACTTAAATTGAAGAAAGTAGGGAAAATCACTAGACCATTTAGGTATGACCCTAACCTTACAATTCTACAGTGGAAGTGACAAATAGATTCAAGGGATTAGATCTGATTGACAGAGTGCCTGAAGAACTATGGATGGCAGTGCGTGACATTGTACAGGAGGCAGTGATCAAGACCATCCCCAAGAAAAAGAAATGCAAAAAGACAAAAGGGATGTCTGAGGAGGCCTTTCAAATAACTGAGAAAAGAAGAGAAGAGAAAGGCAAAGGAGAAAAGGAAAGATATACACATTTGAATGCAGAGTTCCAAAGAATAGCAAGGAGAGATAAGAAATCCTTCCTCAGTCATCAGTGCAAAGAAACAGATGAAAACAATAGAATGGGAAAAACTAGAGATCTCTTTAAGAAAATTAGAGATACCAAGGGAACATTTCATGCAAAGATGGGTTCAACAAAGGACAGGAATAGTATGGACCTAACAGAAGCAGAAGGTATTAAGAAGGGGTGGCAAGAATACACAGAAGAACTGTGCAAAAAAGATCTTCATGACCCAGATAATCATGATGCTGTGATCAGTCACTTAGAGCCAGACATCCTGGAATGTGAAGTCAAGTGGGCCTTAGGAAGCATCACTATGAACAAAGCTAGTGGAAGTGATGGAATTCCAGTTGAGCTATTTCAAATCCTAAAAGATGATGCTGTGAACATGCTGCACTCAATATGTTAGCAAATTTGGAAAACTCAGCAGTGGCCACAGGACTGGAAAAGGTCAGTTTTCATTCCAATCCCAAAGAAAGGCAATGCCAAAGAATCCTCAAACTACTGCACAATTGCATTCATCTTACATGCTAGCAAAGTAATGCTCAAAATTCTCCAAGCCAGGCTTCAACAGTACATGAAGCATGAACTTCCAGATGTTCAAGCTGGATTTAGAAAAGGCAGAGGAACAGGAGTTCAAATTGTCAACATCCACTGGATCATCGAAAAAGTGAGAGAGTTCCAGAAAAACATCTATTTCTGCTTTATTGACTATGCCAAAGCCTTTGACTGGGTGGACCACAACAAACTGTGGAAAATTCTGAAAGAGATGGGAATACCAAACCACCTGACCTTCTTCCTGAGAAATCTGTATGCAGGTCAGGAAGCAACAGTTAGAACTGGACATGGAACAACAGACTGGTTCCAAATCGGGAAAGGAGTACGTCAAGGCTGTACATTGTTACCCTGCTGTTTTAACTTATATGCAGAGTCCATCATGAGAAACGCTGGGCTGGAAGAACCACAAGCTGGAATCAGGATTGCCAGGAAAAATACCAATAACCTCAGATATGCAGATGACCCCACCCTTATGGCAGAAAGTGAAGAAGAACTAAAGAGCCTCTTGATGAAAGTGAAAGAGGAGAGTGGAAAAGTTGGCTTAAAGCTCAACATTCAGAAAACAAAGATCATGGCATCTGGTTCCATCAACTTCATGGCAAAAAGATGGTGAAACAATGGAAACAGAGACTTTATTTTCGGGGTCTCCAAAATCACTGGAGATGGTGATTGCAGCCATGAAATTAAAAGACGCTTGCTCCTTGGAAGAAAAGTTATGACCAACCTAGACAGCATATTAAAAAGTTGAGACTTCACTTTGCCAACAAAGGTCCATCTAGTCAAAGCTACTGTTTTTCCAGTAGTCATGTATAGATGTGAGAGTTGGACTATAAAGAAAGCTGAGCGGCGAAGAATTGATCCTTTGGAACTGGGTGTTGGAGAAGACTCTTGAGAGTCCTTTGGACAGCAAGGAGATCCAACCAGTCCATCCTAAAGGGAATCAGTCCTGAATATTCATTGGAAGTACTGATGCTGAAACTGAAACTTTAATACTTTGGCCACCCAATGTGAAGAACTGACTCATTGGAAAAGACCCTGATGCTGAGAAAGATTGAATGCGGGAGGAGAAGGGGATGACAGAGGATGAGATGGTTGGATGGCATGACTGACTCAGTGGACATTAGTTTGAGTAAATTCAGGGAGTTGGTGATGAACACAGAGGCCTGGCCTGCTACAGTCCATGGGGTTGCAATGATTTGGACATAACTGAGTGACTGAACTGAACTGAACTAAGAAGGAATCTTGGCTTTGTCCATTATAAGAGGCACAAACACCACACCCATAGTAACTGTCTAATTGTTGAGGTCTACAATGAATAAAGTAGAGAGGATGCCGGGTAAGAGTTCATTTTCTGCTTTGCTAGAATAAGCAGATGTAGGAGGTTGATGTAATGTGGAAGTCAAATTGTATAATTCGGTGGTTTATAAGCCACATGTCTTCAGTCACTAGCAGGTGTCCGCAGTGCTAGCCTTCAATCTGTGACTGTCACTAATGCCATCTTATGTAGCCTAGAACTTCGGTGGAAATATGGAGCACATCTTTGGATTCCCAGGAAATAAAGGTAGCTCCTTCATTGCTTCATAACTATGATTTTCATAAATATATTGAGCACTGGCTGTATACCAGGTAATTTTATATTCTTTCTAATCCTTGTAAGAGTTAGTTGCTCAGTCATGTCTGACTCTTTGTGACCCCATAGATTGTAGTCAGGCTCCTCTGTCCATGGAATTCTCTAGGCAAGAATACTGGAATAGGTAGCCATTCCCTTCTCCAGGGGATCTTCCCGACCCAGGGATTGAACCCAGGTCTCCTGCATTGCAGGCAGGTTCTTTACTGTCTGAAGCCACCAAAGATCCCATAAGGCAATTATGTTCACTTCGTAAATAAGAAATCTTGAGGTTCAGCTAAGTCAGTTGGTTTAACCAAGATTTTCCGACCAGCTAGAGAGATTGAGTGTATAAATACAGTTCTATAAAACTTGAAGATTATGCATCTTATTTTAACTGACTGCAAAGCCCCTCTCGTAACTAAAATAAGTGAAAGCTTGTTGGAAGTAATAACATAGCAAATACTAATTTAGCTTTAACATCAGGTACTGTTCTAAGTACTTAATACATATTGACCCATTTAATCCTTGCTATAGCCTTATTTAGTAGGAATTACCATCTTCATTTTGCAGATGAGGAAACTGAGGTACTGCGAAGTTAAATAAACTGAGCCAGATTATGAACCAGTAAGTGACAGACCAGCTTATAAACAAAGCCATGTGGCTTTGCATTCTGGGCATAACAACTAGGTAAAAGAATTGGAACTTCTTTAATTATTAATATTTTAAAGGGTTATCTGAAAAAGTATGGTTTGATTTTCTATAGTAATTTGCCAAGATATGTACCCAAATGTATATCCTGCTAAACATTAATCAAAATATTTCAAAAAAGTTTGAGAGCCTGAAGCAAATAATAATAATGAATAGTAGTAAAAACAGCTGTTGAAATTAATTTTACATCTATAATGTGCCCTGACACTGTGCCAGATGACTTACATATGTCATCTCATTTAACATTTATAATAATAGTTTTATTATTTCTAGATAACAGAATAAATTACTGAGGCCCAGAGAATTCCCTGGTGGCTCAGTCAGTAAAGAATCTGCCTGCAATGCAGGAGACCTAATTCAATCCATGGGTCAGGAAGATCCCCTCAAGGAAAAAAAGGCAGCCCACTCCAGTATTCTTGCCTGGGAAATTCCATGGACAGAGGAGCCTGGTGGGCTACCGTCCTTGGAGTCGCAAAGAGTCGGACACATTTGAGTGATTAAACCATTTGAGAATTTAATTAATGTTTCTCATGGCACATAGTAAATATATGATGTGTCTAGGATAGACTTTGCCTTCAGAGCCCACATTCTTCATTACCAAACTAGTACTCCATTCTTTCATAATTTTTAGTGGTGGAAAACTTTATCTTCTGAGAACTGACTTGAGTTTTAAAAACCAGCACGAGTCATTTGTGACTAAGTCATTTGTTTTTTGAATTTCAGGGACTTGAGATTAAGAACTGACTTATTGGAAAAGACCCTGATGCTGGGAAGGATTGAGGGCAGAAGGAGAAGGGGACAACAGAGGATGAGATGGTTGGATGGCATCACCAACCCGATGGACATGAGTTTGAGTAAGCTCTGGGAGTTGGTGATGGATAGCGAAGCCTAGAGTGCTGCAGTCCATGGGGTTACAAGGAGTCAGACATGACTGAGTGACTGAACTGAACTGAACTGAGATTAACTTCTGATCAAAAACACCATTTGACGAAAATACAGGGTGCTTTTCTGTTGTGATCGATAAATTGTCTGAAATCAGTCCCCTAAACACATTTTGTGCACTGGTAGCAACATGGTAATTACAATATCCCCAGGTGATGACTTTGGAGGAATGCTCTTCTTACAGCAAATTTATGCTCTATGCTTGACAGACACTGCATGTTAATGAAGGAAATAATGGCTAGAAGCTTACCATATGCCTCTGGGCTTGTGTCATGTTGCTTACAGGCATCATTCAAGCATCTACGTAGTCACTGGGTATACTACTCTATAATGGTTGTTGACCACTAAACCACTTCATCATCTGCAGCACTTTTCTTACAGGGCGAACTTGCATGACTTTTAATTAATGCATGGTTCCAGAGGATCCACACCATATGTGATTCAACTCCATACTCTGAATGAAGACTAAGCTGAGTTGGTAACTCTTATGACCTTTTGAGGGAACATGTATCCCTTAAGTGGATGAGGAAGTTACCAAATCTCCATATCCCTTGATTCTGTCTAGGTCAAGACTACCTAATCCTTTCTTTGTTTTCCCAGGTCTTGGTGGAGGTTGCACATAGCATCCTCCTTTCCAATATATTGTTCAGAATTAAATTTCTTAGGAAAGAACTGTGAGAATAGCTTGGTCAGCCATTCTTGGTGAAGAAAATACTGCAGTAGTGGATGTGGAGTGGAGGAGTGGATGGGGGAAAGCAGAGAGGGAGAAGAAAGAGATAAAAGAAGTGGCTTTATTGCACATTTATAGACTGTAACTGGTGTGAACCGACTTCCCCTGCATTTTGCAATATGCTTCTTTAAGCAAAATTTCCTCTCCAAACTCAGAAAACTCTGGCATGCCTGAGAACAGTCACCTCCAACTGCTCTACCCTCAACTAACTAACTGTCTCTCTCAACAGTTAGAAGCAAGCTTGTTGGAAAATAGTGTTTCTAGAGCTTCCAAAAACACAGTAGACTTTTTTTCTTGGCAAAATCTGTCAGCAAAGTAGGGAGGAGTCCATGATGAAAGTTATAATTTAGACGTGACAACTCTTAAAAGTAAAATTTGTGTATTTCTAAATGCCTCCTTTCCAAAAAAAAAAAAGCTTTTCATATGGAGCTATTCTATTGAGAACATTATTGAATGCAGCTGCTTGAAGAAAAAGCACTTAATTTGGATGGCAAGATCTCTGTTAGAACAGTGAAGGAAATAGTCTGGGATGATCATTTCTCCCTTAAATTGAGAGAAATGCTAATTACCAGTAAAATGAAATGGAGACCTAAGGGTAAGATTTTTTTTTTTTTTAACCAAAGGAGTTAGAAAAATGTCTCAATAGATGAAAGCCAGAAAATAAAATAACAAACAGTGAATAATGATAGAAAGCTACTTGCTATTATTATTAAAAACAATAGTCACCAGGTCTGATCTCATACTAATTATTCTAAAAATCCTGAAAGTAAGGTCTTCTTTCCCCCATTCGATAGAGGAAGAGCAGAGATGGATAGCAGAAACATAATTAGAGCTGGTCACCCAGCAAGGAACTGGCAAAGTTGAGATTTAGCCCAAAGACTAAATTTCCAGCTTTTCACCACTCCTCTGAAGGACTTGAAAGAGAACTTGAGAAGTGAATTACAGTGTTCTGATTACCATGGCTTTGTTGGAATGGCCACCTCCTTGGAACTCGATGGTCCCAAAAGCATCGGTGGGGCTGAGTTGAGTGTGCTTGCTGATGGACCACTTCTCAGACTGGATGTCATTTCGAGAGAGGCGACTTTCATTTTTCTCATTCTGAAGAACCGAGATACTGGGAGTGAGGCCAACATGCTGGCCTATTAGACGCCCACAGCAACACCTATAACGTAAGAGGTCAAAGTGAACCCCTTGTATTAGTGGCAACTGGAATATACACTTAAGGCAATCTGCTGGAGAAATCTACAAACTGTAGCAAGCCAGCAAGTCAGTTTTCAGGTGGAAACCATATGTGGCATACCTGACAAATGGTGAACTCAGGATTTACTTGACAAATTAATAGACTTCTTCTCTGGCCCTTCCTCATTTTGCTCTAGCTGTAATGTGCCTCCCATCTTTCTGAACCAACCCTCTTTCACACCAGCCATATTGTTCAGGACTGGAACCTAAGAATGGAAGCCCTGTAGATTTTTCTACTTCTCACTCCTCCCATCTATTAAATCTTGCACAAAGGCCACTGAGCAGCTTTAAGGGGAGAATTTTAACAGGCACATTTAAATAAGGACTCTCAATCACATGTGAGTAAGAACCTAACTTGTCTTTTCCCAATTGACACTCATTGTCAAATATCCAATTCTGAGAATAAAAATTTGCAACTTAAGTTTTCTTGAAGAAACAAGAAAAAATTATTCACAAGATATCTGAAAACAAAATTTGTTCCTTACATCATGAAAATGTTGCTTGTACTTTACTACTAGCATTACTATGACTATTAGCAATAATACTGATATGTAGTTACCATTTATTAAATACTAACAGTGTGACAGTCATTGTATGGGTACAACATTATAGTTTTAAAGGTATTCAAGGTTGTACAGCTGGTTTATATGATTCCAGAGTCTATATTTTAAACTACTTCATTATATTGTCTTTTCATAAAGGCACTTCCAGATATGCATATATTACTTTATCCCAAATGCTTCATACTTTCTATACTTGTGATCATCAGGAAGTAAGTAGAATTTAAAAAATGTTCTTGAATAGAAATCTGAAGGTCTGCAGTCTAATCAGTAATCTGCTAGGAGTATCTCATTTAAAAGTCTCTTTTTTCACAGTAGCTGAGCATGTTGGTAAAAACTACCCATTTTGATGAAATGCTGGAAAAGGAAACCACACTAAATGTATATTTATATATATGTATATATAAATATAAAATCCATTCTTACAATGATGAATTCCCTTCCTGAGGGTGTATCTGTTATTTTGTACAGGCTCTCAAAGAATTAACTACAGGCATGGCATATTACATGGTGTGTATATATAAGATTGTTTCAAAGATATTCAGTAACAATGAAATCTCTTGCAATGGATAGTGACTAGTATCATAGTTTTGTTCCCATAACTGCTACGTCAAGTTCTTGCTACACTATAAAGACAGCAAGCTTACCTATGGGGGTCTTTGGTGCTGGGGATGATGTGAACACATTCTCTTTTATAAAAGGCTCTTTCTATCCAGGACTTCTGAGCCTGAAAAAAAGGAAGAGGAAAGGGGAACACAGCCTTTAAGTATTTTTGACTAGAAAGCAAAATTCCACAAACACTTAACAGACTGATATCCCATAAACTGAATTGAAATTGTTGTTACTTCACACATAAATGCTGTATATAACAAAATCCCTTACTATCATTATCTGCTGATTAGATTTTTTAACATTATAATGTGAGAGTTAAAGGAAAATGACCATAATAAAAAATGCTCAAGTTCATAATGACTTCTGAAGAACAGAAAAATAATGCTATTTACAGAGAAAACGAAAGCTATAGAGCAGTATGTTTGTAACCCTTTAGATAACACGTATTAGTGGAAGGAAGAAATATACCTAAATAATCATAAAGTTTTCATGGCTGACACTTTCATTAGATTTTCTTTATAGAAAGAAATAAAAATGGTGAGGAAAATACATAATTTGAGCCCTAATCCATCACCATGCTTTTACTAAAATCCAAATGATCAATGCTTGAATATGGAAGGGGAAAAAGGAGATGGAAACATAAGAAGGATAAATGTCTTAATCACAGTTCAAAGTTTCAGAGGTAATGCCTTTGGAAGGAAAGTAGATGCCACGTTTTTTGGCATCACACATGCCTTTCAGCACATGAAATACAGCGTCTTAGAATGAACATTGTTGCGACCGTCCACACAGCAGCCTGGCCACTGAGATCAGGTTCCCAGAAGGATAAAGCGAGTTCCAACAAACTGGACCATCTTTGTTCCAAAACAGTGTCCATCCTTCATCCCTTAACCCCTTTCTTTACCAGCATTTGAAACAGTATAGGAGTCTCCTATGAAATCTAGTAAACTACTCAGAAGATTCCTTCTCTAAGCAAGTGGTTAAGATAGAAGTTGGTAGATTAACACGTAATGTTATTTCCACATGGTGTCATCTTTTATCTAACCCAGGATCAGAACAAAATTCCTACTTTTATTTATTTATTTATTTTTATTGCGTATTTTAAAAGTAGGGAGGAGGCAGGAGGGTTCAGGATGGGGAACACATGTATACCTGTGGTGGATTCACGTTGATATATGGCAAAACCAATACAATATTGTAAAGTTAAAAAAAAAAATTAAATTTAAAATAAATAAATAAATAATAAATAAATAAATAAATAAATAATAAATTTAATTTTTTTTTTTAACTTTACAATATTGTATTGGTTTTGCCATATATCAACGTGAATCCACCACAGGTATACATGTGTTCCCCATCCTGAACCCTCCTCCCTCCTCCCTACTTTTAAAATACACAGAGAGTTTGGGATTGACATATACACATTGCAATTAATATATTTAAAATGGATCACAAACAAGGACCTACTTTCCTGTGTAGAGCATACGAACTCTGCTCAATATTCTGTAACAACCTAACCGGGAAAAACATTAGAAAAAAGAATAGATACATGTATATGTATAACTGAATCAATTTGTTGTATACCTGAAATTAACACAACATTGTTAATTAACTGTAAAGTAAAATAAAGTAAAGTAAAAGTCACTTAGTCGTGTATGACTCTTTGGACCCCATGGACTATACAGTCCCTGGAATTCTCCAGTCCTGGTATTGGAGTGGGTAGCCTATCCCTCTCCAGGGGATCTTCCTGACCCAGAAATTGAACAGGGGTCTTCTGCATTGCAAGCGAATTCTTTATCAGCTGAGTTAAGAGGGAAGCCCTAATTAACTATATTCCAATATAAAGTAAAAAGTTAAAAAAATACATTCAGGGCCAAAGTGCAAACAAGCTGTTTACTTGGCCTGTCTCAATGACCAATGTTGACTGTTTCAAGTCCCTGTTTCAAGAGAAGATACTAACTCTTCTAAGGACCCAAATGGCTGTATAAGTTGTGCTAAGGTCTTTGTCCTCAGTCCCTTAATACTGCATCTCTGTCCTCTTTCACAGTGGAGTCTACATGAGCATGTGGCACTGAAGGCATAACACTTACATGCATAACAAAGCACATTTTGAAAGTAGCAACACAGGGAATGCTTGAAGGGTACAAAGGGCCAGCATCCTGTTTCAGTCACGGTTGCAATCAGGTCGCATAATTTCTGAGCGCATTGTCCAAATGTAAAGGAGCAGCCTCTCTGCCGAAGAGATCCTGGGTCCAGGTGGCCCTTTGCACTGTCATACCACAAAGGTAACATTTGCAGTTCTGTTTGTCATTTTGGCATGGAGAAAGATTCAGTGTCTATTTTCAAAGTTTTTCTTCTCAAAAATGTAGGAAAAACTAGTGGCTACATCTTTGCAGCAGAAATAAGCTTAGATAACCAGTCTTTATCTTCATATAAAGCCTGTAAATTAAACTATTCATAGGCTGTGATTTTTTTCCTAGAAACTGAATACTTTCTTTGATAATATCTCTTGGCAGATAGATGGTAAAAATATTCCTCTCTGGACATCTGAAACCAACTTTCCCTACACCTTGGGGAGCAGAAAAGGGAGAGCATACTTTCACTTTTGGGGGGCCCACTTTGGTTGGCATTCAGAAGGATCTTTTGGGAAAGCATCTGGGAATTTCAGGGAGTGCTGATCAATACTCTGAGAGAAAGTAGGAATGGCAGTATGATGGGAAGAGAGTGATGTCTGCAGTTAGAAAAGTGGTACGAATGAGACTGCAGCTTCAACAAAGTCATGTAATTTCTCTGATCCTGTTTTCCTCATTTATAAAAATGGGCACAACCATAATGCCTGAAACGCAGAGTTGTTATCATTATATAGGTAGCAAGTTTTCATTTCAAGAAGAGGAACCAGTCTTACGTTGCTCTGGTACTAAAAGTTCAGATAAAGGTTTAAATGAGAAACACTATTAAATTGCCATAGCAGATCTGACCTAAATTGACTTTATGTCACACTGGAGATGATATGCTCCCAGAAGGCCTGTCTATAGACAAGGTATCTAGAAATTTATTTAACTTCTCTGAGCCTTTTCTATAACTGAGGATAATCATAGCTACTTTGGAAAATTGTATTAATCAAAGTAGACGATTCAGGGTAAGCATCTGGCACTCAGTAGGTACTCAGTAGGTAATAACAATGCCTAACTTTTATTTGGAATTTAGCATGTGCCTGAAATTGTGCCTTATATGTATTATCTCCATGGAGCCTTATAAGAACCCCATGGGGGAATTACTACTATTATGTAGTGTCTGTGTGAGATATAGCGAATTAGAAGTTAGACTTTGAACTTGAGCTGTCTAACTCCAGAGTTCATACTCTTACCCACTCTGCTCAACTGTCTCTCCAAATTAGACGTTATTGGTATTAAAATACCCTAGATCTGGGCAGGCCTGGGAGTGCCCTTGTAGAGGCGTGTCTCAGAACCACTTCACACGTGCACTTTTCCCCTCCTTATTTCCTCCTTCCAGTTCCCACAAATGAAGTAATCAACACTCTACTCTCTTCTTCCTCTCTCCCTGAGGTCGAGGATTGAGGTGGGACATTAGGCAGTCACAAGAATATGAGAAAAGTAAAAGAAGGGGGTATCATTATAATGGCTACAACAATGAAATGGAATCACACAGGACTCCCAACTTGAGAATTTCTAGAGCACCTCCATTATTTCTCTCACGGATCCTGGTTCCAACATGGAAGGCCCTAGAAGCTTTACTCAGATGGCATGCAGTAAGACTGACTGCAGATGGATTGCTAACTTGTTTGTTGGTCTTTAAGTAATTTGACTTGCAAGTGGTTTAGCAACTTAATTACCTTCCCAAAGGTGAATAGTTACCTCATTGTCAGCGAAGGGATTAAGGATCGGTTTCTACTTCTTATTATTACCAAACTAACAATTTCTCTTACAAAGGCATAGAAAATTGGGAGCGGGGGAAAGGAAATGTAAAAAAAAAATTTCCATCATTCATAATTGAGCTGGATTCTTTTTTTGAGAAAGAAAGCATAATATATAACAGAAAGAGCATATGTATAGCACACAAATTAGGAATTCTACCAAACATCATGTACTAAATAGGAGAAATTTACTATGCTTTATTGTGGGCTTTACTTTACTGTGCTTTTATTCAGTCTTCAATGTAGATGGATATTAGATTTTAAAATTCATTTTCCTGGCATATTTGGTGTATAATTATGATTTAACTTGTCCCCTAAACTAATTCCCTTTTCCTCTGTTCAAAGGCTTTGAACTACTCTTTGTGAAGCTTTATACTTGGCTGCAACACCCAACTAAGTTGGGTTAGAATGGCTATCCTTGATGTTAGGAAGCATAAAACAGTTTGGACATGCCATGTTTCTAGTTGACCCTAATTCTCTTCTAATGCAAAACTTCAACACTGTGCCCGAAAATCTTTTCTTTTAAAATATGCTTTGGAGGACTCTTGTACTCTTAGAAAAGGTGACTGCTATCAGCCCTTAGAAATCACTTTTCTAAAGGTAGAACGGTCACAAGACCATGGCTGAGTTTGTGAAGGGCTATTTTCTTTCTTGTCTTTCTGTATTATCAGTCATGTGTGATGTATAATAAGGAAGTGTTTTTCAAAGGCTAATAATTAAAAGACATTTTTTTTCAAAACAAAAATTAGGACATTCACATTTCAAACAAAGTATATCACCCTCAAAGAATAAAGTACATATGAATTTTGAAAGTCAATTGTACAATAAATAAAGCATCAAAATAATAGGAAGCAAAAAAAGAAAAAAAATTAAGTTGTTTCATTTAACCAGTTCAATTGTTTTTCACAAAGACTCTGCTATAAACGTTAGTCCCTCAAACTTCCATGATTCTTCTTACCACTTACTCCCCACTCACTTAACTATAGAGTTAAGACCTTCTCCAGCCAGGAATAATATCTAAATCTGCCTCCAGAAAGCCTCGGAAACTGCTATTTGCAATCACCCTGTTGGTAGAGCAACTTCACAGAAGGACACCAACCCAGACCAATAATCGCACATTAGACAAGAAAAAGAAAAAAAAAGAGTTCACTAACTTCTTAGGAACAAATTACGAGCAAAATTTTACTACGTTCCTCATTTTGAGACTCTCAGGTTTAAAATTTACACACTGCCCTAATCAGAACAAAATACCAGAGACTCCAAGGCACTGAATGCCTGTGTTCATTTTTACCTTTTGCTTTTCCTCAACATCTCCCTGGCATTCCCTGGGTCTTCCTCTAGATGCCCAGATCCAATACCGGAAAGTTGAACAAGAAGAAAATGAGCTGAAATAATTTTACCTGAGCACTGACTCTGAGTGGTGGCAAAGGCAGTCCCACGAGCAGCTCCTGTTGCTTTCATTTTGCTGCATCTGGGGTTGGTCATCCCGTTAATAATGCTCTTATGACCGCCCACCGGAAAAAAAGTCACTTGCCGGGCTCTTCCCCCAAGAGACGTTTCAAGTAAGCAATGAACTTGGGCAGATTAGCCCCTTGGAATGTGCTGCTTTGGGATTAGCCTCACTAAGAATCTCATGGACATTCCCTTGCAGCCCTCAAACACTGCTTGATTTGAACATCTAATCTGACGCCAGAAGAAAAACAAATCCCCGGAGAGATCGGATTTAACTGGCACAAGTCCTGACAGGCTCTCCCCCCTTGCCTTTTTCCATTTTCAGCGAGAAGCCTTGTGAAAGTGTGATAAGGTGTTCTGAGTTCTGAAAAGTTCAACTTTGGAAAGCAAATCCTTCTAAAGAAACAGTATATTAAAGTTCCAAGTGGTTTGAACACACAAGCAGCATTGTTCATTCCTCCCCAAAGGATGGAATGATAGCATTTCTTTAAAGAGGAACTGCTAAAAACTCTGAATGTTTCAAAGAATAGTTGAGTCCCTGAATGTGAGCCCAAGGAGAATAAAGTTGGGGTTTATCAGTGATGTTCCACAACTTCTGAAATGTCAATAAATAATAATAATAAAACTGATCACACATCTTACCCTGCAGCCCCTCCCCCACAACTGTAACTGTGTGACTAGAAACCTACACTCCCCCGTTTCCCTATTAAAAAAAGATGAGCTGGGACATGGATGC
This sequence comes from Bubalus kerabau, assembly GCF_029407905.1. Classification (NCBI taxonomy): domain Eukaryota; kingdom Metazoa; phylum Chordata; class Mammalia; order Artiodactyla; family Bovidae; genus Bubalus; species Bubalus kerabau. Next base: position 112,369,988 of record NC_073627.1, read on the forward strand.
AGGCTGCAAGCAGCGGCTTTGTAATGTGCTTATCTGGGGGTGGGTGGGGCAGGGGTGAAGGCAACTTAGAAGGTCTTGCTCACACAACACAAAAGAACTCTTTCAAATATCTTCCAAGAGTAAGTGTTTTAGATAACAGTATTTCTTAGCTAGATAAGTGAACAAACCGGGAAGAAGAGAGTTCAACTTTCAACAAGGCAAAAATATTTTTTAAAAAGTGAGTATGCGAACACTTCATCTCCAAAGGACTTATCTCTTCTTGCAGATGGAATTCAGAGCTGAGACGTCTGTTTGTTATCAACTCTGTGGGCTGCGTACCTGTGAGGACAGTGGCACTTTGAGCTTCATTTTCCCACAGTCTCCTGTCAAAAGTGCCTGCTCTGTGTTACGGGGGCACTCCCTGAGAGTCACAGTGTGAACTAGGTAACATTTCTATCTCTGATCAGGATCAGGTCCACAGCCTTCTCCCTGCCTTTCTGCAGTTTCCAGGATGGATCTTTCAAACTCCCCCATCTTCTGGTCTCTCACTCACCAAGGTTTCCCTGGAGACAGCAGGTAACAAATTACTAAGTGACTTTCAACTGAGGAAACATTACAATAAGCAAAATGCAAATGAATCATCAGACTGAACGTTAGCATTAAACACTAGATAGAGAAGTCCCTTTGACAGTCTTCAGGAGTTAGCTCCAGAATAATATGTAGGGATGACCTTAATAATATGCATACCCTTACTTCTATGCAGCTGTAACACTCCTATGCCTTTATTCTTAAGGAATCAACAGAGATGTGAGCACACAAAGGTGTTCACTGCAACATTTTTTATAATACAGAAAAACTGGAAACAAAAGTCCCTCAACGGGAGGCTAATTAAACTATAGTTCATGCTGTTTGATGATCACAGGTTTCAGAAGACTACATACTCACGTAGAGAAATATACATTTTCTCATTGTTAGCTCAGAAAAGCAGGACAAAATTGTAAGTAGAGAATGATTACAAATTTTAAATAGATACAGAGATGGGATTTTTGTTTTGTTTTGTTTTGCTTTTTTATATTTTCCAAAGTTTTCTTCTGTAACTATATATTTATAGTCATTAAACTATCTTCTTTGTGGCCAGAAGACTTCCAGATCTTTTTCCCAACTGTTAAGCACGACCTTATGATAATGGGGCACAGAGAGAGGGGGAGGGGAGAGGGAGGGAGGGAGGGAGGAGCAGGGAAGGGAACAGAGAAGAGGAGGAGAAGGAACAGGAGGGGGAGGGCTGGCTGGCACGCAAGGTTCTCAGAGACACTGACCTAGCAGTTGTAGATTGTGAGACTAAAATTGGTTACAGATAATCCTATGTCAGAAATATTTGAGAAATTCAGCTTTCTCATCTTCCTTCTTCACTAGATATGACTTCAATTCTTCATCTGCCTTGAGTTCAGTCAGATCCACACTGAATCTTGTAAATATTGTCCATGTATTTTTTTTAGCCCTTTTTTCTCTAGTCTTACTTATTTTTTGTTGTTGTTGTTGTTTTCTTTTTGCTTATTTTTCCTTCCTGGAGAGAAATACTTGATAGGGACAAGAAGATGAGGCACCTCCCATGAACTTTACACCAAAGACAAAAATACTGTCACCAGAACCACGAGCATTCTAAGTGAACAAGGAAGCCCCAGGTAAACTCAGCACAGCATTTCTTTCCTGTAAGGTTACCCATGATCTTCAGGACCCTTGGATTTGAGAAGGTAATTAGTTCCAAAGAGATTTTAGCTCTGGGCCACACAGTCCATGCGGATCTTTTAAAAATCCTATTCATTACCCAACAATGCAACCCCAACTCCTGACAGGATACATCACCAGCCTCTTTCAGATGTAGTTTAGAGAGAATATAATTTGAATACTAACAAGAGGAGACCACAAGTGTAGTGCAAACTGTGGTTATTCTTCACTCCTCTTTATGTAATGACAGATTACCTTATTCTCCCAATCCATTATTAAGTAAAAAGATCACACTTGAATATATTAAAAAGTTTCCACTGGTACATAACTCAAGTTGGAAAAATGAAATCCGATTTTCTACAAGTATAAACTAGATTTTGACAGGGATGATTTGTATTTCATTTTTATAAAGATGTACAAAGCACTCTATTCTGTGATGTCTACACTTAACAACAACGACAACAACAAGAGCATGATATAGAGGAGGGCTCAGTAAACATTTTCTGTAAAGTGCCAGATGGTAAATAATTTAGACTCTCTGTGGGTCACACGATCTTCGTCACAATACTCAACTCTGCTGTTGCGGCACAAAAGCACTCGTCGGTCATGAGCATGGCGGCATTCCAATAAAACAAGCAGTGGGCTGGAACGGGTGTGTACTAATCAGTCCGTGCAAACAGAGAAAGGGGGTAGCCTGATGAGGCAGCAGGGGAGGGGGTGATGGTCCTAAGAACCAGGCCTCCATGGTACCAGCACTAGCTTTTCTTGGCTCTTCCTCAAGCATGTCAGGCCTCTACATCCTCAGGTGCCTCTGCTTCTGCTTTTCTTTCTAGTTGGACAGCTGCATCCTCAGATCACCCACAACTTGCTTCATCAGTACACTAGGCCCACCTGAGCCATCATTCTCTACTCTACTCCAGCTTCCCTTTCTTTTCCTCAGCTCTTCCCATTACCTAGTCTTTATGCATGTATTGCCTATGTCCTCCACTAGAATGTAAGTTCCTGAGGGCACTGATTTTATTTTGTTAGTGCTGTCACTCCAACACCAAGAACTATGTCTGGGATGTAGTCAGCTCACACAGGTGACTTAGGGACAACATTTGATTTACTTGTATATCAATTCCTCACCTGTAAGATGATGACATCAGATGGACTGGACTCATGTTTCCTAAAGGTGGTACCCAGATGCATTTTTCTTTTAGCAGTTGGATTTATAATAATATATAATATTTAAGCAATGGCTAAACCTATAATTTAACAAATATTATTGTTTGGAGACATCATATGTTTTTTATTATGGAGTTATGAAAAATGAATCTATTAAAATATTTAATAAATTAGATTAAAAATGATTTGAAGATAAAGAATTATGATGGTATCACATAAGAAAGGGAAGTTTGGGAAACACAAGAGCAATTTCTCTTAAATATTCCTTGTTTTTATTCTAATGTATGTAAATAAATGTATTGTGTTCTCTAATATTCAGAGTTGCCATTTACCTATAAAGTAAAACAGTGCCAGGGAAACATGACAAAGCCAGCTGCCTCTGAAGCATAGTATCATCAACATGGTTTTCTTAAAACAATCAATCAGGACATCCCTTGGTCAATACTCTTCTTTGGTTTCCCATCCTCAACAAGATGAGACCAGTTCAGTATTTAAAAATGTTCAGGATCTGCCTCTGAAACTATCTATTCAAATCACTCCGTCTCCCTCCAATCTTTAAACACATTATGTTCCAGTACACTAGATTATTGATTGTTTCCCTAATGCACCATGCTGTGCCATGCTCCTCAACCTTTGAATATGCTGGCCCATTCACCTGGAAGGCTAGGTTCCTGCTGCTATGCTGAGCAAACACCTGTTTATTCTTCCAAACTCTGCACAAAACATTGTATTCTTTGACAAGCTTGGCTGACTACCACCAGACAGAATGAATTACCACAACTACTGATCCACTTCAATACCTTGCTCACACTTCCATTAGGAGAAAAGTCATATAATTTTAAAATTATTTGTTTTCATGTCAAAATTTATAACCCCCCACTGCCTATTTCTTCTTGGAGAAGGAAATGGCAACCCACTACAGTGTTCTTGCCTGGAGAATCCCATGGACAGAGAAGCCTGGTAGGCTGCAGTCCATGGGGTCGCACAGAGTCAGACACGACTGAAGCGACTTGGCAGGGAGCCTATTTCTTCTACACACACACAGTATTCTGAGTCTATCAGGGCATAACTGGAGTTTTGAAGCCTTGTCCAGGACACTCCCCTTCTTCTTCCTCCTGTTTTTAACATTGTTTCCGTGGAAATATCAATTTCTCATTCCTAATTAGTCAGAGTTGGGGAATAATTATTTGTGAGCTATTTACACTAAATTATTTTAATTACTATAATTAGCATATACATTATTAAATTATTTGTACTAAAATTCACTTTATAGCCTCTAAACTTAAATCATATACACCATAACATAAAGTTAGATTATAAATTTATCACTAGTTAGGCAAAAAATTCAATAAATCATGCTTTACAATTATAACTGAAATTCATCTTTTGTCTGTTGGTCATACTGCATAAATTATACCTAAATACATGCAGAATTTTATGTAGATTTACTATGAATATGTACGAATGTTAATCTCACAGAATTTTTGTAAACAAAAATATATATTGCATTTCTTTGAAAAATTGTTTCATTATTAATCAATACATTATTGCATGGCAGTAATATATTATAGTTATAAAGTATTTTACAGTTTACAAATGCTTCCTCACATAATATTTTATGCAATATTCACAATAACTCTGTAAGGTAGGTACATAAAGTTCCATTATATAAATTAAAAACTGGGGCCTATACAGGTTTAGTGTCTCACTAAGTTGTATATCAGCTATTGGCTCAGCCTAATGGAGCCAAAGTCCTTGTGCTTCTATAGGATACAGAGGGTACAGAGAACTCTGCATCCTGTATATTCCAGGACTAATTTTAAGGATGCTGAGTCATTTTTGCCTTCTTTGTGGTGGGATAAGTGCATTTTAATTATTCTTATCTTAATAAGAATGTATATATACACTTCATCAAGCCTAAAAGCCTGCTGAAAAAATGGAAATGAGGATATAGACTTCTATTTCAAAAGTATCCTATTTATGATCAAGGATTAGACATCTGCTTGAATATAATTGCTGTTTCCATACATGGTGACATAAAAAATTAGAAGTCCCACACATACTTTTAGCAACTTGACTGCCTTCATTGACCAAAAAGCGTAACTATAGCGGAGTCAGCCATATAAAACTGGTTTAGGCTGCAAGTGTGGGAAATACAACTTTGTTTTCTGTCAAATAAATGCAGAGCTAGGGTGAGGTAATGTCATCCTTTAAGTCCTTAATTCTATTTAGCTTTCACAATTCATTCCAGCACCATCCTTATTTTGTCAGAAGCCAAAGAAATGTGCTGAATCACGAAACTGGTACATTTTGTTATGTAGAAACACAGAGTTTATGTGACAAATAATATCATAGATTCATAGGCTGATTTTTATTTTGTTTGTGTCTTTTGCTCTGGGAGGATGAAGATGTTAAGAAGAAGTGACAATGGATAAGTAAGTGTACTTCTATTTGTAGTAGAGTTCTCATATGAGGATTAACTACTTAGGAAATCAGTCTCTCTCTTATTATTTTTAGTTTATCATCAGTCCTAATTTAAAGTATTTTGGGTAAAGAAACAGATTCATCTTAATCAATGAGTGATTAAGTTCAGTTCAAACTCTTAATCCTCACAAGGTATAGACAAATTTGGTTGCAGGACTTTATTTCTGAAATCCTGATTTTCTTTATCCATTCAAAGGCAGAGCCTAGTGGAAGCATGGCTGATTAAAAGTCCCGAGACACGCATCCTAGCCATGTCTTGTTGAGTTGTTTAAACCTGGGGGAGGACTTACTCTTGATGATCTTCTAGGTCAAGCTCTGTTCTCAGAGCTAAGGAGTATGGGAATCAGAACCTGCGAGCACTGTCATTGGCCGCTCATTAATGTGTACAAGACAGGTGTAGAGGTTACTTTTCTTAAATAAGAGAGTATTTTGTTTTAATTTTTACAAATTCATGAAACCACTGTTCTTTTTATAACAAACAAAAATGTAGCAGAGCACAGTTTTGTGCTTACTGAGCACAAAGCACATAAGGAGATTTGAATTAATAAATAATCCCTGAAAGAATTCTCCCCAGACTCCAACCATTCTTAAGAATGCCTCTGGTTTAGCAATCTGGCACACATGTCAAGTCCTAATTCTTTTTCAATAAGACTTCAAGTATTATTAAGACATTATCACAATTAATTAATAACTTGACATTTCTGGTTCTGCCATTGAGAGAGTTTTCAAGACCAGAACTTTGTGTTCTTTTGCCCTCATTCCCAACCAAATGATAAATCAAATTCTGATGATCATTCCTATCAGAATATGCAGTCTGCCCACAATTTGTAATTTTTTTAACCTAACAGTCAAGAATTACTTAACTGGAGAAACTGAAGCCAAATCAAGACCATTTTTTATCATCAAAAGTGAGTTATAAGCAGATTGGTCTAGCAATGCAACTGTAAAGCTATTTCTATTACTCTCTGGAAATGAAAAATTATTAGATATTAAGTTGTGCTTAGTCACTTCAGTTATGTCCGACTCTCTGTGATCCCATGGACCATGGCCTGCCAGGCTCCTCTGTTCATGGGATTCTCCAGGCAAGAATACTGGAGTGGGTTAGTGCAGCATAAATGTATTTCTGTGTGATAGTCATCTTTCTTTGTCAAATTACTAGATTCTCAAGCAGAAAATAAAGCCATCCACATAAATTCAGCCTCTGGTTATGTTGTACTAATGCAATAGTTTAAAGCTTTCAAGGTTATTAGCTTCTATATATTGGCAATGCATTTCCTTACATACTCCTTACCAAACCCTATATCTTTTGACTTATTCCTACCTTAGTGTGTTAATATAAAATTTCTCTGAAAGACTTTAGGTCCTGGAAGATACTAACACATTTATTAGCTTCCTCTAAATATATTTAAACTTGATGCACATAGAAATGAACAAAAATTCAAAAGTAGGTGTAAAAAATATTAGTAGGTATACAGAAATACAGATTTAGTCTATAAATTGTATTCCATTAGACAGCAATGTGATTTTTTTCCTCCTATTTTCTTAGCATCTCATCCTCACTCTGATGTAGAGAGTTCATTCTTTGGATATTTGATGTCAAAATGAATTTCTGATAGCAAAACACTTCTGAAAGAAGCTATGCTAATGAAGCTATTTTTAAAAATGGACTGTGCTGGCTTTCTAATTGGTCCCTTTAATTCATTCTCCACCCAGCGAAAACAGTGATCATTTTTTCCTTTTAATTAATAGACTTTATTCCTTAGAGAAGTTTCAGGTTAAAAAAAAAAAATGACCAGAAGTACAGAGAGTTCTCAAGTATCCCCTCCCTCTACTTCTCCCCATGGTTTCCCATATTATTTAACATCTTGCATTGCTGTGCTATATCTGTTGCAAATGATGAACTGATAATGATATATATTCATTAACTAAAGTTCACAATTTACTTAGGTGTCACACTTTGTGTTGTACAGTTCTATGGGTTTTGCCAAATGCATATCGTGTATAAATCATTGAAATATCATATTGAATAGTTTTATTAATGATCTTTTAAAAGATACATTAGCTCATGGCATTCCATCTCCCTTCCCCCATATCATTCAGTGACTTCCATGACTCTGAGAATAAAATTGACATTCCTTAGCAGGTCTCACATGCCTCGCATAGTCACATCCCACTTACTACCTCCATCCAGGCCAGCCTTCTTTCAGATCTACAACTGATCCATATAAAAAAGTCAGAAGAGTAAAACTGTCATGAGAGAAATTAGTCTTTAATTTGAGAACTGCTTTCTGATGGGATACAAACAAATAATATTTATGACCTGATTGGAAGAGGTTGTGAATGATTTGACATCCACATTTCTGAATAAATTTTCAAAAGTAGCAATTCTCCACAGCTTTGTTTAATTTGATAATGTAATTTATTTTAAGATTCCTATTTGGCATATGAGAGAGAAGTATGATAAAGATTTTGAAAGTAATTAGTAAAGACATTAATTACTGAAAATCATGGAGCAGACTATCTTAATTAATTTATTAATATAAACTCCAAACCCTAAATTTTCAAGAGACCTTAGGTCCCTTTCTCCAATATTTAGTAGAAAACTAACTTCTTCCTGGTGAATGGCACCCTGCTTCTAGCAGGTGATATAATGGCAAATGAAAATCATAAATATGCACACTTATGTGAAATTTCTGACTCTGGAAGGCTATTCTATGTGTTAGAATACTATCTGTGGCCAGTGTTTAAAACTGTCACTATAGGTAAAAGCCATCACATCATGGCAAATAGATGGGGAAACAATGGAAACAGTAACAGACTTTATTTTCTTGGGCTCCAAAATTACTGCAGATGGTGACTACAGTCATGAAACTAAAAGACGTTTACTTCTTGGAAGAAAAGCTATGACAAACCTAGACAGCACATTAAAAAGCAGAGACATTACTTTGCCAACAACGGTCCATATAGTCAAAGTTATGGTTATTCCAGTAGTCATGTATGGATGTGAGTGTTGGGCCCTAAAGAAGGCTGAGCATTGAAGAATTGATGCTTTTGAACTGTGGTGCTGGAGAAGACTCTTGAGAGTCCCTTGGACTGCAAGGAGATCAAATCAGTCAATCCTAAAGGAAATCAATCCTGAATATTCATGGGAAAGACTGAGGCTGAAGCTGAAGCTCCAATGCTTTGGCCATCTGATGCAAAGAGCCAAATCATTAGAAATGACCTTGAAGGTGGGAAAGATTGAAGGGGATGACAGAGGATGAGATGGTTGGATGGCATCACCGATTCAATGGACATGAGTTTGAGCAAGCTCCTCGAGATGGTGAAGGACAGGGAAACCTGGGGTGCTGCAGACCATGGGGTTTCAAAGAGTTGGACAGACTGAGTGACTGAAAAACAACAAAATAGGTAAAAGTATAAAATATAATACTGATTTTCACTCACACATACACATTCAAAATAATACATTTCTTTTTTCAAAAAAGTATTTCTTTTCCTTTCTACTTTTTTTTTGACATATTAATATGTATACTAATGGAAAAGGTCAGTTTTGATTCCAATCCCAAAGAAAGGCAATGCCAAAGAATGCTCAAACTACCGCACAATTGCACTCATCTCACACACTAGTAAAGTAATGCTCAAAATTCTCCAAGCCAGGCTTCAGCAATACGTGAACCATGAACTTCCAGATGTTCAAGCTGGTTTTAGAAAAGGCAGAGGAACCAGAGATCAAATTGCCAAGATCCGCTGGATCATTGTAAAAGCAAGAGTTCCAGAAAAACATCTATTTCTGCTTTATTGGCTATGCCAAAGCCTTTGACTGTGTGGATCACAATAAACTGTGGAAAGTTCTGAAAGAGATGGGAATACCAGACCACCTGACCTGCCTCTTGAGAAACCTATATGCAGGTCAGGAAGCAACAGTTAGAACTGGACATGGAACAACTGACTGGTTCAAAATAGGAAAAGGAGTATGTCAAGGCTGCATATTGTCACTCTGCTTATTTAACTTATATGCAGAGTACATTATGAGAAACGCTGGGCTGGAAGAAACACAAGCTGGAATCAAGATTGGGGGGAGAAATATCAATAACCTCAGATATGCAGATGACACCACCCTTATGGCAGAAAGTGAAGAGGAACTCAAAAGCCTCTTGATGAAAGTGAAAGAGGAGAGTGAAAATGTTGGCTTAAAGATCAACATTCACAAAGCTAAGATCATGGCATCTGGTCCCATCACTTCATGGGAAATAGATGGGGAAACAGTGGAAATAGTGTCAGACTTTATTTTTTGGGGCTCCAAAATCACTGCAGATGGTGACTGCAGCCATGAAATTAAAAGACGCTTACTCCTTGGAAGGAAACTTATGACCAACCTAGATAGCATATTCAAAAGCAGAGGCATTAACTTTGCCAACAAAGGTCCATCTAGTCAAGGCTATGGTTTTTCCAGTGGTCATGTATGGATTAAGAGTTGGACTGTGAAGAAAGCTGAGTGCTGAAGAATTGATGCTTTTGAACTATGGTGTTGGAGAAGACTCTTGAGAGTCCTTTGGACTGAAAGGCGATCCAACCAGTCCATTCTGAAGGAGATCAGCCCTGGAATTTCTTTGGAAGGAATGATGCTAAAGCTGAAACTCCAGTACTTTGGCCACCTCATGCGAAGAGTTGACTCATTGGAAAAGACTCTGATGCTGGGAGGGATTGGGGGCAGGAGGAGAAGGGGACGACAGAGGATGAGATGGCTGGATGGCATCACTGACTCGATAGACATGAGTTTGGGTAAACTCCGGGAGTTGGTGATGGACAGGGAGGCATGGCATGCTGCGTGCGATTCATGGGGTCAGAAAGAGTCAGATATGACTCAGCGACTGAACTGAACTGAATGTTATTAGGTTGGTGCAAACTAAATTACGGTTTTGGACTGTGAATTTTAAATCATTAAATTAGGCTCAAACACATCTTTATTAATCAAAATATGAACCATTACAACCAACACATTTTGCCAATGAGAAATAGTTTTGTTTATTCCTGAAAGCATGAAAATCCATACTTTGGGATTAGACAAACCCTTGAAAAGCATTTTCTGCATCCTGCTGGTGGTGGAAGCACTTTCCCTGCAAAAAGTTGTCAAGATACTTGAAGAAGTGGTCATCGGTTGGCAAGAGGTCAGGTGAAGATGGTGGATGAGTGCCCAATTCACTCAACTTTAGAAGCATTGGTTTTGTGACGTGTGGTTGGGCATTGTAATCAAGAATTAGGCCCTTCTGTTGAACAATGCCAGCTGCAGGCATTGCAGTTTTCAATGCATCTTATCAATTTGCTGAGCATACTTCTTAGATATAATGGTTTCAATGGAATTCAGAAAGCTGCAGTGGATCAGATGGGCAGCAGACCATCAAACAGTGACCATGACCTTTTTTTCATGCAAGTTTTATTTTGGGAAGTGCATTGGAGCTTCTTCTCAGTCCAACCACTGAGCTGGTCATAACCCATTGTCATATACAATCCACTTTCGTTGCATGCCACAATCCAATTGAGAAGTGGTTCATTATTGTTGCAAAGAATAAGAGGAGATGACAGTTTAAAACGTTGAATTTTTTTTAATTTTTGGTCAGCTAACGAGGCACCCGCTTATCAAGCTTTTTTTTTCACCTTTGCAATATGCTTCAAATGCCAATGACCATAGAACTGAGTTGACACTGAGTTCTTTGGCAATTTCTTGTGTAGTTGTAAGAGGATCAGCTTCAATGATGGCTCTCAATTGTTGTTGTCAACTTCTGATGGCCAGCCACTATGCTCCTCATCTTCAAAGCTCTCATCCCCTTTGCAAAACTTCTTAGGCCACCACTGCACTGTATGTTCATTAGCAGTTACTGACCCAAATGCATTGTTGATGCTGCGAGTTGTCTCCGCTGCTTTACAACCCATTTTGAACTCAAATAAGAAAATCACTTGAATTTGCTTTTTGTCTAACATTATTTCCATTTCCATAGTCTAAAATAAATGTAAAATAAACAGCAAGTAATAAGTCATTAGCAAAAAAACATAAAGCAAAAAAGGTACATTAAAATGATGAATAACATAATCACATTTATTTAGAATGCATTCCAATATCAAACAACAAATTTCAACAATGCAAAAGCCACAATTACTTTTGCACCAACCTAATAAATACTGCCTCTACTTGAGGTAACAGTAGATGAAGAACAAGGATAAAATGTGGGACTCATGTTAACATACTTGTGTGTATGTGTTCAGATTCTAACATTAGTTATTTGAAAGTGAGTTATTATAAAAGTGAGCATACATTTCTACAAATGTACAAATCTAATATTTTATAGGAGAAAATCAAGTAAAGAAAATAACCTCCTATGCTTACAGTTGCAACATATAAGTCTTTCAGTTCAGTCTTTCAGTCATGTCCGACTCTTTGCAACCCCATGGGCTGCAGCACGCCAGGCTTCCCTGTCTAAGTGTATGTATAAGTCTTTACATAGTCATTAAGCATAAGATGTAAACAGAAGCTTAGTCATGAAATTGTTAATTGTACTTCATTAGAGTTGATGCTACCTGGAACTCTGACTCCAGTCATTATATAGAGAATTTGAAAATGGGCAATCAGAGGTGTACTTGCTTATTTTTAAATGAATTCTCACAAGCATTCAAGAATATTTGTTGAACACGAACCTTGTACAAAGTTCTTTTAGTTGATGAGGTGGTACAAAATTTATGAAGACCTCCTATTTACTTTTAAGTTTATATTGTATTCTAGAACAATGCTTCTCAAATGATTTGTGGTGAAGGACCATTTGAAAAACTTTTTTGAATCCATTACAAACTCATAGTTTTGTAAAATGCCATGACCTGATTATGCAGTTGGATTTTGTGGCAGTGGCAAACTGCTATAAAATTTCTAAATGTTTATTCTCAATTTTTGCTCCACTTATTATTCACAAACAGTTCACGGACCAGCAACAATTCATGGACCATAAGGCACTACTTGATGAGTAGTCCACGAACCAGCAGCATCTGGGAACTTGTTAGAAATGTTGATTCTTAGGACCAACCCAAGACCTACTGAATCTGCACCTGTATTTTAATAAGATTCCCACATGAAAAGCACTGTTCAGAGGGAAATCAATCAGAGGAATGAAAGATTACAATATTTAATAAAAGCAGTTATAGCGAACAGATTTATAGCCTTTACAGTATGCATGCATGCTCAGTTGCTCAGTCATGTCTGACTCTTAGTGACTCCATGGATTTTAGCCCTCCAGGCTCCTCTGTCCATGGGATTACCCAGGCAAGAATACTGGAGTGGGTTGCCATTTCCTTCTCCAGGGGATCTTCTCAACCCTGGGATCAAACTCACATCGCCTGCCTTTCTGGCACTGCAGGCAGATTCTTTACCACTGAGTCATCTGGGAAGGCCTACAGTTATCCATACACTGGGCTAATTATTTTCATATATCAACTGATCTGATCCTCATAACAAACGTGAAGTTAAATGCTTTCATTATGATGATTTTTCAGGTAAGGACACCAAGGCAGTAGAGGTTAGCCATCTAGTTCAATAACACAGAGCTAGGAAGTAGAACGGCTTCAGGGGGTGTCAAGGAGGGAAGCATAACTTTGTCCAGGACAGGTATTTGAGCTGGGTCTGGCACAGAGCTGACATTCCTAGCATACAGAAGGCACTTAAATGATTATGGGTGCATTTTACTAAATTACCTAATTTTGGTTCTTCCTTATTTCCATAGTTTCAAGGAGGTGGTTTCAATTTAATTACCTGTTCTCATACTCCACACTTTAGGATTTAGCTCAAATTGTTCTTCTCCTATTTCCCCTGTTGCCATCTTTACAGCGAATGTGTTTGTTTCCTTCCCTGAGCACCCCTGTACTTTGTTTATTCTCTGCCCATTAACACTTTCTGTCCTTAACAGTGTGCAGCTAGCCTATGTCCTCAGGCTCACGTAGGAGAGGCACCATATCTGTTTATGTTATTACAATCTTCTTGAACCTCAAGTGTCTGGTACATCAATAAATCTTTGTTAAAATTATAGGTAATATAAAGTTACCAAGAAAATTGATCCTTCAACTGTGGGTTGAACATTCTTTTACATGTTCATTTATTAAATGCCTTGCTCTCTAGATTCCTAACATATTCAGCACCAGTAGAACCGTCGAGCCTTAAAACATTGGCAACTGTCAGCTTTAAAGAACTGCCAGTGAACCGACTGATCACACTGACCACACACCCATGCACACTGTGTATGTGTGCGTAAACACACATATGCACCCTATGGACTGGAACCCCCCAGGCTCCTCTGTCCATGGGGATTCTCCAGGCAAGAATACTGGAGTGGGTTACCATGCCCTTCTCCAGGGGATCTTCCCAACCCAGGGATCGAGCCCCCATCTCTTACGTCTCTTGCACTGGCAGGCAGTTTCTTTACCACTAGTGCCATCTGGGAAGCCCCTGACACATACATACACACACTATTTTTTAGTTGGAACCTGGTAGGCACACACCAAGTCCCACTTTTACCTATTTTGTATTACAAAAACATGCTGGAAAGTACTGAAAAGAAACAAATTTTTAAAAATGTAATATATCTCCACCCTTCCTTTGGGTATTGTAGTTTGTTAGTGCATTTTCAGGACAATGGGTCCACAGATCATTCTTGAATGCTTGGATCTTCAAATTAATATTCTGTAGTCTAAGGATAAAATCTTAGAAAAGTTCTGGATTGTCAAATGCTATTTTTATGGTATGCAGTCTTTTCTTAATGTCAGTAGTTGCTATTATTTAAATCCAGCCATTTGTTAAACAGTATGATTGCCCATTAATTATGTTTTTCCACTGAATTTAGACATGTTATACCTTCCCTCTTCTCAAAAAATTTCAAGTCTTAGAAAATACATGTTGATGGAGATGATCTGAAAAATATTTTTAATCATCATAATTAAAAATAATAGAGAAGATCAGAAGTTTTAATATCTAGGTAGTTTTTAAATGACAGTCCTTGCTAGATTCTGTTATACCCAGATAGAAAAGTCTGCATTTTATACTGTAAAAACAAAAAAAACTGTGCCAACAGAATTCTAAATGGATGGATTTTAGTAATCATTTGCATGTGTGTGCCTTGGACAGGTTTAAATGATTAATTGGTCCATAAAATTGACGACAAAACTTGAAACACTTTGTTCAATTAATTCTATGGCTCCCTTTCTTTGTGTTCTTAGGTGCATGAATCCTTCCCTTGTTCACTATTTCACATTTAAGGGCTAACTGATGAGTTCCTCATGGCATTGTTACTATCAACTTGAGCTCCTGTGCCAGACATCAGTACGAGTCACTTGGAGAATACCTATGTGAATCCTAAAGCACTCAGTCAGTGATTCTGTTCTGAGAGTCCTCCCTTGACTGGATTGAAGAAATAGAGGGATGGAATGGTAGCCAGCTGGTGTTCTCATCAATGACTGGGGATGAAACATTGTATTGCCTCCATTTCTCCTTTTGAAAACCTAAAGGATATACTGCTTTATTACCTCACAAGGTACTGTGGTCTGGATTGATAATATGATAACAATCTTATATTCTTTGAATGTCATATGAAGACTTGTTACACAGAATGCTGGCTTGCTGTATGCAGAATAGAACATTCTTTTTAAGCTTTCTTTTTATGGTAGTAGGTGGCCGAACTTAAGCAGTTTTAAATTACATTCTTGTTTGATTTATACCTAAATGTCAATTTTCTCTGGATTAAAAAAGGCACTGTATGAATTTATGTGACAAAACACACACACGCACGCACACACACACATACACAAACTGTATACAACCACCTAATAGGAATTTTCCAAGATTTGAGTAACAGGGAATTTGATTACACAGTGCATTCTGGGGCTCAGCCACAGTAGGCTGTAGATACCAGGCAGGCTGATTATGACTTAAGCATTGTTTCAATGTGATTTTGCAAAGGATTTCATTTAATGCAGATTAGTAAGTTTATTAAGCTGTTGATAATTGAAGCCTCTTAGGTTCAATAAGTACCATCCAGAGAGGTAGATTAGTGGGGTTTAATTTGTTGCTCTCAAATAGCAAACAAAGACTTAGCAGAATAATTACATCTCCTCTTGTGAACTAATAAAAGGCGACATCACAATGGTGCTTTTGGACATTTCTGCATTTCTGCAGTTTCCTTTAGAGCACTGCCTATGGAGTTTTATGCATGTCTCGAGTGACACCAAACCTGTCACCTATGAGTTATGTTATTTAGAAATTAAGATTAGTTACATGAAGGGTGAGCTACAAATAGAAATATTCTCTATAGAGCAATCTGTGCTCAACCTCAGAACTTTTCTACTATTTCCTAAAGCTTTCTGTTTATTCCCTTGTCCAGATTATAAGTACGTCAAGGGCGGCAGCCATGTCTCTCATCTGATTCCTCGGCAATTAATACCATATCTGGCATATTTAGCACTCAGTCTGTTTGCCTAATAAATAATGAATTATCTTAAATAATCAGAACTATGCTCTAAAAATAACATTATCACTAAGTTTTCAAGTTCTAAGAAGTAGTTGTAGCCAAAGTATAAAGTTTCTGTGTTAGCCAAAAGACTAAGAGTCAACATATGAAATAAACTGTACAAAAGAGTAAAATGATGATTTATTACCCAATAGATTTCTGGGCACACAAAGCATTCAGCCAAATAATAGTTGACCAAATAAATTAGTGTCTTGACATTACTCAATCCTCACTTCAGTTGATTTGGTCACATGCAGTTGGTGTCATCTAATGATGAAGAGAAAGAGGACTCATTCCTCTGGGAATGCTAGGTCTGCCATATTTCTAACAGAGTCACAAACTAGACAGTGAAAAGTGCCATCCTGAGGGCAGCTAATATAAATAACATTTCCTAACAGGAAATGCCAAAGCTGTTTGGAATGGTAACAAATATGTTTCTAGAAGTTATCTTGGTATTCTTTTTCTTCCATTATTGGATATTAGATTATCAGCAAGACTGCAGGTACGGAGAGTCAGGCCTTAGGAATCACTGCTGGTTTCTGTCTTCTTCATAGGCTTTTCAGCTACTTTATTTTCTCAGAATGACACCCAAACTTCAAACTTAGGGAGACATTTTGAGTATTCTGGGATCTTCCTCAAAATTAGTTTTAAACTTAACTCCCCTCCTGTGTCTCCCACTTCATATTATTGATCATATGAGGTCTACCTTGACTTACTGGTAAAGTTCTCCCTTGAAAGTGACTTTGCAAGGGTGGTTTAGCTGCAGGTCATGGCAACGATTCCCAATGACTACATAACATCATAAAGAGCAGAGAAAAATGAAACCTGATTCTGGTCCTTCATCTGAGTGAGTGGTGACTTTGTTTTAGACTGGGTCTCATTTAAACCATGGACTCATCCCTCAAAACAACATCCCTAGATATCTATGTTTCCTGTAACACTTCACATAATAGGATGGTAACAAACTGCGAAAAGATACATATAAGAGTACTGAAGAAAGGAATTATGGGGAAATACTCAAACCAGTGTACTTCCTAGAGATCTCAGTCAGTGCCTATCTGTCCATATGCCCATTTTTATTATGATACCATATCCTCACCCCATATCCCCACACCACCCACGGCTGTAACTGAATAGACCAGTGGACCACTGGTTGTGCCTGACTCCAGAGCAAAGGTTAGCCATTACCTTTGACTTATGGACTGACACTCAAAGAAAAGCTGATGAATCATAGTCCTTTTCTTGATAATTTGAACTTATACACTCAGAGAAAATGAAGCCAGGAACTATGGGGATCTAACGCAGAGCTGTCTTGAGGTCGAGAAAGTTCCAATTAGGTAACAACACTTAGGTATAAGTAGAAACTCAGAGAGGGGAACGTGCATTATCAGAGTACTACACCACAGTGCCTGTGTAATTAGAAGCAGAAGCACTGTGTATAAGAAAGAAACCAGGTAGACAATGAAAGCCAAAGAGATGGAGAGAGTAGTCCTGCTTCCCGATGATTTTCCCATTCCAATTCTAGTCAATCTCTAAGCTCACAATAACTTCCTCTCCCCTAACATGACTTCAGTGATTCTCATTAGAATAGCTAGGAAAGGTAACAGCAAAATCATATGAGCCAATAGATACCCACAACAGATCCAGCTCTCAAGTGCTGCATCTTGTTTGCTCTACCTGAGCTCCATGTTGGAAGAAACCGACACTGAGGGAGAAATGACTTACTCAAGGTCACACCACAAGCAACCAGCAGAGCCAGTAATAAAGCCAGCTCTTCTGACCCAGATATCTGTGCACTCTAGCCTGTCACATTTACCCTCTGTGGAAGGCAGAGTCACCTGGCTTATAAGACAGAATATTTTCTGTCTCTGAAAAAGCTGATTTGTAGGACAAGTGCAAAGAGGCTGACATATTCTTCTTGTATCAGGTACATGATCCTAGTTGTTATTTTGCTTTTGGAAATAGTTATAGTGTTAGTTCTGACATCCATGGGTCTTGGATGTCCTAACATTTCAATCAATGGGACTGAATTAAAAGAACTTGATTTTTAGCATTTGGGTAGTTGTTTTCTTGGCTGTACTGAAAAATATATTTAGGGGATCGTAAGATATATAGAAACATCCATTTACCATAAGATTCATTCCCCCTTGGTCTCCATCCTTTGTTGCTGCTCATAATAAAGGGCTTCCTAGGGTATCTTTCTGTACTAGGGGGTGGTTTACAGTGCTCCATTGCAGGAACAGTGCCCATGTGCAAACCCATCAAGCTGCTTTTTTACAGCTTATTTTGTATATGCTTTCCATATTATAAATGTTGTGCTAATTCATTGAGGGTCTTTTAGAAACAGTTATGCAGGAAAATGTGTGTGTGTGTGTGTGTGTGTGTGTGTGTGTGTGTGTGTGTTACCTCTAATCTAGACCTCCAACCAGAGAGAACTCTTGATAACATGCTGGCTCATGTTCTTGGTGGAAAAGTATAGGATACCCCAGAAGCCTACAAGGAAAATGTCTGATATCTCCCTGAGGTGCAGTGACCTGGTGAAAGCATGCAGAACTGAATTAACCATTCATCTGAGAATGTGCTGACCAGGCATGTGAGGGCAGAACTAGTGAAGGCCCCAGCATGGGGCAAAGTGTGCCTGTGGCAAAGGTACTCCTTATTATAGGAGAGATGTGGCACTTTATACAAATACCCCAAGGCATATTTAAACAAATACTCCGTCTTCCTGCAAACAGAAGATACAGCTATGCTTTTGTTTTTGCAATATCCTAAATAGGCTTGATTTATGTTCCCACTTCACAGAACTGGAGGACATGCATTTGACTAACAAGTGATTTTAAAAAAAAACTAAGATAAGCTTGGAAATAATTATAAGCAATATAATAATTATATTATATAATAATAATTATGTATTAGAAAACAGGTTTAAGAGTCAATAACTTGAAGTGGAACTCCTGCTAAAAATTATCCCAGGAGTTTGTGGAAAATGCACATTATGTTCCCTTGCTCACAGATTTGCATCTGTAGGCACTAGTGGGTCTGCAGTATCTCATTTCTTAAATAACCAGTTAATTCTGTGAACTACTGTCTGATCAACAATAGTAACATTTGCTATTGGTCATTGGTTAGAATTGGAGTTTCTCAAAGTTGGCTGTTTATGTTTATTTGCAAGATGCAAAACCCACTGTCACTGCCTAGATTAGGTTCTGTCTCTCACTCTAAATTTCTGAACAGGCCTTTCTGTGCCCACTCCCTTGCTCTATTCCATCCTTCACAGTGCCATAAGAAATATCTTCTTAAATCAGAAATCTTCAGCCTCATTACTGTTGACACATGGGGCTGAATAATTCTTTGCTGGGTGTGGGTACTGTCCTGTCCTTATAGGATGTTTAGTAGCAACATCTATGGGCTCTACTCACTAGAAATCAGTAGCATCCCCACCCCTGGTTGTGACAACCAAAACTCTCTCCAGTCATTGCCAAGTATCCATTTGGGGCAAACAGGTCATGGCTGAAAACCACTACTCTTAAACTTTAGAGAAGAATAGGTTGTTCTCTTCTTCTATTATCCAAATATTCACATGGCATTCAAATACCTGTGCAATTTGCCTCCAAAACATGTTTACAGCCATGCCTATTGCTGAACTACTCAATGATCCTCACTATTCACCTACTAGGCCATTCTAGTTTATCCAATATTGAGAATCATTGATATTCACACCTCTATACATTGTTGTATAGGCCTTCCCAGGTGGCGCTAGTGATAAAGAACCCAGCTGCCAATGCAGGAGATGAAAGAGATGCTGGTTTGAGCCTTGGGTCGGGAAGATCCCCTGGAGAAAGAAATGGCAACCTACTCTAGTGTTCATGCCTGGAGAATCCTGTGGACAGAGGAGCCTGGCAGGCTATGGGGTCATAAAGAGTTGGACACGACTGAAGTGACTTAGCACACATGCACATACATTGCTGTTGTTTTGTTGTTCAGTTGCTAAGTTGTGCTCAACTCTTTGCGATTGCATGGAGTGCAGCACGCCAGGCTTCCCTGTCCTTTACTATCTCCCAGAATTTGCTGAAATTCATGTCCATTGAATTGATGTTATCTAACCATCCCATCCTCTGCCACCCCCTTCTCCTTTTGCCTTCAATCTTTCCCAGCATCAGCATCTTTTCCAATGAGTTGGCTCTTTGCATGGGGTGGCCAAAGTACTGAAGCTTCAGATTCAGTTCTTCCAATTAATAATCAGGGTTGATTTTCTTTAGGATTGACTGCTTTGAGTCCAAGGGACTCTCAAGAGTCTTCTCTAGCACCACAATTATAAAGCATCAATTCTTTGGCACTCAGACTTCTTTATGGTCCAACTTCACATCTGTATATGACCACTGGAAAAACCACAGCTTTCACTATACGGACCTTCGTCAGCAAAGTGATGTCTCTGCTTTTTAATACACTGTCTATGTTTGTCATAGCTTTCCTTTCCAGGAATAAGCATCTTTTAATTTCATGGCTGCAGTCATTGTCCACAGTGATTTTGGAACTGAATCTAAGAAAATAAAATCTGTCACTGCTTCCACTTTTTCCCCTTCTATTTGCCATGGATTGATGGGACCAGATGCTATAATCTTATTTTTATATTGAGCTTTAAGCAAGCTTTTTCATTCTCTTCTTTCACCCTGATCAAGAGGTGCTTTAGTTTCTCTTCACTTTTTGCCATTAGAGTGGTATCATCTGCATATCTGAGGTTGTTGATATTGTCCCAGCAATCTTGATTCTAGCTCATGATTCATCCAGCCTGGCATTTTGCTTTGATGTACTCTGCATAGAAGTTAAATAAGCAGGGTGATGATATACAGCATTGTTGTACTCCTTTTCCAATTTTGAACCAGTCTGTTGTTCCATGTAAGGTTCTATCTGGTGCTTCTTGACCCTCATACAGGTTTCTCAAGAGACAGGTAAGGTGGTCTGGTATCCCCATTTCTTTAAAAATTTTTCACAGTTTGTTGTGATCCACACAGTCAAAGGCATTATTGTAGTCAATGAAACAGAAGTAGATTCCCCACCCCTCCTCCCCGGAATTCTCTTGCTTTCTCTATGATCCAACAAAAGTTGGCAATTTGATCTCTGGTTTTGCTTTTTCTAAACCCAGCTTGTACATAAATCTTGGTTTCATACTGCTGAAGCCTAGCTTGAAGGATTCTGAGTATAATCTTACTAGCACATGAAATGAGTGCAATTGTACAGTAGTTTGAACATTTCTTGGCATTGTTCTTCTTTGGGATTAGAATGAAAATTGACCTTTTCCTCTGTACATTAGCTTCTGCTTTTTCTCAGGCCTTGAGCCCCCTTTTCTTTTTTTGCTTGCTTTCCCAGGAAAACCTGATACCTTCAAAGCTTAGCTCAAAATTCATCTTCTCCAAAGTTCTTCTTGATTTTCCTAGTTATCTCCACTTCTTCCTTGTGTGTACTGGTTCTATTTTGCCTCTGTCTAGAACTTCTTCATTCAGACTTGTCATTTTTTTGCCCACATCTTTCCCCCTCAACTGCAAAACCAGAATGTATTTCTTCCTAAGTCATTGGCACTGAGCAAAGGGAAAGCACAAGTGGGCCCTTAATATCTGTGCAAATGAACAACTGTGCCACTTAAAACACACCACAGAGAATACAAATTTTTAATTCATATGTTATAAAAGATATGTGTGTGTGTGTGTATATATATATATATATATATATATATATATATATAAAATACATATAACCAAGAATAATGGAAACAAAATTAAATGTGTGTGCTCTAGACCTACAGCACTACACTTGTAGTCAGGGTATTAACCATCAATATTTTAGACTATTTAATTGGCATTGTCATTAATGAGAGTTAAGCTAAAATCAGGAAGAAAAAGTAACCATACTACTCATGCTGCTAAGTCATTTCAGTCGTGTCCGACTCTGTGTGACCTCATAGACAGCAGCCCAACAGGCTCCCCCATCCCTGGGATTCTCCAGGCAAGAACACTGGAGTGGCTTGCCATTTCCTTCTCCAGTGCATGAAAGTGAAAAATGAAGTCGCTCAGTCGTGTCCGACTCTTAGCGACCCCATGGACCGCAGCCTTCCAGGCTCTTCCGTCCATGGGATTTTCCAGGCAAGAGTACTGGAGTGGGGTGCCATTGCCTTCTCCATAAATAGCCCCAAATTAAACAAAATCAGTCCCAAAACATCCCATGAGCTATGTTCACTTCAGTGTTTTCCTTCTTTTAATATATAAATTATACTTCAAATTATCTTTGAAAATCACTGATTCAGTAGGTGCTACACTGGCATCTTTGGTAGAATTCTTACAAAGGGAACTCCCAAGAAGTTCTAGGTTTAGGAATTATTCTATTAATGGATTAATAATTACAGTAATTTACAGCAATTAAATTGCTTGTCTCCATTCTCCCTTCTTTGCCCTGTGCCTTTACTTCATGTCATATAACAAGTGCATCTAGTTGATCATCACCATCCAACCTCAGCCCAGATCTCAAGTGCCTATTTTGACTGCCTTGGGTGTGTGTGCTCAGTCATGTCTGACTCTTTGTGACCCCATGGATGGTAGCCCATCAGGTTCCTCTGTCCATGGAGTTTTCTCTGCAAGAACACTGGAGTGGATTGCCATTTTCTATGCCAGGGGATCTTCCTGAGCTAGGGATCAAACCCATGTCTCTTGTGCCTCCTGCATTTGGAGGCAGATTTTTTACCACTGTGCCACCTAGGAAGCACTCAGGGCACTTAGCTACCTTAAACTTAGAGGGGAGGGAGGGGCCAACAGCTCAAGAGTGAAGCAAGGACTACTGAGGAAGACATGGCGGTGGAGGTTCTTTGAGACTTCTGTTTTTACTTCTAAGGTGTCAATATTTGTCACTAATAACTGGGAGAAAACAAAACCAAAACAAAGTCTAAAAGGAGAGTCATTCTTCTACAAGAGAATCTGTAACTGCACTCTGCCTAGGTTACTAATGTATAGTATGTAATTCCTGGAGTTCTTTCATATCATCTTTGTCCAGCTGATGGGGTCCCTGCTTAGAAAGAAAAGGGGGCTGAGGATACAAATTCAGGTGATTTAGTTTGTATTATTTCAGGTCATGTTAAATCTAAACTGTGTCATATCTAATGCAGTCTTCCTCTTAATTTCAGTGTTGAAGTTACAAAAAGAAAATGGAAGATTGTTTAAATGCTAGGAAGATCTTCAAAGAGCTAATTATTCACTGACTACATTGTTAGGCATCTAAAGTGCTAATATTAAGAAGACTTAGTGGGAAACTCTATGAGGAATATAAACACAAAAATGCTTTCTCTTCCATTTTTAGGGCATTTTGGAATATACAGTGTACAAATCTAACAGGTATAATTTTATACTATAATATTCATGTCAATATGAATGCCTTCTTTATATGAATTAGTACTGGAGAGTTCTCTGAATATCTGAAATGAGAAGAATAAACTTCTAGTAGGAAACTGTTTCTCATTTCAGTAGTTACATAATTCTTCTCATTTATGTTACATGTGGGTGAGCGAAGCAGCTCATACACATCTTATATTTTCTTGCTATCTAGTTTTCTGTGTGTTTCAACATCTGTTTTTCAACTATCAACTCATTCATTCCTTAACACCAGTACTGTTTTTTCTATTTTATCTATGTACATAAACATACATATTTAACTCTCATATGCATGAAGATTTACATTTGGGCAAAAGCAAAGATATTGTACAAGTCTATAAAGTACTGTATTCCTTTCCCATAACCATCATATGATGAAAAATAATGTCAACAGTTGTACAACTGCAGCATGACAAGTGTGAGTGCCCTAATTGGTCAATTGGACCAGAATGATGAGTTGTTATTTTTTTTTTAAACCAATGTCACTTCTAATCTATTACAATGGTAATGAACAGCCAAGCAGCCTATTTCCCATGGATATCTTCAAAGCTCTAAAGATTGCCATTTGAACCATTCTTTAATTGCATCTGGCACAGATTGTAGCATGCTCCATAGAACCAAGAAGGCATATTAACAAGATTTGGCTTTCCCCAAGTCACTATAATGATGAAGCTTTATATCATTAAAGGAAGTTTAGCTTCAATCTTTACTATGAACTATTATAACCATGTAGCACATAATAATTCCCTGAAAACTTGACTTTTTATAATAATATTTTTATTTTTTAAAAATTTCTTATTGAGATAATATGAGTTAAGAGCATGTTTTCCTTGCGTGTGTGGTTTATCCAATCTTAGATGGAAAATTTCTGAATAATCAAGATAAAACTGGAACTAAACAGCACGTATTCTCCAAAATTTTTCTCAGAAAAGTTCTAATTGATTAGATTTAATTTTTGAATTTCTTTTGCCATTGACAAGTACATGCTTAGCTTTCAACTTTTGCTTATTGTCTTACCTCCACTGTTAATGTACATTGCATATCATTTTGTAAGTTTCCTGTGTTAATTGGAAGGACTGGATGTAATTTACCCTCCTTCTGAGGCCATAATAATTCACTAAACTTTTTGACTAGCCACTTTGCCTCAGCAGAGACACTGACTCCAGAGCCTAGGATAAGAAGAGAAAGGAGATATGGTCCCCTCTGGGTGACCTTTGCTTGAGAGGTGATGATGTCCATTTTGGAATGGAAAGAGACTGAATCAATAGCACTCCTGATCAAACACGGAAGATTAGATATGTACAGCTTTCAGCTTTCCTCATTATTCTTAAATATTCTACAGTGAGTAAAGGAACAGCAACCACAAAGGCATAACTCATGAGGACAAGAGCATGGAGAAGGAGGTGGGAACACTTGAAGGATGTTAACATTTTGGGAAGTTTCAAAGTGGATGAGTGGTAACTGACTTAGCTTAATAAGGGACTTTTCTAAGCTAAGGGACTTGAAAGGGTGGCACAGGCAACAACAAATGAGTTGATTTACTCTGCTGAACCTCAGACAGGCTTAGGAATAGAGGAAGCAGGTGTGGGAGGGGCTGTGAGTCCAAGCACACAGGGATAATTGGTTGAAAATATTTGAAAGAAGGAGCCAAATTTCCTCCTCCACTCCACAGAGACAGGAAGTTGCCCCTCTCCCACCTAGGAACCTCAGAGGATTGGATTCTAGACACAGCTGAAAAAAGGCATGAGGCACCAGACTGAAAACAAAAACACCGAGTGAAACTCGACAAACAGACCAGTGAGATCCCAGAA
Source organism: Bubalus kerabau (assembly GCF_029407905.1). Lineage (NCBI taxonomy): Eukaryota > Metazoa > Chordata > Mammalia > Artiodactyla > Bovidae > Bubalus > Bubalus kerabau. The sequence continues at coordinate 112,395,101 of NC_073627.1, forward strand.
GTTCCTTACCTCTCTCAGATACACACAGGGAGCTTGGCTGAATATCCTCACCCCACTCTGGTTACTTTTACTTCACTGTGTACCCACCTTTACACAGGACATTGGAGGACTTTTCTTTGGAAATACTAAAGAGCACCAAACAGAGACCTAAGGATCTTGATTTAGGGGGCTCTCCCCCAAAATATTTGGTTCTCACTGAAAAGGCCACCAGTCAAAAAAAAAAAAAATCCCACCTCAGTACAAGGAATTTCTAATTTGTATTTTAGTGACTCATTATTAAATATAATAACAGTGAAGGGTTACCAGGACTTGAAGGAAGCCTCTAACATGAAAGACAGACCATCAAAATCAAAAGGAAACAGTGCTGAGGAAAAGGGTAATAAGTATAATCAGTAGTCTCAGAGAGATAAAGAAGCCCCATGCATGAAAGAAGAAAGATTATAACAAAGGGCATTTCAAAAACAAAAAGGGATTATTAGAAGTTAAAGATATGAGAAAATCTTAAAAAAAATCTATATAGAAGTGCTGGCAGATAAAGGTGAGGTTATTTCTTAGTAAATAAAACAAAAAGAAAACAGGAGGAAAAAAAAAATAAGATTAGGGAATCAGTAGAGAAGGTTTATAGAAAAAAAGAACACCAAAGAAGGAAATTATAAAAAAAAATAGATGCAAGAAAAGTTTCCAGAATTGCAGAACATAAACTTTCAAATTGAAGGAGCCATTGAGTGCTCAGTCCAATGACTAAAGATGAACCTGCACCAAAGTATTGCTGTTGTTGTTTTTAGTCACTAGGTCATGTGCGACTCGGAGAAGGCAATGGCAGCATACTCCAGTACTCTTGCCTGGAAAATCCCATGGATGGAGGAGCCTGGTGGGCTGCAGTTCATGGGGTCTCGAAGAGTTGGACACGACTGAGCGACTTCACTTTCACTTTCCACTTTCATGCATTGGAGAAGGAAATGGCAACCCACTCCAGTGTTATTGCCTGGAAAATCCCAGGGATGGGGGAACCTGTTGGGCTGCTGTCTATGGAGTCGCACAGAGTCAGACACGACTGAAGTGACTTTGCAGCAGCAGCAGCAGCATGTTCGACTCATTTTGTGACCTCATGGCCCATAGCCCACCAGACTCCTCTGTTCATGGAATTTTCCAGGCAAGAATATTAGAGCGTGTTGCCATTTCCTTCTCCAGGGGATCTTCCTGACCCAGAGATCACACATGCATCTCCTGCATTGGCAGGCAGATTCTTTACCACTGAGCCACCAGAGAAGTACATGCCAAAGCATAACACTCTAGAATATGCAAAGACTGAGAAAAAAAGAACATTCTATAAACTTCCAGGCAGGGGAAATAGGTTTCATAAATGAAATTAAGAGTCAGTGAAATTTACAAAGCAGTGGGAGTTATCTTGAAATTATGAGTGAAAGTAATTCTTAATCAAGTGTGAGAATAGAATGAATTTTAGAATCTAAGCTATCTCAAAACTTAACCTCCTATGCACCCTTTCCCAGAAAGCTACTGGAAAACATGCTCCATAGATATGAGAAAACATGGTATTCAAGGAACAGGGAACCAAGCATGGGACAGGGGCAGAGGGAAATCAGAGGAAAATGGAAAAACGAAGTGCCAAATTGACAAGACAGCTAGGCAGCACATCCAGGACCAACAATCTTAGACTGGAGCCGAAGGACTGATGGGGAAAACTGGATGGAGATCTTTCATGAAGCTCCTGAAGGTACAGGGAAAACCTGGTTAGAGGTCCAAAGACAATCATGCATATCAAAACAACAATAAACACAGATAATCTAAAATATTGTTCAGGAAATGAAGTTTTATAATCTTTTTTGCCTCAGCAATTAGCAAAGTTTACATAATCATAAAGATGAAAACATTGAACATGGATTGAAAAAAAATTGCCAACACTCTATGGTGAATAAGGGGGAAGAGGAAGTGTGTGTCGGGGAAGGATAGTAAAATAGCTAAACTTCATCTTTCATAGTAAAAATGTATATTATGAAAAATAGAAAATGTACAAGTATTATTTACAAACAGAGATAAATATCAGTAAAGGATGCTAGAATAGTGGAAAGTGAATGGGAAGCAAGAATGTGGAGTGAGGAGGAGTGCATATAGGACTGGTTTTTGTGTTAAAGTCTTTGCAGTTCAAGGATACATTTGTACAACACAGAAAATATAGACAATATTTTATAATAACTATAAATGAAATATAACACTTAAAAATTGCAAATCACTAACTTATAGTATACATTAACTATTATAAAAAAAATTTAAAAAGACCTTGCATCTCTATTTTATTTTTTAAGCTCTATAATAAAACTATATGAAAAGAATTAAATGAACAACAACAATAATAAAATTTGAGTAGGATCATTAGTTACCCTTCCAAATCCTCCTGGGCTGTTATGTAAAACAAACCTGTATTATCTGTTATGAGTCCCTGTGTTTCTTATGCACTATTTCATTTAATCCTAATGAGAACTCTATGAAGCAGGCATTTTTATCCCTACATCCCAGATGAAAGAACTCAGGCTGAGTTCCAAAGGCCTGTCCAAGGTCAGAGGGCTAGCAAAATCAGGTCTTATCATAAACATTTTTCACTCTGAGTTTCAAGTTCTCATCATATTCTAGTTTCGTTTAATTATTGTATAGAAGTTTGATTCGAAGAAGTTATGGAATGCATGTTTATCCTAGCATTTGTAGTGTTTCACAACAAGGTGGGCATTTAGATGATAACTTTAATCCTTTTGTGGGGGATTTACAAAGAAAGGAGGTGAAAAAAAGATCTGAGAGAATTCTTTATTTTAGTATGTACCACCCACATTATTTCAACATCTTGTGTCTTAAAGTTTTGAAAGACCAGATTTCAAAATTAATTTTTCATGGGTGAAAGGGAAAGTGCTAGTCGCTCAGTCATGTCCCACTCTGAGAACCCACGGACTGTAGCCCGCCAGGTTCTTCTGTCCATGGAATTCTCCAGGCAAGAATACTGGAGTGCATGGCCATTCCCTTCTCCAGGGGATCTTCCTGATCCAGGGATCAAATCCGAGTCTCCTGAATTGCAGGCACATTCTTTACCATCTGAGCCACCAGCATACAGGCACAAAAGAGTATTATACTCTGTCATAAGTAAAATGAGTTACTATATTTAATAACTTCTTTCTTCAGAGAAAGAAGCTGCTATTATTGTCAGACATTAAGCTAGGCATCTACAAATGAGTGGAAATATCTAGAAATAGTGTATTTTCCATTTCTTTCTTTACATTAATAGGGTCAGACTTTGATTTCTGAGATTGAAGATAAAGCCAATTTCTAACAATTGACTATTTTCTGGGGAATAGTTTTAGCTGACTATCATGAGGCTGTGCCACTCTTTATTTTTTAAATAATTATCTTGGGCACAATAAAGGATGGAGACAGTAAGGACCTAATAGAAGCAGAAAGGATTAAAAAGAGGTGGCAAGAATACACAGAACAACTATACAAAAAAGACTTTAATGACCCGGATAACAACGATGGTGTGGCCACTCACCAAGAGCCAGATATTCTGGAGTATGAAGTCAAGTGGGCCTTAGGAAGCATTTCTATGAACAAAGCTGGTGGAGGTGAAGGAATTTCAGCTGAGTTATTTAAAATCCTAAAAGATGATGCTGTTAAAGTGCTACACTCAATATGTAAGCAAATCTGGAAAGCTCAGCAGTGGCCATAGGACTGGAAAAGGTCAGTTTTCATTTCAATCCCAAAGAAGAGCAATGCCAAAGAATGTTCAAATTACCATACAGTTGCTCTCATTTCACACATTAGTAAGGCTATGCCCCAAATACTTCAAGCTAGGCTTAAGCAGCATGTGAACAAAGAACTTCCAGATGTACAAGCTGGGTTTAGAAAAGGCAGAGGAACAAGGGATCAAATTGCCAAAAGTTGTTGGATCATAGAAAAAACAAGGGAATTCCAGAAAAACATCTATTTCTGCTTCATTGACTACATGAAAGCCTTTGACTTGTGTGGACCACAACAAACTGAAAAATTCTTAAAGAGATTGGAATATCAGACCACCTTATCTGTCTCCTGAGAAATCTTCATGCAGGTCAAGAAGCAACCATTAGGACCTTACATAGAACAATGGACTGGTTTAAAATTGGGAAAGGAGTATGAAAAGGCTGTATACTGTCATCCTGTTTATTTAACTTATATGCAGAGTACGTCATGTGAAATGCCAGGCTGGGAATGACAAGCTGGAATCAAGATTGCTGGAAGGAATAACAATCTCAGAAATGCAGATAATACCACTCTAATGGCAGAAAGCAAAGAGGAACTAAAGAGCCTCTTGATGAAGGTGAAATAGCAGAATGAAAAAGTGGCTTGAAACTCAACATTAAAAATCTAAGTTCATGGCATCTGGTCCCATTACCTCATGCAAATAGAAGGGGAAAAAGTGGAAGCAGTGACAGATTTTATTTTCTTGGACTCTAAAATCACTGCGGATGGTGACCACAACCATGAAATTAAAAGATGCTGGCTCCCTGGAAGGAAAGCTATGACAAACCTAGACAGCATATTAAAAAGCAGAGACATCACTTTGTCAACAAAGGTCTGTATAGTCAAAACCATGGTTTTTCCAGTAGTCATGTACAGATGTCAGTTGGACCATAAAGAAGGCTGTTGTTGTTTAGCTGCTAAGTCATGTCCAACTCTTTTGCAACCCCATGGACTGTAGCTGCCAGACTCCTCTGTCCATGGGATTTCCCAGGCAAGAATTCTAGAATGGATTGCCATTTCCTTCTCCAGGGATCTTCCCCACGTAGGGACTGAACTCACATCTCTTGCATCTCCTGCATTGGCAGGTGGATTCTTTACAACCGAGCTAGTAGGGGAGCCCAAAGAAGGTGAGTGCTGAAGAACTGATGCTTTCAAATTGTGGTACTCTTGAGAGTTGCTTGGACTGCAAGGAGATCAAACCAGTCAATCCTAAGGGACATCAACCCTGAATATTCATTGGAAGGACTGAAGCTGAAGCTTCTATACTTTGGCCACCTATATGAACAGCCATTGCAAAAGACTCTAATGCTGAGAAAGACTGAGACAAAAGAAGTGGGTGGCAGAAGATGAAGTGGTTAGACAGCATCACCAATTCACTGGACATGAATTTGAGCAACCTCTGTGAGACAGTGAGCCTGGGTGCTGCAGTCCATGAGATTGCAAAGAGTCGGGCAGGACTTTGCAAAGGAACAACAGAACAACAACAATTATCTTGAAAAAAAATACTATGGTTCAATTCTATTCAATTTTGGTTAATTCAATCCTTTATGCTTTTAAAATGAAATACAAATCCAAATGAATACACTACTTCTTCTTCTTTAGATTCAAGTTTTGTATTGGCCTGTTTGACCTCAAAAAAAGGATGGAAAAACTAGCTAGCACAACATTGTAAAGACATTATACTCCAGTAAAGAATTAGCCAATCTGCAAACGTTTATGAAAAACCATCACGATCATGGATGGTAATCTATTCAAGGGATCTATTAAACTTAAAGAATCTATTTCTGCATGTAGGCCAAGGGTTTCCAATTAAAGAGTACTTAATTCCTAATCAATACTAGGATACAAGTCATTAAAATTGGTGATTGTTATTCCAACTATAGTGTGCGGTAGAATAGACAAAAGGCAAAAGGGAATCCTCCTACACTGTTGGTGGGAAGGTGCAGCTACTATCGTAAACAGTATGAATGTTCCACAAAAAAAAAAACAAAAAAAACAGAGGTGTCATAGGATCCAACAATCCCAATCTTGGGCATATATCCAGACAAAACTATAATTCAAAAAGATATATGAACCCCTATGCTTACAGCAGCACTTGTTTACAACAGCCAAGACATGGAAACAACCTAAAAGTCCATTGACAGATGAATGGATAAAGAAGATGTGGTGCACATATACAGTGGAATATTACTGAGCCATAAAAAATGAAATAATGCCATTTGCAGCAACAAAGATGGACCCAAAGACTATCATACTAAGTGAAGTCAGAAAGAGAAAGAAAATTACCATATGATATCAATGATGTACGGAATCTAAAATTTGACACAAATGAGCATATCTATGCACAACATATTCTGAAAAAGAGGCAACACTGATGATCTATTTCCTTCGAGGACAATCTTCTACGCCAGATCACTATTTTGATATATAGGTACAGATATCGCCTGAGACAGCAATAACACATTTGTTAATGAAACCGCTGCCCAAACATCTTCAAAATTGGAAGAGCTGCATAACCATACTGTGGAAATTTGCTTGGTATAGTCACATAGACCATACTAGGGACCTGGGTCAAGGAGGCTTTGTCAAAAGAACCTTTGTCAAATAATTGAAATACTCCTAGCCCAAATTTTCTCATCCATAAAAACGGAGCCCTGTTTGCATCATAGGGATTTTGTTAAGGTCAAATGAATAAGGAATATAAATGGCTCCTATATAGGAAGTTCTTTTATAAATGATAAAGTACCATAGAAATATGTTATGATGCTATAACTATTAATATAAATAATAATATTACAGCATAAATATCAAGATGCCCCAGGGTGACCACCAACAGCTTATGGTATACTATGGTTACTTTTAGTTGTCCTTGATAACTTTGGGGATTAAAAGAACACCCCTAAGATGGAATAGTTAGGGACCTGTACTCTTATTTATTGAAAAGGGAAAGCTAATTCATGTAGCTGGAGTCACATTACTGTGCTAGCAAAGCCCGCACCACAACCCAAATCCCACACGTGGTCAGATTAAAGGGCTAATAGTAATTAAAGATTGACACACAGTGAATAAGATTAATATTAGAAAAGGATTACATCAAAAAAGATTTACATCAAAGGATTCTTTTTTTCTCCCAAAAAGGCTTGGGATGTGAAAGAAGTCTTATGCAAAGCATTCTAAGCCTCTCAGTTATTTTAGAAGAAGCTGAAAAAAATATAGCGAGGTAAGCACAATTTTTTTCTACTGGAAAATACCACAAGTTATAATATGCTTAAGGGTTTACACCATATATAAGAAATAGGGGAAAATTGGGTCACAGATGTCCAAGAACTTGGGAATCTTGAGGAACAGGTTAGAGGAGAACATGTACAGCAGGCAGAATGAAAAAGTGTTCAGAAGCCATCCTACTAAATTTCAACACTGATTTATGCTTCTTGTTGAGATACAAAAAAGTAAGTTTTCTTGTAAGGTTTTGTGTGCAAATGCAGTGGATGCATGTCTATGCCTGAATGTAAACAGTTATCTAACTATGATGTATAACTTTAGAATACACATACAAAAATGTATGTGCACACATATATTAATTGGGAATATGATCTAAAATCAAAATAAAAAATGATATGCAGAAAATTACCACAGAAAAAGTCTACTTTGCTTTATGATAGCTTAAGAGTTGGGAGGTCCGACGCTGTAAAGAGCAATATTGCATAGGAACCTGGAATGTCAGGTCCATGAATCAAGGCAAATTGGAAGTGGTCAAACAAGAGATGGCAAGAGTGAATGTCGACATTCTAGGAATCAGCGAACTGAAATGGACTGGAATGGGTGAATTTAACTCAGAAGACCATTATATCTACTACTGCAGGCAGGAATCCCTCAGAAGAAATGGAGTAGCCATCATGGTCAACAAAAGAGTCTGAAGTGCAGTACTTGGATGCAATCTCAAAAACGACAGAATGATCTCTGTTCGTTTCCAAGGCAAACCATTCAACATCACAGTAATCCAAGTCTATGCCCCAACCAGTAACGCTGAAGAAGCTGAAGTTGAACAGTTCTATGAAGATCTACAAGACCTTTCAGAACTAACACCCAAAAAAGATGTCCTTTTCATTATAGGGGACTGGAATGCAAAAGTAGGAAGTCAAGAAACACCTGGAGTAACAGGCAAATTTGGCCTTGGAATACGGAATGAAGAAGGGCAAAGACTAATAGAGTTTTGCCAAGAAAATGCACTGATCATAACAAACACCCTCTTCCAACAACATAAGAGAAGACTCTACACATGGACATCACCAGATGGTTAACACTGAGATCAGATTGATTATATTCTTTGTAGCCAAAAATGGAGAAGCTCTATACAGTCAGCAAAAACAAGACAAGGAGCTGACTGTGGCTCAGATCATGAACTCCTTATTGCCAAATTCAGACTGAAATTGAAGAAAGTAGAGAAAACCACTAGACCATTCAGGTATGACCTAAATCAAATCCCATCTGATTATACAGTGGAAGTGAGAAATAGATTTAAGGGCCTAGATCTGATAGATAGAGTGCCTGATGAACTATGGAATAAGGTTCGTGACATTGTACAGGAGACAAGGATCAAGACCATCCCCAGGGAAAGGAAATGCAAAAAAGCAAAATGGCTGTCTGGGGAGGCCTTACAAATACCTGTGAAAAGAAGAGAAGCAAAAAGCAAAGGAACAAAGGAAAGATATAAGCATCTGAATGCAGAGTTCCAAAGAATAGCAAGAAGAGATAAGAAAGCCTTCTTCAGCGATCAAAGCAAAGAAATAGAGGAAAACAACAGAATGGGAAAGACTAGAGATCTCTTCAAGAAAATTAGAGATACCAAAGGAATATTTCATGCAAAGATGGGCTCAATAAAGGACAGAAATGGTATGGACCAAACAGAAGCAGAAGATATTAAGAAGAGATGGCAAGAATACACAGAAGAAGTGTACAAAAAAGATCTTCACGACCCAGATAATCACGATGGTGTGATCACTGACCTAGAGCCAGACATCCTGGAATGTGAAGTCAAGTGGGCCTTAGAAAGCATCACTACAAACAAAGCTAGTGGAGGTGATGGAATTCCAGTTGAACTATTCCAAATCCTGAAAGATGATGCTGTGAAAGTGCTGCACTCAATATGCCAGCAAATTTGGAAAAGTCAGCAGTGGCCACAGGACTGGAAAAGGTCAGTTTTCATTCCAATCCCAAAGAAAGGCAATGCCAAAGAATGCTCAAACTCCCGCACAATTGCACTCATGTCGCAGGCTAGTAAAGTAATGCTCAAAATTCTCCAAGCCAGGCTTCAGCAATATGTGAACCGTGAACTTCCTGATGTTCAAGCTGGTTTTAGAAAAGGCAGAGGAACCAGAGATCCAATTGCCAACATCCACTGGATCATGGAAAAAGCAAGAGAGTTCCAGAAAAACATCTATTTCTGCTTTATTGACTATGCCAAAGCCTTTGACTGTGTGGATCACAATAAACTGTGGAAAATTCTGAAAGATGGGAATACCAGACCACTTGATCTACCTCTTGAGAAACCTATATGCAGGTCAGGAAGCAACAGTTAGAACTGGACATCGAACAACAGACTGGTTCCAAATGGGAAAAGGAGTACGTCAAGGCTATATATTGTCACCCTGCTTATTTAACTTATATGCAGAGTACATCATGAGAAACGCTGGACTGCAAGAAACACAAGCTGGAATCAAGATTGCTGGGAGAAATATCAATAACCTCAGATATGCAGATGACACCACCCTTATGGCAGAAAGTGAAGAGGAACTCAAAAGCCTCTTGATGAAAGTGAAAGTGGAGAGTGAAAAAGTTGGCTTAAAGCTCAACATTCAGAAAACGAAGATCATGGCATCTGGGCCCATCACTTCATGGGAAATAAATGGGGAAACAGTGGAAACAGTGTCAGACTTTATTTTGGGGGGCTCCAAAATCACTACAGATGGTGACTGCAGCCATGAAATTAAAAGATGCTTACTCCTTGGAAGGAAAGTTATGACCAACCTAGATAGCATATTCAAAAGCAGAGACATTACTTTGCTAACAAATGTTCATCTAGTCAAGGCTATGGTTTTTCCAGTGGTCATGTATGGATGTGAGAGTTGGACTGTGAAGAAGGCTGAGCGCCGAAGAATTGATGCTTTTGAACTGTGGTGTTGGAGAAGACTCTTGAGAGTCCCTTGGACTGCAAGGAGATCCAACCAGTCCATTCGGAAGGAGATCAGCCCTGGGATTTCTTTGGAAGGAATGATGCTGAAGCTGAAACTCCAGTACTTTGGCCACCTCATGCAAAGAGTTGACTCATTAGAAAAGTCTCTGATGCTGGGAGGGATTGGGGGCAGGAGGAGAAGGGGACGACAGAGGATGCGATGGCTGGATGGCATCACCTACTCAATGAACGTGAGTCTGGGTGAACTCTGGGAGTTGGTGATGGACAGGGAGGCCTGGCGTGCTGATTCATGGGGTTGCAAAGAGTCGGACATGACTGAGCAACTGAACTGAACCAAAGAGTTGGGAAGTAAGTTCATGATAGACAAGCACATGTTTCTCATTTATTAATACAAGTGAGGAGAAAGTAGTTCTTCATAATCACAGCACCAGAATAGGAAAGGAGCTTAGAGACCAAGGAACCTGGTGAGGTACAGGTGTTTGGGAGTTTCCTTCCAGAGTTATTTAGAGGCTCAAACACAATGTCTGTGAAGACTCTTTGGAAACTGCTACACAAACAAACAAACGAGCAGAAGGGAACATCTTCAGTGGGGTTGTTTCGTGACACTGTCAGCTAAGAGCACTCAAGTTTAGGGCTCAGCAGAGGTTTGCCCTGGGCTATGGGGTGAATAGATACCTGGGCAAGAGGGACCACGGGACATCACCTGGGCTTCCTGGGACGACTACTCTCTGTTTTGTTATATTCAATGTTTGCAACTCATGGAATATCTCTCTTTAAATCAAGGTCTGTGCCTTTGGTACAAGAGCCAGGGATACTGTCATCAATATTCACCCATTTATTTATTCAACAAATGTTCCCTGTTTACCTACTCTGTAACACACACCATTTTAGGAATTTGGTTATATAGTATTGACCAAGAGAAAGTTGAACAGAAGAATAAAATTCAAGGTTGATGCACTTGCTGCTGCTGCTGCTGTCACTTCAGTCGTGTCCGACTGTGTGACCCCATAGACGGCAGCCTACAGGCTCCTCCATTCCTGGGATTCTCCAGGCAAGAACACTGGAGTGGGTCACTTGAGAAGTCTACAAAGAACAGAATATGTGTCACTGGGCCTCTCCAGGGTCCAGACCTATATCTGTTTGAGCTGTCATGTAGAAATCTGGTAACATTATTAGCATTTATGCAGTACTTGACTGTTTGCTACATTAGTAGCATCATGTCTATACTTATTCTTATAATAGATCTTTAAGGGTCTATGTCTTCAAGAAACTTACATCTCAGTGGTACACTGGCTTAACAGGACCCATGAGAATCAGAAATGAGAAAAAGAGCACAAGTTTTGGATTCAGAAAACATCTGCTGGAGTGGTGCCTCTACCAGGTGCTAGGGTCAGGCCTTACAGAGATCTGGCCTTATCTTTTTAGAGACTTTATTTCTTATGAGCCTGGTGACAATGATAAGAGTCCCCAGCTATAAGGTGAAATACTAAAGTGTCAGGTGCTATACAAACAATAGTAGTATTATGACAATTCTGTATGCCCATCTATACACATGCAGATCTGTACAGATGGGCATACAGATCTATGCTGCGAAGATAGATAGATCCATCTATTGCAGAGATCCAGTACTGCATTTTCTATTCTGTATGGAATTCTGAAGTGTACACTATTTTGAATTTTGTTCTTACATGTAATGCCTATTAACTCTGCAAAAGGTTAAGGTTTTAAAAATTGTTAATATTTTCTGCAACTGGGCAGGATCACCTGGCCCATTTCAAATAGGCCCATCTTACTACTAAATAGCTTATATGTCACTAAAAATCTAGAGGAATGGATAAACTGCCCAAGCTATTTAAAATGAAACTACATAATTAATATTTAGATGGAATCTTACTTTAGCTTCTCCTTCACATTTGATATTTTAATTAGAATAATCTAATACTACAAATAGATCAATTAGAGATGACTTACAATAACTTCCAGTGTTTACATAAATGGATTACAGAAAATTCCCAGTATTTATGAGTGAAGAGACTTTTTAAAGATAATTTTCTACTTAATATTATACATATATGATATATTACATATATTTAATATGTATTTTTATAGAACATGTTATACATATATTCTAATATATATATGTAAACACTATATTTATGGATAAAAAATGTCTAGGAGAGTTTCAAAATAATAGTAGGAGGAGATAAAGTGGGTGGTTGAGTCAACTGAAGCAAGATTGACCATGAGTTGGTAAGACTGAAGCAAGTTGATGGGTATATAGAGGCTTATTGAATATAATCATTTCTATACTTCTGTGTATATTTAAATTGTGTGAATCTCTATACTTTTGGGAAAAAATTCATCATTTTCAATGAATTTACCACATTACAAGGTATTTTGGGGCAATTTGCACTGAGGATATATTTTACAGATACAGAAGGACGTTAAAAAGTTAAGTAATATGTATACTTTACAAAAAGAGACAGACAAAAGACTAGCCCTTAAAAGGGATAATTTTACAAGAAACACATCTGGAAAAAATAGCAAATTTAAGTAGACACAGCAAAAGTATTAGATAACCCTAAATTAGGAAAGAGGGGATTATCTGGAATGTGGCCATGGTGAAAATTCATCACATGATGAAAGCAACCCCTCTTACAAAATGCATTACTGGTCAAATGGGTCAGACAGCGGGTGGCCTAAATGATCAAAAAGAAACTAAAAAACTGTAATTGATGAGTAAAAGGATGATCATTAGAGATTAAAAATACTTTTGGAAAGAAAGGTGAGATGAAGTTCAATACCCAGAAAAAGAGATAGAGGCCAGAATAGTAGCAATTCATAAAAATGTTTAGGTTTCAAAAATTACAAACATCCAGTTATAAGATAATTAAGTACTAGGGATGTAATATACAACAAGATGACTATAGTTAACACACCTCTATGATATATAAGAAAGTTTTTATCCTAAATTCTAAGAGGTCTCATCCCAGGGAAATTTTTTTCCCTTTCTCTTTATTGTGCCTTTATTAGAAGACAGATGTTAACTGAACATAGGAAGGTAATCATTTAATAATATATGTAAATCAAACCATTATGCTGTATGCCTTAAATGTATACAATGATGCATGTCAATTATTTCTCAATAAAACTGGAAAAAATTTAGTTAAAAAAGGTTTAGGGTGATATCTTTTGTTTTATGCAGGCTTTTTTTTTTTTTTTTTTTTTGCTGTGGTAAGGTGTATTAAAAAGTAGAGACATTACTTTGCCAACAAAGGTCCGTCTAGTCAAAGCTATGGTTTTTCCAATAATTATGTATGGATGTGAGAGTTGGACTATAAAAGCTGAGCGCTGAAGAATTGATGCTTTTGAACTGTGGTGTTGGAGAAGACTACTGAGAGTCCCTTGGACTGCAAGGAGATCAAACCAGCCAATCATAAAGGAAATCAGTCCTGAATATTTATTGAAAGGGCTGATGCTGAAGCTGAAACTGAAACTTCGATACTTTGGCCACCTGATTCAAAGAACTGACTCAATGGAAAAGACTCTGATGCTGGGAAAGACTGAAGGCAAGAGGAGAAGGGGACGACAGAGGATCACATGGTTGGATGGCATTACCAACTCAATGGACATGAGTTTGAGCAAGCTCAGTGAGTTGGTGATGAACAGGGAAGCCTGGTGTGCTGGAGTCCATGGGGTTGCAAAGAGTTGGACACAACTGAGCGACTGAACTGAAGGTGTCTGCACAGTAGCAAATTTTAAGGATGTTCACTTCTAACTCTCTATCATGACTTACTGGAGTAGGTGACAAGGGGTAGTTCTACAGCTGAGTAGAAAGTGGTGATTTAATCTTATACATTTAATTAACTAGATTGATCACTTAAAGGCTAAAATCCTTCCAAATATATTGGAGTTTAGATGAATTTCCTACTTCAGCTACCTATATTGATTACACGAATTAGATTAGCTTCCATATCTTCAGTTTCTTTTACAAGATACAGACTGTCACAGAAAATAACGAACAAGATACTAGAAGACAAAAGGATTCAAAAGTGAATGCACACGAACTATTACACAAAAAAGTACCAATCAATTTGTGAACTGGTAGGGACAATGAGTACTTTCCATAACAAAAGGGAGAAACAAACAAAAAAACCCCACAGAGCTATTTAATCACTACTAATGTTCATTGTGCATATTTTAACATTTATTAATAAAAGCCTAACATGTTCATTGTATATTGTTCTTGGGTTGGATTAGGCAGATTTTAATTAAAAGATTACCACTAACAAATAATAATGATGAGATTTGTAAGGACTAGGGCCTAAAAAGAGATTTATGTTTTATTAAAACCAATTCCTCTAGTTTACAATAGTATTCTACTTGCCAGAGCAGTGAAAAGAACTTCCTAACATCAAAGATCATTTTAGAGCTAAGCAGACATTCTGGTTTTTTGATAGGTGAGAAAATCGAGGTGCACAAGAGAGAGGGTCTAGTTCCAAACCTGACATCCATCAATTTCTTAACAATTCCTTATGAAGATCTTTGATTATATTAAAGAGTTGCTCCAGAAACCTCCAAAGAGTCTTGGGGTTAAAAGTTCCAAAAAGTCTAGGCTGAGTTTTGAAGAGGAAATTATTTTCCCAGACGTAAATTCCTAGAAAAATTATGTAATCTGTAGGTAAATATCTCCAATGGGAGAAGCAATTGATTATATTTAGTGAAGGGAAGAATCAGAGAATATTAATGGTTTGTAAAATTAAACAATGACTTCTAAAGTATGCTGATAACGTAGAAGAATTCTCTTTATTACTGTGTACCAGCTCACTGCCAATTAACAGTATCTTTTATGAAGGTCAAGGAGTGTCAGACTGGTCAATTATATTAATAGCAAGACTCAAGATGTCCAGGTGGTTATCATTACACCAGGGAAAATTGATGGTTCAACACAAAATAAAGCATTACTCCAAGCTCGAGGACTTCCCTGTAGCTCAGATGGTAAAGAATCTGCCTGCAGACAGAGAGAGAGAGAGTAGGAGACCTGGGTTTGATCCCTGGTTTGGGAAGATCCTCTGGAGAAGAGAATGGCAACCCAGTGCAGTATTCAGTATTCTTGCCTGTAGAATTCCATGGACAGAGGACCCTGGCAGGCTACAGTCTGTGGGGTTGCAAAGAGTCTGACACAACTGAGCGACTAACACTACTACTACTAATATTTGCAATCTCTGGGAATATTCCTCTCGAATACGATCCCTGACAAATGCTATGTATGAAGCAACTCAGACCAATCTTTATTTTGGTATTGAAGGAACCTGAATTCTCACTAAACAGTTTGTAATAAGTTTAAAAGTGAATGTTTTTGAAAGATTTACTTGGTTTTTCCTCTTCTTCTACCCATCTGAAAGCAGCCTGAGGAGAACAGAAGCTTCTGATAAAATTTGGACTGGCTTACTGGGAATGAAGGTGGTCCCCATGGCTTTGGGAAATGTGTGCCTAACTGGCACGCTTGTTACCGATTTGCAGCTTGGATAATGGGAAGAAATGTACTATCCTTCTGTAGAAAACATTTAGGGAAAGAAACAGAGGCAAGGCCATTGCCTGTGTAAAGTGTTCAGAAAACCTGGAATTTGATGTTGCCAGAGAAAGGAGTAGGGTATGGAAGACAAGAGAAAAGAGAGAGAGAGAGACATCAGTGGTACTGGAATGGGAAGCAATAGGGCAACCAAAACTGAAAGTGTGAAAAGAAAGAGTTCAATTTATAGCATAATACAATCTACCATTACTGACTATCAACTGGATACCATATTTTGTTGTAGCCTTAACAGATGACCTGTCATTTCTGGAGGTAATCTTACAGTTATTCTTTACTTATTAAAACAAGGTCTCTCAGACAAATCTGATCACATTCAACAGATCCTCATTGCCTAAGGATCTGTGTCCAAATTTCTTATCATGACATTCTGAATGCTTCCATCTCTTTTCTTACTCATCTTTCACTCTGTCCTCTGTCCAGACTCTATTGTTATGAGTCTGGATATGGTGACAAAAATCAAAACCAAAGGAAGCACCCTTGATCACTGAGCTCAAAGGGCACATTCATTAACAATTCCATAAGCATTTTCAGATGCTATAGAGTCAGTCCTTAAGAGACAAAATCCTCTGGAGGCATTTCCAAATACCATCAAGTAATATGAAGGGCAGCACATTCTGGAGGCATGTTTACTTTGTATGAATAAAATTATCAAGATGTATTGGAATACAGCATAGAAAGAATATACTTAGGAATTTTATTATATATTCAGAAATAAATTCAACAAACAAAGTTAAAATAAAATTTAAGCATTAAAAAATAGTTTATAATGGGAGAAGAACAGCAATATATGGAGCTGTGAATGATTATTAGACTTTGACAAGTTAAAACATTTGAAGTATCAAAGGTTTGATGTTACCTAATGGTTCAGAAGAACAAAAAGAAGGTGAGTTTGTTTGTTTCTAAGTTACTAACTTCCAAGTTACTATTAATTAATGAATGACACCAGAGGACAATTTATAAGAAAGTTTGTGAGGGCATATATTTGTAAAATTTTAAACTAGCTGATGATGTCCACCATTGTAATTATGTTTCTATTAAATGTCATTTAGTGTGCTTGTTGTAGAAATAGGATAAGATGACGTGGGTAGATGCCTGTAGCCACAGAAAACAATGTTTATCTTCTGACATTCTTATTCTTTGGTGGCTGCGGGAGGAGTCACATAGAACATGAGGGTCAACACTGAATATCTAGTCAGCAAAACACACCAATTTTTATGTAATTGTCCTTTACAAGACCTGTTTCTCTCCAGTATGTCTAGCTAATAAGAAACCAAATCCACCCCACTGGCAAGCAAATAACACATAGGAAGGCAGTATCAGAAAAGTTCCAGGAGCAAATAAGCAGAATCTTGCGAGGTTGGTTATGGCTCCAGCTCCAGTTCAGGCATGCCCCTTCATTTCAACATCCCACATACTCAGCAAAGCTGTGGTTATGTCTGACCTCAATGCATTCGAGATCTGGGATGGCTCATTTCCTCCTTTGTGTCTGATACTGTATCTATTCAATAAATGCTAATGACTGAATGGGAACTTGTTAAGATTTATTTTGTTACTCTGGGGGCCACATTTTAATCTTGGGGAACATAAGGGAGGGACACAGACTCCAAATTTTGCAGGAGATACACAGATTCATTGCATTTTCATAGACAAGTTAGGGTTAGTTCAGTTTTCCTCCCAATCTTTCATCTATTATTTGAATCAGAATCATGTTAGCTGCTTTTTTCCTTCTTCCAGAGAAGTTACAACGAGCAAAACACAAGCCGTTCATTCAGTGATTCAGTTTTCAAGGACATTTTCAGCCCCAAGCACCATATTAGGTGCTAGGGATTCTTAATGAATGAATGAACAACTGAATAAATATGTATCTGTGATTTCCACTAGTAATGTTTCAAGGGAAGAGAAAGTTGCTGGCTTGAATGTTATTAGAATAAGTCACAGAACCTTTTGAAAGAACTCATAGTGTCATGTCAAAAAGAGCAGAGCAACATGTCCCTGTTCCTGCCTCCAATTTACAGTCTGGGCAGAGGCTGCCCCGAGCACATAAGATGGCTGTAACACAAGGCACAGTGTGTTCTGCTGTAAATGTAACAGAGGACACAAAGTAGAGGGGGATGTGAAGATGTTATCCATGTAGCTGGCCAGGGGAAAATTACTGCCGGAACTCTTTCCCAGGAAGGAATTCAGAAACCAAATCCAGTACAAAGGAAAGATGACTCCGTGTTAGTTTGTACCTTACTGTCCTTTCCTGTGTTGAAACGTTAACATTTTCAGATATAATGGGTCTTTTTTCCAGGTCATGAAGCACAGACAATGTGCCGGAGGCCTGAACAAAGTTGGTGCATCAGCAGGGCTTTGCACTTAAAACAAACATCTGAGCTTTCCTGACTGTTTAAATGAGAGCTGGGGCATTAATACACAGTGAAATGACTGACACATTTTGTGTGGGGATTAGCTCCATTATATGGAAATGCCATGCTGGCACTCCTACATTAACATTCTGGACCTCATAAAGTGTGAATGGAGGCTTCATCCACCTTCCCAAAGGATAATTTCCTTAAAGAATTATATTAAAAGTATTCCTGGGGAACTATTTTTAAAAAAGAGGATTGAGTAAAAAGAAAGAAATCACAATTAGATATAAACACACCTTTTTTTTTTCCCATAATGAAGGATTTATAAGATAAGAAATTTACTTTTTTATTGTTAAGTTTATTTAGAATGAAGAAAACAAAAAAGCAAAATGATGCATATAAAATACTAAAGAGTGATTTAAGGTAAATTTTACCTATAGAATATTGTTTAATTTTATTAGCTAAAAGCACTAGACAATAAGGGCAAAGATCTAGTTTGCCATAGTTTTGGCTGTATTGCTTGCAAACAGCAGGGCTCTTCATATATAAAAGGTATCTAAATGAGTTTGTTTAAATATTATACAATTAAGAGTCCACTGTGTATACTCAACAACAGAAAGGAGAAAATGTTTTCTCAGAGATACAGCACTATGTAGCATTTGAAGTTATCATATATTTTCTTTTTGCTTACTTTTGAAATTAATTAACAGAAATAAAGATTCTTTACTTTTATGGCAAACCTGATCATCCAAAACACAGTTCCAAGCCATAATATTTGTTGGCTGTACTGAGTGACTGAATAACAACAAGAGAAAACTAAGAAAGTTTTCTGAGAAGTTACTTCTTTCTAATCAAAGAAGTGCAACTCAGATGTTCAGGGGCCCACCTTCTCAAATTTACTACCTAAACCAATGAGTGTAATGCATACTGAGGTTTCCAAGAGCACAGCAGATTAGAAACAGTCTAGTGGAAAGTATGAAAGAGGAAGAGGGATAAGAAGGAAGGAACTTGAGGGCAGATAAGAAGTAACCCCAGAAGGCAGAACATCCTGGGCCCATCTAGGGATGGGGTAAATGTCCAGAGTATATTAATGGGCCTGGAGCAGCAATTACTTTCAACACAAAATGATGCAATTCTCAAGGAAGGGCTAACTGGGTTTTACACATTCAGTTAAAAACAAATTCTAAATCATTTAGAATATTTTCTCTTTGACACAGGTATGATATTCCTGTAATATTATGCTTAAGTGTCTCCTAGTGTTCCTTGGTATGGAAAGGCTGTGATTTGCCTTACAGAGAAAATGTGTGTTATATAACCTTCATTCAAACGTTGTTATAGTGCTTTGGCTATGAATTCAATGTAATGAATCAGTAAGTATATTAAATAACCTTTAAACAGAAACACATATAAATCAAGGTTATGTATTGATCAGTTAATGAAAATGTTATGAGCAGAAGCCCACAGGAACTTAACCCTGTATTTCTCTTAGGAGCAATGACCCCATATTTGCTAATTCAGTGTCCCTGGTGACTTTACAGAAAATAATTACAGATAATGAGAATCAACAAATAAAATAATATTTAATTATTTAAATAAGGAGATAGATTTAACTTAACTTCACCAAGAACAACTATATGAACTAGACAAAATATACATTGAGTTTTGAAGACATTAGGAAGCTATGACAGTAACAAGGACTTGTGGAGCCAGGGTTCAGGACAAAAAGGAAGTCCACAGAAGTAAGAATAACAGTACTGAATGAAACTAAAGACAATCTAAACAAATGAAGGGATACACCATGATCATGGATTGCAAGATCCATACTTGTGGAAATATCAGGTCTCCCCAGTTGGCTTGTATTCAGTGTGATTTCAATTAAAATCCCAGGGATCCAAATAGTCAAAACAAACTTGAAGAACAAATTTGGAGTATTCACACTAGCATATATGAACACTTATTATAAAGCTACAGTTTGGTACTGGCTCAAACATAGACAAATAGACCAATGGAACAGAACAGCAGAACAGAGTTCAGACACAGACCCTCATATATGTTGACACTTAATACATGACCAACATGAAATCTCAGAGAAATAGATAAAAGATAAATGCTGCTGTGTTAACCACATATCCACATAGGAAAATATGCTCTGATCTAGCATCATCAAATGACAAATCCCAGGTGGATTATAAATATAAATATGAAACATGAAATAAAGCTTTCAGAAGAGGTCAAGTACTTTTGTATCTTTGGAGTAGGCAAAGATTTCTTGGGACATAAATCATAAGAAAGAAAGAATGAGTCATTATAGTAAAAACTTCTATTAATCAAAAGCTCCATTATAAGAATTAAAAGTTACATAATGGAGAAAATATTTGAAATATACATAACCAATACAATACACATAACCAGTTAAGTTTACACACATGAAATATTTTAAATCAATAGTTCATTTCCCTAAAAATAAACCCCGAGGGAAAGTTAACAAGAGGGAAAGCTCTACTGGAGGGTTGAAAGTCCAGGACAGCAAGAGTAAAGGTAGAGAAGATAGGCAGGGAAGAAGGGAAAACAAATACCTAGCTGCCCACAGCCTTCTACGAAAACCTAGCTGACTGCTCAGTTTCCAGAGAGGACATAAAGATACCAAGAGTATATGGAAAGGAGGGAAGGAGGAGAATTTGTATGTTGCTTTCCTTCTAGCTCGTGTCCTCCACTGTCAAATTTTTATATTTCCAGGTTAATTTACTTGACCTTACTGCTACTGCTACTGCTAAGTCACTTCAGTTGTGTCCAACTGTGTGCGACCCCATAGACAGCAGCCCACCAGGCTCCCCCATCCCTGGGATTCTCCAGGCAAGAACACTGGAGTGGGTTGCCATTTCCTTCTCCAATGCATGAAAGTGGAAAGTGAAAGTGAAGTTGCTCAGTCGTGTCCAACTCTTAGCGACCCCATGGACTGCAGCCCACCAGGCTCCTGCATCCGTGGGATTTTCCAGGCAAGAGTACTGGAGTGGAGTGCCATTGCCTTCTCTGGTTTATATTCCTACTCACCATCTAAAAGTCACCTAGCCCTACTGATTGTAGTTTTTTTTTTTTTTTAATTTTATTTTATTTTTAAACTTTACCTAATTGTATTAGTTTTGCCAAATATCAAAATGAATCCGCCACAGGTATACATGTGTTCCCCATCCTGAACCCTCCTCCCTCCTCCCTCCTCATACCATCCCTCTGGGTCATCCCAGTGCACCAGCCCCAAACATCCAGTATCGTGCATCAAACCTGGACTGGAAACTCGTTTCATACATGATATTTTACATGTTTCAATGCCATTCTCCCAAATCTTCCCACCCTCTCCCTCTCCCACAGAGTCCATAAGACTGTTAAATACATCAGTGTCTCTTTTGCTGTCTCGTACACAGGGTTATTGTTACCATCTTTCTAAATTCCATATATATGCATTAGTATACTGTATTGGTGTTTTTCTTTCTGGCTTACTTCACTCTGTATAATAGGCTCCAGTTTCATCCACCTCAATAGAACTGATTCAAATGTATTCTTTTTAATGGCTGAGTAATACTCCATTGTGTATATGTACCATAGCTTTCTTATCCATTCATCTGCTGATGGACATCTAGGTTGCTTCCATGTCCTGGGTATTATAAACAGTGCTGCGATGAACACTGGGATACACGTGTCTCTTTCCCTTCTGGTTTCCTCAGTGTGTATGCCCAGCAGTGGGATTGCTGGATCGTAAGGCAGTTCTATTTCCAGTTTTTTAAGGAATCTCCACACTGTTCTGTAGTTTTTAAGTATGTCTTAAACCTGTCCTCTATTTTTAATTCCCATTGCCTCGCCAGCTGTTTTGGTTCATGCCTTCATCTCTTTTTGCTAACAAGCCTCATGATGTCCCATTTTCCTGTCTACTCATTTGCTTCCTGGGAACTAAAAAATATCTCCTACATACACCTCAACATCCATTCTTCTTCCTTGTAGGGCTGGCTGGACCTACCTTGGAGGGACAAGGGTTGAGTAGCCATGGGTGAAGATTAAGGCACAAGTATAAAGGAACTGGCTTAAGACTTCAGGAAACAGAATGATGTCTAACCAAAGAGAAGAGTAAGAGTGGAGTCAGAATAGTCAAAGTAGATCCCTCCATGATTGCCTCAATAAAGTTGATATGAGGACAATCTTTCTGGCCAATATAGACAGGAAAAGTCAAAGAGAAAGAGGGGGCAAATAAATATTTAAAAGAGTTAATGCAATCTTCCCTGGGAATCATATTGATTTTTAGTTTTCCAGGAAATTTTAAATTCTCTTAATATTTTTTAGCCCAAAAGCAGAGTTAAGAATATTTTATAGAGATTAAACAGTTTCTCAAAGTTAAAATTACAGAAAAAAACAGCCCTTTCATGGGTAGAATATTATGTTTGGAGAAAAACATTGTTACCTGTTAAAGAGTTAAAAACAGTTATTCTAAGATGTTCTAAGAAATTCTAAATAGCTTCCTCACAGGACTGATAAAACAAAGTAACATCAAACAGCTAAAACAAATTGAAATTTCTTAGTCTAGTTTCTCAGAATAGATAGTAGGTGAAGAGAGTGAGGAGAGAGCAGTGTAGCTCAGTAGAGCAAATGTTAAAACAGGCTTGGCCTGCTTTTCTGAAATCAACAAAAGTATTTAGAAAGCACTGCTCAGGGAAAGAGCAGATGGGAAGCCAAAACAAATGTGGACATTGCCCCTAACAAGTATTTGAGATCACAGACTTGGGAAGAAAGCCTGGAAAAAAAACAATAAATAACGAGAAGGAAAAGCAAACTAAAATGCAACGGGCACCAACTCTGTAGCAGCCACCCATTGTGAAAGGTATTTTAAGTTTGCCTCTCTGTCTTTCTGTCTTCCTCCATCATTTTGTTTCTCTCTCAATCTACTTTTCATTTTTACAAAGTAATTGAGATACAATTGATATCGAATAAACTACACCTACATGAAATCGGTTTATATATGATACCATTGATACCAAGCATGATACCATTTCTATAACAACATACACTTAACCATCCACCAAAGTTTCCTTCTCTTCTTTATAATACATCCATCCCATCCCAGGCAACCACTTAGATAAACAAGTATCCTGTTTATGAGAAGGCATCCTATAAAATCAAGTCTAAGTGGACAATCCATAAATGTAGAGTAGTACAAATGTTTACCTCTCTAATGGTGAAATTGTCAAACCCAAAACAAAATGGTAGAAACAGCCTCTTTTTTTTTTTTTTTTTTGCTTTTCAAAATTTGCAAATGAGTCATTTCCACATATTTTGTTCTGTTTTCCAGGTCTCTGTCTCTTTGACATATTTCAGAGGTCTGAACTACAAATTCTGCATGTACACAGAGGTCTCCCAACAGTCTTATTTGGTTTACCCAGAAATGATTTACTATACTCTCTGGGGTTAAAAGTCTTTGGGGGTCAAAAGTCAGTGCTAGAACTGGTACAGAGTATACTGACCTCATTTTCCCTGCATTGGTGAAGATCCCTGCTGGATTTCACATTTTTCACATCATCGCCACTAATGAAAGTGGGCTAGAGGAAGATATTATACAGAAAACAAAGGTCATCAAGTTCATGTACATTTATTTACAATGTCCAAGTTTAAAGGAGTAGAGGAAAATAGCCACTGCTAAAATCTGTGTGATTTCAAATAGCAGAAAAAGATGTAAATAACCAATAATCAATGAATGACTGGCTTAGTGTTATCAAGTATTAACTGTTCTAAAATAGGAGGTATAACTCTCCTAGACTTCAGACAATACTATTAATACAAAGCTACAGTAATGAAAACAGTATGGTATTGTCATAAAAACAGATATATGGATCAGTGGAACAGAACAGAAGAGACCAGACATAAACCCACACACCTATGGTCAACACCTTTAATCCTCAATAAAGGAGGGAGGCAAGAATATACAATGGGAAAAAATCTCTTCAAAAAGTTGTACTGGGAAAGTTTGACAGCTGCATGTAAATAAATGAAGTTAGAAGACATCGTCTCACCACACACAAATATAAACTCAAAATGGCTTAAAGACTTAAATATAAGACATGAATCCATAAAAACTTCTAGAAATGAACTTAGGCAAAACATTCTCTGACAAAAATCACACCAACGTTTTCCTAGGCCAGTCTCCCAAGGCAACAGAAATAAAAACAAAAATAAACAAATGGGACCTAATAAAACTAACAAACTTTTGCACAGCAAAGGAAACCATAAACAAAACAAAAAGACAACTTACAGAATAGAAGATATTTGCAAACGATATGACCAACAAGGGCTTAATTTCCAAACATACAAACAGCTCAAACAACTCAACAACAACAAAAACCAAAACAACCCAACTGAGAAATGAACAGAAGACCTAAATAGACATTTCTCCAAAGAAGAAATACAAATGACCAATAGGCACATGAAAAGATGATCAACATTTCTAATTATTAGAGGAATGTAAATCAAAACTGCAATGAGGTACCAGCTCACATGAGTCAGAATGGCCATCATTAAAAACTCTACAAACAACAAATGCTGGAGAGGATGCAAAGAAAAGGGAACCCTCCTATATTGTTGGTGGGAATGTAAAATGGTACAGCCACTATGGAAAACAGTACAGAGGCTCCTCAGAAAACTAAAAATAGAGCTACTATGTGATTCAGCAATTCTACTCCTGGGCATATATCCAGACAAAACTCTAAGGCAAAAAGATGCATGTATCCCTATGTTCATAGCAGCACTATTTACAGTAATCAAGACATGGAAACAAGCTAAATGTCCATCAACAGATGAATGGATAAAGAAGATGTGGTACATATATACAATGGAATACTACTCAGCCATAAAATGAATGAAGTACTGCCACTTGCAGCAACATGGATGCAACTAGAGATTATCATACTAAGTGAAATAAGTCAGAGAAAGAGAAATACCATATGATATCACTTATATGTGGAATCTGAAATAGGACACAAATGAACCTATCTACAAAATAGAAACAGACTCAGAGACACAGAGAATAGGCTATGGTTGCCAAGGAGGAGAGAGCTAGGGGAGGGATAGGGTAGGAGGTTGGGGTTAGCAGATGTAAGCTGTTATATATAGAATGGATAATAACAAGGTCCTACTGTATAGCACAGACAACAATATTCAATATCTTATGATAATCCATAATGGAAAAGAATATTTAAAAAATATATATATAAAACTGAATCAGTGTTGTACAGCAAAAATGAACATACTGTAAATCAACTACACTTCAATAAACAAACAAACAAAAGTATTAACTGTTCCAGAGTAGAATCTATGCTGTCCAGTAGTACCAGCATAAAGACAGTAGGTTGTTACTAGACCAATGAATGAATTAGGTTCTTTTAGGTTTAAATCTAATTTCCTAAGTCTTTGTGGTATTCTGAGCATCTAATTGTCTCTCCAAAAGTTCCCAGGGTAAAATATTAACTAGTTTATCAGATTCTTGAAAACATAAAACATGCCAAGCTTTCAGGTTCCTGCTTTCCTTTATGTGATGGCCAGTGATCACACGTAGATGCCAGTACACCAAGATGTTCTACTGGGCATGAGAAAGACCAGGTCAAAGAATAGAGAAATAAAATTACAGATTTCTCACCAAGTTCCCTGGGCAAAATGAATTAGATCATAACCTTTAATGATGGTTGCTAAACACCACAATCTATATCTCTTAGAGTCACTGGAGGTATAATGAGAAATAAAGTGGTGTCAAACTAAGCTTCCTATAGAGATAGATGCTGAAGCAGAATAGACATGTGCAGTGTGATGATGAAAAGGCATGGATCAAGCTGCAGTTACAACTAAGTAATGACTATGCTTTTAAAAGTCTGTAATAATGACTTCAAATATTTCTTTGTAATTTTAAAAACATTTAGATTCTCAAGAAATATCATTAGAATATATTATTAGAAATATCATTAGAATATATTATTTTTATGACTTCTAGTCTTGAAGGAAATGCACATCTGCTGCTAAGTCACTTCAGTCGTGTCCGACTCTGTACGACTCCATAGACGGCAGCCCACCAGGCTCCCCCATCCCTGGGATTCTCCAGGCAATAACACTGGAGTGGGTTGCCATTTCCTTCTCCAATGCATGAAAGTGAAAAGTGAAAGTGAAGTCGCTCAGTCATGTCCGATTCTTAGCGACCCCATGGACTGCAGCCCACCAGGCTCCTCGGTCCATGAGATTTTCCAGGCAAGAGTACTGGAGTGGGGTGCCATTGCCTTCTCCGAAATGCACATCTACAACATCATTATTTCAAGTGAGGGTTTGCTTTTGTTTTGAAATCTTCATGCCACTTTGTTGGAACTGACCATCCACTAGTTAAGCATATTTAACTGATGTCACTTGCTTTGGTCTAGGAGGTACATGAGGGTGAGCCTGTGATTCTTCCATCTTGTATATGTTTTCTTCCTGTCCTTGTCCCTGGAATATAACAGAAACGCATTCTTTTAAAGACAGATCAATGCCGTAAAACCCTTAGTCTTGAGTTAATGAAGGAGCTCACTGGCTTGGGCATTGTGCAAAGTGGAAATGAGGCCACGTGAGGGATGCTCAGAGAAGAGCACCTCCTGGAGAAAGAGAAAAATAAGTGTTTTGAGAGAAAAGTCAGCTTTGGGTATAGAGATTATTCATTTGTGGGTTTTTGAGTTTAAAAAATAAACTACCTAGGTCTCCACTTAAAAATTATGGTGGCAGATACATAATACTTGTGCTGTGCAGTAAGATGATGGTCATATATTTTTCATATAAAGCAGATTTATATTGTTCTACTCAAACTAATGTAGCATTTTCTATGGATCACCTAAAAACTGTATTATGGATACAATCCACAGTTTATTCAATATCCTTGTTCCTTTCTACTTCCATTGCTACTCATCAAGTATGAGCCTCTTTCTTGGGTAGTTACAGTAGTCTCTCAAAAGGAGCCGACAGCAGTCTCTCAGTGGAGCTGTATGTCTCTCCAGTGCCTTCCCCTTTTCCAGTTCATTCTATAACCTACTCTTCCAAAAGAGTAATTTTCCTAAAGTATCATGTTATCACACTTTAAGTGAAAAATCCTTTAATGCTACTCATCTGCTAAGAAACAAATCTGAACTACTCAGCATGGCAATTGAGGCTCTCCGGCATCTCGTTGGAATTTGCTCTCCCAGTTTCACCAAGTCACTTTTCTTTAAGAACCTGATGCCACAGTCAAACTGAGACCTGTTCTAGAAATATGCCTGGCTTTAGCAAATGACTTTACCATGAGACAGACCCTGTCCCAGTCTGGAAGGTCTTTTATTCTTTTCCCACCCTGGTGGTTCAGCAGTAAAGAATCTGCCTGCCAATGCAGGAAATGCCAGTTTGATCCTTAGGTTAGAAAGATCCCCTGGAGAAGGAAATAGCAATCTACTCCAGTATTCTTGCCTGGGAAATCTTGTGGACAGAGGAGCCTGGTGGGCTATACTCCATGGGGTTGTAAAGAGTCAGACACAATGTAGTGAATAAACAAAAACAACAACAAATGTCTGAATGTATGTTAGTTTCTTGATGGTTATTCATCACTTTCCTCAGCCAGAATTAATACTACACTCCTCTGTACTCCTGTGCTATTTTATTTTTCTATTATAGTGCTTATATTCCATGAAATAAGAGATGCTTACTCCTTGGAAGGAAAGTTATGACCAACCTAGACAGCATATTAAAAAGCAGAGACATTACTTTGTCAACAAAGGTCCATCTAGTCAAGGCTATGGTTTTTCCAGTGGTCATGTATGGGTGTGAGAGTTGGACTATAAAGGAAGCTGAGTGCCGAAGAGTTGATGCCTTTTTTTTTTTTAGAGTTGATGCTTTTGAACTGTGGTGCTGGAGAAGACTCTTGAGAGTCCCCTGGACTGCAAGGAGATCCAACCAGTCAATTCTAAAGGACATAAGGCCTGGGTGTTCATTGGCAGGACTGATGTTGAAGCTGCAACTCCAATACTTTGGCCACCTGATGTGAAGAGCTGACTCATTTGAAAAGACCCTGGTGCTGGGAAAGATTGAGGGCAGGAGGAGAAGGGGACAACAGAGGATGAGATGGCTGGATGGCATCACCGACTCGATGAACATGGGTTTGGGTGGACTCCGGGAGTTGGGGATGGACAGGGGGGCCTGGCATGCTGCGGTTCATGGGGTCGCAAAGAGTCAGTCACGATTGAGTGAATGAACTGAACTGAACTGATTCTACTTTATCTTTTACGTTATGTCCATGCTGATATTTACTTGTAAAAGTCTAAATAGGTATTGATTTGTCCATCAACTAATGTGGATATTTTTGTATAAATGTGGTCAAAATTAAAGAAAGAGCTCTTGCCAGGTTTGACTTTCAAGTAGAGCTTGCTTTCTCTAATTTGTCCTTCAGGTCCAATGGGGAGCCTAGATTAAAAAAGAAAAAAAAAAACCTGACATAATAGATAAATATAGTTACTGTGGATAATAAATTGTCCCATGTTCAGCATTTGGTGATTATTCAAAAAGGGTAAGGAGCATATGTCTCTTTTTATTGCTTCATTCATTATAGCTGTTCAATTTCTGTTAGTGGGAAATCAATAAAACTATTTGTGGGATAAAAACCTTTCTTTCCTATTGACTACAAACTTCTTGAAGGCAACAACCATGCCCTGTTCTTAGTTGTAGCACACACAATGCTTGTGTGTCTTGCATATAAGAGGTGCTTACTAAAATTTTGTTTCATCATTTAGTGAGTGGAGTCAGTGCTTTGAAAAGTTTATTAGTTTTATGCAGTGGTAATGAAATAGGAATAATGGAAATAATGAAATGCAGTAAAAATGCAGAAACAAAAAATACTGGAAAATGAACATTTTAAAATGTCAATAATTTTGGAATTTTAAGAATTTTCTGTCAAACATTGAGCTAGAACTCTAACAAGGAGCTAAACCAGCTGATTTCGGCTACCCTATATTTACTTACCCCACATCCAAATAAAGGAAACCCAAGCAAGATGGTAGGTGTTGCAAGAGGGCGTCAGAGGGCAGACACACTGAAACCATAATCACACAGAAAACTAGCCAATCTGATCATATGGACCACAGCCTTGTCTAACTCAATGAAACCAAGCCATGCCGTGTGGGGCTACCCAAGACAGATGAGTCATGGTGGAGAGATCTGACAGAATGTGGTCCACTGGAGAAGGGAATGGCAAACCACTTCAGTATTCTTGCCTTGAGAACCCCATAAACAGTATGAAAAGGCAAAATGATAGGATACTGAAGGAGGAACTCCCCAGGTCGGTAAGTGCCCAATATGCTACTGGAGATCAGTGGAGAAATAACTCCAGAAAGAATGAAGGGATGGAGCCAAAGCAAAAACAATACCCTGTTGTGGATGTGACTGGTAATATAAGCAAGCTCTGATGCTGTAAAGAGCAATATTGCACAGGAACCTGGAATGTTAGGTCCATGAATCAAGGCAAATTGGAAGTGGTCAAACAAGAGATGGCAAGAGTGAATGTCGACATTTTAGGAATCAGTGAACTGAAATGGACTGGAATGGGTGAATTTAACTCAGATGACCATTATATCTACAACTGCGGGCAGGAATCCCTCAGAAGAAATGGAGTAGCCATCATGGTCAACAAAAGAGTCCGAAATGCAGTACTTAGATGCAATCTCAAAAATGACAGAATGATCTCTGTTCGTTTCCAAGGCAAACCATTCAATATCACCGTGATACAAGCCTATGCCCCAACCAATAATGCTGAAGAAGCTGAAGTTGAACAGTTCTGTGAAGACCTACAAGACCTTTAAGAACTAACACCCAAAAAAGATGTCCTTTTCATTATAGGGGACTGGAATGCAAAAGTAGGAAGTCAAGAAACACCTGGAGTAACAGACAAATTTGGCCTTGGAATACGGAATGAAGAAGGGCAAAGACTAATAGAGTTTTGCCAAGAGAATGCACTGGTCATAGCAAACACCCTCTTCCAACAACACAAGAGAAGACTCTAAACGTGGACATCACCAGATGGTCAACACTGATTTCAGACTGATTATATTCTTTGCAGCCAAAGATGGAGAAGCTCTATACAGTCAGCAAAAACAAGACCAGGAGCTGACTGTGGCTCAGACCGTGAACTCCTTATTGCCAAATTCAGACTTAAATTGAAGAAAGTAGGGAAAACCACTAGACCATTCAGGTATGACCCAAATTAAATCCCTTATGATTATACAGTGGAAGTAATAAATAGATTTAAGGGACTAGATCTGATAGACAGAGTGCCTGATGAACTATAGACAGAGGTTTGTGAGATTGTACAGGAGACAGGGATCAAGACCATCCCCATGGAAAAGAAATGCAAAAAAGCAAAATGGCTGTCTGAGGAGGCCTTACAAATAGCTGTGAAAAGAAGAGAAGTGAAAAGCAAAGGAGAAAAGGAAAGATATAAGCATCTGAATGCAGTGTTCCAAAGAATAGCAAGGAGAGATAAGAAAGCCTTCCTCAGTGATCAGTGCAAAGAAACAGAGGAAAACAACAGAATGAGAAAGAGAATTCTTCAAGAAAATTGGAGATACCAAGGGAAATTTTCATGCAAAGATGGACTCAATAAAGGACAGAAATGGTATGGACCTAACAGAAGCAGAAGATATTAAGAAGAGGTGGCAAGAATACACAGAAGAACTGTACAAAAAAGATCTTCATGACCCATATAATCACAATGGTGTGATCACTCACCTAGACCCAGGCATCCTGGAATGTGAAGTCAAGTGGGCCTTAGAAGCATCACTATGAACAAAGCTAGTGGAGGTGATGGAATTCCAGTTGAGCTATTTCAAATCCTAAAAGATGAAGCTGTGAAAGTGCTGCATTCAATATGCCAGCAAATTTGGAAAAATCAACAATGGCTCAGGACTGGAAAAGGTCAGTTTTCATTCCAATCCCAAAGAAAAGCAATGCCAAAAAATACTCAAACTACTGCACAATTGCACTCATCTCACACGCTAGTAATGCTCAAAATTCTCCAAGCCAGGCTTCAGCAATACGTGAACCGTGAACTTCCAGATGTTCAAGCTGGTTTTAGAAAAGGTAGAGGAATCAGAGATTAAATTGCCAACATCTGCTGGATCATCAAAAAAGCAAGAGAGTTCCAGAAAAACATCTATTTCTGCTTTATTGACTATGCCAAAGCCTTTGACTGTGTGGATCACAATAAACTGTGGAAAATTCTGAAAGAGATGGGAATACCAGACCACCTGACCTGCCTCTTGAGAAACCTATATGCAGGTCAGGAAGCAATAGTTAGAACTGGACATGGAACAACAGACTGGTTTCAAATAGGAAAAGGAGCACGTCAAGGCTGCATATTGTCACCCTGCTTATTTAACTTATATGCAGAGTACATCATGAGAAACACTGGACTGGAAGAAGCACAAGCTGGAATCAAGATTGCCGGGAGAAATATCAATAACCTCAGATATGCAGATGACACCACCCTTATGGCAGAAAGTGAAGAGGAACTAAAAAGCCTCTGGATGAAAGTGAAAGAGGAGAGGGAAAAAGTTGGCTTAAAGCTCAACATTCACAAAACTAAAATCATGGCATCCAGTCCCATCACTTCATGGGAAATAGATGGGGAAACAGTGGAAACAGTGGCTAACTTTATTTTTCTGGGCTCCAAAATCACTGCAGATGGTGATTGCAGCCATGAAATTAAAAGATGCTTACTCCTTGGAAGGAATGTTAAGACCAACCTAGATAGCATATTCAAAAGCAGAGACATTACTTTGCCAACAAAGATCCATCTAGTCAAGGCTATGGTTTTTCCAGTGGTCATGTATGGATGTGAGAGTTGGACTGTGAAGAAGGCTGAGTGCTGAAGAATTGATGCTTTTGAACTGTGGTGTTGGAGAAGACTCTTGAGAGTCCCTTGGACTGCAAGGAGATCCAACCTGTCTATCCTAAAGGAGATCAGTCTTTGGTGTTCATTTGAAGGACTGATGCTGAAGCTGAGACTCTAATACCTTGGCCACCTCATGTGAAGAGTTGACTCATTGGAAAAGACTGATGCTGGGAGGGATTGGGGGCAGGAGGAGAAGGGGATGACAGAGGATGAGATGGCTGGATGGCACCACTGACTCAATGGACATGACTTTGGGTAAACTCCAGGAGTTGGTGATGGACAGGGAGGCCTGGTGTGCTGTGATATATGGGGTTGCAAAGAGTCGGACATGACTGAGCGACTGAATTGAACTGATATTTACCTAGAACTACATATCCATTATTATCAGTGTAAAATACACCATCAAAAATCTGTTAAGAGTAAAAAACATGAAACCTCCAATCTAAACATTCAGACATCTACCCTCAACAGTTTCACAAGAGGAAACAGTCACATTCCCAAATTTAAAAAATAAGTGAAGTCGCTCAATCATGTCCAACTCTCTGTGACCCCATGGACTGTAGTCTACCAGGCTCCTCCATCCATGGAATTTTCCAGGCAAGAGCACTGGAGTGGGTTGCCATTTCCTTCACCAGGGGATCTTCTTGGCCCAGTGATCGAACTCAGGTCTCCTGCATTGCAGGAGATGCTTTACCATCTGAGCCACCAGGGAAGCCCTTATAATAAATAAAATGGCCAGAATATATTTTTACTGAATAAATATGAAATGCATACTATGATATCTGTATTTCTTATTCCGTTCTGAACTGATGAAAATTGTGCTGTAGACCAATATTAGGGATTCATTTTTAGAAGATTCCTCAAGTACAGGTTGTACATTCAGTCTGGGACTTCCCAGGTGGTGCTAGTGGTGAAGAACAAGCTTGTCAAAGCAGGAGATGCTGATTTGACCCCTGGTTGGGAAGATCTCCTGTTGGAGGGCATGGCAACCCACTCTGGTATTCTTGCCTTGAGAATCCCATGGACAGAGGAGCCTGGTGGGCTACAGTCCATGGGGTCGTAAAGAGTCAGACATGACTGAAGCAACTTAGCATGCAGGCATGCACACATACTCTTAGTTCAATATTTCTTTTTTCCTCTGGACAGACAAGTGTTGCTGTAAGAGGAAAACAGACATCAAATGTATATCCAACTCATCTTTTCTTAGTCCTTCCAAATATTTGATTGCCTTCCCTACTGATTTTCTATTAATAAGTAGATTCATTTCTCTTATGTCTATGTCCTCTTCATTCTTTGCCTATTTTATTCTTAATTAAATGAATGATTATACTCTTCTATACAAGATGTTCTAGTCTCTCTCTTCCAGTTTTACCACAGTTCTCATTTTAAATTCTATTTTCCAGAATGCACTTATATAAAATTTTATAATCTGCTTCTCTATTCTCTGCTGCCTCTAGATTAAAAGGTAGCAGGATATTAAAAGTGAATATTTTCTGCCTCAGTTTTGCTGAGCTCTAAATTCTGAATTATAAATAATTGCCAATTTCCTTCACATTGTAGAGCAAAATGCTAGCTTACCCCTGTAGCATTTGTAAAGAAGCAACCTCCAGACTGGTACTGCCAACAATTAGCCAGGCCTACCACTCTTACCACAATAAACTGTGGGAAATTCTGAAAGAGATGCGAATACCAGACCACCTGACCTGTCTCTTGAGAAATCTGTACGCACGTCAGGAAGCAACAGTTAGAACTGGACATGGAACAACAGACTGGTTCCAAATAGGAAAAGGAGTACGTCAAGGCTCTATATTGTCACCCTGCTTATTTAACTTATATGCAGAGTACATCATGAGAAACGCTGGACTGCAAGAAACACAAGCTGGAATCAAGATTGCCGGGAGAAATTTCAATAACCTCAGATAAGCAGATGACACCACCCTTATTGCAGAAAGTGAAGAGGAACTAAAAAAACCTCTTGATGAAAGTGAAAGAGGAGAGTGAAAAAGTTGGCTTAAAGCTCAACATTCAGAAAACGAAGATCATGGCATCCGGTCCCATCATTTCATGGGAAATAGATGGGGAAACAGTGGAAACAGTGGCTGACTTTATTTTTCTGGGCTCCAAAATCACTGCAGATGGTGATTGCAGCCATGAAATTAAAAGATGCTTACTCCTTGGAAGGAAAGTTATGACCAACCTAGATAGCATATTCAAAAGCAGAGACATTACTTTGCCAACAAAGGTCTGTCTAGTCAAGGCTATGGTTTTTCCAGTGGTCATGTATGGATGTGAGAGTTGGACTATGAAGAAGGCTGAGTGCTGAAGAATTGATGCTTTTGAACTGTGGTGTTGGAGAAGACTCTTGAGAGTCCCTTGGACTGTAAGGAGATCCAACCAGTCCATTCTGAAGGAGATCAGCCCTGGGATTTCTTTGGAGGGAATGATGCTGAAGCTGAAACTCCAGTACTTTGGCCACCTCATGTGAAGAGCTGACTCATTGGAAAAGACTCTGATGCTGGGAGGGATTGGGGGCAGGAGGAGAAGGGGACGACAGAGGATGAGATGGCTGGATGGCATCACTGACTTGATGGACATGAGTCTCTGTGAACTCCGGGAGTTGGTGATGGACAGGGAGGCCTGGCATGCTGCGATTCATGGGGTCGCAAAGAGTCAGATACGACTGAGTAACTGAACTGAACTGAACCACTCTTACGATTTATGTAGGAAATTAATATTATGTAGTCCAAGAAACAAAATATTTGGGGGTGGAGTGTTGAGTTGCTTTGACAATTTTCCATAGGAAAAAGAATGCTAAAAATGTTGCTTTTTCCTTAGCCAAGTCATAGATCCAAGTGGTCAATGGGCAGTCCACTAGGAGAGTTTGGTAAGTGTCTCTTGGAAGGAAGGCTGCACAGACAGTGACTTTGTTTTTTTTTTAAAAAAGAAAAACAAACTTTTTACTTTGTACTGCTACTGCTGCTACTGCTAAGTCACTTCAGTCGTGTCCGACTCTGTGTGACCCCATAGACGGCAGCCACCAGGCTCCCCCATCCCTGGGATTCTTCAGGCAAGAATACTGGAGTGGGCTGCCATTTCCTTCTCCAATGCATGAAAGTGAAAAGTGAGAGTGAAGTCGCTCAGTCGTGTCCGACTCTTAGCGACACCATGGACTGCAGCCCACCAGGCTCCTCCATCCATGGGATATTCTAGGCAAGAGTACTGGAGTGGGGTGCCATTGCCTGGGGTATAGCTAATTAACAGTGTTGTGATAGTTTCAGGCAAACAGCAAAGGGACTCAGCCATATATATATCTATATATATATATATATATATACATTCTCCCCCAAACTCCAGAGTGGCTTTCTAACTCTAGTAGGGCAAAGATCTTCTTGCTTCCTCTCCCTGGTTCTCTCTTGCTTTCTCTGATGAAGCAAATTGTCATGTTGTGAGTTGCCATAAGGCAAGACCCACATGGCAAGGAATTGACAGTGGTCTTTGTGAAACAGTCAGCATGAAACTAAATCTTCCCAACTACCACTTGAAAGAGCTTGGACGAGGATCCTTTCCCAATAAGGCTTTAACATTAGACAGCAGCCCCAGCCGATGCCTTGACTGTGGTTTTGTGGCATTCTCTGAACCAGAAAAATCAGCAAAGTCACATCTGGATTCTAGAACCACAAAAACTGTGACATAATAAGTGTTATTGTTTTAAACAATTAAGTTCCAGCATAATCTGTTACATAGTCATAGATAACTAATGCACTTGGGAACCAACTCTGGACTGCATATGTGATCTGGCCTGAGAAAGTCTTAAAAGGGATCCGCTCAAAGAAGAGCATCTGGATTGATAAGTGAAACTCCTCAGGAAGGGATGAACAGTGGAAGAACAAGATACCAGTGAGGGTACCTTAAGAAGGCAGCCAGAGGAGGAAAGGAGCTGGAGAAGACCTTGGAAAGTGGGGTCAAAAGTATGATGTAAAGAAACAGAAAAAGCATCTCATGAATGAAAAAGTCTGTATTGTCCAAGCATTATGCCAGAGAGCATTAATGCCAAATGGAAACTGTACCAGTCATGTAATTCCCTGGCCGCCTGTGCTGGACTGTAACAGGCATAGAAATAGCAGCTCAGGAAACAGACAGCTACACAAGATAGGAAGGGGGAATCAGCTAACTACGCTGCTTTCTGCTGCAGGTTTCCAACAGGTCTGCACTACTACATGGGAAAAGTGTTCACTCCAAATAAGCTTGTAAGTTTTGATATTTAACCAGATGAAACTGGAATTATTTGATTTTTTCTTAGAGTGAACTTGTACATGTTTGAAAGTGACCACACGACTTTTTATTATGACTGGAGAAGATATGTATCCTGCCGGACATTTTGTCCATGGTGGGGACTAGCAGATGCATGAAGTGAGTTTACAGGAGAGTGTCTCAACCTTGCCACTGCTGACACTTTGGAGAGAAGTGTGTGTATGGGAAGCTGGGGAGGATATTCTGTGCAATATGAGATGTTTGGTAGCATCTCTAACCTCAACCTACTAGATGCCATTAGTGTCCCCCTTGATGTGAGAGCCCAAATGACTCCAGACATTGTTAAATATCCCCTGAGATAGGTTGGGGGCTCATTCTTAGCTGAGAACCACTGGTTTAAGGGAAAGTAGTAAGAAAAGAAAGGAATTTCTGTACTTCTACATTGCAAAGCCCAGTAAGTTGGTTATAGGAATCAAATGGAGAAAGCACAGAGTAAGATACTGACTCTCCAGGGTCTTGCCTAAAGGAAGGAAGTTCTTAGGAAGTGGATTTGACATCTGGCAAGAAGAACTCATAGAAGATACGTTATCTGTGCACAGGTTGAAAAAAGATTTCCTGATGTATATAAGAACCTAAGCACTTTTTCTTCATTGCATTCACAACATTCCTTTATAGTCCATTCTTAGACAAAGAGACTCAATTCTGAATAAACATCACCTCTCCAAATGCTGTTCTCAATCACATGCGCGCGTCTCCATGCATTGTTATTAGGTTTGACTTAAACAATAAAGTATTACGCCTCAAAAAGAAGTTCAATTGGTGTGTTTCATTGCACAGTTCTGCACATTTCCTAACAATTACCAAACAGCAACCTAAAATGAATTAATTTAATGGTAGGTATATTATACTTAGATAAAGCTACTAAAAAAGGAGTTTAGATGGCAGAAAGTCAGTCCTTACATTTTTTTGTCACTACACATCTTCTACTGTATTTGAAGATACATAATATTATATTTTACCTTGATTACCTTTTCTTTTCTTTTTTTTTTTTTTACTAAATCACTGCTTTCAGAATTTACTACAACTCCTTGAACTTAGCTTGTGGCTAAACACTTACACACTGATACTCCACTGCTGAGAAAATTTCATTTCAAAAAATTGCAAAGGGAAACAGCATGCTCATTTTTATCCTATTTCAGTTATTGTTGTGCAGCTAAGTGGTCTTGGGCTCATTTTCTCTCCACATAGTGAGCTTTAGATCTCCAAAGAGGTTATTTTTCAAAAGGAGATTTTGAAGGTAACCAGCATGTTATATAAAATGTAATATTTGGGACCTGAGGAAAGACAACAGACTCTGTAAACATGTTCCACAAAAGCTCATCTGCTATGAGCTCAGCTGAAACAATACAAATTGTCTGCTTAGCAGAAATAATGTCCACCAAGAATAAAAGTGACTGGTCATTCTGACTTTGGCTTCCTAAATGGACTAGACTATTCAGCCTATTATAAACTATGGTACCTATCCAGCAACAATTACCTGGAGCCTAAAAATTTCTTGATTTGTTAATTTGACAATTTGTGTAAACTAAATAATGAAAAAGAAGTCAGGAAAACCTCAAGTTGTGTTACTTAAGATACCAATGTGTTTTCATTTTCATGGCATTTTATACTTTTCAAAACATGTCCTTATGCAGGTTTTGTCCAATTTTAAGATGACAGAAGGATTTAAAAAAAAAGAAGATGAAGTCATCAGGATTACATCAGGAAAACACTAGCCAGTATTCACAAATTTGCTTCCTGGTCCACTCCAAGGGTCTCTTAAAACATATTTGCTTTCTTCTGATAACAAATTAATCTATGTTTACTGCAGAAAAATATGGAAAATATATAAAATACAAAGAAAAAGAAAGTAAGTTACTCATTCATCACCTGTCAGTGATGAGAACAGTTTCTTTTGCCAAGAAATGACCATAAAATAATGTAACTAGTACAAAGGAAAAAGGTCTAAATTCCTAAAGGTCATATGTCAGAAAAAAATTTTTTTTTTCCAATCTGTGCATAGACATATATCTCCTATGAGTTGCTCTTGCCAGATGTCAAGTTCATTTCCCAAGAACTTCCTTTAAGTGAGACCCTGGAGAACTAGTGAGTTACTCTGCATTTTCTCCATTTGATTCCTATAGCCAGCTTATTGGTCAAACAGGGCTTAGTACACATATAAGCAAAGAAATAACTGTAATTTTTTGTACCACTTTCCGTTAAACCAGTGGCTCTCATCCGAGTGATTTTTGGTTCTCAGAAGGTATTTGGCAATGCTTGGAGACATTTTTGATTGTCACATAGAGGGGAAATGTTGCTATAGCATCTGGTGGATACAGGTCAGGGATGCTGCTAAGTACCCTCCAATATAGAGGACAGTACCCACCCCGGCCCCCACCAAACTACAACAAAGAATTATATAGTCTAAAATGTTAACAGCGTTGATGGTATTGAGTGTCTATCAATATCTTTTTCCTTCTTTGATCATTTCTTTTCTTTTTCCTTCCAAAATTACAATTAGACTGGCCATTCACTTTCACATCTTATATTTTTTATTTATAATTAAGTTATGAATATTTCCTCATCATTATTCTTCAAACCATGATGTTTAATGCTACACATGATTCTATCATGGGATTTATTTATTACTTACTGACGACCATCAGTTATATTTCCAGTATTTCAACATCATAAATAATGTTAGTATGAATGTTCTTGACCATAAATCTATTTCCACATCTCTAATGGTTTTCTTTGGAGGGATTCCTAGGAGTAAAATTACTGAATCAAACTAGATGAATGTTTTTAAAGCTCTTCCTCTTCTTGCCAAATTACTTTACCAATTAATGGCCTCTCTGGCAGTGTATTAGACCTGCTCTGTTTCCTACTACATCTTGCTGAATTAAAATTTGATATGCTAACATTTATATCTTATAGCTCTAATGTGATTTACAGGTTACAAAGCACTTTAACAACCATTCCCCTCAGCTGACTAACGTGAGGTAGAGAGCTTAAGTAATACTACCCATGCACCCCCAAGACACACACAGGAACTCTTAATTTAAAGAAGTGATATCCTCAAGGTTATATGGATTAAAAAGAAAAAAAAAAAAAAAACAACTGATGAAGGCTGAACCAAGACCAGAAGCCTACTTTCACTCTGTGCTCTTTCCACTGAACCATAAAGTGTCATTTTCATTGAAATAACACAATTGCCAATTAATATGTGAATTACTTAAACACAAATATACACACTCTTGTGTTAATCAGGGATTTTGGTCTTCAGATTCTCCAACACTTGGCTAACATTTGTTTCCCTACCTGCCCCCTTCCAGCAGATGGTGCTGTCCTTCCAACATTTAAATTTGCTACACAGCAAATTTTGACTGATTTGAGCAGGCTTGCTTAAGGGTTTTCAATTAAATCTACTTTGCACATTGATATTATTGAAATAACTCACAGGCTCAAAATTGAACCTAAAAATGAGACAATACATTTCAAATACAAAACCAGGCTTCACTCAATATTGATGGCAATGTGTTTTTGGTGACATTGAGGGCAAATAAATGATGATTCACCACTGTAAGCAATGATGTGTTAAACCAGACCTTTTTCTTAGAGACAAAGAGGAAAATGTTTTGGGGGAGGCAGTGGGAGTCAGAGGTGGGTCTTAAACACGGTAGTTACAGAGATTACGAGTCATTGTTCAGACTCTATATTGTTTCAATGATAGAGTCCACAGAAATGTTGGTGGAATATGGACTGGATGACTGGGATATTAGCAGTGACTCATTTTCCAAAATATTTAATGTTAAGATGGAAGAAGCAGCACAATATGTGCTTTCAAGCTGCCCAATGGAGAAAAATTTTTCAGTGTCAATACAGGTTAGAAGTCCTCTTCAACACAATTAGGATTTGGAGAAGAACAGCAACCTTTCTGGGTTCAGAAACTGTTTACAATGTGGAAATGAGGCCAGTCTCACTACTCTGAAAACAGTATCTATTTAGGTGAGGGCTCAGTTTCAATGTGGCATTTTATGATCCACTCAAAACTAGAAAAGGATAAGGCTTTGGAAAAGTAAAACTCCCCACTCACCATTAAAAGTCAATCTATAATCTGCATATCTCAACAACTATTATTAAGACACACAGAAAAGTTATCCTTCTTTAAAGAGGGCCAAAAATGGTCCATAGGCTGCTGGTAAAGTAAACTGGGGACCAATAATATCAACAAGAGACGACCTATAATGGTTTCCTTCTCAAAGTTCTAACTTGAAAAGAAATTGAAATAAATTACAAATCTGGGTTTGGGGGCTTCTGTGATCTTCAGAGTAAGGCGTCCACAAGACCAAAGTGAGACAAAGCCTTTGTAAAATATTTTAAGTGTACCCCAAACTAATGTATTTGTTCATGAAGTTATTTGTAAAGGTTTGTGATTACATAATTCAGAGATACTACTGTATGTACTGTATTCTTTTGCAAAATCATACAATTATATGTAATTCCACAGAGAGATTCATAAGAAAATGAAAAATAGGCTCACTCAAAAGGAAGCATTTGAAAAAGAGACAGGTAGACAGCAAAAGCAGAACTACTTTTTGGATCTTAAAACATCCCAGAAAGAAAAAAACAAAACAAAACTACTTTTTCTTCATGCAGTACTGCTTCAAAGAAACATAGAGACACCTTTAAATCCTATTCACATCCTGGTCTTGGGCTTCAATAATAGAAGTTAACAACCAGAACCGTTTTTCTATGACCTATTACTTTTAAGCAGCTTTTGAAATTTGTTATAGTTTAGTATTCTGCACATCTGTCCAATGCTGTGTTATTCCTCAACACACCATAACTGGTGGGAAATATCAGTTCTGGGTGTGCTTAGGGAAGGCATTTTAAGAACTAAATTTTCAAAGTTGTCAGTATCCTTGAAGATTTGAGATCACAAATACCTACACTGCAGAACATGTCAACTAAATCTTCCAACCAGTGGAGACCTGTGTTGACAGCTCTCCCCATGGCAGGCACTGAATTTAATAAGAAAATTTCCAGTTTATTGGCTAATCTGAAAATGCATCATCTCTAAGGAAATTCCATTTCAGGTAACATGAAAATTTATTCTAGTATTCTCCATGACTGTCATAGTTGAAGGGCGCAGTCTTACTTACCAAGGTTTTATACAATGAGTTATTACTGATATATTGAAACATTTTCCTGTTTATCATACTTTGTGTCTGAATTGGTACTCTAGTTCTCTTTTCAAAGGATGTTGGGGGTGGGGTAAAGAAAAGTTCTCTTATTGGGAAGTTTGAGAGAGAATATCTCCTTATATTTTAACAGAAATTCAAATGTACTATACTGCATGTAGGAGGTGAAAATACATTTAGCTGCAGATAAGACATCATTGAAGGGCTTTCCTGGTGGCTCAGTGGTAAAGAATCTACCTGCCAATGCAGGAAACTCAGGTTCAATCCATTGGTCGGGAAGATGCCCTGGAGAAGGAAATGGCAACCCACACCAGTATTCTTGCCTGGGAAATCCCATGGACAGAGGAGCCTGGTGGGCACAGTCCATGGGGTCACAAAAGAGCTGGACACGACTTAGTGACTAAATGACAAGACATTATTGAATATTCCCTGAATGATATTGGTAAATGCCATCCACAAAGCAACTATCAGACAGTCATGTAGACCAACAGACATTTCAGGAAATTCATAGCATGAGACAAAGTAAAGGAATCTCAACACAACTAGGAAAACCTTAAAGGCATCCAAATCTTCCATTTTAATTTTCTAACTTAGAGAAGTACATTAAGGTTTTCTCATGAGAGAGTAAAAATGCTTTTTGTTATATACTTTCTTGGGCTGCTAGCCTCCAATGGTTGTTTTAATGATCTTCGCTATTCACAAGGACTTTCTGAATCCTTTTCTCCTGTGTTCTTCCTTTCAGTGTTTCTCTAAGGCTTGGGTACAGGGTCTGAAGTACCTGAATTTTTGTACCAAAAAAAAAAAAAAGGAGGGGGGGGGAGATTTGGCAATGTCACAGCACCTTATAGGACCTGCCAACCAGAGGGATTTGGGCAAACCATGAGGCCAGCATAATCAATTGGGCCTCACGTTTCCTTTTGGGTACCGTCCATTCTCCTCTAATTTAGACTGATTTGTCTATTTTTAGCTTGGGAGCAGCAGCTTTCTCCCACTAATTAATAGTTCCTAATAGCATTTAAAATGCAGTATTTATTTTCTTACAAACAGCTTTCCTGTGATATCTCTTAATTCCAAGATAATGGATACACTGCTTAGAAGCATAGAAACTATTTTGGAAACTAATTCTGAATTCTTATGACTTCAAACAAATTGCCCCCATTTTTGCAGGCCATCTGGATATTCATCTGTTAAGGCAAAATGTGAAGAACATGGGTTTTAGGAGTCAGAGACATACAACTGGAATCAAATGCCACTTTTGTAATTTACTAGTATGTGACATTAGAGAAGGCAATGACACCCCACTCCAGTACTCTTGCCTGGAAAATCCCATGGACGGAGGAGCCTGGTGGGCTTCAGTCCATGGGGTTGCGAAGAGTCAGACATGACTGAGCGACTTCACTTTCACTTTTCACTTTCATGCACTGGAGAAGGAAATGGCAACCCACTCCA
The DNA here is from genome assembly GCF_029407905.1 of Bubalus kerabau. Taxonomy (NCBI): domain Eukaryota; kingdom Metazoa; phylum Chordata; class Mammalia; order Artiodactyla; family Bovidae; genus Bubalus; species Bubalus kerabau. Next base: position 112,437,912 of record NC_073627.1, read on the forward strand.
GTGTTCTTGCCTGGAGAATCCCAGGAATGGCAGAGCCTGGTGGGCTGCCATCTACAGGGTCACACAGAGTCGGACACGACTGAAGTGACTTAGCAGTATGTGACATTAGGAAGGAGCTTTAATATCTTGGAGCCTCAGTGTCTTCATTTGTGAACTGCAGATAATGGTATCTGTAGGACTATAGGCTGAAGCTCTATTAGATATAATTGGACTTGTCTGAATAAGACCAGGTTTCATTACTCCTTTTTAAAATGACTCCACTCTTCAATTTTTTCCAAAAGGGTGATCCTAGGAACAGCTGGATTTTATACAGATGATTTTGATCCTCTGGCCAAAGTAACAGAGCAATGTGGAAACAGGAAACCAAGGGACTTTGTCTAGAGATTCAGTCAGTTCAGTCGCTCACTTGTGTCTGACTCTTTGCAACCCTGTCTAAAGATTTAGTTCAGTTCAGTTGAGTTCAGTCGCTCAGTCTTGTCCGACTCTTTGCGACCCCATGAATTGCAGCATGCCAGGCCTCCCTGTCCATCACCAACTCCCGGAGTTCACAGAGACTCATGTCCATCGAGTCAGTGATGCCATCCAGCCACCTCATCCTCTGTCACCTTCTCCTCCTGCTCCCAATCCCTCCCAGCATCAGAGTCTTTTCCAATGAGTCAACTCTTCGCATGGGGTGGCCAAAGTACTGGAGTTTCAGCTTTAGCATCATTCCTTCCAAAGAAATCCCAGGGCTGATCTCCTTCAGAATGGACTGGTTGGATCTCCTTGTAGTCCAAGGGACTCTCAAGAATCTTCTCCAACACCACAGTTCAAAAGCATCAATTCTTCGGCACTCAGCTTTCTTCACAGTCCAACTCTCACATCCATACATGACCACTGGAAAAACCATAGCCTTGACTAGATGCACCTTTGTTGGCAAAGTAATGTCTCTGTTTTTCAATATGCTATCTAGGTTGGTCATAATTTTCCTTCTAAGGAGTAAGCGTCTTTTAATTTTATGGCTGCAGTCACCATCTAAAGATTAAGTATGGCCAATTACAGTGTCTTTTTTGAAAATTCAATCTGAAACACACATACCAAATATAGCTGAGACAACAAGGAGTACTGGAACTCTGTGACATTGACTACTAAATAGGGTTCCCTCTCTGTTTACTTCACTGGGTCTGCTGCTGCTGCTAAGTCACTTCAGTTGTGTCCAACTCTGTGTGACCCCAAAGACGGCAGCCCACCAGGTTCTGCCGTCCCTGGGATTCTCCAGGCAAGAACACTGGAGTGGGTTGCCATTTCCTTCTCTAATGCATGAAAGTGAAAAGTGAAAGTGAAGTTGCTCAGTTGTGTCTGACTCTCTGCGACCCCACGGACTGCAGCTACCAGGCTCCTCCGTCCATGGGATTTTCCAGGCAAGAGTACTGGAGTGGGTTGCAGCTGAATATTTTCAACTGGATCCAAAGGAAACATGACAAACCCGTGTCACAGAAGACAGAAGCCTCTGAGAAACATGATCTCACATAGATATGAGAGAACAAAGCAGGTAGGTGGAGAGAAGATGAAGTAAAGAACATGCAGCCTCATGAGAGACCTGGCTGACCTTTGCTGTTTGCTTTGGGTATCTGAGAGGTTGCCCTGACAATTAACTATCCCCACAGAATCTAGCTTCAGTGTGTTTCAGCAGCTTGCAACTAAGCTGTCTCTAAGGAAAGCCCTGGGTTCCAGCAATGGCATATCACAATATATGATAAGAATTACTATGATTTTTAGTTGGCCATATGACCATGGCTTCCTCCACAGTCCAGGAAAGATCCAGCACATGAACAGGAAAGAAAAGATGCTACATTCTTGTTGTGTTTCTAGCCATATTTACAAAGAGTTGAAAGTAGTCTTCTGGCTTATTTAGTTGGTATCTGACAAGTTCCAAGAGCCTTCAAATACATTGCCTCATTTCTTAAACATAATTCTCCCTCACACTTTTTCATGACTCTGGAGCCTAAGCTATATGATAATTGTATTTTACAAAATGATATGTTGTGGATGGTCCTTGAGGACAGTTCTATCCAAAAGCATATGGTCCACTGCGTCCTGGCTGAGTCTTTTTGTGGCTGGCATTGATAACCAGAAAATCTATTGTTCCCTGTTATAGTTAGGGAAAAATTGCTTCCCCCCATTGTTTTTTTTGGCACAGGACCCTTATCTTAACCAAGAGCTTCTCCAAGTACTTGAATATGCTCAAGAATTTTTTGTGTTTTGATTTTTTTAGGATGCATTTTTGCTGTTCTCCTTCCCCAGTCCCTTACTCTAGTTTTGTTCCCTGTATAGAATTAGAATTAGCCCTCAAAATTTCAGCTCTTCAGTCTGTCTGCTACAAGAGAAACTGTGGAATCTTAAGTATCAACCACTGGGTATACATATAATTTCTTTTTCACAACAACTTTTTGAGGTAGATATTTTTATTCTCATTTTATCTGTGCAGCAACTGAGGCTCAGAGAATGTAAAAAGAGAAAGTATAGATCCTAAAGATGGTAAATGGTGGAGTTGGGAATGCAATATCCCTGGCTCCCCACAGTTTCTCTTGCTACATCCAGCTGTTTAGGGGTGCTGGGAGAAATGAACAGATCCCCAGGAGACAATGCAGGGCAGGAGTGGGTGCAAAAAAATTAATAGATAGAAATATAGTCACACTTGTTAAAGTACCTAGAATAACACTTTACATTGAGAGTGTACAGAAAATGGTAGCCATTTAGTATCATCTTTTTCAAAACTGTAGTTCAGGAAACTGTCCATGTTGTCACTAAATGCAGATTATATAAGATCCTATGTGAGGATTCAGCAGTGCCATGGAAATTGTTTCTCTGGGTGAAATTTTCATATTTTCTTTGATCATTTTTCATTATCTTTTTCCTACAACTGGATTTTGACTATTAAAAAAGAACATGTATATTATTGACTTATTTCATTTATTTAACATTTAAGCCATGGTATGTTAATATTTTGGAGAAGGCAATGGCACCCCACTCCAGTACTTTGCCTGGAAAATCCCATGGATGGAGGAGCCTGGTAGGCTGCAGTCCATGGGGTTGCTAAGAGTCGGACACGACTGAGCGACTTCACTTTCACTTTTCACTTTCATGCATTGGAGAAAGAAATGGCAACCCACTCCAGTGTTCTTGCCTGGAGAATCCCAGAGATGGGGGAGCCTGGTGGCTGCCGTCTATGGGGTCATACAGAGTCGGCCACGACTGAAGTGACTTAGCAGCAGCATGTTAATATTTGAGCCCACAATAAATAAAAAGTGAAGGATAGAGCATAGCAGCACACATTCTTATTAATGTTGCATTAGGAGGTATTAAGAAATGAAACGCAGGATTATCAAGGTGCAATGAGGTTCTATGACATAACTGCATGGCTGTTTCCCTATAAAGAAATATGATTTAAACTCAATTCAAAAACATCAAAAGTGGTTACCATAAACTTTGGCAAAGGCAAGAAAACTGTTCATTTAAAATAATCACTAAAACCAAGACAAAAATCTTGCCAGTGTATTTGGTTGAGATATGGGAGCTGGGAGCAGGAAAAGCAGGATAAAGGAAACTAGGTGATGGAAAAACACAATGTACACATTCATATGTATCAAATGCAATAATCAAAGCTGAGAAAACATAGATAACTTTGAACATTGGGGTTCCAATAATCATATTTTCCAAATTCCGGATTGGATAAAGAAACATAAAATTTACTTTTTCCTAAAAGCAACTTTTTAAATGTATCAGAATTGTTTCCTACCTTTCATGAGTTTTACAAGGCCAACAATAAGTAAGGCAACTTTGGGGAGACACTGTTCAAACTCTGATGAAACTCATGCTGGATAGAGTATCTGGTATAATGATAATTGTCCTTATAGTAAATTATGCATTTGAATGTATGTATAGTTAAAAATTTTAAGAATAACTAGAAATACATTTGAAAAAACTATAAAAGCTTAAAATTCTATTTTGTGAGTGCAATCAAAAATGCAAAGGTTATGTAATTTTAAGAGTGTATTCAAGATGCATTAAGAAAATGCACAAAGAAAACAAGTCTATGATTAAGAAATAAGAATGACTTCATAACTGCAAACACTTGATGACTAAAACTGATTGGAGACGGAACCCAGAGCTATACCCAAGACACATACTCATCAGCTTCTAAAAACAACAATAAAGTGAAGTTTGAAGAAAACATTTCATTTAAAGAAGTGAAAGGTAGGATTGATCACTATTGCACTCTTTTTGCTTTCTGTGATAAAGGTTTTTTTTTTTTTTCAGCATAAAGAATGATCAGAAAGAAATGGAAAAATGAGCTCTCTGAAGAAAGACGGATTTTCTCCAAATGAAAAACCTTTCAGTGTTTTCACCAAATCTTTTAAGATTCGTTAAAAACAAACAAACAAACAAAAAAAACCTTTAAAATCAAAGTTTTGCAATAAACTTTGAAGTTTGCCTATCACATATATTTGGGAGTTTCTAGGATAATGAGAATAAAATTGAATATTCTAAATATTTGGTATATAAACTCTTTTGCCAAACTTAATTCCTAAAGTTATAGAAGCCACATAACTGCATTTTCTGGCTTCCATTGCTTTACCAACATGTTAGATAATTAAAAAACAATTTCCCCAGTGGTCTAAAACATGCATTTGTCAGAATCTTTTTAAAAGTTTACCAAAATCTTTAGAATACAAAAGGCAGCACCAAGATGTGCAGAGTTCCAAGTAGACTCAGAAATAACAAAGGCACAGTTGATAAATGTACAATATGGAAGGATAATGAAAGGGTTTGGCAAGAAAACATATTTGAGGATTCTAGGATTAGGCCTGGGAAAACCAGAAAGCATTTCAGGTTTGCTTTCTGAGCATAAGTGACAGTAATGGGGGAAAAAAAATAGGTGTGGGAATCAGCTAGACTTGGGTACAAACCATAATTCTACCATGAGCAATTCATTTAGTCTTTCTTAGCTTCAGTTTCCTCATCTCTAAATGGGAATAAAGTATGACTTCACAGAGTTGTGAAGGTTAAATAATATATGAAATATATATTTATATATAATATATGCATTAAGTGCATTCACAATACATTAAGTATAATGCATTAACTAATTTGCAAAGTTATTATGATGATGAATTTGGGCAAATTAACTAAGTATCAGTTTTCAACTTTTTTTATCCTAAAAATGAGAAATTAATAATGCCTACCACCATTGACTTGGCAGAATTAAACAGGATAATGTATGCAAAATGCCCATTATAATAAAATTCCCCTTTCCCTCAGAATAAATATAAAATACCCTTGCTTCTTTTGGCAATTGATATTTTTAATGAAGAGATGTGCACTTGAGATATATGGGAAATGTATTATAATTTACATCTCATTAGTGGAAAATTTCATCTGAGATTTTACGAGTTGTGCCATGAAATGGCCAGAGAAAATAAGTGGGCAATCATGGGCTTAAATTTTGTAGTTGAGACATTTACAGTCTATAAGGCCTTTTCCAAGGTATCACGTTCTCAGAAAATGAAATGAAAATTCGTATAAAGTCCTTCATGTGAGCAAGTTGCTCAGTTGTGTCTGACTCTTTGCAATCCCATGGACTGTAGCCCACCAGGCTCCTCTATCCATGGAATTCTCCAGGCAGGAACACTGGAGTGGTTAGCGGATCCCTCCTCCAGTGGATCTTCCCAACCCAGGGATCAAACCCAGGTCTCCTGCACTGCAGGCAGATTCTTCACCTTTTGAGCCATCAGGGAAGCCCAAAGTCCTTCATAGTTGAACCCTAATCTATTGTATTTCATTATCTTATCTTGTATCACTTTCCTATGCACTGCTTTGCAACTACACCATGATCTTCATCAGCCCTTTCTTCCCCTTATTCTACCCACTGCTGCTTTTATCTATCTCATTAACTCCCACCCACTCAATAGAAATATTCTTTTCTATAATGGATTTCCCAGTTCTCCAGACAGATACTTTCTCTAGGCTTATAGTACTCTGACATTTTGAACTTAACCTGTATCATAGTATTTACTGGGTTGTATTTAATTAGTCTGTTAGTTGATTTGCCTTCCCCATCAGACTTTGAGCATCTCAGGGGCAGAGGACTGAATTCATTTTTGGAACCACATTAGTGCTTACTCCAGGCTAGGTACCATGGTGTTCAATAAACGTTAGGTGAAGTAAAAAATGAGTACTGGGGATAATTTTGATGTCAAGGGTGACTTGCACAATTATCTAACATGTATATATATTAGAAAAAAAAATACCTATAAACAGGAAGTTGTTTATACAGTTCCAGTGAAAAAGTGAAAGTGTTAGTTGCTTAGTCATGTCCGATGCTTTGCGATCCCATGGACTGTAGCCAGGCTCTTCTGTCCATGGGATTCTTCAGGCAAGAATACTGGAGTGGGTAGCCATTTCCTTCTCCAGGGGACTTCCCAAACCAGGGATTGAACTTGGATGTCCCACATTCCAGGCAGATGCTCTACCATCAGAGCCACCAGGGAAGCCCAGTGTTAGTTGCTTAATCATGTCCAAACCTTTGTAACCCCATGGACTGTAGCATACCAGGCTGCCTATCCATGGAATTCTCCAGGCAAGAATACTGGAGTGGGTAGCCATTCCCTTCTTCAAGGGATCTTCTCAACCTAGGGATGGAACCTGGGTGTCCTGCATTGCAGGCAGATTCTTTACCGACTGAGCCACCAAATGTACCTAAACTTTGGCCTGTACTACTGAAAATGCATTATCATTACCATTTTACCCCTACTTTGCATCTTTCCCTCACTGATGTGGGTCCAACATATTAGTCTGGGTCATGGGGTACTACAAACTCTGACAAACTAGCTATATCTATAGTCTGATTCCAAGAATAGATAGATACTTAAATGTTTTCTGGATGAGACTTACATGTAATCTTGTTTACATCTGTGGACCATTTATAAAGAACAAAGAGATTCTGACTCCCCCCACCCCACGCATGACAAATGCTCTACATCCTAATATGCTTCAGTTCAGTTCAGTTCAGTCGTTCATTCATGTCCAACTCACTGTGACCCTATAGACTGCAGCACAACAGGCATCCCTGTCCATCACCACCTCCCAGAGCTTACTCAAACTCATGTCCATCAAGTTGGGGATGCCATCCAACTATCTCATCCTCTGTCATCCCCTTCTCTCCTTCAATCCTTCCCAGCATCAGGGTCTTTTCCATTGAGTCAGTTCTTCACATCAGGTGGGCAAATTATTGGAGTTTCAACTTCAGTTCAGTCCTTTCAATAAATATTCAGGACTGATTTCCTTTACGATGGACTGGTTGGATCTCCTTGCGGTCCAAGGGACTCTCAAGAGTCTTCAACACCATAGTTGAAAAGCATCGATTCTTCGGCGCTCAGTTTTCTTTATAGTCCAACTCTCACATCCATACATGACCACGGGTAAAACCATAGCTTTGACTGAATGGACCTTTGTTGGCAAAGTAATGTCTCTGCTTTTTAATAAGCTGTCTAGGTTGGTCATAACTTTTCTTGAAGGAGTAAGCATCTTTTAATTTCATGGCTGCAATCACCATCTGCAGTGATTTTGGAGCCCCGCAAAAATGAAGTCTGTCACTGTGTCCATTGTTTTCCCATCTATTTCCCATGAGCTGATGGGACCAGATGCCATGATCTTAGTTTTCTGAATGTTGAGTTTTAAGCCAACTTTTTCACTCTCCTCTTTCACATTCATCAAGAGGCTCTTTAGCTCTTCTTTGCTTTCTGCCATAAGGGTAGGATCATCTGCATATCTCTGGTTATTGATCTTGCTCCCAGCAATCTTGATTCCAGCTTGTGCTTCATCCAGTCAGGCATTTCTCATGATGTATTCTGCCTATAAATTAAATAAACAGGGTGACATTATACAGCCTTGATGTTCTCCTTTCCCAATTTGGAACCAGTCTGTTGTTCCATGCCGAGTTCTAATTGTTGCTTCTTGATCTGCATACAGATTTCTCAGGAGGCAGGCAAGGTGCTCTGGTATTCCCATCTCTTTAGTTTTCCACAGTTTGTTATGATCCACACAGTCAAAGGCTTTGGCAAAGTTAGTAAAGCAGAAGTATATGTTTTTCTGGAACTCTCTCACTTTTCTCATGATCCTTCGGATATTAGCAATTTGATCTCTGGTTCCTCTGCCTTTTCTACATCCAGCTTGAATACCTGGAAGTTCACAGTTCACATAATGTTGAAGCCTGCCTCAGAGAATTTTGAGCATTACTTTACTAGCATGTGAGATGAGTGCAATTGTGTAGTAGTTTGAGCATTTTATGGCATAGGAATAAAACTGTCCTTTTCCAGTCCTGTGGCCACTGCTGAGTTTTCCAAATTTGCTGGCATATTGAGTGCAGCACTTTCACAGCATCATCTTTCAAGATTTGAAATAGCTCAACTGGAATTACATCATCTTTACTAGCCTAGTTCGTAGTGAGGCTTCCTAAGGCCCACTTGACTCCACCTTCCAGGATATCTGGCTCTAGGTGAGTGATCACACTATCATGATTATCTGGGTCATGAAGATCTTTTTTGAATGGTTCTTCTGTGTATTCTTGCCACCTCTTCTTAATATCTTCTGCTTCTGTTAGGTCCCTACCATTTCTATCCTTTGTTGTGCCCATCTTTGCATGAAAAGTTCCCTTGGTATCTCTAATTTTCTTGAAGAGATCTCTACTCTTTCTCATTCTATTGTTTTCCTCTATTTCTTTGCACTGCTCACTGAGGAAGGCTTTCTTATCTCTCCTTGCTATTCTTTGGAACTCTGCATTCAGATGTGTTTTACCTTTCCTTTTCTCCTTTGCCTTTTGATTCTCTTCTTTTCTCAGCTATTTGTAAGGCCTCCTCAAACAGCCATTTTGCCTTTTTGCATTTCTTTTTCTTGGGGATGGTCTTGATCACTGACTCCTGTACAATGTCACGAACCTCTGTTCATAGTTCTTTAGGCACTCTGTCGATCAGATCTAATCCCTTGAATCTATTTGTCACTTCCACTGTATAATCGTAAGGGATTTGATTTAGGTCATACCTGAATGGTCTAGTTGGTTTTCCCGACTTTCTTCAATTTAAGTCTGAATTTGGCAATAAGGAGTTCATGATCTGAGCCACAGTCAGCTCCTGGTCTTGTTTTTGCTGACTGTATAGAGCTTCTCCATCTTTGGCTGCAAAGAATATAATCAATCTAATTTTGGTATTGGCCACCTGGTGATGTCCATGTGTAGAGTCTTCTCTTGTGTTATTGGAAGAGGGTGTTTGCTATGACCAGTGCGTTCTCTTGGCAAAACTCTATTAGCCTTTGCCCTGCTTCATTCTGTACTCCAAGGCCAAATTTGCCTGTTATTCCAGGTGTTTCTTGACTTCCTACTTTTGCATTCCAGTCCCCTATAATGAAAAGGACATCTTTTGGGGGTGTTAGTTCTAAAAGGTCTTGTAGGTCTTCATAGAATGGTTCAAACAAGCTTCTCGAGCATTACTAGTTGGGGCATAGACTTGGATTACTGTGATACTGAATGTTTTGCCTTGGAAACGAACAGAGATCATTCTGTTATTTTTGAGACTGCATCCAAGTACTGCATTTCAGACTCTTTTGTTGACTATGATGGCTACTCCATTTCTTCTAAGGGATTCTTGCCGACTGTAGTAGATATAATGGTCATCTGAGTTAAATTCACCCATTCCAGTCCATTTTAGTTTGCTGACTCCTAGAATGTCAACGTTCACTTTTGCCATCTCCTATTTGACCCCTCCCAATTTGCCTTGATTCATGGACCTAACATTTCAGGTTCCTGTGCAATATTGCTCTTTACAGCATCTGACTTTACTTCCATCACCAGTCACACCCACAGCGGGGTGTTGTTTTTGCTTTGACTCCGTCTCTTCATTCTTTATGCAGTTATTTCTCCACTGATTTCCAGTAGCATATTGGGCACCTACTGACCTGGGGAGTTCATCTTTCAGTGTCCTATCTTTTGCCTTTTCATACTGTTCATGGGTTCTAAAAGCAACAATACTGAAGTGGTTTGCCATTCCTGTCTCCAGTGGATCACGTTTTGTCAGAACTCTCCATCATGACCTGTCTGTCCTAGGTGGCCCTACATGGCATGGCTCATAGCTTTATTGAGTTAGATAAGGCTGTGGTCCATGTGATCAGATTGGTTAGTTTTCTGTGATGTGGTTTTCATTCTGTCTTCCCTCTGATGGAGAAGAATAAGAGGCTTATGGAAGTTTCCTGATGGGAGAGACTGACTGAGGGGGAAACTGAGTCTTGTTCTGATGGGCAGGGCCATGCTCAGTAAATAGGTTTAGGCATGCTGTTTATTCAAATCAGTAACCCATTTCCAAAATTGCCCTAGTGTGCTTCAAAGCTACAAACATTAGGAAAAGGAGTATTAGTGGTCCAGTTACTGACAGAACGAAAGGCCTGCAAATAGTTGTGCATTATGCACTTCCCTTCCTTCAAATGCTTTCTAATAATGCTAAAGGCTACTCTCATTGTATGCTGAGGCATACTCCCTCAGCAATGGATTAACTTTGGCTATAAAAACATAGGAGACAAAGCTTTCTTGGGGTGACTGCTCCATGGAAGTAATTTTATAATTTCAAGTATCCAGCCCCCCAAGGGTTTCAAACTTGATTGTATAGAATAAATGTACTGTAAGTTCAATAAATGCAGTAAATATGTAAATCAATAACTAAATGTACCCATGTTTAGATGTGAACAATAGTATTGCTTTGCTTTGATTCAATTTTCAGGGATTTCTAAAACAAACAAAAAAGAAAAAAACAACTTCACTCAGTCTCATTCACTAAATTTTGTAGGAAGACCTGGCAGACACAGAATTTTCCAAGGACGGAGAGAATTTATTTCCATCCTCTGCAAAATTTTGGCAAGAATGGGATTCTGTGCTCTATAGTTCTTGAAAAAATGTTTAATTAACCCTTTGGAATCAGATAAGGAAATTCAATTGGGAGAAATGGGACACTTCAGTGGGAAGTAATTGATTTATTCAGAGACCACTAATGGGTTAGTGGAGGACTGGAAATCAGAACTGATATTAGTGTTATCACTTCTAGGCTGCTGGGTGTTTTGCCTAATGGTTCAAATGAATTGAAATCTACAAACTTTACCCCTCTAAAGTACTTGTAGTACTTATGTATCACACAGGTCTCCTTCTATGCTTAGAGTTCTGTTGACTTAGGAAATAGATTTTTATTAGGACTCAATGAGATATACAGTTCACCCTCAGTATCCATGAATTTCGTGTCTATGAATTCAACCAACTGTAAACTGGATAGGTTGAATCTGCAGATGCAGAACAGGGGGACACAGAACCCACAGACACGGAAGGCCAACTGTATTCATAATACTACGTAATACACTTCATATAGAAGACTTGAGCATCCACAGATTTAGGTACCAACCTGTGGCTTTCAATCTGTGGGGGATTGGCTTCTGGAACCAATAACGCATGGATACCAAGGGATGACTATACTCTTTGCTCACGACAAGAGTTGTACTTGTTGGTGAAGTAAACTAACATAGACCTCATTTGCACTCAGCTCAGCTGACTCCAGTTAGCATCTAAGAGGAAATTCAAGTAGGATTTCTGTGCTATAACTCATATCTGTCAAAATCTTCCAGACTCTCAGCTTCCCAGACAATACAAAAGATACATGGTTTATCACCAATTTTCAATCTCTACTATCTCAAAAGCCTTTGGGAGGAAATCAGCTTGTAGCATCAGTTATCTTACACTTTTGTTCAATATTAACACAATGAGGAAATGTGTCATGAACTGAAAACAGTTAAAAAAATTAATGAACTTGTTTTGTTAGACATTTTGATGAAACTTCACCACATGGCATGCGCTGATGAGATAACTTCTTTCCATAACTGTATGTTTCAAAATGGAAAAGCTTTTAAAGACGGTTAGTTAAGTGGATAGATAGGCAGAGAAACAGGCACTGAGCTTGGAATTAGATTTAGGTTTCATGTTAGTCTCGTTTCCCTTCTCAGTTTGGCCACAGACTCATTTTGGGGAAAATCTGTTAGGTACCTCTTCTTCAGTGTAGCCATCTCTAAATGACAAGACTTATTAATGACTTTAAAAGAAATCTTTTGAGAGTCTAAATTATTGGAACTATACTGGAATCAGTAAACCTGGTAATTTTTAAATTATTTTATTTCATTCTTGCTAGAATAACTTGTAGCATACTACAGATCAGATCAGTCACTCAGTCATGTCCGACTCTCTGTGACCCCATGAATCGCAGCATGCCAGGCCTCCCTGTCCATCACCAACTCCCAGAGTTCACTCAGACTCACGTCCATTGAGTCGGTGATGCCATCCAGCCATCTCATCCTCTGTCGTCCCCTTCTCCTCTTGCCCCCAATCCCTCCCAGCATCAGAGTCTTTTCCAATGAGTCAGCTCTTCATATGAGGTGGCCAAAGTACTGGAGTTTCAGCTTTAGCATCATTCCCTCCAAAGAAATCCCAGGACTGATCTCCTTTAGAATGGACTGGTTGGATCTCCTTGCAGTCCAAGGGACTCTCAAGAGTCTTCTCCAACACCACAGTTCAAAAGCATCAATTCTTCGGCGCTCAGCCTTCTTCACAGTCCAACTCTCACATCCATACATGACCACAGGAAAAACCATAGCCTTGACTAGATGAACCTTTGTTGGCAAAGTAATGTCTCTGCTTTTGAATATGCTATCTAGGTTGGTCATAACTTTCCCTCCAAGGAGTAAGCGTCTTTTAATTTCATGGCTGCAGTCACCATCAGTAGTGATTTTGGAGCCCACAAAAATAAAGTCTGAAACTGTTTCCACTGTTTCCCCATCTATTTCCCATGAAGTGGTGGGACCGGATGCCATGATCTTCGTTTTCTGAACGTTGAGCTTTAAGCCAACTTGTTCACTCTCCACTTTCACTTTCATCAAGAGGCTTTTGGGTTCCTCTTCACTTTCTGCCATAAGGGTGGTGTCATCTGCATATCTGAGGTTATTGATATTTCTCCCGGCAATCTTGATTCAAGCTTGTGTTTTTCAAGTCCAGCGTTTCTCATGATGTACTCTGCATATAAGTTAAATAAACAGGGTGACATTATACAGCCTTGACGTACTCCTTTTCCTATTTGGAACCAGTCTGTTGTTCCATGTCCAGTTCTAACTGTTGCTTCCTGACCTGCATACAGCTTTCTCAAGAGGCAGATCAGGTGGTCTGGTATTTCCATCTCTTTCAGAATTTTCCAGTTTATTGTGATCCACACAGTCAAAGGCTTTGGCATAGTCAATAAAGCAGAAATAGATGTTTTTCTGGAACTCTCTTGCTTTTTCCATGATCCAGCGGATGTTGGCAATTTGATCTCTGGTTCCTCTGTCTTTTCTAAAACCAGCTTGAACATCTGGAAGTTCATGGTTCACATATTGCTAAAGCCTGGCTTGGAGAATTTTGAGCATTACTTTACTAGCGTGTGAGATGAGTGCAATTGTGCGGTAGTTTGAGCATTCTTTGGCATTGCCTTTCTTTGGGATTGGAATGAAAACTGACCTTTTCCAGTCCTGTGGCCACTGCTGAGTTTTCCAAATTTGCTGGCATATTGAGTGCAGCACTTTCACAGCATCATCTTTCAGGATTTGGAATAGCTCAACTGGAATTCTATCACCTGCTGGGAGCGAGCTCCGCCCATGGCAAAGGTCATGAGGAAGGAGGCTTGGCATATGCAAAGGCGGGATCGAGCCTCAGGAGTTCCCCTGGAAATTTTCGAGCATCTACCCCCCAAACCAGAGTCTGCCTACTTTCTGCTTTGTGCTTTCACCTACACCTCTGACTTTACAGGGGGCTGTCCCCCACTACCTCTCTCTGAAAAAAAAGTTAGCTTACAGCTCCAGTTAATAATTCCTGGGTGTGACAGTGTTCCAACCTACAAACTCCTTTGGAAGTCCTCTAGCCTGCCTGAATAGGTTTTTCCGGCCACATGTGATTGCTCAGAGCCTCCCAACTGTGAGAGGCATGAGATGTTCTAAACTGTCTAAATACAGATTCCTTTGAGCAGTTAAAAGATTGATTAGAAATTGTATTGGTGAAGGGATTTTCACTTGTTGGGCCAATGTTTGCTGCTAAGTTTCCATATCCCTTACCTGCTGTGTCCCTGGCAGTGTATTGATTAATATAATTGGTATAAGTAGTAGCTTTAATGTTTGTAACCTTGGACCCTTGAGTTAATTCTTTTTCTTGTTATAGCCCACCACACCTTTGCTCTGTAGGAATGCAACTTTATCTAATGCTTTTGGAGGGTGGCTCCTGACCAATCACCTTTAGAGAAAAATAAGTTTTCTGAAGAAAGGGTCTTAAAATGTTAACAGGCCTCCGGGCCAGAAGATGATGCAAATTACCTAAGCTTTTGCATATGATAAGTTTGCAGGAAGAAAGCCTGGCTTGCTGCATGACTCTACCCCTTCCCCCATTATCTTCTATGCATAACTTAAGGTATAAAAACTACTTTGGAAAATAAAGTGCGGGCCTTGTTCACCGAAACTTGGTCTCCCCATGTCGTTCTTTCTCTCACCTTCTGGCTGAATTATTCAGCCTCTTTTCTTCACTGAATTTTCCTACTGAGCTATCCTTTTTCTATTACTCTTTATATCCTTAATTAACATTTAATTAAGCAGTTGTTTCCTGATCCTCACCGACGCTGTCCCCGCTTCGAATTCCCTGGATCCACTGGGGCTGGACCCCGGCAATCACCTCCACTAGCTTTGTTTGTAGTGATGCTTTCTAAGGCCCAGTTGATTTCACATTCCAGGATGTCTGGCTCTAGGTCAGTGATCACACCATCGTGATTATCTGGGCCGTGAAGCTCTTTTTTGTACAGTTCTTCTCTGTATTCTTGCCATCTCTTCTTAATATCTTCTGCTTCTGTTAGGTCCATACCATTTCTGTCCTTTATCGAGCCCATCTTTGCATGAAATGTTCCTTTGGTATCTCTGATTTTCTTGAAGAGATCTCTAGTCTTTCCCATTCTGTTGTTTTCTTCTATTTCTTAGAAATGTCCAAAGTCACTGGGACATTACAAATTTTCCTATGAACAAACTCCCTCACCACAAAAAAAACCCAACACTTCAAAAAAAAAATGACTAATAAATTCTTGAGTTAAAAGAAACTGAACATATAGCATATTTTGTTGACCCTTTTACATAGAAACTTCACTAGAAAAGAAGCCTCAAAGTATGACTGACTGAAAATGTGACCATTCCTAAACAGACATTTGAATGTTTACTGGATGCACCGTGAAATCTTCTTTCAAAGTTCCTGGGGCAGAAGGGCTCCAGCAACTGTATCCGTGATCCCCTGTCACTCTTGCAGGTCCTGCAGAAATCAGCTGAGAGCCTGACTAGATTCTCAGACTAAAAGCTATGAATGTTTTGGGAGGGCATAGAACTCCCCTTACAATTTAATAAAGTTCAGAAATTTCTTAGTTGATTTCTGAGGATTTGTTTTCTAATTTGCTACTTTCCTACACGAAACTTCTCCCATTACAATTTCTCAGTATATTCTGTTCAGTAAATAAGCAAAGCAGAATTTGGAACCCACTTTTAGGACTTCTGATTGTTCTGGAGAATAGGATCTGGAGTTGCATCACTAAAATTGTGTAAGGGAGGGTTGGGCAAAGGGAGCTAAAGTGCTCCATGATTTTTGTTATAAGTTTTGAATTTCTAGGTGAGTTTGTATCAAAAACTACAGAGATCTGGACAGGTTGCAGAATATCACTTCAAACATGTAACCACGTCATTCCCACTTCCTCAGGTTATGTTCCCTTCTCAGTTTACTGAGCCACTCTGTTCAAGGCACCAATGACTCTATTGCTAACTCCTGCATGCTCTTTGGGTGTTACTCTCTAGGAGCTCTCCTCACATCGGCCCATGCTAATAGCACCTTCCTCCTGGAGGCTCTCTCTACCTCTGTAAATATGTCTCTCTCCATTTAATCATGCATTTCCTCCTACCTCTCTGCTGACTCTTTCTCATTCTTTGCTGATGACCTGTCCTCTGACCATTCTTTAAATAGTGATGCAATAACTTATGCAAGGGATACCTAATTAAACCACAAATGGGTTAAAGTACACCTGCTTTTAAACAGAGCCATTTTCCTCTGTGAAAGGTGGGGGTATCACAAATAACTGCTACTTCAAAGCAACTAAGTAAGAAGAGGAAGAGAAGAGCGAAAGGGTAGCAGGGAATACCTAAAATGAGCTTTGCTCCCTTTATAGTTTTGTTACCAAAATTCTCACCAAAGTTATTATCTTTACTGATGACAGAACTTTTCAAAGTGAACAGGAGTTTCCATCTACTCCTGCTGCTAATTACCCAACAGTCCCTGAAACTTGTCTTAGAGCTTCATCCCCTTTTCTCATATATATGAATTATTCAGCAAGATTAATGACTTATCACTCAATTTCAACAGTAAAGCAAATATTAGTCAGCCCAATTGCTTAAAGCAATACAGGCTCTGAATGGCAACAGATAGATTTACCTTAATGCTTCAAAGAACAGTTTCTTGAGATAAATCAACAAATCCCTAATTGGGTTATAGTGATCAGACATACCCACAAGGGTTGATTTTACCAGTGAAAGATTGGAAAGAGAAATTTCCTAAGATAAATACAATTAAAACTGATACTGAGAGCAAGGATAGGAAATCTAAAGTAAGGACATCTCGATCATTTTAACTGAGAGCTGGATTATGAAATAGAGTTGCTATAACCTTTTCTGGGTATCTTTATTCACTCTTTTTCTGGCCCTGGGGAGTTCCTTCTCCTCAATGTATCTATCTACTAAGGTAAAATTAATTAATACTGCTAATGACATAAGATATTGCTCCTTAAAGTGTGAAGGTGGCAGGATCATTTAGAATTCAGCTTGATGAGGCAGATTCTCCATTATAATAACAGTAAGCTGCTTTCAATCCAGATGATGTCTCAGTATTTAAAACACAGGACAATGGTTCTCAGTTGGGTGGCTTCAACCTTCCTATAGCCAATTTAAAATTCCTGCAGGTGTTGGAACCCTTTCCTGTATATAGCTTTTGAAACTATATCCTGAGAAACAATGCCCAGAATTTAGTGCCAGCTACTGTTTTAAAAAGCTTGTAACAAGTGTTAACTTAAGTAAGACTCACTACAACCTTCTGAATTAGATAGAAGTATTATCTTCAGCTTATAGATATGGAAACTTTGACACAAAAAGGTAAAATATTTTAACTAAGTTCACCAACCTATAAAGTGACAAAGCTGGGATTTAAGCTCATGTTTTTCATTAACAAGTTACATTATCCAAGTTTCTTTGAAACCTTGTTAGCATTTTCTGGAAAGTAAAGACAGAGTGATTAGAGAACACTAAATATGGAATAGTGAAAACAAAATGGCTCAGTCTCAGTGGTTTTGGTCTTGGTGGTCCATCAATTCAAGATTTCTTGAACATCTATGATGTGCTAAGTGCAATGTCAGGTTGTTCCTTACCCTTATGGGCTTGTGGTATGGTGGGGAAACAGACAAAGACATATGTAACAAAGGAAGTAAACAAAATGTAAGCGTATACCATCAGCAGATGAATGGATAAGAAAGCTGTGGTACATATACACAATGGAGTATTATTCAGCCATTAAAAAGAATACATTTGAATCAGTTCTAATGAGGTGGATGAAACTGGAGCCTATTATACAGAGTGAAGTAAGCCAGAAAGAAAAACACCAATACAGTATACTAACGCATATATATGGAATTTAGAAAGATGGTAACAATAACCCTGTGTACGAGACAGCAAAAGAGACACTGATGTATAGAACAGTCTTATGGACTCTGTGGGAGAGGGAGAGGGTGGGAAGATTTGGGAGAATGGCATTGAAACATGTAAAATATCATGTATGAAGTGAGTTGCCAGTCCAGGTTCGATGCACGATACTGGATGCTTGGGGCTGGTGCACTGGGACGACCCAGAGGGATGGAATGGGGAGGGAGGAGGGAGGAGGGTTCAGGATGGGGAACACATGTATACCTGTGGCGGATTCATTTTGATATTTGGCAAATCTAATACAGTTATGTTAAGTTTAAAAATAAAATAAAATTAAAAAAAAAATGTAAGCGTATAATGGTGTTCAATATACACGGTATGATGGAAACAACTGTGAAACAAATAGAAGATCAAGGCACAACCAGCAGGTTTCCTGAAGGTGCAGGAAAAGCTTCTCAGAGGATCTGGCAGTGGAGCTAAGACTAACGGATGAGGAGTTAGCAATGACAAGCCTGGGGATGGAGATGGGGAGTGGTGGGAACAGGAGTGGTTCCTGCTGAGGGAACATGTGCAAGGGTTGAGGAAAGAAGGAGGTAGCTTGTATTTGAAAACAATTGAGGACAATCAGCATTGCTGTGTCTTAGTGATGGACAAAACTAACTCTCCATTTAGATATCATTGCAGCTAAAGCATTTATTAAGATTCTTTTTTAAAATAATAAACACTATGATTTCTAACAGTTTGCATATAAGTATGCAAGAATGAAATCTAAAAATCATTGTGTAGGGTGGAGCAAAGTGTGAGGGGTTTATCAGTCTGTCCTGGGTGTATTTTATTGATGCACACTTTCCAGCAACAGACCTTTGAAAAAGGAGAGACTATTTTCCTTCTCAAAAGTCTATCCCAGGACCACTTTTTTACATTCTTTTTTAAACTTGGAAATCGCAGACAGGCTGTTAGGTGGGTTTGTATACATGCGTACACACATGCATACACAGACAAATGAATTAACCATTCAGGTTAGAGAGTCTCAGGCAAAGGAGAGATTGGCCAACACACTCAGGCCAAAAACTGTACAGAACTCCAACAGGAGAGGGAAATGAAAAGGATGGCAAGATTCAGGAAGAAGAGATGAGAATCTCAGGCTTCAACAACCATATCGATACACTGTGCAGATTATTTACAAATCAACTCTGGCTCTTGGAGATCAAAACCTTGTTGGAAAATTCACTGAGCAGGGAGGGATTCATTTTCTTTTTTGTCAGTGATTATATAATTTTCCTATCTTCTTCAATAATAAAGACTGTTCTACGTAGCACATGCCTTCCTTGCCTTTTATCTCTACTAACATCCCACTCCAAGTTCAGAAGCAATGATTTGGGATCAGCTTGGGGCTGAGTCCTGGCTACCACTGGAGCCACCAATGGCTCTGGCATTGCCTTTGGGCAAACTACCAACCTCTGCAGATCATCTCTAATATGGGTGGTTTTCACCAGTGTTTCTCAAATTTTGGTGGAGAAATAATGAACAACACAGAGGAAAAACTAATTAAAGGAGAACAAAGCCTGGGCATTTAAATTTTCATCAAGTCCTCAAGGTGATCTTTATATTCACCACAGTTTGAGAAACACTGACTTTGGACAATAAAGAGCCAATGTAACAGGTACTTTGCCATCTATAAGTGTGCTCTAACCAGGATTATGTAGTAAATGGAAAGGATTTTTTGTCTTTGTGGAGTCCAAGATCTGAAGCCCTATGTGGGTTCTATTGCCTATCAACTGTGGGAGTTTTTCTGAGTCACTTAAATTATGTGATCCATGGTGTCCTCATGTGTTAAACTGGAATAATAATGCCCACGTCAAGGAGCAATAATGCCCATCCCCAAGGCATGGGGTTTAATGAGACAAAGTGGCTCACAGAAGGTGACTGAACATGTTGGATGAAGAAGAATCTCTTACTACACTTGAATTTCTTTACATATTTAGAAACTTCTAGACACAAAACTTACATGGCTTAAACTCTATGAAAGCTCTCTTAAGGCTTAGATTACGAATCTCTTGAATGTAGAAATTGAAAGTATGAGTATCATTGCATTTACCCATGACACTCAGTAAAACTTTTGACACAAAATGCTTTGATTAAATGACACATAGTTCCTGTTTGCCCTCAGTTTAAACCCCTTTTTGGTTTCTTACAGCCATTCAATAACCAGAGTTAACTGACCTTACAAAGACTGAGGAAATATTTCATCTATTGCGTTAGAAGTTATTTTTATTGACGGTGTGCAAATCCTCTTAACTTGTGACCAAAATCCTAGCTAATGGCAAACATAGGTCACAGTTACTAAATCACAGTTCCAAGTTAAGCAATTCTTTTACTTTATTAAACTCAAAAAAACTAAAATCTTACTATTTTGCTAAAAGATTTTGTATAGGCCTCAAAGTCTCCAAAAATGTCTGATGCTGAATAGTAAGGTAATTGTGTATTAGTCATTATGATGATGAGGATTTTAAAATAATTTTTCCCAAAAAAGATGACTCCATACGGTATACAAGTAACAGCAAAGAAAGCTCAATTTGGTCTCTGCTCTAGTTGGCAGTACAGAGAAGGAAGTAGTTGGAGGGCTGGAGGTGGATGAATGAAAAGCAGAGAAGAGAAAACATGCAGTACCTCATGAATGACCATCCTGCTTGAACAATCCCTACTTCATTCAGCAAAAAGGAAGCCACATGCCTAAGTGAGAGGCAGGCAGCCTTGGAGCAAAGAGTCTGTCTCTCTAACGTTCCTTTGTTTTGTCTTCTGACTTCTGAGTTGGCTCCATTACTTTAGACCACAGAGCCCACATCCCTCTCATTCACTTCTACCTCCCCATTTTCTCTATTCTCATTCCTTTCCTTCCTTTTTCTCCTCCTCTTTCTCTCTGATCTTGGTTTCTTTTTTCAAGGAAAGAGATAATAAGTGAAGAGGTATTCTATATTCTCCCTGTAAAGGCTTTCCTTTTCCTTTCTCCACAAACATCTTTCATACCTTAACGGGTAAAGATAGATGACAATGTCTTTTGACACTAATTCAAATTCCTCTGTATTGACAGCTTATACCACTAGGAGAAACTTGATTAAGAGACTATTAGTAGAAAAATTGTAACCTAAATTCCTATTTCCCTCAATCTTTTCAAAGATTTCTTGATTAAAATGGTCACAAAGATAACATTAAGCCGCTGGTTTTTAAAATTTTAACCAGAGGAAACCAGAATTGAAAGAGATGTACCCCAGTGTTCATCGCAGCACTGTTTATAATAGGCAGGACATGGAAGCGACCTAGATGTCCATCAGCAGATGAATAGATAAGAAAGTTGTGGTACATATACACAATGGAGTATTACTCAGCCATTAAAAAGAATACATTTGAATCAGTTCTAATGAGGTGGATGAAACTGGAGCCTATTATACAGAGTGAAGTAAGCCAGAAAGAAAAACACCAATACAGTATACTAACGCATATATATGGAATTTAGAAAGATGGTAACGATAACCCTGTATGCGAGACAGCAAAAGAGACACTGATGTATAGAACAGTCTTTTGGACTCTGTGGGAGAGGGAGAGGGTGGGATGATTTGGGAGAATGGCACTGAAACATGTACAATATCATATATGAAACGAATCACCAGTCCAGGTTCGATGCAGGATACAGGATGCTTGGGGCTGGTGCACTGGAATGACCCAGAGGGATGGTATGGGGAGGGAGGAGGGAGGGGGGTTTAGGATGGGGAACACGTGTATACCTCTGGCAGATTCATGTTGATGTATGGCAAAACCAATACAATATTGTAAAGTAATTAACCTCCAATTAAAATAAATAAATTTATATTAAAAAAATAAAATTTTAACAATAATCCTTAGTGGTTTTTAAGGGAATCTTTATGCTCATTTATGCTTGGAAGGTTTTATCTTCTTCCACTGCACAGAGACAGATTACTCTGCTCACAGGGAAAAAAAAAAACCATATATAAAAGCCTCAATAAAACTAGGTGAGGGATCAGAAATCAATGTAGGTACCTTCATGTTTTGCATTAAACTTCAAGCATCCATAGAAGCAAGTGCTGTCATTCTTTGGGTCATTCATTTGCTTTTTTTAAAAGTGTATCACACTTAATTAAAAACTTTTTTAGGGGGGTGAAGCCCGGACAGAGGTGTGTGCGTGTTTTTTGTTTTTTGTTTTTAAGTTCCCAGGTGATTCTAATGTGCAGCCAGAGTGGAGAAATACTGTTTACAAGAAAGTGAGAAGGCAAAGGAAAGACTATATTGAATTTCTCAGGAAAAATAAAGCCCTTACCCCAGCCTTGCCAGTCCCTTTCTTTCTCACCATTCTATTTTACCCTCTTTTAACTACCATTTAAATTATCTTTATATACTTGTGTGTTATTTGTATATGGTCATTTTCTTCTCTCAGGAATGTAAGATCTCGTGGACCCAAAACAATATTTGGCACAGGGTATTTACTCCATATATATTTGTCAAAAACTGCATTTAAATTCATTAAACATTCAGCTTTCTCATATTACAATGAACAAAATACTCCCTATCCAGCTAGATTGCTGTGATGATTCAACGAAATCATGTCTACACAATGTGCAGAATGCAAAATGCCAAGAAATGTTATTCTTACTACTACAAAACACCACCCAACCCAAAGTGGTTCCTCCTGGCTTGAAATTTTCTTGAAATCTTCAACATTAGGTCCCTTTACTTGATAATTGCTAAAATGTAAATTACTTTGGTTGAATAAGATTAATTAGATGAGTTCTTGTCACTTAGCAACCGTTAGCAACCCTAAAATACAGAGCAAGGTAATTTTGAATTAAATTTAAAATTGAGGGAGGCTCTGTACTGTTCAGGCAGTGCGTAGTCAATAAGAAGTGGCAGAAGACGAGAGAGATGGAGCAGAGTGTTGAGGACATGGGGCCCAATGGGACCAGGAAAGGGAGAGAGAAGTATGTGAACAATAAACTTTGTTGACCCCAAACTAGGAAGATCTTGTGTTAACTCTGGTCAGAAAGGTGGAACAGTCATGCTTTTAGTTAACATTAAACACCTAGTGAGCTAGAGAACTCCCACATATAGTTAGCCCTCCTCCTTAACAGTGGGTTCGCTGCCACAGATTCAACCAATTACGGATTTGATCCTTGGTTGGTTGAATCCATAGATACAGAAACCAACTGCAAAGGACTTGAGCATCCATACATTTTGGTATCTGCAGGGGGGCCCCCCACAAATACTGAGGAATGACTGTATTATATTAAATGATATAATACTTAATTGTTAGTACAACTTTTGATGTATTATTATGCTGGTACTATAAAAGGAAAAACGATAGCTCACAGATATTAAGTTCCTAGGGAAGCAGTACAATAGATTGGCAAGAACACTGAATAACTGAATTTGTAGGAAAGCTGGCAGAATGAGAAACCCAGCTCCAACATGGACCAGCCATGGGGTCCCTGGCAAATTCCATGCACTGGTTTCCTGTTCTGTAAAAGAGTGGTGATAATAATCATAATTATCTTCTAGGGTGATGATTAGATGCATTATTATTTATAAAACTCTCATAATAACTGGTACAAGAACGGGTACTAGTCATATATAAGGATACGTAGCTAGTTATTGGGGGCACTAGAATTTTTAAAGCTATTAAAGGGTATGGATACCTTGATGGATTCTCCTAACTGAACACACTCATGTAAACAGCATCCAGATCACAAAACAGATTAGTAGCACCCAAAAGCTCTTTTCATGCTCCCTTACAGCCGTATCTCCACACCCTTCATGACCTATAGTCTGACTTCTAACACAAAGAAGAGTCTTTCCTGCTTTTGTAATTTATATAAAAGGAATCATACAACATATAAACTTTTGTTTCTGGCCTCATATTTGTTGTTATATGTGGATAAAAATCCTTAATTCTCATGGTTGAATGGGATTTCATTTGTAAATTTACCACAACTACTGTGTGCAGTCTACTGCACTCGCTGGCTAGTTGCTACGTACATTTAAGCTATGTACTAATAATATTTCTATAAACCTTTCAACAGTGCTTTCTGGTGAACATGTGGACACATTTTTATTCGGTATATACCTAAAAGTGTACAAATGGAATTTCCGGCTCATAAAGTATTAATATAGTCAACTTTAGAATACAATGTAAAATAGAAAGCAGTTGTACAATAATAAATACTCCACATGAGTAGAATCTGTGGATTCTACTTTGTCTTTTTCATTGCAGTGATTCTGGAGGCTGTAGAAAGGTATTTTATTGTGGTTTTACTTTGCATTTCCTTGATGACTATTGAAATTAAAAACCTACTAATTGGGTATTTGGATATTGTCTTAAAGCAGCACCAAGATTTAAACTTGTTTTTCCAAGTCTAAAGCACATGCTCTCTTTTACTTTATTTTACAAATAATTATTCTCACCTTTTATTTTATAAATAACTGCCTCCCTCCAAAGCTATTCAGAGAGCTACAAGTTTTAATTTAGAAACCAAGGGCATTCACTATTTTTATTTTGTATTCACATTTCCTTTTTTGGTAATTTAGAGAATTATCCTCTGATAATGGAGGGAAGAAAGGAGGCGGTCTTTTATAAAAGATTTTCTTGCACTTCCTTTTGTTGCCATTTAAAGTAGAATTAGAAAATTATCTTGGCTCTGCAGACCAGCTCAGTGCTAAGAGTGGGGAGGGGAAGACAGTAAGGAAGGCTGACCTACTTCTGGAGGCTCCATGACACCATTTTTAGTGATTGCAAGGTGTTTTCATGACATTTACATTTTAAACAGAGCCAGGCGTGTGGGTACAGAGGAAGGTGGGGTGTATGTGTGAGAATAATGACAGTCCAGAACATCTGTGAGGTATTTTGTAGAAGAACACACGATTGCAGCTTGGGTTTTAAGTTTCTATTTCAGTGTTAACACATACAGGTATACCTAAGTCTCTCACACCTCCTCCAAAGCCTTTTTCAGGGAAACTAAGTAGGGAAAAATTACTATTATAAGATACAATAGTAATTTGTAAAACATTCAAGCTGTTCCTGCTTTTCTTTATATTTACAAGTACACAGAAATACTACTGAATTCCTTACTATAACTTGATTTTATAAACAACCGCATTAGAATCATCCAGGATACAGCTCCTACATATTTATTCTCACCCTCAAAAGGTTTTCTTGCCTTCAGATAAAACACTAAGCTGTTCTTCATTCTCAAAAAGGGGTCTAGCTAATGAATATATCTTCTTACCTCATGTTCAAATCATACAGTTTTTCTTCTGGATTTGAAAGCGAGTTCTTCCTCTAGAATCCTTTTCAAATATAAATTATTTAAAAGAATTTTTATCTTGGGAAAGAGTAGAGAGGTATATTTTGAATCACTTGTGCCAATCTGATAAACACTGAACATTGCTGAAAACAAAATATGCTTTAATAGTTTCAACAGTATGCTTTCAGCCCTATTCTGACCTTTCCTTGTCTTTTTCTCTGATGAAACACTAAGTTTGAAAAACAAAGAGCCTTTTAAAGACAGAAATACATTTTTGGAACATGCTTTCTGGTTTGGGTATATGTATAAAGAATTGAAACTGTGACCAGAAAGCTGAGTTTCAAGTTAAAAGATGAATGGACCTACTAACAACTGAAGAGAGTGTCTTCAGAAACATGGCTTGGGTATTTGAGAGACTATAAACAAACATCCCCCTATTAGGAATTTACAAGCAGCAAAGAGAATTTATGCTGCTCCCAACAGTTGCTATCCCAGCCACTTTTCAGGGTAGTGACCAGCCCAAAATACAATCCCAGCTTCCAGTGAATTTACAACATGACACTGGACCTGGAGCCACTTCTGACACAGATTTTCCTGAACTACTTAAACCATCTGCCCTATTGCCAAGAGTGGTAATTAATGAAGGAAGATCTGACTTTCTTGCTTCAAAGGTTTGATCATATTATAACCTTATTGCAGACTGATTCCTGTCTTTGCTGATTCTGGAATTTTTCTCTACATTGTGCTTTTAGGGAGAGAAAGTGTAATGCCCTTAGCTTAAATTCTCATGAAATCTCCTGGACTCAGCCATCACACTCAAATTTATTTGTTCTTTCAGTTGGTATTTAAATACCTACTATAGGCTGAGCATGGAACTAAGCCTTGAGCAAATAGTATTCTACAAAATAGACATGATCTATAGATTCATGGAGTCCATAGACCACTGGAGGTGAAGAAGGCGGTAAAAAATATGTAGACCATCAGATATATATTTTGTCAGAACTTTGGTGCTTTACAGGAAATACACTGGATGCCATAACAATGAATAACAGAGGTAGGGATACTCAGGTCTCTCAGATACAGTAGTCAGGGATGGGCTTTCTGAGTTTGTAGAACTGAAAAGAAGCACATGTAGGTGTAGCATAATGTCCAAAGGGAAAAGAACAAACTGAAGATGGGTATACAAAGGTGACTGAACAAAGCTATTTATCATAGCATTGTTTATCATACTGAAAATTAGAAAAAGATCTTCCGTTCAAACAGTAAGGGTACTGTTAAATAAATTAAGGTTCATATTACAACTTAAAATTGTGCATCCATAAAAATAAGATTGAAGATGGATGATAGTGTTATCCGGTGGTTCTAAATACAGATTTAGAGTAAAACTGTCTAAGCTCAAACTGAGGTTCAGCTACCTAGTAGCCTAGTAGCTATGTGGCCTTGGGCAAGTTATATGATCTCTCTGTATTTTAGTTGTTTGTAAAATGAAGATAATAACAATCTGAAATAGAGTTGTTTTGAAATTTACATGAGTTAATATATATAAATGACTTAGAAAAGTATCTTTTCACATTAAGGATTATTGTCACCATCATCCACATGTATTGACCTAGAAAGCTGGCCATCATAAAGGCTAAAATGTAGATTACACAATTATACAAACAGAATATCTAGTACATTCTAAAAATATCTGTGCATTGAAAAGGACAGAAAATGATAAAGAATATTAATGGTGGTTATGTCTGGATGATAATTTTCATTTTCTTTTTATTTTCAGTATTACTTATATTACATTTCTGTGATTAGCCTGTATAATTTTTACAATAGAATAAACTAAAAAACTAAATTTCCTTTTATAAAAGTACATTTTTGTATTTTCAAAATTTTTCAGTGAATTGTGAAATTCACTGATATGTGGAATTTAAAAAACAACAGTAAAAAAACAAGCTCATAAATACAGAGAACAGATTGGTGGTTGTCAGAGATGGAGGGTGGGGGAGTGGAAGGTGGATGAAGTAAGTGAAGGGGGTTAAAATGTACAAACTTCCAATTTTAAAATAAATAATTTGTGGGGACTGAAATTTGCTAAGAGAATAAAATTTAAATTCTCACCAAAAAAGATAAATATGTGAGGTGATGCATAGGTTAATTAACTAGACAGGGGAAGTCCTTTCAAAATGTTTTTAAAAAAGAAATGTTTTTCTACTGTCCTGTGCTGAACATGATGCTGAACACTGGGAATATAGTAATAAATATGATGACATTTCTTCCCATAAATAGCTTACAATCTAGTTGAGATAAACAGAAAATAGATTTATTATTTTTGTCCTAAAACTGCCAAAAGTGGTCCAGTATATCTGAAAGCCTTCATGGAGGAGGTGACTCATCAGGTGAGTCTGGAAAAATAGGTTTGGTCTTTTTCTGTTCTAAAAATATAATGGTTTAGGTAGGGTGGCAGTGTTCTAAGCAGATGCAGCCACGTTTGGGCAGCATGGGAGATCCAAAGGTTCATATGACTGCAGCTTCAGGAAGAGGAAGCAAGTGAGACTACAGAGGCTAGGGGTGGGAAGTGCCGCTCTAGAAGGACTTCGCTATGTTAGGGGGTTTGAATTTAATCCTGAAGACAATAAAAGGGGAGCCAGTGGATTTTAAGGAAAAATAATATGATGATGATACAATGTGTGTTCACAAATAAAAGCAAAAGCAGACTCACAGACATAAAAAACAAACTTATAGTTACCAAAGGGGAAAGTGGTGGTGGTCAGGGAGATAAATTGGGAGTTTTGGATTAACAGATACACACTAATACATAGAAAATAAGTAAACAAAAAAGATATACTGTATAACAGAGGGAACTATATTCAGTATCTTATAATAAATTATAATGGGAAAGAATCTGAAAAAGAATATATAAATACATATATAAAATTGAATCACTTTGCTGTACACCTAGAACTAACACAACTTGTACATCAATCATACTACAACTTTGTTTTAAGTGAAAAAAAAATTAAAACAAACAAACAAAATGGTGCAAGTTTCCAGAAGTAATTCAACGTCCTTTTATTTCTAGTAATAAGAATCATCTCCTTCATCTGTGACTTGGGAGTCACCGCTTTGGCCAAGTGAGGTCTGCTTTTCTTTCCCATGCCTAAGCTATAGAACAAACTAATTCTGTTGCAGAGTCCACATCACACTTGGAAGCCCCCTGAATGCTGATTTGGCATGGCAGTTGGGAAGAATGCTAATGTAATTCACTTTGGCATGACTGATGAGTTGTTCATATCTTGTTTACTAAGGTTTGGGAAAAAAAATTTGAAAGGCTGTCTACGAAACCATAGTCTTTCTCTTAAATAGAAATGGCAAAGTCTATGTAGTACTGTAATTTCTACCAAAACCTTCTAAATATGCTTTACTTAAACAACTTAGAAAATATTTAAGCAGTAAAGTGGCTTTCTTTTTAAGTAATGCCACAGTATAGAGGCATTTAAATTCAAACCAGAATAGCCTCAAAAATAAAAAAAAAAAACCTTCACAGAAATGTTTGCTTTTAAGAGTTGGCGCACACTCACGGTGTTATTTTTCAAGTGGCTATAGAATATTTTTGACTTGGTCCATCAAAAATTGATGGGCAAACCTCCACAATATTTTTATGGATTTGGGTGACATATTAATTGTATGGCAACCCACTCCAGTACTCTTGCCTGGGAAATCCCATGGACGGAGGAGCCTGGTAGGCTGCAGTTCATGGGGTCGCAAAGAGTCAGACACAACTGAGCAACTTCACTTTCACTTTCATGCACTGGAGAAGGAAATGGCAACCCACTCCATATTCTTGCCTGGAGAATCCCAGGAATGGGAGCCTGGCAGGCTGCCGTCTATGGGGTCGCACAAGTCAGACACGACTGACGTTACTTAGCAGCAGCAGCAACACTATCACAGCGGAGAAGGCAATGGCACCCCACTCCAGTACTCTTGCCTGGAAAATCCTATGGACGGAGGAACCTGGTAGGGTGCAGTCCATGGGGTCGCTATGAGTTGGACACAACTGAGCGACTTCACTTTCACTTTTCACTTTCATGCATTGGAGAAGGAAATGGCAACCCACTCCAGTGTTCTTGGCCTGGAGAATCCCAGGGACGGGGGAGCCTGGTGGGCTGCCATCTATGGGGTCGCACAGAGTCAGACAGACTGAAGCAATTTGGCAGCAGCAGCAGCAGCAACACTATCACAGAGGGCTTCCCAGGTGGTGCTAGTGATAAAGAACCCAACTGCCAATACAGGAGACAAAAAGATGAAAGTTTGATCCTTGGGTCAGGAAGATCCCCGGAGGAGGGCATGGCAACCCACTCTAGTATTCTTGCCTGGAGAATCCCATGTACAGAGGAGCCTGGCAAGCTACAGTCCATGGGATCGCAAAGGGATACAATGGAAGTGACATAGCACCCACACAACACTATCACAGAAAGAAAAACAAGTTCGCTGAGAATAAATAGAGCTGAGACTGCCCATTATTACATAGGAATTCTTTGGAAAATGTACCTTTTTTAGGTAACAGGATTCTTTGAGTTGAGGTATTGAGAAGGGGGTTCCTCCACATTAGTGGACTGACAAGTTCTAAAGCAAATGGAATTAACCAAGATGAAGAGGAAAAAGCCAACAGCATGATGCATGAATTGACTGAAGTTAAAAATCTGAAAAGGCCTATTAAATCTTATCCATCTTCTCCAGACTGCATTGGAGTTTTTTCTTACGGCATATTTACCTTGCTGCTTTGTTTTTCAAGTATTCAGCCTTCAAATTCACCTGATTTCTTATAAGAACATATTCTGACTTAATCAACTTAGTTTGTGGGAAACCATAACTAGATATTGCATCTCAGGATTCATCCTAGGTAGATACTTAATAAAGAATTATATTTGAATGGGTGGAAAGATAGAATGTTGACAAATAATGATAATAAACTTCTTGAGTAATTTTCAGTTCAATATAACTAACTCTAAATTAGTGAACCGTATGACCAAGATAATCAAAAAGAAAAAAATAGAGTACACTGACAGCATTCTATTCTCCTTTAAATAGTCAAAGTATGAATCAGAATGGATTAGAGGAGTTTGGCATAAAATATATATTATCCATGTAAAAGATCAAGAGAAATATCAGTTCAGATCAGTTCAATAGCTCAGTAATGTCCAACTCTTTGGACCCCATGGACTGCAGCATGCCAGGCCTCTCAGTCCATCACCAACACCCAGAATTTACTCAAACTCATGTCCATCGAGTCAGTGATGCCATCCAACCATCTCATCCTCTGTCATCCCCTTCTCTTCCTGCCTTCAATCTTTCCCACCATCAGGGTCTTTTCAAATGAGTCAGCTCTTCCCATGAGGTGGCCAAAGTACTGGAGTTCCAGCTTCAGCATCATTCCCTCCAAAGAAATCCCAGGACTGATCTCCTTCAGAATGGACAGGTTGGATCTCCTTGCAGTCCAGGGGACTCTCAAGAGTCTTCTCCAACACCACAGTTCAAAAGCATCAATTCTTTGGCACTCAGCTTTCTTTATGGTCCAACTCTCACATCCATAAATGACTACTGGAAAAACCATAGCTTTGACTAGACAGACCTATGTTGGCAAAGTAACGTTTCTTCTTTTTAATATGCTGTCTAGGTTGGTTATAACTTTTCTTCCAAGGAGCAAGCGTCTTCTAATTTCATAGCTGTAGTCACCATGTGCAGTGATTTTGGAACCCTCCCAAAATAAAGTCTGTCACTGTTTCCACTGTTTCCCCACCTATTTCCCATGAAGTGATGGGACCAGATGCCATGATCTTAGTTTTCTGAATGTTGAGTTTTAAGCCAACTTTTTCACTCTCCTCTTTCACTTTCATCAAGAGGCTCTTTAGCTCTTCTTCACTTTCTGCCATAAGGGTGGTGTCATCTGCATATCTGAGGTTATTGATATTTCTCCCAGCAATCTTGATTCCAGCTTGTGCTTCCTCCAGCCGAGCATTTCTCATGATGTACTCTGCATATAAGTTAAATAAGCAGGGTGACAATATACAGCCTTGATGTACTCCTTTTCCTGTTTGGAACCAGTCTGTTGTTCCATGCCCAGTTCTAACTGTTGCTTACTGACCTGCATACAGATTTCTCAAGAGGCAGGTCAGGTGTCAGTATTCCCATCTCTTTCAGAATTTTCCACAGTTTATTGTGATCCACACAGTCAAAGGCTCTGGCATAGTCAATAAAACAGAAGTAGATGTTTTTCTGGAACTCTCTTGCTTTTTTGATGATCCAGCGGATGTTGGCAATTTGACCTCTGCTTCCTCTGCCTCTTCTAATTCCAGCTTGAACATCTGGAAGCTCACTGTTCACGTACTGTTGAAGCGTGGCTTGGAGAATTTTGAGCATTACTTTGCTAGTGTGTGAGATGAGTGCAATTGTGCGGTAGTTTGAGCATTCTTTGGCATTGCTTTTCTTTGGGATTGGAATGAAAACTGACCTTTTCCAGTCCTGTGGCCACTGCTGAGTTTTCCAAATTTGCTGGCAAATTGAGTGCAGCACTTCCACAGCATCATCTTTCAGGATTTGAAAGAGCTCAACTGGAATTCCATCACCTCCACTAGCTTTGTTCATAGTGATGCTTCCTAAGGCCCACTTGACTTCACATTCCAGGATGTCTGGCTTTAGGTGAGTGATCACACCTTCGTGATTATCTGGGTCGTGAAGATCTTTTTTGTACAGTTCTTCTGTGTATTCTTGCCACCTCTTCTTAATATCTTCTGCTTCTGTTAGCTCCACACCATTTCTATCCTTTGTTGTGCCCATCTTTGCATGAAATGTTCCCTTGGTATCTCTAATTTTCTTGACGAGATCTCTACTCTTTCTCATTCTATTGTTTTCCTCTGTTTCTTTGCACTGATCACTGAGGAAGGCTTTCTTATCTCTCCTTGCTATTCTTTGGAACTCTGCATTCAGATGTGTGTTATCTTTCCTTTTCTCCTTTGCCTTTTGATTCTCTTCTTTTCTCAGCTATTTGTAAGGCCTCCTCAGACAACCATTTTGCTTTTTTGCATTTCTTTTTCTTGGGGATGGTCTTGATCACTGCCTCCTGTACAGTGTTATGAACCTCTGTCCATAGTTCTTCAGGCACTCTGTCCATCAGAATAATCCCTTGAATCTATTTGTCACTTCCACTGTATAATCGTAAGGGATTTGATTTAGGTCATACCTGAATGGTCTAGTGGTTTTCCCAACTTTCTTCAATTTCAGTCTGAATTTGGCAACAAGAAGTTCATGATCTGAGCCACAGTCAGCTCCTGGTCTTGTCTTTTGCTGACTGTATACAGCTTCTCTATCTTTGGCTGCAAAGAATATAATCAATCTGATTTTGGTATTGACCATCTGGTGATGTCCATGTGTAGAGTCTTCACTTGTGTTGTTGGAAGAGGGTGCTTGCTATGACCAGTGCATTCTTTTAGCAAAACTCTATTAGCCTTTGCCCTGCTTCATTCTGTACTCTAAGGCCATATTTGCCTGTTACCCCAGGTGTTTCTTGACTTCCTACTTTTGCATTCCAGTCCCCTATAATGAAAAGGACGTCTTTTTTAGGTGTTAGTTCTAGAAGGTCTTGTAGGTCTTCACAGAACCATTCTACTGCAGCTTCTTCAGCATTTCTGGTTGGTGTATAGATCTGGATTGCTGTGATTACTGAATGGTTTGTCTTGGAAACAAACAGAGATCATTCTGTTGTTTTTTAGATTGCATCCAAGTGCTGCATTTTGGATTCTTTTGTTGACTATGATGGCTACTGCATATCTTCTATAGGATTCATATATACAACATTAAGAGGTAAACAAAATCTTTTAAAATATATTTCATTTTATTACATTGCTAGTTTCTCCTCACTAAACCCAATCTATAAATCAGGTGTAATTCACCATTATGATCCTTCTAGAATTTAAGAAATAGAATAGACTGTAATAATTGTTGCTTATACAACCCAAGGGCAGTAAAGCTCATTGACAGTATTTCCATTATATAGTCTATTCTTGAGTTTCTGCAGTAACTTTCAGGGAAATGCATATTTTGCAGAGCTGAAGGAATGTCTTCTGGAAGGGCTGCTTTTTCTTTTCTGTTTCCTAATAGCTTGACTCAACATGACAAGTGTTTTGGTAATGAGGATAGAATTGTATTTAAACAAACAAACAAAAAAACTAATATACATTCAAAGAAGCTCTGACTTGTTTCACTACATCTCAGCCTTCTAGAATTACTGATTAGTTGAACAAAGCTTTCCCGTAAACCTCCAGACTGACTCCATGCTAAGAATGGCTGCTTTAAGGTAGACCAAAATGCTCAAGGTCAGGAGGCTCCCTGGGATCCATGACCCAAGATGCCTTGATTCTACTCCAGAAAACAAATGCCGTGAAAATTAAAGCATCATCTCCTAACCATCAAGGAGCCCAAATTGCTGCCTTAAAAGATTTGTTCAAGGTCTTTCAACTAAGACTAATATTTGAGGAACTTGTGGCCTTAATTGTAAGCACGTTTTTCTTTAGTAGTCAAGTTTTACTGCTCATCTTACAGCCTGAACTCATTGACAGGGGATGGTCTTGCTCTTACAACTACAATTTGTTGAAATCTTAAATGGTGTGTTAGGACACATTTTTGTATGTGAAATTCATAATACAACTCTTAATAAAGACTTGGGTAATAACCAAAAGAATTCCTGCTAATGAGATATCACAGAAATTAAATGAGCAATTTCTAGTAATTGTTTACATTACCTAAGCAGAAGACTCTTGACACTAAGATAAAGAATACAGAAAATGCACAGTTATAAAGTTCATTTCAGATACACTGATTGTTCTTGAGCACCTCTGATGCACCAGTTTTCTAACAAGCACCAGGAATTTGGAGGTGAATATAAGATACGGCCAATTTATGGAGGTGCTTAAAGTCTAGCCTCCTGAAGTTTAAGGAGGAATTCACCTGGAAAATAAAAGGAAGGAAGTAGCATATGGCACCTGGCCAACCCCATGGTTCTATCTGTCTCTTACAGGGAGGGGATGGGTCTTTTGTTCTGTGTCACATTTCGGGTGCATGTAGGCACCATGGGTGACAGATGCCCAACTACTGAAGCTGGTCTTGCTCTGTCTCTTCTCTACATGAGTTAAACACTATTACACCCTGTTCTTGATATCACTGTTTTCCTTGGAAACTTCAATATTAAGATGCAGTGGGCAGAAGTGCTTGGACTTCTTTTCCTGATAATAGGTAACATATGCCACTAGCTCAACACTGATTATATGCTAAAATTCTTAAAATTATTTTTTAGGCAATAAAAATTGAATTATTCAATACAAAGTGAAATCATCACAGAATCTAAGAATGTAGGTCACAAATTGACTATTGCTCACCAGGTCTCTAAGGAAATTTATGTAAATATAAATATGTTCAAGTGCAGAACTCTCTAGTGAGCTGGAAGTGGCCCCGAAGAGAACCACTATGGCCTAAACAAGGTAGACTGAAAAGACCACAAGCCAGAGTAGACTGAGGAGGCTACTGGACCCAAGCCCAAATTTCAGATCTGTTCACGCCGCTGCAAAGGCTCTCATCCAGAGCCAGTCCAAGAGGAAGCTCAAAGAGGAATGCAAATGCAGGGGAAACATTTTCTGAAATGCCTACAGTAATAGTTTAGAGAAACTTGGGTAGGTCTTCTGAGGCTGGGGCATCAGGAACATCCCTGAAGAAACAGGATCCCAGAAAGAAATACAGAGAGAAGATCAGGGTTCTTCCAGGAGGAAGGGGGCCACCTCCTCCCTGGTCACATGAGACAAAGGTCAGATGGGAACAGAAGGAAATCAAACAAAAAGACAAAACTATCTACTTCTCCCTAGTGTACTGTAAGGAGGTCCATGTACAGAAAGACTATGACACTCCCTTATCCCTGTTCCTTCTCTGCCCAGAATGGTGACATTCTCTCCAATACTCCTATAGCTCAATGATCAATAAAATATCCTTGAGCATGCCTACCAGGCCTCTTTAGTGTGGAGTAAAATGCCTTGATCCTGACCCATTTTTGTTAAAGGATTAGTTACAAGTATACAGAAGGATGTGAGAAGGAAGAGATTTCTGACTTTGTCCCATTAAAACTCCCCAAAATTTCAGTAACATCCTATTTCTTATTTCTGAGACTAATCTTTACACTGTGAACAACAGTGATTTGGGAAGGGGCAAGTCTTACATTGAATGTGTACCTTTTATGTTGCTTTTTAAGAAAAAAGCTCACTAAATTAATGGTGAAACTCCAAATTGTGGGAAACTTAGAATTATGTAAATAGTATACCATATAAGAGTACAGAAATAGTCTAGTTTCTAACTCTCAAATAACTCTGATTTAACATTTGATCCTTGTTTTCTAACTCTAGTCTTTTCACACAAGTGTTATTGCAGATATGGTTTGGAAGAGCAGGAGTGTGTCAGCTTGGGTTGTCAAATACACATCACTCATATCCTTTGGGAAAAGCCTGGGACCCACACTTTCTGCAATCCCTGGCCCTCTAGGTTCTAATCTGAATTATGCCAGTGGGAATCCCTTGCAGAAAAGCTGGAGCACAGAAGAGGAGCAGCCTTCATTCTCCAGCAGCAGCCAGGCGAACACTGACAGATGCCCAGGGGCTTATTAGTGAGCACTGGTGAGTCACTATGGAGTGGCAGGCAACTGAGATCATCAGGAGAAGAATCTGTGTTTCCTGAACTTCTGGAGCTGCTGAAAACCTGCAGAATTTTCCTCCTGACCTTTGCTTCTATAGTCCTTCCAACAGTTACATCAACCTCTAATCAACCTCTAATTCCCTGTATTATATTCTTCCTTGCTTGAATTCGTGATTGAAAACAAGTGACAATCACATCCTTCTTTTTCCTATGTAACACTCCTCTGCATTTAGCTATCAAATTCTTTTTTTTTTTTAAACAGTTAGGGAGTAGTCTTTTTTGGAGGCTGTTTCTGCATTGCAGAAGAGATTATAGGAAGAATGAGGACTATTCCTAGCCTTATTTACTTCCCTTATCTAATTGTCTTTATTTATTTTTATACTTCATACTCCTGTCTTTATATATTTTCATTATCCCACATGACTGCATAAATACAGTGGCAGTTAACATCTCTCTTATCCTTAATACTTCTAAATTCACATTTAAATGTTTTATTACACTTGATCTTCATGGTACTTTTACATCTAGAATGGAATGGCATTTTATCTTGCTAAGTAATAGGTGGGAAATTTGAAACTCAGAGAAGGTTAGTGATATATTTAAGGTTATACAGAAAATCAGGCAATATGCTAGAACCAGAACCCAAGATTTTTGACCATTACTATTCTAGAGTGTCTGATAGTATTCTATTAGCTCACTAAGTAAGATGGTGAGTCTCTGCATATAACTTCCATTTTTGGTGAAAATATTCTATAACATAAGTTCTGTGAACTCTGAGTTACCATGCTTCTTTTCTGTGAATAGTCTTTGTCAATATAATTTTCAAATTAATATAATAGTCTCAATGAGTAACTGCAAGATGATTGAGGGGCAGCTCCATGATTATTATTTGGCATCTAACATATTTGGGATACTGGAAAAGTATAATAAAAGTGAGAGTGATGGTATATCATTATCTCTGACAACCTTTCAGTGGTCAGTGTCAATTAGTCAGTGGTCTAATATCTACTGAATAAAAGTTTTCATATTATAGCCTCTCTCAAAATTCTAATTGTACTATTGGCAATGTCACTTGAAGGGTACTCAACTGAGAATCAGAGATAAAGAAATTGAGTAACCTTGAGAATAGCATAGCACAGAATATACTTAATACACTTAACATAAAAATAAATGCAGAATTTGGATAGCTTTTAGGATTTAACCTTTTTTTAGTCAGATGAATAAATACAGCCAAGACTCTTCTAAGAGAAATGCACATTTTTCACGTCAAAAATTTGTTAATTAATTCAGTATTTCTACATAAGGATAACAAATTTTAAGTAGACAAAAAACTAAGAAAAAAATCTGCAACGTATCAGCAAGGCAAATGGTATAGTTGTAGTAAGCTTTTAAAGCTAAAATAAAGATGTTGAAAATCTGTAAGGTGCTAACTAAAGATATGGATGTATGTCTATACATTTATGTATCATATCTAAATGAATGAAAGTTTTAATGGTCTACTTTTTTCATTACAAATGTTTCTAACTTTTGAAGTTTTATTTTTAAACTGGCCTAGTATATAACTGCAATGACAACATCAACTTAAGAGTAGAACACCTGACCTGTTAAGTTTAGCCCAATTTAGGAAGGATCTAGTACAAGCACACTTGACTTCACAGATGCTGTGTGTTTTACAAAGTGCAGACTTGTGGCAATGCTGTACTGAACAAGTCTGCTGCTGCTGCTAAGTCGCTTCAGTCGTGTCTGACTCTGTGCGACCCAATAGATGGCAGCCCACCAGGCTCCCCATCCCTGGAATTCTCCAGGCAAAACACTGGAGTGGGTTGTCATTTCCTTCTCCAATGCATGAAAGTGAAAAGTGAAAGTGAAGTCGCTCAGTCATGTCCAACTCTAGCATAGTCTATCTGTACCATTTTTCCAACAGCATTTTTTCATTTTGTCTCTGTGTCACATTTGGTAATTCTTGCAATAATCCGGGCTTTTTCATTATTATATTTGCTTTGATGATCTGTGATCAGTGACTTTAATGATACTATTGTAACTGTTTTGGGGCACCTGAAACTGAACCAATATGATGGCAAACAATCCATAAATGTTGAATGTGTTCTGACTGCTCCCCCATCTCTTTCCCACTCTTGGGTCTCCTTATTTCCTGAGACACAATTTTGAAATCAGGCCAAAACTGACTATGCTGCAGCCTTTGGCTGTGTGGATCACAATAAACGGTGGAAAATTCTACAAGAGATGGGAATACCAGACCACCTTATTTGTCTTCTGAAAAACCTGTATGCAGGTCAAGAAGCAACAGTTAGAACTGGACATGGAATGACAGACTGGTTTCAAATTGGCAAAGGAGTACGTCAAGGCTGCATTTTGTCACTCTGCTTATTTAACATACATGCAGAGCACATCATGCGAAATGCCGGGCTGGATGAAGCACAAGCTGGAATCAAGATTGTAGGGAGAAATATCAATAACCTCAGATATGCAGATGAAAGTGAAGTCATTCAGTCGTGTCTGACTCTTAGCTACCCCATGGACTGTAGCCTACGAGGCTCCTCCATCCATGAAATTTTCCAAGCAAGAGTACTGGAGTGGGTTGCCATTTCATTCTCCAGGGGATCTTCCCAACCCAGGGATGGAGCCCAGGTCTCCCCCATTGTGGGCAGATGCTTTACCGTCTGAGCCACCAGAGAAGTCCTATATGCAGATGACACCACCCTTCTGGCAAAAAGTGAAGAGGAACTAAAGAGCCTCTTGATGAAACTGAAAGAGGAGAGTGAAAAAGTTGGCTTAAAACTCAACATTCAAAAAACCAAGATCATGGTATCCGGTCCCATAATTTCATGGCAAATAGATGGGGAAACAATGGAAACTATGACAGACTTAATCTTCTTGGGCTCCAAAATCACTGCAGAAGGCGACTGTAGCCATGAAATTAAAAGACACTTGCTCCTTGGAAGAAAAGCTATGACAAACCTAGACAGCATATGAAAAAGCAGAGACATTACATTCCAGACAGGGTCTGTATAGTCAAAACTATGGTTTTTCCAGTAGTCATGTATGGGTGTGAGAGTTGGACCATAAAGAAGGCAGAGTGTAGATTAGATGCTTTTGAACTGTGATGTTGGAGAAGACTCTTGAGAGTCCCATAGACTGCAAAGAGATCAGAGCAGTCAATCCTAAAGGAAATCAGTCCTGGATATTCATTGAAAGGATTGATGCTAAAGCTGAAGCTCCAATACTTTGGCTACCAGATGCAAAGAGCTGACTCATTAGAAAAGCCCCTGATGCTGGGCAGGAAGTGAAGGAAAGAAAGAGGAAGAGATGATTGGATGGCATCACTGACTCAGTGGACATGAATCTAGCAAGTTCCAGGAGATGATGATGGACAGGGAAGCCTGGCGTACTACAGTCCATGGGGTCTCAAAGCGTTGGACATGACTGAGTAACTGAACAACAACAGTTGCCTACAAGTATACAAGTGAAAGGAAGAGTCCCACATATTTCAATTTAAATAAAAAGCTAGAAATGATTAAGCTTAGTGAGGAAGGTATGTTGAAAGTTGAGATGCTGAAAGCTAGTTTTTTTTTTAATTTATTTATTTTTTATTTATAGGATAATTGTTTTACAGAATTTTGTTGTTTTCTTCAAAGTTCAACAGAATCAGCCATATATATACATATGTCCCCTCCCTTTTGAACTTCCCTCCCATCTCCCTCCCCATTCTACCCCTCTAGGTTGATACAGAGACCCTGTTTGAGTTTCCTGAGACATACAGCAAATTCCCATTGGCTATCTATTTTACATATGGTAATGTAAGTTTCCAAATTATTTTCTCCATACATCTCACTCTCTCCTCCCTTCTCCCCATGTTCATAAGTCTATTCTCTATGTCTGTTTTTCCATTGTTGCCCTTTAAATAAATTCTTCGGTACCATTTTTCTAGATTCCATATATATGTGTTACAATACTATATTTATCTTTCTATTTCTGACTTACTTCACTCTGTGTAATAGGGTATAAGTTCATCCACCTCATTAGAACCAACTCAAACACGTTCCTTCTTAATGGCTGATTAATATTCCATTGTTTATATGTACCACAACTTCTTTATCCATTGATCTATCGATGAACGTGGAAGGTTGTTTCCATGTTCTAGCTACTGTAAATAGCGCTGCAATAAACAGTGTGATACATGTGTCTTTTTCAGTTTTGGTTTCCTCAAGGTATATGCCTAGGAACGGGACTGCTGGGTCATATGGTGGTTTTATTCCTAGTTTTTAAAGGAATCTCCATACCATCTTCCATAGTGCCTGTATCAGTTTACATCCCCACCAACAGTGCAAGAGCATTCCCTTTTCTCCACACCCTCTCCACCATTTACTGTTTGTAGACTTTTTGACGATGGCCATTCTGACTGGTGTGAGGTGATATCTCATTGTAATTTTGATTTGCATTTCTCTAATAATGAGTGATGTTGAGCATCTTTTCATGTGTTTGTTATCCATCTGTATGTCTTCTTTGTAGAAATGTCTGTTTAGGTCTTTTTCCCACTTTTTGATTGGGTTGTTTGCTTTTCTGGTATTGAGCTGTATGAGCTGCTTGTATATTTTGGAAATTAATCCTTTCTATTTCTTCCTGGTTGTCTTGGAAGATTGGACCTTTCTAAGAATCTGTCCATTTCTTCCAGGTTATCTATTTTATTGCCATATAGTTGTTCATAACAGTCTCTTATAATCCTTTGTATTTCTGCATTGTCTGTTGTAACCTCTACTTTTTCATTTCTAATTTTGTTGATTTGATTCTTCTCTCTTTTTTTCTTGATGAGCCTGGCTAAAGGTTTGTCGATTTTGTTTATCTTCTCAAAGAGCCAGCTTTTAGTTTTATTATCTTTACTATTGTTTCTTTCATTGCTTTTTCATTTATTTCTGCTGGGATCATTATGATTTCTTTTATTCTACTAATTTTGTTTTTTTTTTCTTCTTCTTTTTCCAGTTGTTTTAGGTGTAAAGTTATGTTGTCTGTTCGATGTTTTTCTTGTTTCTTGAGGTTGGATTTTATTGCTATAAACTTTCATCTTAGAACTGCTTTTGCTGCATCCCATAGGTTTTGAGTTGTGTTTTCATTGTCATTTGCTTCTAGAAATTTTTTGATTTCCCTTTGATTTCTTCAGTAACCTGTTGGTTATTTTGAAACATGTTGTTTAATCTCCATGTGTTTGTGTTTCTTACAGTTGTGTTTTTTTTTTTTCCCCTGTAATTGATAGCTAGTCTCATAGCATTGTGGTCTGAGAAGATGCTTGATACAATTTCAATTTTCTTAAATTTACTAAGGTTTGATTTCTGACCCATGATGTGGTCTATCCTGGAGAATGGTCCGTGTGAACTTGAGAAGGTGTATTCTTCTGCATTTGGATGGAATGTCCTGAAGATATCAATAAGATCCATCTCATCTAATGTATCATTTAAGATGTGTTTCCTTAGTAATTTCCTGGTTTGATGATCTGTCCATTGGAGTGAGTAGAGTGTTAGAGTCTCCTACTATTATTGTGTTACTGTCAACTTCTCCTTTTATGTCTATTAGTGTTTGTCTTATGTATTGAGGTGCTCCTATGTTGGGTGCATAGATATCTACAATTGTTATGTCTTCTTCTTGGGTTGATCCCTTATCATTATGTGGTGTCCTTCTTTATCCCTTGTAATCTTCTTTATTTTAAGGTCTATTTTGTCTGATATGAGGATTGCTACTCCAGGTTTCGCTTCTCATTTGCATGGAATATATTTTTCCATCTTCTCACTTTCAGTCTATATGTGTCTTTAGGTCTGAAGTGGGTTTCTTGTAGACAGCATATACATGGGTCTTGTTTTTGTATCCATTCAGCCAGTCTGTGTCTTTTGGTTGGAGCATTTAATCCATTTATATTTAAATTAATAATTGATATATATGTTTTTATTGCCATTTTTTTTATTGTTCAGGGTTGATTTTGTAGATCTTTATTCTTCTCTTGTATTTCTTGACTATGTAAGTCCCTTTAACATTTGTTGTAAAGCTGGTTTGGCGGTACTGAACTTTTGCTCCTCTGAAAAGCTTTTTATTTCTCCATCAATTTTGAATGAGATTCTTGCTGGGTACAGTAATCTTGGTTGTCGATTTTTCCCTTTTGGTACTTTAAATATAACTAGCCATTACCTTCTGGCCTGCAGAGTTTCTGCTGAAAGATCAGCTGTTAAGTGTATGGGGTTTCCCTTGCATGTTACTTGTTGCTTCTCCCTTGCTGCTTTTAATATTCTTTCTTTGTGTTTAGTCTTTGTTAGTTTGATTAGTATGTGTCTTGGTGTGTTTCTCCTTGGGTTATCTCGTATGGGACTCTTTGTGCCTCTTGGACTTGATTGACTATTTCCTTTTCCATGTTGGAGAAATTTTCAAGTATAATCTCTTCAAAAATTTTCTCATACCCTTTTTTTAACTCTTCTTCTTCTGGGATCCCTATAATTAGAATGTTGGCATGTTTGATATTGTCCCAGAGGTCTCTGAAACTATCCTCAATTCTTTTCATTCTTTTTATTTTATTCTGCTCTTCAGAAGTTATTTCCACCATTTTATCTTCCAGCTCACTGATTCATTCTTCTGCTTCAAATATTCTGCTATTGATTCCTTCTAGAGTATTTTTCATTTCAGTAATTGTGTTGTTTACCTCTGTTTATTCTTTAATTCTTCTACGTCTTTGTTAATTGACTCTTGCATTTTCTCCATTTTGTTTTCAAGGTTTTTTTTTTTTGTTTTTGTTTTTTTAATCATCTTTACTACCATTATTCTGAATTCTTTTTCAAGTAGCTTGCCTATTTCCTCTTTATCTGTTTGGACCCCTGTGTTTCTAATTTGTTCCTTCATTTGTGTAGTATTTCTCTGCCTTTTTATTATTATTATTTTTTTTTTTACTTACAGTGTTTGAGGTCTCCTTTTCCCAGGCGTCAAGGTTGAATTCTTTTTTTCTTTTGGTTTCTGCCCTCCAAACGTGGGTTCAGTGGTTTGTGTAAGCTTTGCATAGGGTGAGACTTGTGCTGAATTTTTGTTTGTTTGTTTTTCCTCTGATGGGCAAGGCTGAGTGAGGTGGTAGTCCTGTCTGCTGATGATTGGGTTTGTATTTTTGTTTTGTTTGTTGTTTAAATGAGGGTTCTGGACAGGGTGCTGTTGGTGGTTGGGAGATGCTGAGTTTTGTATTCAAGTGGTTGCCTTTGTGTGAGTTCTCACTATTTGATACTCCCTAGGTTTAGTTCTCTGGTAGTCTAGGGTCTTGGAGTCAGTGCTCCCACTCCAAAGGCTCAGGGCTTGATCTTTGGCCAGGAATGAAGATTCCACAAGTGGTCTGTTATGGCATTAACTGAGGTTAAAATAAATACCCCAAACTGAGAAATCAAAAAGGAATACCATACAAATGGTAGTTACAAAATCAGGTAAATAATAATTAAAATAATGTAATGTACACATATACATATACACCCATAAGCAAAGTCATAACAGTCCAACAAAAATAAAGTACAGTATATTGACCTGGAGAACAAAGGAAATAAAAAATTATATTTACCAGTTAAGAACAAAACTAACTAAAGCAAAAACTGGTAAACAAAACTAAAGCAAGGTGACACGTAAGGAACAAAGCAATGAAAACAAAACTAACAAGTATGTTGAAAGGAAAGGAAGGAAAGGAAAGAAAGAAAGAATAGATATACAAATTAAATAGAGGTGGATGAAGAAGATTTATACATATTAAAGATTAACTGCAAGGGGAAAAGCACTGTAGAAAAGGCAAAGGAATAAATGTAGAAAATATATATATATATATATTTTAAAAATTAACAATTAAAATTATAAAAAAGAGAAAAGAAAAAAGGAAGAAGAAAAAAAAGAAAGAAAAACTCCACAGAAGTGCAAAAGACCAACGTAGGGGCAGAGATTTATAGCAACAATAAAAAGTGAGTGAGGGAAAAAACAAAAAGCTCAAAATCTTAATTAGATTTCATAGTGCCAATAAAATTGACAACTACAATGGTGGGGGGGATCCAAAAGAATCTACAGAACAAATCAAAA
Source organism: Bubalus kerabau (assembly GCF_029407905.1). NCBI lineage: Eukaryota > Metazoa > Chordata > Mammalia > Artiodactyla > Bovidae > Bubalus > Bubalus kerabau. The sequence continues at coordinate 112,481,873 of NC_073627.1, forward strand.
CATAAGAATAATAAATATTTTTCTTGAGTCATTGCTGTTTCCCTCGATGGGAGTCACAGTCCACCTCACCTCCCTAGGATGCCCTCCAACACTGTGCTGATCTCTAGAACTGCTGTGGCGGCAGCTCAGACACTAATGTGGTCCAACTCCTATGTGTTCTTGCTTCAAATGTCCACAACTATCAGAACTAGTGCCTTTTCTTTTGTGAGAGTTCTCAATATCCTTTTATATATTCCATCGACACAGAGTCTGCCTAGTTGATTGTGTAGATTTAATCTGCAGTTTGTACAGCTGGTGGGAAGGTTTTGGGTCTTCTTCCTTAGCCACACTGCCTCTCGGTTTCAATTGTGGCTTTATTTCCACCTCTGCATGTGGGCCGTCCACTGGGGCTTGCTCCTGAGGCTGTCCTGGAGACTTGGGCTTGACCCTGTGAGGGCCAGGTGTGGAGGTGGTGCAGTTGCTTGGGTTGCAGGGGTTCTGGCAGGACCAGGTACTCAGGGGAGTTGGCGGCTAGGGCAGCAGCAGCAGAAGGGTATGGCAACCAATATTGGCCAATATGCTCCAATATTCTTGCCTGGAGAACCCCCTCGTTGACAGAGAAGCCTGGCAGGCCACAGTCTACAGAGTTGCAAAGAGTTGGACATGACTGAAGTGACACTGCGCATATAGATGCAAGACTTGTATTGCCTTTGGGAGCTCTGCCCAGTGAGAGTTGAGCGTGAAGGTGGTGCAACTTCTTGGCTTCCGGTGACTCTACCAGCGCCAAGTGTGCAGGGCTATGGACTGCCTCCGCCGCAGGAATTACGGCGCTATCAGTGTATTTTTTCAAAGCTCTTATAGCAGGCGATCAGAAGGTCTCTTTGGCCAGTCTTTATCTATAACTCCACCCATTCAGATACTTGGAAGGATCCCTTGCCTGGGGTCCTTCTCTGTTGTTCAGCACATCATGTACATAGAGAGCCCATCTCCCCACCACCCCCAAACCCCTCCCCCCCCACAGGGGTCCTACTCTGTAGACTGGCGCATCAGGCACTTAAAGGGGCATCCTGGGTGGGGTCCTACTCTGTAGTTCAGTGTGTCAGGCATTTGATGGGCCAGCCTCTCTATTGTTCAGCTGCTGATGGTGGTGTGTGGAGAGAGAGAGGCTATGGTGATGGCTCCACGTGACTCAGCAGTATCACCTTGCTTCCATGGCTGCCTGGCTTTTCTCCACAGGCATTTCCCACCACGATCTCCTCCTTCACATCCCCTCTGTCCGTCTCTCTGCAGTCAACAGCAGCCCTCACACTAGGAATGCTCCACAATCCCTAAACTCCAGCTCCCGGCCACTGCACCTTCCAGGAGACCCGCATTCCTGCCCAGCATATGTATGGCTGCAGCCAGGACTGTCTGAGTCTCATTCCATTTAGGCTGCCACAGATCAGCTGTTTCACTCTCAGCCTTAAATGTTTCTTCTCTGACTCAGACAGTTGCCCTCCTGTGGGGATCAGACCCCCTGCTTCAGTTCCCTTACCCACCAAGGGCAGGTCCAGTCCTACTAACACTCTTGTTTTTCCCCCTAAGTCCTTCATCCTACCGAGTTTTGCATGGGTCTATATATTCTTTTCCACTGGTCAGGTACTCCTGTCTGCTCTCCACTGTTGTTCTGAATGCACTTCTGGGTCTGAAGGTGTATTCCCGATGTATCCATGGAGACAAATGTATTCCATGTCCACTTATCCTCTGCCATCTTGTTCTCTGAAAGCTAGTTACTTATACCAAACACTTAGCCACGCTGTGAAGGCAAAGGTACTATTGGAGTACTATAGGTACTATTGCTACTAAAGGTACTATATAAGTACTATTGCAGTAAACACATGGATGATATGAAAGTGAAACAGCTTTATTGCTGATATGGAGAATGTTTTGATTGTCAGAGTAGAAGAGCAAACAGTGACAAAGTTCCCTGAAGCCAAAGCTTAATCTTTCCCAGAGCAAGGTCTAACCCTCTTCAATTATTTGAAGGCTGGGAGGTAAGGAAGCTGTAGAAGAACTGTTTGGAGCTGGTAGAGATTGGTTCATGAAATTTAAGGAAAGGAGCCATTTCTGCAACATAAAATTTCAACGTGAAACATTAAGTGCTGATGTAGCTGAAAGTTATCTAGACAATCTAGCTAAGATGTCATTGAAAGTTACCTAGAAGATCTAGCTAAGATCATTAATGAAGGTGGTTATACTAAGCAACAGATTGTCAACGCAGTTGAAAAATTCTATTGGTTTGATCAAAGAATGTTCCATTGGAAAAAGATGCTACCTAGGATTTTCATAGCTCAAGAGGAGAAGCCAATGTTTGGCTTCAAAGTTTCAACAGGCTGACTCTCCTGTTACAGGCTAATGCAGCTGGTGACTTTAAGTTGAAGTCAATGATCATTTACTATTCTGATGGGATTGTAAGAATCATGATCAATCTACTCTGCTTGTGCTCTATAAGTGCAACAACAAAGACTTAATTATAGCACATCTGATAGTAACATGGTATGCTGAACCTTTTAAGCCCACTATTGAACATACTACTCAAAAAAATAGATTCATTTCTTAACATTCCTGCCCACTGACAACACGTATGCTCATCCAAGAGCACTGATGGAGTTGTACAATGAGATTAATCTTGTTTTCATGCCTGCTAACACAACATCCATTCTACAGCCCATGAAACAAGGAGTCATTTCAACTTTCAAGTTGCTTTATTTAAGAAATACATTTTGTAAGGCTTTGGCTGTGATAGATAGTGATTCCTCTGAGGAATCTGGGCAAAGTCTATGGGAAATCTCCTGCAAAGGATTTACCATTCTAGAATGTTTATGATTCATGGAAGAGGTCAAAATATATCAACATCAACAGGAGTTTAGAAAAACCCTCCTGGATGATTTAGAGGGATTCAAGACTTCAGTGGAGGAAATAATTGCAGATGTGGTGGAAATAGCAAGAGAACTAGAATCTGAAGTGGAGCCTGAAGGTGTGGCTGAATTGCTGCAATCTCATAACAAAACTTTAACAGATGAGTAGATGCTTCTATTGGAAGACCAAAGAAAGTCGTTTCTTGAAGTGGAATATACTACTGGTGAAGATGCTATGAAGATTGTTGAAATGACAACAAAGTATTTAGAATATTACATAAGATTAATTGATAAAACAATGGCAGATTTTGAGAGATCTGACCCTAATTTTGAAAGAAGTTAAACTGCGGGCAAAATCCTCTTTAGTACTGCATGCTACAGAGAAATCATTTATGAAAGGAAGAGTCAATCTATGTGGCAAACTTCACTGTTGTCTTATTTTAGGAAATGTCAACGGTCACCCCAAAATTCAGCAACCACCACCCTGATCAGTCAGCAGCCATAATCTTCAAGGTAAGCCTGTCCACAAGCAAAAAGCTTACAACTTCCTAAAGGCTAAAATGAGGGTTAGCATTTTTTTTTAGAAATGAAGTATTTTTAAATTAAGGCATATAGATATATGCTTTAGATATATTTTTTAGATATACTATTACACACTTAATAGACTAAATAGACCAGACAGTTAGGAATAGCATGCATGAAACAGCTAACTAGACAAGCAACCTGTGACTTCTTGATGATGAAGCATGAAAAGGGACATTGGGTGGCAGGAGATCACTGATGAGGTCGCCTTTCCCTTGGGACCTCTCCTAATTATTGTTGTGGCTACCACCTGATGTCAGTGACTCCAGAACTGTGGTCCCATTTTGTGCTACACCCCAAGCATGGGAAATAAGTTCAAAATGGGTAGGTTGCTACTGCTCTGTAATTTGGTTTTGCTATACGAGGTGAGGAACTCTTTAAAGGTGGCAAACACTTGCATGAATTCACCACAGAAGGTCATCTGTCTTGAAAATAATAACATTCCCACAGTGATTTTTAAGTGCAAATGCCTTATTATGTTGCATAGTCATTATTTGTTTATGAATATGTTTCTCTCAATCTAGTATCTCTCTAATGTCCCATACTCTGAGTCTTATAATTTCATGCAATAATATAGCAATAATGATGATGATAATAATAATAATAATAAACACATCCTTGAACTTATCCTCCTTGTGATCCACCCCCAGCAGCATTCTGAAGTCTGAGTACTCTTCACGTCTGAAGGGAAAGACGTTTCTGAAGAAAGTGGGAAGTATCACTCTTTTTTTAAAAGAACCAATTAAAAAAGAGGCATAGTCAGTTGGCAGCCAAGAAATACATTCTCTTTAAAAAGCAGCCCTCTGCCAAGTTTTTGGCTTCTGTTTGTTGTTGTTTAAAAGGTAAACACAGTTAAGAAAGAAAATACAAGTCTTCAAAAGCACAGCTGAATATTTATGTTTTCCCTCGGGGACTTCTGGGCTTATTTCTGAGGATCTTACTTTGCTATTGAACATCATAATAGCTAAAAGCCACCAAAATATCTCTGCTGTACCATTCAGCCTTGGAAAGAGGGGAACACGTTCATTACATAATGCCCATCCCTTTCAAATTGTGTTGTAATTCCTCAAAATCTGAATACCAACATTGCAATTTTCTCTTCCGTTGCTGAAAGCACACATTGTTGTTCCAAAAAATTCCATGTTATCAAGTCTTACTAGGCAGTTGGGTAAGCTATCTGATACCATCTTAATACCCCAGATAAGCAGCTACACTGATGACAGGCTTGTTCATTCCTAAAGTATCAAAATTTGTTTTGCCAGAAAGGCAACTCAAGCTTTTGCCTGTATGTCAGTGAGAATTCTCCCCAAATCTTTTAGTCTGTGAGTGTCTGCTAATTCATTTGATTCATGGGTTTTGGATTTGTTTGTTTGTTTTTCCTAATTTCACATAGTTAGAACTAATTCCAATAGTGTCTGAATCAAAATTTGCTGTGTGTGACAACTTATTTCAAATTCTGGATGATATAGACAGGGAAAACAATAGCGAGGCTAGTTAATGAAAAGCACCTCAGCTCTGCTCTGAACAACATTCAGATTTCTGCTGTTAATCAGATGGCTTCTCCTGGTTGCCATCTGGCAGGACCTGGCAGGACCGCGTGCTAGTTGTCCCTGCCACCCCAGGAAACAGTCTCTCTGGGAGATCACTGCAGCTTGTATAATTGCCCATCTCAGACTACTTTGTTTTAAAGATCTTAGAGATTGGAAACCCCTTTGCAACACCTGGAAGGTTGTCTGGAAAGGTAATTCCCAGCTCTATGAATGTGTCATATTTTGATGCATGATAACGGTTACTTGGAAACCAAAATCCCTACATATTATCTCTGCTCTAACAGGGATACTGGGAGGCAGAAAGAGGTGCAGGCCTCCTAGAGTGGCTGCTTTCCCTTGGCTAGGCAAATATTCATTTGGAACAAGCTTAGGCGGCATTCACAAGTACAGAAGTGGGTGGATATGTGAGTGGTCTCTCACATCCACACATGACCAACACACACACACATACACAGGCAAAGACAATACACTACACACACACTGTCCAGTGACAGACTCAGCACTCTCTGCACTAGTCTCCTTGTCTCTATGCCTTTCTATAGTGGATAGAGTTAAAGCTCTAGCTTTAACTCTGTGCTTTGCTCATGTCATTTCCCAGACTGAAATGTTCCATGGTTTCGTGTTGTACAAGATAAAGTTCAAAACTTATCACTTAGAAACCTCAGTGCAGTGTTGAGTATAATCTACAAAATAATGTACCCCCCATCCCCATCAGATGTCCAAGTTCTATCCCCCAGATCCAGGGAGCATGTTGTCTTACCTGGCAAAAGAAACCTTGCAGATGTGATTCAGCTAGTGTGAAGTGAGGTAATCTTGAATGATTCCAGTGGGCCTAACAAAATCACAGGGCCCTTATAAAAGGAAGGCAGGAGAGTCAGAGTCAGAGGAGATGTGATGACATAAACAGAGGTTGGAATAAACTGCTCTGAAGATGGAGAAAAGGGCCAAGAGCCTAGAAATGCAGTCAGCCTCTAGAAGCTGGAAAAACCAAGGAAACAGATTCTCCAATAGTGCCTACCAAAGTAATGCAGCTCTGCCGAAACCTGATTTTAACATTAGACCTATTGTAGACTTCTGATCTGAAGAACTGTTAGATAGTACATTTGTGCTATTTGAAGCCACCAAGTTTGTGGTCATTTGTTATAGAAGCAACAGGAAATAAATGCACTCAATCTTCTACCTTCTATTGTCCCATCTTCCCTGAATCCTTGGGTAAAGTCATGCTTATCAGCAAGAGTGTTTTACAGCCTGACTCTGCAAATCCTATTCATGCTCCAGGAGGATCGTCAATCCTACTGCTTTTCTGACCATGTGATTCCTACCTTCTCTGGATATCTGTGGTAATTACCTTAGATGCTCTCTTACTCACAGGCACAACTGTAACATTTCCACTAATGCTTTGAACTAACATTTAACTTTCTGTGATTATATCTTTGTCCTCCTCCCTAACTGAATTTCAAGCATTCTGATGATGGGGCTTATGTCATATAATTTTTTGTTGTATTCATGGCCCCTAGCATGGCGACCCACTCCAGTACTCTCGCCTGGAAACTCCCATGGATGGAGGAGCCTGGTGGGCTGCAGTCCATGGGGTTGCGAAGAGTTGGACATGACTGAGTGACTTCCCTTTCACTTTTCACTTTCATGGATTGGAGAAGGAAATGGCAACCCACTCCAGTGTTCTTGCCTGGAGAATCCCAGGGATGGGGGAGCCTGGTAGGCTGCCATCTATGGGGTCACACAGAGTCGGACACGACTGATGTGACTTAGCAGCAGTAGCAGCAGCAGCATGGTATTGTGTACAGGAAAAAAAAACAAAAAACAAACACTAAGTAGATACTGTTAGGTTGGTTTTTGTAAACTGAGACATATTAATAAATGTTGTAAAGAAGATAATAAAATGTTCAAATAGCCCCTCTTACCAGCAACTTCATAGGATTAAACCTGTCAGTGGCTATTTATAGAGGCTCTCTCAATTTCTGAAGTAGCTTCATGAATGACTCTATTGGGATGTGATTATTGGGCAACAATGAAAAATAAAGATATAGGTAAAACTGTTATGAAGATAAAAAGAAGGAAATGGTAGTAGAACTAGACAGGGCACTAAAATGCCCCAAAGCACTTTACTAGATAACATGACATGTATAGGTGTAACACAATAAAAATAGATTTAGACCTTAAATTTTAGGGCTTTTAAAGAGGCATATGTGGCCTGTGTCCTCCAAGCTCTGTTCACTGTGGACATTAGACGGGAGAGTGTAATAGACTTTCTTATTATTTTTTCAACCAAATCTCTCCAATAAATTAAAACCTACACATAACTTCCTAAAGAACTGCAGTAAAAACGATAGGATCTGTTTGTTCCAGGGCCTGCACATCAGCAGTTAGCCCACATTCTGGAGACCAACTGCCTAGGTTGAAATCCTGACTCCATCTCCTAGAAGTTGGGTAAACTTTCAAGTCTTTCTAGTCTTAGTACCTCATCTCTACAATAGGGATAATAGGAATACCTTCCTCATTTGGCTGTGGTGGGATTCGATGCTAGTAAGCATGTGAATGTGAACTGATCAGTAGGGGGTCTGAGTCTTTTGGAATGATTACTTGTAACTATTGTTCTGTCTGAAAACCTGCCTGGGTCACTTCTATAAGATTCTGGAGTGCAAACCAACTGAGCTCATTTGGAGATTAATGGAGAAGAAACAGCTACTCCATAGGAGGAAATGGCATTGGGAAGAGAAGAATTTACTGCCAAGATTAAGGTTCAAGTTTTAACAGTAGATCTCAAGGCAACATCAGGCCTATCAAATGCTTCCAAAATCCATCCCATCCATGTTCGCCTGTTGCCTGCGAACATGGAACTAAGGAGGGTAAACCACACCCCCTTTCTCTCAACTATTTGGGAGCCATGTACTTTTCATGCAGCAAAAGTCCAGTATCATTCCCGAAACCATGGTATAAGGTAGGCATCATTTCCCTGGTTTCATAGATACAGAAATGTGCCTCAATGAAAGAAGCCAGACACTATAAACAATACATATGACTTGATCCTATATGCATAAAATTTTAAAAAAGAAAGCATAACACTAAACTGTAGTGTGAGAAGTCAAAAGAGTGGTTACTTTGGATGGTAGAGAGGGGAAGTGACTGGAGGCAGCCTCAGAGGGGATTCTGATAGATTGGTAATGGCTGACATTTTGGTTTGGCTGGTGGCTTCACAAACTTCTTTTGGTGATAATTCACTGAACTGTAAATCAACATTTTGAACATTTTGTGTGTCAACTAAAAGGCTTACAAAAATGAGGTTCTGGGTTGTTAAATAATCTGTCCATGTCCACTTGAACAGCATGTGGGAGAGTACAGATTCACACTCTTGCACCAAAATCCATAGTCTTCCCCAAGGTCTGTTGTCCTTAAAGACACTGAATAAAAAATGAGTCTTTTGCATCAGTAGTAGGCCATACTTTAGTCTAGAAAGTTTCTGTCTGCAGTTATAAAGAAATATTTTAAAGCAAGATTCTTCTGTTGTTTTTTAACTAATGAGGGACAATGATGACATTTAAGATCCCGTTATCTTTATATTCTTCCCATCAAAATGTATTTTCTCTGGCAGCGTCCTTTTTTGGGTTAGAGAGGTTTCTAACCTTTGATTTAAATGTCACAAGTGCTTTATTAGCAAGTCAATGAATACAAATCAATATAATACAGTGACTGATCAAAGGGAAGGGAAATTTCTGTTCACCTAGACTTATCATTCTGAAGTATTTGTCAGTCTTATTTATCTCAATTATGCTTTTTGTATACCTATATATTTTTCTTGATTTTTGGTCTCTTCTGGTAGACTATAAACCCTAGAAGGGCAAAGTGTATACCTAGTACTTGGAACAAAGAATAGGCTCAAAGAAGAGGTTTTGAGTGAATATTCCATTCTGGTTACTGTGTAGTTACTACATTCCAGACTCTGTACATTAAGTAGGAATAATGTGGCTGAGAAACTCATGTATAAACTTCCAGTTATATTCTGCACTGATAGGAATTGTTATAAATAACCACCAGTTTAAGTCAGAGCCACAGGTGTGATTCTTATCCCTGACTAATGTTCATAAAATAAATCATAATTTTAATTTGAATAATGGTATTATAATTAACCACAGGATTTCAAATAAATCATCCTTTGTGTTCCAAAGATTCTCCTTAGGTGGCTAGTTTTATTTTAGCAAAGCATGAGCATTTTCAAAATCAAGCCTTTCCTGACTCTTTCCTATTACATGAAGCAATAGAAATTTACATCAATTTTTATTTCTCTGCCTAATTTTAATTTTCGCTCTGTAATACAATGAGTACCACATTTAGCTTGTGGTTGTCAAGTTAATATAGTTAACGGGTATCTGAGACAGTCTTTCTGCACCTACATGCCAGTGTGTACTATTCTAGTTCTCTAACTCATTCATCCTCTCCCACCTAACTCCAGCTTCTCCAAGGATAGCCAAAGTGTCACACCCTCAAGCTAACCTTTATTTTATACAATTCAAAGTAGAAACAGCTTGTGGGCCTTTTCCCTTAGCATAGATTACATTTCCATTGGTGCTTCAGCCAGAGGGCCAAAGGATGGTTCTTGCCCGAGAGCAGCACCGAGCATATTTAGGACATTTTAAACAGAGTAAACTTTGTACTTTGATTTCACAACTTCAATAAAAGGGGTCCCCAGTAATAAATAATGAGCTAAATATCAATTAAGAATATTGCACTTCATCTTTTTTTTTTTTTTAAGTAATTCTGAATAGAGACTCACAAATTTCCATATAGCTGGGAAGTGTTAAATTTTAAAAACAATGAAGAATTCACACAGGGAGAAGAGTCATTATTTTTTGAATACATCTTTTTAAAAAAGATATATGAGAAATTTAAATGCAAATTCATGTCCAAATTTAGAAGACTTTAAGTGAATATCTGTTTTTGCTAAATAAAATTTTTGTAATGGAGTACTAAGGATTGGGTCAGAAAAAAGCAAGCAAGCAAGAAAGCAAGAAAGTTAGTTTCCCCTTGTGAATTTCTTTGGAATTCTAAGGAGGAAATGTTGCCTTTTGTTTTGAAACTGTGGCTTTCTCACAAATTTCAATCTATTCCTATTCAGCTCCATCAAATGTGGAACATTTTAATTCTGCATAATTCTAGTTTCTTAGAGACGACTCTGAAGCCCCAGTTCTTTGGGGACAATCAGCGCTGAGACAGGGCAGAGAACAGAGAGATCCCTCTGGGCTACAGGGGAGGGAGGCTTGGGAAGATTCAGTGAAAGAGAGGAAGATTTGAGCGCCTTGAAATTGGGTGGTAAGCATAACTCTAAATTTACTTTTATTAAAAAAAGAAATATTCAAGTGGGCAAAGCCCACAGGTAGAATGAGAAGCCAAAGTCAGACACATGTTCTGACTGAAAGAAACTGTGTCTGTACTTTGTGAACTTACACGAGTTGTACAAAATAATGTGCGATCATGTCACTTTATACCAGTATACAAAGGACTTTCATTTATATTAGCATCTTTCAGTGTGTTCGGTGGAAGTTAAGGATGTTAACAGATAAACTCTGAATAAGAGGTTCTGTGGTCAAAATAACCTTAAATACTCCTCAGCATCATTACAATGTGGATGTAACTGAGAACTTTTAAGAGAAATATACAGTTAGAGTTTTCCAAATTTCTCTTATCATAAAACCTCTTCTCTTCAGATATTTCAAGAGTCTAGTAGTTCCTACAATGCACTGTGGAAACTACAAATCCACCTTATGTCATGTGAGCTCCATGGAAACCAAGTTGGTGTCTTTATCCCCTACATATCTACCTATACCTATCTCTATATCAAGTTTCTTAGAATAGTGCTCAATACATAGTAATGGTAACTATTACCACTACTATTATTATTCCAAGCTTGAATAGCTAGTATATAATAAGCTTAATTTGAAACTAGGTCTGAAAGTCTTTACACTGTACAGTAAAAATTAGTATTCATGTGCTATATGAGGGTATCAATCAAAGAGGCATCATAAATAATAGAAAGAATATAAGCTCTAGCATCAGAGAGAGCTGTGTCTAATTTCAATGGAATAAATCACTAACTGTATAACTTGGGTAAGTTAGGTGAATTCTCCAAATCTCAATTTCCTTATCAATTATATGGAGATGTTAAGACCTGTATTTTTTCATTAAGGCTGTTATGAATATTAGGACTAATTTATGTAAAATGTTCCAATCACAGTCACTCATACAAAATGGTAATCTTCACTAATGAAAATAAATGATATTGGTTAGGGTCACATTCAAGAAGTTGGGTAAGATCCAGTATATTGAATCCAAATCCTGAGCATTTTTCATGTGTCAAAGTTGCATCAGTATCCCTTTAAGCAAAAGGCAAATTAAGATTAATTCCTCCATTAAGTCTATAAATGCTGCCAGTCACTGATTCTAGATGCCTGTTCTTATTTATTACTATTCAAGGTTTTCCAAAGAGATGTTCAGTATCACTGATAGGGTTTTTTCCCTTCAGGAGTGGGTAGCAATTTCCTAATACTGCTTTTGTCTACTTCTTTGCTGCTACTCTCCTCTCTATAGTGATCTCTTTCTCTTTTTTGAGTTCACATTATTATCCTGGACAACATTTGCTCATCATCTTGTGTTCCAACCATATTCACTGAAGTAAGACTGAAGTTAAAAAGAAAGCTGAGAGGAAATGAGGCTGAAGTGAGTGTATTTAAGCAGCAAAGCTGAACTGCCTGGCAAATCACTGGCAAAAGATGCTTCAGCTAGAAAGAAGATTGGCACTGGGAAGCATCCTCAACTTCATCCTCATTGTCACTAGCCTTGTTGAGTAGTCTCAGGAAAAGAGAACATTTAAAGAGTGGTTTATCATCTCTACATCTCATTGTCACTAGCCTTGTTGAGTAGTCTCAGGAAAAGAGAACATTTAAAGAGTGGTTTATCATCTCTACATCTCATATTTCCATAATATGACATTCAGAATTTTCAAAAGCAAAACCCAAAATAGAGAGTTTTTCCTAACTCATCTGACAACAAAACCAGACCTAAATAATCAATATAAAGCAACTAATATTTATAGAGTTTTCTTCCCCCTTAGTCTTATATACTTTTGATGCTGTGTTTGCTTATGCGATGCTGCCTCAGACCCTACCAGGGTATTATATAATGTAATGTACATCTACTGTAATCCTATTCTAAAATCTGAAAAATATAAAATTATAAAACATATCTATCTGCTCCAAATGATTGTAGATCTGTATAAATCAAAACACCATAGTTTTTTTGTATTAAAAGTAGTTTTCCTTCCCCTTTTCACTGATTCATCTCCCTATAACTCCTAACCCCCACCATATTGAGCTGACCTATCCAACCCTTCTACTTCAACTGTTGTCAACATGTTGGAATAGCTGAAGCTCATCATCATAGGTGTTTTTCATCTCCTCTTTTTGTGTCTTTATTCATTTGGTGATTCTTATGTTTTGCTATTCAGGTATGTGGGCTCTCTACTCCCTGCTAGGATCAGCCTCCATTCATTACTCTACCAAAACTTGCTTAAAATAATTATATGGAAAATGGTACCAGAATTCCTATTAAGGAAAAACTTTTTTTTTTTTTTTTTCAGGGAGAGGGGAATACATTCTTGCAGACAAGAAAGTGAGAAACCATGAGGAATTCAAGTAAGGAAATGAAAAAGTTAAGCGGTATTGCATGAGAAAATTAGAGACATTTATATTTTGGTTCTCAAGAGAGCCTGGAAAGAAGTTCAGGGGAGAGAGAGAAGAACTGAAGAGAGGAAAAATAAACTGCATTATATTGGGAACAATTAATAGCGAAATATCCCTTAGCCAAAAGAACTTTGACTACTAAAACATGATTTTAGGTTGTTTGTTTGATATATGATGTGACTACTAAAATTTTTGTGAAGGCTACTATCCCAGGTATGTTTTATAGAAGAGGAGTTTAGGTGTGGGGGGGGGGCGTGGAGAAGGAAATGGCAACCCACTCCAGTGTTCTTGCCTGGAGAATCCCAGGGACGGGGGAGCCTGGTGGGCTTCCGTCAATGGGGTCACACAGAGTCGGACACGACTGAAGCGACTAGGCAGCAGTAGCAGTGGGGAGGGGGTGAGTGTGTGTGTAGAAATCAAAGAAGGGCCTGGCTTTCCTGTGTGTCAATGTGAGAACAGAGACATTATGTAGAGAAGTAGGAGCCTGAGGGTAGAGGTAACGCAGAAGGATCAGTGCCACAGCACAGAAAAATTAACTCAGCTAACTCAAAATGGACCTAAGACTCGGGAGTTAACACTGTAAGACTCTTAGAGGAAAACACAGAAGTAAATCTTTGTGACCCTGGATTAAGCAATGCTTTCTTAGATATCTATTTCAGATATTTAGATAACTAAAGCACAAGTGACAAAAGAAACAATTTGTAAGTTTGGACTTCATCAAATTTAAAAACTTTTGTGTACCAAAGCATACCATCAATACAGTGAAAAGACACCCACAAAATGATAGTAAATATCTGCAAATCATATATCTGATAAGAAACTTGTATCCACAATATATAAAGAAACTTTTCAACTCAATAAATAAAAAGACAAATGATATAACTAAAAATGGTAAATGGACTTGAATAGATACTTCTCCAAAGAAGATTTACAAATGGCCAATAAATACGTGAAAAGAGGCTCAACATCATTAGTCAGTAGAGAAATACCAATCAAAACTGTAATAAGATACCACTTCACATCCCCTAGGATGGCCGTAATGAAGAAGGCAGACAATAACAACTGATGGCAATGATGTGGAAAAACTGGAATCCACATAAACGGTTTGTGGGAATGTAAAATAGTGCAGCTGCTTTGGAAGCATTTCCTCAAAATACTAAATAGAGTTACCATATGAAACAATTCCTTTCCTAGGAATATGCCCGAGAATTGAAAATGTTTGTTTACATAGAAACTTGCACATAGATGTTCATACCAGTATTGTTCATTATTGAAAATGGAAACAGTCCAAATGCCCATAAGCTGATATGGTATACCATAGAATAGAACATTGTTCTGCCATAAAAGAATGAAGGTATGATACATGCTATGATATGAATGAATTTTGAAAACACTTGTACAGTGAAAAGGCCAGACATAAAAGGCCACATATAATTCCACTTATATGAAATGTTCAGAATAGGCAAATCTATAGAGATAGAAAGTAGGTTAGTGTTTGCCAGGATAGGATGAGGGGAAATGGAACTAACTAACAGGGACAGGACTTCTTTTGAATGATGAAAATGTATTTTGGATTTAAATAATGGTGATGGATTTACAACTCTGTGAATACTAAAATCTATTTAAATGCACACTTTCAAAAGGTGAATTGGGACTTCCCTGGTGGTCTGTTGGTTAGAATGCCTTGCTTCCACTGCAGGAGGCATAGGTTCAATCCCTCCCAGGGAACTAAGATCCTGTATGCTTTGTGATATGTCCTCCCCCCCCCCCCCCCAAAGGTGAACTTTTTGGTCTGTGAATAATACCTCAACAAAGCTGTTACTTAAAAACTGCTCTAGGAATTTTTTTAGGTTCTTGAAGTGGGCTTTGGACTTGAATCAATACAGACATTTTTTTCTGTATCCCAGTTCAGTTCAGTCACTCCGTCGTGTCCAACTCTTTGCGACCCCATGAACCACAGCACGCCAGGCCTCCCTATCCATCACCAACTCCCGGAGTTCACTCAAATTCATGTCCATTGAGTCGGTGATGCCATCCAGCCATCTCATCCTCTGTCATCCCCTTCTCCTCCTGCCCCCAATCCCTCCCAGCATCAGAGTCTTTTCCAATGAGCCAACTCTTTGCATGAGGTGGCCAAAGTACTGGAGTTTCAGCTTTAGCATCATTCCTTCCAAAGAAATCCCAGGGCTGATCTCTTTTAGAATGGACTGGTTGTATCTCCTTGCAGTCCAAGGGACTCTCAAGAGGCTTCTCCAACACCACAGTTCAAAAGCATCAAATCTTCGGTGCTCAGCCTTCTTCACAGTCCAACTCTCACATCCATACGTGACCACAGGAAAAACCATAGCCTTGGGTAGATAAACCTTTGTTGGCAAAGTAATGTCTCTGCTTTTCAATATGCTATCTAGGTTGGTCATAACTTTTCTTCCAAGGAGTAAGTGTCTTTTAATTTCATGGCTGCAGTCACCATCTGCAGTGATTTTGGAGCCCAGAAAAATAAAGTCTGACACTGTTTCCACTGTTTCCCTATCTCTTTCCCATGAAGTAATGGGACCAGATGCCATGATCTTCGTTTTCTGAAGGTTGAGCTTTAAGCCAACTTTTTCACTCTCCTCTTTCACTTTCATCAAGAGGCTTTCGAGTTCCTCTTCACTTTCTGCCATAAGGGTGGTGTCATCTGCATATCTCAGGTTATTGATATTTCTCCCGGCAATCTTGATTCCAGCTTGTGTTTCTTATAGTCCAGCATTTCTCATGATGTACTCTGCATATAAGTTAAATAAGCAGGGTGACAATATACAGCCTTGATGTACTCCTTTTCCTATTTGGAACCAGTCTGTTGTTCCATGTCCAGTTCTAACTGTTGCTTCCTGACCTGCATATAGGTTTCTCAAGAGTTAGGTCAGGTGGTCTGTATCCCAAGGGGAAAAGAAATACCGATGGTATCTGGCTTATAATGGTTGAAAAGTTTCAACTGGTAAGCATTATTCAGCTGGGGGCCCACTGTTACCCATCATTAATATTATTTTCTATGGAATCTATGATATTGAAGGGATTGGGAACATGGATTGAGGTTGCACATGATCTGCCTTCTCATGTTCTCACTTTAAAAGTCTAACCTCTACCTAAGGTGCCTCATCATTCATGTGTGTGTGTGTGTGTGTGTGTGTGTGTGTGTGTGTGTAATACCTTTGGCTTTTAAAGTACTGTGGTATTTATGCTTTCAATAATTATTATTTCCAATATTAAAGATTAAATAATTGAGGCCTCAATGACATTTTAAGTGGCATAGATAGAAAGCAACCCCCGGAATGTGAGCCTGTTGAATCATAGTCTAGTCCACTTTATATCTTGCTATGTACAAGTATTTCTTAATTCAAAGACTTTATCACATCAGTGACTTTATCACATCAGTGACAGTTTGTGGATGGTTAATAATAGCCGAGACCTTTTTTTCCTCAGTCTTCTTATCATACTGACAAGGACAATGCTTACTCTGCTTACTTTAGCTGAGTTAGCCAAAGTAAGGGAGGTCTCATTTATTTGCAAAAACATTTAATTTCTAGTAAACATGACTCATTCTTAGGCAGTCCTCCTATTGGTTTCTGTTTATATAAGATTTAAAACCTTATCAACTATACCTACATGAGAAGGTAGTAACTATTAGGCAACTAATACCCTCCACTTCATAAGACACTTTCTTTTAAACCTTATGAATTTAGATCATTCTCACTAAACTCAAATTTATGGCATCTTTAAATTAAGAAAAAGACCACACTCACAGGATATGCTTGTTAGCATTTCTTCCCAAAGCTACATTGTGACACTGAAACAGCCATGGTTACATCAGAGGAATTGGCCAATGATACAAATTAGGGTCTTAATCCCTTCTTCCACCTCGTTGTTAAACATCATCCATCTAGTTATTAACATTTGCAGCACACCACTGGGTCATAATTATCTCCCATTTGTTAGGTAGGTAGAATAGGGAAAAGGAGTCCAAAATGGCGGTGGCTAAAAGACAAGGAAGGTCCGAGGACCAGAGTGAAGACTTCAGGCAGAAGAAACAGCACTCCTGGCTAAGCCCAATATGCATAGGGCAGGCCCAGGTGGAGGAAGAGCCGGATATGCAGCAGTCTCCAATTTGAGACCATAGAGGCTAAGCCTCTGCCACCAGGTACTTCAGCCCAATTAGCTGAGCTCATAGCCCTGACTCGAGCTTTAGAGCTGGGAAGAGGAAAAAGAATAGCCATTTACACTGACTCCAAGTATGCCTTTCTGGTGCTACATACACATGCGGCTATTTGGAAAGAAAGGGGCCACTTGACCACTCGAGGGTCCCCAATCAAATATGGTGATCAGACTCTTCGACTCTTGGAGGCAGTCCATCTGCCCACTGAGGTTTCAGTCTCCCACTGTAAAGGACACCAAAAAGGGAACACAGAAGTGGCACGAGGGAACCAAGCAGCTGATCAGGCAGGTAAGATTGCAGCATTACAGAACCATGAGCTAATAGGGATTGCCACCTTAGTTCCACAGACTAATTTGCCAGAAACTCCTTCATATACTGAAGGTGAGACTCTTAAAGCTAAGAGCGAGGGCTTTCAAGAAGATCATATGGGGTGGTTCCAAAAGGAGGGACTCCTTTTTCTGCCTGGAAACCTCCAATGGAAGTTGGTTAACTCCTTACATGCCACTACTCATTTAGGAGAAAAGGCCCTCCAAAGATTACTAGAAAGGTCCTTCAGAGGAACAGGCTTCCAAACAACCATAAGACGGTGGTTTCCTCTTGTCCCACTTGCCAATTAAACAACCCCCAAGGAGCTTGAAGACCCCAGCTGGCCCAGCCTGTCCAATGACATGGGGCCTACCCAGGAGAGGACTGGCAGATGGACTTTGCCCATCTCAAGATGCCAGTTTCTCAAGGGTATAAATACCTATTAGCTATGATAGATACAGTCACAGGATGGATTGAAGGCTTTCCCACCCGGACTGAGAAGGCTGAGGAGGTGGTAAAAAACTGCTCCATGAAATCATTCCAAGATTTGGTCTGCCCAGGTCATTACAAAGTGACAATGGGACATTATTTACTTCTAAGGTCACCCAAGGGGTCTCGAAAGCATTGGGCATTACTTATTATCTCCATTGTGCCTGGAGGCCTCAATCTTCAGGAAAAGTAGAAAGATCCAATCAAATTCTTAAAATCAGTGATAAAAAAGATAATCCAGGAGACCTCCCTGGGATGGAAAGAGGCTTTACCAATAGCTCTCCTCCGCACCCACATTGCTGCTAAAGAACAGGTTGGTCTTAGTCCTTATGAGATGCTACATGGGAGGCCTTTTGTTTATGTCAATGATCTCTTCCTAGATCCAGAGGTTCAGACCCTCCAGTCTTATACCATGGCCATTGGGCAATTCCAACAGGATATATGCTTGTGGGGTATGAAACAGGACCCAAAAGATTCTAAAGAGTCACCACTATATGCTCCAGGAACTCAAGTCCTAATTAAAGTCTGGAAAGATGGGTCCCCAAAGGCTCAACTCCAGCCCACATGGAAGGGCCCCTACCCTGTAATACTTTCTACCCCCACAGCAGTCAAGGTACCAGGACATGACTCCTGGATTCACTACTCACGAGTCAAGCCATGGAATAAAACAGAAGAGGACACTCAATACACCTGTGAGCCCCTGGGAGAGCTCAGATACCTATTCAGGATTATCAATGAGTGTCATTCTAATGAACACCTCCAAAATCTGGTTTCTGGGAATAAGATTTCTCAGGATAACTCCAAAGAGCCAACACGGCTTGACAGAGACTGTACTCCAAAACAGACAGGAGATAGATCTTCTGATCCCTGAACAAGGAGGGACTTGAGCCATCCTGGCCATGTGAATTTAAAATTGACCAATGTCCCTACTAGTCCTTGTTATGCTACATTGATGATGCCTATGATTATTCCATGTACTGTCAATTGTCTAACCTATTTTGTCTCTGCCCAGGTCAACCAGCTACAACATGCAGTGCCAGTTCAACAAAGATATAAAACTACAGCTGACCACAGAAAATATCACACACCCTTGGACACCACTATAAGGACTCTGAGGATTGAGACTAGCAAGAGGGGGAGGCCCAATACCCCTCGCTGCCCCAATTCAGCAGGAAGTAGCCAGAAAGACCTCGACGCCCCTATTCCCAAAGAATTGGGCCTCCCATCTCTTGAGGGGTGAATGTTAGGTAGGTAGAAGAGGGAAAAGGAGTCCAAAATGGTGGTGGCTAAAAGACAAGGAAGGTCTGAGGACCAGAGTGAAGACTTCAGCAGAACAAACAGAACTCCTGGCTAAGCCCAATTTGCATAGGGCAGGCCCAGGTGAAGGAAAAACATATAAAAGGAGGAGCCAAAGCGCTTTCTCATGGACTCTCTCTCCCGCGTGTGCGCCCTCTTTCTCTCTCTCCCTTTCTTTTCTCTCTCCCTCTTTCTTTTCTCTCTCCCATGTGTGCGCGCTCTCTCTCTCCCTCCCCACACACTCAACTCTCTTCTCTTCGAGTCTTGGATTCTCCTGCTATCTTCTAAATAAAATGGAGCTGTAACACTGATTTGCCTAAGAGTTGTAGCACGGTTTGTCCAAGACCCGAGAGCTGTGACGCGCCGAGGGCTTTAATGTCCGTTGCTCCAAATCTTTGTTGTGATGAGACAAAGAACCGAGGAACATACACTCATGTGACACATTGAAAAAAAATTAAAAATTCAGACTAAAGACATTGAAGAAATACTACCAACTGTAACAAAAACGTCACTGAAAACAAAATTTAAGGTAAAGTTCTATAAACTTCATAGCCTAGAATTGATCAGTTTCAAAGTTGTGACAAAGTTCCTCACTAACAGACAGAGAATTTTATAAAACAGTTGATGCTTAAAAGAATAACCTTCTTGGTAGGTTAACTGAGTTACTATTCACAAAATGCCTGGCACACAGTAAGTGAACTATACACATGCACTTAATAAATAAAAAGGAATGATACTTATAAAGATTAGTGACTGCCTACCAACCACAGAAACCAGCAGGCTAATCTAGTCATCATGATTTAAAAGAAAATTCTTTCTCTTTGTACAGCATGTTAATTTACTGAAGCATTTTCACATGCATTTTTTGATTGATGTAACAATTTCCAGATATAAATAAGAAAGGCTTTTTGTGGTTTTTTTTTGGTTTGTGAGTTTGTTTTTAATAAGTGAAACATGAAATTTACAAAGATTAAGAAATGTATATAAAGACAAAAATTCAAAGTTGATCACAGTTTCACGAGAATGAAAGACTGTTAATTTCTTCAGGAAGTTAAAGATAACTTCTGCAAAGGAGTTGCTGAATACAGCCATCTTACAGTTTCATGCTATTTTGATTTCAAAATGTGTTTTAAGGGTAAAAAATAAAAAAAATAAATGATTTTTCAAAGGAAAAAGAGCTTATTACTTATACCACAGCCATTCCCAGGAAATACCTAGAAGGAAAATCTTTTAAACATATAGTGTTACGAACACCTCTAAATGCCTTGGAACACATATGTAATATGACCCAGGGCCTTAATCCAGAATGCATTTTTATTCACATCAGTAATAAATGTTATATGTATATTTATCTAACATTGAATAGTCACAATTTCTACTGATTAGTTGCAGTAGATAGCTGGTGGCTCAGTAATAAAGAATCCACCTGCCAATGGTGGAGATGTGGGTTTGATCCCTGGGTCAGGAAGATTCCCTGAAGAAGGAAATGGCAATCCACTCTAGTATTCTTGCCTGGGAAATCCCATGGACGAAGGAGCCTGGTGAGCTACAGTCCATAGAGTCACAAAGAGTCAGTCATGACTGAACAACAACAGAGATCAATTAGGCCTGGGGAACCTCTCAGGTTCAGCTCAGAGGTTAAAGATGCAATCTGCATGTTAGGAACACCTAGGAGCTTACCTTAGCTAGCCACCTGTATTGTCTTGGCCAGCATGATATCATGGAAGGAAAAGACTCTTGGAATAAGATAGGTCAGAATCTTTAAGCTGAACAACTTTGGGCATGTTACCTAACTTCTCTGTGCTCAAAGTCTTCATCTGTAAGAATGTAGACAACAGGTTCCTTGAAGATTACAGACCCTCAAATGATTAAGCACAGTGCCTAGGACACACATTTTGGTGTCCCTTCTTTCCCTCCCTCCTCTTCCAAGCCTTATCTCCATTCTCAGCCTGGGACAGAATCCAAGGGGACTCTCATTTCATTTTATCCAGTAAGTACTTTCATTGCAATTACTTAGTGAGAATAGTCCCCTTCCAGTGTAGAGAAGGCTATCCATGGTGAGATTTCCTGGATAATAAGAGAAAGGCAAACATAGATATGCCTGTATTCCTGGTGCAGAACAACTTAGCATGAGGTATTAGTCAAGAAGGAGCAAAGTGAACTGAGTATTATCTCAGAGCTAAACTTCAGGAAGTGAAGGGTTTGTCTACCATGAAGGAAAACATAGAACAGGGAGGCTCAACTTCTCCTTCCAGGAGGTCACACAACTAGTAATTTCTCAACTAGATTCACCAACATCCACACACAGGTGAAAGTACTTACTACGCCAGGGCCCTAGCCAGAATGTGCAAAGTAACATTCAAGTGAATCGATTCAAGGCATCCCAGCCCATCTTAGGTACCAGTTATCTGTGCAGCAGAGGTGTTCTCCAAGTATGGAGCTCAGCCACAGGCATCTAAACATAAAAGATTTCTGGGCTGCAGGCTCAGAGCTTCTGAATCAGAGGGTTCCTGGAGACTGTTATATATGCTACAATTAGGGAACATCTAAAAGCTCATTTCTTTGAAAGTACTTTCATTTTTAAAAAGCCAGTCTGTGCAGTGGTTAAAAACATGGAATCCAAGAACCAGACTACCTACATTTAATGCTCAGCTTCTCATCCAAGTATCTGTGTGGCTTTGGGCAAGTCTCTCAACCTTTCTATGCCTCAATATTTCATTCTGTAAGAAGGTACAAATAACAGTCTTTATCTTACTCAATTATTGTGAGGATTAAATTAGATAACACATTACTCTCCTGGATTCTAGTGGGTCCTTTGTAAATGATAGTTATGAATAATAAAAATTCCTGCCTGAGAATGAATGAACCTGGGTGCAGCCACAGATGGACAGTGGGCAAGTCTCTGAATGATTTCTCTGAGTCACGATTTCCTTATTTGTGAATCACCATAATATGATTCTCCTTTAATTCCAGGGATATCTTTTTTTTAATAAGAGAAAGGCACAGCATTACTTTAAGTATGAAGGTCAGAAATATTTAAGAAATGTGATTACAAAGAACCTATCAGTGTGTCAGAGAAAAAATGCTGTATGAGCCTCAGCTATCTAGAGTGAAGCTTTAACAAATGTGCACAGATGAAATGAAAAATGTATTGTATGCTTGTCAGGGCCGCTGCCTGTTTGGATATTTATGTCTTGTGACCAAAGCAAATGCAACTCAGCCCACTGAGCATAAGGAAAACCAGCCCCATGCCTATTCCAGTATCTGTCAGTACAGTGTATTTTACTCTTTTGTAGTCGGTTGACGTTGCTCAGAAAATCCCCTTACAGGTTCCTCCCTTCCCTAGACTTATGTTCTTTCTCTTTTCCCAGCAACAATCCTACTTATTTCCTGCATCTACTAGAAATATGCTTTTAAGAATTCAAGTTACTTCCAATGCCATGGCTTGTAACAAATTCCTGAAACACTGCTTGCACGAGAAAATATTTTTCTTGTCGTGGGGTAAGGCATTTGGCTGAGTGTTACTTTACTATCAGCATAATTTAAACTACTTTATAAAACAGAAATGGCATGAAGTGGAAACACATTTGTTTTGGTGTCAACAGCCCTGTTTCATGTGAGGAAGTTTGTCACCTGGCTACGTGCTCACTGGGTTCCCTGCCAGTGTCCTCAACATAAAACTTTAAGGTTGGATGCCACCCATATTCCAGGGAAATGTAGATAATTGTTCCAAAATGCCACTCTCATACCTTTCCCACAAATGCCAGAGTGAAACAAGTTTTTAAAAATAAGACTTTTTTCCCCTAGGGAAGAAAGAAAATTAGAAGATTGAATGTTATTGCCCTGGTGGATATCTTGAGATGAGTCATCTTAAAGGAACACCTTGCTAAAGCAGAAAAGAACTTCAACTAATACGGAGACTTCTAAGGTTAGGTTGGGTAGTATTTCTTAAAACCAGTGATACATCACTGGTTTTACCAAGTCTCCTTTGGGCCAAATGGCTGTTTCTTCAAGCCCATATCTTTCACTTGGCTTTTTTTAATCTCGTGTCACAACTCTCCATTTGCCATTCCATTGCTCAGACTTGGGGAAATAGGGGAGTGATAATTTCATTTGCTCACTTATCAAATATTTATCATTTGCTTATGTAATATGGATTTTCTACTCATGATAAATGCAAAGATGAATATGATGTATTGTTAGCTTTTTAATTTTTACCCAATCATCCTACTGCATTCTGAGGCATCTCTATAAAACATGATAACCAGTAAAATCACTGTCTTTTGTCAAAAAAAAAAAAAAAAAAATTGTCCCAGTCTCTCATATCTGGCTGTACTGGTGAAATCAAGGAAGCTAGCCTGTGCTGATGTGTGGAATTCTCTACTTCTCTTATTTTGACATTTACTGATTGTTCAGCACTTCAACCCTCCCCTCTCAGCCTTCCCCATGTCAGTTGATGGCTACTGCACTTTTCCAATTCCTTCAAAAAACCCTCAAGGTGGGTCCCTTACTCTCCTTTCTTTCTTTTATGGCTCATGTCCAATTGGTCAGGAAATCTCACTTGTCTCTACCTACCAAACATATCTAGAATCTGATCTCTGCCTCCAACCCTTCTGTTACTTCTCTGGCCCAAACTTTCATCAGGAGCCCAAATTATGACAGTAGCTTCCTATACATCTCCTTCCTTCTAACTTTGCCCTCATGTAGTCTATTTTCAACAAGGCAACCAGAACATCAATTTAAAATGTGAGTCAGATCATGTCAGTCCTCTTCCCAAATGCCTATAATAGGTTAGCACCATTGCAGACAGAGTAAACGTCGAAGTCCTGAGGAAGACGGAGGCACCTTTCTCCGGCCTCACCTCCTACCTCCCAACCACCTTCTCCATTCCATTCTGTCACATAAGCAGCTTCACTGCTGAATCTGAACATGCCCAGGTACATTTGCACTTGCATTAGCTGTCCCTTCTGTTCATTTGCCTAGAATATTCTTCCCCTGGTATCTGCATGGCTGACTCCTTCATCTCTTTTAAGTCTTTCCTAGAAAGTCACCTTCTCCTCAAGGTCTTCCCCCACCACCCTGTCTAAATTTACAACCTTCTTTCCTTTCTCCTCTACCTAGCACACCACATCCTCCTTATCTGCTGGATGTTTTCTTTCTGCATCACACTCATCCCTTTCTTTCATATCATGTAACTTATTTCTTCTGTCTTTTGTTTAATACATGATGCCCCCATGGTTATACCATGTAACCAGTTTTTGACAATAAGCCGTGAGCCAAAGTGCAATGTGTCACTTCCAGGTTAGAGCATTTAATTGCTTGATGTGAGACGCTCCAGAACTCTTTCACCTCTACATGGAGTTCAGCAACGTTTATGGCTGGTGACTTGTAGTCCTTGAATTACTCCAATGACAGGACCTTCTCACCCCTCCAAACTATGGTAAACATAAAGCATGAGCAAGACATCAGCCTCTGTCATGTTAAGTCACTGAGATTTGGGGGTTGTTAGCTAGCACAGCATCACCCAATCTACTCTGACTGATCTATGAAAGATGGAGAAATTGCTTGCCCAATGTCACACAGCTAGGAAGTTCAGATATTCCTTTATTATTCCACATAGCAAATTTCTGAAGTTGTGTTGGAAACACAATGGTATGAAAGTCAAACAATATATTCGAATGCTTTACATTAAGATCCAGCTCCAAGGAACTAAAGCATTTTAACAAGCCCTAGATATGGCCTGTGCAGCTGCTGCCTTCTTCAAAATCAGACAACCAGTCAACAGATGAAGACTTGGATAGACAAGTAGGCTTATAAGTTATCTGCAGATGCTGGTTAGGTCCATCCAGGCATTTTCCTTTTCCACTGAAAGGGAAACCACTCCAATCAAATCCCTCATGAACTTCCCTAACAAGTTATCTTCAGAGCTGATTATCCCAATGTTTCTCAAACTTCAGCATGGGTCAGAATTACCTGGAAAGCTTGTTAAAATATAAGCTGCTGGGCCCCACCTTCAATGAATATCAGGTAAGCCTGAGAATTTGTATTTCTTACACATTCCCAGATGATTCTCATGATACTGGTCCAGGGACTACATTTGAAAATCACTGAAATTAACAATAAGCAGACCAAGTATCAATTTTTTCAAAAAATAAAAAGTAAATGATATTTATACTAGAGAATGAATTTGGGGGGTAAGAATCTGATCCTAATCAAATTAGTCATCATGGGAAAAAAATTGTCTGACATCTCTTTATGGTTCTGAGTTGGGTAATCCTACATCCCTGTTTGCTTCAGCCATTCCTGGCTTGTATCTGCCGTCCTGATATCTGTCAGTAGATCCTCCTTTCACTCTCACAAGTGTCCAGATCTAGATGACAAGATGTATGGCTATTACATTTAGACTTGTTTACATTTTTGATTTACACAGAAGTGGTTTTATAATGATTTCAGGGTTTAAGACCTCAGGGGTTTTAATCCCAGCCGGGCTGCAGTGCTGTGGGGAGGACAGGACATAGGGATATCAGTTAGGAGGATCTGTGGTCCTGGGGGAGGAAAGCATTCCAAGTACAAATTCCTGACCTTAGGACTCTTTTTGGTTTTCATGGGCATTGCAGGATTTGCGTAGGGATGGAAGTGGGAGGAAGGATATTGAGCCTGGGCTCTCTTCCTTTCCCCCTAATTGGCCAGGACCCTGCAAGAATTAAGAATCAGCATTGTTCATAGATATATGTAATACAGAATCCGGTACAAGAAAGGCTTTTGAGATGCTGGTGTATAATGTAGAAAAACAGATTGCAAGAAAAGGGAATGTCTTAGTCCTCCTCCCCTAGACCCTTGTAATGGGAACAGAACCAGAACTAGGCTTTCTGCTAAAATGACTGCTGCCATTTTACATTCCAGGCTGGCTCTGAATTACAGAGGGCAAACATGCTTCTTGCTAACCTTGCTAATATTCTTTTCTGAGGTCCATTTTGCTAGACTGGAGTACCTAATGATTTAAAAGGGTGAGTTTGCAGGGGCACATTTATTCCTCACGTCAGGAGAGCCCCACAGGGACCATCCTCTTCCTGAGTTAGAGGGAAGGATTCCTTGATGTAAATTACCATGTGGGTGTGCTGACCCAGGGAGGAGAATGAAGTATTATTGTTCCTCCACTCTACTTTTAACATCATCCAATTACTTCCAGGCTTGTTCTAGGCAGTTTTTCAGCACATTGATTAAGGTAGTACGAAAAGCACGTTTTCAGCTAAGCTGCCATATAATACCTACTACTTGATAACTGCCAGTGCCCTTATTTGAAATAATTCATCTGAGTTGAGTTCTCCAACTAAAAATATATACAACTGGCTACAGCTTTAATAGAAATGCTCTACAGTGGGAAAGACCCACACCTAATTGTCAAAGCCTCTGAATTCTCTGGGTCATTAGGTAACTTTACTCCAACCTTGGACTGTATAATTCAGAACTTCCAGTATAGGCATACTTTGGAGATATTCTGGGTTTGGTTCCAGACCATAGCAATGAAGGGAATATTGCAATAAAGCAAATCACATGAGTTTTTTTTTTAGTTTTAAAGTGAATATAAAAGTTATGTTCATGCTATATTGTAGTTTACTAAGTGTGTAATAGCACTATGTCTACAAAAATACTATACATACCTTAATTTAAAATGCTTTATTGCCAAAAACCACTGACCATCATCCGAGCTTTCAGTGAGTCATAGTAATAATATCAAAGATTACCGAAGTGTAATAAAGCCAAGTGTGATGTAATGAGGAACACCTGTACTGCTATATCTGGGCCCCTGGTTTCAGGTAAACAGAAGTTTGGGGAGGCAGAGAGGAAAGTAAACAGGGGAACCAAATGGGTGCTTAAAGAAAAATAGGGAGAAGACATTTGTCACTTCTGTATTAAAAGATAAAGCAGAATTTACTGGTATTTATTAGGTACTGGCTTCACATATTTTCAACAGTCCTTGCTTTATAAGAGTTTTATTCTAACAACGGATGACCTAAATTCAATCAACACTCTTCACAACTGCCACCCCCCCCAGCCACACATACTGCCGTAGATTGCACATGTGCGTGCTTAGTTGTGTCCAACTCTTTGCAATCCCATGGACTGTAGCCCACCAAGGTCTCTGTCCATGGCATTTTCAGGCAAGAATACTGGAGTGGGTTGCCATTTCCTCCTCCAGGGGATCTTCCTGACCCAGGAATTGAATCTGCATCTCTTATGTCTCTTGCATTGACGGGCAGATTCTTTACCTCTAGTGCCACTTGGGAAGCCCACAGACTGCTTGGGCTGCCATAAAAAAGTACAACAGATTGGGTGGTATAAACAACAGAATTTTTTTCCCCACAGTTCTGAAGAATAAAAAGTCCAAGATCAAGGTTCAGGCAGGGTTCAGGTTCTAGTGAGGGCTCTTTTCCTGGCTTGTAGACAGTCTCCTTCTTGCCTTGACTTCACAGGGTGGCAGGGAATAGGGGTGGGGGATTGGTGGGCAGAAGATGTGATACCTCTCTTCCTCTGCTAATAAGGCCCAAATCCTATCAGATTATGACCCCACCCGCATGATCTCATTTAACCACAACTACCTCCTAAGGACCCTATCTCTAATACAGTTACATTGGGGGCTACAGTTTCAATATATGAATTGGCAGGGCAGGCAATTCAATCCATAGCACATGCTCACGTACACACATACAGCACCCTAAGCCAAGCATTAATGCTGTAGTGAGAATACCTGTCATTAAATATTTACATTGAGGATAACCTTCTTAAACCAGGCTCACAGTGTGCTCTGACAGTCTGCTGGAGGGAGAAGTCAGTGTGACCTCTTTTCATATAGCCAGGAAAGGCTTTATGGAGGAACTGGGATTTCTGGACATCTTTGGAGGGCAGAAAGAAAGATTTGAGTGATCACCCAGGATAATAAGACCAGAGGGAGTGGTTGCGTGAGAGAGATCAGAGTTAGAAGGAAAAAAGATACATGAAGGGGGCAGTCTGGGCAGGTTTTCATATTTTCCCTTTGCTTTTCTAAAGTGGTTTTAAAGTGGTTTTCCGTCATTTTCCTGATGTAGGAAGCTAATCAATGCCGTCTGTGTGTAGGTGTTCATTTTTCTTGCTCCCTCTGCTCACTTCTGTCGGTTGCTCCCTGGGGTTCTAAGGCATCTGCTTCCTGTTTTTATTTTGCTGCAGTCCCTGTCCAAGTTGACTGATTAGCTCATCCCTCTACATTCACTCATCTTGTTTCCAGCTCCTTTACTTCCTACCCTCAGTTTATTCGTTCCTAAACATTCTGATCCCTGCCCCCACACACCCGCTTCAACTGCCTGACCTTGAGCTTCTCTCTAAAAAAGGGCAAAAGGCAAAAGCAATAAAAAATTTTTTAAATGTGGGAACCCAGTCTTTGGGTACTTTGTACTGTCTTTATCTAAACTTCTAATCTAGATGTTACACCAGAGAAAGGCACACTGCTATGGCCTTTCCACCCTCACTTATGTTTTAGGACTCGGGACATGGATAATATTCATTTGTTTTAAGAAATCTATCTCAGCGACACACACACACACACACAAACCGAAAAGATAAATATGTGATGTGATGGAATGGATGTGTTAATAAATTAAATGGATTGGGGGGGGATCTTTGCAAAATGCCTACATACATCAAATTATCACAATGTACACTTGAAATATGTTACAACTATATTTGTCAATCATAACTCAACAAAGCTGAAATTTTAAAAAACACATAAAAATAAATCTAAAGCAATTTCAATGAACACACATAAGTGAGTGCACACACACAAGCATCCACACACAAGATGACTCTTTTTTGGCGTGATTGGAAGCTTGAGAGTTACATCAAAGCAGTTGCTTCCTAATTAGCATAAGCTTTGATGAACCTACAATCTGTGTCACTTCTCTGCTCTCCCATCCCCACAGACCTGCTTGCTTCTACTGAGAAAGATAATGGTGTTCAGAGAGTCATTTCCTAGGCAGGTTGATAAGAAGTCTAGGGGTCCCCAAGGAGAGAGGGGTCTGGGATTCTCAAGGAGGAAGAAAGGACAAACTTTTTTTTTCCTCTACATTCCTTAGGATTATATAACAATAATGTATGCTGCCTGAGGACAGTCTCTGGATTAAACCTTCTGGCTAATCCTGTTATCTTAAAATGTAAATTATGGGAGTAGGTCTGGAGAGGTCTTTACAACCTCCAGACATTCTTTTGATTCATTGGAGAGTATATAACTCCACTGCTAACACTAGCAAGCGGGTACTCTTTCTTTTTTTTTTTTTTTAATTTTATTTTATTTTTTAAACTTTACATAACTGTATTAGTTTTGCCAAATATCAAAATGAATTCGCCACAGGTATACATGTGTTCCCCATCCTGAACCCTCCTCCCTCCTCCCTCCCCATTCCATCCCTCTGGGTCGTCCCAGTGCACCAGCCCCAAGCATCCAGTATCGTGCATCGAACCTGGACTGGCAACTCGTTTCATACATGATATTTTACATGTTTCAATGCCATTCTCCCAAATCTTCCCACCCTCTCCCTCTCTCACAGAGTCCATAAGACTGTTCTATACATCAGTGTCTCTTTTGCTGTCTCGTACACAGGGTTATTGTTACCATCTTTCTAAATTCCATATATATGCGTTAGTATACTGTATTGGTGTTTTTCTTTCTGGCTTACTTCACTCTGTATAATAGGCTCCAGTTTCATCCACCTCAATAGAACTGATTCAAATGTATTCTTTTTAATGGCTGAGTAATACTCCATTGTGTATATGTACCACTGCTTTCTTATCCATTCATCTGCTGATGGACATCTAGGTTGCTTCCATGTCCTGGCTATTATAAACAGTGCTGCGATGAACATTGGGGTACACATGTCTCCTTCCCTTCTGGTCTCCTCAGTGTGTATGCCCAGCAGTGGGATTGCTGGATCATAAGGCAGGTCTATTTCCAGTTTTTTAAGGAATCTCCACACTGTTCTCCATAGTGGCTGTACTAGTTTGCATTCCCACCAACAGTGTAAGAGGGTTCCCTTTTCTCCACACCCTCTCCAGCATTTATTACTTGTAGACTTTTGGATTGCAGCCATTCTGACTGGTGTGAAATGGTACCTCATAGTGGTTTTGATTTGCATTTCTCTGATAATGAGTGATGTTGAGCATCTTTTCATGTGTTTGTTAGCCATCTGTATGTCTTCTTTGGAGAAATGTCTATTTAGTTCTTTGGCCCATTTTTTGATTGGGTCATTTATTTTTCAGGAGTTGAGCTGTAGGAGTTGCTTGTATATTCTCGAGATTAGTTGTTTGTCAGTTGCTTCATTTGCTATTACCTTCTCCCATTCTGAAGGCTGTCTTTTCACCTTGCTAATAGTTTCCTTTGATGTGCAGAAGCTTTTAAGGTTAATTAGGTCCCATTTGTTTATTTTTGCTTTTATTTCCAATATTCTGGGAGGTGGGTCATAGAGGATCCTGCTGTGATGTATGTCAGAGAGTGTTTTGCCTATGTTCTCCTCTAGGAGTTTTATAGTTTCTGGTCTTACGTTTAGATCTTTAATCCATTTTGAGTTTATTTTTGTGTATGGTGTTAGAAAGTGTTCTAGTTTCATTCTTTTACAAGTGGTTGACCAGATTTCCCAGCACCACTTGTTAAAGAGATTGTCTTTAATTCATTGTATATTCTTGCCTCCTTTGTCAAAGATAAGGTGTCCATATGTGCGTGGATTTATCTCTGGGCTTTCTATTTTGTTCCATTGATCTATATTTCTGTCTTTGTGCCAGTACCATACTGTCTTGATAACTGTGGCTTTGTAGTAGAGCCTGAAGTCAGGTAGGTTGATTCCTCCAGTTCCATTCTTCTTTCTCAAGATCGCTTTGGTTATTCGAGGTTTTTTGTTTTTCCATACAAATTGTGAAATTATTTGTTCTAGCTCTGTGAAGAATGCTGTTGGTAGCTTGATAGGGATTGCATTGAATCTATAGATTGCTTTGGGTAGTATACTCATTTTCACTATATTGATTCCTCCAATCCATGAACATGGTATATTTCTCCATCTGTTAGTGTCCTCTTTGATTTCTTTCACCAGTGTTTTATAGTTTTCTATATATAGGTCTTTAGATTCCTTAGGTAGATATATTCCTAAGTATTTTATTCTTTCCGTTGCAATGGTGAATGGAATTGTTTCCTTAATTTCTCTTTCTGTTTTCTCATTATTAGTGTATAGGAATGCAAGGGATTTCTGTGTGTTGATTTTATATCCTGCAACTTTACTATAGTCATTGATTAGTTCTAGTAATTTTCCGGTGGAGTCTTTAGGGTTTTCTATGTAGAGGATCATGTCATCTGCAAACAGTGAGAGCTTTACTTCTTCTTTTCCAATTTGGATTCCTTTTATTTCTTTTTCTGTTCTGATTGCTGTGGCCAAAACTTCCAAAACTATGTTGAATAGTAATGGTGAAAGTGGGCACCCTTGTCTTGTTCCTGATTTTAGAGGAAATGCTTTCAATTTTTCACCATTGAGGATAATGTTTGCTGTGGGTTTGTCATATGTAGCTTTTATTATGTTGAGGTATGTTCCTTCTATTCCTGCTTTCTGGAGAGTTTTGATCATAAATGGATGTTGAATTTTGTCAAAGGCTTTATCTGCATCTATTGAGATAATCATATGGTTTTTATTTTTCAATTTGTTAATGTGGTGTATTACATTGATTGATTTGCGGATATTGAAGAATCCTTGCATCCCTGGGATAAATTTCTACCCCCTTCTGATTTCTATGTCAGAAGTTTTCTCTATTTTTTTTGTATTTTAATAAAACTTTATTACACAAAAGCTCTGAGCGATCAAGCCTCATCTCTGGCCCCAGATTCAATTCTCCTCCGGAGGCCAAGAATTCCGGCGTCTTTGCATGGCTCAGCAACAACCTTTCAGTGTGATTTGATCCAGAGCATCAAGTCTTGATTTTAGGGCCCTGGTAAATTAAAATAGTACTGCCACCTCTTCTGCAGTTTTACAGCACAGAATGGCTTGAAAATGGGAGAGTAGAAACACCATTAGAGCTATCGCTTTGATTTAGGCCAATGTCTCTAGAAAGTTTCCTAATAAATAATGAATACAGTGACTGGGAGTACATGATTAACCCATTAGCAAGGATTGTTATATTGCATTAGTTGAAAAAGAGAGGAGCTGTGTCATTCTGGAGAGGTGGGAGTGTCAGGAAAGGTGTGAGAAAGTAAAACTTAAGGGGAGACAGTTGCCAGAGAATCAGGAAATTCCTGAAAATCACTTTCACTGACATCACAATTTTGCTTGAGAAGGTCCTGGATTCTAGTTCTGATTCCATCATTTCTCAGCAGGGGTACCTCCAGCAAGTCACCTAGATTCTGTAAACCTTAGTTTCCTTGATTGTAAGATAGAGAAAGGAGCGCTATATAAATTATATAGTTGTTGGGAGGATGGAGTGAGGAAATGTAAGCAAATATTTGCTACACTGTCCAGCTCACTGTAAGTATTAAATTAATGCTAATACTTATTATGTGAGGATAATAGCATCTTTTCCCCCATTCCATTAGATTGTGCTGCTAAAACACATAATGCAAGTTTCAAAAAATAAGAGAAAAGCATAGAAGCATCCTAATCTTAGAAAATACCATCTTTGTTATCCCCAAACAAATTGGACTCTACTCAACAGAGCACTAAAAGTATTCAGTTCAGTTCAGTCCCTCAGCCGTGTCTGACTCTTTGCAACCCCATGAACTGCAGCACACCAGGCCTCCCTGTCCATCACCAACTCCTGGAGTCCACCCAAACCCATGTCCATTGTGTCGGTGATGCCATCCAACCATCTCATCCTCTGTCAACCCCTTCTCCTCCTGCCCTCAATCTTTCCCAGCATCAAGGTCTTCAGCTCTCTGCATCAGGTGGCCAAAGTATTGGAGTTTCAGCTTCAATATCAGTCCCTCCAGTGAACACCCAGGGCTGATCTCCTTTAGGATGGACTGGTTGGATCTCCTTGCATTCCAAGGGACTTTCAAGAGTCTTCTCCAACACCACAGTTCAAAAGCATCAATTCTTTTGCACTCAGCTTTCTTTATAGTCCAATTCTCACATCCATACATGACTACTGGAAAAACCATAGCCTTGACTAGATGGACCTTTGTTGGCAAAGTAATGTTTCTGCTTTTTAATATGCTGTCTAGGTTGGTTATAACTTTCCTTCCAAACAGCAAGTGTCTTTTAATTTCATGGCTCCTAAAAGTATTAGGAGATTTATAAAACAGTCCCAAAACAACGTATGCTAAGGTGCCATGATATGCTGCTGTGACTCAAGCAAACCTTGCAAAGCTTCTTGTTCTTCCTGGAACCTTGGAAGAGTAGGGCTATTTCACCATCTAAATCTCACCAATCCTCAGTTCTGGGTTATACCCACCTCCAGGCTAATTTTATCTCATCCATCACGCATATTCTCTTCTACCTCTCAGTCCAGTATGGAATCTTTCTGGTAATTATTTCTCCAAGTCAGTGATACAGTACAACCTCACATTCTTGGATCAATTTACTGATGTTACTATAAGTTCAAGATTATGAACCTCAAATGCACCTTCAACTATGCCTAGCACTCTTTCCATCATTTCCCTGGTAAACTCTCTCTCCTAGTTTCTACAGTGACTATTTGAAACATGTCTTATACCACTATATATTATTCAGAAAATCAAAGATTTCCCAAGGAACCCACTTGAAAATGACAAACCCATTGATCTAGTCAACAGCTCTTGACTTCTCTCCTATTAAATGAAAGGAGTTGTTCTTTCTGTCATCTAAGCTTTAGATCTCTTTCTAGTCTCCTCAGGAATCTGACCGATGATTATTCATTTTCTTCTCCCATATAATCAATCAACACCTTTCAAACAGATCCTTCTTGTCAACATCTAAACATACACAAATCTTAGGTGTTTTCAAGTAACCCTCTCTGATACTCACATTCTACCTCAGCTCCCGACACATTTTCATCCCCCTTCTTCACAGCCAAATTTGTGAAAGCTCTTTAAACTTTTAGTCTTTCTTTCCTCATCACTCTTTCTAGTCAAGCCCCACAATTCTGGAATCCAACGCTTGATAGAAGCATTTCTTCTAGAAGCACCATTGACCTGCATGGTACCGAACCCACTCAACTCTCATCATTATTAGATGCTGTCAATCACTTCCTTTGGAAAGTTCTCTTCCCTTGACATCCATAGTCCCATAGTCCTTGTCTTTCTCCCATCTCCTTACCATCCTTTCATTCTCTTCTACAGGATTATATGACTTTTTCCAGCCATTATATTTAGGAGTTCATCCAAGATCACATCTAATAACCCATATCTTCTCATTTTGTACATTTTTCTAGGTAACTTTACACATCCTTCACAGCTTAGGCACTTTAGACTAATAAATCTACAGTGCCTACTTGACATGTGTATTTTGATACATCAAAGACATCAAACACATCCTAGCCAAGATTGATTTTCTCTCATTTTAGCATTTTTCACTCTCATTGAACGATAACTCTGTGGAAATAAACCAAAAGATGACCAAAATGAGAGCAAGCAAAGACTATTTATTCACAAGAAGGGAGTCAGCCACCATCACTGGTGTTTGGCAAAGACTCAAAGGCAGGCGGAGGAATGAAAATGCTTTATAGTCAAGAAAAAAAAGGCTCCAGATATGCCCTGATTAGAGGGTGTTGGCTTGGGGAAGCTGGAGGTGGGATAATTAGAAGTAGGCCTTCTATATGACTGGTTAGAGGGAATATATTTAGCTTCCTCCAGTTGGAGAAACTGTAAAGAGTATGTTCACTTCCTGGGGTGGTTGCTGCTGATTATGGGTCAGAGTTCTATTTTATATATGGTCTGGTGGTTTAGATGCTATGTTGTATCTGATTCTTGCGACCCCATGAACTATAGCCTGCCAGGCTCCTCTGTCCATGGGATTTTCCAAGCAAGAATACTGGAGTGTGTTGCCATTTCCTTCTCCAGAGGATATTCCCAACCCAGGGATTGAACCCGGGTCTCCTGCATTGCAGGCAGATTCTTTACTGACTTAGCTATGAGGGAAGCCCTACATATGGTCTAATCATTGTCTATCTGTATATTTGGCCTCTAAACTCCATCAGTCCAGTCTCATAAACCAGAAAGTAGAGAGGCAATATAACATGATGATAAGAATGTGAGCTCTGGAATCACATGTCTGTTTCACAGGTCTACCACACATGGGCTCTGTAACTTTGGACAAATACATTAAATTTCAATTTTAGTTTACTTAACCTAAAAATTAGTAGAATAGAGACTTATCTGACACAATTATTGCCTATCCAACAACTACAACTCACACTTCTCTGAAGTGTTAAGAACATTAACTACTGGCTATGTTCTTGGTACAGTAATAATCGGGAATGGTGCATTATAAATAACAGACCCTAAAAATGATAATTTGATTGAAGGAAGAAAGGAGATAGAGGGTACTGAGAATTCCATTATTCCTAGATTGGAAGTTGATGAGCTTTGTCATTCAATGTCAAAATGTTTGCTTTTGAAGACAATTTTACTAACTTACATACTAACAAGGCTGATATTAACATAAGGAAAATTCAACCTATACATACGTGCCAGCAACAGCCCCACAGCATTCAGTATAGTATTTTAAGAGCCAAACTTGCTAAGAGACATTCTCTGTGCCAATAGCAGAAACTAAAATCAACCAAGATTTCTATAATTTAAAGTGTGGCAGTGCTGGAATAATGGAATTCTCATCCTTAAATGCAGAGAGGGAGGTAGGAAATACACCTAAGCGAAGAGTGGGACCAACATCTTCCAAGCATTATCTCTTAAAAATGCTTTACAAAGGGGAAAACATAGATGGCCAAAATAAGCTTAAAGGAGGTATGTTCCCATATTACTAAAGATGCTATTTTGTATTTTAACATTAGAATCAAAGCTCTAGGTTTAGCAGAGGAAATGGGCCAGTGACCAGAAGACAGATTTTCTTAAGGGTTATGTACAAGGAGATTGTTGGCTCCGGTTTTACAATGGAGCTATCTGGGGGAAAAAATCAGAATGGATGCCTAATAATTTTTATTTCTGAGTACTAGATTGTTAAATTTACCACATGCTTGGCTAAAGATAATCTATAACAAAATCTAAAGTGATTTAGGGGCTTTACAACTCAGACTTACAAGAAGTATAGTGCTAAAACAATTGCTTCAAAGGAAGGACATTCTACCCAACAAATGTCTCAAATGTCACTCTGAATGACAATAGATAAGAAAGATCTTTCCTTAGGGCAGAATCAGAGGTGACCAGAATGACTGACTTCTACCAAAGAGTCCTCACCTTTCCTATGTAACGGAATATATGCC
The DNA here is from genome assembly GCF_029407905.1 of Bubalus kerabau. Taxonomy (NCBI): domain Eukaryota; kingdom Metazoa; phylum Chordata; class Mammalia; order Artiodactyla; family Bovidae; genus Bubalus; species Bubalus kerabau. The sequence goes on from NC_073627.1 coordinate 112,518,330, forward strand.
ATATTTGAGCATATGTTGTTTCTCATTTACCTCCTTTTCTTAAAAACAGTTTTAACTGTATTCAAACATTTATTTCTTTTACATAGTAACTTGTTTTGATGGAGTTGAGTAACTTATCTTCTATACCTAAAATACCTGAACATGAATAGTCATATCTAGACTTGATGGAGGGGAATATCTTCCCATCAGTGACCCAGCAGCACAAATAACTGGTTAAGATTTTAGGTTTTCTCCACAGAAGAAACAGGTGTGATTTAGGTAGAGATGTCATTTCTTAAATGTATATACTTTTGTGTGGTGATGGGTGTTGATGGACCTTGGGTAGCCAATGAGGCAAACTGTGGCAAATGCTCCTGGCAGCCAATTCAACGGTCATTCTCTATCCTCTCCCTTCCCGCTTCTTTCTTAATAAAATATTATGTTTATGCATGAATTGGTTTTGTACACAGTGTGAGCTGGGTCTCATTTTGACCCCAAAGTAAATCTTGATTATTTGGACCAATCTTGGTAATTTTATTTCCTTGCCAGTGAATGTTTTAGGGATTAGCAAGTGATGCAATTCTGGCCAACAAAATAGAATAAAAAATATTCTGAGAGATTTCTAGAAATACTTTTTCTTTCATTTAAAAAAGATAATAGAAGGGGATTTCCTCAACTTGATAAAATAACCTACAAAATAGCTACACTAGCATCATACTTAATGGTGAGAAATACAAACCTTTTCTACAAAGATCAGAAACAAGGAAAGGATGTCCCCTCTCACCACTCCTTTTCAACATTACACTATTGTAAGTCCCAGCTAATGCAATAAGACAAGAGAGAAATATAGAAGGCACTTAGATTGGAAAGGAAGAAACAAAACCACCTTTGTATGCAGATTACATGATCATGTATATAGAAAATCTGTAATAATCAACTTCAAATTTCCTAAGAATTACTAAGTAATTATAGTAGGGTTACAGGATCCAAGGTTAATATAAAAGATCTATTACCATCCTATATATCAGGAATGAAAGAGTGGAATTTGACATCTAAACAAATCAAACAGAAGATGTACAATATTTGTCTTCAGAAAACTACAAAACTCTAAGAAATCAAAGATGAACTAAGTAAATGGGGAAATATTCACAGAGAAGAAGACTCAGTATTTTTAAGATGTTAGTTTTTCCCAACTTGATTTACAAATTCAATGTAATAGCAATAAAAATCCCAGTAAATTAGTACGTGAATTCTAAAGTTTATATAGAGAGGCAAAAGTTCAGAATAACCAAAACAATATTGAAGGAGAAAAACCAAGCTGGGAGACTGATACTGCTGGACTCCAAGACTTACTACAAAGAAACAGAAATCAAGACAGTACAATATTGGTGAAAGAAGAAACAACTAGATCAGTGGAACAGAAGAGACAGCCCAGGAAGAACTCCATAAATATTTTCAACTGATCTTTGGTAAAGAAACAAAGGGAACACAATACAGTAAAGACAGCTTTTTCAGCAAGTAGAGCTGGAAAATCTGGATATTCAAATATAAAAGAAAAAAACTGAATCTAGACATAGACTTTACAACTTTCACAAAATTAAATCAAATAGATAAAATACCTAAATGAAAAATGCAAAACTATAAAATGCTTAGAAGATAATATAGGAGAAAACTTTGATAACCTTGAGCATGATGACGGTTCTTTAGATTCAACACTAAAGGCGCAGTTCATGGAAGAAATAATTGATATGTGTGTGTGTGTGCTCAGTCGTGTCCGACTCTTTGTGACCCCATGGACTGTAGCACGCCAGGCTTCTTTATCCATGGGATTTTTCAGGCAAAAATATTGAAATGGGTTGCCATTTCCTACTCCAGGGATCTTCCCAACCCAGGGATCAAACCCATGTCTCTTAGAAATAATTAATGAGTAGACTTAATTAAATAAAAAAAAAATATATATGCTCTGAAAAAGACACTATCCAAAGAATGGAAGGACAAGTCACAGATTCACAGACTGGGAGAAAATATCTGCAAAATACATATTTGATAAAGGACTGTTATCCAAAATATACAAAGGATTCTTAAAACTCAACAATAAGAAAATAAACAATCTCATTAAAAGATGGGTCAAAGACTTTAACAGACATCACAACAAAGAAGATATATAAATGGCAAATAAGCACATGAGAAGATGCTCCAAACCATACGTCATCAGAGAAATTCAAGTCAAAACAACAATAAAATACCATAACACATCCAAAGAATGGCCATAATCCAGAACACTGATAACAGCAAATACTGGCAATGGTGTGGAGCAACAGGAACTCTCATCCACTGCTGGTCAAAATGCAAAATAGAAGCCACTAAAGAAGACAATTTGACAGTTTCTCACATAACTAAATATGCTCTTACCATGTGATCCAGCAATCATGCTCCTTGATTTTTATCTAAAGGAGCTGAAAATCATGTCCACACACAAACCTCCACATAAATGTTTATAGCAACTTTATTCACAACTGTTAAAACTTGGAAGCAACCAAGATGACCTTTAGTAGGTGAACAGATGAACTGTGGCACATCATATGATAGAATATTGTTTAGCAAAAAGAAAAATGAGCCATCAAGTTATGAAAAGAATGGAATAATACATATTATTAAATTACTAAGTGAAAGAAGCCAATCTGAAAAGGCTACATTCTGTGTGATTCCAACTATGTGACATTCTAGAAAAGGCAAAACTATGATGGAGACAGTAAAGAGATTAGTGGTTGCCATGGGTTGGGGGTAGAGGCATGGAATAGGTGGGGTGCACAGGATTTTTAGGGCAGTGAATTACTCCACATACTACTATAATGATAGATACATGATATTATATCTAAAACACAGAATGTACAATACCAAGAGTGAACGATCATATAAACTATGACTTTGAGTGCTATGATGTGTCAAAGTAGGTTCATCAATTGTAACAAATGTTCCACTCTGGTAGAGAGTGTTGATAATGGGGAAGCTATGCATGAGTTGAGGGCAAGAGATAGATGGGAAACCTCTTTAACTTCCTCTCAGTTTTGCTGTGAACCTAAAACTGCTCTAAAACAATAAAATCGTTGTTTTTTTTTTTTTAAAGGTATACTTGAACAAATAGAAAGATATACCATGTTCTTGGAGAGAAAGACTCAATATCAAAAAGATGTCAATTCTCCTAAGTCAGTTTATGTATACAATAAGGTTCTAATGAAAGTACCATTTGATCTTTTCCTGGAGCCAGATAAGTCAGCTACAAGTTATCTGGAAGAATTAGCAAGCAAAATTTCCAAGAAAACTTGAAAAAAATCAACGTTGGGAAGGGGGACGGGGTGGCTAACATATCAAAATATCATATGAGGGGACTTCCCTGGTGGTCCAGCGGTTAGGACTTCAGCCTCCAATGCAGGGGGTGTGGGTTCAATCCCTGGTAGGGGAGCTAAGACCCCACATGCCTCAGGGCCAAAAGACGGAAACATAAAACATTATGAGTCATTATTGTAACAAATTAAGGACTTTAAAATGTTCTACATCCAAAATTTTTTTTTAAATAGTATAAGTTTCCACAATTAAAATAGTGTACATTGGAATATGAAGTGAGATACAAACTGATAGAATAGGATAGAAAGTTCACAGATCCAAATACATTTGAAAATTTAGAATACAATGAAGATTTGAAGGGAAATAATAGATTTGTTTTTATCAAGTGAAGACAACTGAACAAAAGTATGGAAAAAAGGTAAAATGAAAGTGCTTTCCCTAATTCTGAGAAAAAAATTGATGTTTGAGTACATAAGGGTAAAAGCTTTTGCCTAACAAACAGCAGTAAACAGTAAAATAAAATGCCAAGGGACAAATAAGTAAAATATTTGTAAATTAAATCATAAAGATCACAATCTATAATATACATAAAAGCTTTCTCAAATTTTAGAAAAGACTACCAACCCAATAGGAAAATGAGTAAACGATAGAACTAGACAGCTTACAGAACTCAGTCATGCTTCTAATAAGATAGATATGAAATTAAATATAATATGATTCTACTTTTTATCTATTAGATTTTCAAAAATCCAAAGTCTGAAAATAATCATCACTGTCCAGGCCAACATCAGACGGACACTCTGACATGTTGCTATTGGGGAGGCAAAGAGGACAGCATACACTAAGAAGGGGATTTTGGTGTTTACTACTGAAATTACACATGTATTTACCCTTTAACAGAGCAACTCATCTTTTGGAAATCTGTTTTGAAGACACATAGAAAGAAACAGGAAATGATATGTATCAACAGTTCCCTCAGTATAACATTATTTGTAACAGCAAAAGGCTAGAATGTATCTAAATGTCTATCAAAAAGGGACTAGTTGGATAAATTCTGGAATAGCCATAAATTTAGTGCCAAGCAGCTATAAAAAGGAGAGATGAAGACCTTTTTATATGAGTTATCTTTAGGATATATTGTTATGCAAGAGAAATCTATGAGTAGAACAATGTGTATAGCATGCTATTTTTTTGTTGTTTTAAAAAAAGAGGAAACAAATACATCTAGTTATTTATTTTTATTTTCAAAAAGAAACAATGTGAGAATAATTACCATCTACAACAAATGCTTAACTAAAGGAGAAGAATGGTAACAGAAAAAGGAGACAAGGATGGAAAATTTTTCCTTCTGGACATAGCTTTGTATGTAGTGATGGCTGGAGATGCTGCAGCTAGTTTGCAATCCTGAGTCCTTCCCAAAGGACATAATTGCAGCCATGAAATTAAAAGATATTTGTTCTTTGGAAGAAAAGCTATGACCAACCTAGACATCATATTAAAAAGTAGAGATATTAAAGATTAGAAAGATGGTAATGATGACCCTATATGCAAGAGAGCAAAAGAGACACAGATGTAAAGAACAGACTTTTGGACTCTTCTGGGAGAAGGCGAGAGTGGGATTATTTGAGAGAATAGCACTGAAACATGCATATTATCATATGTGAAATAGATCGCCAGTCCAGGTTCGATGCATGAGACAGGGTGCTTATAGCTGGGGCACTGGGATAACCCTGAGGGATGGGATGGGGAGGGAGGAGGGCGGGAGGGTCAGGATGGGGAACACATGTACACCCATGGCTGATTTGTGTATAGCAAAAGCCACCACAATATTGTAAAGTAATTAGCCTCCAATTAAAATAAATTTTAAAAATTAAAAAAAAAGCATAGATATTACTTTGCCAACAAAGTTCTATCTAGTCATTTTTCTGGGCTCCAAAATTACTACAGATGGTGACTGCAGCCATGAAATTAAAAGACGCTTACTCCTTGGAAGGAAAGTTATGACCAACCTAGATAGCATATTCAAAAGCAGAGACATTACTTTGCCAACAAAGGTCCGTCTAGTCAAGGCTATGGTTTTTCTTGTGGTCATGTATGGATGTGAGAGTTGGACTGTGAAGAAGGCTGAGAGCCGAAGAATTGATGCTTTTGAACTGTGGTGTTGGAGAAGACCCTTAAGAGTCCCTTGGACTGCAAGGAGATCCAACCAGTCCATTCTGAAGGAGATCAGCCCTGGGATTTCTTTGGAAGGAATGATGCTGAAGCTGAAACTCCAGTACTTTGGCCACCTCATGCAAAGAGTTGACTCACTGGAAAAGCTCTGATGTTGGGAGGGATTGGGGGCAAGAGGAGAAGGGGACGACAGAGGATGAGATGGCTGGATGGCATCACTGACTCGATGGATGTGAGTCTGGGTGAACTCCGGGAGTTGGTGATGGACAGGGAGGCCTGGTGTGCTGCAATTCATGGAGTCGCAAAGAGTCGGACACGACTGAGTGACTGATCTGATCTGATGGTTTTTCCAGTAATCATGTATGGATGTGAGAGTTGGACTATAAAGAAAGCTGAGTGCCAAAGAATTGATGCTTTTGAACTGTGGTGTTGGAGAAGACTCTTGAGAGTCCCTTGGAATGCAAGGAGATCAAAACAGTCAATTCTGAAGGAAATCAGTCCTGAATATTCATTGGATGGACTGATGCTGAAGCTGAAACTCCAATACTTTGGCCACCTGATGTGAATAACTGACTCCTTGGAAAAGACCCTAATGCTGGGAAAGACTGAAGGCAGAAGAAGGGGATGACAGAGGATAATATGGTAGGATGGCTTCACCCAACTCAATGAACATGAGTTTGAGCAAGTTGGTGATGGACAGGGAAGCCTGGTGTGCTGCAGTCCATGGGGTTGCAAAGAGTCAGACACCACTGAGCAACTGAACTGACTGATGGACTGACCCAAAGGACTATGATATTCACTGACTCACAGAATGAACCTGGGTCCCAGATGACATTAGAGCTGATGAATGAATTGATCAAAACTACCCTACCTGCAGACTTTTAAATCTACAACATAAGAAAATGTTAAGTTGGCATTTCTGTCACTGGAAGCTGAAAGTATACTATGTTACTGCTTAGTTCCTGTGATAAAGGAGATAATCCATGAAAAAGTTATTTACCACCACATCTCGCAAATAGTAAATATTCAATAAGTTTTAGCTAATGGTATTATTCTCCACCTCCCTATTTCCCAACCTATCACCAAAGTCTTCCCATCATCATCATTATTTCCTTGGTACCACTGACATCTTCTTCTTTTCTCCATCTTGGATGTTGTCAGTTACCATAGTATCTGCACTATGTAGGAGCATAGTCTTTGCTAATCTTATCATAGGGTGAACACATCTTTCTGTTTCCACCCAATTAAAAATCTTTCCTGGTTTTGCTTTTGGGATGAAGACAAAAATCTTTAGCATGGCCTAAACAGTCTTCCATGACCTGTTCTCTGCTTAGCTGTTCAGCTTCATTTTCCCTTACTCTCTTCCCTTGCTCTTGTGCTCCAAGTATGCATACCTTATTTCAGTTCCTTCAGAATAAACTTTGCTCCTTCTCATCACAGAATCTTTGCACACACTGTCCCTATCACCTATCTGGAATGCATCCTAGCAACCCATATTTTGCTGAATTTACTCCTAATCATTCTTTAGCTAAAGTATGATATCTTCAGGGACACCCTTCCAAAAATCCCTGTTCAGATCAAGTTTTGTTGTTGTTGATGTTGTTGTTATTTGCTATTATAGGAAGCTTCTTCCATCCCTATATTTACTATACGTTATTGTAAATGATGATCTCAACAAGATATAAGTTCCTTGTCTATTCTGATATACATACATGGCAGATCATTCCTTCTTCCCTGCTTCACACTAAAAAGGAAGGGGGTGTCAATGTAGTACTTTATTCCCTAAAAGATTCGACTACTAAAGGCAGAAATGTTTTACTCCCTGGAGTTACATAGCATAATAGTTTAGGGGTTATGGACTTTAGAGTAAGAGTCTGATTTGCACCCTGCTCCTGCCCCTGATGAGCTGCATGGTCCTGGAGAGTCATCTCTGAACTTCAAGAGTTTTTTCTGTACAATGGGGGCAATGCATGTTGTTAGGATCTGCCATTATTTGTGTAAGGGTCTGAGAAAGTACGTAGGAGGTGGCATTATGATATGTTTTCCTCTCTTCCATATTACATACTTCCTTTATTTAAAGTCCATTTCCAGGCAATTCTCAGAAATATTTCCCCAAATAGCTCCATTCATACTTCAACTCCTTGCATAGTATGGGACTCATGAGCCCCCCTCCCAGGATTCTTGCAACTGTTCTTTCAATGAATAGTAATGCTCTGTAGCCCTTGGGTGCATAATAAATACTGGTTATGTGTTATTGGCATCTCTCAAAACAACCTTATCTCATGCTTAATAGGCCCTTGAACTAGCATAACATTGTAAAACAATTATACTCCAATAAAAATTAGTTTAAAAACTGCCCTTAATTTTGAAATTCCTTTTTGAAAGTAGAAAAAGGGTTCAGAAAGTAGCCTTTTGAAAACTGTTCCCCGGTGGCTCAGATGGTAAAAAATCTGCCTTCAATGCAGGAGACCCAGGTTTGATCCCTGTGTTGGAACAATCCCTGGAGAAGGAAATGGCTATCCACTCTAGTATTCTTACCTGGAGAATTCCATGGATGGGGGAGCCTGGCGGGCTATAGTTCATGGGCAGAGCTGGAAACAACTGAGCGACTAACATTTTCACTACATCATATTTTATCTGTTATTGACACTGGTATTCACACTGCCACTTTTTTTTGTTTTGTTTTGTTTTTGGTATTAAACTGACATTAAAAATAAATGAGAATGATTCTTAGAGTGAGTAGGAAACAATGCAGTGAGAAAGGAGAAGCTGCCTTTTCTGCCTTTCCTGGTTTGACCTCCAGGATCAGTTTTCCCTTAAAACATTACAAATAAAGCTCTTGTGCATATTACATATAATCTACTTTGGCAGGCATAATAGCATTAATGTACTAGGGCATTTGAGGGGTCATTTTTCTTGCCTGATGCTTCTTATAAATTATGACTCAGACACCTGCATTCTGGCCTAGATTCCAAAACAGTTAATTCAAGTAAGTCATGTCACCTTATTTGTCAAAGAGGAGAGGGTACTGCTTAGAGATACAAAATTCCATAAGAACAGCATTTATTTAGTGCCTTATAATCACTAAAATGGAGAAGGCAATGGCAACCCACTCCAGTACTCTTGCCTAGAGAATCCCATGGACAGAGGAGCCTGGTAGGCTACAGTCCATGGGGTCACTAAGAGTTGGACATGACTGAGTGACTTCACCTTCACTTTTCACTTTCATGCATTGGAGAAGGAAATGGCAACCCACTCCAGTGTTCTTGCCTGGAGAATCCTAGGGACGGGGGAGCCTGGTAGGAGGCCGTCTATGGGGTCGCACAGAGTCGGACACGACTGAAGCGACTTAGCAGCAGTAGCAGCAATCACTAAAGACTTCAGATAAGTCATGTTTCCCAAATAGACATTTGTTTCTATTTCCACATATTTTTGATGGTGTACAACGGAATTTCCTATCTGTAATAGGCTGAATAATGTCCCATTCTCCATGCCCCCTTCCAAAAGATGTCCATGTCCTAATCTCTGGAACCTGATAATCCACTATCTTACATGGTGAAATGGACTTTATACTGTTAAGAATCTTAAGATAGTGAGATTATTTTGAATTATCTGGGTAGGCCAGTATAAACATAAAGGTTCTTATAAGAGGGAAGCAAAAGGGTCAGTGGCACCGAAGGTGAGCTGACAAGGAAAGCAGAAAATAGAGTGAGGCATCCATGAGGCAAAAAATACCAGCCCCATCTAAAAGCCGGAGGAGGCAGAAGCAAGGGTCCATGGAGCCTACAGAAGGAATCGGCCCTGCTGACGCCTTGATTTCACCCACTTAAGATTCTTTTTGGATTTCTAACTTTCAGAACTCTAAGAGAATATACTGTATTATTTTAAGCCACTAAATTTGTGATAATTTGCCAAAGCAACAACAGAAAACTAATATGTCATCCACTGTCTCATTTAGTGACAGATTATGGGGTCATGATTATATCTACTACTGCGGGCAGGAATCTCTCAGAAGAAATGGAGTGGCCATCATGGTCAACAAAAGAGTCCAAAATGCAGTACTTGGAGGCAATCTCAAAAACGACAGAATGATCTCTGTTCATTTCCAAGGCAAACCATTCAATATCACAGTAATCCAAGTCTATGCCCCAACCAGTAACGCTGAAGAAGCTGAAGTTGAATGGTTCTATGAAGACCTACAAGACCTTTTAGAACTAACACCCAAAAAAGCTTCAGCAATATGTGAACCATGAACTTCCTGATGTTCAAGCTGGTTTTGGAAAAGGTAGAGGAACCAGAGATCAAATTGCCAACATCCGCTGGATCATGGAAAAAGCAAGATAGTTCCAGAAAAGCATCTATTTCTGATTTATTGACTATGCCAAAGTCTTTGACTGTGTGGATCACAATAAACTGTGGAAAATTCTGAAAGAGATGGAAATACCAGACCACCTGACCTGCCTCTTGAGAAATCTGTATGCAGATTTCAGGAAGCAACAGTTAGAACTGGACAAGGAACAACTGACTGGTTCCAAATAGGAAAAGGAGTTCGTCAAAGCTGTATATTGTCACCCTGTTTATTTAACTTATATGCAGAGTACATCATGAGAAATGCGGGACTGCAACAAACACAAGCTGGAATCAAGATTGCCAGGAGAAATATCAATAACCTCAGATATGCAGATGATACCACCCTTATGGCAGAAAGTGAAGAGGAACTAAAAAGCCTCTTGATGAAAGTGAAAGTGGAAAGTGAAAAAGTTGGCTTAAAGCTCAACATTCAGAAAACGAAGATCATGGCATCTGGTCCCATCACTTCATGGAAAATAGATGGGGAAACAGTGGAAACAGTGTCAGACTTTATTTTTCTGGGCTCCAAAATCACTGCAGATGGTGACTGCAGCCATGAAATTAAAAGACGCTTACTCCTTGGAAGGAAAGTTATGACCAACCTAGATAGCATATTCAAAAGCAGAGACATTACTTTGCCAACAAAGGTTCGTCTAGTCAAGGCTATGGTTTTTCCTGTGGTCATGTATGGATGTGAGAGTTGGACTGTGAAGAAGGCTGAGAGCTGAAGAATTGATGCTTTTGAACTGTGGTGTTGGAGAAGACTCTTGAGAGTCCCTTGGACTGCAAGGAGATCCAACCAGTCCATTCTGAAGGAGATCAGCCCTGGGATTTCTTTGGAAGGAAAGATGCTGAAGCTGAAACTCCAGTACTTTGGCCACCTCATGCGAAGAGTTGACTCATTGGAAAAGACTCTGATGCTGGGAGGGATTGGGGGCAAGAGGAGAAGGGGACGACAGAGGATGAGATGGCTGGATGGCATCGCTGACTCGATGGATGTGAGTCTGGGTGAACTCCGGGAGTTGGTGATGGACAGGGAGGCCTGGCGTGCTGCAATTCATGGGGTCGCAAAGAGTCGGACACGACTGAGCGACTGATCTGATCTGATCTATGGAGTCATGTGGGGCTCCCTGTATCTGTATCCTAGGTTCCAGCTTTCTGCTGTTGGGCTCTTTATCTCAAATTAAATGCACTTTAAGATGCAGATGTAAACAATATCCAGCAGATGGCATGGAATGCCAAAAGAACAGATGGGTAAAAAGAAGAAAAAAGTGAAATGAGATCATGAAGGTCTAATTATGGCATTATTATCTATAGGGTTTAGGGACAGCTATACTGTGGCAGAGTCTGTAGGGACCAGTACCAGACATTCCTTAAGCCAAAAATGTCAGTGGTTACTCTAATATCCAGTGCTGACTAATTTAATCAGACCACTGCTAAAGACTGTCTGGGAAAGAATTTTTTTTCATAAAAACAGATGAATGAAGAGAGAACCTTTCCTTCCTTCTCTTCCTGCTTCGTGTGCTTGCTGTCAGGACATGTCATACTGAGCTGCTACATCTTTCAAATATGGTAGCCTCTAGCCACATGCAGTGCTTGGAAGCATGTGAAATACAACTAGTATGACCGAGGAACTGGATTTCTTACTGTATTTAATTGTAATTAATTTACATTTAAGTTATTGAACAGTACAGAAATAGACTGTACTGTACAATAATCTCTTTATCAATAATCTCTTTCATTGATGGATAGATAACGAAAATGTGGTATATATACAATGGAATCTTATTCAGCCATAAAAAGAAAGAAATCCTGCCATTTGTTAATAACATGAATGGACCTAGAGGGCATTATGCTAAGTGAAATAAGTCACACAGAGAAAGGTAAATACTGTATGATCTCACTTCTATGTAGAATCTAAAAGAAAAAACCCACAGAGGTGGGGCAGGGTGGAGAGCAGTGGGTTAAATGAGTAAAGGTGGAAGAAAAGTTTAATGAAAAAATGAAAAAGGAAAATGTAAGGGTTTGTAACATTTGTTAATGTAAGCCTAGCAAGAATTCTTAAGCACTCAGTTTCCTTATCAACAAAGCTGAGAAATACTATTTTAGCATCCATAAAAGCTGTTTCCAAAAGATGTTTATTTAAAATAATGGTGGGAACACATGTGGACACTTGCTTTTTATTTTTAAACCCTCAGCTTATCTCTTCTTTCTTTATCTGCCTTCTTTTCTTACTTTTTAGGCTTCCCTGGTGGCTCAGATGGTAAAAAATCTGCCCTCAACAAGGGAGTCCCAGGTTCCATCACTGGGTCGGGAAGATCCCCTGGAGAAGGGCATGGCTACCCACTTCAATATTCTTGCCTGGAGAATTCCATGGACAGAGGAGTCTGGTGACCTTCGTCCATGAGGTTGCAAAGAGTTGGACATGACTGAGTGACTAACACTACCTACAGCACCTACTTTTTCAAATTTAGTTGCATTCATCTTAAACATCACTCTGTCTGTGAATCCTCCAGGCAGTTAGGGATAGAAATTCAACTCAAAGAGCTTTAAACTTTAAAACTAGAGAACTATATCATATGTCCATTAAAGTCAATCAGTGAAATAATGTAGCCTCAGCAAAATCAACACAACGGTAACACAACAACAAAATAAAAAATAATGTCTTTAAAATACAAAATGCCCCTCCCCAAACTTAAGCCAAATACTTGAACGAAGGCTTAATTGAAGAAAGTATGTTCTGTTCTTACCTTTTATTTGGTTTTCAAAGGAAATTTTGACTTTACACTATTTTTGCATTTCCTGCTAAATTCTGAACACAGACTAAGATTCAACTTTCATGTGCTATATTTGACATGGATGGTAATTGTAATATGATCATTATTTGGAAAATTCTGCTTAATTCTTCCATTTCTTTTGTCCCTTATTAAGACCTCTTAGCTCTACTATATTCCCCAATATTTTATGAATCAGTATTATTTCTGACATTATATGATCATTTTGTTGCCATAGAGATTATTTACAATGACTAATTCTGGTATTTTGGAAAGCTGAAAGCCAGAGACAAGTATATGTGATACATTAACTGTCACTAATAAGTTAGAATATATATTCACACATATATGGTTATATGTGGGTAAACACAGACATATATCAGTTATGTGTTTTACAAGCAATGAAAACTCTTTGGGAATAGAAGCCATGAAAACAAGATCAAAAGGCTCCTGTTGCCATTATTAACATTCTGAGGTTAAAGTTATACATATAGGATAAAATATTGTTAACCTAGTAGGTGGCTCAGTGGTAAAGAATCCACCTGCCAAGCAAGAGATGCGGGTTTGATCCCTGAGTCAGAAAGATCCCCTGAAGATGGAAATGGCAACCCACTCTAGTATTTTTGCCTGGGAAATCCCATGGACAGAGGAGCCTGATGGGCTATAGTCCATGGGGTTGCAAAAGAACAAATTATCAGTTGGTTCCTGGAATGTCTTTGGGGTGTTAAAATTTGTTAATATTATATTAAAGTACCCTTATGATTTAAATTATAGTAAAATTTTATTTAATGAATAATTAATGACTCATGTATGTTACGTAAATAGCTAATTTAAAAATAGTCCAACTATGGTAAAGAACAGCAGTTCCCAAATGTCGGTCCTAGGCTTAGTAAATTTCATGACAATTTTGTTACCATTCTATGAATAAGTGTGAAAAATAAAGTGAAAGAAAGAAAGTGAAGTCGCTCAGTTATGTCCGACTCTTTGCGACGCCGTGGACTGTAGCCCACCGGGCTCCTCCATCCATGGAATTTTCTAGGCAAGAGTACTGGAGTGGGTTGCCATTTCCTTCTCCAGGGGATATTCCCAACCCGGCGATCAAACCCAGGTCTCCCACATTGCAGGCAGACGCTTTTACCTTCTGAGCCACCAAATAAGGACATAAGATATTATCTCTTATTCTGTATGTTCTAAATTTTTTGGTGTTAAAATATCTGTTCTTCAAGTAGGCAAGCTTGTGTTAGCCACCTGGGAAACTCTGCTATACAGCAAGATTTTGTGAACAGCAATTTCCAGACCATGATCTAGAAAATCAGAATATCTGGGAAGAGGGCCTAGAAATTAATATGTTTAACCAGTTTTCTTTGATTCAGATTCATCCTAATGTTTGAGAACCACTAGTATGGAGTAAAGTGTATAAACTTTGGATCCAAACAGTCAAAAGTCTGGAGAAGGAAATGGCAATCCACTCCAGTATTCGTGCCTCAGAAATCCCATGGACAAAGGAGTCTGGCAGACTACAGTCCATGGGGTCACAAGAGAGTCAGACACAACTTAGCAACTAAACAACAATATACCTTGTATATGTATTTTTGGATAGGCAGAAATTTAAGATGGTCCCCCTGAAATCCCAATCATTAATTATTCAATTAAACACGATTCTAAGTACTGCTGTATAGTAATTTTGCTCATGTAATTGAAGTCCCAAATCAGTTGATCTTAAGACAAAAAGACTGTTCCGGTGGGTCTGAGTTGATCACATGAGCCCTTTGAAAACAGAATTTTCTTGCTGGTTGTCCAAGAGAGGAAGTCAGAGAGATGCACTTAGGCAGGCCTGGAGGAAGTCCAGCATCCATACTGTGAACTGCCTATGGGGCCACATGGCAAGGACCTGAGAGTGGCTTCTAGTTGCTGAGATCAGCCCCCAGCTGACAACATCAGTCCTTCAAGTGCAGGTAAATGAATTCTAAAATAACCTGAAGAAGCATAGAGGGAGTTCTTTCCCTAGATGAGCCTCCAGAGGAGCATGCAGCTGGCCGACATCAGGACTAACATCCTGATATCATCTTTGCTGTACCCTGAGCAGAGAACCCAGCCATGTTGTGCCAGACTTCTGACCTATATAGAACTGCGAGATAATAAATTGTTCTTTTAAATCTCTAAGATTGTAATGCTTTGTTATATAACAATAACGTATATATATGATAATGTATATAATGGAATTGTATTATATGATTGCTTTTAAAAGATAAATATTGGAAAAACAAATTCTTCCTTTTGCTTTTTCCACCAGACACCTATGCTTATGTCTATGACATAAATAAGAAGTGACAGTTCTTATCTTCCAAGGGCCAAATGGAAGGAGAAACAACATATTCACTATTTTGACATATCACCAAGGACTACATAAATGCACATCTCTTTCACTCCATCTCCTTTAGTTTGTTATAAATGCCCTCCGGTGAAACAACCTTCCCTTCTCGCCCACAGACTTAGCTGAGAATATAGAAGTGACAGGAACTGAACTCCTAACGTGAAGAAACAGCAATTCCCAAAGGTTTACAACTGTGAAGAGCTTCTTGCCTTGTTACTGTTGTTGAATTTTTATTTTCTCAGTACTTCTGTATGGTTGGGGAAGGGAATTAGTACTTTTTTCCTTCTGATCTGGTCAAGAAGATCAAGATCTTTTTTGAAAGATTTGGGACTTCAGTTAGAGTAGTAAGCTTTATATGTTGTTCAAATTAAGTCTAATTAGTTGGGGTTATTTAGACCAGCAACTCACACATTCAACCAAACTCTATCTTCTCAAGTGTTTCAAATGAAAATAAAGCATGTTTCCAATCTCAGTGAAGTCAGATCTAATAGGAGCATAATGATCTCTTTCCCCCTTTTTATAACCTAAAGTGAAAGTGAAGTCGCTCAGTCGTGTCCTACTCTTCGCGACCCTACGGACTGCAGCCTACCAGGCTCCTCCGTCCATGGGATTTTCCAGGCAAGAGTACTGGAGTGGGGTGCCATTGCCTTCTCCATTTTATAACCTAAAGCAAGTGTCTATAGGAATTTCCACTTGTGTAGGATGCATGTGTGTATTTTCCATATAGATGATCTTCCTAACTCAGGGATTGAACCTGTGTCTTGCAGGCAGATTCTTTACCACCAGGGAACCCTGTAGATAATAATACCCAACATTTATTAAGCAGTTGAATGCCAGATCCTGTAGTGAGTGGTTTTTAAGTGTACTAACTTAACTGTCAAAAGATCTCTTTGAGAAAGGTATCGTAAGTTCTAACCTTATGCTTTTTGTACAATATAGAAATTGTATAGTATTTAAATAATTTGCCCAAGATCATATAGCTAATAAGTGGAGAAGCTGGAACCCAGAAACGCTGGTTCTCAAGTTGTGTACATAATGTCCATTCTATGCTGAGATGAGATATTTCTCTTAGTCAACAAATCTACTACATGCAAAGTGCAGTCTTTAGCAGAAGATGCAGGACCTTCATGTCAAAGAATGTTCCCTGCTTGGAGAGGCAAAATGCACAGTCATGAAAGAAGGAAACATCTAAAAACCAGTAATTGAGTCCAAACCTTTTTCCTTCCTTCACTACTGCTATTGGCAATAAAAATGAAGGATAGGAAAGCCTACTTTACAGCTTCTGCATATAGACTAGAAAATTCAATAAAACACCATAAAACAGATAGTAGAGTTTAAGAGTCCATAACAAGATGAAGCTTTCAATTCAACTTACAAGATAAATAGGTCTTGAAAGATGACTCCCTGGATCTCTGTTCCTTTATAACATATTCTAGGCCCAAAACACCCTATTCTTGAAAAGTTTGTTTGAAATGAAGGAAGGCACAATTTAGCTCTCTTGATCCCAAACTATTTGTTACTTTCACAGATGTCAGGATATTAAATGGTGTGTGTGTGTGTGTGTGTGTCCGTGCGCGCGCGTGCACACACACACACACATATTTAAAAACAAAACAAAGGCATAAAATACACAGACAAGATCTTTTCCCTAGATCACAATTTAAAACTACTCAGTCTTCTTCATACCATGTTCTAAATGAGCTTCGAAAATAGAACTAGCACAACTGTATCTCTCCAGAAAATACTGTCTCTGAAGTTTGCATATCTCAAAGTTAATATAAATTAAACCTTAAATAAGGTAAGGGGGAGCCTATTTACAAGGAACTTGTGCTATATCATTCCTAATATAAAAATTATCCTTCAAATGATCTATTTTGGAAGTGAATATGTGTCATATTGGTTGTAAAGGAATTGCGCCTTTCAAGTTTCCTCACTTCTCATCTGAACTGTGGTAATATCTTTCTAACTACTTTCCCTGTCTCATCACAAGCCTCACAGCCTCCACCCTTACTCATTCTCACTCCCAGGTTTATTCTCTGTATTACCTACAATAGAGATTCTAAGTTTGGACCCTGGATAGATTCATTGGTCCATAAACTTGGATGAAAAAGAAAATATCTTTATTTTCAGTAATCTCAAACCAAAATCTAGCATTTCCTTCTATGATGAAAAGAGAAACAAATTTCAGTGTTACTTGAAGTAGATATTAGCTAGTTCCCAAACAAAACCACATTTTCCCAATTCACTAAAGTTGCAGCAAATATCCCTAACAGCATGTAAGTTCACCACCATTCAAAATTACCAGTTATTAGACCTGCTCCTAGATCTTATTGGACTTCCCTGATGGCTCAGAAGGTAAAGAATCTACCTGCAATGCAGTAGACACAGGATATGTGGTTCGATCCTTGGGTTGGGAAGGTCCCCTGGAGGAGAAAATAGCAACCCACTCCAGTATTCTTGCCTGGGAAATCCCACGGTCAAAGAAGCCTGGTGGGCTACAGTAGAAAGGGTTGCAAAGAGTCAGACATGACTGAGCAACTAAGAACACAGATCTTATTATTTAATGCATTTAATAAAGAATCAAATATATAGCTGCATTACAAATTAGTTTATTTTTTAATTTGATCACTGTATTTCTATGTAACTGGTCTCTTCTGAAATTCTATATCATCGTTTAGCTGCTAAGTCATGTCCAATCCTTTTGAGACCTCAAGGACTATAGCCTGCCAGGCTCCTCTGTCCACTCTAGGCAAGAATACTGGAGTGGGTTGCCTTTTCCTTCTCCAAGGGATCTTTCTGACCCAGGGATTGAAACCACATCTCCTACATTGCAGGCAGATTCTTTACTACTTCTGAGAAGGGATCTCTGTGCTTTACCAGACTCCTAAAGGAGTCTGGCACACATACAAGAAGAATCTCTTCTCCAGAGGATCTTTCTAACGTTTTCATGTTACTCCCTTAACTTAAATTTCTTCAGTGGCACCAAGCACTCTTCCTAACAGTGTCCAAATCCTTTGTAGTTCACAGAAGACCTTCCATGATCTGCGTGTCTCCTTCCATTGCCTCACCACCTGCGTGTTGATCCTTGTACTCTGCTTTCCATCTGTTCCAAAATGTTTCTAGCTCCCAGATGCACTGAACCATCACAGTTCTCTTTTATCTCTGGGCACACTGCTCTGTCTGATAAAAATGTCTCTCCCTAATAGATTTCTGGTACATTCAAGATGCAGCTCAAGGGTAGAAAATCAAGAGTTCAATTTTGGACATGCCAAGTATACAATATACCTATTAGATATCCAAATGGAAATGTCATGCCTGGAGTTCTGCGGAAAGGTCAGAACTGCAAATGTGGGTTTGGGAGGCAGCAGCATAGAGAGGGTCTTTTAAGCTGAAAGACTTGATGAAATCAACTGTGAAATGAGCCCAGATAGGAAAGAGAAAGGGCTTCAGGAGGGCTGAGTACACTGGCCGGCACCTGCGCATGGTGGTGGTTATTTCTCTCAAATTAGGATTGCTCTCTTTGGGGCAAAGTGGGCAAATTCCAAGGGCCCAGCCATCAGTGACCCAAAGTGCACACTATAAGAGGTATACTCTGAGTTCTGAACTGAGCAAACAGTTACAGAGAGGGAGAGAACCAACAGTTACTAGCTATCGCCCTGGAAGATTAGTAACAGCACTTCTATTTCACAGAGAATGCAACTGGGACACAAATAATCATAAAGACTGAGCTAAAATCCTGACTCTACTCTTTATTGGTTGCATAACCTTGGACAAGATACTTAATGTCTCCCAAATTTCATCAAAAAATGAAGCTGTAAGGAGAATTAAGTATTGATAGAAATAATGGATACAAGTCTAATGCCTAACACATAATAAATGCCCAAAGTGTGTCAGCTGTTGATATGAAATATCTTGGTCAGTGTCAGAAATTCTTGTTACTCTGCCTAAGGAATTTACCCAGGTGTATACAACCCCAAAGCTTATGATCATTCTGCTGTGCCATGACTCCTGTGCTTGAGAACTACCTGATTTTGGCTCTATCACTTTTTTCTCTTGTTTACTTCTCTGATGTTTCCTAAAAGCAATTTCTAAAATTTAATTCTTTCTTTTACTTGGAAAGTGCTGCTGCCTGAAACTGGCTCTGCTTACTGCTCTCTGGCAGGAAACATGCAGTTTCAAAAGGCCTTCGCAAATGTGTGGCCAGGGAAACCCATTGTTTCCCCTCTTCTCCCAGCCCACCTTACTCTCCAGGGGAACCTCACCAGCTTACTCAGCATCCAGGGCTTGCCAGCAAGGCATCGAGCACTGTTCTTTTCCCAAACTGCAGTTAAACATGTGGATTAGCTACATTCCTGCTGACTCTGATTTCATTGTGTATCCTATTTAATAAACTTTCAGCCATTATGGATGTGAGGAACCAAAGGATGGCAGACAATTAATTTATCCCTGCTGATCAATTAGCAACACGGACCCAGCCTAGTATGACCATCTTCAAAACACCTTTTCTTCTTTTCTGCAGAGTGTGTTCTTTATCCCACTTTTTCTTTATACATGTGATTCATTCAATCCAGGTGGATGGTCCTAATAGACAACAACCACTAAGACACCAGGGGACTTTTGCAGAAATCAGATTATGTAGGTTTCCATGATTCCTGCTCCCTCCTTTGTAAGAGCGTAAAGGTGTTTGTGTTTATGTGTGTGTGTAATCACATTTCATTTCTCTATCTTACATTTGGTTGAAAATTGTTCTGGGAGTCTTTATAGAGCAATGCATGTGTGCTGATCATTTTTTAAACAGTCACCATTTTCTAACAATAAGAAATCTCTCTTTGAATGGTATTCATCAGGGTTTCCTAAAAGGATTTACTAAAAAACTACATTTAAACCAGCTGTTTAAGTAAATTTTCTCTAGGTCAGGGCAGATGACAAGTAAAAGAGAGATGGATTACTTACTGCTTTTAACTGATCTTTGCTAAAGTATATATGTTAGATTATTCCTTAAAAAAAAACAAAACTTAATTTCCAAACCCAATGCATTGGGGCCATTTTTCTTTATATTTCCTTTTGTTTTACCATTTGTCATCCTTGCTTATCAAGTGTCCTTGTATCAATTAGGGAAGATATCTGGTAGGATTTTGACTTTTTTTCCCATTAGTCTGTGGCAGAATCTGCTGAAGAACAGTGCAATATTGTTTGCCTAGCCATTCATAATGCCACAACAAGAGCCATTTGTTTTAATTAGTTATGTTAGAGGTTCCTAGCATCTTTCCAGATGTGTGCACAAGATGATGAATAAATGTAGCATTCCAGGCTCTTAAAAATTAATTGCTTAAAATAAAGCCCTGCACAACCCAACTGCTGTATGCCTCTATGCACATTGATTCACACACATGCAAATTGTTGGGCTCATTTATTAATTGTTCTATCTTGGTGTCCCAACTTTGGTTCCTAATTGCTATAATTTTATGCAATTTCAGGAAGAAACTCGAATCTTATTCCCCTTTCCTCTGTAATTCTCTGGATCCAAGCTCTATGCATGCAATTACTGCATCTTTGAAACTGTCTGGGGCTTATTACCATACTGGACTGAAAACTGCTTAAGGACAACTACTATCATATATACTTTTGTAATCACAGAATCTAGTGTCTTCCATATTGAAGGCACTACAATATATTGTTGGATTAATGAAAGGCCTTTCTTAACTTTTTCAGATGAATGGCCAATGATATATTCTTAGAAAAAGTAAACGAATATGCACAGAAACAGAACGCTGCCTACCATTTAAGGGGATTAAGAACTTTGATCTATACATACTTAGCTCAGTCTATTCAGAGTGAAGTCCTAGGTGGTGAAACACATAGATTAAATACTATTGAAAGTCACGGGGAATCTGATAGAGAAATTCTGTCCTCTTGTTTATTGCTCCATAATGACACCAAAGAACTTGGGTCATTTATGTCTACTGCAAACAAATCCTGATAGTCCAGCCAAGTGAACAAGATACCCAGGAGCATTTGTTATGTTGGCTTATGAAAGACTAAGCAAACAAGGATAGTAAATATATGGTTCCATTTACAGCTACATCCTATGGCCATGGCATTCAGATTGTATGCAAGGCTAACAGTGAATCAATGGCCAAGTCACAATATTAAATCACACTAATTTCCCACTGGGTCATTCCTACTGTACTGAATACTACCTGCTTTAGTGGTTTATTTGGAATTTCCTCTTTTATTTTTCATCTTAACAGTAGTCTAAAGTTTTCTTTTGTTGGGCTGAGTAATTATCTGGTTAAACTGTCCTCAAAAGCTTTAACATGAAGAATTTAGTATTTCCAAGTAACCAGAAATTTGGACTAAATTTCTTTTGTTATTGTCACCCATGGCAAGGTAAACGTGGAGAACACCTTCTAGATCTCAGGATTAGTGGAAAGGCTTGCCATTCTTTATCATAAATGAGAGTAACCATCTAATCAGTCATAAGTATACCTTTAATGGGGATTTATGACTCTTGTTTATGACTCTGTGCGTCATATTGGGGTTTCTTCTGCCTTAATCTCTTTATGCTCTACTGAGTATGGTTTGTTGTCTGCACCTTAAGGACTAGATGGACAATATACTTTCAAATTACAGAGCTCAAAACTGAACTGTTTTTATAACTTCAGTAAGGTATATTCCTTTTTCCTTTTTTCCTCCCCTATATGTCACATATTTATAGTCATTAACTTTGAGCTTTCTTTGGCTTCCTTCCACCTTTTCAAAATCTCTTACATAGTCTTTCCCAGACTATCATTTCCAATTATCTTTTTAATCTAGTCAATCAGAGTATATTTTCACCTTCCCTTTAAGAAGGTAGGCTAGCTTCTTTTGAAGACTATGTCATTAATGTCTAGGTTCCAGATGATCTTCAGAACAAACACACTGCAGTTAATTTGACAGAATCCTAAATGTTCAGTGTTCCTGGGTATCATTGTTAATTATAATCCACTGTAGATTTCTAGTAAAATTTTTTATTTTTATTTTTTTTTTGCATTTCTTGGATGAACTATTGTGCCCTTCTTCATATTCTGTATCTACCTTCTCTGAATTGAGTCTTTTTGTCTCAACACTCCTCTAACATCCATTTACACAGCATCCAAGCCTCACAAGAGAATATCCCACATCCCACAGCACGCAGCCCACACAGTAACAAGAAATACCTTATCCATATGCCTTCCAGCCTGTTTATATTGTTTTCAGGTTACAACTGTTGCTGAAAAATTGTTTTTAATTTTATTCTCTATTTATATAACCCATATATCATGCTTCAATTGTATTTCTCAGTTTTAGTTTTTTACTTATCCTGATGTAACCCCTTTCACTGAATTTTATTTGTATCATTACACTATTTTTTAGTTGTTTTCTACTACTGTGTTATCTTACACCACTCTGTTGGCCCACAAAAAGGATACATTATTTACTCTTAGAACCCAGATTACAACACTGTGAAACCTACAGCTTCCCTAGTGTGGTTTAGAAGTCCTGAAACTGTATTTCCATTTATTTTGCAATGGTGGTCCTTGGATTTTCTTTAAACTTTTACTTTCTATCCCCCTGTCCCCTGCAATACTACATGGTGCACTCCTTATTTTCATACTTTCCAGAATTTTTTGTACCATAAATGCTAGATAGAAAGCCCTGTGATGGAAGGTAGGCACATTTACAAGGCATAATTGTAGCAAAGCCCTGTATTTCTACCTGACTGACAATCACTGCCTCCTTTAAGCTCCTTGGCACCTTCCATTTCACCTTAAGATGAGTTTTCCATTATCCTCCAATTCCAGCTGCCTTTCAGGGAAGGGAGCACACTGGCATGAAAATACTCAGTAAAGATGAGTCAGAGTATGTGGCCTGTCTCCCACAGGGCTTCACTAGAGAGAAAGAATTATGAAGGCTCTGACCTGGTAATATGCTGACCATCACACCTGAGGTAGATTGCATGTGTACTTTCAATTGAATTGATTTTTCCAGCTGTGTGAATGTGGCAGTCTGTGGATGTTCATACTTCCTCATTTGGACTCCTTCAGACAGTGGTTCATACCAGAATTTAGCATCAGAATTTGCCAGGACAGTGATTGAAAATAATAAGCAGAAGTGGTGATTCTACCCTGGATAAAACCAGAAGAAATCTTCATTTCTTTTCAAAGGCAAAAGGGTAAAGAGTTAGGTGGGAATTATCAGGGGGAAATGAAAGACAAGAAAACCCATTATAATTATTCCTCTACAATAATGCTTCTTGAGAACACTTGGCTACCACATGTAGTATCGTGGATTCAACATACTTTAATTGCCTGTTATTTTTGGCAAGGTGGCATTTAAAGTTTTTGTTCCCTAACTGCAGAATGGATAAATACAGCATTTGACTCATATGTTGATCCAGGATTATTTTTATTCTCCAGCACCTTCCAATGTCACACCAAAAAGAGGTACAACACTTTCTGGGCACTCCTCCTACAGATGGTCTAAAATATCCAGGCAGGACAGCAATCCTAATGGCTTTCAGAAGCATCTGAAACAATCCACAGTGTGGTTCAGCAGAAGTCACTTGGGGGAAATGTGTTCCTCTTCTGTGACTTCTGGGGCTTCTCTGGTGGCTCAGATGGTAAAGAGTCTACCTGCCATGCGGGAGACCTGGGTTCGATCCCTGGGTCAGGACTATCCCACGGAGAAGGATATGGCAACCCACTCCAGTACTCTTGCCTGGAAAATTCCATGGACAGAGGAACCTCGTAGGCTACAGTCCATGGGGTCGCAAAGAGTCAAACACAGCTGAGCAACTTCACTTCACTTCTGTGACTTCAGCATTCAGACCGTATTTAAAATTAGAGCCCGCTGCAATGAAGGTGCTCTGCCAAGACTTTAGCTTCATATATTACGACCTCACTTATCCTGAGAAAGCTGTCAGGGATGGCCCCTGCAGAGACAGCTGACCCAAATTATGGCTTCTTTCAGGGAAGGGAAACCCCTCTAGGACAAACAGGAAGCAATCTTTCTGCATAATGTATTCTCATTGGGAGCAAGTAAATAGTTTACTTTTCAGTTCAAAGCAGTGAATTCAAGGCACATAAGTTAGTTTTGGCTCAATGTGACCTTAAAATCAAGTCAAATGGAATGAGTTTACAATTCAGAGCCTTAAAATTCTATTTGGCTGAACGCTGAGGTTAAAGTGTTGAATTCCATCTCATTTTAGCTATTATTTTTTCTTTAGTCATTTCCAAAGTACTGCTAAGTTTTGGAAATAAAATAAAGAAAGTGCTAAACTGCTTTTCAGACCCATGACCAGGCTTTTGTGGTGCAAAAATAATCCCCTGAGGTGTGGTGTTTAAATGAAAAATAAATTTGAAAGTATATATATTCAATGAAATAAAATTTCAATCTAGTTCAGATCCAGAGAAATTTAGATTCTTTTTTTTTAAACTTGACTTTCCTCTTCCAGTTTTCAAACTTATCTGGTTTTATTACCATTAGTGCAAGTCGCTCACTTGTGTCCGACTCTTTGAGACCCCATGGACTATATATAGTCCATGGAATTCTCCAGGCCAGAATACTGGAGTGCGTAGCCTTTCCCTTCTCCAGGGCATCTTCCCAACCCAGGGATTGAACTCAGGTCTCCCGCATTGCAGGCGGATTCTTTACCAGCTGAGCCACAAGGGAAGCCCAAGAATACTAGAGTGGGTAGCCTATCCCTTCTCCATGGATCCTCCTGGCTCAGGAATTGAACCGGAGTTTCCTGCATTGCAGGAGGATTCTTTACCAACAGTTCACTGATTAAATAACAGAATTATCCGCCATCATAAAGGAAAGGGATCTTGCCCTTTACCTCATCAATCTAGACCCCTCACACAGTTAATAAGAAGCTGACAATAAAGTGTGTATCTGCTAATTTGGTCCACAGGACTGACACACCCTGAAAAGGGAGGTGGGCTGTTTTACCCTTTTTTTTTTTCCCATTAGTATGCACAGAATAAAACTCTTCACAGAATCAAGATAAATTGTAATCACTTCATCTTGCAATCTATCAGTCATGTCATTTACATAGAAGAAACTGATGTGGGTTTGATAAGTTTTGTTCTTATGTTAGCTAGAAAACAAAACACTGTTTCTTATTAGAAGGGTCTCAACAAATTACACACAGAATGCAAAATAACAATGAATTTCCTCAGTTTTACCTAATTGCCTTCCCCTCCAATAGGTGAAACACTGGTGCAGAACATATATGGTGGATGGGTAATTAAGTGAATTAGTGCTTGCTGCTGCTGCTGCTGCTGCTAAGTCACTTCAGTCGTGTCCGACTCTGTGAGACCCCATAGACAGCAGCCCACCAGGCTCCCCTGTCCCTGGGATTCTCCAGGCAAGAACACTGGAGTGGGTTGCCATTTCCTTCTCCAATGCATGAAAGTGAAAAGTGAAAGTGAAGTCGCTCAGTCATGTCCGACTCTCAGCAACCCCATGGACTGCAGCCTTCCAGGCTCCTCCGTCCATGGGATTTTCCAGGCAAGAGTACTGGAGTGGGGAATTAGTGCTTAATTCACTAATATTAGTGCAGTTGGAAACCAAAGCCAGTTCTGGGCCACTCCAATGCCAGGACCTGGGAGTCCTGGCTGTGGTAGGTGGTGTGGTCTGAGAACCCTTAGGTCTTCCCAAAAGTAAGCCCAATGTGGGGTTATGTCTATAACCAATTCATTAGTGTTGCATCTTTTGATTCATTTTATCAACCCTGGAATAACTAAAAAATAGAAATAAAAAAAAAAACATACATCATGTCACTTTTTCTTAAGATTTTTACATTTATTCTTTCTATTAAAGTCATCTAAAGCTTTATGGATGGAGGAGCCTGGAAGGCTGCAGTCCATGGGGTCACTGAGGGTTGGACACAACTGAGCAACTTCACTTTCACTTTTCACTTTCATGCATTGGAGAAGGAAATGGCAACCCACTCCAGTGTTCTTGCCTGGAGAATCCCAGGGATGGGGTAGCCTGGTGGGCTGCCGTCTATGGGGTCGCACAGAGTCAGACATGACTGAAGTGACTTAGCAGCACCAGCAGCAAAGCTTTACTATATTTCAGCAAATCTAAGATTTATGCTACTTCATAGATCTGGTATCCCAAAGTTACACTATTCCTACTGATCTACATGATTTCTAAACAGGCATACTGAATTATTCTAAATGCCTTGGTGCCATACAATGTCCACTAAGAAAAAAAAAAAAAAAAAAAAAAGCCAGGAACAATAGAGACATTGTAAAAAATAAAACTAAACACTCTCCTCTTCTTTTGTCCTCCTATAAAAACAGCAATTCTCTACTCCGAAAAATTAGCATTTTTGAGGTGGAATCCAAAGCAAAAAATCATTCTAATGAAAGGAGGACTACATTGTCGATCCCCATGCGTCTAAGGCAGCTATTCTGATTTCTAACCCAAGAGGGAGTATGAGACACACAGCATCTATTATGTGGTGGCAGTAACTTGGAACTCAGTCACTTCTGTTTTTCCTTTGCTACTCAGTTGGCAGAGGCATATGTGAAAGAGACGAGAGCTGCCCAAGATGGTTCTATATAACCCCAAGGAAGAAAGGAAATATCTTTGGAATGGCAGGCAGACCACAGACCAGGTACTGGGTCTTGGGTGCCCCCTTATGGTTGACAAGCTAATAGAGATGGGGGAAGTGAGGAATGAAGGCGTGAAGAGGGATAGAGGGTTCCAGTCTTGTTTCTTAAATTCATCTTTTCCCTTTCTGTGCTCCAGACATACTGACCTTCTCTTAGTTCCCCAATGAGCACCAAGTTCCCCTTCTGTTTTTGTTCTTTTTACATGCTGTTCTTCCCTGTGTTTAGAATGCTTTAATTCATACCATTTGCCTACCTCTTATCCACCCTTCAAAGTTCACCTTTGACATCAACTCAAAGAAGCATTCCCTAACTCCATGTACTACATATTTTTATGTACTATATACCATAAGCAATCATCAGCGGCTTGAAATACTTCACTGAAACTGGACCCAATGGTTTTAGCTTTCAAACTTTAAAAACAAATGTTGGTCTCCAGAAAACCATCTAATACAAGCAAACACACTTCTTTTTAATGAGAGCTCTCAGAGAAAATAAAGACAAACTTTTGAGACACACACAATTACTCTACATTGAGGTTTCACTATAACTTCATCCATTATGTTGATCATTTTTCTGTTTTGGCTCTTTTCTCCTTCCATTTATTATACATGTCTATTCTCTAGTAATACCTACCACACCTCAGATATAACAGGCATTCAAGGAAGGCTTATTTAGTTAGGATGACCAATTTATTAACTCTTTAACATTACTTAAATGTAAACTCAAACTTCAAACTTAAATGTAAACTCAATGAACTACAAAATAAGTAAAGGGCTTAGCTCTAATTTTAAATTATCTTTTATCCTGAACATCCCTTTTCCCCCCTTAACTTTTTGTTTGAAAAATTTCAAATCTGCTTTTGAGTTGAAGTAATGGGGGAACCTGGTGGGCTGCCGTCTCAGGGGTTGCACAGAGTCAGACACGACTGAAGTGACTTAGCAGCAGCAGCAGCAGCAACAGTATAATGAGCACCTCTATACCTTCAGCTAGAGCTATTCTCCACATATATCCTTCAGAATTACTTGAACACAAGTAGCAGATATTCTGACACTTTATCCCCAAATTCTTCAACATATATCAGTAAGAACCATAATATTTTCCTATATAACTACAAAACCAATATCACAACCAAGAAAAGTAACATGGAAAAATATAACTTAAAA
Source organism: Bubalus kerabau (assembly GCF_029407905.1). NCBI lineage: Eukaryota > Metazoa > Chordata > Mammalia > Artiodactyla > Bovidae > Bubalus > Bubalus kerabau. The sequence goes on from NC_073627.1 coordinate 112,546,135, forward strand.
CATAGTTCATATTCAAATTTTCCAAAGAGGTCTTTAAAAATTTTTGCTGTTGTTGGACCCAGGATTCAATAAAGGATTACTTACAGCATTTCATTGTCAAGTCTCTGTAATCTCTTTTAAACTAGAATAAATTTATTACCTTTATATTTATCTTTTCTGGATATTCATTATACTGACATTTTCAAAGGGTCCTGGGGTCAGTTACCTCATATGATTTTTCAACAAACTGACTAGTCTCATTGTATGTAGTTTCAAGACTAGATTTAAATATTTTGAATCCTTTGAATTTTGCTTTTTTTTCACTTGATACTATATCCTAGAATCATTCTAAAGCAGTTCTAAGACATTTTTCCTCTTCACTGTATCCTCATGCTCAGAGTACTTCAGAGTACCATGAGAGTTTCCAGTTACCATACACTTTGGATTTTATCATTTGGGGACTTTTCACGTTTTTTCTGTAGTTAAACCAGAGTTTGCCTTATGAAAATCTGCTAAGGAAAAAGAAAACCAATGAACCAGAGTTGTTTAGTTTAATTCAGTAGAGATATGGAGCCTATTTTTGTTTTGACTAGAATACCATATGTGACACTGAGATGCACACTTTGGACAGTTCCCTACACCTTTGCTTCTAGCCTAATAATAATAAATCATGAGAGAGGTAAAGAAATTCTGAAGATACTACCAACTGTGAGTACACTGCAGATATCATCAGCATCTCTTTCTTAAATTGTGGTAAAATACATATAACACAAAATGTACCTTTTGAACCATTTTTAAAGGCACAGTTTGATGGCACTAAATACATTCACATTGTCTCACAACTATAACCAATATCCACCTCCAGAATTTTTATCATCTTCCCAAACTAAAACCATGTACTAAAGTGACTAAAAGTACAAAAGATTATAATAACTAGAAAAGAATCTACAGATATATTTTTTAGGATTAGTGAGTGAAATAATTTGGTTCATTGGCTAAAAGGTCAATATATAAAAGTTAATTTATTTCTGTATTTCATCAACATTTATATTTTTAAATTTAAAAAGTTTCTGCTTATACAAAAAATCTTCAAATACCTAGCAATAATTCTAACAAAATAAGTGAAAAAAGTCTGCTGCTGCTACTGCTAAGTCGCTTCAGTCATGTCCACTCTGTGCGACCCCGTAGACAGCAGCCCACCAGGCTCCCCCGTCCCTGGGATTCTCCAGGCAAGAACACTGGAGTGGGTTGCCATTTCCTTCTCTAATGCATGAAAGTGAAAGTGAAAGTGAAGTCGCTCATTCTGTCCGACTCTTAGCGACCCCATGGACTGCAGCCCACCAGGCTCCTCCGTCCATGGGATTTTCCAGGCAAGAGTACTGGAGTGGGGTGCCATTGCCTTTCTAAGTACCCAGAAAACTGAAAAACATATACAGAGTGGAGATTTTTTAAAAATTAAATAATTGTGGAGTATATATTAGATTCATGGGTTGGAATACTGATATTGTAAAGATCGAACCCAGGTCTCCTGCATTGCAGGCAGACGCTTCAACCTCTGAGTCACCAGGGAAGCCTGTAAAGATGCCATATCTCTGCAAATTGATCCATAAACAATGCAATCTCAGTTTTAAGTCTAAGAGAGTTTTCTTAAAATGATAACCTGATTTTAGAATTTATATGGAAATTCAAAGGGCCAAAAATAATCAAAACAACCATGAACTGGAATACTTACATGACCACATTTCAAGAATCTGGGGGGAGACAGAAGAAGATGGCAGAGGAGTAAGGTGAGGAGATCGCCAGCCTCCCCACAAATACATCAAAAACTCACCAAGATATGGAACAACTCCCACAAAGCAAGCTCTAGGCAACAGCAGAAGACCCCCAGGCCTCCAGGGGGACAGGCTAAGCTCCTTGAAATGAGTTTTTTTAATTTTTTTTTTTAATTTTTTCAATTGCTTTTCCTATAGTTCCTTACCAGCTATAGCTATTCCTGAAGATATATAAATCTCTTCCACATACATCTATTTATCTTTGCTTTTGTGTTTTTCCTTCTCTGTCTCTCTTTTTCTACCCCCTTTCCATCCCCCTCATTTTCATTTTTCCCTCCCTTCTTCTCATTTTTTCTCCCTTTTTTCCTTCACTCATTCTTTTTTCACCAAGTAAGTTAAATTGTTGAGCTCTCTTTGCTATATTCCCCAAGAGCCCTCTGCTCACGCTCAGTTTTCCAGATTGAGCATTAGCTAGCTCTGCTTTTAATTGGTTGATATCACTTTTGGTTTCCTTTGTTCACCAAGTCAATCTCCTGTACTTTTTTCTTTAGAATACTTTGGTTGTAACTGTATGTGTGGAAGTGTGTGTATATGTCCCATTATTTCTGTAGTTACCTGCTTGATCTGTTTGATCTCCTCCCACTAGAACAGAGGCACAAGTCACCCCTAAAAAAAATCAACACAAACCCCTCAATCAACCTTTCCCTCCAATGGCAAAAACCAAAGGGAAGAGGACTACAACCCTAAAGCCTGGGAAAAGTAGACCTCAAGTGGAGCAAGTTACAAAAACAAAACAAAACAAAAAAGATGATGAAAAGACAGGGAAATACAGCATAAGCGAAAAAGCAAGAAACTCACAAGACCAAATAAACAAAGAGGAAATAAGCAACCTACCTGAAACAGAAATCAGAGTAATGATAGTAAAGATGCTCTGAAGACTTGAAAATAGAATGGAGAAAACGCAAGAAACATTTACAGTTAATAGAATCACCAAGGACATAGAAGAAATAAAGAATAAGCAAACAGAGATGAATAACATAATTACTGAAATTAAAAATACTCTAGAAGGAACCAATAGCAGGATAACTTAAGCAGAGGAACGGATAAGTGAGTTGGAAGATAGAAAGGTGGAAATAACTGCTGAAGAGCAGAATAAAGGGAAAAGAATGAAAAGAATTGAGGCTACCATCAGAGACCTTTGGGACAATATTAAATGCAGCAACATTAGAGTTACAGGGGTCCCAGAAGAAGAAGAAAAAAAGAAAGGCACTGAGAACATTTTGAAGAAATTATAGTTGAAAACTTAGTCCATCAAGTCCAAAAAGTGCAGATTCCCTGATAGGATAGACCCAAGGAGAAACACATTGATATTAATATTAAATATTAATCAAGTTAACAGAGATTAATTAAGCACAAAGAATATTAAAAGCAGCAAGAGAAAAGTAACATACAAAGAAAATCCATACAATTAACAGTAGATCTTTCTGCAGACCAGAAGGGAATGGCAGGATGCATTTAAAGTTATGAAAAAGAAAAATCTACAACCAAGATTACCATACCCAGCAAAGATCTCATTCAGAATTGATGGAGATATCAAAAGCTTTACAGACAAGGAGAAGTTAAGAGAATTTAGATCTACCAAACCAGCCTTGCAACAAATACTAAAGGGACTTATATAGCCAGTAAACACAGGAGAAAGGAAAGATCTACAAAAACAAAGCCAAAACAATCAAGAAAATGCCAATAGGAACATATGTATCAATAATTATCTAAATGTAAAGGGATTAAATGCACCAACCAAAGATACAGACTGAATGGATTAAAAAAAAAAAAAAAAAAAGACCCATATATATACTGCCTACAAGAGACACACTTCAGACCTAGAGAACATACAGACTGAGAGTAAAAGGATTGAAAAAGATATTCCACGTGAATGAAAACCAAAAGAAAGCCAGAGTGGCAATACTTATTTCAGACAAAATAGACTTAAAAATAAAGAATATTATAAGCGACAAAGAAGGACACTACAAAATAATCAAGGGATCAATTCAAGAAGAAGACATAACAACTGTAAATATTTATGCACCCAACATAGGAGCATCTTAATACATAAAGCAAACACTAACAGGCATGAGGGGGGAAAATCGATAGTAATCAACAATAATAGTAGGGGACTTTAACACCCCACTTACACCAATGGACAGATCATCAAACTAGAGAATCAATAAGGAAACACAAACCTTAAGTGAAACATTAGACCAAATGGACCTATTTGACATCTTTAGGACTTTCCATCCAAATGCAGAATACACTTTCTTCTCAAGTGCCCATGGAACATCTCCAGGTTAGGGCCAGACAACTTCACAGGGGAATTGTACCAAACATTTAAAGAAGAGCTAATGCCTATTTTTCTGAAACTCTTCCAAAAAACTGCAGAGAAATAAACACTTCCAAACTCATCCTATGAGGCCACAATAACCCTGATGCTAAAACCAGGCAAAGACAATACAGAAAAAGAAAATTACAGGTCAATATCACTGATGAACATAGATGCAAAAATCCTCAACAGAATTCTCACACACAGAATTCAACAATACATTAAAAAGTTCATATACCATGATCAAGTTGGGTTTATTGCAGGGAAGTGAGGATTCTTCAATGTATGCAAATAATCAATGTGATACACCATATTAACAAACTGAAAGCTAAAAACCATGTGATTATTTCAATAGATACAGAAAAAAACCTTTGACAAAATTCAGCACCCATTTATGATTAAAACTCTTCAAAAAATGGGCATAGAAAACCTACCTCAACATAGTAAAGGGCATATATGAAAAGCCCACAACAAACATTCTTCTCAATGCTGAAAAACGGAAAGCATTCTCTCTAAGATGAGGAACAACACAAGGATGTCCACACTCCCCACTATTATTCAACATAGTTTTGGAAGTCCTAGCAACGACAATTAGAAAATGAAAAGAAATAAAAGGAATCCAGATCAGACAAAAAGAAGTAAAATTCTGTTTACAGATGACATGATACTATACATAGAAAACCCAAAAGAAACTATCAGAAAATTACTACAGCTAATCAGTGAATTCAGCAAAGTCACAGGATGCAAGGCAAATACATACAAATCACTTGCATTTCTATACACTAAAATGGAAACTCAGAAAGGGAAATTAAGGAATCAATCCCATTCCCCATTGCAACAAAAACAATAAAATATCTAGGAATAAACCTACCTAGGGAGACAAAAGAGCTGTATACCAAAAATTATAAGATACTAAAGAAAGAAATCAAAGATGACATCAGTCAGTTCGGTGCAGTCGCTTAGTCGTGTCCGACTCTTTGTGACCCATGAATCGCAGCATGCCAGGCCTCCCTATCCATCACCAACTCCCAGAGTTCACTCAAACTCACATCCATCGAGTTAGTGATGCCATCCAGCCATCTCATCCTCTGTCGTCCCCTTCTCATCCTGCCCCCAATCCCTCCCAGCATCAGGGTCTTTTCCAATGAGTCAACTCTTCTCATGAGGTGGCCAAAGTATTGGAGTTTCAGCTTCAGCATCAGTCCTTCCAATGAACACCCAGGACTGATCTCCTTTAGGATGGACTGGTCGGATCTTCTTGCAGTCTAAGGGACTCTCAAGAGTCTTCTCCAATACCACAGTTCAAAACCATCAATTCTTTGGTGCTCAGCTTCCTTCACAGTCCCAACTCTCACATCCATACATGACCACTGGAAAAACCATAGCCTTCACTAGATGGACCTTGTTGGCAAATAATGTCTCTGCTTTTGAATATGCTATCTAGGTTGGTCATAACTTTCCTTCCAAGGAGTAAGCGTCTTTTAATTTCATGGCTGCAGTCACCATCTGCAGTGATTTGGGAGCCCAAAAAAAACACAAAGTCTGACACTATTTCCACTGTTTTCACATTTATTTCCCATGAAGTGATGGGACCAGATGCCATGATCTTTGTTTTCTGAATGTTGAGCTTTAAGCCAACTTTTTCACTTTCCTCTTTCACTTTCATCAAGAAGCTTTTTAGTTCCTCTTCACTTTCTGCCATAAGGGTGGTGTCATCTGCATACCTGAGGCTACTGATATTTCTCCAAGCAATCTTGATTTCAGCTTGTGCTTCTTCCAGCCCAGTATTTCTCATGATGTACTCTGCATATAAGTTAAATAAGCAGGGTGACAATATACAGCCTTGATGTACTCCTTTTCCTATTTGGAACCAGTCTGTTGTTCCATGTTCAGTTCTAACTGTTGCTTCCGGACCTGCATATAGGTTTCTCAAGAGGCAGGTCAGGTGGTCTGGTATTCCCATCTCTTTCAGAATTTTCCACAGTTTATTGTGATCCACACAGTCAAAGGCTTTGGCATAATCAATAAAGCAGAAATAGATGTTCTTCTGGAACTCTCTTGCTTTTTCCTTGATCCAGCAGATGTTGGCAATTTGATCTCTGGTTCCTCTGCCTTTTCTAAAACCAGCTTGAACATCTGGAAGTTCACGGTTCATGTATAGCTGAAGCCTGGCTTGGAGAATTTTGAGCATTACTTTATTAGTGGGTGAGATGAGTGCAATTGTGCAATAGTTTGAGCATTCTTTGGCGTTGCCTTTCTTTGGGATTGGAATGAAAACTGAACTTTTCCAGTCCTGTGGCCACTGCTGAGTTTTCCAAATGTGCTGGCATATTGCGTGCAGCACTTTCACAGCATCATCTTTCAGGATTGGAAATAGCTCAACTGGAATTCATCACCTCCACTAGCTTTGTTCATAGTGATGCTTTCTAAGGCCCACTTGACTTCACATTCCAGGATATCTATGAAGACCTACAAGACTTTTTATAACTAACACCCAAAGAAGATGTCATTTTCATTATAGGGGACTGGAATGCAAAAGTAGGAAGTCAAGAAACACCTGGAGTAACAGGCAAATTTGGCCTTGGAATACAAAATGAAGCAGGGCAAAGACTAATAGACTTTTGCCAAGAGAATGCACTGGTCATAGCAAACACCCTCTTCCAACAACACAAGAGAAGACTCTACACATGGACATCACCAGATGGTCAACACCAAAATCAGATTGATTATATTCTTTGCAGCCAAAGATGGAGAAGCTCTATACAGTCAGCAAAAACAAGACTGGGAGCTGACTGTGGCTCAGATCACGAACTCCTTATTGCCAAATTCAGACTGAAATTGAAGAAAGTGGGGAAAACCACTAGATCATTCAGGTATGACCTAAATCAAATCCCTTATGATTATACAGTGGAAGTCAGAAATAGATTTAAGGGACTAGATCTGATAGACAGAGTCCCTGATGAACTATGGATGGAGGTTTGTGACACTGTTTAGGAGACAGGGATCAAGACCATGCCCATGGAAAAGAAATGCAAAAAAGCAAAATGGCTGTCTGAGGAGGCCTTACCAATAGGTATGAAAAGAAGAGAAGTGAAAAGCAAAGGAGAAAAGGAAAGATACAAGCATCTGAATGCAGAGTTCCAAAGAATAGCAAGGAGAGATAAGAAAGCCTTCCTCAATGATCAATGCAAAGAAATAGAGGCAAACAACAGAATGGGAAAGATAGAGATCTCTTCAAGAAAATTAAAGATACCAAGGGAACATTTCATGTAAAGATGGGCACGATAAAGGACAGAAATGGTATGGACCTAACAGAAGCAGAAGATATTAAGAAGAGGTGGCAAGAACACACAGAAGAACTGTACAAAAAAGATGACATAAACAGATGGAAACATATTCCATGATTCAGGGTTCAGTTCAGTCACTCAGTTGTGTCCAACTCTTTGTGAACCCATGAATCACAGCATGCCACTGGGAGCTAAACTCCAGTGAATGACCCACATGTATAGGTGGAAATAAAACCACAATTGAAACCCAGGGACAGTGTGGCTAAGGAAGAAGACCCAAAACCTTCCCATCAGCTGTACAAGCTGCAATTTAAATCCATATGATCAAATAAGCAGACTCTGTGTCTATGGACTATATAAAAGGCCATTGAGAGCTCCCACAAAAGAAAATGCACTAGCTCTGATAGCTGTGGACACTGGAGGCAAGAACACATAGGAGCAGGACCACATTAAAATCTGAGCTGTCCCCACAGCAGGTCCAGAGATCAGTACAGTTTGGAGGGCATTCAAGGGAGGTAAGGTGGACTGTGATTCCCAGTGTGGGAAAGGACTCTGACAGCAGTGACTGAAGAAAAACATTTATTATTCTTATGTTTTGACTTGTTCTGTAGATTCTTTTGTATTTTTCTTCTTTTTTCCCCACTCTGTTGTAGTTGTCAATTTTATGGACACTAAGAAATCCAATTAAGGTTTTGAGCTTTTTTTTTTTTCTTCTTTTTCCTCAGTCACATTTTACATTGTTGTCATAAATGTCTGCCATTGGGCTTTTGCAGTTCTGTGGAGTTTTCCTCTTTTTTTAATTTTTATTTTCTCTTCTTTTAATTTTTAAAACCTATTATTATTTTTCTACATTTATTCCTTTCTTTGCTTTTCCTACTGTTCTTTTCCCCTTCCACTTAATTTTTAATGTATATAAATCTTCTTTTTCTTCCTCTACTTAACTTTGCATATCTATTCTTTCTTTCTTTTCTTTCATTCATTTCCTCTCAATATATTTGTTAGTTTTGTTTTCATTGCTTTATTCCCCACTTGGCACCTTGCTTTAGTTTTGTTTTCCAGTTTGTGCTTAAGTTAGTTTTGTTCTTAACTGGTAAATATAATTTTTTACTTCCCTTGTTTGCTGGATCAATCTACTGTACTTTATTTTTGTTGGACTGTTTTCACTTTGGTCATGGGTATATATGTATTTGTGTATACTCCATTATTTTAATTATTATTTCTCTGATTTTGTAACTGCCATTTGTCTGGGGTTCATCTTTGGTTTCTTACTTTTAGATATTTGCTTTACTCTCCTTTAATGTCATAACAAACCACTTGTGAAATCTTCGTTCCTGACCAGAGATCAAACCCTGAGCCTTTGGAGTGGAAGCACTAACCTGAAGACCCTAGACTACCAGAGAACTAAACCTAAGGAGTATCAAACACTGAGAACTCACACAAAGGAAACCACTTGAATACAAGACCTGGCATCATCCCACCACCAGTAGCACCCTGTGCAGGACACCCCATCTAAACAACAAACAAAACAAAAATACAAACCCAATCATCAGCAGACAGGAATACCACCTCACTCAGCCTTGCCCATTAGAAGAAAAACAAACAAACAAACACTCAGCACAAATCTCACCCTAAACGAACCTCACACAAACCACTGGACCAACCTTAGAAGGGCAGAAACCAAAAGGAAGAAAGAATTCCATCTTCTTCATGGAAAGAATTCAACTTTTCTTGAAGCCTGGGAAAAGGAGACCTCAAACACAATAACTTTAAAAAAAAATTAAAAGGCAGAGAAATACTGCACAAATAAAGGAACAAACTAGAAACACAGAGGTCCAAATAAATGAAGAGGAATTAAGAAAATTACCTGAAAAAGAATTCAGAATAATGATAGTAAAAATGATCAAAAACCTTGAAAACAAAATGGAGAAAATGTAAGAATCAATTAACAAAGACCTAGAAGAATTAAAGAATAAGCATACAGAGACAAACAACACAATTACCAAAATGAAAAATACTCTAAAAGAAATCAATAGCAGAATATGTGAAGCAGAAAAACAAATCAGTGAGCTGGCAGAGAATTCAGTACCACCAAATCAGCTTTACAACAATTGTTAAATGGACTTACATAGTCAGGAAATACAACAGAAGGAAAAAGATCTACAAAATCAACACAAAACAATTAGAAAATGGCAACAGGAACATATATATCAATAATTACTTTAAATGTGAATGGATTAAATGCTCCAACCAAAAGACACAGACTGGTTGAATGGACACAAAAACAAGACCCATGTATATACTGTCTACAAGAAATCCACTTCAGGCCTAAAGACACAAATAGACTGAAACTGAGAGGATGGAAAAATATATTCCATGCAAATGGGAAGCAATCCTCATATCAGACAAAATGAGGAGTAGCAATCCTCATATCAGACAAAATAGACCTTAAAATAAAGAAGATTACAAGGGATAAGGAAAGGCACTACATAATCATCAAGGGATCAATCCAAGAGGAAGATATAACAATTGTTAATATCTATGCACCCAACATAGGAGCACCTCAATACATAAAATAAACACTAACAGACATAAAGGGAGAAATTGACAGTAACACAATAATAGTAGAAGACTTTAACACCCCACTCACACCAATGGACAGAACATCAAAACAGAAAATTAATAAGGAAACAAGTCTTAAATGATACATTAGATGAGATGGATCTCATCGATATCTTCAGGACATTCCATACAAATACAGAAGAATCACCTTCTTCTCAAGTGCACATGGAACATTCTCCAGGATAGACCACATCTTGGGTCAGAAATCAAAGCTCAGTAAATTTAAGAAAATTGAAATTGTATCAAGCATCTTCTCAGACCAAAATGCTATGAGACTAGACATCAGTTACAGGAAAAAAAAAAACAAAACTGTGAGAAACAAAAAAACATGGAGATTAAACAACATGTTTCTAAATAACCAACAGATTATTGAAGAAATCAAAAGGGCAATCAAAAAATTTCTAGAACCAAGTGACAATGAAAACATGACAATTCAAAACCTGTGGGATGCAGCAAAAGCAGTTCTAAGATGAAAGTTTATAGCAATACAATCCTACCCCAAGAAACAAGAAAAACATCAAATAGACAACCTAACATTACACCTAAAGTAACTGGAAAAAGAAGAAAAAAAAAACCCCAAAATTAATAGAAGGAAAGAAATCATAAAGAAACAACCAGAAATAAATGAAAAAGAAATGAAAGAAATAGTAAAGATTAATAAAACTGAAAGCTGGTTCTTTGAAAAGATAAACAAAATTGACAAAGCCTTAGCCAAACTAATCAAGAAAAAAAGAGAGAAGAATCAAATCAACAAAATTAGAAATGAAAAAGGAGAGGTTACAACAGATAATGCAGAAATTCAAAGGATTATAAAAGACTATAATGAACAACTACATGGCAATAAACTCAATAACCTGGAAGAAATGGACAGATTCTTAGAAAAGTTCAATCTTCCAAGACTGAATCAGAAGAAATAGAAATTATGAACAATCCAATTACAAGCACTGAAATTTAAGCTGTGATCAAAAATCTCCCCAAAAAAACAAAAGACCAGGACCAGAAGGCTTCACAGGAGAATTCTACCAAACACTTAGAGAAGAGCTAATGCCTATCCTTCTAAAACTTCATAAAATTGCAGAGGAAGAAGCACTTCCAAATTCATTCTATGATGGCACCATCACCCTTATAACAAAACCAGACAAAGACAACATACAAAAAGAAAACTACAGGCCAATATCACTGATGAACATAGATGCAAAATTACTCAACAAAATCTTAGCAAATAGAATTCAGCAACACATCAAAAAGCTCATACACCATGATCAAGTGGGGTTTATTCAAGGGATGCAAGGATTCTTCACTATGAAATCAACCAATGTGATACACCATGTTAATAAATTGAGAGATAAAACCCATATGATCATCTCAATAGATGCAGAAAAAGCCTTTGACAAAATTCAGCACCCATTTATGATGAAAAATCTTCAAAAATGGGCATAGAAGTAACCTACCTCAACCTAGTAAAGGCCATATATGATAAAGTGAAAGAAAGTGAAAGTGAAGTCGCTCAGTTGTGTCCGGCTCTTTGCGACCCCATGGACTGTAGCCTACCAGATTCCACGGTCCATGGGATTTTCCAGGCAAGAATATTGGAGTGGGTTGCCATTTCCTTCTCCAGAAGATCTTCCTGACCCAGGGATTGAACCCAGGTCTCCTGCATTGTAGGCAGACGCTTTACTGTCTCAGCTACCAGGGAAGTCATAGCATATATGATAAGCCCATAGCAAACATCATTCTCAATGGTGAAAAACTGAAAACATTCCCCCTAAGATCAGGAACAAGACTAGGGTACCCACTTTCACCACTATTATTCAACATAGTTCTGGAAGTCCTAGCTACAGCAATCAGAGAAGAAAAAGAAATAAAAGGAATCCAGATCAAAAAGAAGAAGTAAATCTCTCACTGCTTGCAGATGACATGATACTGTACACAGAAAACCCTAAACATAGCATCAGAAAATTACTAGAGCTAATCAGCCAATTTAGCAAAGTTGCAGGATACAAAATCAATACACAGGAATCACTTGCATTTCTATATACTAACAATGAAGAATCAGAAAGAGCAATTAATGAATCAATCGCATTCATCATTGCAACAAAAGAATTAAATATCTAGGAATAAACTTAACTAAGGAGACAAAAGACTTGTACACAGAAAATTATAAGACTCTAATGAAAAAAATCAAAGATGACATAAACAGATGGAGAGATATTCCATGTTCCTGGGTAAGAAGAATCAATATTGTGAAATGACTATACTACCAAATGCAGTCCACAGATTCAATGTGATCCCTATCAAATTACCAATGGCATTTTTTTCACAGAACTAGAACAAAAAGTTTCACAATTTATATGGAAACACAAAACACCCTGAATAGCCAAAGCCATCTTTAAAAAGAAAAACGAAGCTGGAGGAATCAGGCTTCCTGACTTCAGGTTATACTACAAAGGTACAGCCATCAACAGTATGGTACTGGTACAGAAACAGAAATATAGACCAATGGAACAAGATATAAAGCCCAGAAATAAACCCATGCACTTATGGGTACCTTATTTTTGACAAAGGAGGCAAGAATATACAATGGGGCAAAGACAGCCTCTTCAATAAATGGTGCTGGGAAAACTGAACAGCTAATGTAAAAGAATGAAATTAGAACATTTTGTAACACCATACACAAAGATAAACTAAAAATGGATTAAAGACCTAACTTTAAGACCAGAAACTATGAAACTCTTAGAGGAAAACATAGGCAGAACACTCGATGACATGAATCAAAGCAAGATCCTCTATGACCCACCTTCTAGAGTAACAGAAATAAAAACAAAAGTAAACAAGTAGGACCTGATTAAACTTAAAAGCTCTTGCACAGCAAAGGAAACTAAAAACAAGGTAAAAAGACAACCCTCAGAATGGGAGAAAATAATAGCAAATGAAACAACTGACAAAGGATTAATTTCCACAATATACAAACAGCTCATACAGCTCAATACCAGAAAAACAAACAACCCAATCAAAAAGTGGGCAAACAGACATTTCTCCAAAGAAGACATACAGATGGGTAACAAACACATGAAAATATGCTCAACATCGTTCATTATTTACAAGAAATGTAAATCAAAGCTACGTTGAGATATCACCTCACATCGGTCAGAATGACCCTCATCAAAAAGTCTAGAAACAATAAATGCTGGAAAGGGTGTGGAGAAAAGGGAACACTCTTGCACTGTTGGTAGGAATGTAAATTTATGCAGCCACTATGGAAGATGGTATGGAGATTCCTTAAAAAACTAGGAATAAAACCACCATATGACCCACCAATCCCACTCTTTGGCATATACCCTGAGGAAACCAAAATTGAAAAAAAAAAAAAAATACATGTACTCCAATGTTCACTGCAGCACTATTTACAATAGTTAGGACATGGAAGCATTGACCTACTAGTCCATTGACAGACGAATGGATAAAGAACCTGTGGTACATATATATACAATGGAATACTACTCAGCCATAAAAAGGAACACATTTGAGTCAGTTCTGATGAGGTAGATGAATCTAGAGCCTATTAGACAGAGTGAAGTGAGTTAGAAAGAGAAATATAAATATTGTATACTGAGGCACATATATGGAATCTAAAAAGATGGTCCTGATGAACTTACTTTCAGGGCAGCAATGGAGAAACTGACATAGAGAACAGACCTATGGACATAGAGGTAGAGGAGAAGGGAGAAGGTGAGATGCATGGAGAGAGTAACATGGATAATTTGCAATACCATATGTAATATAGATAGCCAATGGGAATTTGCTGTGTGACTCAGGGAACTCAAAAAAGGGCTCTGTGACAGGCTGAAGGGTGGGATGGGGAGGGGTATGGGAAGGAGGTTAGGGAGGAGGGGATACGGGTTATACCTATGGCTGATTCTTGTTGACATATGACAGAAAACCACAAAATTCTGTAAAGCAATTATCCTTCAATTAAAAGAGTTTAAAAAAAGAATCAGGAAAAGCTATAACTGTGTGTTGGTACAAAGATGGGTAAATAGAACAATGTAACAGAATAGAAGGGCAGAAACAGATCCTTTCATCTATGGACACTAGACTTATGACTAAGACTTCACTGTAGAATTTCAGAAAGAGGATAACATTTTAAAGAAATGGAACCAAAGTAGCAGATATTTATATGGAAAAAATATATTTTGACTCCTACTCCTACCTCACATTGATACACAAAAATTAATTTCAAGTAGACTATAAATCTAAATATTAAAGGTAAAACAACAAAGGTTCCAGATCAAAATATTATGCAATATTTCTATAAACTTGGGATAGGCAAGTATATTTTAAATAGGGCAAAAGACAGTAACCAAAACAGAATAGATTGATAAACTGGATAACATTACAATTTTTGGGCTCAGTTACACAGTTTAATGAAAGTGAAAAAAAAAAAGCCACAAAATAAACAAAAATAGGTTTAAATCTATTCAACCTCATTAATCATCAGGAAAATAAAAATAAAAACTACAATAAGGTAAAAACATCTACTCAGTAACCAGGGTAAAATTAAAATAACTGCCAAGACTAACTGTTGGTGAAGAAATTGATCAAGTAGAATTCTCATGCATGTTAGTGAGATTATAGGATAGCAAAACTTAGAAACACTGTTTAGCAGTATTCATTAAACTTGAAAATATTCATATGCTATAACACAGTAATTATACTCCTAATATATGCCCAACAAAAAGTCTGTATGTATATACTCAAAGACAAGTAAAAGAAGGCTTAAAACAAAATATTCACGTTAGCCACATTTCTCTCACAAAGAGAAAAAGTGCTCATCAGGATTGGATTAAAGACATTGCAAGACCGAGAGGAAAGAGCGTCAAGGTGAGAATCAAGACCTTCACCATGACCTCTCTCCACTTCATTTGCCAGCACTGGCAAATAAATCCAGACTGAAACAGAATCAGTCCATGGAGACCTATGAACCTGAAGCTCTGATGCTCATTTCAGCTCAGAGGTGGCAGGAGAAACCCAGGAGGGAGGCCCTTCTTCCAGGGAGGAGGGAAATTTTGAAAATCTACAAGATAGTGCCTTTTTCAGGACCTCTCCTCACCTCCCTGGCAGTAGGATGTTCCTGGGACAATTTCAACTTCACTCTGCTTGAGAGACTGGACTCTCTGAAAAATCTCAACATTATCCAGAAGGCTATTAGGGATATTTTTGACATCCTTTCTGGTGAAACAGATGTGGACCACTCAGTGTGTGTGGACTATATTACCTTTTAAAGCTATTGGACATTCAACTCACCATCATAGAATCTGAGATTCAGAACTACAAGCGCTGTTTGGAGACCAGGGAATGGACAAGTGAAGATGAGAGGGAGATGCTGCAGGAGAAGCTGAAGAGTGTGGAGCTGGAGGAAAGCAAGGATGGTCCAGAAGGTGGAAGAGGTGGAGAAAAACCAAGAGTAGCAGCAGATCTTGAGGCAGCCCAGGAAGAGACTGAGATCCTGGACCAGCAGGAAAAGCAATACCAGAAGGACTACAGTAAATTGAAAATGGCAACAACTAGAACTACACGACGAGCTGAGAAGTGTGGAGAAGCAGATATGATATGCCCAGATTCAGTGAAACCAGCTGGAGAAAACTAACGTTTTTAACACCACATTTGAGATCTGGCATGACGGCCCCTTAACCACCATCTATAAGTTCAGGTTGGGCTACTTCCCCACTGTTCCTGTGTGCTGGAATGCAGCCTGGGGACAGGTAGCTCTGCTGCTCTTTGCCCTGCTGGTTTGATTTCCTTGCAGTCCAAGGGACTCTCAAGAGTCTTCTCCAACATCACAGTTCAAAAGCATCAATTCTTTGGTGCTCAGCTTTCTTTATGGTCCAACTCTCACATCCATACGTGACTACTGGAAACACCATAGCATTGACTATACGGACATTTGTTGGCAAATTAATGTCTCTACTTTTTAATATTCTGTCTAGGTTTGTCATAGCTTCTCTTCCAAGGACAAAGCACCTTTTAATTTCATGGCTGCAGTCACCATCTGCAGTGGTTTTGGAGTCTAAGAAAATAAAGACTGTCACTATTTCCATCTATTTTCCATGAAGTGATAGGACTAGATGCCATGATCTTAGTTTTCTGAATGTTGAGTTTTAAGCCAGCTTTTTTACTCTCATCTTTCACTTCCATCAAGAGGCTCTTTAGTTCCTCTTTGCTTTCTGCCATAAAGGTGGTATTATCTGCATATCTGAGGTTATTGATATTTCTTCCAGCAATCTTGATTCCAGCTTGTTTTTCATCCAGTCTGGCATTTTGCATGATGTACCCTGCATATAAGTTAAATAAGCAGAGTGACAATATACAGCCTTGATGTATTCCTTTCCCAATTTGGAACCAGTCTGATGTCTGGTTCTAACTGTTGCTTCTTGACCTGCATACAGATTTCTCAGGAGGTAGGTAAGGCAGTCTGATATTCCCATCTCTTTAAGAATTTTCCACAGTTTGTTGTGATCCACACAGTCAAAGGCTTAAGTGTACTCAATGAAGCAGAAGTAGACGTTTTTCTGGAATTCTCTTGCTTTTTCGATGATCCAACAGGTGTTGGCAATCTGATCTCTGGTTCCTCTGCCTTTTTGAAATCTGGCTTGAACATCTGGAAGTTCTCAGTTCACATACTGCTTGGAGAATTTTGAGCATTACTTTGCAAGTGTATGAGATGAGGGCGATTGTGTGGTAGTTTGAACATTCTTTGGCATTACTTTTTTGGGACTGGAATGAAAACTGACCTTTTCCAGTCCTGTGGCCACTGCTGAGTTTCCCAAATTTGCTGATATATTGAGTACAGTACTTTAACAGAATTATCCTTTAGGATTTGAAATAGCTCAGCTGGAATTCCATCACCTCCACTACTTTGGTTCATAGTGATGCTTCTTAAGGCCCACTTGATGCTTTCTTGCATCACCACAAATTTGACCAGGCTGTGATGGCCTTTCTGGATGGCATGCAACAGTTCAAGGGAGCAGCTGAAAAAAGTGAGCCAGGTCTCTGTTTACCCTACAAGATTCATATGAAGAAAGGCCTGACAGAAGACCCTGGAAGCAGTGGTGGGTTCTATCCCATCAGAACCCACTTGAACACAGAGGAGGACTAGACAAAGGCATTCAAGCTCCTGCTTATAAATTTCAAGTGTAGTCGCACTTGAGTCTCCTTATACTACTGTCAAAAATAACTTTTTCTATGAAGGAGAGATTGCTTTTTAAAATATTCTACTGTGAAAATGTTATCACATAAAATTTAAAACTGAATAATGATAAAATAAAGACATTGTGATATTTTACTACAAAAACTATTTTTCAGAAACAAAAATAATTATTGCTGAATGCAACACAGTGATGTCTCTTACAAACTTAATGTTAAATACAAGAAGCCAGACAAAAGATTAACTTTGTATCTCTCAATTTATATAAAATTCAGAATAAAAAAACAAATTCATATAGTGTGTGAAGTCAGGAAAATGACTGGAGAAGGGCATGTAATAACTGAAGTGGTACAAACAAGGTTTTGGAGGTACTAGTAATGTTCTATTTATTGTGATAAATAAAGGAAGTATAGCCTGATAAATACTACATATATTACTATATAAATAATAAATAATATTATTTATTTAAACAAATAAATCAGGGTGTACAGTTATAATCTTAGCTTTTTATGTATGCAATACTTGAATAAGAAAATTTATCCACAAAAGACTGACAATATGCAATTCAACAAACAATAATAAATCCATCATTCAAGTGTGAAGTAATCTAAAAGATGACTTAATTTTGACAATTGGTAGAGATAGTCTATTTCAACTTAGTATAAGGAATATTTATAATGGAGATGATTCACAGGGTACTATTTGGCACAACAGAGAAATTTATGATTAAATATTTGCAGTTTTAAAAAGCTAATAATGTCTACTGATTTTCAACTTTTCAAATCAGACTATAAAGAAATAAAACAATTATTTATCATCATAAAACAGAATGAAAGTGTTGAAAAGTTTAACAATGTATAAGACAATATGAGGTGAAAATGTAGGGTGAGCAGTAATGTCATTTAAGGTACATAAAGGCCCAGTGAACAAACTAAAACTAGTGGTTTAGCCATAGCAAAAGTTGAAGAGGGAATGGCCATTGATTTAAGTAAGCTAACATTTAAATAAGCTAAGACAGTATATCAGAGAAGGCAATGGCACCCCACTCCAGTACTCTTGCCTGGAAAATCCCATGGACGGAGGAGCCTGGTAGGCTGTAGTTAATGGGGTCGCGAAGAGTCGGACACAACTGAGCGACTTCACTTTCACTTTTCACTTTCACGCACTGGAGAAGGAAATGGCAACCCACTCCAGTGTTCTTGCCTGGAGAATCCCAGGAACGGGGGAGCCTGGTGGGCTGCCGTCTATGGGATCGCACGGAGTAGGACACGAGTGAAGTGACTTAGCAGTAGCAAGACAGTATATATTACAGCAGAAAATAGTGCATAACATCAAAAATGGATAAATCGAGAGGTAGCAATATAAACATATTACTAAGAGATAAAAGGTAAACCAACAAAAGAAACTAAAATGCAATTAGTTCATAGTTCTTGCCTCCAGGAGGTTGGAATAAGAATGTAAGTGGAGCATGGGCTGTTGCTTTTCATTATAAATTAACATCATAATTAAATATAAAACAGTTAAAGCAAACTTGTAAAAGAATAAAGTAGGAGGAAGCATTCTACCCCAAATCAAGTCTTACTATATGGATACATTACTCAAGATAATATGGTATTTGTAAAGGGATGTGCACATAGATTAATGGAACTGAATAAATAACCCAGTAATAGACCCATACAAATATGTCAAAATGATTTTTGGCAAGGGTGTAAAAACAATTTATCAGGAAGGATAGTTTTTTTAAAGAAATGATACTACAGAAATTGGAATCCATAGACAAAATGGATAAATAAACAGGTGAACCTCAACTTAATCTCACACCTCATATAAAAATTAACTCAAAATAGATCATAAACTTGAATTATAAAACATAAAATTATAAAAATTTTAGAAAAGAAAACTCAGAAACGTTTTAGAAATGGAGAACAGGATAGTGCTTGCCAAGGTTTGGGAGGGGAGGTACAGGAGGGGAGGTACAGGAAGAAGACAGTGCGGTTATAAAAAGGGCAATACAAAGAATCCTTGTGGTGACAGAACTCTTCCATACCTTGACTGCAGTTTAGATACATGAACATACTCTGTGATAGAACTGTAGAGAAGTAAGTACACACACACACACACAAAGTAAAACTTGGACAGCAATGTGGATAAGATATTGATGTCAATATCCTGGCTGTGATATTATACTGCAGTTTTTATAGGTGGAAATTAGGTAAAGGATACTCAGGATCTCTCTGTATTATTTCTTATAACTGTGTGTAAATTTTGCATTTATCTCAAAATAAAAAGTTTTAATTAATTATTAAACACAAAATATATATCTTCTTTATAAACTCAAAGAAAGAATATATATGTAATGGATGGACATAGAAGATATTAAGTGAAATTAGTGAAATAAGTCAGAA
The DNA here is from genome assembly GCF_029407905.1 of Bubalus kerabau. Taxonomy (NCBI): domain Eukaryota; kingdom Metazoa; phylum Chordata; class Mammalia; order Artiodactyla; family Bovidae; genus Bubalus; species Bubalus kerabau. Next base: position 112,565,778 of record NC_073627.1, read on the forward strand.
AAAGACAAATATTTACCATATGATTTCACTTATATGTGGAATCTAAAAAATAAAACAAATGAACAAACATAACAAAACAGAAACAGAGTCAAAGATACAGAGAACAAAGAGGTGTTTGCCAAAGGGGTAGGGGGAGGATGGAGGAAATAGTCAAACCACATGGTGTATACCTTAACTTACACAGGGCTGTACATCAATGATATCTCAATAAAACTGGGATAAAAAGAAACACACACACACACACACACATACTGCACCTTATTAGAGGCACAGAGTATTAAGTCATTATTATTTTCTAGAAAATATAGGACAAACTGGATACAGGATATCAGAGAGGTAGGAGAAAGGCACAATTATGTAAAATTTAAAAATAAAATAAAATTAAAAAGAAAAAAAAAGAATGAAACAAATTTTAAGGAGGTAGTAACAAGTTTTTACTTAACTAAGGATGAAAATCCATGGCGAGTATCTTATGGTGCCTTCTTGAACAGAATACACCCAAACTATACAATAGAATGTAACTGCTGAGTGTGAACTCTGAACTTAACTGTCCAAGACCCAATATTAACTCTGTCAATTATTAGCAGCATGATCCTGGTTAAGGTATTGAAACCCTTCTATGCCTCAGGTTCCTTATAATATATGAATTACATAAGCCTATTATAAGAGCCAAATAAATTAATATATATAAAAATCTTAGAGGAGCCCCTCATATTCAGACTTAATTGACTGTATTATTACCAGACCACAAGGTAACATAAGCTAAAATTTTTCTGTTTCTTTCTTATTACTTATGGTGTTTTGATACTTCTACTAACTGAGTTTATTCCACAGTGTCTGGGCAAACTGACACCTCTGCATCTCTGAATTCTAAAGCTGTTTGAAAGCAGGCCAGAGAAGCACAGTATTGTGTAGGTGGCTGCTCACCCATTCAAGTATAAACAATGTTACTTGCAAAGGGAAACCAGTTCAACACATCTCTCTCAAATCAGTCCCCCCTTTCCTGACTCTGATTTCCAACAAATCTTTGTTTTGTGAGTCCAGCACAAATTAGAGATAATTCTGCATGTTCTTCACCTTCTCCTCAGCAAGCAAGCTATTTATTCTTTGACAAAGTGCAGTGCATCATAGGTAATGAAACACTCATTCGCCAAAGAGAAACTGTAATCATCATTTTCCAGGCTTTTGCTGATAATTTTTTTCCTTATTTTGTAACCCTCTTGACTGATGAAGATTGACAGACAGTAATGATCTAGACTGAAGTTGGTGGCTCTAAATCCCCTACAGATAGACTTGTTCTGCTTGTCAGATAGATAGAGAAGGAGCTGTTGAAGTAGCCCTGAAGACTACAGGATGACAGCTGAGAGAATCCTACTGTATGAGAGCCTGAGCTTTACTTGCATAAATACATGACTCATGGAAAAGGAATAAATATTTCTTACATTTCTGGGCATGAATTATATGAAGCTCATATTTTCTAATGAACCACGATATGATCATTTTAGGGAAAATACCAAGTTGGTTGTATTGGTACATTTTTTCTTTAATAAGGACAAGTATTGACCTAGCAGCCATCGCCATTGGCATACCATACACAACATGCAGCCAGAGAAACAACAACCACCAAAAAAACACACAGTGGGAACACCAGAATATAGTCCCATCATGTGGCTTCTGTTAATGTCACTGAAGGGTATTTTGTCATATGCAATGGTTGTCCTGTCAATAACTGTAAGAGTTTAGGTATGTAGATTTATCATTTTTACATTCCCTCAATGAAATCCCCTTGGAAAGCCACTATTCACACACTTAACTGTTCTGAGCCCACCTTTTTGTTTATATTGACAAATACCAATGACTAGTTTATTACTTGCAGTGTATAGTAATTATATCATTTATTTTTACTCAAATTCTTGAATCAAATTCCTTTATAAGAGTTCTATGCTCAAGAATTTGCTTAGTAGAGCCATCTCCATCTTATTTATAATTTTCAAATTTTTATAGACCCTGTATTTGTTCAGTCTACACATTCTCATATCAAGGGATATGTCCATCCCCTGATCATCTTAGTTACCACTCACTCAACTTCTTCCATATGATTCATTCTTTTGTGGAAGTACAGGAACCAGAAACATACCTCTGGCTTGGGTATATAATAATAATCAGAATAAAATTTTCTTATTTTTCTTTCTGAAAATTTTCCTGAAGACAATTCAGCTTTGCAATGGTGGGGATGCGTGGGAAAGGGGAGGTGTCTCTGGTTGAAGACACTACTGCACTTCAGGACACAGTCAACAATGGCTTCCAGATTTAACAGTCCTCTTTCTAGAACTATATTCTGCAAATTTGCTGCCTTCCCTTATGAAAGCACATCTTCCATGTCTTACTAGGCCTTCTTGAAATGATCTTTATTAATCTGGTGACTCATTCCCTGGATGAGATTAGCACCAGGTATAAATGTAAAGGTAAGAAATTTCCTCTTCTAGATCATTTGGGATCATCCTTGTTTGTTCTCCATCTATCTTTTATTCATTCCCTTTTGTTTGTTTTGAAGTTGATTTCCTATCCAATTCTTCCAAGTTCTACAGTCATTTTTTAAGTATGAAAACTAATCAAAAGATGTTTTTGAAGTGTAAGTATCAAGAAAGATACTTATGCTGTGTGTTGGTATATAATCCTAATGTTTGGAAGAGTAAAATAAATATGTGTGTGCATACAGTAAACTACTTCTATTTACAAAGAAAACCTATTATATTAAAACACTAAAAGACTACATATTGTTGTTGAAAAATTAAAGCCAGAAATTGGTGATAAAAATATGTAAGCCTTCTTTAATACACTAGACATCAAGTCTGGCAGTAGGTCAAACAACTTCCATAATTTCAAAGTAGTGATGCATGCAATGATATTTTAAGTTATCTATAGCAATTATAGTCTTCTCTGGTGGCTCAGCTGGTAAAGAACCTGTGTATCAATGCAGGTGACTCAAGAGATATGGGTTTGATCCCTGGGTTGGGAAGATACCCTGGAGAAGGAAATAGCAACCCACTCCAGTAATCTTGCCTGAGAAATCCCATGGACAGAGGAGCCTGGTGGGCTACAATCCACGGGGTCACAAAGAGTCAGATACAACCAAGCACTCACGCGTGCAAGAATAGCAACTATAAAGTGCACTGAAAATATTTGAGTTTCAGTGGTGACAAAGTCATAGATGCTGCTAACACTACTGTGGTTTGTTGTCTACATTTACTTGTTTCTACAAGTAAAGAAATTATATGTTAAATTTCAGTCAGAGCTTAGTGAATATGAAAATATATATATTTTCCTATCCAAGTTTACAGACCTTATGAATTAAATTCTTGAACTCTTGGGAGTCTGAGGATTCTAGGTAAAGAACTAGAGATCATGTGGAGAAAAGGGAACTCTCCTACACTATTGGTGGGAATGTAAATTCGTGAAGCTACTATGAGAACAGCATGGAGGTTCTTTTGAAAACTAAAAATAGAGCTACCAGTAATCCATTAGTCCTACTCCTAGCCATATATCTGGAGAAAACCTTAATTAAAAAAAAATGCACCTGAATGTTCATTGCAGTACTATTTACAATAACTAGGACATGGAAGCAATCTAAATGTCTATCAACAGAGGAATGTATAAAGAAGATGTGGTACATATATACAATGGAGTATTTGTTGTTGTTTAATTGCTAAGTTGTATCTGACTCTTTGTGATCCCATGGGCCAGGCACCTCTGTCCATGGGATTTCCCAGGTAAGAATATTGGAGTGGGTTTGTCATTTCCTTCTCCAGGGGATCTTCCCAACCCAGAGATCAAACCCATATCTCCTGTGTTGACAGGTGGATTATTTACCATGATGGAATGTTACTCAGCCATAAAAAAGAATGAGATAATGCCATTTGCAGCAACATGGATGGTTCTAGAGATTGTCATATTGAGTTAAGTAAGTCAGAAAAAGACAAATCTCAAGTGATAACACGTATATGTGGAATCTATTTTCTTAAAAAAGCTACAAATGAACTTATCTACAAAACAGAAATAGTGTTACACGTATAGAAAATAAACATGGTTACCAGGGGGTAAGGAGCAGGGCAGGGGTAAACTGGAAGATTAGGATTGACATATATACACCTATACGTATACATATATACCACTATACATAAAACAGACAACTAACAAGGACCTACTGTATAGCACAGTGAATTATACTCAATATTCTCTAAGAGCCTGTATGTGAAAACAATCTAAAACAGGGTGCATAGATCTATATATATAACAGATTCACTTTGCTGTACCTCTGAAACTAACACAACACTATAAAAAAAAAAAAAAAACAACTCCCAACCTATAATGAGGTCAAAATAGTCTCACAGAGAGTGAAAAATAAAATACTAACAGGAATCAGTTTAAATAGATGAGAGAATTTTAATACGGTCTATGTATTCACAGATCTCTAGAGCCAAATATATAAAATTCAGTATAGAATAAAAGTTACATATGAAAGGTGACTAAAATATAAATGACACCAAATTAAGATATAAATATTCATCAATAAAAAGCTCAAGATTTACCCATTCCAAATTCAAGTGAAAATATGATAAAGGAAGAGAATTACCATAATAAAGTTAATACAATCTATGCAAAAAAGAAAAATCAATGTATTTTTCAATGAATATATTCTTGGGAACAGCTTGTCAGGGATTATAAACTCTTTAAGAATCAAGGTATATAATGATTGTTGAGAGACCTTCAGCAAAATAAAAAAAACAAAACACTACAATGTCACTTCATATCTTTAGATAGATATGAGTTCAAATGTCGATATTATAGATATTGATAACAAAGCATAGTCAGATAACTGGAATTCAGGAAAAAATATTTAGTAAGAAAATTAGAGTAGAAATAGGGCTATGACTTACTTTGTTGGACTGCTTTTATCATTTGAGTCATGTATCAGGATATATTCTGAACCTTTAGCTAAAAGAAGTTACTCCAGGGGCCCAATAGCCTGAAATTACATATTGAAACTTTCTATAAAGACAAAAATGTCTGATTCATGTTCCCTTTCTAGTGACTCACTTTATAGATAAAGTATAAAGTTTCTAAGCAAAGACAAACAAATGTTAATGAATGTTCACTGTGGTCACCTAAGGCTCAGGAGATATAATTATTTTAAAATTGTTGACCATATTTTCTAAAGTTTGTTCAGTAAACATATGTTACTTTATAGTTAGGGAAAGTTATTAAAATTATTTAAAGATAATCTGCCATGATTTTGTTTTCAGAGCTAACAGAGATACTTTATTTGATGAGTTCAATTTTTTTATGACAGAAGCATATATTTTAATAAAAGGTTGCTAAAATGGCAGTTTTCCTTGACAGTCAGGCTAAATAACATTTTAAGAACACAAAATATTATTCTAGTATAGACAAGATTAACTAAGAATGATATAAACTTATAAACCATAGACTGCAAAAACAATCACCTGTGTCCAATTAACCTCACATCCAAAAATGTGGCATTTATTTTTTTCTACTAGAATACCAAGGGGTATATGTATGAGAGTGTTTTATTGTATTTTTCCATGATGATTCCTTCTGTATGGTACATAGTTATTAATGTCATCAATGGTTTTCAGTATGTATCCATTAACTGAATTTTAAAAGAAAAGTTGAAAGTGAAGTCGCTCAGTCACGTCTGACTCTTTGCGACCCCATGGACTATAGCCTACCAGGCTCCTCTGTCCATGGGATTCTCCAGGCAAGAATACTGGAGTGGGGTGCCATTTCCTTCTCCAGGGGATCTTCCTGACCAGGGATCGAACCCGGGTCTCCTGCATTGGAGGCAGACGCTTAAACTCTGAGCTAACAGACAAGCCCAATTTAACTGAATTTACAGAATCTATAAAGAAGTAACTTTCCTCCCTCTCAGAAGGATTTTACATATTTGGATTAAATGTAATCTTTCTTTTAGAATTATACTCTATTACTTCCTGGACTCCGTTTAATTATTTACTCATCATAGTCTCATTTACCTTGATTAAAACTCCCTGCCTTACTTAGCGCCTTAAACAAGCAGGTCCTATTTCCATATGACTCTTTCGGCACCTATCTGATATTCCATTCATGAGTCATCTCTTCATCTCAAGCAGGCTTAGGCCTGCAGTCTCTGAAGTAGGAGGGAACATAGGCATTAAGGAGAAGGGTCCTAAACTGCTGTGATGCCAAACAGACTGAGTTGTTCAAAGAAGCAGGTTGTACTGAGACCAAGGTCCCTGGGAAGCTGACTTGAATATCTTCAAAGTCAAGACTTGGAAGCTGCTCTTTCTGGTTCTCATGATGGCCATGCCCCATCTTTGCTTGGAATAGCAGAGATCCAGTCAGCACTTGGTCAGTAAGTTTGGGTCAGCAGCAAAATGACAGAAGGTTTGGTGAGGGCTTCATGCGGACAGATATCATGTATTAACCTAATGTGTTTCAATAAAATGTTTATTCCCATGAAGGAGCAGGTAGGTTGCACTGACAGCAAGGTCTCTGGGAAGCCTCATTGTTCTGTTTGGTTGACTGAAACATGGGAAAAGAAATTCAAATATTGCATTCTTCCAGTTTAGATATGAATACTTTCACACTGGGTTTGGGTCACCTGTATATATGATCACAGGATTCAATATCTGAGATATTAGAGGTTAAATGGTATATGAGGGTGGGGTGTGTGCAGTGGTTTGAGCTGGTTTGCTTTAGTGTAGAGCTGACTGTGCATGTCACTTCTCAACTATGCTGTGACATCACATTTGTAGACTGAAACGGCCATGATGAGAGTCTTCATGCTGGAAATCAACAATGCTACAAACCAGGGCATTGTGTTACTATTTTTTTCAGAGAACTTTGCATTGTTAAACATATACCAGCACACTACTCAGTGTGTGCCTGTCTACGTGAGTGTATGCACACATTCAGGAAATTTAATGTTTGGATAAATAATCAAAGTAAATTTAAATCTTCATCTAGCTCACCTGTGCATTTTAAAATGGTCAGATATAGGTTTTAATGGCTACAAAATCTCTTAACAGTTTCCTTGTGCTTATTCATTTTTACAGTGGGAAGCTGGTAATAGTGGACTAATCGCAATCTGTTGGTAATTCCAGCCTATTCTTTCCTTTGGTAGGCCAACTCTGTTGTTGAATAATTAGAATTATTCCAAAAGCTTTTGCACTTAAGCTGATTTGCTTTTCTTGATTAGTAAAAACTTGGTTAATAAGCACTTAGTTAACTGAACCCATCAAGTAACCAGCAATTCATAGTGCCTACTGATCAGGAAGAGAAAGATGAAACTACCAAAAAACCAATGGATGCTACCATTGCAATCTTTCCATAAAATAGTCTAACAACAAAAAGCCAAAAGCTACTTTTAGAGACATAGCATATTTCAAGAACAGGTTTTAAGAGACACAAATTTGCCAATTCATAAATACATTACTTTGCCAACAAAGGTCCATTTAGCCAAAGTTACGGTTTTTCCAGTAGTCATGTATGGATGTAAGAATTGGACTATAAAGAAAGCTGAATCCCAAAGAATTGATGTTTTTGAACTGTGGTGTTGGAGAAGACTCTTGAGAGTCTCTTAGACTGCAGGGAGATCCAACCAGTCCATCCTAAAGGAAATCAGTCCTGAATATTCATCGGAAGGACTGATGCTAAAGCTAAAACTCCAATACTTTGGCCACCTGATGTGAAGAACTGACTTACTTGAAAAAACTCTGATGCTGGGAAAGATTGAAGGTGGGAGGAGAAGGGGATGACAGAGGATGAGATGGTTGGATGGCATCACCAACTCAGTGGACATGAGTTTGAGTAAACTCCAGTAGTTGGTGATGGACAGGGAGGCCTGGCGTGCTTCAGTCCAAAGGGTCACAAAGAGTCAGACACAACTGAGCCACCAAACTGAACTGAACTGAAAACATAAAAACACAATAAAAAAATTTACTCCTTGATTGAACTTTATGGGCATGCACGCTAAGTCCCTGCAGTGTGTCTGACTCTATGCAACCCTATGTACTGTAGCCTGCCAGGCTTCTCTGTCCATGGGATTCTCCAGGCAAGAATACTGGAGTGGGTTGCCATGCCCTCCTCCAGAGGATTTTCCCAACCCAGGGATCAAGCCCACGTCTGTTATGTCTCCTGCATTGGCAGGCAGGTCCTTTACTACCAGCGCTACCTGGGAAGCCCAATTTTGGGGGGGCCTGCTATAATTAGGATTTCTCAAAGGAAAAAAGCTCCACAGTCTCAACCCTTGAAGAACTCATCATCTAGTTGGTGGCAGACTCACAAATTGTAACACTTATTATATAGAGCTAAATAAGTATACAAGAGGTTTTACAAAGAAATCAGAAATGTATTATAACTGAATTATTGTATATCATGATAAAACTCAATTTGGTGGTGGTAATATGTTTTTTTGGAGAAGGTAATGGCACCCCACTCCAGTACTTTTGCCTAGAAAATCCCATGGATGGAGGAGCCTGGTAGGCTGCAGTCCATGGGGTCGCTAGAGTCAGATACGACTGAGCGAATTCACTTTCACTTTTCACTTTCATGCATTGGAGAAGGAAATGGCAACCCACTTCAGTGTTCTTGCCTGGAGAATCCCAGGGACAGGAAGCCTGGTGGGCTGCCGTCTATGGGGTCGCACAGAGTTGGACACGACTGAAGCGACTTAGCAGCAGCAGCAGCAATATGTTTTTTAAACAATTTTTTCAGTTTTAGTAAAAGAGAAAAATTATCACTAACTATAATTCTGTGATCTGGGGATGGTTTCAGGCTGAATTTTTAAACTTTCTATCTTCTAAGCTGTTAGATTTCCCTCTTTGCCATATTACATTTTCACGACTATGGACATTAATTTATTAACCCTCAGTTGATTGAAGCAGTCAGCTAAATACAGTACCTTATTCCCTAACCAAACTGGAAACCTGAAGTGTAACTGTAATTGCTTCTTAACCAGATGACAGAAAGCAATTTCAGTGACTGCTTTACTTTATTAGGATGCATGAAGCACGGACCTCCAGGTCACATTTCTGTAAATTATGTCTCTTCAATTTTCTTGAGAAAGCACTTATGTCTCAGGCACCTTGACATGGTCTTTAGTAAGACCATATAAACTCAGTGCAACCAAATTTTGCTTATTTGTGGGTATATTATCCACACTGCCTTGTGGGTTTTCCACAGACCCCAGTTCATTTAATTATTTATTTTTCATTTGCTGGGTATTAACTGAAAAGTTAACAGTACAAGTCTTCACTACACATTTGTTGGAATACTATTTTTGAAGGACTGGGTGAATGCATGAGGAAATTCCTTTAATTTACTTTGCCTGAGGGGAACTCTCTGAAACAGAAGCTTTTGGCCTTATGCCCAGATTCAGAGAATTTTTGAAAGAAGGCTAAGATAGCATTAGTTGAAATATCTGCCTACCAGTATGAAGCAACTTACAAGAATGGCAGCAAGGGGAACTTAACAATTCCTCTGTGCTTTGGCGATGTCACTAGATGATTCAGTGGGAGTTGAAGAACAACAGACACTCAGCTGTGAGTGAAAATACACATTTCAAATTTAACACACATTGGTCTTTTTAATTATGCAACATTTAGGACAATCTAGTACAACATGATTATGAACATTAATTAAGCATCTATGATGACAGGAAGCTATGATTAGGATACCAAGAAATATGAAACAGAATTGCTGTGCTCAAACAGGTCATGATTAATAACAGAAGCAGCAGTATGAGAAACATCAGCAATAGTGAAAAACTTTCAAAAGCATCCCAAGTGAAAAATTATGCTATAAACTCTATTTTCACCTTAGGGGTGTTAATTGAGAATCAACAGTACCATCTAGCCTTTTTCAAGTCTTATTATAATTATATTCAACTTACAATAGTGAGGAGAATTCAACAGTTTGGATACTTAGGTATTAAGACTATTTTAACCAATTAGTAGCTACCCCCAAAACCTCAGAGTTAAGTCTTGGTATCATGGGAAATGCTACACTTAACTGTTTGAATATGGAACACAAATCCAGTGTTCTGACTGCATTTAATGGTATTGGGTGGAATCCAAGAGTTTCCTAAAATTCAGCAGTATCTTATGTATTCATAAATGTTCGTATGTGTACATGTGATATGTGTGCATATATAATGTATGGCTTCAAATAAGGCAAGCTCATATATACGTGTGTGTGCTTATGTGCAAAAAAGTAGCTCCTGCCCATCTACTCAGCATAACTCATCCATTACGAAGCTATAAAACTGCACTTCTTGCTTATTCAAGACTTCCTACCATAGCTGACTGTGTGGTTTACCTCATTTCTCAGCTAGCAGCCTGGAGAACACTGGTATGATGTGGCAGGCACATGCAGAGACTCACAGTGAAATGGATCACCTCAGATCTAATCAGAAATGTACATGAGCCCACAACTTGTATAATACATGCCAGTTTGCTGTTCTTCCCTTCTGCCCACCCATAGTTTCATCAAATGAGAATGCCACAGGAGAATCCTACTCAAGAGAAACATGGATAACATCAGTCGTCCTAGAAAATGACATTTATGTATTCAAATAAATAATTACTGCAACTTATCATTCTTGCTGTTAAGGCTTATACATGCTGTTTTGGTCTTTTTCAGTCAAAAAATACTATAAAGCCTACAGACTACAAGCAAAAAGAAATCTACAGATTGATTTTAATGACCTTACTAAATTTTCAACAGTCTTAGCTTAGTGAGATAAAAGCTGGAGTGACAGAGCATGAAGTGTTTTCAAACAGATTTGTATTGTTCAAGGCTGTGGGCTGTTTTAGTCTTTGGGGAATTGGAGGAGAAGTGGAGAAGTGCATATTAGGCATTTGAGAACACTTACCCACTAACAATTGCAGTTCTGGAGAATGACAGAGTTTGAAGAGATGTGAGACACCTCTTCAAGTTCAAATCCTTATTTTACTAATAAGGAATTAGAGGTTCAGAGAGGGGGAAATAATGTATTCAATGCTATGGAACAAATGCATCTAAATTCATATCTGCTGACCTTACATCCAATTTTTATACTACAACATGCTTACTGTCTAACCTGACAGAATTTTCCTTTCTTCCCATCTCTGTTTTCCTTTTTCTCTCTCCCCTTCCCTCTGTTCTTGTCTTTCTTTCTTAACAATATTTCTCCCCCTCTTCCTTTTTTCTCTATCTCCTTCCCCTTGTCTTTTTCATTTCCCTCTTTCTCTTTTCATCCACCAATCCATTTAACTGTTTAACAATTATTTCCTGAGTACCTCTTATGTGTCAGGCATAGAATTAGGGACTAGGGATTCAGATGGGGCTCTGGCGTCAAAGACCTTACAGTCCAGGAGGGCACATGCACAGGTCAGGAAAAGCTTTGTGACGGAGTCCTATCCACACTGAGACCTGAGGGATAGGAGACAATCTGTCACAGAATGGGGGAGGTATGACATTCTAGGCAAAGGACATAATTTGCACTGGTGTCTCACAGCAGAAAGCTGCCAGAAGAAGCCGCTGGAAGATCTCAGCAAAACGGACTCATCAGGCAGTGACAGAAGAGTATTATCTGACTGTTTTCAATGTCATGTCCCAATCCATAACCCCAAGTTTCTTCTAAAATATTTTCATTTCTGTATTCAAGTTTAAACTTTGCATTAATAAATCAGGAATAAACATTCTGAAGTAAACTTAAGAAAAAGAAATAGAGAGATATGTGCCCGGCACCCATATTAAAACCTTGTCACCACAACCATGCACATTGGTCTTTTTCTTACATACACATCCCTGTACCCTTACCAAAGTCACTGTTGTTAGGGTGCTATGTGGGTTGTGGACTTTGGAAACAGACAAATCATGAAATGTAATCCTGACTCTGAACTTTCTCATGTTTCTGTCTTGAGAAAAATCTTTCTAAGTTTCAGCTTTCTCACGTGCAGAATCAGAATTAAAAACTACAGAAAGTATGGAACCAAGTGGTTATACATGTAAAGAGCCCAGCGTTGTGTCAGGCATATTAAGTATTCAACAAATATTCAACAAGTGGATAAGAAGGCACGTAACATTCGAAAAATAAAAGTTTTAAATCATACTATCAATGTACTAAATGGTTTCAGTTGTGTCTTACTCTTGGGGATCCTATGAACTATAGCCTACCAAGCTCCTCTGTTTATGGAATTCTCTAGGCAAGAATACTGGAATGGGTTGCCATGCCCTCCTCCAGGGGATCTTCCCAATCCAGGGATCAAACCCATTTCTGCATCTCCTGCATCGCAGGTGAATTCTTTACTCACAGATACTCTTTAATGATTTACAAAAATGTAAATCTATAGTTTCGAGCTAGATACTGCCAGAGATAAAAGAATGTACTATTTAAAGAAAACATGTTGGGTCTGTAAATGCCACATGTGGCCATAAAGGTATAAAAGACTGTTGAGCTTCTTGGGCTATAGTCATGGTCAACTCAACCTCAAGATCATTCTCATTAACACAAATGAACAAAGATAGGTTCTAACTCTCAGGATTTATGAGCAGGACTCACAAACACTGGAAATAAAATGAAGAGTACCTAGCTCTTCTGTCTCTGTTTTATCTTCTATAAATGGGGATAATACCTCAGAATGGTTTTGAATTAAATGAAAATATATAGACTATTATATTAGTATATCCTATACTTGGGGCATAATAAGTGATCATTAGATGTTATACATTTTTTGTTCATGATATACAAAGATCACTTTTCAAAATATAATGTCTGAAATGCTAATACTGGATAACTTAATTATAATGGCAACAATTAAAAAGTGGCTAAACTTTTTCTCTTTTAATGTATCTCACAGGTGTGATGAGAATTAATTTTTGTCATAATTTTCATGTAAGGGTAAAAGGGAACTGGAGTCCCAGTGCGGGAAAGAAAAAGTCTGTGCCTATTTCAAACAAGGCTTTAAAGATTTCTAATCAGTTTTCAGTCAATTGCCAACAACTTTATTTTTTAAATAAAGGCAAAAGACAGAATCCTTTATGTCTTAAAGCAGGAAAAAAGTCGTGTTGATCAGAGCTAGAGTTCCTCATAAAAATAGTTTATCTCAAAGCACGCAATATTTCAATATGTTGTAAAGATAATCATTAGTGGACAAAGCTTTTTCTGGAACAGAAGCTTTGAAATGCATAACTGCTTATCAGCCTGATATTGCTTTTCTGCTTCTCAGCAGTGCTATCCCCATGACATTAATAGTCACAGCTGGGTGTTAGGGATATTTCCTCATGCTGTATATAAAACATTCTTATTTCAGGGTGACATTCTGTAAACTAGAGGCATTTACAGAGAGTAGCATCTCTTGATTTAGATTACATAGTTTTTAAAAATTGCTTCTGATGTGGAATTTTAAAAAATCACCACTTGGCAGCCATTATGGTTATAACTGATTCAGAAAGAGTCATCAATGGATGCTAAAACACATAGTTTAAACTTTGATTAGTAACAAGATATTTACATAATTGCAAGTGAAACCAGAGAACAGGAGAAACCTAGTGATAAAAACGAACATCACCAGCAATGAGAAACAGGCATCAGGTGCCTCCAGATATGATGCACCGGGAAGGACACAATGACACTTCTATGGCAAAAATGCGCAACCTGGATATAACCACAAAGAGATATTAGACAAACTCAAAGATGGACAGAGTCAGCAGAAATAAGTTTCCTAAACAATAGTATCAAGGTCAGGAAAGACAAGGGAAGACTGAGGTACTTCCCCAGGTAGAAGGAAAACCCTGGGCAAAATCTGAATAAATTACATAGATCAGATAATGCTGTATTTGTGTAAATTTTCTGATTTAGATTGTTACCCTATTATTATGAAAGAGAATATCCTTGTTTGTTGGGAAATACATTTTAGGATTTAAGGGTAAAGATAAATCTGCCACTAAACACACACACACACACAGAATCTAATTTAACTCCTGCATCTTCTATGGGATTGCCATTATTGTTTCCACTTTAGAGCTCAGAAAACTGAAGATTGAAAGTTAAGGCAAATTTTTAGTTGTCCAGCTTTGTCCTTTCCATTTTCATCTCCTAAAGTGTATGCCTTAGAATACTGAAGTTCTTTGAAAAAAAAAAAAAAAATGGGAGGAGTACAAATACATTTCAGATATACTGCATTAAATGAAATTAACTTAACCTCTACTGTGCTAATTTATGTCACTACTCTTCAGTGTGTGTGCATTATGCAGCATTCCCCACATAATGTATACCAAGCCACTAAACAGCCACTTTTTAAAAAATCATTTGCCGCTGTTTCTTGTAATTTTTTTTAGTCGCCCAAAGACAGTATTTACTTGAAGAACTCAATCTAACTTACGCTTGTTTCTTTTACATGTTAAGCACATAGTAGATATTCAATAAATATCCCAGATTGCTGGCCGGGACACACTAACCTTTTATACTGTTTCCTCTTACAGTATTCTGTGGTATTGGGTTTTCATCCCTTCAATTTTCCCCGTATTGAAGTTAATATGTACATGTAAACTAAGTGACCTTTGGATGTCCTGAAGCTGACTTCTAATCGTTAATAGATGATTCAGCCTTCTGACAGCCTGTGATTACATTTGTGTAACTCTTCATTCTCTTCTTACTCAGGTAAAAGTCAATTTTGCAAAGAGAAGAGTCCTTAAAAGGTTTTGAATAGGAAAGGAAAAATTTAATTTAAATAAGCACTACACACAACTGAGCGGCTGAAATGAACTGACCACGTAGTTGGGGAAAGTGAAAGGGTCATAAACAGTTCATCAGGAAGCACAGTTGTGTTTTAAATGATAGGTAATAAAATCATAGTGTCATGAAGAAAAAAACTACAGAGACTTTGAAATGACTTTTCTAAACTGCAAAAGTTGCATTAATTCTTATTTCCTGGGATTACACACAAGCATGACTGCATTTGGTAGAAAGCGCACACTTTCTGCCAAGTTCTGGCAGTTTTATGAGAAACGGAAAATTTGATATCTTTGCAAAACAGATCTTGAGCTTTTAAGCACATAAATGTAAGGATGCACACATTGCTGCATTTTCAAGGCTAAAGTGATGGTTGACATATTCTCCTAATCCTTTAACAGCTAAACTCTTTGTAGAGAGCCTCAAGCCTTGCTCTCTCTCAACTTTGGTTGCTGGCATGATTGAAACATGTGTGCATGCTAAGTTGCTTCAATCGTGTCTGACTCTTTGTGACCCCCACAGACTGTAGCCCTCCAGGCTCCTCTGTCCATATAATTTTCCAGGCAAGCATACTGGAATGGGTTGCCATGCTCTCCTCCAAGGTATCTTCCTGACCCTAGGATCGAACCCGCATCTCTTATGTCTCCTGCATTGACAGGCAGGTTCTTTACCAGTAGTCCATCTGGGAAGCTCTGATAATTATCACATAGCTGGCATATTTTGACATAATATGGAATTTGGGAGCAGTTTCTTGCAAGAAGAGATGAAGGAATTTAGAAGAGGTGACTACACATATGTAAAGCCACGTTTAAGAAAGCTTTGCTACTAAAGCAAGGAGAAAGAAATGACTATTAGTTATCTTCATAGGTAGTCCCTAAGCACCTAATATATAAAAGCTACTGTGCTGGGTGCTGTGGGAGGGAAATTCACTACCTGATCTACAGCCTTTTCCCATCTTTTTTTCATAGGCAAATATTTTGAATTTGCCTTCATCTGCCACACAGATACCTGGATGAATTTTTATTTCCTTCTCTTGCTTTTGTTACAATTTTCCATCACTCTATTACATTGGTTCTCAAAGTATGGTTCCTGGATTAGCTAGCACATCTACACCAGCATCAGCTGGGAATCTGTTAGAAATGGAAATTTCTGGCCTCACTGCAGATCTGCAAAATCAAAATCTTGGCAGAGAGTGATTAGGGAGGAGAACTGAACAGCCATCTGTGTTTTACCAGTCCTCTAAGGGATTCCAACACACACTACAAGTCAGAACATTGCCCTCCTGGAACCACTTAAAGTTCAGTTCAGTACAGTTGCTCAGTCGTGTCCAAGAATTTGCAACCCCATGGACTTCAGCACACCAGGCTTCTGGGTCCATCTCTTACCCCAGACCTGATCTTTCTTTACCCGTGTACCATTTCATATCACTGCTTGAGAGTTTCCCCTTCCTTGTTTGCTGTGACGGTACTACTCTGATCAATTCTCATTTTTAGCAACACTTCACACCATTTCTTTCTGTCTTTCACTGATTGTTTTCCCCTATTATCTGGCGTTTTCCATAGTTAAGCCTTGCCTACTTTCAATTTGTTCTTTCTCCCATAAGAATCTGACGCATCTCTGTGATCTCAATTATTCATTTTAGTCACAGGACTATAAAATTTTTAATCCAATATTCTCTTAATAGAGTCAAGTATACCTTTCCATCATATCTACTACTGTGGACAGGAATCCCTCAGAAGAAATGGAGTAGCCATCGTGGTCAACAAAAGAGTCCGTAATGCAGTACTTGGATGCAATCTCAAAAACGACAAAAAGATCTCTGTTGGTTTCCAAGGCAAACCATTCAATATCACAGTAATCCAAGTCTGCCCCAACCAGTAACACTGAAGAAGCTGATATTGAATGGTTCTATGAAGACCCACAAGACCTTTTATAACTAACACCCAAAAAAAGAAGTCCTTTTCATTATAGGGGACTGGAATGCAAAAGTAGGAAGTCAAGAAATACCTGGAGTAACAGGCAAATTTGGCCTTGGAATACGGAATGAAGCAGGGCAAAGACTAATAGAGTTTTGCCAAGAAAATGCACTGAGCATAGCAAACAACCTCTTCAACAACACAAGAGAAGACTCTACACATGGACATCACCAGATGGTCAACACTGAAATCAGATTGATTATATTCTTTGCAGCCAAAGATGGAGAAGCTCTATACAGTCAACAAAAACAAGACTGGGAGCTGACTGCGGCTCAGATCATGAACTCCTTATTGCCAAATTCAGGCTGAAACTGAAGAAAGTACAGAAAACCACTAGACCATTCAGGTATGACCTAAATCAAATCCCTTATGATTATACAGTGGAAGTGAGAGATAGATTTAAGGAACTAGACCTGATAGACAGAGTGCCTGATGAACTATGGAATGAGGTTCGTGACATTGTACAGGAGACAGGGATCAAGACCATCCCCATGGAAAAGAAATGCAAAAAAGCAAAATGGCTGTCTGGGGAGGCCTTACAAATAGCTGTGAAAAGAAGAGAAGCGAAACGCAAAGGAGAAAAGGAAAGATATAAGCATCTGAATGCAGAGTTCCAAAGAATAGCAAGAAGAGATAAGAAAGCCTTCTTCAGCGATCAATGCAAAGAAATAGAGGAAAACAACAGAATGGGAAAGACTAGAGATCTCTTCAAGAAAATTAGAGATACCAAGGGAACATTTCATGCAAAGATGGGCTCGATAAAGGACAGAAATGGTATGGACCTAACAGAAGCAGAAGGTATTAAGAAGAGGTGGCAAGAATATACAGAAGAACTGTACAAAAAAGATCTTCACAACCCAGATAATCATTATGATGTGATCACTGACCTAGAGCCAGACATCCTGGAATGTGAAGTCAAGTGGGCCTTAGGAAGCAGAACTATGAACAAAGGTAGTGGAGGTGATGGAATTCCAGTTGAGCCATTTCAAATCCTGAAAGATGATGCTGTGAAAATGCTGCACTCAATATGCCAGCAAATTTGGAAAACTCAGCAGTGGCCACAGGACTGGAAAAGGTCAGTTTTCATTCCAATCCCAAAGAAACGCAATGCCAAAGAATGCTCAAACTACTGCACAATTGCACTCATCTCACATGCTAGTAAAGTAATGCTCAAAATTCTCCAAGCCAGGCTTCAGCAATATGTGAACTGTGAAATTCCTGATGTTCAAGCTGGTTTTAGAAAAGGCAGAGGAATCAGAGACCAAATTCCCAACATCCGCTGGATCATTGAAAAGGCAAGAGCGTTTCAGAAAAACATCTACTTCTTCTTTATTGACTATGCCAAAGCCTTTGACTGTGTGGATCACAATAAACTGTGGAAAATTCTGAAAGAGATGGGAATACCAGACCACCTGACCTGTCTCTTGAGAAATCTGTATGCAGGTCAGGAAGCAACAGTTAGAACTGGACATGGAAAAACAGACTGGTCCCAAATAGGAAAAGGAGTACGTCAAGGCTGTATATTGTCACCCTGCTTATTTAACTTATATGCAGAGTATATCATGAGAAACGCTGGGCTGGAAGAAGCACAAGCTGGAATCAAGATTGCAGGGAGAAATATCAATAACTTCAGATATGCAGATGACACCACCCTCATGGCAGAAAGTGAAGAAGAACTAAAAAGCCTCTTGATGAAGGTGAAAGAGGAGAGTGAAAATGTTGGCTTAAAACTCAACATTCAGAAAACGAAGATCAAGGCATCTGGTCCCATCACTTCATGGGAAATAGATGGGGAAACAGTGGAAACAGTGTCAGACTTTATTTTTCTGGGCTCCAAAATCACTGCAGATGGTGACTGCAGCCATGAAATTAAAAGACGCTTACTCCTTGGAAGGAAAGTTATGATCAACTTAGATAGCATATTCAAAAGCAGAGACATTACTTTGCCAACAAAGGTTCGTCTAGTCAAGGCTATGGTTTTTCCTGTGGTCATGTATGGATGTGAGAGTTGGACTGTGAAGAAGGCTGGGTGCCAAAGGATTGATGCTTTTGAAGTGTGGTGTTGGAGAAGACTCTTGAGAGTCCCTTGGACTGCTAGGAGGTCCAACCAGTCCATTCTGAAGATCAGCCCTGGGATTTCTTTGGAAGGAATGATGCTAAAGCTGAAACTCCAGTACTTTGGCCACCTCATGAGAAGAGTTGACTCATTGGAAAAGACTCTGATGCTGGGAGGGATTGGGGGCAGGAGGAGAAGGGGACGACAGAGGATGCAATGGCTGGATGGCATCACTGACTCGATGGAGGTGTCTGAGTCAGCTCCGGGAGTTGGTGATGGACAGGGAGGCCTGGCGTGCTGCGATTCATGGGGTCGCAAAGGGTCGGACACAACTGAGCGACTGAACTGAACTGATTCTTTTCCAAAATGCTTGATTAGAAATGTTATCTCTATGTTCTGTGGCCTCTTACAAGAATACATCAAAACTCAAACACCCAGTCCTTGTCACCCCCAAAGCAGCTGCTCTTCACCTTTCCTATTTCTCTCCCTAGACTCTGAGCAAAGAAAGTGCAAAGACTCGGACTCATACTCGTTTTTCAGTCACTCTATGACTGCCTACTTGTCAAGTCTTGATCAATCTGTTTATATTATTTGCATTTCTATTAACTTCCCAGTAGACCCAGTCTCTAACCATCTTTCACCTGAGTTTTTCCTAGTAATTGCTACTAAGTTAACCTCAATGCTTTAACTGTATCATTATAAAGACATTTGATGATTCTTTTAATACTTGTCACTATCTTACATATAAAATCCTCATTCATTAGTTTGACACATGAGATTATCTATTATATAACTCCAAACTTCCTTTCCAGACTTAGTTCATACTGTTTCCTGTTACAGTCTAGCCAAACTTTCATATACTTATATGAAATTATATGAATAATTTCAGTTATTTAATATTTGTTGGCTGTTTCCAGCTCTATCCTCTACAAATCACCCTCTTTCCTATTCCCATTTTGTGAAATGTTGTTTGTTTGTTTTTGTTTTTTTGGATGGATTTTCTTAGCAATCCAAGGAAGATGGGAAAAAGAAAATTAACTATGCGTGCAACTCTCAGACTCATAACTTAAAATAGATTTACCATGACTTGAAAGTGTCGCTAGAGCAACATATATATTCAATAGATATTTGCCTGGGGCACAGGACAAAAAACTTATCAGAATAGAATTGAGTTAACATTTTATCTGGTCTTTGATATTTCATAGTTATAGTCCACTTTTTTTCCTAAATGCCATGACATTTACTTAAGAAATGTTCAAAATACCTTAAATTAATAAGCACCAAATACCACATGACTTTCACACATATGCCAAAATAGGCTTACCCTTGTAATCCCTAAGAACTTCCCCTTGCGATATTTTGAAGGCCAAATACAAGCTGAATTTGCAGTGTTCTAGAAAGATGAATTCCTCAAAACTATTCTTTTAGAGAAAGAAGTATGTATATGTGTGTAAAATCAATTTAATGAAATGCTTTTACAACAGATGAAGAAGGTCTCTAATCCAAGAAAAAAATTCATATGTGGATATCTTCTGACATTTTAGAATCAAGATCATTCGAGATTAATAGGAATTACTATATACTGACATGTATAAGTATGCTGTAATCTTTAACCATTCATAGACTTTCAATTATTTTTCTATTCTTCCAGTTTTTGTTGGTTTTCTTCTAAATATTCAAATGCTGTAGCCTGAACTGATGATTATCAGGTAAAAACTTTTTCATAATACTTTTCCCTGAAAGTCTTATGACATATTTTATTTGAATGCCCCAGAATCAGGAACTATCATTAAGAACCTAGGCATAGCACAAATAATGTTGGAAAGAATTCAACAACAGATTGACTTTTTGCAGGGATTGAAATCTTCTGGTACAAAGGATGCTGTCCAAGCTCCTGCACCTTTGGTGACCCTCTAGATAAGTCAACATCTTGCTCATCTGATTATCTTACATGAAGAGTAGCTGAGAAGACAGGACCTGGTCTGCTGGTTCACCACATGCAAAAACTCATTCTTTCATGATCAGTGAAAGCTGGCAATGGCTAAATCTGCCCCAAATGAACTATTCAACTGCAAGTTTGTACATTCAATCACCAGAGAAAATCATCACCTTCAACATGCAAGCCTACTGGTTGCATCTCTCTAGAACAAAAGGGTATTAAGGGCAGAGAATGTGACTTTCATCCACCAATGATTCACCAATGCTATGTACATGGTTATGTGCTTAACAAGTATTTGTTGAATGAATAAATGATTCCATATTTTCTACTCTTACCATACCATTATTCAACTCTAGTACAGATATTTAATCTAATATGTTATTGACACTTTTTTTAAAAGGTGAGGAGTAGTATTTTCATTACCCCATCTACAACACAGCCTAGATTGGTGTTCTGCTCAGAACAGATCCTCAATTCGTTAAATGAAAGAATGACTAAAACTATCTTTCAATATTTTAGGGCATTTAGTTATTGAATTACCTATCTCATTTTATGCCAAAGAACTAAGTAACCCCTCTAGTCTCAACCACACATAAATTGGCTTTCACTTAGGGGCAGGCCTATGGGCCTTAAATCCTTGTATTTTGGTGGATAGTTTACTCACTAGCCATCCATGAAGTACCCAACTTTCTCCAGGCAGGCATGCTGGGTAGTGTGTGCTGTCAGCAAAAATCCTGTGGCTCTTACCTACCATAAAATCAGGAGAATTTCCATTTGGTTCTGTTTCCTCTCTAGGTATTTCATAGCTCTAGCCAGCAGGGAAAGCCTTATCCTGCTCCCCTCAGTCAAGTCTGTGATTTGAATCCCCCATGTTTCATGTATAGGTTAGAGTCTGAGCCCTGGATTGGAGTGGGGATGAACAATTTCAGGGAACTGCATCCATGCATAGAAACTGTAGGTAACAGAAAAGCAGTGTCCAATTTTTGAGACTGCTGCAGAGAGCAAAATCTCACTTTGATGCTGATATGAGAAGGATGTCAAGACAGATTTCTATGGGGGTATTAAATAACAAAAGGGACTGAAAACCTCTTATTGCTAATGTGAGGGAGACATGATTTTTCATCAGGAGCTTAAGCTATGGCTCCATTCTGCCCTACATCAGGCATTATGAGATGAAAGCAGATGAAAATTATTCATTTCCTTCAAATTCACATTATTCAATGCTGTTTTATCAAATAAAAGAGCTTGCCACAAAATAACAATAAATGAGTCTTACCCAAGAGTAGGTTGAAGACTCTCCCTTTCTTCACCACATCTTTGCTGCATTAACATTTTTGGCATCATTCTTGGTCCTGCGTCATAGTCATTATTGCTGACTCCTTTATCCTTTCATTTATCCTTTTTATCCTTCATCCTCTCATTTACCCTTTTTATCACAAGGCACACCCTGACTCTTCCTCTCCAAGGCCATGCTGACCTGTAACTTGATCTTCCTCTAGACACACAGCTCCTATCTTGTACCCAATGAGAGCCACATCAGCTGAAATGCCCAGAGTCATGACCAGAATTAAGTATTCATATTTCAGGGCAGGAGAAAACTCTGTACAATAGTGCTCTGGCAGGTCCCTACTTAAAATGTAAGTTTTAGTTCCTAAAAACATCATTTTATATGCAGAAATCAAAGTAACCAACCCTTATTTGATTCATAAGAGGAAAAAGAAAAGAGTGGCCCCAAGGAGCCCAAGCTTGTAAGGAGGCATATGTGTTGCCTGGTTTGAGGGAGGGAAGGAGGGAAGAAGAGGCTGAATAAGAAGGTCCTTGAAGCAACTGGCACTTAGCCAGTTCTACTCTGCCTACATTATAGGTATAGAGTATTGGCCCTGCTGGACTGTGGCTCTTTGAAGACAGAGGAAGCATGGTGGTGTAACTAAAAAGAGGATAGCTTATACAGTTACAATGGCCTAGGTTAAAATCCCATTTCCTCCACTTTTCAGCTGTGTGAGTCTGGGAAGTTACCCCATTCTCTGAGACTCAGTTCCCTCATCTGGGACCCAGGGGTTAATAATAACCTCCTTTCAGATCTGCTACACAACACTGTACCTAGAGTCAACAGTAATAAATTGTTCACTTAAAATTTGTTAAGATGGTAGAGCTCATGTTAAGTGTTTTTATCACAATAAAAAAACAAACAAACAAAACAAACAAACAAAAACCACTGTCCAGGTTATTATGGGCCTTAAGTGGGAAATATACAGTAAAATAACAATTGGACTTGGAACACAGAAGGTGCTCAAGAGCCTTATTAAGTGTATCCTAAAATTATTAACTGTGCCCCAATTAGTGTCATGCAAATAGTAGGAGACAATGCAAAGAGGAAATTGTTACATGGGAATTGGAACCTTTTCATATTGTTTTTCTGATGTAGAGCATACTGCTTGGGACCTAGAAAGTTCTCAACTAATATATATGCATATGTTAGACTCATCAATAATTTTTTGTGAGACTCATGTAGGTTTCATATACACTTCAGTAACAGATAATTTAATAAATAAACAGAAAAAAAGTACAAATTTTACCTTTAAGTAGGGCAGGGATAAGGCACAATGTTGCTTACGGAAATGGAAGTGCTTCTCAGATGAGTTCTCAAGTTCCTGTCACGTCAGACAGGAAAAACTTGGCTTTTGAACAAAGTCTTACACTATAAAGAATCTACTAGGCTGGTGGTCTGGCCTCTATTATTTAACTGATTTGCATTCATTCAGCATGTCTTTGAGCATCTCCATTATGACACATCTCTAAAATGTGTTTAAGTGCTTTACAGTTTACAAAATGTATCACTAAATTCATTATCTCATTTCAACAATGCTGTCAGGTCAGTGTTATCATTCTCCTCCACTATGAAGATTAGGAAGCTGAGGCTCACAGTGGTAAGCCATGTATCCAAAGATACACAAGTCGTCAGTTACGGAACTGACACCTGAGCACATGTATTTTGATTCCAAGTCCAGTGTCCCTCCCTCAGCTGGAGGGAGCACACTGCCTCACCCACACACCTGCTCAGACTATACTACACACAAAAAATAGAGAATGGGAAATGGAAATTTTTCCTTCTTATTCTGCATTCCAAATGCGCTCTGTATATTGAGGCCAATGTATTATTTGGCCATTTCTTTTTACAGTCATCAAAGAGTTAAAGTCTTACCCAAGACAACCGAGTAGGTTGAGTGGATGCTAGGTAAACAAAATGGTCCCCAGGAGGGCAGCAGCCTAATATTGTTGGCCAAGATGTTTCCCACGTGCAGGGTTCTGCATCTTTGTTTATTCGGGATGCCTGCTATGAAACTCTATTCTCTCTCATAGGAAGCCACAGTTCAGCAATGTTCCTTCATAGGTATGAACTTATAAAGTTTACAGAATCTGTTTATTTTTCCCTTGAGGCAGACTGAGGTACTTGTGAAGTGAACTGAAATTTAATTTAGCTCGGCTTTTGTTTATGTAAGCCCTTATGGCAGCAGCACTGCATACCACTTTGCTTCGTACTTTATTTTATGCTGTATTTGAAATCATCTGTTCTGTCCACTCATTCATCGAACATATACTGATTATGTATTATGAGTAACTCTATGCTAGATCTTATGAAAACTATATGCCACTATAGTGGCATCTCCACAGCCCCTATAATAAAGGAACTTACAATTTTACTAGTGGAGATGTTTCAGATGCACCTTAAAGGCCTAATGGGTAGATGTGAAGAAGTAGGGTTTGGGGTAGAAGGAAGGCTTTTGAGTCAGGTAAACTCAGCTCACCCAGTGTAAGTTGTTTGACCTGGTAAAAGCCATTTAACCTTCTGATCCCTACTTCCATCCTATCAAATAAAGATAAAACAATATCTTATAGTTCTTTCTTACAGAGTTACTGATGATTTTAAAAGATAATGCATATATTCACTCTGCACAATGCTTGGTAGATACTAAGCACTCAATAAATGCTTGCTACATATGTATTTTAAATAGTGAGCTCAGAATAGACTTGGAGATTCCAGTTCATTTGAAACACAAGTTAGGAGGCAAGGCTCTGTTTAGTTATGTTTAAAGCCAGAGATTAGGTTGTGCTTGAGCCATTTGGGAGGCAGTCTGCCAACTAAATATTCACTATTTCAAGAGTTGCATTGAACAGAGTCCACATTTTAAGAAACTTAATCAGGCAAGTGGATAGACTGGAGAGAAAAAATAATAAAGTCAAGGACACTATTTATAAAAATAATAATTTCTGCAAGAATTAGTGGGAATTTAAGGTGAAGTCAGTACAATAGACATAAAGATAAGAAAGAAGCAGTCTAAAGACAATTAGACAACATTGGGAATAGAGAATAAAATGGAGGAAATTACAGATGTCTACAAGATTTCAAATACAGTGCCTAGAAAAGTATTCAGGGTGAACAACAGAATCAAGACGGGAAAGATCAATGGTTCAGTTACCTACTTTTTGGCATGTATTTTTATAGTGAGGGCTTGTGAGTAGTAGGAAAACAGTCAATACACATCCTTTCTTATATTCAAGTGGACCATTTTCCCAAAAAGAGACTTTCAGCTGAATAAGAATTCAAATACATTCATGTCCAGGCAATATCACTTATGACTTACTGCTTTGTGCTATTTGCTCTGGCATTTATTATATAATCTCTAGCCTGGCTGCTTGCTCTCTTAACGGAATTGATAATGTAGATAGAAGTAATAAGAGTTCAGGTCTTTATGCCAATCCTTGAAAATAATATTACATTTACTGGGGCAACTACAGTTCAATGTGAGTGTGTCCTTCTGAGTTTGTGAATGAATGTTGATTTGAATGAATGATTTGGCAGTAATCCAGAAGAGCTTCTGTTCTTGACAAAGAGCATGAGTTGAAGAGAACCACATCTGCCTTTTTAGTACTTCCTAATCTGGCAACTAAGAATCCACCCTTTTTTCCATACACTCTGTATACAAATAACCTTTAAAGCTTTACCTATCATCTGTTGAATGCCTGTTGTGTGCCAGGCATTATACAAAGCACTTTAGTGCAAGTATTTCCTATTATTCCCTTTGCTTCCCTATCAGCTAAATATCATCCCCATTCTACACAGCAATGAACTATGACACAGATGAGCAAAACTGCCCAAGACCATATCAGCAGCTAGTGGCAGAGTCATGATTCAAATCAAACTTAAAGATATATTAAAATAACATGCTTAGGAGTAGAATTGGATCTAGAAAAACTTAGGAAGAACAAATTATATTCCAGTGTTTACAAAGTATTCATTAGCTGTGAATGGAAATTAAGATACTAATCACAGTGTGCTGCCTCTTGTTGTAATTTTTTCATAACATGTTGAAAGGAAATCTGATTTTATTAATTTTAAAACTTCAGAGAAGGATGATTACTCAGTTCTAATCTTTCTAATCTACAAAGATATAGATAATTAGACATACTTCACTGAAATGAAGATGAAGCTTGTGGCATAGTCTGCAGGTCACACTGTGTGAATTCTTTTCTTCCAAGAGTAGTTAACAGACACATGCAGAGTTGTGCCCCCCACCCCACCAGGTTCATACGCTGAAATCCTAACCCTCAGTATCACAGAACGTGACTGTATTTGGAGATAGGGCCTTAGAGAGGTAATTAAGGAGCAGTGAGGTCACGAGAGAGGATTGTACTCCAATATGACTGGTGTCTTTACAAGAATAGGAAATTTGGGCACAGACAAGCACAAAGTGAAGACAAGAGAAGACAGGCCTCAAGAGAAACTAACCCTGCTGACACCTTGACCTCAGGAGTCTAACCTCCAGAAAAGTGACAAATTTCTGTGTTTAAGCCACCCAGTCTGTGCTACTTCATTACTGCAACCCTAGCAAACGAATACAGGATTCCTGGTTTCATCCACACTCCAGAACCTGGCATCCCTTGTGAGGAAAGTCTTCTCAGTTCATTGACCAGGATGGAAAAAACAGTGACAAGGAAATGCTTTGGAGGCTTGGGAAAGTGAAAGTCGCTCACTTGTGTCTGATTCTTTGTGACCCCATGGACTATAAGGTCCGTGGAATTCTCCAGGCCAGAATACTGGAGTGGGTAGCCTTTCCCTTCTCCAGGGGATCTTCTCAACCCAGGAATTGAACCCCAGCTTCCCGCACTTCAGGCAGATTCTTTACCAGCTGAGACACAAGGGAAGCCCCAAAATACTGGAGTCAGTAGCCTATCCCTTCTCCAGCGGATCTTCCCAACCCAGGAATCGAACTGGGGTCTCCTGCAATGTAGGCGGATTCTTTACCAAATGAGCTATGGGGGAAGCCTTGGAGGCTTGGGAGTGACAAAGTGAAAGTTTACGTTTCAACAAAATAGAGGAAGAGGATAAGCAATTCAGTCTGTAGTGTTGCTTCTGTTTTATTAGTCTCCAGACACACCTGCAATGGGCTCCTGAGACCTTTGACACAACAGTCCCTCTCACTGCTCCTCTGCTGGACCAGAGGGTCCATGTCACTTTCTCCCTTTCCTCTGAAGGGCCAGGGTGCTGTCAGTCCTGCCTCTCTGAACCTTTACCTGAAAATCTTTCACAACACTTTTTGTACCACTGAGTCTGTTTCTGTGTAGAGTCTAGCCTGGCCTCCGTTGATTGTGTCTACTCATTCTGCTCTTGTATTTGAAGCTACTGTCAGATAATGAAGTGCTCTACACACACTCCACTGAACTACTGCTTGGTTACACTGACACAGTCTCACAGATTAGTTTTCTGTCTTTATGTCTTAAGCAAGATATCTAGCCTTTGTTCTCCTCTTTTTGATAAGTGTGCCATTTTCTTCTAACAGATCTAAAATACTAAAAGCAATAATTTCTATTTAAGGAGTACCTAAGATGAGCCTGGCACTTTGTATTATTAGCTCTGATGCTCAAATCTATCCTAAAGGTTAATTATTAACATTTCCATTTTATCGATGAGAACCAAAGGACCATAAAGAGACCATAATGGAACTGATAATTGAATAAAGTTCTGATAGTAAAGTCCAGATTTTTCTCATTGGACATTGTTTTCTAACTGCGGTCATTCTCATGTCACCATCATAACTTTTACCCCTGCACACTATCTGTACTATTATCTATTGAATATTTTTTCAAAATAGCCTCAAATTAGTGTTTCTCTTCGGAGTTTGCATTTGGGCTTCCCTGGTGGCTCAGACAGTAAAGCGTCTGTCTGCAATGCAGGAGACCCAGGTTCAATCCCTGGGTTGGAAAGATCCCCTGGAGAAGGAAATGGCAGCCCATTCCAGTATTCTTACCTGGAAAATCCCATGGATGGCGGAGCCTGGTAGGCCACTGTCCATGGGGTCGCAAAGAGTCAGACACGACTGAGTGACTTCACTTCACTTCAAGTAGTAGGCAATAGGTATACCTTTATACAGCTCACTGAGATCATCATATTTTAAATTAGGCATTAAAATGAATATAACTTTACAATACACTTTAAAGAATATGTACTAATATAAATAAGCACACAAGTCTAGAATAAAATATGATTATCAATGTAGCACCTAAAATTATCTGCAAATCACTAATGGTATGGGTATCATGTGAGTGTCTTTATGTGTTTGTGTGTGTGTGTGTTCGTCACTCAGTCATGTCCGACTCTTTGAGACCCCACGGACTGTAACCCGCCAGGCTCTTCTGTCTATGGAATTCTCCTGGCAAAAGTACTGGAGTGAGTAGCCATTCCCTTCTCCAAGGGATCTTCCAGACCCAGGGACCGAACCTGAGTCTCCTGCACTCCAGGTGGATTCTTGACCATCTGAGCCACCAGGGAAGCCCATATTCTGTGAAATACTGCACTACAAATTGGTACCACTTATGAACGACTGACGTGACTTAGCAGCAGCAGCAGCGTGAACAAAATAACCCAATGCATAGCCCAGCACAAGCCCTGATTTTTTCCAAAAGCTACTATATACATGTTTTAAGCATGTTTGTGCAGCCACCTGGCAGTCGAATCCAGAGCTTTGACTGATGGGTATTGCAGGCTACACTACTTTTGAAGTAACACGCTCCAAACTCCTGTTTTGTTCAGCTGATTCATCAGCTGCTCAGTCCCTCCTAATATTAACAGAGGAATTAGAAAAACAACTCAATGCCAGAGGCAACACCACTGCCTAGATGCAAAAGAATGACCCTGCAAGGCCAACTGAGTGCAAGGTTCTTGCAAGGGTCAGCCTCCTGATGGGGACAGTGAAGAGAGGTCAGGAATGGAGAGCAGGACGTAGCTGGTCCACCAGATGAATCTGGTTTTCAAAAATACTTTTCTCCCTGCTTGTCTCTAGAGTCTGAAGTTCTGCTACAATAAATACACTGCTATTACTTGTTTTTTTTTTGTTTTTTGTTTTTTTAAATTTCAAGAGTCATTAGGTCATAAATAACCTACAGGAGAAATAACACTATACGTTGCTATTAACTAGTATCATGCTAGTATCTTCTAGGTGGCCGTTAGGGACACGTGAACAGAAAGGTTAGACACAGGATAAGGGAAGGTATGTTAAAGGCTACTGGAAACAAAGTAGGAGTGTGTCAGAGAAAACCGTCTCCTTCCCTCCTCCAGACTCCTTGACAGAGTCCCCACCGCCCCCTTTCCTCTGATATGGGGTTTTCCTCTATTGTCAGGGATACTCTGACCTGAAGTGGGATTTCTCCAGCAGGGTCCAGGCCCCTTGCTTGCAAGGGTAGTATATATATTTCATGCAAATAAGTTTTGTGGTCTGGTTATTTTTTAAAAGTTAATAAAAATTTTAGACCACATTTGAGTCAGTTCCAGTGAGGTGGATAAACTTAGAGCCTGTTATACAGAGTGAAGTAAGTCAAAATGAGAGGAACAAATACTGTATACTAATGCATATATATCTTTTTGCCTTTGCATACTGTTCATGGGGTTCTCAACACAAGATTACTAAAGTGGTTTGCCATTCCTTTCTCTAGGGGACCTCTTTTTATCAAAACTCTCCACCATGACCCCATCTGCCTTGGGAGGCCTTACATGGCATGGCTCATAGTTTCATTGAATTAGACAAGGCTGTGGTCCATGTGATCAGTTTGATTAGTTTTCTGTGACTGTGGTTTTCATTCTAGCTGCCCTCTGATAGATAAGAATAAGAGGCTTACGGAAGCTTCCTGTTGGAAGAATTGATGCTTTTGAACTGTGGTGTTGGAGAAGATTCTTGAGAGTCCCTTGGACTGCAAGGAGATCCAACCAGTCCCTCCTAAAGGAAATCAATCCTGAATATTCATTGGAAAGACTGACGCTGAAACTCCAATACTTTGGCCACCTGATGCGAAGAACTGACTCCTTGGAAAAGACCCTGATGCTGGGAAAGATTGAAGGCAGGAGGGAAAGTGGATGACAGAGGGTGAAATGGTTGGATGGCATCACCAACTCAATGGACATGAGTCTGAGTAAGCTCTGGGAGTTGGTGATGGACAGGGAAGCGTGGCGTGCTGCAGTCCATGGAGTCACAAAGAGTCAGACATGACTGAGTGATTGAACTGAATGCGTATATATATATATACGGAATCTAGAAAAATGGTAACGATGAACCTATTTGTAGAGCAGGAATACAGATGCAGACATAGAGAACAGACTTATGGAAACGGCAGGGGAAGGAGAGGGTGGGATGAATTGACAGAATAGCATTGAAACATATATATTACCATATGCAAAATAGATA
Source organism: Bubalus kerabau (assembly GCF_029407905.1). NCBI lineage: Eukaryota > Metazoa > Chordata > Mammalia > Artiodactyla > Bovidae > Bubalus > Bubalus kerabau. Next base: position 112,596,259 of record NC_073627.1, read on the forward strand.
GCTAGTGGGAAGTTGCTGTCTTACACAGGAAACTCAACCTGGTGCTCTGTGACAACCTAGAGGGGTGGGATGGGGTAAGGGGTTGGGAGAGATGTTCAAGAGGGAGGGGACATATGTATACTTATGGCTGATTCACCCTGTTGTATGGCAGAAATCAATACACCATTGTAAAGCAATTATCCACCAATTTAAAAAAAATCTTATACTACATATAACACAAAAGTAGTTATCAAGGGAGCTAACATTCTCCTGTGTTGGACCCTAGTCAGAGTGAATGTTTCATGTTCAGATCTGGCATCATAGTTTAAGTATATCATCTGTGATAGTTACTTTTATGGCAACTTGGTTAGATGACAATGTCCAGTTATTTCATCAAATACTACTTTAGGCCTTCCTGTGAAGGTACTGTTATAGATGTGGCTAACTTTAAGCAGCTAACCATTAATAATGTGGGTGAACAGGCCTCTTCTAATCAAGTGAAGGTCTTAAGAGCAAAAACTGAGGTTTCCCAGGAAACAGAAATTCTGCTTCCAGACTGCAGCATCAACTCCTGCCTGAGTTTTGGGCTGCTCTACAGATTTCAGACTTGCCAGTCTTGGCAACTGCATGAGCCAATTCCTTAAAATAAAAAATTCATAGTCTATTAGTTTTGCTCCTCTGAAGAACTCTGACTGACACACCACCCAAATGGAATATGTGTGAGAAGGGAGGCAGCCAAGACTGAAAGGGATCTGGAAACCAGAAAGGTCTGGAAATGATAGTATGTGAGGAGTGGTTGAAGGCACTCAAGATATTTAGTCTTTAAAAAAGTCTTAGTGCAATCTGACAGCTGCCTTCATATATTTGAAGGTTTAAAATGTATAAAGAGTTCAGCCTTGTTCTGTGTTGCACCAAGAAACAAAACTGGACATTAAGGGTAGAAGTTACAGCAGGCAGAATGAGGATCAATAAACAGAAAAACTTAACCAGTTGACCTGGATCAGCTTCCAGGAACAGGCTTTCTAACAGGATTGTGATATGTGGTGGGAAATTAGAAAATGTTCTTCTTGATCAGGTGAGAGGAAAGAGTATGACCTGGAGGCTCCTCTCTAGCTTGACAGCTCCCAGACCACAGCCATCATTTGCAGAGTCCTCTCAGCATGCCAGGTAGTATGCTCACCACTTAGATATTTGATTTCACCACGTTATCCTTCCAACTTCTAAGATGGGCTTAGTACTGTCACTTTAAAGACGGGAAAAATAAGCTCAGTAACTGGTCCAAAGTCATTCAGTATGTAGATTTCAAAGCTGTTTCAAACCCAGGCCCACTTGACTTCCCAGGTTCTCCTGAGTAGCCACTGTGTAGAGGGCAACTCTCTGTGGAAACATTCTCCTTACCCTGTGATAGAAGGTTTCAAAATTGCATGCATGAGCCACAAGTCACTGTCTGTTAATACTTAGCACATGCACTCCAACTATATGCTTATCTGCTTTGAGATGAATTCATTGGTGATGCAGCCACAATTTACTTTTCATAGCATTGAAAGAATTTTATTTTTTCATTAACAAATGCTAGTTATCACAGGTACTAGTTATCTAGTAATATAACTACCAACAAGATAGACACAGTCACACACCCATCAGAAACTTACATCTATAGAGAAGGTAAATATCAAATTAAAAAGCATTGCTAAGTACTTGATTACAATTGTCATTAATGTGAAGAAGGAGAACAGAGTGCTTGGAGAGTGAGTAACAAGCAGGTCCTTATCTCAGGGAAGACGTCTCTCAATAAGTAATTGCCAGAGCAAGAGCTAAAGGGTGTACACTGTACAGCCAAGTGCAGTGTGTAGCAAGGCTCTGAAATAAAAAGCCGCTTGGAGCATGGCCAAACTGAAAGAAAGTCAGGGCACCTGGCTGGTTAACAAAGAGGGCAGAGGCATCGGATGGAGCTAGAGAGGTAGACAGAGACCACCTCATGCAGAGCTACGTGGAATATGTAATTTTCTAAATGAATAAATAAGGAGAAAGGTAACTTGGTGGCTTAGGACATCCCAATCACACAGTCCTCAGTGCAACTGCACATGGGGGGTGAATGTCATATACAAATGGATAGCAGACCTGAGACTACCATTCCTAGAAAGTCCTGTTTGCAAGACTTGCCCTTGGCTGGCATCAGGACACCTGGACACTGAGAAGACTCCCACCCTTCTAAGACCTGATGAGAGGGGCTCACCATGTCTAAACTTCATAAACAATATGATTTTTGCTGAACACTTCCTGGGAGTCTAGAATTTTGGTATGTGCTAGGCAGAAGGTGTCTATGTCACTAGTCCCCAGTAAAAACCCTGGGCACTGTGTTTAGTAAGTTTACATGGTAGATAATATTTCACAAATATTTTCACAACTACTGCTGTGGGGATTAAACATGCCCTGTGCAACTCTACTGAGAGAAAGCACAGAAGCTTGTGCTTGGCTTCCTCCAGACTTTACTCCATGCATCTTGTCCTGTCATTGATTTTGCTTTGTATCTTTTTCCTATAACACATTTTAGCCATGAGGATGACTGTTTAAGTCTTGTTGAGTGTCCTTAGTGAATCACTAAACCTAGTGGGGCGGGGGAGGGTGGTCTTAGGGACCCTGATACTTGGCTTGTGACCTTGCTGACCCCAAAGGCTATAATAACCATGTAATCAAAGCTTTCCCTCCAACTACAGAAGGGTTTACAAAGGTGAGCTGGAACGGGGAACTCTCATCTCTGCAGTTGTTTCATGACTCTGAGATCTGGAAATGTCTGCAGTGAGCCACAGCTGGGTAATGAAAATTTAAAGACATATACCAACTTCCAACAAAGACTGATAATAAATATTAAATAGCCACTTGAAATTCCCAGTGCCACTGCCCTGGATTTGCCAGGAACATGCTATCTCACCTTCAGGAGTTCAGAAAATCCGTTTCCTAAAGCTCTATAGCTTTAATCTATCTGCCCTTTATTAAAATGCAGGGTGTGCTGATGAATGTAATAAGGTGGTCTTCAGGGCATTTTCATTTTATATTTTTATATTAAGCCAGCCAATTGTTATGGTCTGAATGGCCTCTTTCTCCTATGCTTTCAAGTTATTACTCAAAACCAAAGAAAATGAGTCATTTATTTGTATTTTATATTCTGTTAATTGCAAGAATTATCAATACAAATATATTAGAAAGCCACACATAGGCAAATTTATATACGCCAACTTCACTACCATCAGTAGAGCAATGCTTAAAACTGTGGATATTGCTTACTAAATATTTTTGTTTCTTTGAAAGGTAAGTGAAAATCCAATAGACTTACTCTTATATTCCCAGGAGAAGAAAACAGCAAATAAAATATTGATGAGATAAGTGGCATGGAAGACAAATCTTGCTTTCTAAAGTAAATAACCAAACAGCACTACTGGTCCTCTTTCTCTGGAAGCCAGCCATTTTGCTCACATTATCAAAGCAAGTCTAAATTCCTGTCATAGCACTTACTCTCCTCTCATGAACTGCTACTTATGAGAGTCAGAAAGCTCTTGACATCTCTGAGGAGCCTGGCATGCTATTCCCATGAAGACTCTCATTGATACAGATCTACAGAATGCCTTCAGCTTTGCTGAGTACAGTTAGAATCCTTTTATGAAATCAAATATTTACTGGGCACCTAATTCATGCCAAAAATGTCCTGTGTCCTGAACATGACATAGTCCCTGATATCTAGAAACCATCCGCCTTAGGTGTATAATCACACAGTGCAAATACAATGAAACAAAAGAAAGGCTACATTGTTAAGAAAGAAATGCAGGTTAATATTTTAAGTTCATAAAGGAAAAGAACCCTCTGAGGATGCAAAAGTTTATAGGAAGAATCTACACTGAAATATGAGGATTGATGGGATTCAACGTGTCAAGGTAGGAGATCATTTCTGATGGATTTGATAATGTGCACAGATGAACATTGAGGAGACAATGAGTAGACTAAAGTGACTGAGGAGAGACTGTGTTTAGGGGAATAAATAAGCCTGGGTAAGATAAGGCTGGGTTGGCTGCTGAAGCCAGGTTGACAACAGCCTAGGATGCAGTCTAAGAAGGCCGGCATTCCTCTTGCTGGGGAGGGAAGACCACCACAGGTGTCTCTGAAGCAGAAGACTTTTGCTTTTGATGTGGCATCTGTGGATGCTTCATCAGGAAGTGTGGTATAAGAAGGACAAAATGGAAGAGAGGTATGGAAGAGGTCTAAGTCATTGAAACGGAGATCTGAAAAAGGCCTGGGATGGAAGTGCAACATAGCAGCCTATTGAAATGAGAAGAGAATGGATTAGTTTGCAATCATGGGAAAGGGGAAAAAAATGTATATTAGAGGCTAAATGAGAGCACAGCCAATAAGCATTGGAGACATTTTATGATAAAGAGGCCCCATAAAAGAAGTTTTAATGTAATATGCTAAAATTCTAATTCATAACCTTTATTATAATTGTAACAAAATAATTATTAGTGTAATTTGATTTACTGTTATTCTTTCATAGCCCATAAATCTCTGTAGGCTGTGATTGTGTCTCAAGTACCTGGGGTAGGGTGTGACATACTACAGTTGTTGAGAAACTAGAATATGTAGGCATATTAGGATGAGGGGATAATTGGAAAAAAATACAATAAATCAAGTTTTTAACAAAGTGAATTAGAGGTGGAATGTCTAGCAGGGGTAAGCTTTTATTTATAACACACTCTACTGTACTTAGGTGGTAAGGCTTGTAAGCAATTGATAGATCAGATCTTACATAATATTTTGCAGGTTGACATTTATACAAATCAAGGTAATAATGAACTGTGCCATATGATTGAGTTTTATTGCTAAAGACAGTAGTCTCTGAAGAATCTCAAAGCTAATGGATAAAGAAAATATGTTCAAGTAGGACTGTCAAGTAAGGGTGACTTTTCATGCTAAATTATTGAAATGGCCTCTAACTGGCTTCAACTGCTTTCAACATTACAAATCCTTGAAGCCCCATTGTCTCTTAAGTCTTCACAGCCTTGAAATCATTCTGCACACAAGTATAAAACGAATCCTTCTTAACTCCCACTTTGATGAATGGATGAGTGAACGAGTTAGGGCTCTGAGCCCTGGGAGAATAGGGGACCATCAATGCTGCTCCTGAGAAGCTGGCTGCTGCCTGGCTAAGTCTCAGCTCCCAGTCACAGTCACAGAATTCTGGGACTCCTTGGCTCACCCCACCTTTCTAAACAATGGGGAGACTAATGTAAATACTTTGAGGGCATATCATTAAGTGAATTCATTCATTCAAAAAATATTAAAAATATCTACTGCTGCTCATAGCAAATAAATTCATCTAAAAAACATTTAGTTAATCACCTCAACTACCTAAAGCAATCCTGGAACCCAGGAGATGAAGGAAGTCAAATTTATACAACCTGTCTGTGGCTAGCACACTGGCACGAGGAAGAAAGACTACCTAGACGTGGGATGGACAGTAAGGGAAGAGATCACAAATTCAAATGCAGACACACAAACTGACCCAGGACAGCAGGACTGGGTCTTATAAGTCTGGGACTTACACGCAGGAGAAAACTTCTACACATGCACCAAGACTTTCTGTGAATTATCAACTTCATGTCCAGTGATGACTCCCTAGCCACCCAGAGTACAGTGCTTTGTTTCAAAAGGGGTAGAAATATATCACATATTTGAGAAATCTTCCTTCTGTGTGTTTAAAGCTAGAGAAAATAGCTTTAACACCTTCAAGTTATGAAACTTAGTCTTTTAAAAAAAATTTACCAAAGTAAAATATTTTATATCTTGATGACAATAATATCTAAACAGGATTCGACTTTGTGACCTTTATTAATAAAATATTGGCAACCTTGCTTATGGTCCAGCCTGACAATTGAGAAATGTTAAGGTAGGATCTGATTTTCATACCAGTAGATGTAATTGAAAGAAATGAATTCTGTGCAGACTTTCCAAGACATTGAACATTGACTTGAAACCTGAAGCTGTCACACACTCCATGACACAGGCCTTCTTAGCCATAAATAATAGATTCTAAAAACATTCTGTAAATGGGGTGTTGGCAGATGGGGTGCGGTCTTTGAATCGTGTCGCTATTCTTCAGTGACAGCAAAGAACAGGGAGGGGCCCCGAAGGCCTCAAATACAGAGCAGGTCATATTTCATGCTGCTGTCTAATTAACCACCCTAAGTTTGGGCATAACAGACACACACTGACAAATCATTCCTGAAGAGCACTGGAGGCTGTTGCATATTAAACAACTTTTTTTAAAGGTGCGAAAATCAAGGCTGAACATCATTTATTCTTCAGACCACCTATTCTATGTGGCTTATCCTAAAGGTTTCCCCTCTGCCAGTCTCTCCTGGCCCCTGTTCACCCTTTTCATCTAATCGCTCCAGTGTCCAGACTTTGTTCATGCTCAAAAGTTAACTCCTACGATTCATTCATTCATAGTGCTCTGTGGATAGTGTTTGAAGGAAAACTGATTCCTTTTAGGGGTTGGTGCCATACTTCAACTCAAGAAAGTATTACAGCAGTTTTGTCAGCCCTTGAAATTCCTACTCTACAAAAGCACTCTGAAGATAGAGAAGAATACACCCCAGAGGCCTGAAACCTGACAGCAAATACCTACAGAATTAAAGAAGTCAAATCATCCCTTTCAATGATCTGAGACAAAAAAGGAGGCAATGAATTTCTGGGGGTTTTTATACTGTTTTTAAAATAATATTTATTTTCTTTTGACTATCTAACTGGCAGATATAATTTGTAGAAAATTTAGAAAACAGAAAAACACCAAGTAAAAATCAAATATCACATATTGGAGAATTCAGAAATAACCATGGACATTTTAGTATATAACAAACAATTGAAGATGCTTTCAATGATGAAAGAATCTCAATGATTCTTCATTTTAGGGCTCATGTTCAGCTGTGGAAGTTAGCAGGAACAGAGCCAAGATTACCTTCTCTCATGTCTCATGAAAACATGGATCTGTAAATGATTTGGTGCTCATTTTCCCAGTAGACATTACTCATCATTTAAAGACTTGGCATACCATAATGATGAAGAACATGGTTGGTGGAACCAAATGGTTGGACTTCAAATCCTGGCAGATAAATTAATTTATTTGTAGTTTCTTTTCCTCATAAATAAAATAGGATGATAATAACATAATACTGAATTACTTTTTTTTAAGGTGGGGGAAAACCACAACTGAACATCATTTATTCTTCTGACCACCTTTTTCTTTGTGGCTTACCATAAAGGTTTTCCCCTTCCAGTCTCTCCTGGTCCCCGTTCCCCCTTTTCACCTGATCTCACCATCATGTCTAATCTTTATTTACCTCTCTGTATTCAAAAGCTAACTTCTACAGTTCATCCATTCTTAGTGTTCTTTATGGTGTGATTATGAGACTCAAATGAACTAATATGTGAAGTACTTAGAACAGTGGCTAGCACAAAGTAGTCAATTAGCATTTTCTATTATAAAGTTTGCAAGTCCCGGCAATGGCATGTTTCTTGCCAAGGCCTCTTATGAGGCCACCTTTATATGCTATTTTCAAAGTCTTAAAGATATCAGTTACCAAATAGGAAGATTCCTATATTCTCTCCCCATCCCTGCCACAAATAATTATATGACCTTGGAAAATAATTGCAGTTATTTGGATCATTGTTTCATTAGTAAAATGAAGGTGCTAGGCTATATTGATGGTCTTTAATCAGAGGAGATCAGAGACTCCTCTGACACAATACTTTATGATTTGGGGGAGTTCACAGATCACTGAACGTTAAAAGGTCCCTTCTAGAGGCTCCAGGTTAAGAATCCTCATGTTAACATGACCTCTAGCAGTTCTTCAAGCTCTGACATTCTACAGTGGTCAGTCTATAAAAATGGTCTTGTTTTTATAATTCCTGACCTAACTTTGGTGGAAACAAGAAAGAAGTGAAAGATAAGGTCAGGGAGCAATTCTTTGTCACTGAAGATTTCTCTGTTTTCTCTCTCATTAGAGATTGTAAGAGTTTCCTAATTAAATCTCTCACACATACTTTCAATTCCTGGTGTACTCAGGATTTGGGTCCAACAGCACCTATTTATATGCTAATTTGTTACAGAGAACTACAGTCTTTTTCAATCCCAAAGGCACAAGAGATAGTCAGACTTGTGCTCTGCTGCAACTACTGGTATCTAAGGCAGCCTGTACACGGCTAGGGTGCAAAGTGCTCTGGAAGCCCAAGGCACCACATGGAACCAGGTGGCAATGGGATCAGGGAATGCCACTGACTACCAAACATGATGCTCTCCACAAGTAAATACACCCCTAGGGACTATCTACAGCTTTGTGTCAAAGTGTGGCCCAGGGATTGCTGCCCCCAAACCACCAGGAGGACCTCTATCTCCCATTCTATGTGAACAGCCATGATGGAGCTGGACTACCTGGGGGAGCTGTGCTGCAGAATTCATCCCAGGCATGCTGATGAGAACTCAGGAGGGGGCAGATTAGGAATCTGTATTCTCAAAGGCATCAAATAATTTTCTTGTACTCTGAGGTGGAAAATTTCCAGCACAGGAAAACTACTTGTGAGCATGTGAAAGAAGGAGACTTTCTTAAGAACAGCAAGTATCTTTAAGAAGAGATACTATTGCTTCCATCACAGTAGTGTAATATGAACGCATCTACCAGACCCTGGAAAATGGAGATCACCGTGGAAGCACTGTAGAAGCTCCTAGAGCTTTGGTGTTCTCTGAAAATCCAGAATAATAATGCCTACCATAAGAGTAGTTGAGGACTTAGTTAAAAATGCCCCCTTAGACTGGTTAAATAAACCTTGACACATCCACACAAAAGAAAGCATGCCACTCTGTAAAGGAAAGATGAGGCTATCTATGTACTCCTATAAAAAGCTAAGATGTCTTGTGAAAGAAAAAGTACACAGTAGTATACATAGTACCTTAAATACTACTTTTTATATAAGAATGGCAAGGGAATGTGTATTAGCATCTTTATGTAAGTGCATACAAAGTAATAAAAACAGTCACTACAGGGCCTCACATGGGTGGAAGAGACAGGCTGGTAAGAACAGGAAGACCTGTTTGTCATAATTAAATCTTTTTAAAAAGTATGTTTCCCCTAACATAAAATTATTCCAAGCAAAGAAAACTGAATTTAAAGTACCAATCTAGTAACTTAATATGCCAAGCTATCATTTTTCTCTTTAATTTAGATTTTAATGGGTGTTGAGCATGAAATGATTATATTTCACTCAAAGAGCTGTCAAAACTCTCATCACCCAAATCAACTTCCAAAATAACAGGAAACATATTGGGGTGAATGGTTATGATTAAAATGTATTGGTAATTTGCTCCTGACATGGGAGTGGATAATGCAATAGGTCAGCAAAATATAAAATGGAGATGTCTGTAACCTACTGGTGAACTCACTAGTGAAGTGGATTTCCACATTGATTGTTCTGCACTCTGTCTATTCCAGCAGGTCATGAATGATGCATGGTGCTACAGCAACTTCAGCCATACAGCTCTGCACTCTGATTAAAACAGAGAGGAATGTTTCTCTGCTCTCAGAGAAAGATGCTTCACTTTGCTTTTAACTCTGCACCAACTTGTGGAACAAATCCATTGCAATTTCTGTAGGCTTTGTTTTCTAAATTCTCTTGGGCCAGATTTCTTATCAGATGTGTTTTCTTTAAAAAAAAAATCAAAACTACACAAAACCATAGTAAGATATTTTAGAAGGACAACATTTGCAAAACTATGAGTTGCCAGATACTCACTGGCAACTGCTACCCATGCCAATAACATATTCACCTCTTTTTAAATAATCAGGCTTAGAGAGGGAGAGAAGAGATATCCAATTCTGAAATTATCTTTGCAGTGTAGTTATTGCCTTTTTATAATACAAATATAAATCTTTGTGTCTAATTAATGTAAACAGAAATCTCATTTTCTCCATCACACATGCAATACTCTTTATCCTGGGGAGGGGCTGAACATTTTCCAATTCAGTTGATGGGCTTGGGATATACATACAGGCTTTAACATGTCAAGACTATAACTGTTGCTTTAGAAGATTTCTTTTCAGCTCTAAACTTGACATAATCCTATGTTGGCAAATCTCCAGGGGAAAAAAAAAGTGAATGGGTAAGATGACTCGTCGTCATAGAGGGCAGTGGAATCTAGGTCAGCTTCAATAACAGAGACATTAAAGAGTCTTAGAGGTTCCTTAGTCTGGGAGTAATGAGTCACAGACCTCTGATCATTTTCCAATATGCATTTTCTTTCTTTTAGCACAGAACGTCTATTTCTTTTAGCATAGAACATCTACCTCCACAGTCACTTGGTTAGAGGGTTCTCTAGTTTTGTAGCTAGTTTTACTGTATGAATTAGTCTGGATCAATAAGATGTGAGTGCAGTGATATGTGCCATTTGGGGCTATCTCCCTGCCTTGGCCTACCTTTTCCTCACCCTTAGAAAACATTCAAAACAATGTTTTGAGAATGGCAGAGTTGCTTGCTAGCTCTGGACTGCTACATGAGACAGAAATAAACTCTTGTTTCAGGCACTAAGATTTTGGGTCTTTGGGTTACAAAAGCATATCTTGTGCCTTAACTAATAAAGATGACCTGAAATAGGAGAGTGTTTAAGGAAATTGCTTATCTATCAGTAATCAAGAATGGGCAGGGTCACAAAGAATAAAGGATGAGAGGCTGTCCCTCAACAACTTCTGGAAGGAGGTTTGGAGGAGAATGGATACAAGTATACGTATGGCTGAGTTTCTTCGCTGTTCACCTGAAACTTCCGTAACTTTGTCAATTGGCTATATCCCAGTACAAAATAAAAAGTTAAAAAAAATCAGCAAAACTAATTGAAAAAAAAATAAAGGATGAGACGTTGTTAGAAGATTGTAGTCACAGGACTACAATTGTGACAATGAAATAAATGATATTAAACTAATGAGGAAAACCTCTCTTTAAAAATTTACAACATGGAAATATAACCCAGACTCTACATCCATTGTGACTGATTCCTAATTAAACAAGACATTCATGCATTATAGTTGTATTTTGATCCATAGTCACGGTAGTAGAGTGATCTAAGATATCAAATAGGCTGTGTCCACGAAAATAGGCTCTAGCACCATACAGATCAGAGTTTGAATACAACTATGCTGTTCACTAAATGTAAGATGTTGGGCTATCCATGTAAGTCCTCTGAACCTGTGATGTCTAGCGGGAGGCTTGAGGCATGAAGATGTAGACTAGAGAGAGCTTCTAGCAGATAACCTGGTTCATCCAATACAAGTCAGGTGTATTTTTCTTTCTTTTACTCTTTCAAGGGGCATCACAGATATCTCAGTCCAGGAAAGCAAAAAGGAAGGAGGTAAGAAGGAAGAATAGAAAATAGGATTCTGATTTTTCTTTTTTTCTTTTGGCATTTGATCTCTTGACTAGGCAGGATTAACTTCTTAATAAGGTAGCCAATCTAGGGATATTTTGGCCTAGAACAATAAGACATAACTTCAGAGAGGAACTAATTGACACTAATGTCACAAAACACATGCCTGTTTGACTTCCTTATATGGGGAAACCCAAACATTTCAGATCTAGTTTCCAGTAGTTTATGGAATGAATGCCTTCACTGATGACAATGTTTATACTGTTTAAGATTTTTTTATTTGCTGTCGCAGTTGGTGAGTATCAGGGCCACATTGTCTTTTCAGGGTCATCTTTAGTTGATTTTAAGTTCAGGTAGTTAATCCTATCATCATTTCTTATATTTCCCTATTTATCTTCCTCCTAGAGCATGTCTGTCCATCTAAATCTTCAATAGCAAAATACTTACTGAAAAGTTACCATGTACCAGACCCACTTCTAAAGCACTGAACATATATTAACTCATTTAATCCCAACAATAACCTGAGGAGTCAGGTATCATTACTACCCCATTCTACAAATGAGAAAAAACGAATGACAGATGAATTCAGTTGTTTGCCTGAGATCACATAGCTCTTGAGTGGCAGAGTCAAGATCTGGTCCTAGGTAGTCTTACCAGATCTCAAAAAGTTTTACTATCTTTTCAAGGATTCAAAATAATTTACAAAAACTAAAATAATACACAGTATGATGCATAGAAAGAGAAAAAATAAACTTATAAACAGAAGACTAAAAACAGAAATTGAAATGATGAGAATGAAGGAATAGAGGGAAGGTGAGACTTAACAGGCTTAAGGCAAGATCCTGTCTTTGAGCCAAAATTGTGTCTCTGAACTTCCTGAGATGGAAACAAAAAGGAAGACTGAATATATAATACAGTTTTCACTATATAGTAAAAGGAGGGCTTCCCTGGTGGCTCAGTGGTAAAGAATCTGCCTGCAAAGTAGGAGACCCAGGTTCAATCCCTGGGTTGGGGAGATTCCCTGGAGAAGGAAATGGCTACCCACTCCAGTATTCTTGCCTGTGAAATCCCATGGACAGAGGGTGACAGTCCATGGGGTCACAAAAGAGTCTGGCACAACTTAGGGACTGAACAACAATGACCGCAATACAGTAAAAGGACAGTTATACTTTTCGAAAAGAAACATGCTACATCTTACTATATGCGCCACCTTGCATTTAACTTCCCAGTTCTGAGCTTGAGAAAGTTATACAGGCCTCATCAGTGATTAGGTTCTTGACACTATCTAATTGCTTTAATTTTGCAAGCCAGAGATGTAGCTTCAACTAATGCCCACGTTCCGATATATTCATTTACATTTTCTTGAATTCTATTTTAAAGCAAGATGTAATTTGTTTCCCCATTCCAATCTACCAATCATCAATGACCAATAAACTAATCTATTTGGAAAATCTTATTTCTTGTATCACATAATATGAAAGCAGAGAATTCGCTTTTCAAACTGGCAGCTTACATATGTCAGAGATCCCATGATACACAAATTTAATATATTAAACCTTTAAAACCCCCCCAAAAATTGCTAAGATAATGCTGAAAAGGGGATGCTAAATTTTATAGTGACACAAAGGCATTTATGATTATCTTGATTTTATTTTCCTAAGTAGCTATTAAAAAGTTAGAAGCCACTAACCTAAGGAAAAGCATACTCTTCTATCATATAAAACTATTCTAATTTAAACTTTCTTTGAGGGACTATTTTTGCTCTATGTAAAGAATACATCTTTTGATTCTATTAATGCAAAGCCTTTAAATAATAATAACTAAAACATGCTTTTCTTTTTCCAACTGACTAACAGGCCAGTAGCACCATGATTATTGTTAACAATATAATTCAAGAAGCTGCAATTAGTTCTATTTTAGTACTACCAGAACAGCCAAGGTATGTACAGTTAGCTCTTATCTAAGTTACTGCCCAAATACTGTACAATATTTTTCTGCTTATGGGGCAAATAGTTTGTGCAGCTGTTTCTTGCAGCATTTTAAACTCAAACTCTGATTTGTATGTGAATAAGTCAGTTACTAAGGAGAGGATTTCTTGGTATAGGTATTTGTTAACTCCTATTAAGGTAAGAGAAACCCAAGTAAGACGGTAGGTGTTGCAAGAGGGCATCAGAGGGCACACACACTGAAACCATACTCACAGAAAATTAGTCAATCTAATCACACTAGGACCACAGCCTTGTCTAACTCAATAAAACTAAGCCATGCTGTGTGGGGCCACACAAGACGGGCAGGTCATGGTGGAGAGGTCTGAAAGAATGTGGTCCACTGGAGAAGGGAATGGCAAACCACTTCAGTATTCTTGCCTTGAAAACCCCATGAACAATATGAAAAGGCAAAATGATGGGATACTGAAAGAGGAATTCCCCAGTTCAGTAGGGGCCCAATATGCTACTGGAGATCAGTGGAGAAATAACTCCAGAAAGAATGAAGGGTTGGAAGCAAAGCAAAAACAATACCCAGTTGTGGATGTGACTGGTGATAGAAGCAAGGTCCGATGCTGTAAAGAGCAATATTGCATATGAACCTGGAATGTCAGGTTCATGAATCAAGGCACATTGGAAGCGGTCAAACAAGAGATGGCAAGAGTGAATGTCGACATTCTAGGAATCAGCGAACTAAAATGGACTGGAATGGGTGAATTTAACTCGGATACCATTATATCTACTACTGTGGGCAGGAATCCCTCAGAAGAAATGGAGTAGCCATCATGGTCAACAAAAGAGTCCAAAATGCAGTACGTGGATGCAATCTCAAAAACGACAGAATGATCTCTGTTCGTTTCCAAGGCAAACCATTCAATATCACAGAAATCCAAGCCTATGCCCCAACCAGTAATGCTGAAGAAAATGAAGTTGAACGGTTCTATGAAGACCTACAAGACCTTTCAGAACTAACACCCAAAAAAGATGTCTTTTTCATTATAGGGGACTGGAATGCAAAAAAGTAGGAGGTCAGGAAACACCTGGAGTAACAGGCAAATTTGGCCTTGGAATACGGAATGAAGCAAGGCAAAGACTAATAGAATTTTGCCAAGAAAATGCACTGGTCATAGCAAATACCCTCTTCCAACAACACAAGAGAAGACTCTACACATGGACATCACCAGATGGTCAACACCGATATCAGATTGATTACATTCTTTGCAGTCAAAGATAGAGAAGCTCTATACAGACAGCAAAAACATGACCGGGAGCTGACTCTGGCTCAGATCATGAACTCCTTATTGCCAAATTCAGACTTAAATTGAAGAAAGTGGGGAAAACAATTAGACCATTCAGGTATGACCTAAATCAAATCACTTATGGTTATACAGTGGAAGTGAGAAATAGATTTAAGGGACTAGATCTGATAGAGTGCCTGATGAACTATGGATGGAGCTTTGTGACACTGTACAGGAGACAGGGATCAAGACCATCCCCAAGAAAAAGAAATGCAAAAAAGCAAAATGGCTGTCTGAGGAGGCCTTACAAATAGCTATGAAAAGAAGAGAAGCAAAAACCAAAGGAGTAATGGAAAGATATATGCATCTGAATGCAGAGTTCCAAAGAATAGCAAGAAGAGATAAGAAAGCCTTCTTCAGTGATCAATGCAAAGAAATAGAGGGAAACAACAGAATGGGAAAGACTAGAGATTTCTTCAGGAAAATTAGAGATACCAAGGGAACATTTCATGTGAAGATGGGCTCCATAAAGGACAGAAATGATATGGAGCTAACAGAAGTAAAAGATATTAAGAAGAGGTGGCAAGAATACACAGAAGAACTGTACAAAAAGATCTTCATGACCCAGATAATCACAATGGTGTGATCACTGACCTAGAGCCAGACATCCTGGAATGTGAAGTCAAGTGGGCCTTAGAAAGCATCACTATGAACAAAGCGTGGAGGGGATGGAATTCCAGTTGAGCTATTTCAAATCCTGAAAGATGATGCTGTGAAAGTGCTGCACTCAATATGCCAGCACATTTGGAAAACTCAGCAGTGGCCACAGGACTGGAAAAGGTCAGTTTTCATTCTGATCCCAAAGAAAGGCAATGCCAAAGAATGCTCAAACTAACCACACAATTGCACTCATCTCACACGCTAGTAAATTAATGCTCAAAATTTTCCAAGCCAGGCTTCAGCAATACGTGAACTATGAACTTCCAGATGTTCGAGCTGGTTTTAGAAGAGGCAGAGGAACCAGAGACCAAATTGCCAACATCCGCTGGATCATCGAAAAAGCAAGCGAGTTCCAGAAAAACATCTATTTTGCTTTATTCACCACACCAAAGCCTTTGACTGTGTGGATCACAATAAACTGTGGAAAATTCTGAAAGAGATGGGCATACCAGACCACCTGATATACCTCTTGAGAAACCTATATGCAGGTCAGGAAGCAACAATTAGAATTGAACATGGAACAACAGACTGGTTCCAAATAGAAAAAGGAGTACGTCAAGGCTGCATATTGTCACCCTACTTATTTAACTTATATGCAGAGTACATCATGAGAAACACTGGGCTGGAAGAAGCACAAGCTGGAATCAAGATTGCGGGGAGAAATATCAATAATCTCAGATATGCAGATGACACCACCCTTAATGGCAGAAAGTGAAGAGGAACTAAAAAGCCCCTTGATGAAAGTGAAAGAGGAGAGTGAAATAGTTGGCTTAAAGCTCAACATTTCAGAAAACGAAGATCATGGCATCTGGTCCCATCACTTCATGGGAAATCAATGGGGAAACAGTGGAAACAGTGTCAGACTTTATTTTTTTGGGCTCCAAAATCACCGCAGATGGTGACTGCAGCCATGAAATTAAAAGACACTTACTCCTTGGAAGAAAAGTTATGACCAACCTAGATAGCATATTCAAAAGCAGAGACATTACTTTGCCAACAAAGGTCCGTCTAGTCAAGGCTATGGTTTTTCCAGTGGTCATGTATGAATGTGAGAGTTGGACTTTGAGGAAAGCTGAGTGCCGAAGAATTGATGCTTTTGAACTGTAGTGTTGGAGAAGACTCTTGAGAGTCCCTTGGACTGCAAGGAGGTCCAACTAGTCATCCTAAAGGACATCAGTCCTAGGTGTTCATTGGAAGGACTGATGCTGAAGCTGAAACTCCAATACGTTTGCCACCTCATGCGAAGAGTTGACTCATTGGAAAAGTCTCTGATGCTGGGAGGGATTGGGGGCAGTAGGAGAAGGAGACGACAGAGGATGAGATGGCCGGAATGCATGACTGACTCAATGGACATGAGTTTGAGTAAACTCTAGGAGTTGGTGATGGACAGGGAGGCCTGGTTTGCTGTGATTCATGGGGTCGCAAAGAGTAGGACATGACTGAGCAACTGAACTGAACTGAACTGATGTAGAGTATCATGTCATCTACAAACAGAGAAAGCTTTACTTCTTCTTTTCCAGTCTGGATTTCTTGTATTTCTTTTTCTTCTCTGATTGCTGTAGCTAGTACTTCCAGAACTATGTTGAATAATAGTGGTGAAAGTGGACATCCTTGTCTTGTTGCTGATCTTAGGGGGAATGCTTTCAGCTTTCACCACTGAGAATAATGTTTGCTATAAGCTTATCATATATGGCCTTTACTAGGTTGAGTTAGGCTGTTCTATGCCCATTTTTTGAAGAGTTTTAATCATAATGGGTGCTAAATTTTGTCAAAGGCTTTTTCTGTATCTATTGAGGTTATCATAAGGTTTTTATCTTTCCATTTGTTAATATATAGAGTATCACATTGATTGCTTTGCATATTAAATATACATTCTTTATTTTTTAAATCTATAAAATTTCCACATTATAAGTCAACCTTATAAAGCTATCTAATGAATATCCTGTGGCTCATAAATAAACCATAAATAATATCTGGGTGATTTTTCTAAATTTTGAAAAGAAGCAAAGAGTAAAATGAATTATTTTGTTCGATTTAAGGAAAACTGTAATTCTATTGGCATGAGTTTTATAGCAAGATATTTCAGATTAGAAATACTGCAAACTATTTTTAATTGTGATGTTCATATCAATGAAGAGTTTTCAGAGGTCTAAGTTTAAAAACTCACTGAAATGTGGTGGGGGGGTGGGGTGGAGGAAAGATACATCTAGTGGTGTGCTGGCTTCTAACTGCTCAGGATTATGAACTGTTCAGGTTTCAGGTATCTTGCACGAGAGGTGTTTAACTGCTGTTACTTGAAATCAGTCAGTATTTACATCGTGAAATTAGCAAATACTACCGACCAGGAATTCTGTGTTTTTCCAGAGCAGGTTGTTAAACGTTCACTAGCATATCACAAAATCTTATAATAAAAACAAGGAACTAATTTGCTACTGGGTATACATTCTTTGAATACGAGAAAAGCTTTTATCTGCTCTCAGATTCCTGGATTGGGTGGGGAGTTCCCTGCATCAATCACCCACTGGGAAAGAGAGTTGCTCCACACCGGGGAAGATCCTCTGGAAATCACTGAACATCACTGCTCTGCTGTTCTTAGGTTCACTGCTGCTTTGTATAGTGAATGACACACCCCCTTTCCTCATCTCAAAAATTTTTGACAGTACTAGCATCTTTCCTTACACAAAAAATCCAGTGGGGGAGGTGAGCTGAGTTGGGAGAGGAAAAACACTGCAGAGAGGCAGTTTCCTCTTCTACCTCATGCAAATCAGACAAGGTTCTCAATACATTTCATTACTAAGAATAGCCTGGGGACCTTTAAAGATATCAACACTTGAGTCGCAACCAGGAACTAGGGAATCACATCCTAGATTGGACAAGCATCAAGTGTAGTACAATTGAGAATTACTTATCAGAATCACTGAATAGAGCAAAAACCAGAATATGAACTCAAAGACATCAGAGACCTGCCTTGTTTATCAGCCTGTCCCCAGAAACAGAGGATTACCAATTTCCATTCTACCAAAAATAGGAGACTGCACTTTCCTGAGTTACAAATAAGCATTCCATATATTACAGTCACTTGGCCTAAAGAAGTATTTGTTACACCATCACCAAGTTTTATGTAGTCTTTCTTCCTTTTCACCTAAGGCTATGAAGGCCAACCCTATAACAGTTCTTGGCCCTGGCTGAGTATCAGAATCACCTAGATATATCATGCACTTGGACAGGAAAATAGGAATTCCTTATCAAATCTCCAGTGTTGGTGCCAGGAATGTGCATTTCTAAAATTTCCAAAGGACTCTGAAGTACTTCCAGGTTTGATAACTCTTGATGCTTTTGAACTGTGGTATTGGAGAAGACTCTTGAGAGTCCCTTGGACTGCAAGGAGGTCCAACTAGTCATCCAAGCACTACCAAGCACTACCAAGCTTACTCTCCCTCTTGAAGAATAGCTAAGGCTTTTGGGACAAACATCAGGACCTCCTGGGCAGATTGCAGAATTGTGTGACTCTAAGCTTAATCACTTGCCTATCCACACAGGCCTCAATTCCACTTAAGAACACCTCTTTTCATGGGGATATACACTCTACTTGAATTCATTTTTCTTTCTACTCACCTCTCTCTTTCCTTTTCACATCAGGAAAATCTCTCCTTCTGATTCATAAAAAAACCAAAGCAGTGCAAAGGACAAAAAATAGAAATTAGGATGGACTGGTTAATTCCTAAAACCCTTGAAAGTTTCCACAGAAACAGCCAGTGTCTTTCAGAATCTCCACAGACCTTTTTATCTTCCTCTAACTAAGCCTGGTAGTCTTCAAGTGCAGGCCTTGATGGTAAGCTACTCATTTAAATTGATGGTTTTATCTTTTGCCTAATTACCTGTTTTCCCAGGTGACTGAGTGGTAAAGAATCCACCTGCCAAGCAGGAGATGCAGGGCTTGATGCCTGTGTTGGGAAGATTCCCAGGAGAAGGAAATGGAAACCCATTTCAGTATTCTTGCTTGCAAAATCCATGGACAGAGGAGCCTGGTGGACTACAGTCCATGGGATCACAGAGTTGGGCACAACTTAGTGACTAAACAACAGCAACCACAAAATTATTGCCTTCTTTAACCACATATGCACAACTTTTCTGCTACATTGTGGGTAAGATTGCTTTTATATGATGGTTTAGGAATTGAAATAATTCATGGCAACATTTCTATGAGGAAAGGTACTCTAACCTGCAAATAGACTTAAAAACCAACTTTGGGAATACAGCCCATGGTTAAACATGGAACATCCAGTAAATAAGTTCTTCCTGAACTGTACATAAATATTATTGGCTGAAATATTTTTTAAAAATCTGAGGTACAAAAAATTTCTATACACATGAGCCCTCTTCCTATCAACTCCATATCTGTCTTAAACCTTCTCACCCATGCTTCCATAACACCCGTGTTTGCATCCTCAACTGCCTACACCAGTGGACTGGGGACCCCATAAAGGTAAGACAAGCATATAGTCATACTCACCTGTGTACACCTTCTTCCCCATGCCCTCCAGCTTCTTCTCATCCATCTAACACTGCTCAGTATACAACAGGTGCAAGTGTTTGATAAACTGAACTACTTATTGTTTTTAGATCTATTTAAATTACTATTTGCTTTTAGTAGAATATATGAATTCAATTCATAGTCATCTGCTTTGGTTTTATTTTTTTTTTTCTATTTCATCACAGTTTTTCAAATGCTAGCCAGTCACACAAACTTCTTAGAGTGTTTGGAAATACTATCACAACTTTTAACTGCATGTATCTTCTGAGCCAGTAAATCTACCTCTAGGAAATCATACATATATGTGCATATGTGGGCAAAAACATAGTCATGAGGCTTTTTACAGTGTTGTTTACAACTGTAAACATCTAGAAACTATCCTCTTTAGATGATTTGTTACATAAACTAAGAAACATCTTTGGAATGGAAATATATGTAGATGTTAAAAAATGAGATCATTTGTGCTGATAGCTGTCTCCTAGGTATAATCTTACTTTAAAAAAAAAAAGCAAGCTGGGGAAAAATATGTAAAATATCTTCTCATGTGTATAAACACACACTTTTGTTTATATATAGCAAATTTCTAGAAAGATACAGAAGGAATTTTTAACAGTAATTGCCTCTTGGAAGAGAGAATTTGGAATTAATTATTGGTGATGAGATGTCATAATAGTTTTCATTGCATGCTTTCTTTTACTCTAAAATTTTTGCTGTAAGCTGGATTACTTCTTCAAATAGTAATTCTTTAAAAACAGAAATCACCATAAGTAAAAAGAGTTTTAAGGTATTTAGACTTACATATATATATATGTATAACATTTTGTTAAATAAAAATTTGCAGTGTCACATTTACCAATAGGCTCATCCCCTGATCATCCTGCTTCTTTAAATACATACTGAGAGGATTTCTACTGGCAGGTCCTAATGGAGGAGCCTGTTATAAAAGTTCATTTATGAACCTAGAATTCCAGCTAAAATATTTCCAACAGCACTTCAAATGATAGCATAAGAAATCCAGGAAGAAATCCAGAGTAAGCACAGAAGTCAGGACAAAGCAAATACACGGCAGAACTACCATCCTTTTATCCCTGGCACCTAGGAAACCACTACTGAAAGTCAAGGCCCTCTTTCCTGCTGAGCCTGGGTCAACTTCAGGGTCCTCAAACTACTCGATGCCAGTAGAGCAGAACGAAAACCGATGTTCCCACATCAGGCCTAAATAGCACACCTTCATATTCACCTTGAATTCCTGGGGAGGCAGAGGGGAGAAGCCGCTCTGCTGGCCTGCCTAGGGCTCTGTACAATCCAAACATCTCAAAGGAGAGGAAATGTTCTACTGGGTCCAGCAGAATTGGTAGTAGATGTTGTGTAGTGGTTTGATATTGCAGACAAGAATGTTGCCTGACATTCCAGCAAACAACTAATACTGCCTGTCATCAGCTGCCCATAACGGTGTGCCCTGAGGGGAATTCAGAATGGAGTGAAACAGGATACCAGTCCTAGATAGTTAAGACACAAATCAAAGGAATAATTTCGATAAGCCCAGACTCTTACATTTTTCCATACATAGAAAAGCACTAAAATCATTAACTTGAAATGTCTGTGTTTTTGTGATTAGCAGTAAACTTCTGATGTTCAACTATATGTTCTTTTCTTTCCAACAAAAAAATGCCTATGCATCCTGGCTCCTCCCTTACCACCCTGGAACAGTCCCTCAGAGTTATTTAAAAGGCTGATTCTCTGGGCTATAGTCCTCAGCAAAGCACTTAAATAAAATATAACACTCAACTTCTAAGATGTGTATTTTTCTCAGTTGATAGTTTGATTTCAAATCCACTAATTTTTTATGACAAAAATAAAGTGGTTTCTAAGAGTAAAGTTCTGATCTAAGAATGAAGTTTTTATACATTGTTTGGATATAAAAGTGAAGTTGCATGTGGGGATGTTGTCATCCACATGTGTATTTGCTGATAAGTACTCAGTAGTCCAGCTGCTGGGGGCACCACTGGGGCTTATCAATAAGAATAAGTGTTCGGATTCTTCCCTAGTGGTCCAGTGGTTAACAATCTGCCTGACAGTCAAGGCAGGAGACACAGGTTCAACCCCTGGGAGGAGCTTAAGATCCAACATGGCTTGCGGACCAAAAAAAAAAACCCAAAAAACCAACATTGTAACAAATTAAGTAAAGACTTTAAAAATGATTCACATCAAAAAGAAAAAAAAATGTTTTTAAAAGGGACACACATAGAAGCAAGAATGGTAATTTGGCCTACAAATCTCAGAGTTTATGAGGACCATCTGAGAGTATTTCATCTGTGCAAGGTGGCTCCTTGCTGTTGCTGATCTAACATCTATGGAAAGACCTTAGCACATTAGCTCTTACCTCTGTAAAGTCCACTCTTACACTAGCAGAGGTGAAGGGCATGCAGGGGCCTCATGAAGGAGATCATCTCACCAATACCAGCACCATCACTCCCTAGCAATGTGCTCCAGCAACAGGAGACTTTTGCTTTCACCAGCAGCTGGACATCAGCTGATGACTGATTAAGCTACCTTCCCAGAGTACTAACTCATATAAAGGTACACCTCAGCTAAATGTGGACTATTTCTGCCTAGAAAAGTGTAACTAATCTATCATTGATTTAGAGTATGTTACTTCTTTACTGGGCTTCCCTGATAGCTCAGTTGGTAAAGAATCCGCCTGCAATGCAAGAGACCCCAGTTCGATTTCTGGGTTGGGAAGATCCTCTGAAGAAGGGATAGGCTACCCACTCCAGTATTCTTTGGCTTCCATGGTGGTTCAGCTGGTAAAGAATTGCCTGCAATATGGGAGACCTGGGTTCCATCCCTGGGTTGGGAAGATCCCCTGGAGAAGGGAAAGTCTGCCCACTCTAGTATTCTGGCCTGGAGAATTCCATGGACTGTATAGTCCATGGGGTCGTAAAGAGTTGGACACAACTGAGCGACTTTCATTTTTCCTCTTTATTGGCTTATTAAGATACACTACCCTGCATGCTATTGGCTTATGAAATTGTACTTCCTACAGTGAGTCTTTGTTAAATAAAATATTGGCAAAAACAATCTCAGTCTGAGTATAATTTGTCCTGAAACAAAACACTGGATAGAATATCTGACTAATGTACACGGTGAACAAAGAATGTGCTCTCTGGGGAAGGAAAAAGTTTATTTGTATTGTTTCTGAACACTGACAAGTTGGGGTTTGGAGTGAAGGAATGATTGAGAGGATAGCACTCCACACTGTTCCCTCAAGTTGGCTTCTGTCCCAAAATAATAGTGCCAGGTTTCGAGGGAAAGGTGTGCTATAATTAAGACCAGGCCAAATGAAAACTATATCTCTGGAGAAGGGTAACCTTAGGTAAGTCAAGGCACCTCCCCAGGTCTCACTTTTCTTTTTGGTAAAGTGCCTGACTGAAAAGGGATGATTTTGAAAGTCCCCTTCAGTTTGCACTCTTAGGACTGTACCATTTGGAAACAAGTTGAGAAGCAAACAGTTCTTTATTAAAAATGCATGTGAGTCTTCCCAGTGGAGTGTAGTGATTGGTTATGCAAATTTCATCCATCTGCCCCCATTCCAGCTTGCTTAGTAGACAACGTTTCTCAGTGAGTCCAGTGGACAATAAGACTCTCAGCCATCATAAAGTGGTGCAAGTAATCTTTCTGTTGGATTGCAAAGGCTTGTTCATCCTCAGATGGACTTTCCACAGTGCCCACATTACTCCCAGTGGTCCTCTGGTCACCTTGTGAAAGTTCATAATAATACAGAGGAGATCTTTGCCCTTGAAGAATTGAAATCTAGTCATTGGAATAAGACAATAACAACCTCAAAAGATGCTATCACCCTAATAATGGCAGGAGTGAGAGATAGTTTAGATGGGCTTCAGCCATATTCTACATCAGCTCTGATCCCTAAGTCAAACCAAACAAACATGTGTAAAAGCTAGCTTGCATGGGTGGGGGAAGAAAGGATTGGTAGTTCAGGATTAGCAGATATAAACTATTATATGTAGCATGGGTAAAGAACAAGGTCCTGCTGCTGCTGCTAAGTCACTTCAGTCGTGTCTGACTCTGTGCGACCCCACAGACGGCAGCCCACCAGGCTTCCCCGTCCCTGGGACTCTCCAGGCAAGAACACTGGAGTGGGTTGCCATTTCCTTCTCCAATGCATGAAAGTGAAAAGTGAAAGGGAAGTTGCTCAGTCGTGTCCAACTCTAGCGACCCCATGGACTGCAGCCTACCAGGCTCCTCCGTCCGTGGGATTTTCTAGACAAAAGTACTGGAGTGGGGTGCCATTGCCTTCTCTGCAACAAGGTCCTACTATATAGCAAAGGGAACTACATTTGATATCCTGTGATAAACCATAATAGAATATGAGAAATATATAACTACACAGCAGAAATTAACACATTATACATCAACTACTTCAATAAAATTGTTTTATAAAGCCAGCTTCATGGGTCTGCAACCAGTGCTCTGAAAGGGCCTGCCCTTGTGGGTTCACTCTGGAACTGCCATCTTGAAGCTCCTACTACTTTCATTTTAATTTGCATTCTGTGAGGTCTGAGAAGACAATGAAGGA
This sequence comes from Bubalus kerabau, assembly GCF_029407905.1. NCBI lineage: Eukaryota > Metazoa > Chordata > Mammalia > Artiodactyla > Bovidae > Bubalus > Bubalus kerabau. Next base: position 112,620,767 of record NC_073627.1, read on the forward strand.
TGCACCTTCAGAGTCTAGGCTCAGCCACAGTCCACCTCCCAATGCCTCCTTAGGGTGGAACTTTAGTCTTCTCTAACTGCTTCTTTACTCAGCCATTGGCCTTTTCCCCTCTCCCTCCTGCAGGGGCCCTAGGTACTCACTAGTGAGTTTTCCATGCCCAAGGGAGCACACCATCAAATAACAAATAAAAACCACCATGACAGGTTGATAGAGAGACCACAGAAGGAAGGAGTAAACCATTTCCTTTTTTTTTTTAAATAAAAAAATTACACATTTTTATTTTGCACTAGACTAGCAAGTTATGTAGCTGGTTTTGTGTTTATGAAAGTTCTTCCACAGGGATGACTAAACCTCTTCTAAATACACATTATGGAGTCAATCATCACCTACAAAGGATAAAACCAAAGACCAGGGGCATTTGAGGGAAGAAACCGGAAATGCCAGGTGGCTGGAGACAGGACTTATAACTACCACATGCTAACTGATTGCGCCACTGGAGCTCCTGGAGACAGGCCTGGTCCTTCAAGCTACAGCCCTCAGCAAGTCCAGGACACTTCCTCAACCCTCCACCTTCTGGGCATGAAGCAAGACCAGTCTTTAACAAAATGAAATTTACTCTGCCTTAAAAGAGTATAAAGAGGAACAGTGCCTATAATGCATTAACCAACTACTTGGGAAGACAGGATATAGTACTGGAGAATCATAATTAATAGTGAACAAGTAAAACTAATACAGTTATGTAAAGTTTTAAAATAAAATAAAATTTAAAAAAATTAAAAAAAAAAAATAGTGAACGAGTGAAGCAATCTATAGAAATAATTAGGAAGGCCGTGCCTGGATTCTACTCCTGCCTCATCTCCCACAGGCTGCATGCCTCTGGACAAGCTGGCCTCTGTATTTCAGTATTTTCATCTTTAAATACAGGATGATTAGAATAACTTCTCTAGTAATGGTTGAAAGGATTAAATACTTAGAATAGTGCCCAGCACATAAAAGTGCTTCACTAGTGTTAAATATAAGGGTTCATATATAAGGCTTCAACACAAGGGAAATTTTTGAGCGATTCAGAGTAATTACGGAAAGATTCGTAAGGTGCCAAGACAAACGCCATTTATTGAAAATTTGTATGGCTTTGCTAAGAGAGAGCTGTGAGCTTAAGTTAATGACTTTCATTAAAGGAAGAACTCTGGTAGACTATCTAGATGAAAATGCCTAATGTTATTGTTATTTGAAAACACACATACACACGAGAGCACTTAGAAATAAGAGACTTAATTTAACTACACACTTTGTAAGCTATTTCTGAAATGATTGCCCATGGTTTTTCCAAAGATCCCAGAATCTTGATTTGGTATCAAGCAGTTCTAATAAAAGTGTAAACATCTGTCTTACATTCTGGCTCTTTCCTTAGCTATACTGCCACACTGACTTATTGGAGTTGTAATTTGGGAAGATTCTGAATAAGATAACAGTCACATCTGCCTACTTCCAATCTTTTGATTTTTCTACTAGCAGAACCTTATGTCTCTGCACAGATGTAACAACATCAATGGATGTTTTAAAATAAATCCTATTGGAAAGAACACAGAAAAAGTACATCTATCTGGCTATGAATGTTTTACATGTAATAGTGTTCCTGAAATACCAATTTAGTTAACTGCATGTTAATAGTTATATACTCTCAACTAATCCTAGCACCAATCCCAAGATCATGGAAATATACTTAGCATGCTAAGGGAAATTCCCTTGGTGTATACTGATGATCAGTTAGTTGCTTTGGATTTATAAGTGTTTGTTCGTATAGTATATACATGGGCTGCAAATAGCTGATGTCAAAAATAAAAGTTAGGAAACCATTCAAATGATGCCAATTTTGCTGACATTGATGGACTGTTACCTTATTAACAAGGCTGTATAATTGCATTGTTCTGTCATGTCTTCTCATGTAATACCTACCAACACAGGAGCAAAGAGGATGACCATAAGGTAGATTAGAGCCACTCTCCAATTTCATCCTAGGTAATTAAAGGGCATCTTTGGTTTTAAGACATAAATCTCGGACACTGAATAACAAGTTGTCTTAATTTCTCAGAATTTCTCTTTCATCTTGTGTTCACAGACATAAAATGCCTTCTAGATCTAATGGTCTATGATTCTGAGTAGATTATGTGATCCTACATGGCCTGATATTCTGTTAAATCAAGGAAGAAGGAACATGTTGTTGGAATTAAAATGATCTGAGTCAGGGAAAAGAAGTCAAAAGATTAATAATGTAAACAATGAAAGTGGGTTTACCAGGAACAGGATCTCTGTGGTAGTAAAGGCAAGAAGAGTCACATAAAAATATAATAAATTCTAAATTTTGCTCATTATAGGAGATTTAGGGATAGCAGGGAAGTAACTGAAAAGACAGGAACAGGACAGATAACATCTTGGAATATAATTTTAAAAATTGCTTTACATGAAGATTTCATATGGAGATATCCACTTATCTTGAATATGAAAATCTTTCAAATACCTCTATGTATGTGTTCTAAAGAACAGCCTTCATTTAGATGACATGACAAGTAATGCATTTCAAGAATCCATTGAACACATAAAGGAGGTTTGAGTCTGAATTTCAAGTATATATTCTTAGAATATACATAAACTAAAGTGGATGACTGACTGTGTTAGGAAATAATTTCCTAGAACTGTAATCAATGTTATTTATTGTTACCACTTATTGAATGCCAACCATGGTTCAAGAACTACACTGTATGGTTTACATACATTATTACCTCATCTAATACTTACAGCATTGCAGGAGGGCAATTTAATATCTTAAATGAATATTCAGAATAGTAAGCAATCGGCTCAAGTTACAAGGCCAATAGGAGATTTAAACCCAAGGCTTACTGATTCAAAGTCCATGCTCTTTCCTATCTTCCATTCTGCATCTCTCTGAATCTTACTGAGTGAGTCAATATTAAAAAGCCAAGCTTAAGAATTTATATTCTGAAATTATAAACATCACAATGCTCTGAATACACTTTGCAATTTTTGATGGATGGGAACATATAATGAATACATGGATATGTGTGGCTGAGTCCCTGCACTGTTTACCTGAAACTATCACAACATTGTTAATCAGCTATACCCCAATACAAAATAAAGTTTTTTCTAAAAAGTCAATGTAGCCCTGTTTTCAATGACTATTACTTTACATATTATGTGTTGTTTTTGAAATCAGCAGACCTATACATTGAAGGGTATGTGTATGTGTGCTTGTGTGTGTGTACTTTTTTACACCAACTTTCTTTCTAGTAAAATTTCTAGGTAGTAAAATACATTAAAAGCAGTCAAATGCCCAGCTTAGGATATTCAAACAATACTTTAGAAGAATTATCTTAGCAGTTGAATCTTGAAGTTGAGTGATGTGGACCCAATCTTTGGGGGAGAAAGTAATTCTACAGAGGAAGGAGATTTTTGAGAGAGGAAAAGGAAACGAGCCAGTATTTGACTGAGGACCTGCAAATGCCAATGTTGCGCTAGGTGCTTCCTGAATATTTCTTGCATTTATCTTGGGTAAGAAACAGGATGACTGTAGAGTAGGTAGTCCTGAGGGATAGTCAGAAGTAGTATACACTAATTTTAACAATGGATCATGCAGTATATTTATAAAATAAAAACTAAGCATCTTTGATCGCACATGGCATCACACAGGCAATCAATAATGAATTAGCAATGAAGGGATCTTGGCCACAGATGAGCAAATTTTCTGTGTCACCTAATTTTCAGTTTTAAAAAAGAAGCGATTCATTCTGATTTTTTTCTCCTCTTCTCAGCAACCTTAAAAATGAGCATTAAGTTTGGATTATCATGATGGATCACTGACACATATTTATGGCTCAGAGTTTAGTGCTTATCAACATTAAGTTGATGTCCTTTTCTCTACCTCAGACTGAGAATCTAAATGAAAGTGTTGAAAATGACAAAGATCTGGGAGTCGTATCCTATCAGCATAAATGGGAGTTTCAGGCTCACTGAGAGTAAGATCTTCTTCTAATTGCCCTGGTTCAGTGTAATATCTCATTGCAGTACAACTTTTCATGCAAAGCAGCCTTCCTCTCCCCTTGCAGAAATTGAAAATAGTGGCCCAAGAAAAGAATCCAGTAGACCACTTTGAGAGCACTCACAGCAAGAGAGTTCTCATAGAAAAGTTCACAAGTAATTTTTAAACTAATGCCAATTTAATATTCCAAGCAGGGTCAGAACTAGGTTAAGGTATCATTTCACGCACTTTCATGACCCTTTAAATTTATACCCTACACACGTCACATGCTTTGTCCTAGTCCAAGTATTTATTTGAGAAGAAAATAGTAATGTCTGAGCATTTCATTTCCTTATGAAATTACCATGTTTCCTCCTACTTACGAATTCACTGGTCATTGACTCTGATGTTTCTGATTCTTGAAAACTTTTACACATAATGGCTTGTCTCTTCTTTACGTTGTCTTAAAAACCTTTTCTCCCTGTTGCCTGGGAAATTAAGGCAAGATCCTCACCTCTCATCAGGAACTTCTGACCCAAATCTGACTTTCCAGTCTTATTTGATATGCTATCTCCCTTCTTATACCCTATTTCTGCCAAATAATAGACTTTAACCTTGCTACTCCCAGCCTTTTGACCAAGACATTTCTTCCTCTTGGATTTTTTCTTCTTCATACTGCTTATACTATACAATGTTTATACCATGGACTGCAGACTTTGATTCAAATGCACTTTCCTCTGAAAGACCTTTTCAGATCCTACCCATGGGAATTAATTTTGTCCTTCTTTGTTCTACCACTGTCTCTGCTCACAACCTTGAGACAGATGCTGTCTCAAGGGCTTCTTTATTAAAAAAAAAACAAAAAAAAAAACAAACATTATTTGAGTTATATCTATTTTGTGAATACCATTTTAGACTCCTATAGGGAAAAGCCCATTTTCTTTGTCTCTGTACTCCAATAGAATGCAGCAGTGAAGTGTGCATGGTGGGAGCTCAATGTATTTGCACTTCATTGTATGACTGGGTACATTCTTTAGTAGAATAAATATACATGGATTAATAAGCTTTGAGGGAGAGCAAGAAAGTACAAGCTCATTTCCTTCTTTTAATCAGCAAAGTAGATTTTAAACATAGGTTGTTGTATGCTTAGGCCAATTCTATTGGGTATAAAGGCTAGGAGAACACTTATAACTAATAAAGGACTTCAGGGTGAGTACATAGAGTAATTGTATTTTGAAAATTACACATTGCATAAATACAAAGCAAGTATTTGAAGTTCAAATATTTGAAAAGCTCAAAAAATGTAGACATGATGTTGTTTTATTTAAAAATTGAAACAACATTGGTTTATGAGAGTTCCATGTGCACAACATTATATTTCTACTTCTGTATACACTACAGCGTGTTCACCACCAAAGGTTTAGTTTTCATCCATCACCATAAGGTTGACTCCCTCTATCCATTTCACCTATCCTCCACCTTGCTTCCCCTTTGGTAACCACTACTCTACTCTCTGTATCTGTGTGTTTGTTTTTGTCTTGTTTATTATATTTATGTTTATCCTATTCCACATGTGAGTGAAATCATATGGTATTTGTCTTTCTCTACCTACATCACTTAGTGTAATAATCTCAAGGTCCATCCAAGTTGCCACAAATGGAAAGATTTCATCTTTTCTCCATTTTATATGTGTGTGTGTGTGTGTGTGTGTGTGTGTGTGTGTGTGTGTATATATATATATATAAAACACATCTTCTTTAGCCTTCTTTAGGACATGACATTCTTTGGATTTAAAAGTTTCCAGAAAGAAATTGCATCTGTGGTAGTCCATCTGCCTCAACTCTCACACTGTCATTCATTCTTTAATCAAGTGCGTTTCTATGTATCTCAATTGTGCTTGAGATTGACTAGCTGCTAGAAATACAAATAAGACCAAAACATATTCTTCAGTAAGCTCTTGTTAACAATGAGATACAGTTATACCTATCAGATTACAGGGACTCCATAGACATTTGTGGAAGAAAAGTAGCTTGATACAAGTGTTGGTAGAGAGAAACATTTATGAACCCATATTATAAGAAGACAGAAATCTATTTGGTTATAGCTGAAAAGAGAAAACAGATTTCAGGACGGAAGCTATTCAGATTCTGACTAAGACCTTCAGAGAGGGAGGAACTTCATTCCATGAAGTGAGAACAGAAAGGTCTGAATGGGTTTGGTATACCCCCAAATCTATTATATCACATTTTAAATATTGAAATAAAATATATATAGTTTATATACAAATTAAATTATAGTTGATATACAAACTAAACTGTATATGGTTATCAAAATGTTTCCAAATATATAAACAACATTTGTCTCTTGTTCTAGACTCACGATAACTACCATTACTTAGGAAGTTCAAAATTTTCTGCCCTAACCAAAAAAGTCAACTGGTATTTCTAGGTATAAGCAGCAGAATTTCCGGTATAATGAGGTTTCCTCATTCTTGCCTGACCCAAGGTAACAACAAAATTAGTATGTGAATGTTGGCAAGGTACTAAATTTCCACACCACCATTTCACACAATTTTCCTCTCTTGGAAAGATTCTTTTGCTCTTTTGATTTTGAAACTCACTCCATTCAAATACATTATTTGCACTTGTACATTGGGACCAGATGATAAGATTCATAAGTAGAAAGATGGGAAAAATGTGGGAAGAAGGTGTAATGGAAACTCGAAGGGGAAGGAGACAGCTGCCGATACATTTTTCTCCTCTTTCTTTAGTTCATCCTTTCTGAAAAATAATCCTGACACTATCTCAGCTGGCTTCCAGGGTAAAAGGCAGCTTTAAATATCAAGCCAAGTTTACAAATCACAGTGTATGAATATGACTGTGTATAATATATACATATGCATTGTATATACACATGTATACATTTATTATATTTATATATATATATATATATATATATAGGGTTATATATACAAACATTTGCTTGTCTGTATATATAGTTTGAGAGTCCCTTGGACTGCAAGGAGATCCAACCAGTCCATTCTGAAGGATATCAGCCCTGGGATTTCTTTGGAAGGAATGATGCTGAAGCTGAAACTCCAGTACTTTGGCCACTTCATGCAAAGAGTTGACTCATTGGAAAAGACCCTGATGCTGGGAGGGATTGGGGGCAGGAGGAGAAGGGGACAACAGAGGATGAGATGGCTGGACGGCATCCCTGACTCGATGGACGTGAGTCTGAGTGAACTCCGGGATTTGGTGATGGACAGGGAGGCCTGGCGTGCTGTGATTCATGGGGTCGCAAAGAGTCGGACACGACTGAGCGACTGATCTGATCTGATCTGGTCTGATATTTAGTTTCTACATAACTATAAAATGAAATGCTTTTTTCAGAAGGATTTTATAATTCTAAACATGCTATACAAGGATATAGCATACATGCAAAAACACATATATACAATACATAGCTTTCATAGGTCCATAAAATTTATATAAATCATCCACTTAGGGATAGATAAAAGTATCACATTCTATATCTATATTATCTGTATCTTCCTTTATATGATCTGGAAGTACTTCTGTCTAACTAGAGACATCTAGATACTTAAGAGTCAGAAATTCATTAAGGACTTTTGTGTGTGTGTATCAGATGTATAGAGTCATGTTTCAACAATGAGGTAAAAAAATAAAAAATAAGAATAAAATTATGCCATAAATAACACAGAATCTTAGAACGAAACAAGGTCTTGGAAGTTATTGAATGTGCCTTCCACTTAATGCAGGAATTTATCCCTATAATCATTGTCTTCAGCACTCTGTTGAAGATGACCAGGGATGGGAGCTCACATCTCACCAGCCAGGCCACTTCAGGAGGTGCCCTGAGCACCTGCTGTGTGCAAGGCCAAATGGGGCACTCTGGTAATGTTCATGGATGGAGCTGGCAAAGCACTTGTCCTTGAAGAACTTAAAGACTGAAGTCAGAGATACACAAGGTCCTAAGGCAACTGTCTTAGTACCCTGGAAGCTACTGGGAGGAGATAACTCATGTGATGGCACTGGTGAAGGGAGGAATCAAGAAAGGTTTCATGGAATAAAGGGCTTTTTAAGCTTTCAAGGACGAGTTGTATTTAAACATGTAAAAAGAATGGAGAAGCATTGAAGACAGAAGTAAAAGAATATACCAAAAGGTAGCCGCTAGTAAGTCTCGTCTTCTCTGCAAACTGTCTTTATGAAACATCCAACAACTACTCTATGCAGGGTAAATATAATTCCATAACTACAAGCCAGTTTTTACAAGTAGAATGGTACGAACTGAATGTGTGTCTTCAAAGTCCTTATGTTAAAATCCCAAACCCCATGTGATAGCTTTTGGAAATGGGGCCTTTGGAAGGTAATCAGGTTGTGAAGGTGAACTGTCATGATGGGATCAAGGCCCTTATAAGAAGAGCCATGAAAGGGCAGCTGTCTGGGAACCAAGAAGAGAACCCTCACCAGAACTCTGAAGGTACGCTGACCTCAAATTTCTAGCTTTTAGAACTGTGAGAAATAAACATTGGCTATTTAACTCACTTAGTCTATGATAATTTGTTAAAACAGTCTGAACTAAGACAGGGGCAAAGTCATTATGTCTCTTTCCTTGATACGAACTTTCTCATCTGCCAGTTTCCAGAATCATCACCATGTTGGCCATCTTCTACACCACAACTTCATGTTTAGGAAGGTCTCCCATAAAACACAGTTTCAGGCTGTTACCCTGCTCTTCCTATCTGTCCTTAACACTAAAAAAGCAGGTTTTTCTAGCTATGGGTTGTTTCTGTTAATGGAAAAAAGTTGTAGGCACAGTCTAAGTTGTAATCTCTTAAACTGCACCAAATTTTAGGGCAAACTTCACTACACTCACTCTGTGATCTTAGACAAGTTTTTTAACTTCTCCATGCCTCAGCCTCTTCATTTGTAAAATGAGGATACATTCCTATACTTCATGAGAATACTGAGAAGATTAAGTGAGGATTATAAGTATTGAGTTTAATGCCAGGCATGTAGTAAGGCATGACATTAGGTACTGTCAGTAGTAGCCATGTGCAATGATTTTAAATTGCCAGTAAAACTTTCAGATTCTTGATTTATATCTGTAGTAGGAATTTTTAAACACCTCCCTTACTCCTTTCTTTTAACAAGTCACAAAAATTTAGTGTTACTTTCTACAATCTAAATTGATTTTTGCTTAATGGTTACTGACCCTACTTTTTGTAATAGTGTAATAAGGAACACCTTAAATATCAAAACTTAAAAATGCTCTGCTTGCCATTTCCTTGCAGAAGAACATCTTATTCTTTAGCATGTTGACAGCTTTTATTACAAAACTTGTGTTAACTGTGTTAAAGGATAAAGAAGGTCAGTTTTCTCTTTGTGGCCTATGTGATTGACATCTATTGCTCCTGCTTCCCAGAATTCCTTTCACCCCACTTCTAATGACTGAAACTCAAATTTCTGAGGAACCACCCCTCTCTCAGTTTCAGTCACTATTCTTCAGCTGGAGAATACATACCAGCTCAGGTTTAGAGTATGTAAGTAGGTTTGAACCAGTCAGAGCATCACACTCCCAATGCCACAATGGTTGGTTTGGATTTGCCACAGGATCTGATCAGAACCTTTGAAAAAATATAATGTAAGTCCAGAATTGTTGCCACCATCTTGGGCCACAAGAGAATGGAAACAACCAAGAGTAAGTGTAATAAAAAATGGAACAAGGGAAACCAAATACTAGCAACATTGTCTACTTGAAGCCAAACAGCTCTTGGGATTTTCAGTTAGAGGATCCAAAATTTTACTTTGTGCTTTTAATTGGTTAGGATTGCATTTTCTGTTATTTTCAGCTCACAAAGAGTCATGAGTCAGTTCAGTCGATCTGTCGTGTCCAACTCTTTCCGACCGCATGGACTGCAGCACACCAGGCTTCCCTGTCCATCCCCAAATCCTGGAGCTTGCTCAAACTCATGTCCATCGAGCGGTGATGCCATCCAACCATCTCATGGTCTGTCATTCTCTTCTCCTGCCTTCAATCTTTCCCAGTATCAAGGTCTTTTCCAATGAGTCAGTTCTTTGTATCAGGTGGCCAAAGTATTGGAGCTTAAGCTTCAGCATCAGTCCTTCCAATAAATATTCAGGACTGATTTCCTTGAGGATGGACTGGTTGGATCTCCTTGCAGTCCAAGGGACTCTCAAGAGTCTTCTCCAATACCACAGTTCAAAAGCATCAATTCTTCGGTGCTCAGCTTTCTTTATGGTCCATCTCTCACATCCATACACAACTACTGGAAAAACCGTAGCTTTGACTAGACAGACCTTTGTTGGCAGAGTAATGTCTCTGCTTTTTAACATGCTGTCCAAGTTGCTCATAGCTTTTCTTCCAAGGAGCAAGCGTCTTTTAATTTCATGGCTGCAATCACCATCTGCAGTGAATTTGGAATCCAAGAAAATAAAAAGTCTGTTACTGTTTCTATTGTTTCTCCATCTATTTGCCATGAAGTGATAGCACTAGATGCCATGATCTTCGTTTTGTGAATGTGGAGTTTTAAGCCAGTTTTTTCCACTGTCCTCTCACTTTCATCAAGAGGCTCTTTAGTTAGTTCCTCTTCACTTTCTGCTGTAAGATGGTGCCATCTGCATATCTGAGGTTATTGATATTTCTCCCTGCAATCTTGATTCTAGCTTGTGCTACATCCAGCCTAGCATTTCTCATGATGTATTCCTCATATAAGTTAAATAAGCTTATTTAATGACAATATACAGCCTTGATATACTCCTTTCCCAATATAGAACCAGTCTACTGTTCCAAGTCTAGTTCTAACTGTTGTTTCTTGACCTGCATACAGATTTCTCAGGAGGCAGGTAAGGTGGTCTGGCATTCCCATCCATTTAAGAATTTTCCAGTTTGTTGTGACCCATACAGTCAAAGGCTTTGGCATAGTCAAGAAAACAGAAGTAGATGTTATTCTGGACTGTTGTTCAAGAATAACTGGATGTTATTCTTGCTTCTTCTATGATATAACGGATGATGGCAATTTGATCTCTGGTTCCTCTGCCTTTTCTAAATCCAGCTTGAACATCTGGAAGCTCTTGGTTCACGTAGTGTTGAGGTCTTGCTTGAAGAATTTTGAGCATTACTTTGCTAGCATGTGAGATGAGTGCATAGCTGACACAAATGAAATCACCCATGACATGCACTGCTAAAGAAATTCAGCTCCCCTGGCTCAAAGGTTTCCCAGTTGGTGCAGTTGTATAGAATTTGCCTCCTGATGCAGGAGACACAGGAGATACAGGTTTGATTCCTGGGTTGGGAAGATCCCCTGGAGAAGGAAATGGCAACTCACTCCATTATTCTTGCCTGGGAAATATGGACGGAGGAGCTTGGCATGCTATAATCCATGGGGTCACAAAGAGTCAGACGTTACTGAGCATGCAGGCAAAGAAAACCCAGAATATAAAGCCTAGAAGAGGACACTTTCCAAGCATCTTCTAATACTGGAAAGCCCATGGAAAGATTGAGTTTTGGCTATTGTGAACAGCAAGGGTATTCCTGAAGGATAAAGAATTTTGCATGGATGGCTCAATTTTAAAATATCATTATAAAATCAATACACCATTATAAAGAAATAAACTCCAATAAATAAAAAATAACACAATAACCTTGATTTATAGTTATCCAAGCACAAGCATGTATCATCTATATCTCTATATATCTACACCACTATCTATACCACTTAATCATCAATCACAACTATTTGTAGATAAAGATTTATCATATCAGTTTAATAATTTTCATTCTTACAAATAGCAGATCTCTTTTAGACATCATGTCTTACTTATCTGCAAGCTTTAGCCCAAAATTTGAGATATGTATTTAATAAATGATAAAATAAAAATAAATTATCACATTCATCAATATGAAAAATTCCCTGGATAAACTGTTCTTTGCAACCAGGAATCTATTGTTGTTGTTGTTCAGTCACTAAGTTATGTCTGACTCTTTGTGACTCTACACATGGACATCACCAGATGGTCAATACCCAAATCATATTGATTATATTCATTGCAGCTGCAGATGGAGAAGATCTATACAAACAGCAAAAACAAGACCTAGAGCTGACTGTCGATCAGATCATGAACACCTTATTGCAAAATTCAGGTTCAAATTGAAGAAAGTAGGGATAATCACTTGGAGAAGGCAATGGCACCGCACTCCAGTACTCTTGCCAGGAAAATCCCATGGATGGAAGAGCCTGGTAGGCTGCAGTCCATGGGGTCACTAAGAGTCGGACACAACTGAGCAACTTCACTTTCACTTTTCACTTTCCTGCATTGGAGAAGGAAATGGCAACCCGTTCCAGTGTTCTTGCCTGGAGAATCCCAGGGACAGGAAGCCTGGTGGGCTGCCGTCAATGGGGTTGCACAGAGTCGGACACGACTGAAGCGATTTAGGAGCAGCAGCAGCAGCAGCAGCAGTAGCAGCGGGGATAATCACTAGAACTAGATCATTTAGATATGACCTAAATCAAATCTCTTATGATTGTACAGTGAAGGTGACAAATAGATTCAAGGGATTAGATCTGGTAGACAGAGTGCATGAAGAACTATGAACAGAAGTTCGTAACATTGTACAGGAAGTGGTGATCAAAACCACTCTCAAGAAAAACAAATGCAAGAGGACAAAGTGGTTGTCTAAGGAGGCCTTACAAATGACTGAGAAGAGATGCAAAAGGCAAAGGAGAAAAGGAAAGATATACCCAACTGAATGCAGAGTTCCAAAGATGAGATAAGAAAGCCTTCTTAAGTGAACAATGCAAAGAAACAGAGGGAAATACAATAGGAAAGACTAACGATCTCGTCAAGAAAACTGGAGATACCAAGGGAGTATTTCATGCAACAATGGGCACAATAAAGGACAGAAATGACAAGGGCCTAACACGAGTCTATTGGTTAGACCTAAGTCATCTATACGGACAGAAGGAAAGGCAAAGTTGCCAATGGCTGTGAAACTAGGGCACCTGTTTAGCCCAGGACACTATTCACATAGATTCACTGCACTCAGGATGGTGCCCTCTGGAGTTGTGCAGTAAAGCAACCTAGGCAAGCTTTTAAACCTGTGGTGGATTCATTTTGATATTTGGCAAAACTAATACAATTCTGTAAAGTTTAAAAATAAAATAAAATTAAAAAAAAAGAAAATAAAGCAACACAGATTATCTGTTTTCATGATAAACATAAGGAGATAATGGGTTTATTAAAATTTAAGTGTGATTTCTCAAAAATTTGTTACCCTAATGGAAATAAGGCTAACTTCTTCATTTACCAAGCATAGATTTTTCTGTTTTCTCTTAATATTTCATAAATTATAAAATATAATTTCATAAAGTATAAAATATACTCAACCTGAAATTTTAGGATCTGATTAGGAAGGTATTCACAAATAATGTCAGTATATATTTTAAGACTGTAATACTGACTTAAGAATAACAATAGCAAAATAAGTTTCAACTTTTTTCTGCCCTTATCCTAAATTTCTGAATCCTTAAGACCAACAGAGCAGCATTTATTTGAATTGACAAAATCAATGTCCTCAGTTCCTTGAATGTTATTAAAATGTGTCTTTTACATTAAACATTGTAATAAATTTTAAATAAACATGAATTTATTTTAAAATATTTGGTTGCCTCCACTTGCCAAGTACTGTACTAAATGCTAGGGACACAAGAATGAAAAAGAAAAATGGATGAGGTTCTTATTCTTGTATAAGCCATCTCTGACAGCTATTTAAGATTAGAAAATTGAATCTTCTTTCAGTCCTGTATATTCTCATTTTATTAGCTTATCTGTTTCTCTATTTCTCTTCCAATTCTAGGTTCCATGCTTTTTTTTTTTTTAAAGAGAATCCATAGTATTTCATGGAAGAAACAGAAGAGCATAGCAAGAAGAGTATAATAGGAGAAAATTAGTTAGCAATTAACAGCGCAGACCAGGTTCAAATATCAGCTACCACTTCCTACTATTTCCTAACAGCATAACATCTAATGCTCTCAGTTGTATATTGAACAGGCAATCCTTTGTCACAGGTCTGTTGGGAAAATGAAAGAGAGAAATGTATGAAAGGAAGTAAGCACCATGCCTGTCAGACAATAACTGTTCTGTGGTACATTAGATATTGCTATCAAGGCACATTATAAAAATTAGGCTTTGCCTCTGGTTTAACTATGTATAAAGAAAAATCCATTCTCACAAAGAAAATGCAGTACATATATATATATATATGTACTATATATATGTAATACTACTTAGTCATAAAAAAGGAATGAAAAAATGCCATTTGCAGCAACATGGATGAACCTAGAGATCATTGTACTAAGTTATGTAAGTCAGGAAAAGAAAGACAAACACCATATATTACTTACAGGTGGAACCTAAAATATGACACAAATGACCTTAATCTGTGAAACAGAAACAGACTTACAGGCATAGGAAGCAAACACACTGTTTTCAAGGGGGCAGGGAGGGAGGAGAGTGGGAATAAGAGGTTGGGGTTAGTAGATGTAGACTATTATATATAGAATGGCTATTTAACAAGGCCGTACTATATAGCACAGGGAACTGTACTCACTGTTATGTGGCAGTCTTAACGGGAAGGGAGTCTGGGGGAGAATGGATACATACATATGTATGACTGAGCCCCTTTCCTTTCCACCTGAAACTATCACAACATTGTTAATCAGCTATGCTATGCTATGCTAAGTCACTTCAGTCATGTCCGACTCTGTGCAACCCCATAGACGGCAGCCCACCAGGCTTCCCCGTCCCTGGGATTCTCCAGGCAAGAACACTGGAGTGGGTTGCTATTTCCTTCTCCAATGCAGGAAAGTGAAAAGTGAAAGTGAAATCACTCAGTCGTGTCCGACTCTTAGCGACCCCATGGACTGCAGCCTACCAGGCTTCTCCATCCATGGGATTTTCCAGGCAAGAGTACTGGAGTGGGGTGCCATTGCCTTCTCCGAATCAGCTATATGCCAATACAAAATAAAAAGTTTTTTAAAAAAAGATAAATACCATATATCACTTATTTGGGTTTAATAAAGGACAGAAATGGTATGGACCTAACAGAAGGAGAAGATATCAAGAAGAGGTGGCAAGAAAACACAGAAGAACTGTACAAAAAGATCTTCATGTCCCAGATAATCACGAAGGTGTGATCACTAACACTCACCTAAAGCCAGACATCCTGGAATGTGAAGTCAAGTGGGCCTTATAAAGCATCACTATGAACAAAGCTAGTGGAGGGGATGGAATTCCAGTTGAGCTATTTCAAATCCTAAAAGATGATGCTGTGAAAATGCTGCACTCAATATGTCAGCAAATTTGGAAAACTCAGCAGTGGCCACAGGACTGGAAAAGTTCAGTTTTCATTCCAATCCCAAAGAAAGGTAATGCCAAATAATGCTCAAACTACCGCACAATTGCACTCATCTCACACACTAGTAAAGTAATGCTCAAAATTCTCCAAACCAGGCTTCAGCAATACGTAAACTGTGAACTTCAGATGTTCAAGCTGGTTTCAAGAAAAGGCAGAGGAACTAGAGATCAAATTGCCAACATCCGCTGGACCATGGAAAAAGCAAGAGAGTTCCAGAAAAACATCTACTTCTGCTTTATTGACTATGCCAAAGTCTTTGACTGTGTGGATCACAATAAACTGTGGAAAATTCTGAAAGAGATGGGAATACCAGACCACCTGACCTGCCTCTTGAGAAACCTGTATGCAGGTCAGGAAGCAACAGTTAGAACTGGACATGGGACAACAGACTGGTTCCAAATAGGAAAAGGAGTATGTCAAGGCTGTATATTGTCACCCTGCTTATTTAACTTATATGCAAAGTACATCATGAGAAACGCTGGACTGGAGGAAGCACAAGCTGGAATCAAGATTGCTGGGAGAAATATCAATAACCTCTGATATGCAGATGACACCATCCTTATGGCAGAAAGTGAAGAGGAACTAAAAAGCCTCTTGATGAAAGTGAAAGAGAAGAGTGAAAAAGTTGGCTTAAAGCTCAACATTGATAAAACGAAGATCATGGCATCCAGTCCCATCACTTCATGGCAAATAGACGTGGAAACAGTGGCTGACTTTATTTTTGTGGGCTCCAAAACCACTGCAGATGGTGACTGCAGCCATGAAATTAAAAGATGCTTGTTCCTTGGAAGGAAAGTTATGACCAACCTAGACAGCATATTAAAAAGCAGAGACATTCCTTTGTCAACAAAGGTCCATCTAGTCAAGGCTATGGTTTTCCCAGTAGTCATGTATGGATGTGAGAGTTGGACTATAAAGAAAGCTGAGCATAGAAGAATTGATGCTTTTGAACTGTGGTGTTGGAGAAGACTCTTGAGAGTCCCTTGGACTGCAAGGAGATCCAACCAGTCCATCCTAAAGGAGATCAGTCCTGGGTGTTCATTGGAAGGACTGATGTTGAAGTCCAATACTTTGGCCACATGATGCGGAGAGCTGACCCATTTGAAAAGACCCTGATGCTGGGAAAGATTGAGGGCAGGAGGAGAAGGGGACGACAAAGGATGAGATGGTTGGATGGCATCACTGACACAATGGATATGTGTTTGGGTGGACTCCGGGAGTTGGTGATGGACAGGGAGGCCTGGTTTGCTGCGGTTCATGGGGTCACAAAGAGTCGGACACAATTGAGAGACTGAACTGAACAGAACTGAAAATATGACCTAAATGAGCTTATCTTTGAAACAGAAACAGACTCACAGGCATAGAGAACTGACGTATTGTTTTCAAGGGGGGAGGGGCAAGGGGAAGGCGGGAGTAGGAGGTTGGGGTTGGTAGATGCAAACTATTATATACAGAATGTGTAAACAACAAGGTTCTACTGTATACACAGAGGACTATATTCAGTATCCTATGATAAACCATAATGGAAAAGAATAAAAAAAGAATGTTTATATATGTGTAACTGAATCACTTTGCTGTACACCAGAAATTACACACCACTGTAAATCAACTATACTTCAATAAAAAAGAAAAAGATCTATTCCCAGAATACAGACTTGCAACTCAGTAATATAACATTGATCTCAACGAATATAGTTAGGGTTTACAGGGAGGACCAGGAAAAGTACAGCCGTAAAGCTCTCTAGTTTTGGAAGTACGTGAAGTTCCAGGAAGTTCCTAAGTCCTCTTAGCATACTCCATTCAAAACAACTACTACGTATTCAGAATAGGATCCATATCATCCCTGCAGATGAGTATCTGCAAAATGGACTGTAATCCAAGGCCTGGGAAATGCCATGGCTTTTATCTAAAGTAAGGCTCAAAGGACATATTACTATTTCCCTTTTTACTTCTGGGACTGAGTTTCTGATTACATTTGGCTGTTAAAATTCATGTGAACAAAAACTCTCCTGTTTTCACTAACAAAGGTTTTGCTTATTAAATGAATATAGAGGGGTCAACCTGACTCCATCATCATGTATAAGAAATGGAACCGTTTTCCAGATTCCCTTCTGTTTCTTCTCTCATGAAAGAACATAGAATTGGAGGAGGGTGTGATGCAGGGTATGAAGGGAGAGACTTTTATTTATGCTCTCAGACTGTTTCTTATAAGCTCTTAACCCAAATTATAACAGGTAGAAGATAAAAGGAACTTTTCCAAGGCAGGAGAATGAGAATTTTCCATTTAAGTTTATTCTCTTCTCATAGTTATAAGGATATTTCCATTGCCCATTTAGCTGCCAGAGATAGGGAGTGGACACTTGAGATTTTCATTAGAATAACTTCTCAAGGAATTACAATTCTCCTCTTCCATTTTTAGCTAGATCAGTCACAAAAATTAAAGCGGGCCTATGTTTTTCTTTTCTGGAGACTACCATGGCTTTATCTAGTTAAGTTTAAAAAAAGATGTTTATTCAAGCAGGATAACTTTTCAAGATTAGCTTTCTTGATTCTGGGGGGAAAATCTGATTAAGTCAAGTTAATGTTTTAAAAATAAGTTCATTTTTGCTCAGTGGTAAAGACTCTGCCTTCAATGTAGGAGACTGGGTTCGACCCTGGTTCAGGAAGACATCCTGGAGAAGGAAATGGCAACCCACTCAGTATTCTTGCTTAAGAAATCCCATGGACTGAGGAGCCTGGCAGGGTACAGTCCATGAGGTCACAAAAGAGTTGGAATGACTTAGCAACAAAACAACAACAAAAATGGATCAGTGCTTTGAAAAAAAAAAAAAAAAAAGTAAATTCCAAATAATGTAATAAATGCTATGCTTTTATCAGAATCAAAACAGCAGAGTGTAGTAAGCTCTTATTGAAATCAATTTTTTTATACAGTTGTTTTTGTCTTTCTTTACTAAAAATTGCTAGAACTAACCTGCTAGGATCTAAAAGAAGACAACAGCCATATCCATGGTCAAATTTCTAACTGAAAATCATTAGCATAATCTGAGTCAGGAAACTTGCAAAAAAGCAAAGACTACATACTACATTGCCTCTGGTTGTTATGGAAGTCTTCCAGAGGTTAAGAGTGAGAATGGAACTCTGTAGATGAGAAGCTTGCAGGATTCCCCACCGATAGTTGGAGCGACCTCTGAGGCCAGAAATAAAACGGAGAAGGAAATACAGGAACCTATGATGGCACCAGCAGATTTTAGTTACCTGGTGAGCTGCCGTCATTATCTGCAAACAAACAGTCCTTCATAATTAAACAGTAACTTTCAAATCAGCTGGTGGTTCAATTTATTTTACGTTTTCTGCAGTTTGTGTGACTGAACTCTCTGGAACTATTTAAGAGGAAATACAAATTTAGAATTGAAACATAATCAGACTGTGTCTCTAGGAGAGTTGCTGGAGTAACTGTTTGGTTATACCATTGCAGTCAGTTCATTGATCGCATATATCATTATGTCTCAAAATAGCTTGTGCTTCAAAGAAGTAGACTGGGGTGAGGGCATGGGGAACCAATTCTTGTGATCTGTTTGGCCAGAGCCCAGGTAACATTTGCAATTTTTGTGTTTTTGCTGACTGGCAGCCTTTTTTGTTGTCAAAAGACTGCAAGCATGGTTGTGCTTTACAAGGTTCTTTTTTGATAAAAGGGCTCCACCTGCTCATTTAAAAACTGAAAAACACATAAAATACATAATATAAATTTTCTGCAATCCTGTCACATAGTAGCAATAAGAATACTTTCAGATATACACACATATACAACTGGCCAACTTTTTTTGTGCACACATGTATATGTATATACACAAACATATACAATAAGGGTATGTTTAATTTACGTGTCTATATGGTATTTGTTTATTCTTAATATTATGGACACAAAATACATTTTTATATATAGATTTATTTTTTAGTTTTTTATTTCTAAACTTTTCTGGGCTTAAAACACACCACAGAGAACTTTCTGACTTTTCCAACTCTGTATTCTCCTTATTCTGAATGCCACCACTGAATATCTCCTAGAACCAAATATATGCCCCAAAGGAAAATAAAATTTTCCATTATTCAAGCTTATGTGCCTCTGGATTTTAGGGCCTAAAAAGAAACAAGACATCAAAGTGCCCAACAGTGCCACATAGAAAGGAAATGATTATCCCTATGTAACAGGTGACAAAATAACCAATTATAGTTTTGAAAGACATTACCAACAGATAAAGTATTTCCAGCTTCATTCAGACCAACAGATGTTGGAGCCAAGAGGTACTCTGGATATAACAGCAGCTGCCAAATATCACAGATGGCATGAAGTTAGAGATGAAGGGAAAGGAAAGGTCATATGATTAAATCAATCCAGAAAGGGAAAGATGCCAAGAAGATAGCTCCTCAAACCATCCGGGACTCTCATGAATGTTCTTCTATTAAGAGAAAGAAAAGAAAATGCAAAAACTCACCCAATACCAGCATGGACTCTCTGATGCATGCTCAGGTCCTGACAGTCTATTGTGTAATGACAGTGCTATGGTCAACACTGGGATGTCTGCAATACGTTTGTCTCCTCTTAGTCCCTTTAACTGGGCCATGGATCATGGAGATATTCTCGCTATACTAACACAATCTCAAACCAAAAGTAATGAGAAAAAATAAAGCAACAACTGAAACAACGGGAGAGAAATCAACAGTTCTCAGGGAACCTAGTTTTACCTCAACATGAACTGATTTAGTGCATAGGAGTTAAGGAAGTCTGTCTTCATATCATCAGGTGGCAACCATTAAAGACAGATAAAAGAGCAGATATATGGAAGGAAACAAACCAAGCCGGCTGCTTGGTTGTTCATACTGGTGTTTTCTGGTTTAGTGCATCTATTTTCACACATATTCATCTCATTCACATTTCAAAATGTTAGTAGCTAACAGGCACAAGCAGTGGTGAATACTCCTCTGTGACTCAAACTTTGTTACACAGATTCTTAAGGCAGGTGATCTTGAGAACATCACTTGGGCTCTCTGGACCAAATGCTAAAAGATAAAATTGAAACAGATGACTGGTTACATTCTTTGCAGCTCTGGAATTCTACATAATTCCTACTGCCCTGACCACACTGGCCCAGAAATTGTAAATGTACAGATATGACTTAGAGTAGTTATCTGTCTCTAAACCTCAACCAGAGGATTTCTACTCCTCCTCAAATTTTGTGCAGAGCTCTTGGACTCCCCTGGTGATTTCAATGGCCTTGAAACCTAAGACAGCCTTCCACAAGTGTCACCACCTCCACACCCACCATTCAGGAAGTGGTTTCCATGCGTCTGTAGGCATCTCTACTTCCTTCTTTCCCAGAGCTGTCAGAGTGGTGCTGCAGTGGGCACCAGGCTGGACTGCTCAGGCAAGGAGGGAAGTGCTTGTTCCCCTTTCCTCAGGCCTCACGATATGACACTGAAGCCAAAGCAATGCTAGCTGGTATTTCCGATGTCTCTGGGCTTCCCTGGTGGCTCAGCTGCTAATGCGGGAGACCTGGGTTCGATCCCTGGGTTGGGAAGATCCCCTGGAGAAGGGAAAGACTACCCACTCCAGTATTTTGGCCAGGAGAATTCCATGGACTGTACAGTCCATGGGGTCTCAAAGAGTCAGACATGACTGAGTGACTTTTACTTTCCAATATCTCAGGCACTTTATAGGAAAAGAATTCCCTCATCTCCACACTATACATAATCCCTGTCTCCTAAAATACATAGGGTAGGTACAATGCTGTATTCCACAACAATCTCTCTGGTGTGTGGTCTTTTTAATGATCTAAGCATATGTATGACTATACTTGTAATTGAGTAATTTCCCAGGACCTGGGGCAAGCCCACTGTACCCATTACATATACACCAGAATAGAAAATGCAACTTAAGACTCTATGAGATTCATGCTACATTTGTGTTATAACTCAGCTCTCTTTCCTCCATTCAACATCAAATAATAATAGCTAATATTTATTATCTACTATGGAAAAGGTCAGTTTTCATTCCAATCCCAAAGAAAGGCAATGACAAAGAATGCTCAAACTACTGCACAATTGCACTCATCTCACATGCTAGCAAAGGAATGCTCAAAATTCTCCAAGCCAGGCTTCAGAAACATGTGAACCGTGAACTTCCTGATGTTCAAGCTGGTTTTAGAAAAGGCAGAGGAACCAGAGATCAAATTGCCAACATCTGCTGGATCATCGAAAACGCAAGAGAGTTCCAGAAAAACATTTATTTCTGCTTTATTGACTATGCCAAAGCCTTTGACTGTGTGGATCACAATAAGCTGTGGAAAATTCTGAAAGAGATGGGAATACCAGACCACCTGACCTGCCTCTTGAGAAACCTGTATGCAGGTCAGGAGGCAACAGTTAGAACTGGACATGAAACAACAGACTGGTTCCAAATAGGAAAAGGAGTACGTCAAGGCTATATATTGTCACCCTGCTTATTTAACTTCTATGCAGAGTACATCATGAGAAACGCTGGACTGGAAGAAGCACAAGCTGGAATCAAGATTGCGGGGAGAAATATCAATAACCTCAGATATGCAGATGATACCACCCTTATGGCAGAAATTGAAGAAGAACTAAAAAGCCTCTTGATGAAAGTGAAAGCGGAGAGTGAAAAAGTTGGCTTAAAGCTCAACATTCAGAAAACGAAGATCATGGCATCCAGTCCCATCACTTCATGGGAAATAGATGGGGAAACAGTGGAAACAGTGTCAGACTTTATTTTTCTGGGCTCCAAAATCACTGCAGATGGTGACTGCAGCCATGAAATTAAAAGACGCTTACTCCTTGGAAGGAAAGTTATGACCAACCTAGATAGCATATTCAAAAGCAGAGACATTACTTTGCCAACAAAGGTCCGTCTAGTCAAGGCTATGGTTTTTCCTGTGGTCATGTATGGATGTGAGACGTGGACTGTGAAGAAGGCTGAGCGCTGAAGAATTGATGCTTTTGAACTGTGGTGTTGGAGAAGATTCTTGAGAGTCCCTTGGACTGCAAGGAGATCCAACCAGTCCATTCTGAAGGAGATCAGCCCTGGGTGTTCTTTGGAAGGAATGATGCTAAAGCTGAAACTCCAGTACTTTGGCCACCTCATGGGAAGATTTGACTCATTGGAAAAGACTCTGATGCTGGGAGGGATTGGGGTCAAGAGGAGAAGGGGACGACAGAGGATGAGATGGCTGGATGGCATCCCTGACTCGATGCACGTGAGTCTGAGTGAACTCCGGGAGTTGGTGATGGACAGGGAGGCCTGGCGTGCTGCGATTCATGGGGTTGCAAAGAGTCGGACACGACTGAGTGACTGAACTGAACTGAACTGAACACCGACTATATCCTGCATCCTTGTTGATATATATTGAATCTACAATGTGCTGGACACTGTGCTGTAGTCTTGATCATTATGTTTAACACTGGATCAACTTTTATGTTCTTTTTTGCTTTAAAAATTTTGCCTGACACACAGCACTGTCTCACCTCTCATTGACCACACTTCAAGGGACTGATAAATTTCCACGTTTCATCATGTTTTATAAAAACTAATTCCTTTCTGACTTACAATTCCTGATTTTCCTATCTCAAATTTTAACATCTTTGATTAACACACCAGTAAATAAGCAAACATTCAATTGACTACAAAATATAAGCATTTTGGTAGCCACTGAAAGAAATTCAAATACACAAGCCAATGTCTTCATCCTTAATGAGTATATCATCCATATAGCAATATTCACATAAGCATGAGAAAATAAGAAACCCTTGGAAAATTAGAAGTAAAGGATACTCAAGCCTCCAGCCTTGTTCTATTACTATTAGGAGGCAATGACCTCTGCAGGCAGTCTCTAAGTTCAAATTCTTGCTCAGCTACAATTGTTCACCGTGTCTAGATCATTTTAAGGTTAACTTGTTTCTTTATCTATAAATGACCAAAATACTACCCCTCCCCCCAATGGCCTTGTAGTTTTATGATAAAGATTAAGGGAAATAACATATGTAGAATACATAATATGCCACCTGGCATACAGCAATCATTTCCTAAATCTTAACTACAATTATCTTGGATGATTAAGTCACAGTTTCCATCTTCCTTTTTTTCTCCATCAAAATCTTTATACCTTGAGTCAATTTTTATGTCTTAGAAGATGAACTGTTTTTACGCATTTATAGACTTATTTAACAAATACTGTGTGTACACAGTTCAATTTCTCTCCAAGAAAAACATGTGGCCTCTGATTTTGACTCATCTTTCCTTCTTAAATCATGCTTGAATTCTAAATTTCCTTTTCTTTATTCACTTTCTCTCTTGTGTCTAGAGGCTAAATATACTTTTCCTTTGGGACCACCTAACTACCTGAAGCCAGTCCACTATGGTACCTCTCCTCCAGAGCTTATCTTCTTGAAATAGTCCCTGCCTCTACTTCCCACATGTTCATTTATTCATCCATTCAGGAAACACACAAGCATCTGTGACTTTATGTTGGTGTTGTGCAATTAAACATGAATAGAATATGGGCTCTGCTCTCGAGATGATTGTGGGTGTTTTGCTTCTTGAGCACCCTACCATAGCTCCTGACAGTCATTCTTGACCCTTCAATCATTCATCCCAAGGGTCTTTTTTTTAGTCTTGGCTGATATCCTCCTTCCAAGGATGCTGATGTAAGAAAGCAGCTTGATGTAGTCTCAAACAATTGCTAAGACAATTTCTAGTGACTGAAGGGAGAGCTGAAGTGTGTGTGTGTCTGTGTATAAGTGAATACATATATAGAGGAGAAAAACAGAATACAGGTGGTATGGATAAGTAATTCCAAGAAATTAGTTCAAATTCAATTAAGAAAATCTGAAACTCGGTACAGGGCTATATTCTCAAAGATGAATATTGCAAAATACCTGTTCCATCAAAAGCAGGATTTTGTACAGGAATTGTACAGGGAACACCATTAGTTTCTTCAAGTTAATGAATGCCCAAGATATTATTTCCTGCGAGGATGAGTAGGGAACGCTGTGAATATGCTCTTTGTAGGCATTCTGACCCAGTTTAGTGACTTGTTTAATATTCAAAGGGCAGATGTGTCCTCTTCACTTTAGAAAGTTCAATGTTCAAAGACAATTTAGGTCACTGGCTCCTGTGGCAGCATTTCCCCTATGAGAAACATACATTTAAGCACCCATCTCTTGTATTTTTGATAACGAAACTGGCTAAAGTATTGCAAAGCCCAACAGCTTTCTCTCTGGGCCTTCCAGAAGAAGCTATTAAATCAAAACTCCATTTCTGCTTTCCTTTTAAGGGGATACGTGTGTGTGCTGAACACCAAAACTGTGAGAGTGAAGTTCAAGCATAAATTTTTCTTTTCAAATGTATTTCAAGCATCTCCTCCATGCCAAAGCAAAATCAGAAATGACATTACAGATTCATTAACCTTTTGGTTCATAACCTGAACATTTCTATCTCCATGGTGAATGGAATGTGTCTTTTCAAAGGTAAAGCAAGACAAAATGCCTCCTTTCTGCTCCCAAAGTTCTTCTCATGAGGTAAAGATAATCACCTATCCTTGAATCAAACACACTGTTTCTATGTTGGTCTAGTTTCATCTGGAATTTCTGAGAGCTGGGAATGAATTTTTATTCTGTATTCTGTAATTTGTATTCTGTATTGTATACTGTATTCCTAGGGCCTAATTCAGACTCTCACACAGCTGATTTTTCTGAATATTTGTTGAACACATCTTCCCCTAAGAACATTTTACAAACAAGTTCAGATGTAAAATCCAAGCTACTGAACAATGAACATGAAAATATTCTCATTTACCCCCCACCCAGTTCCTTCCACAGTGCCTCCTTTTTCCTCAAGCCCACTTTACTTAGCTACATTGATCAACTTCAAATCACCACATGTGCCATGCTCATTCATGTGAGTGTGACAGTCGTTTAGTCATGTCCAGCTCTCTGTGACCCCAGGGGCTGTAGCCTGCCAGGCTCCTCTGTCCATGGAATTCTCCAGGCAAGAATACTGGAGTGGGTTGCCATTCCCTTCTCCAGGGGATCTTCCTAACCCATGAATGGAACCAGGTCTCCTGCATTGCAGGCAGATTGTTTACCATCCAAGCCACCAAAGCAGCCCTGGCTTTCTTCTCTTTAATCACACTCAAATTTTAAAATTAAATTTTTAGAAATTTTATATCCTTCAACAATATTTTCTAAGGTATTAAATCTCCTTATAGATTTCGCTGATAAAGAACAGATCTTAACTTAGCTTTCCCACATACTCTTTTCTCTACCTGGAATGTCCTTTCCCTCCTTAAAAGATGCTGAAGTCAACTTTTAAGATTCATATGATACCAATAAAACCAATTTTATGATGTCTTTTTCTTCAGAAAATACTATTTATTTTGCAGTGTTCTTTTTCAATATGAGAAGCATTTTTCTATTACATTTTTCATTAGAAAGCATTATGCTTAATTGTTCATGTCGATTTCTCCCATTAGGCATTCAGATTCTAGAATGTATAGAGTATGTCATCTTCATCTTATATTGCTAATACTTAGCATGCAGCTTGGAACACAGGCAATGCTCAAAATATTTATTGAATTGACTCCAAATTATGAGTCCAGTACATATGCTTCATCCCTTCTGACAAATTAGGACATTTTCCCCTCTCCCAATATTTGTATTTTAACAGAACTCTGATGTATAAGTAAAAATCTTTTTGAACTAGTCAGAGAGGTTTTAGCTTTAAGTAAAAATATTATAACCTCAGATCCTCTTTGACATAAAAGGAATGTAAATAAGAAAAAAGGATAACAGCTTTGGTCATGTAAAAACACCTATTTCTAGTAAATTACATGCTGAATTGCACTGTTTGAAGTTTTCGCAAACATTTTAATTTTTTTCCCATTGAATCTTGTTTGTAACCAAAATAAATACTCTTATCAGATTTTCTTATTACAAAATAAGAATTACTAAGAAGAAAAGTCAATCATAAAGGAAATCAACCCTGAATATTCATTGGAAGGACTGATGCTGAAGCTGAAGCTCCAATACTTTAGCCATCTGATGCGAAGAACCTACTCCTTAGAAAAGACCCTTATGCTGGGAAAGATTGAAGGCAGGAGAAGCAGATGACAGAGGATGAGATGGTTGGATGGCATCACCGATTCGATGGACATGAGTTTGAGCAAGCTGCAAGAGTTGGTGATGGACAGGGAAGCCTGGCATGGTGCAGTCCATTGGGTCTCAAAGAGTCAGAGACGACTGAGTGACTGAACTGAATTGAAGAAGAAAAGGTGAAATAGGAACCTTAGAACAAACTGATGAATATCTTCTCTCATATCACCTGAGTATCCTACAAAAACTAATCTTTCAACCTGCTGAGATCAAAATATGGCTATGTATTTGAGAAGCCTTCCAAATAAGGTGAGATTTCAGAAGTTGAACTTGAAGTTGAAAAAATTATCGATTACTAGCACAATTATTTGTGTCACTGGAATCTTTGAAATTTATTTACAGGAACCTTAAAACAAAAATAAAAACAAAATCAAAAACAAAAGCCTGTCCCAAACACAAAAGATATTGCTAACTGCAAAGACCTGGAAGCTGGTAGGTCTTCAAAAACACCCAACATGGTCTAAGTATAATTGATTAAAAAACAAGATAGGATGGGTTGGAGAAACAGAGTACATTCAGAAAGATACCCATTTCTTCTCTTGATTGCCATGAAGTCTAACTACAATCACTACAAAAGTTTGTATTTCCAGCCCTCAGTATGATATTCCAGAAGTAGGAGGCATCTGACAAGTTTAGTGGAAACAGTGAATTCATCACTCAACTAAAGGAAGCCTGAGATTTCCAGGTGACTCAGTGGTAAAGAATCAGCGTGCCAATGCAGGACGCACAGGAGGCGTGGGTTTGATCCCTGGGTCAGGAAGATCTCCTGGAGGAGGAAATGGCAACCCACTCTAGTATTCTTGGTGGGAAAATTCCATGGGCAGAGGAGCCTGGTAGACCACAGTCCATGGGGTCACAAAGAATGCCCTCTTTCTGAAACATGAACATTCTCCATTCAAATCAAATTCCATGGAATGACTATAGTTCTGAACAATCAGACCTGCTTGGGAACTCCTCAAAGGTGACCAACACCACTAATATGGACACATCCTTAGTCACAAAGTCAACACTGCATGAAACTTCCTATGTTGACTTCAGATGGATAAATTTTTAGCCTACTATCTCTCTATTTTTCCTTAAAAGCTACAAGATAATTGGTTTGTATTTACAATTTGTAGCATTATGTTTCAAAAGAGCAAATGCATAATTGAGTGTTTCTCACATGCCAAGCACTATTCTCAGTACTTAAGAATATACAATACAATGTGTATAAACATGTTATGATTCATTTATTTCTTCCAACTACATTGCAAAATAATATTATTAACTATCTCTACTTTATTTAATGTCTCTTAATCACAGATTCCTCATCTGTATACAGTTGACAAAAACAAGACCTGGAGCTGACTGTGGCTCTGATCATCAGCCTCTGATAGCAAAATTCAGGCTTAAACTAAAAAAAGTGGGGAAAACCAATAGGCCAGCCAGGTACAATGCAAATCAAATCCCCTATGATTATACAGTGGAGGTGACAAATAGAATCAAGGGATTAGATGTAGTAAACAGAGTGCCTGAAGAACTATGGCCAGAGGTCCACAATATTGTACTGGAGGCAGCAAATAAATCCATCCCAAGGAAAAAGAAAAGCAAGAAGGCAAAGTGGTCATCTGAGGAGGCTTTACAAACAGCTAAAGAAAGAAGAGAAAATCAAGGGAGAAAGGAATAGGTACACCCTATTAAATGCAGATTTCCAGAAAATAGCAAGGAGAGACAATAGCAAGGAGAGACAAAAAGCTCTTATTCAATGAACAGTGCAAAGAAACAGAGGAAAACATCAGAAGAGGAAAGACTAGAGATCTCTTCAAGAAAATTGGAAATATCAAAGGAAAATTTCATCCAAAGATGGGCTCAATAAAGAATAGAAACAGTGAAGATCTAATAGAAGCAGAAGAGATCAAGAAGAGATGGAAAGAATACATGGAAGAATGGTACAAAAAATGACAATGACTCAGATAACCACCATGGTGTGGTCACTCACCCAAAGCCAGACATTCTGGAATGTGAAGTCAAGTGGACCTTAGGGAGCACTGCTGTCAATAAAGCTAGTGAAGGTGATGGAATTCCAGCTGAGCTATTTCAAATCCTAAAAGATGATGCTATCAAAGTGCTGCACTCAGTATGTCAGCAAATTTGGAAAGCCCAGCAGTGGCCACAGGACCGGAAAATGTCAATCCTCATTCCAGTTCCCAAGAAAGGCAGTACTAAAGAATGTTCAAAGCACCAGAAAATTTCATATATCTCCCATGCTAGTAAGGTAATGCTCAAAATCCTCCAAGTGAGGCTTCAGCATACATGAACCAAGAACTTCCAAATGTTCAAGCTGGGTTTAGAAAAGGCAGAGGAACCAGAGATCAAACTGCCAACATTCTCTGGATCACAGAGAATGCAAGGGAATTCCAGGAAATCATCTACCACTGTTTCATCGACTAGGATAAAGCCTTTGACTGTATGGTTTATAACAAATTGTGAAAAACTCTTAAAGAGATGGGAATACCAGACCATCTTAACTGTCTGCTGAGAAACCTGTATGCTGGTCAAGAAGCAACAGTAAGAACCCTGTATGGAACAACTGACTGGTTTGGGATGGAGAAAGAAGTATAAGGCTGTTTACTGTCACCCTGTTTATTTAACTTATACTCAGAACACATCATGAGAAATGCCGGGCTGGATGAATTACAAACTGGAATCAAGATTGCTGAGAGAAATATCAATAACCTCAGATACAAGGATGATACCACTCTAATGGCAGAAAGCGAAGAGGAACTAAAGAACCATTTGAAAAGGGCAAAGGAGGAGAGTGATAAACCCAGCTTAAAACTCAATATTAAAATAAACTAAGATCATGGCATCTAGCCCCATCACTTCATGGCAAATAGAAGGTGAAAAGCTGGAGGCCGTAACAGATTTCCTCTTCTTGAGCTCTAAAATCACTGCGGATGGTGACTGCAGCCATGAAATCAGTAGATGATTGCTTCTTGGCAGAAAAGCTATGACAAATCTAGACAGTGTGCAAAAAGCAAAGACATCACTTTGTTGACAAAGGTCCGTTTAGTCAAGGCTATGGTCTTTCCAGTATGGTTGCGAGAGCTGGACCATAAAGAAGGCAGAGTGTTG
The DNA here is from genome assembly GCF_029407905.1 of Bubalus kerabau. Classification (NCBI taxonomy): domain Eukaryota; kingdom Metazoa; phylum Chordata; class Mammalia; order Artiodactyla; family Bovidae; genus Bubalus; species Bubalus kerabau. The sequence continues at coordinate 112,650,594 of NC_073627.1, forward strand.
AAGAATTGACGCTTTTGAACTGTGGTGTTGGAGAAGACTCTTGAGAGTCCCTTGGACATGAAGATCAAACCAATCAATCTTAAAGGAGATCAAGCCTGAATATTCATTGAAAGGACTGATGCTGAAGCTTAAGCTCCAACACGTTGGTCAGCTGACTCACTGGAAAAGACCCTGATGCTGGGAAAGACTCAAGGCAGAAGGAGAAGAGCGTAACAGAGGATGAGATGACTGGATGGTATAACCAATACAATGGATATGAACTTGGGCAGGGAAGCCTGGTGTGCTGCAGTCCATGAGTCACAAAGAGTTGGACACAACTAGGTGACTGAACAACAACAACAACAAAGATTAGATGACAAGATATAAATCATGCATCATGGTTTCTGGCCACAATAATAGCTCAATAAAAGTTCATTTTCTTCCCTTTTCCCGAGGTTTGCCCATACATTTTTTGCTACTATATGTTTACATGTGAAATTTAACATCACATTACTCATTAGGGAGATGAAAATTCCTTAATGAGTTACAACTACATACCCATCAGAATGGCTAAAATGTAAAGAAAGAGAGACAATGCTAATTTTGGTGAGAATATATAGCAACTGAAATTTTCATATGTTATATAAAGGGAATATAAAATGCTATGACCATTTTGTAAAATTCTTTGGCAGTTTCTACTAAGATCAAATATATGCCTACCCTATAAGTGAATAACTCCAATCCTAGTATATAACCATGTAGAGGAGTCATCTCTTGTGTTGTTGGAAGAGGGCATTTACTATGACCAGTGCATTCTCTGGGCAAAATTCTGGGCAAACACAGCCTTTGCCCTCCTTCATTTTGTACTCCAAGGCCAAACTTGCCTGTTATTCCAGGTTTTTAACTTCCTATTTTTGCATCCCCAACACAAATAAGTGCATAGGTTCACAAGTATGTTCATAGCACCATAATCTGTAGGAACTCTGTCCATTAACAGAAAAAAGGATAAACAAATCATGCCATATTCATACAATGTGATATTATACAGACTGACAAAACAAAATGGATGAATCTCAGAACCATTATGTTGAGTGGAAGAAGCCAGATGCAAGAGTATACACTGTATGATTCTCCTTATTCAAAATTCTACGTCAGGCAAAACTATTAATCATGTAGAGTGATAAAAGCCTGTCAGTGGTGGTTGTGGGTGGTGGTGGTTATAGTGGTATTAACTGGGAAAGGTGACTAGGAATTCTTTAGAGTGATGTAAATTTAATGTATCTTGATATGGGTAGTGGTCTTGCAGGTGATTACATTCTAAAAATTGTTGAGTTTAGAAAGAACACTCATGAATTTTACTTTATGTAGGTTTACCTCAACGTTAGAAAGTTTTCTTGATGATGTTTATCTGTTCACTTGTAGTTCACCCAGTAGAGACTTTTACAGAATGGTGGAGGATGACGGAAATCCCAGAGAAGTTACACAGTCTTGATGTGCAGAGTTACTTGTTTGCCAAATGGGGACACATCTGAATGCACACCTACTCCCTGCACTCAGTGATGTGCCGTTATTGAAAGCTACACAGTAAGCTCATTATCCCCTGTGCCTAACATTTTATAGCTGTCCATAGCAAAAGAAAGATGCTATGTGTCATAGCTTTTGTTTACTATAATTTTTGTAAGTTCATTATCATTCTGGATGAAGACATTTTAAAATCTATAAAACAGGACAAAACATTTTTCCATGATGAGGCAGTTTGCAAAGTTGTTTGAATATGGAAAATGAGTTTGCCAGGGGCACACACACACACAAAAAAAAAACAAAGGAAAAGAACAATGAAGATCTCTCCTACAGTGTAACACCCTTAATAGAGCATCCTGCAGCTTCTGAACAATTCCTACACTTAATGACTAATGAATCTGAGTTCGCCTCTGCATTTGCACAGCTGGGGGCAGTGGTATTATCTACAGAGATTCTGTGAGGAAGAGGGCGAGGAGGTGGCAGCTTGTACTTCAGTGTGAGCAAACTAAACTGGCAGACTGTAAAATGAGTATGAGCTGTATATGCCAGAGCAATATAAATACACTCCACACTCACCACAGGATGTAATCCCTTAGCTGCATGGCATTCCCCTTGGCCCACTTCTTTCCTTGACAATCCCTTTACACTTGATCCTTCAACTTCCCTCATGGGAATGATCTCCATGAGCAATACTCTCTAGGATGCCTTCTTGCCTTTGTACATGCCACTTTATTTGTCTAGAATATTCTTTCTATCCCAAGTTCCCATAGGTATCTCTTTCAATACTTAGTTCAGGAGTTATCTTTTCTAGCACCTTCCAGCCTATTATTTGGTTTCTTTTATCTATGCTTACCAATATAAAAACATATCAAACCATGGTATCCCTTCCAATTTGCTTGATCATCTAACTCCATTTTATCTCCTTTTGATGGGGAGCCTAGTATTTTTCATCTCTGAATTTCTAATATTTTTTGCACATTTCTGACACATAGCAATAGATAATTGTAGAATGAATATGTGTGAAGAATGAATAAATTAATGGGGAGAAAATCTAATTTTATATTTCTGTTTTGATCTGTGAATTGCTGGACACCTATGAACAAAATGACAACATTAAATGTCTTTGAACTTTTCCTTTTCAAATGAACATTGAGGAAAACAGGAATAATCTGATTAAAACACTAATCTCTTAGACTGAATTCCTTCCAAACAGTTAATTTTTTAAAAACATAAAATTTTTCTTATATTTAGTTCACCATCATGTTAGTACTTTCAAACAATGTACTACTTGGTTTTCTTTGAGGATACAAATTTGGGATGGTACAATTCCATTCAGTCAGAAGAATTGACAAATTCCGTTAAAAGCTCCACAGGACTTTTCAGCAGTGGTGAAACCATGAAAAGTAGAGGAAACTCAAACAGGCGTTTAAGGAGATAGTGGAGCCCATCATGCTATCCTGTAGTGGACTCTAAAAGCATTTCTTCTTAATTCTAATGCAGGAGAGATTACTATTTTTCCTGGTTCTCTAAGCCTGTTCTTTAAAAATATTGTTTTTCTAGTACACCTAAAATCAGGTTCTACAGTTGGAATCCATTTCCTCCTGTTCAGTTCAGTTTAGTCACTCAGTAGGGTCCGACTCTTTGTGACCCCATGAATCGCAGTACGCCAGGCCTGCCTGTCCATTACCAACTCCCAGAGTCCACGCAAACCCATGTCCATTGTGTCGGTGATGCCATCCAACCATCTCATCCTCTGTCATCCCCTTCTCCTCCTGCCCTCAATCTTTCCCAGCATCAGGGTCTTTTCAAATAAGTCAGCTCTCCTCATGAGGTAGCCAAAGTATTGAGTTTCAGCTTCAACATCAGTCCTTCCAATGAACACCCAGGACTGATCTCCTTTAGGATGGACTGGTTGGATCTCCTTGCAGTCCAAGGGACTCTCAAGAGTCTTCTCCAACACCACAGTTCAAAAGCATCAACTCTTCTGCACTCAGCTTTCTTTATAGTCCAACTCTCATATCCACACATGACTACTGGAAAAAACATAGCCTTGACTAGACAGACCTTTGTTGGCAAAGTAATGTCTCTGCTTTTGAATATGCTATCTAGGTTGGTCGTAACTTTCCTTCCAAGGAGCAAGTGTTTTTTAATTTCATGTCTGCAATCACCATCTGCAGTGATTTTAGCAAAAAGGTGCACACTAATTATTTATCTACACTTAACAGAATGGATTTTTTTGTTTTATCTTTTAGGCTGAATGGCTTTCAGAACCATTAAACTATTGAGTGTGTAGGGGATTGGTGCTAACTGAATAAGTGTAGATTTGTGCCTTTTTCTTTGCTAACAGAATCTGCTACCTTCCCACATTACCTATTAGAAGAACAGGTCTAGGTGGCCATATTTATATCAGGTGATTCAATTTCCTTGACCAAAGCTCTGTAGGCAATAATGAATATATGACCAAACCTGAGTCAGTAAGATTCCCTAGGAAAATAGGAGAAACAAACTGGTAAGATATAAGAAGAAATGCAGCAGCAGGATCATATAGAACTGGACACTGTGGCAAGAATGAGAGAAATACAGAGTGATAGAGGAAGCCAGTCTACAAAGAAAACCAGAAATACAGAATAGATGGGTCAAGAGAAGCCAAAATGAGTGACTCAAGGGCCCTATTACAGAAAAGCCTGGGGGAGTCTCTTTGTTATCTGGATATATTTCCATTTGCTAGATATTCCAGAGATTAACCTTAGAAGAAATTTTGGTTAGTGTATGAATGGATTTCTGTTATTTCCAAGCAAACTACAGTTGATCTTTGAACAATAATACCAGAGTTAGGGACACTGACTCATCACACAGCTGAAAATTCACATATGACTTTAAAGCCAGCCCTCCATAACCACAGTTTCACAACTGCAAATTCAACCAATCTTGGATTATTTGTACTGCAGTATATATTTATTGAAAAAAAATCCACACATAAGTGGACCTGCACAGTTCAAGTCCATTGTTCAAAGGTCAATTGTACTTGTAAAATAGTAGCTTTAACATAATTGTGACAAAGATTGATGTGATTACTAATTTTATATGTAAACTTATCTAGGCCACAATGCTCAGATATTTTTCTGAACATTATTGTGAATATTTCCGTTAGAGTGTATTTGGCTGAAATTAATATTTAAATCAGTGGTATCTGAGTAAAGCATACTGCCCCCCAAACTGTGGGTGGGCCTCATACAATTTGCTGAAGGCCTGAATAGGATAAAAGATTGACCCTCCCCCAAACAAGACAGACTTTTCCAGAAGACTGTCTTTGAACTTTATCTGCAACATCAGTTATTCTTTGTTCTACTGAAGACTGCATTTGGACTAAAAATGCAACTCTTTCCTGAGTCTCCAGCTTGCCAGTGTCCATCATCATATTGTGAACTTGCTAAGCCTCCACAATCATGTGAGCCAATTCCTTAGAATAAACTGTTTTACTCACACACACACACACACACAATTGATTCTGTTTCTTTGGAGAACCCTAATACAACCTACAATAACTGGCGACTCTGATGGTACAATAAGTACAAAGTGTAATTAGTTGCACATGAATAGTATATATTCCCCTAAACCCAAATTATTACAAAATACTTTTTAAATTTTGTTCTTTTGCACTGCACCATTGGGCAGGAGGAGAAGGGGATGACAGAGGATGAGATGGCTGGATGGCATCACTGACTCAATGGACATGAGTCTGGGTGAACTCCGGGAGTTGGTGATTGACAGGGAGGCCTGGAGTGCTGTGATTCATGGGGTCGCAAAGAGTCGGACACGACTGAGCGACTGAACTGAACTGATTGCTGTTTTATTAGGCTGAAAGGAAGGAAGTCATATTAACTGAAAACTGGCTACAGAGTATGCCAACACCAAACATATTAATTTCTGAACATAAAGCAATATTTTTACTGAATTTACAATTAAAGGAAATTAAAATTCAGAGAAGTTTCCTGTTTTGTCAATGATCAATTTGAGAACATGCCATTTAATTGTTTTTGCTGTCAAGTACCCAAATGATTTAATTGTTTGTCTTATCAATGCATTACTCCATAATCTAGTTGGGTCTCAGATGAAGAGAGAGTAAAGGTATTTAATTTTTCCAGCTCAAAAGAGGGATAATTGAGTTTTCTATACTTGTTTCACAGTGTTGCTATGAAGTTCAGTTCATTTAATGTAAAGCAAAGAACTTCGTAAATTAAAAAGGATTTTTAAATGTTAAGTTTTAGTATCACTTCACTTTTAGCCTCTGTATATTTCAATATAGTTTCTGAAAAGACATCTTTTAAAGAACTGAAGCATTCAGATTTTTAGAGATAGAAAACAAATATTCCCCACAAACATTTACTAAATGTGACCTACATTATGAGACAGTAAGTATATCCCACACCACTCTCCAATGAGTATGCGATAACAATTATAACAATAAATGATTTGCTCTCAGTTCTTTCCAAGTAATTTTAAAATAAATAGGAGCAAGCAATGGCTTTCTGTCATCATGAATTAATCCAAGAATATCAGAGCTATAAGGGAACTTAACAATCATCCCATGTTTGACAAGCTGCAGTCCACAGGCAAGTACAATCTGCCCTCTATGTATGGCTGATGAGCCAAGAATAGCTTTTATATTTCAAACTGGTTGAAAAATAAAAATAATATTTCATGATATGTGACAATTACATGAAATTCAAATTTCAGCATTAGTCTCTTCAGGCCACTATAACAAAATACCACAGATTGGGTGGGTTACAAACAGTAGAAACTTATTGCTCACAGTTCCGGAGGTTGGAAGCTCAAGATCAAGTTTCCACCATGGTCAAGAGAGGGCCCTCTTCTAGGGCACAGACGTCTTTTTAGAAGGGGTAGGGAGCTCTCTGGAGCCTTTTCTACAAGGCACAGACACCATTCAACAGCATCCCTCCCTCATGACTTATGTACCACCTGAACGGTCCACCAAAGGTAATACCATCACCTTTGGGGTCAGGATTTCAATATATGGATTTTCAACACATGAACACTCAGACCATAGCACGGTGTTCCTAAATAAGTTTAACTGGATCACAAATACATTCATTTATTATGTGTTGTATGTGGCTACTTTCTCAAGCTACAATGGCAAAATTGAATAGTTGTGATAGAGATGGCAACTATATGACCCATCAAGCCACTTTTCCATCTAGCCTTTTATAGAAAAATTTGCCAGTCCTTATCTACTCCAATCCTGCCTTTTTATATATGAGAAAACTAAAAGATAAAACTATTTATTCCAGGTAACTCAGCTGGGATTAATAATTATTCAGAATTAGGGCTAAAATCTAGTTTTCTGTCCATTTGATCATAATCAATTTAATGATTAAAAATTAGCTTTAATTATATTCACTTTTAAATTAAATTATGTACCCTCCTTGTGTTAATTACTAGATTTATCTCAGAATCTTTGATTGCTCACATGAACTAACATTATACAAAAAAATTCATCTTGATGAAGTAAAATATTTTTTCATTTATCCATTGAAATGAATTTTATATTGTATTATTCTTAAATAGTTCTAAGTAGAAGTTATTATAGAATAATGGTGAAAATTAAATATTTTTTTAATACATCAATCAAATCACACATGTTCTGCTTACAATACATAAAGCAGTAATATATGGAAATTCAAATACTTTAAGACAAATTGGTCACATTTAATTTTCTTATCTTACAAGAGATGATTGACAATAAGTTGAGAAAATAATCATTTAGTCTTTCTAGATTTAGTGACTAGAACTTGACCAATTAATTTTCTAAATGTAAGCTAAATTTCAATCTTTGTAAAATTAAAAAGAAAGTGTATCTAAAGTTAATCCTCTTTACATCACTAGGAAATCTCTATTAGGTTTCCAGTGAAATCAACAACCTACTCTCCATCCTTAAGAGGAAATGTTTAAAGCAGCCCTTCTTAACTGGGGATGACTTCTCCACCTCATCTCCCACCCCTGTGCCAAAGGATATTTGACTATGTCTGGAGACATTTTTGTTGCTGTCACAAAAGAATAAACTAGAACTTCTATTTGATACCATCTATCCATGATGTTGCTCTTGTTGTTTAGTCACTAAATTGTGTCCGACTCTTTTACAACTCCATGGACTATAGCTCACCAGACTCCTATGTGCATGGGGTTTCCCAGGCAAGAATACTGGAGTGGGTTGCTATTTCCTTCTCGAGGGGATCTTCCCACCCAGAGATCGAATCTGCATCTCCTGCTTTGGCAGGCGGGTTCTTTACCACTGAGCCACTTGGGAAGCCCCTATCTATGATACCTGATGATAGAATACTTCTATCCGTGATTTAGGATACAGTTAAATAACCTAATGCTAACAGAAAAGTCTCAAGCCATATTTGCCTTTAAATAAAAATGACAAAATACTTCAATATAGTTGTGTCCACATAATTATATCTAGACATCAGCCAATGGCATTTTTAAAGGATAAAGCAAGAGTAGTCTGAGTTTAACAGTGTAGTTTTTCCTCTAATAGTACTTTCTCTAATTTACAGTGTAACCTAGCCAAAAACACTACTAAAGTTACATGAAGCAACATATTAAAGTCTCTCAATCACTAAATTAAGGAATTCCCTTTTCTCCAACAAAAGCAATAAATGAAGTAATTTCAATTTCTCACTTTAAATTTCAGTAAATATTTTCAAAGCAGACATCTGGTTCTACCTACTTACAGTTTCTTCCTTAAGTAAATATTTTATTCTGCATCACTTTGAGTACTAATCATTGGTTCAATTCCTTAACTAATCTTCCAATTTGGGAAATACATGAAATATATCAACTCAAGCTCAAAGTATCCTTTAATTTGACAAAATGCCAAGACCTTATAATTTCATTTGGTTCTTTTAAGTGGCTTCAGAGCACTGCATCAGGAGCATAGTTATCCATTCCCTCCAACATTTACCTATTCATTTAGCACCCCTGGCCCTAGAGGTAAAGAATCCATCTATCAATGCAGGAGACATAAGAGATGTGGGTTTGATCCCTATGTTGGGAAGATCCCTGGGAGGAAAATCCCATGGACAGAGCAGCCTGACACACTACAGTCCATAGGGTCATAAAGAGTCAGACACAACTGAAGTAACTTAGCACATATGCCTTAGCACCCCAATTATCCTGTGCTGTCGGATAAATGATATAATGCATGAAATTGTCTAAGATATGGTTCCTAACTTTAAGAAGCTGTTCAGAATGAGGTGAAAGAGCTAATAATACTATAACATGTTCAACGCAAAGATGGAAATACCCACTAACTTTTATGAGTATGAGTAAAAGGAGAGCCCAATCTGGGTTTAGGAATTCAGGAAATTTTTTCTTAAACTCATCCAACTTAGTTGAGAATTAAAATATTGGCAGGGGTTAGGTAGGAGAAGATGTGGTTCAGATTTTCCAGGCAATGGAAATAGCTTGTGCAAAAAGCCCAGCTAAAAGGAAATTCATGATTTGAGAAAGGGAAAAGCAAAGTATAAAGGCAGAGAAGTAGATGGAAGACAGATCACAGAAGGTCTTAAATACCATTTCAAGGAGATTAGGATTTTATTCTACAAGAAAAGGGGTACTATTAAAGAATGTCAAACATGGCAGTATCTTGATCTTATGTGCATTTAAGGGAACCATTCTGGTATAGCTGTGGAAAGGATCAATTTGAAGTAGACTGCTATAGTATTTTGGGGCCAAGAGAAGGAAAGATTGGTTTGGGGAACTTAGAATAGACAGAAGGGGGTAGAACAGAGACATATTTATGAGAAAACATGGCAGAACTGATTGGCTGATTATATAAGGGGTGAAGGCAAACAAAGCAAAGGCATAAGCCTGAGCTTTCCAGTTGGGCAAAGTGGTGAATGGGTGATGCAATTGGGAGAAATAGAAGAAAGGGAGCAGTTGAGAGGGAGCTTGCTTATTTCAGCAACGGCCAAATGATTAGAGCAGAAGTTAAACTTTCTTTTCTGCAGGATTTCTGCCTCCAAAATGTAAGTTAAAACCACTTGAAGTAAACAAGACAGAGGTTAACGTGTCATTTTTTCTTCTAATCTATGATATCACTTATTGACCACACATTCTTAACACCTAAGTTAGCTTTCCTGCATGATCCCATAAGAAAAAACTGTGAAAGTCATTAAGTGTTCTGTGAGCATCAGTTCACTTCAGTCTCTCAGTCATGTCTGACTCTTTGAGACCCCATGGAAGGCAGCACACTAGACTTCCATGTCCATCACCAACTTCTGGAGCTTACTCAAACTCATGTCCATCACATTGAAGATGCCATCCAACCATCTTATCCTCTGATGTCCCCTTCTCCTCCTGCCTTCAACCTTTCCCAGCATTAGGGTCTTTTCCAATGAGTCACCTCTTCACATCAGGTGGCCAAAGTATTGGAGTTTCAGCTTCAGCATCAGTCCTTCCAATGAATATTCAGGAATGATTTCCTTTAGAATTGACTGCTTTGATCTCCTTGCAGTCACAAGGCATAATTTTAATGAGCCAACATCAGTTTATTGAAGTGTCACACTTCAGAAGAGAGATTCTCAACTGTTACAGTGTATAAAGTTCATCTGGGTTGTGTGTTAAAATGCAGATTCTCAAGGTCCTCCCACGGGTTTAAACTAATAGGTTTGGATTGAGTTCTGTGAAACTGATTCTATAATATGTAGTCTTGGACCACACTTTGAGCAATACTCCTTTAAGAACTGATTTGGTGGATAAATCTCCCTCCAAGGAAGGCAATTTAATATACAAAATGTTCTTGTCAATAGATTTTTAAACAACAGAATCAATTCCTTTCTTCTTTCATCTATCTGTCTATCCATCTATCTATCTATCATGTATTTGTCTATTACCTATCATCTATCTATCACCTATCTGTCTTTATAGTAAACCCTGAAATTCTTTAATTATTTGGGGGAAAAGAAGCAAAAGTTACCAATGCTATCTCTAAACTGCAAATTCCTATGTATATGCCTCTGAAAATGGAAGTAGGGAAGAGCAACTGGCTAGAACAAAATCCCCAACTGCTTTTAACATAAATTTTATGTGAGATAAAAGTAGATACTAGTGTGTCCCTCTTAGAGATTTTGTTATACCTGCCCCACCTCACCCAAGCAATTATAGCACTGTAATTTTCTCACATGTTCAGGAGCCAAGAAAATCTGGTTCAGCTCAATTTCCCACATTTAATATTTAATATCAGACATCATTTTTAAAAATTCAAGTGTAAAATTAATTTTAATTTTGAATGTATTTTTAAAAATGAAATCCCTATATGTTCACTTCCTCCCCTTCCCTGTCCAGAATCTCTTCCTTAGTTTTTGAAGGATATCGGGTGGAATAGACACTGGCACCGGCGGGGGTCTCTGTTAACGTAGGCATCATTATGGCTGCTTTGGCCTTGGTCCCCAAGTGAACTGACCACAGCTCAGTTGGTACTATCACATACCACTGGAATCTAAAGGACATGCACTTGAGGGACCACTGCAATTCCAAGAACCATCATCAGTTCAGTTGCTCGGTCGTGTCCGATTCTTTGTGACCCCCATGAACTGCAGCACACCAGGCCTCCTTGTCCATCACCAACTGCTGGAGTCTACCCAAACCCATGTCCATTGAGTCAGTGATGCCATCCAACCATCTCATCCTCTGTCGTCCCCTTTTCCTCCTGCCCTCAAACTTTCCCAGCATCAGGATCTTTTCAAATGAGTCAGCTCTTCGCATCAGGTGGCCAAAGTATTGGAGTTTCAGCTTCAACATCAGTCCTTCCAATGAACGCCTAGGACTGATCTCCTTTAGGATGTACTGGTCGGATCTCCTTACAGTCCAAAGGCCTCTCAAGAGTCTTCTCCCACACCACAGTTCAAAACCGTCAATTTTTCAGGGCTCAGCTTTCTTTATAGTCCAACTCTCACATTCATACATGACTACTGGAAAAACCATAGCCTTGACTAGATGAAACTTTGTTGACAAAGGAATGTCTCTGCTTTTTAACATGTTGTCTAGGTTGGTCATAACTTTCCTTCCAAGGAGTAAGCGTCTTTTAATTTCATGACTGCAATCACCATCTGCAGTGATTTTGGAACCCCCAAAAATAAAGTCAGCCACTGTTTCCACTGTTTCCCCATCTATTTGCCATGAAATGATGGGACCGGATGCCACGATCTTAGTTTTCTGAATGTTGAGCTTTAAGCCAACTTTTTCCACTCTCCTCTTTCACTTTCATCAAGAGGCTCTTTAGTTCCTCTTCACTTTCTGCCATAAGGGTGGTGTCATCTGCATGCCTCAGGTTATTGATATTTCTTCCGGCAATCTTGATTCCAGCCTGTGCTTCCTCCAGCCCAGCATTTCTTATGATGTAATCTGCATATAAGTTAAATAAGCAGACATACTCCTTTCCCAATTTGGAACCAGTCTGTTGTTCCATGTCCAGTTCGAAATGTTGCTTCCTGACCTGCATACAGGTTTCTAAAGAGGCAGGTCAGGTGGTCTGGTATTCCCATGTCTTTAAGAATTTTCCACAGTTTATTGTGATCCACACAGTCAAAGGCTTTGGCATAGTCAATAAAGCAGAAATAGATGTTTTTCTGGAACTCTCTTGCTTTTTCCATGATCCAGGGAATGTTGGCAATTTGATCTATGGTTCCTCTGCCTTTTCTAAAATCACCCTGAACATCTGGAAGTTCACGGTTTGCATGTTGTTGAAGACTGGCTTGGAGAATTTTGAGTATTATTTTACTAGCGTGTGAGATGAGTGCAATTGTGCAGTAGTTTGAGCATTCTTTGGCATTGCCTTTCTTTGAGATTGGAATGAAAACTGACTTTTTCCAGTCCTGTGGCCACTGCTGAGTTTTCCAGGTTTGCTGACATATTGAGTAGAGCACATTCACAGCATCATCTTTCAGGATTTGAAGTAGCTCAACTGGAATTCCATCCCCTCCACTAGCTTTGTTCATAGTGATGCTTCCTGAAGCCCACTTGACTTCACATTCCAGGATATCTGGCTCTAGGTGAGTGATCACACCATCTTGATTATCTGGGTCATGAAGATCTTTTTGTACATTTCTTCTGTGTATTCTTCTCACCTCTTCTTAATATCTTCTGCTTCTGTTAGGTCCATACCATTTCACAGGGAAGTTTAAAGGGGCATATGCAGGATGCTCCAGAATCTTGATGATGTACACTATCTTTGGGAGCTCTGGTTCACAATCATTATCTCTATATAAATTCAACATAATTTTTTTAAATTTTTTAGAAAAAAATCTAAAATTGTATGTCATATGCCTGAATAAATCATGAAAATAATACACAGGGAAATCTAAAATAGATAAACAGAAAAGAAAAAAAAAAGGAACAAACATTCCTTCCCTTTATGATGATACATCATCTGTAAACCAAAACAGGGCAGCTGAACTCAATTATTTCTGTATCTAAATGATTTTTTATGATTAAACGTTTTGAAAACTTGTGAACTGTTTCTGAAAAACCTTTTGCTCCTACTGTTAACTAGCACATAATCTGTTCTGCCCAGATGCCAGCAAAAGAGAGAAGGCATTTAATTGAGTTTCCCTCTAGCATTGTAGAATCTAAGGCAGTTTTTCCTCAATGTGTGGTCCTTCTAAGAGCTGTTCATATCAGAATCACTAGGAGAGCTTGTTAAAATGCAAATTTCTGGACCCACCAGCTACCTACTGAGTCAGCATCCTCAGGGGTGAACTTGAATATTTGCTTTGCTCATAAGCTCCCCAAGTGATTTTTAAGCTTTCTTAGGATTTCATGTATCATTCACATGTTCTTTCACTCATTTATTCTTCAATAAACATTTACTGAATACCTTTTGTGAGCTACTTTTTCATGTTAGCTAATGGAAAGGGAGATAGTTGTCTGCAGATGAGCTTGGAGCCAGTTGAGGTTATACCAACAGACTTAGATGGGGGTGGGGAGAATTTGAAGCCACTGCTGAAAGGGCAGTGTTCACACCCCTCCCTCCACAGGAAATCATCTGCAGGGAAGGCAGAACCATTGCCCTTGAGACAGACTTTGTACCATTTTACTGACTCCACAAGTCATCCCAAAGCCAGATGGCCTGGGCTTGGACAACCCAGCTATATCCCCCCTCATTCTACAGTGACCACACAGTGTCATTCCTTACTGCACAATACTGGGTATCAGAAGGCAGAACTCTCCAGAGACACAGGAGGGTTTCTTGGTGCCTCAGGAATTTCCCTCAGGATGTCCAAGGAACATTTCACAAAAAGGCAAATCACATGGTCACTGTTCAGCAGCTTGAGTTGAAGCCACCACTTGAAATGCACCACACAGATTTTGTCTCTCCTGGGTTTTAGTTTGGGTACATTTTTTTTTCTTATTCTCTTAAAGCAAATCTGAGCCTGGCATGCTGAGATGGAAAGATAGAAGTTTATTAGCAGCCCTTAAAATTTCGCCTAACCACACACTGTGTTTTCCTAAAAGCAATTTATTCTTAGGCTTCCCATCTTTAAGGCACTTAGTGGAATTGGTCCATAACCAGTTCCCTGATCTCACTCACCACCATTCACGAACATGTCTAGATATAATAGGTATATGCTTCCTCTCTTCCTGTGGAAACTCAAGTGCTACTCACCCACATATGGTTCAGGAGTGTCTGGTCCCAGCTAAACAAAAGCTCTGGTTTATTAATATTATTCTACCTGCCATATAAAGATACAGAATTTAAAAAAAAAGATACAGAATTTTAGATGTGAAAAGGAGTCCTTAAAAGTAACAAATTTAAAACAAATCAAAATGAATCTCAACATAATTGTCTTCTAAGAGTTTGAGGATAGCAAAAGGAAGTCAGTTTCTGCTGTCTGGCATCAACTGTAGAAAAAAAGACCCAACTCATTTTGTCATCAGGATCTTGCTATGCTTTAGGGACAATATAATGGACACTGGTTATCATGACATGAAATTATAGGAGTAGAAAACACTGTGTACTTGGGCAGAATTTGGGATCTTGTGGCCTAACTTGATCACTGTTCTTTCAATTATTTCTCTTGTTTTATACCCAGTTCACTTTCACTAATCCCTCTTTTGATAATAAAAAGAGAGAAAGGAGTGGGGAAATGAATTAAAACTCTGAGATATTTAACTGGATTTTAAAAAATGGGAGTTTACTAGGCATTGTTTTATAAGAGCAAAGAAAAAAACCATCTTAGAAAACTTTAAGTGATATTACTGATTATATATTATTTACATCAAAGAGTTCTGCTATCAATGGGACTCGTCCCATCAATGACATGAAATTACATTCCTTAATTTTGTCTCAGTCTCATTAGAATCAGCAAGTGGCATACCCTTTCTAGCTCCAAAGAATCACCGAGTTCTGTCCTTCCTTCTCAGGATCTTTATTTTCAGACACTGGAACCACCATCACTGGGACCATCAGACAGCAAAGTAAGATACCTGAAGAAATTCCAAATTCTTCCTTCTACCACAACTAATTGATTTAACAAGGCCCTATTTATTTTACCTCCATTACTTTTGCATTAGTCCCGCTGTTGTTATTGTTCAGTCGCTAGACAGTAAAGAATCTGTCTGCAATCCGGCAGACCCAGGTTCCAACCCTGGGTCGGGAAGATTCTCTAGAGAAGGGAATGGCTACCCACTCCAGTATTTTTGCCTGGAGAATTCCATTGACAGAAAAGCCTGGCAGGCTATAGTCCATGGAGTTGCAAAGAGTTGGACATGACTAAGAGACTAAATATATTACCCCTGATCCTTCTCAACTCTTCAGGCCTCTAATTTAATCTCTCAGCTTCCAGTCTCACCATCTCCCATGCATTCTAGACACTACAGTCAAAGCAATCTATTTAACAGCTGGATTTAGCAATCACTTTGCTGCTAAGATCCTTTTAATGGCCCTCCCTAGTTTTCAGTATCATTGTCAACTGCCTTGGTTTAGTGGGCAAGGCCCTCTATGATCTAAACTCTGCCGACTGTTCTAGTCCTCCTTCCATTTTAATATCCAATCCAGTTTAATTACTTTTAGCCTCAATAGACTACGTTTTTCCATGCCCACAGAGCATGGCAGCCTTTTCCATGGAGAATCATAGCATTAAATCTAAGTCAAGATCTAAATTCTCTATTTTAAAGAGAAGGACACCAAGTTACAGAGTGGTTGAGTAACTTTCCCTAGGTCACAGAGGTGGTTAGGAACATGAAGGAAATAGAACTCATTTTTTTAGACCTAACTGTCCAAAGTATAATTTCTCTAATCTCTTTCTGACATTGCTCTAGTGGCAAAGTAATACTCTTTGTTTGAAAATCCTAAAATGATGCAGATTATTTGGTCTTCATCAGGAAACTGGCTTAAATGTATTTATCCAAAATCTGTTACAAGTGCACAGCTTCCCTTTCCCCCAAAGCAACCTATTTTTCAAAGGCCCCCTTCACTAAATCTACCAAGATTTCAATGCAGGAAAAAGCTGTCTGCTCTAACATTAATATTCAAATTAAACAGAAGTAACCAAAATAAAATCTCCCAAAGAAAATAATGGCAGAGACAGACCTTAAAATGCATATAAAATATGCTAAGAATATTCTATCACTGAAATAAATTTGACTTTCTGCAATTAATAGTAAGATAAATCTTGAAACATATCAAAATGAAACAAATGACAACTGAAGAGAAACAGTTTGGAAAGGGTCCCATTTGAAATGTATCCGTTTGAAAACAGCCTCTGATTTTTGGCTATCATCATCATGTGCTTGTCCAAAAATTCACTTTCAAATGATATTCCCAAATGCAATCTCAAATTCAAAATGTAAGTTGGCTGGCATGTTCAAAATTATCTCTGAGATGGAGAAAATAACAATACAAGATGTTTTCAGAAGGAATAATAACTATATTCCAACACTCATTGGGTTTAATTCGTGCTTCAGATGCTGGCCTTTCCCTTCTAATTCTTTACTATCTTGTTTCTATTAAGAAATGGGAAATAGAGGAAACAGGATTATGAAGCCATTTCTAAATATCAGAGTGGTACTGAAGTAAGTTAGCAAAGAAACGCATTTTCCAGGAAAGGACAGGGAGGAAATTGGCTCACACCCAGTCTTGTCAGAAATGGTGACTGATCTGGGTTTAGTTGAATCTAATCATGCCATCATGTCCTAAACTGCATTTACGGCTATGTCAGGGCATTGGAAAGGGCATATTGCATCAGAAAAAGGCTTGGAAGAGGAACGAAAATTACCTGTTGAATAGTAGGAGAATTGGGGTTATTAGCTTACAATTTCAATAGACTCCAGGGAATCCATCCATTATATTAGCATGGTGGTGGCAGTGTGAGGGAGACAGAATAAGAGATTGAGAGAGAGGGGGGAGAGAAGGAATAAGCAGAAAGTGAGGAAAGAACAGTACAATTATTGCTATTAAATATTTAATTTATAGACTAAATCAGGAAGAACACTGACCAAAAGATGCAAATGATTACTCTGGAACTTCCATTTTACTTGAAATATAAAAGCAGGGCAAGAACACACAGGGATTAACATAATAAAGACAAAACAGCAACAATCTGGAGCGGGGAAAATTACACAGCATTCATATCCAGAATGCTGATAATACAATAACTCATATACAAAAGCAGGGTTTATTTCTTTCTAAGTATTACTGAAAGAATTTTGTAGTACTTTTCTTCGAGTTTGAAATGTGTTCAATATCTGAAGTCTTCTAGGACATATAATCTCCCCAAAATACAGATGTCGTTTGAAAGGAAAGTTCTCTAGTGAAACAAATCCTATCTTTCAGTTATTGAGAGAATCTGAAGGGCAGTCATTAATGCACCTTTTAGATGAATAAAATTTGTTATAAAACACCATGTTCATAAAGGAGGGTAAGACTGAGATGTATGCCACCCATGGTATTGGTGTAGTATTGACAGTGTTGCTGATATATATATAACATGAATGGGACTCACAGTTAAAAACGATGAGAGCTGTTTTAAAAATTAGTAATCTACCCCAAAAGAATACTTCTCTGCTGATTTTATGACACGCAAAAAATAAATATCATTTGCCATTTAAAAATTAGAGTATTAACGAATAATATATTGAAGGTAGTATACACACACCTGTTAAAAAGTCATTATATAAGTTAAAAAACATTACTTCTGGGAAAAGCCAATGAGTGATTTAAATGAAAAATGTTTCTTATTGCACATGGAATAGCTGAAGTCAATTTTTTCAGTCATAGTTAGGTTTGCCAAGATACTCTTCACCCCAGACCCTAGATTCAAGAGTAATTCTGGAGGAAAATTTACATTTGTTTGTTAGTCCCTGGCCTCATTCTTTTTCATGCCCTATCACGCATGTTGTTCCAACACAGCAAAAGCCCTTATATCCAAGGAAGCTTATCTCCTACTCCCAAACCTCCTTTTCCTCCAAAAGACTCTTTCAAGGAAGCAAACCACCATCATAACAAAATGATGGGTGTTTGAACAGGATGTGGGTGTAACCTTTGGGAAAGTTAATCAGTTTGTGTTGAATAGGATAAAGGAAACTCAGACAGGGTTAATGCATGCATGCTCAGTCTCTAAATCATGTCCGACTCTTTGCAACCCTATGGACTGTAGCCCTCCAGGCTCCTCTGTCCACGGGATTCTCCAGGCAAGAATACTGGAGTGAGACTGGGTTAATACTCCAATGCAAGAAGCCACTTAGCTGTACAGAACTAATTGTCCACATCAAACTTGACCCAACCAGAACACAGATTCAGAAAGAAAAATGTTGTAAGTGTAATTTTTTCAGTGATCATTAAGCTCAGTATCATATTAATATGGAAAGGAGGATTAAGAACTTCATCTTGCCTTTTAAACTTCACCTGGATGTGGGAGGGACATCCAGAGATAAACATTTTTCCCAAAAAAGTACTACCACATTCTCTTTTCTAAGGGGAAATACTTGTTTTCTGCACCTTTAAATTTTTACTTGTATTTCCTTCCCTACAAGGCAGATGGTAAAGATGAATTATCTTAAAGTTATGGGGACTTTCTCATTGTTTTTAATATATTTGCTTCTAGAAAGAGAAATGCTGCAGACACCAGGTAGCATCCTAGCTGAGGTATAGTACTGTTTCTTTTGTGTAATTCAGAGCTAGCAAGAAAGCTAGAAGCACACACTCAGTATATATTTAACAATACTTTCCCATCACCGACTTCACTTAAGATACTAAAATTATCATGCCTTAAAAAAAAAAAAAAAAGTATGCCAAAAAAGTCACAATCTGATAAGGTTTGTTCTTTGTCTTTACCTGAGAGACCACCTAAGGACACAGGGCTTTTAAAATAATAAGGAGAATCCTTTGTTCTCTCAGGTTCCATTTAAATGGAAACTGGGTCGAAGGGCTTCCCCAGGGAGGGAAAAAAATCCAGGAGTCAAACACACAGGAGTAAGAGATTTCACTCCCACGACTGTTCCCACCCTCCCAAAGAAGTTAATTAATTCTATTTTAGGGATGTTTGGGGGTGGGGAGCACTCAGGCAGCCCATTCTCTGCAACCATAATCTCATTCTCAAACGTGGATGAGACCATCATCCATCCCTGACACTGGGGTGAGGGGAGCTGAGAACCTCTCAATAGCCATGGGCAACACAGCCAGTACTGCAGGCATCTGTACTCCCCAAAAGGTGTGTCCCAGCCCAAGCGCGAAGTTGGGTATTCAGACCTGCAAAGCACAATGAGAGACATTCAAAGCAGCAAGTTACAGTACCTTAAGAAGTCTGACAGATGGGAGAAAGGCTGCGTGGCACAGCTTCCGGATGGTCCAGTTCAGGGGTCGAGGAGCATCAGTTTGATTCATGACCCCTTCCAAATTCCACCAGGAAAACCAGAAACCGCAAACCTGAGCAATGCCTAGAAAACAAACGGTCCCCCACGGCCCTGGCATCCCATGGTCATCTCCACACCTGAGAATTCCATCAGGGCAGAGGCTTCCTGCAACTTGGGAGACTAGTCAAGTGGCGTTGCTTGAGCCACTGAACCTTCTTAAGAAAGCCACCTCCCCTCTCCCTGCAGCCGTGCTCATGCATACCAAATGTGGCTGAATGGAGGCACACTGCCTGCTGCTTCGGGGAGGGGATGCATGGTTTTGAAGGAGAGGGACAGCCTGCACGGAACAGCCTGTGGTCGGAGTCAGAGCAGCCTGCTCGGAATGCGCGCTCCCTCTCCTGCTCTCCTCCCAGTAAACGCAGGTCAGGCATTGGGGGAAAACCCGGGCCATTTGCTCTGCTCACTTGGTTTGGGGGGGAGCCAGGAAGAGAGCAAAAGGAAACATCAATAAAGCCAGAACGGGGAACTTGCACTTTCTTATACAAAGCATCTTTGAGGGCTGGAAATTGGCACAGGGGGAGGGGCTAGGACACAGAAGGAGAAGGGATGCCTCGGAATGATAAAATAAACACTTCACTTTTGATTTATGTGACATCATAAATTGAGAGCTATTGTAAAACGGATCTGCAATAAAAAGAATCTTTGTAGTGTTCTGTGGTTTTTATTAACTGTGATTGACGGTCCTCACCCTGATATACACATGATATAGATGACAGGAGGTAGATGGTAGAGAGAAAAGCAAACTAACACACACAGTAGAAGCGGTGAGTTATTCCTTTCATAGAAAGCAGTGTAAACTAACGTTATGTTTGGCTTACCATTTAGAAATGGCAGTTTCTAAATTGGGGGTTATTCTCTCCTAAAAAGCCACTTGATACTCTGTCTGCAACAAAAGTTTAACCCTTAAGGTGCCACATGGAATGCTTTCTATAAAAGATGGAGTTTCCTGAATTGGGGAATACCCACCCCTATTATTTTCTAAGGATAGCTTTAAGAGAGAGTTGCCACGCTGGCATGAATAGTCTTTAGGGCGCCTATGTTGAGAGAGAATAAAGCAACTTTTCAATTTGAAAGCATAAATTAAATAATTTCACTTAGAGCAGTGAAGTTCCAGTGCCTGGGAAGAGGAAGAAGTCACAACCCACTGAGACTACCCCATCCCCAGAAATCAGACCTTAGTGAGTACAGTCGACTGACTTCCGGCTGCCCAGGAGAACTCCCACATCCTTAGAGCATTTCTGTCTTAAACTTATTTTCCCTCTTTATGTCCCTCCCTATGATTGTACTGATTTTCAGTTTTTAATTAACTAGAAGAGAATGGTAAATCCCAGCTCCATGACTATTACGTATTCTGAAGCAGAATTGGAGATGTGAGAGCAGATGTGATAACACAGGGACTCTGCTGTAATTCAGAATCTGGAGCAATATGGATCCTCCCTGGAGTATAATAAATACTTGACACATTGCATTACAACCGTATTTCCCTCACAATGCTCCTGTGTTACAGATCTAAGGACACTATTGCAGAAAATCTAGTCTACTGGTAGAATCCAGACCACTGACTTGTCTTGTGGAATAAAATTCATGCATCTGATTACATTCTATTAACCGATATCATTTTAATAGACTCTCCCTGACACACACACACACATATGGTTCATTATCTGTCATCATTCTATTTCCAGCAAATGTTAAAGGCAGCTTAAAACATTAACATCTAACATGTCTGTGTCTGGCATTCCGCTAGGCACTCTAAATGCATTATGTAAGTTCATATCAACAATAACCCTATTTAGTACATGCTACTGTCATATCTACATTTCACAGATTGAGCAATTGAGATCTTGAGAAATTAGTAATGAGTAGCTAAGAATTGGAGAAGGAAATGGCAACCTACTCTGGTGTTCTTGCCTGGAGAATCCTAGGGACAGGGGAGCCTGGTGGGCTGCTGTCTATGGCGTCACGCAGAGTCGGACACGACTGCAGTGACTTAGCAGCACCAGCTGAGAATTGAGGCTTTCCTGGTAGCTCAGATGGTAAAGAATCTGCCTGCAATGCAGGAGACCCGGGTTTGGTCTCCTGGGAATTAACATAACTAACAAAACCGGGATTTAGATTGAAACTAGTCTACAAGACAATAAAGACAAGCTTTCTCTTCTCTCCTACTTCTTTCATAGTTAAGGCAGCCACGGCAATTAAGTCATTGCCTCAACTTTCTGGTGATTTAACCTTATATAAGAGCTGACTGTGATATTAAATGGATTGCCTTGGAAATGAACAGAGATCATTCTGTCGTTTTTGAGATTGCATCCAAGTACTGCATTTAGGACTCTTTTGTTGACCATGATGGCTACTCCATTTCTTCTGAGGGATTCCTGCCCACAGTAGTAGATCTAATGGTCATCTGAGTTAAATTCACCCATTCCAGTCCATTTTAGTTCGCTGATTCCTAGAATGTCGACATTCACTCTTGCCATCTCTTGTTTGACCACTTCCAATTTGCCTTGATTCATGGACCTGACATTCCAGGTCCCTATGCAATATTGCTCTTTACAGCATCGGACCTTGCTTCTATCATCAGTCAGATCCACACCTGGGTATTCTTTTAGCTTTGGCTCCATCCCTTCATTCTTTTTGGAGTTATTTCTCCACTGATCTCCAGTAGCATACTGGGCACCTACTGACCTGGGGAGTTCCTCTTTCAGTATCCTATCATTTTGCCTTTTCATATTGTTCATGGGGTTCTCAAGGCAAGAATACTGAAGTGGTTTGCCATTCCCTTCTCCAGTGGACCACATTCTGTCAGACCTACAAGACCTTTTAGAACTAACACCCAAAAAGATGTCCTTTTCATTATAGGGGACTGGAATGCAAAAGTAGGAAGTCAAGAAACACCTGCAGTAACAGGCAAATTTGGCCTTGGAATACGGAAAGAAGCAGGGCAGACTAATAGAGTTTTGCCAAGAAAATGCACTGGTCATAACAAACACCCTCTTCCAACAACACAAGAGAAGACTCTATACATGGACATCACCAGATGGTCAACACCAAAATCAGATTGATTATATTCTTTGCAGCCAAAGATGGAAAAGCTCTATATAGTCAGCAAAAACAAGACCGGGAGCTGACTGTGGCTCAGATCATGAACTCCTTATTGCCAAATTCAGACTTAAATTGGAGAAAGTAGGGAAAACCACTAGACCATTCAGGTATGACCTAAATCAAATCCCTTATGATTATACAGTGGAAGTGAGAAATAGATTTACGGGACTAGATCTGATAGACAGAGTGCCTGATGAACTATGGAATGAGGTTCGTGACATTGTACAGGAGACAGGGATCAAGACCATCCCCATGGGAAAGAAATGCAAAAAAGCAAAATGGCTGTCTGGGGAGGCCTTACAAATAGCTGTGATAAGAAGAGAAGCTGAAAGCAAAGGAGAAAAGGAAAGATATAAGCATCTGAATGCAGAGTTCCAAAGAATAGCAAGAAGAGATAAGAAAGCCTTCTTCAGCGATCAATGCAAAGAAATAGAGGGAAACAACAGAATGGGAAAGACTAGAGATCTCTTCAAGAAAATTAGAGATACCAAGGGAACATTTCATGCAAAGACGGTCTCGATAAAGGACAGAAATGCTATGGACCTAACAGAAGCAGAAGATATTAAGAAGAGGTGGCAAGAATACACAGAACTGTACAAAAAAGATCTTCAAAACCCAGGTAATCACGATGGTGTGATCACTCACCTAGAGCCAGATATCCTGGAATGTGAAGTCAAGTGGGCCTTAGAAAGCATCACTACGAACAAAGCTAGTGGAGATGATGGAATTCCAGTTGAGCTATTTCAAATCCTGAAAGATGATGCTGTGAAAGTGCTGCACTCGATATGCCAGCAAATGTGGAAAACTCAGCAGTGGCCACAGGACTGGAAAAGGTCACTTTTCATTTCAATCCCAAAGAAAGGCAATGCCAAAGAATGCTCAAACTACCGCACAATTGCACTCATCTCACACGCTAGTAAAGTAATGCTCAAAATTCTCCAAGCCAGGCTTCAGCAATATGTGAACCGTGAACTTCCTGATGTTCAAGCTGGTTTTAGAAAAGGCAGAGGAACCAGAGATCAAATTGCCAACATCCGCTGGATCATCGAAAAAGCAAGAGAGTTCCAGAAAAACATCTATTTCTGCTTTATTGACTATGCCAAAGCCTTTGACTGTGTGGATCACAATAAACTGTGGAAAATTCTTAAAGACATGGGAATACCAGACCACCTGACCTGCCTCTTGAGAAATCTGTATGCAGGTCAGGAAGCAACAGTTAGAACTGGACATGGAACAACAGACTGGTTCCAAATAGGAAAAGGAGTACGTCAAGGCTGTATATTGTCACCTTGCTTATTTAACTTATATGCAGAGTACATCATTAGAAATGCTGGACTGGAAGAAACACAAGCTGGAATCAAGATTGCTAGGAGAAATATCAATAACCTCAGATATGCATATGACACCACCCTTATGGCAGAAAGTGAAGAGGAACTAAACAGCCTCTTGATGAAAGTGAAAGTGGAGACTGAAAAAGTTGGCTTAAAGCTCAACATTGATAAAACGAAGATCATGGCATCCAGTCCCACCACTTCATGGCAAATAGATGGGGAAACAGTGGAAACTGTGTCAGGCTTTATTTTTTTGGTCTCCAAAATCACTGCAGGTGGTGACTGCAGCCATGAAATTAAAAGACCCCTACTCCTTGGAAGGAAAGTTATGACAAACCTAGATAGCATATTCAAAAGCAGAGACATTACTTTGCCAACAAAGGTCCGGCTAGTTAAGGCTATGGTTTTTCCTGTAGTCATGTATGGATGTGAGAGTTGGACTGTGAAGAAGGCTGAGCACCAAAGAATTGATGCTTTTGAACTGTGATGTTGGAGAAGATTCTTGAGAGTCCCTTAGACTGCAAGGAGATCCAACCAGTCCATTCTGAAGGAGATCAGCCCTGGGTGTTCTTTGGAGGGAATGATGCTAAAGCTGAAACTCCAGTTCTTTGGCCACCTCATGCGAAGAGTTTTGACTCATTGGAAAAGACTCTGATGCTGGGAGGGATTGGGGGCAGGAGGAGAAGGGGACGACAGAGGATGAGATGGCTGGATGGCATCACTGACTCGATGGATGTGAGTCTGGGTGAACTCCGGGATTTGCTGATGGACAGGGAGGCCTGGCGTGCTGCAATTCATGGGGTCGCGAAGAGTCAGACACGACTGAGCGACTGAACTGAACTGAACTGAACTGAAGAGTTGACTAAAAGATCATGAAGAAGAAATGCTGAGCATTTGTTTCAGATCTTTGGTTTGAGATTGATGTAGTAAAAAAAGTAAACCATGAATTCTGGAATCAGCCTGCATGGTTTGCATTCTAATTCTGACCCCTATGCCTTGGCTTTCCCTGGTGGCTTGATGATAAAGAATCCACCTGCAATGCAGGAGATGTGGGTTCCATCCTTGGGTTGAGAAGATCCTTGGGGAAGGAAATGGTAACCCACCCCAGTATTCTTGCCTGGGAAATCCCTAAGACAGAGGAGCCTGGAGGGCTACAGACCATGCGGTTGCAAAAGAGTTGGTCACAACTTAGTGACTAAACAACAGCTCTGCGCCTTAGTCTTCATCTGTAAGATGGAGACAAAAATGAAACAACACACACACAAGGCTGGGAAGACTAAGAGAGCTAAGGTATCAGTGAATCACTTTGAACAGTGCCTGGTGTATTCTGAGTCCCTTATACTATGATTTATCACCTAGGCAGCAAGTACTGATGCTACTGATGCTACTTTTGCCTGTTGGTGATTTCCTGAAGTCTACACAAGTATATATACTTTCAGTACTAGGTAATGATTCAAGCAAGGCATATTAAACCTGACAACTTCTTTTGAGTTACCATGAGTTTAGTTATTAGGGTAAAGAGAAAGGTGGGAGACTACTAGGGCAATATGGATTTCCTCATGCTATACTGCAGAGTGATATTCATCAGATTATAAGATGTAGCTTTTGGTTAGGCTACAAAGCACCAGCCTCCCTAAGATATTAGATGCTATTAAGAAGTTGGTTCCCTTGCAACTCTGTAAAAATGCTGAAACACTGCAGTTGACTCTCCCCTGCCCCCCACTGTTCCTCACTGTTAAGGACCCCACAAAAAGTGACAGCACCATTCCAAAAACACACAGCCTTTGATCCTCCTAGCCCCTAATTTTTACTGAATAACTTTGGTCAAAGAGAATAGTTAGGAACTCTGGAACGGAGGAGGAGGAGGATTCACAGCCCTCTCTAATGGAAATTAGAGGAGTGAGCATAAAACCTCCAGAGACTTGGAGACTACAGCGCAAAGATCAAAGAAAAATAATAGTGCATGAAAAGAGGTTTTCTCCCATTGTTGGAATAGTTTGGGCCAAAATTGTTTGCTATCACAACATCTAAAGCAGAGTTTTCAGGATCCCAACCTCCTACAAGAAATGATATTTTCACATGGAATGGTATCTTTCTGGGTTTTAGAGAGGAGTCTAATGAGGAAAGAGCAGAGAGGAGCAAGTCCAGCCCCAGACGTCTACATTTCATAAATCCAAAATGCTTGTTTTACCAGTTTTATGAACGTGGATGTTCACAAGTCTACAGAATAAATTCCAACAGACTTAGAAGCCTGACATGACCACATTAGTTTTCAGTATCCTCTGAAATAGCAAACCCAGCACATCAAATTTTTGTACTCCAAAGCCTGCCTTTCAATAAACTAATTTTCTTCCATGGTATGTAAGCCCACTTCCCACTGATCATCTTTGTGTTTTATTTCCTGCCTTAATTATGCTAAATTTAAGAATCATGATAAAATTTGAACTGCCTCAACACTGCTAATGAGCCACAGTACAGACAGGCTGCCTGACTTCCTTTTGAAAATACATTCCCTCTCTTTAAAAAAAACTATGGGACCCTCCACCTAGCATTGTGCCACTGTGCACACTGCCTTCCCTTATATTTCTTGGGTATACAACGGGCTGACTCATGAAAACCTAAGAAAACAGAAAGGAAATGATACTGTATCCTGGTAGTTTGGAGTGTTCCAAGCTGCCACCTGAAATGTGTGTTCAAAAAAATATGTTCCAATGTAATTTTTCACAATGTTGTTAAAACACTGAAATTCACTGGTATCTGGACATTAATAGAACAGATATTTCAAGGCTCTCACAGTGAATGTAGTGTACCTAGTTCAAGAGGACAATACACAAACATCCCATGGAAACAGCAGGAACCAGCCCAAGGGTAATAAACTCTTGTGAGTTAAATTCATTTGCCCCAATACTTTGTAATTTCAATATCAGAACCCTGTTTGTTGTATTTGATAATTCATCACTTTTATCAGAAAAACATTTGTGTTGTAAACTCTGGCAAATTAACATTTTTGTCGAAAAACATACTTTTCCTCTTTGTTCTCTAAGTGTTTGTCGCTCAGTCATGTCTGACTCTTTGCGACCCCATGCACTATAGCCCATCAAGCTCTTTAGAGGAGCTAGCTGTAGTGTTCAAGAATACTGGAGTGGGTTGCCATTCCCTTCTCTGGGATCTCTTCCTGATCGATTAATGGAACCGGGTCTCCTGCATTGCAGGCAGATTCTTTACCGTCCAAGCCACCAAAGCAGCCCTGGCTTTCTTCTCTTTAATCACACTCAAATTTTAAAATTAAATTTTTAGAAATTTTATATCCTTCAACAATATTTTCTAAAGTATTAACTCTCCTTATAGATTTCACCGATAAAGAACAGTTCTTAACTTAGCTTCAAATATGTTTTCCAAATAGATTACATAATTTTTTCCTACACTTCAGGTGTTTTTCTCCTTTTGGCATCTTTTATAGATAATAGAGTCTAACATGCATTAAAATCTATTAAAATACATGACTCTCTCACTTGAGCAGCTTAAATAACCTTTATGCTGTATAAAATTAAAAGATCTCAAAATTAGAATAGTTATCTACTCCATGTCTCCCTGGTTCCCTGAATGCTATCCTGTCTCTGCACACAGTGGCAGGTAGTGGGTGAGTTTCTAAGGTAGCCCATTCCAAGGGTGGACAGCTCTTGTTGTCTAGTTGAGAGAAAGTTCTTTCTACAACTAAGATAAAATGTGTCTCCCTGGAACTTTACAGTCAAGTTTTCTTCCAGAGAGTATTCTCCAAAAGACAGGCAACAAGCTTGACTCAAATCTCCTTTTAACCATACTGGACATCTTGGACCTTTAATCCTTCTCCACATGATGGATTATCATTATGTAAAAACTCTCTTCATAGTTATAGTCAATATTATGTTATAGGGCATTTTAAATAGAATGAAGTCTAATCTTCTTAAGTTCCTGGAATTACTTCTCATAATGGTCCTGGAGGGAGCTTTGAGGGGAAACTCACTAATAATTTAGTTTCTTTAAAAATTTTTCTTCATGAATTAATTAGTTTACTAAGCATACAGTTTAAGTAATAGCTGACTTTCTGTCTCTCTCTCTCACTCGCTAAATGAATTGTGCCATATAGAACCTCTGTTACAAAGTGACCTCCATTGTAACTGAAGCCTGAAATGCGTGTTATCGCCTCTTTTTTTGCCCCTGACTCATAATGAAGGTAGTGATAAACTACAGGTAATGGGAAGCCACGTTATCTAGAAATGGGCATGGATTTGTCAATGTTTCCCTCTCCCTGTCTTTATTTGCTAGCTTTGAAGCCAGATTTAACTCAAACTCAAGTCTCACCACTTATAGCTATGCAGCCCTCGGTTAGTTACCTCCCAGCGTCTTAGTTTCCATCTTGTAAAATGGAGTCTACAACAGTTTCCACCTCAAGGTTTTTGTGAAGATTAAAAGCAACTGGCACAATAGGCTTACAGAGTAAACACACATTTAAGTGTAATTATGATAAATGAAGATGATGTTTGTTCTCTCTTTCACTGACACCCCTGGCACAATGGTTAAGAGCACAGGCCACATAGTTAATTGCATAGATTTGAACTCTACTTCACCATTTCAGGTAGCTTTGGGAAGTTTCTTAACCTGACTATGCTTAAAGTTTTTCCATCTGCAACTTGGGGATAATGATACATACTACCTATACCAAAGGAATATTGTGAAGTTAATTAGCTAATATGTGCAGAGCCCTCAAAAGTGGAACCAGTACATGGTAAAAGCTCAAAAATACTAGTAATAGATTATTAACAATATAAAGTCATATCTACTGTCTTTCCCAAAGCTGTTGCTCTAGGAAAAGCAAAAACCAAAACAGTACCTTCATTTTCTCCTTTGCTTCTTCCAGTAAGAGGATGAGTAAGCTTCACAGAACACAAAAGAGAACCATATCTGCCTTTACCTAATGCTTCCTTCCTCTCTGCAGCTGGGAGGGAATTACATATTCCAGTAACAGAGTGCAAAGCTTTAATATATAAAATGTTCCAATTGGAAAACATTAAGGTATATCAATAAAAGCAGTTTCAATCTCATCAAAAATAGAAATATTACACACACACACACACACACACACACACACACAACAAATGTATAATAAGTATTCAAAGGCCAAGAGCTAAATTATACCCTCATTCAAGCTTCAAAACTCTAAAATTTCATTCACAAAGGGGATTATTTTTTGTACAATCCTGAAATTGTAATGAGTCCATGGAGGCTTGTTAAAAATATAGAAATTTGAGATATGCCATTTCTAAACTGCTTAATATTTGCATTCTTCTAATACCCACAATGCTATTCATTACTACAGATATTCTCTATTCTGAGCCTGCTGCTGCTGCTAAGTCGCTTCAGTCGTGTCCAACTCTGTGCGACCCCATAGACAGCAGCCTACCAGGCTCCGGCCTCCCTGGGATTCTCCAGGCAAGAACACTGGAGTGAGTTGCCATTTCTTTCTCCAATGCATGAAAATGAAAAGTGAAAGTGAAGTTGCTCAGGATTCTGAGCCTAGACATCTCTTTTTCTCTGTTACACACACACACACATCATACACAATATAAGTATTTTAGATACTTATCCATTATGAAAACCACAAATCTGGCCCACTTGGTTAAAAAACCGAATGAAAGGATAACTTTCTTTTAAGAGTGGGATTTAAGCAGTGACTCTCCAATTACTACTTGAATAAACTGTGTAAATTGGAGGAAAATTCAGTATTTCCTTGCTAACAGTATAGCATAAGTCAAATCTTTTGATTAATGGGTGCTCAAATAAGTTACAAGTTCAAGACTCACATGTACCTTCTCAGACACCATCTGACTCCCATCCATGAGAGCAGAGAGAGTGCTGCAGCTGCACACCCCACCTTGTGTATCCTGTTTCTGACACTAATGCCTAGCGCTGAGTTGAACCATAAGGTCTGCTCACCTGGGAAACAGACATGCTGTGATCTGGAAAAGCCTCAAAGCAGTAGAGGATTTTAGTAAAGAAAACTAATGAAAACTGTACTTGCTATCTATTTTTGTTAGTCTGCCATAAAATGTATCACTGTTGATGTTTATCGGGTGACATATTTTAACAACCGTTAAGTCCTTCACTTTTAATTAATAATAGTGGTGGGGATCACACAATATTAGCTTTTGAGAGAGACTGGTCAAGTTTTTGTTTTGTTCTTCTTATGAAGAGGCACAAAATCAATACAAATAACATGCATTTTGAAATCAAGGAAAACTGAATTTGAGTCCACATTAAGTCACTGGACAATTTATACAACTTTTATGAATCCTCATCTTTAAACATGGTAGCTAATTGTAATAATGTTAGGGTGATGATGGACAATTTTAAGCACCTAATATATGCTAAAGTGTGGTAATACTTTGACTTGCATAGCTCATTTAGTTTTCACAACAAGCCTATGAGATTTATAGCATTATTATTGTCATTTTACATATGAGAAAACAGTCTCAGAAAACTGAAGACAAAAAAGTTAAGAAACTTGCAGTAAGTTATGACTACAAAATTTTTATGTACTGAGATATATGGAAGTCATTCTGGCTTATTTGTGAGTTCATATGGATTTTATTCTAAATAAAATAGTCTGTGGCCTATCAAACATACATTATACATCTGCTTTAATGAAAGAAAGGGCACACTGACAAGAAGTAAAGAACATCCATGTTAAAAATAAAGATTAAATGTCCCCTTCCTAGGAAGCCAATGACACTATCGCTTTGATGACAAGATTCCCTTCCCAGGTGCCAAGGCCATACTGATTCACTGTGTACATGCTGGTCTGTTCTTTTTTTTTTGAAACCTTATAGAAATGCAACCCTTGAAGAAATGTTTAATGTTCTTTGTTCTGACAAGATACAAAACTGTGCTGAAAACCCTGCTCTGCTGGAGCAGTTTCTCAGAGTTAATCTGGGAAGCGGGCTTCCAGGCTACTCCTCAATTTGACTCAAATAAAACCCTTTCCTATTCTTATTATTATCAATTATTTTTATTAACAGTCACATAGGTAGTAAATGGACTTGAATCCAAGTCTATCTGATTCTGTGATCTGTGCATCTGGTTCTATAATCTGTATTTTTACTCAAACAATATGCTGTTGTCAATTAAAAACAAAAAGATTTATACAAGTTTTTTGTTGCGTTCCAAAAGAAAGGTGGTATTTGATCACCTACACGATCTGAAAATGGAAAAAGTAACAGTGCATCTAACCTTAATATAAGAATCCTGCAGAGCACAGAAGGACAAATGGCTCTCCCAGTGACTCTGGATTTCTTATGTTCTTATTGCTAATGTACACATTCCTTCTCTACTCTTCTGTTCCAGCTGGCTGGGGCAGCCTGTCCTGGGCAGGAAGCTCAGACCTCTCTACTCAGACAATGATTTGTTTTTATTCATTGGTATGTCGATATTTTAAACACAAGGCCTGAGGTACAGTATTTATTAAGTGGGTACAGTATTTATTAAGTGGAAAATGAATGCTTCTGAAGGATTCACATGATTCTTGCAAATGTGGGTTAAGTTTTCCATATATACATATATGAACTCATTTAATCCTCATTATTATCTTGCTTTTATCCTCATGTACATTTTCTCGATGAGAAAACTGAGGCACAAAATGTTAAATACTTATTCAAGTTCACAAAGTTTCAGAGCCATGGTTTTAATTCAAATATAAATTCTTGAGATACTGTTTAATATTTTATAATATACAAATTTAAAGTAAAGATCTATTTTTAAGGTAATAGAGTTAGTTTCAGAAACTTTAGATATCTCATAAAATCAATGGTCTTCACGACTGGAAGACAATATTCTTACTTAACAAGAAGCTTCAATTATACAGTAAAATACACTTGGCCAGAAAACTTTATAACTATCACAAAATTTGGTGACTGTAGAATGAATACATATTGAAGGAATGACCTAGCCAGGTTTGCTCCTATGTTGGGTGCATATATATTTATAATTGTTATATCTTCTTCTTGGATTGATCCTTTGATCATTCTGTACTGTCCCTCTTTGTCTCTTTTCATGGCCTTTATTTCAAAGTCTATTTTATCTGATATGAGTATTGCTACTCCTGCTTTCTTGTGGTCACCTGGTTCCATTTTTATGGTAATAAATAATACTATCTGCTGAGGGTCGGACACGACTGAGCGACTTCACTTTCACTTTTCACTTTCATGCATTGGAGAAGGAAATGGCAACCCACTCCAGTGTTCTTGCCTGGAGAATCCCAGGGGTGGGGGAGCCTGGCAGGCTGCCATCTATGGGGTCGCATAGAGTGGGACACGACTGAAGCGACTTAGCAGCAGCAGCAGCAGCATGGATAAACTTGCTCATACATTTTGGGCACATCTCTGATCATTTCCTTTAGATACAATTTAGAATGAAGACAATAATTTGTTCATAAGTTATGAATATTTTTTCAGGCTCTTGACAGGTACTTCCAAATTGCTATCCAGAAAAATGCACCATTTACATGCCCCTCAGCAATATACAAAAATGTCCGTATTAATGAATCATTTACAAAACCAGGCATATCATTAATTTAAATTAATTTTTGGCCAAGTTGATCACAGAAAAAGAAATGTATTGTGAATTCACTAGATAACTTATAAACCTCCATTTTCCTGTGGCCATTTGTAATTATTCTAGTAAATTGCTTCTTTATAATAGAATTTTGTTTTTCCTATTACTCTGTAACAGCTCTTTTTATACTAAGTCTATTAACCCATCATCATAAGAATTCATTTTTAAAGTTTTCCACTTTAAAAAAAATTTTATTGTGGACATACCTCACAGCATATGAAATCTTAGTTCCCTGATCAGGGATTAAACTCATGCCCCTTGCAGTGGAAGCATGGAGTCAACCACTGGACCACTAGGGAAGTCCTTCTGCTTGTCTTTTACTTTGTTTATGTTCTTTTTGTTAACTTCTAAAAATTTTTAACATTTATACATTAAAATCTAGCAGTCATTACAAGCTCCTATCATACATTAAGCCAAAGGAAAGCCAACTTCAATACACACTCTGATAAATAGTCATTTATGTATTTTTATAGTTGTTCCATGGTCAGCAATTCTTAACACCATCTTTGGTCCATTCTCCTTCTTTTATGACCTCATTATTTTGCCTACTATCTATAAAAATCTGTGTGTATATGTACACATGGGTATGTGCATGTGCACACACACATGCACACCTGTCTCAATTTCTCTTTCTTTCTCATTGTATTTAAAATATTTGGACTAATATTTCTTTGCTGATACTTAACCAAAGTACAGTTGTACATTACTTTTTTTTATTAGAGGCCTTTCCAAATGGTGCAATAAAATTCCTTAAACAGCAACTGTGAATACAGGGATCGTCTGTTCTATGATATAATCCAATCTGTTCTAAATAAATCCCATTGTTTCATATATTCAAATATTATTATGGCTTCTCTTTTTTCCCTCAATCACTATCTCCATAGAATGAAGGATCCAAATGCCATGAAATCTCTGTCATTTCAGTCTCTGATAGATGCAATCCTGCAGATTCAATGGGACTAACTCTGCCACAAAAAAGACTGGCAAAAGCAGTGAATGAATTGAATGCTATCTCATTGGCTGGCTGCTGAATAAATGTAACTGGGTTTCTGAGTTTGCCAGAACTGAAGCCACTAGAGACTTTGAGGATCAGAAGTCAATATCTTGAACTAAGCTCTCTAGACTAGTAGCCAGAAAAATAGAGAACGTCTGTTCCTAAGAGCTGTCAACCTGGCAGCAAACCAGTTGGGGGAAAATCCAACTTGAAAACTCACTAAACCCTCACAGTAGGAAAGATGGGCAAGATTTACAAAAAGAGGCAAAATGACAAAGAAGAAAGTCAACAAAAGGAACTCATCATAATACAACCTTAAAAAATATATAGCTAAATCCAAAATTTCTGGAATCATCAATTATGATAATTTCCAGCATCCCTGAATTACATTAGTGACTCTTTAAGCATTCACCTGGTGCCAAAACTTATTTCTGGACCTGTAAGTTCATCTTCTGTTGGCATATTTTTCATACACTGGATAGTAAATTTTCAGTGACACTTCAGCTCCCTATTTCCCTCTGCAACACAAATTCTGCCATCTGTCTTCTCCAGTTATGATTAGTGGTAGAGAGGAGAGTCAGAAGCTGAAGCCATATAGACATGATTTTGTAGAATGGGAGTAGTATGGAAACCAAGGCAGGTGGATTTTTCTCCAGCCTGTTCTACTAAGTAGGAGTGTGAACATAGTGAGGGCACCTCCGTCCTCCATGACCCAGGATAATGGTATAAAATAAGAATGATGGTCATGAAAAGATGCCCAAGATTGCTATTTATTAGAGAAATGCAAAAAAAGTACAATAAGGTACCACTTCACATCAGTCAGAATGGTCATTATCAAAAAAATCTATGAAAAAAATTGCTAGAGAGGGTGTGGGGAAAAGCAAATTCTCATACACTGTTGGTGGGAATGTAAATTAATGCAGTCACTATGAAAACAGTGGGAAGACTCCTCAAAAAAATAAAAATAGAGTTGTCATATGATTCAGCAATCTCACTCTGGCATATATCCTGATATAACTATAATTCAAAAAGATACACGCATCTCTATGTTTATAGTGGCACTATTTACAACAGCCAAGACATGGAAGCAACTTAAATATACATCAACAGATGAATGGATAAAGAAGATGTGGTACTCAGCCATACAAAAGAATGAAATAATGCCATTTGTAGCTACATGGATAGACCTAGAGATGATCATAGTAAGTGAAGTAAGTCAGACAGAAAGAAACCATACAATATCACTTACATATGAAATCTAAAACATGACACAAATGAACTTATCTATGAAGCACAGACTTGCAGACATAGAGAACAGACTTGTGGTGGTCAAGGGAGAGGGGGAGTAGGGGAGGGATGGATTGGGAGTTTGGGACTAGCAGATGCAAATTATATAAAGGGTGTCTAAATGAGGTCCTACTGTATAGCACAGGGAACTATATTCAATATTATGTGATAAACCATGAAAAAGAATGTGTCTATATCTATATTTATATCCATATCCATATCTATGGGCTTCTCTGGTGGCTCAGATGGTAAAGAATGTACCTGCAATGTGGAAGACCTTGGTTTGAACCCTGGGTTGGGAAGATCCCCTGGAGGAGGGCATGGCAACTCATTCCAGTATTCTTGCCTGGAGAATCCCCATGGACAAAGGAGCCTGGTGGGCTACAGTCTGTGAGACTGCAAAGAATCAGACATGACTGAGAGACTAAGCACACATATATATATGTGTGTATAACTGAATCACTTTTCTATACAGCAGAAACTAATACAACATTGTAAATCAACCACATTTCAAAAAATAAATTTTAGAAAACAGTGAGTGATGGTTCTAGTGAGTTTTTTTCTGGAGCTAACATTTTTAATTTTAGTACTAATTCCTTCCTAGATAGTTTCCATCCATTTAATTGTGCCACAAGTAAAGCATTTTCAGCATTATCTGTTTTTAATATAAAGTGAATATTGCCTAACACTTACTACAGTGTCTGTACAATAGGACAATCTCATAGGGTAAACTCACCCACAGCCAAGTGGCATTATAGATGTAACTAGAGAATTTTATTCTATTGGAGTTTATGCTATGAAACATCTGGGACAGATGTACCTCAGCATATGCTTATCTTTGGGAAAAAGAAAAAAAATCTGCAAATTTTAGGTCTGCTTTAATTTTTCTCAGATAGAGTAGGATTTTAAGAGCTATTAACATATTACTAATACTACTGATTGTTTTCTGAGCAGTTACATAAATATCTATCCCTAGGTCTGGAAGTTGGTGCCACACTTGTAGCTTGACCTTGAATTTAAGATTTTAGCAGAATTATGAAGACACCATTTTAAAGTGATTTAATTAACCTTGACCAACTCACTGGACAGATATTTTAATCCAACCAAATCCCTCTGAGCATCTATGTGCCCAGAACTATACCAGGTCCTGAAGATATAAAATGATTAATATATAGTGCACATAATGATGGAACACATGAGCACATTACTTGAGAAAATGAACAGTATACAAAGCATGGTGAGTGCCAGACTAAAGGCAAAACTGAACAGAGACTGCCTCTTAGACAAGCTAAAGACACAAATTCTTTATGTTGTGGCTCAAGAAGCACTAATCATGTAAGTCTTACTTTGGAGTAAGGTTGAGTATCATGTGGGGAATGATTTAAGATTACTAGGCCGAGCCTCTCCTCCTTTAAGATTACTATAGCCTCTTCTCTATTGCCCTGTTATTCAGCTCTAACATCAAATATAAATACTTGATCTGATAATTCAAGTGTCTAGTACTGAGACTCATATACCTGAGAAGGTAGTTTGGGACAAGGACCATCTAACAACTGGAATCTACTTCTTGGGAATTTTCACTCTTCAACCCTATTTACTGTTCAATCAATGCTTCCCAACCACACACCTTGGTCTCCTTGAAAGGAGCTCTAATAAATGCAAAAGCCTCCTCTTTGGAACATTATGCCCATTACAGAACAGGGACTAGGTAGGTATTCCCAGGTTTGCCCCTTAATCCATATCTAGATAAGGGACACACACAACATGCTGAAGGGAGACAGGAGGAGGAGTATCTTGAGGTAGCCTCTCAGTCTGGAGCATAGAGAGAAATGCAGTTTCTAGAAGCACAAGAATTTGGCCAATTTAGCCACAGATATCAGAGTAAGATAATCTCTAGATAGTAAGATCAGCCCTGGTAAAGACAAACAAGTGAGAGTACCCATGGTACTTTTTGAATACAGGAAATTTTGTGTAGCAAAACAATAGGCTTGAGGTGGATAGTAACAGTTTGAACTAAAATGCTTGAATTATATCATTAAACTGGATGGGGTGGGAGAGGTTTCCAGGTTTTGTGATCAGGATTGTGTTTTAGAAAATGACTCTACTCTTGGGGCTTCCCAGGTGGCACTAGTGGTAAAGAACCCGGCTGCCAATGCAGGAGGCGTAAGAGACGCGGGTTTGATCCCTGAGTTGGAAGATCCCCCGGAGGAGGGCATGGTAACCCACTACAGTATTCTTGCCTAGAGACTCCCACGGACAGAGGAGCCTGACGGGCTACAGTCCATGGGGTCACAAAGTGTCGGACATGACTGAAGCGATTTAGCATGTGTGCATCTGCAGAAAACAGATCAGAGTGAGACAAAACTAGAGGAAGGAAAGAAAACCATGTCAGTTATAGAAAACAAATATTAATTCATTTTTGACTGATGAATACCAAATTTTCCTTTAACTTCAGATCCAAAGATAAAATTTTCTTCCAGAGTGGAGGTAAACATAATATTCCACGCATGTGCTTCATAATGCAAAAGTTATTTTTTATGTTGTGTCTTTTCCCTAAAACTTCATTTAAAACAGCACTGAAATTCACCCAAAATAGACAAAGAAAGAGGGCTTTCCTGGTGGCTCAGAAGGTAAAGAATCAGCCTGCAATACGGAAGACCTGGGCTTGATCCCTGGGTTGGGAAGATCCCCTGAAGGAGGCCATGGCAACCCACTCCAGTATTCTTGCCTGGAGAATCTCCATGGACAGAGGAGCCTGGAGGGCTACAGTCCATGTGGTTGCAAAGAGTTGGACACGACTGAGTGACTAAGCACAGGCACAGCACAAAGAAGGAAAAGAGATTACTTCAAATAAATAAAGATTAAATGCCACCATTTTCACAGCTTTAGACCAAGGCAAAAAATCTATTACATTTGGTACAGCTTCTTCGCTGTATAAAGAACGAATAGCAAATACAAATCTATTAGTCCAACAAATATCAAGTGAACAGATTATCATTAGCACTTAAGTAAATACTTAAAACAAGCATGTCTGAGCATAACACAATAACACGAAGAAATGATAACTGAGTTTTAAAGAGTTATTAGTGGGATTATAGACAACATACATATTTGGCAATTGTGTCAACATAAACTTTTGCAAAATGGCTAAGAAATTCCAATTATTTTAATCCTTTTTTTAAGAATATGGTTCTCTTATTTTTCTTTAATTTTCCACATGGAAGAGCACATGACTTTGAGCTGTAATCCTCATCAGTTCTTTACTTTTGATATGTCACTGAAGGGCTCATATGCAAAAGACTCAAGAGTTTTGTAAAATGTCCAAAAGGAAGCTTCAGGCTTGGATGACACATTTCAAGTATTATTTTTAGGAAAGTCACCTTTTTACATTATTTAAGCAGCTGAAAATCTATGTTCAAGGAACTTCTGCAATTAGAAATAGACTATGAAACTTTGGAAAGAGGAAATAGTAGAAATCAAGAAAGAAGAAAATTAAGCACGACAACAAAATCTTCTTTGTTAAATTCATACACCAGAAGTCTCCTGGTTTCCTTCACCCCCCACCTCCAGCTTTCCCTCTCTATTTTTGTTTACATTTGCCCCAATTATCTGAGGAGAAATGCTGGCACATTTCTCTTCCCAGGTAGGTGATCCTGTGATAACACTGAGTGTGCCTGAACTTAGGAGACAGAGAATGATACAGTGTATAAATATTACTTTTAATATGTTTCGGGATTTTAAATGAAAAATTTGTCTTCCAATTGATTTTTTTCAGTATTTACCTGAACTTCTAATTGGAAAACAGCATTTTCCAAGATTCTCTCTTTAATCTTTTTTTTTTTTCCAGCGTGTTTGTTTCACTTAAAAATAATAAAACCAACCATTGAAATGTATACTTCAAACAGGTATACTTTGTGGTATTAAAATTACATCTTAATAAAACTGTTTTTTAAAAAAGAAACAGACTATAGTATACAAACAATAGGTCTATGTTTTAGGGCCATTTTCCTAATACTTCAACCATTTAATAAATGGAAGTCACAATGTAATTGTCTCTGATCCTAGAGTATATCTGTGATATATATTTCAAATAGTCATGTATGTTTCTGCTTGCTATAAAAATTGATTTTTAAAATGTGATTATTTGTTTTTCTACTTACAAACATGAAAAAACACTACTGCTCAAGGCTTCTGACTTTGAAGTTATACTAGTGTATAATTTGTATAATATAAAAGACTAGTGATTAATACATTGAAAGAGGTCTCCTAATTGGCTAGCATAAAAACTTGATTGTAGATTTTATTACTTTCATCCTTCTGTCTCTTCTCTAGAGGTTATTTTTCATTTTGTTTGTTTGTTTACCTCTTTGGTATTCTTACTTGATTCCCTGAATATATGCTATTTAATCTCTCCCAAATGCTATCCTCTCTTACCACAATTCATGTTGTAACTGAAATAAGTGACATCCTCAAATATTAAATTGATGAGAACAGCATATGAGATGAATTTTCCTGTTAGCTAAATAATCCACAGAGAAATGACTGTGTGGCAAATTATTACCTCAAGAGGTCTACATGAATAGTTTATACATTGTGAAACTCTGAGGTAAAACTCAACCTTAATTCCTGAGGATATAGGAAAAATAATTCAAATAAAAGTCTTCACTCATTTTATTTGGTATGTTAGAAAAACCATTGTTTACATTTCAGTCTTGAAAACAGGAACAAACTATTTCTCTTAGTTGGCAATTTACATGGACCAAAGTGGTGGGGGGTAAAAAAAAAAAAAAGAGCAGGAGTGAAGATAACACCCAGAATAATAGTAATGTCTGAGTTAGTAAATAATTTATAAAAATAACTGTAAGCAATAAAGAGTCTATATTACCATTGAAGACCTATACTAAATTTTGGATTTATTCTCTTCAATGCATTTCAGAGTAATTATAGTAATAATTACAATACTTATCAAATAAGTATTGATAATAACAATAGTAATAATAACATCAAATCTGTGCTAGGCATGAGAATACACAGTAATAATCCTTATAACAAAATTGACCTATACTCTGCTGGTGACTCACCTGCCATTCATAACCACTTTCTTATTTGTTCTTCTGCTGGAAAGGCTAAGAAAAAGATACTTGTCTTCTAACAAGATACTGTTTCTTGCTTCCTTTACCTTTAGTTCTACTCAAAAAGGGAAAGAAATTAGGTGCAGGTTGGGGACAAGATTTCCCTTCCTGAAAAACATGAAAAGCACCAAGTTCTCTTGCAACTCCCTTGCCAAGCCACTTACTGTCCTTCCACTTGTCCCTACCTTGGGATGCTGTCATTTGAGAAGGGAGAGCCTGGAGTTGTAACAATCATCTTGAAGCCATGGGTGAGTGGTCAAAAGACAGACAGACATGGCACCCAGGGGCCTCATATCATGAGCTGTTGACCCAACCCAGAATTTACCATCTCTGAGACTTCTACTTACATTAGATAATTAAGTGCCTTTAGTATTTAAGCAGCTAGTAAGTTTTCTGTTACTTGCAGCTTATGCTTTAGAATAAACAGCCCTATGAAGCAAATTATGGATGAAGGAAAGAAAAGCTGACCTCCCCAGTCACATAGCTAGAAGTGGCAGAGGCATGATGTCAACTCAGGCACTTTGTCTCCAGTGTTTTAAATCCCTGCTCTACAATGTCTTTCATTTCCAAAAGAAATGGCATAGTGTTTGAAAATAGTTACTTCCCTTTCCTTCTTTGTCCTCCTAATTGTCTAATATTGTCTAATTCTACCTCTTCTTATCTCCTCCTCTTCTTCAATATGGCATCCTGACATCTACCCAAGTGTGGTCCTTTGTGCCATCCTAGAATGATGTTTGAAAATATTTTAATGTTACAGTAACTTTAAAGCCAACAGGCAAATAACTTGCCTCAATGTCTGCTCTAAATTGGCATATTTTTAATTTTTTCGTTCATTCATCCATCTATCCACACAAACATTTACTGAGCTTCCACTATGTGCCTGGCCCTGAGATACAAGTAACAGGACTAGTGCCTTACAGCCGATTCATACATGTACTTATACAGGAAAATACTATATTTTAATATATTGTATAAACACATTACAGTGAAATTCATAATAAAATAAATGTGAACAAGCTATGATTTTAGCAGAGGAATAGAGCAGCTGGCTCTGTCTGGGGTCATCTCTGGGATTCAAGAGGCTGTGCTTGAGCTGAACTCTATCATGTTCAAATGTAATTAGTTACTATGCTCAGAAGAAGGCAGATAAAACCAGTCAGTTCTAAAGGAATTCAACCCTGAATATTCACTGGAAGGACTGATGCTGAAGCTGAAGTTCCAATATCTTGGCCACCTGATATGAAGAGATGACTCAGTGAAAAAGACCCTGATGTGGGAAAGACTGAAGGCAAAAGGAGAAGGGGGTTGCAGAGGATGAAATGGTTAGGTAGCATCACCGACTCAAGGGACATGAGTTTGAGCAAACTCAGGATGATAGTGGAGGACAGAGGAGCATGGTGTGCTGCAATCCATGGGGTTGCAGAGTCAGACATGACTTAGTGACTGAATGACAACAAAAGGCAGATAATACCCTTGATGTCCAACTCACTTGTCATGTGTTCAATAATGTATAAATATAAGAAAT
Source organism: Bubalus kerabau (assembly GCF_029407905.1). Classification (NCBI taxonomy): domain Eukaryota; kingdom Metazoa; phylum Chordata; class Mammalia; order Artiodactyla; family Bovidae; genus Bubalus; species Bubalus kerabau. Next base: position 112,692,045 of record NC_073627.1, read on the forward strand.
TATGCATACATGACTTTTGTTATTGCTGTTTTACAACTTTTATTTTTTTATAAGAACCAAAAGCAAGTACATTAATGTAATACATTTAACTCTGATGTGTAAATTAAAATTTCCACAAAGACTTCAGAAAGTTAGACTATTAGCATGTTCTTAAGCTTCTGATTCTTACTGATACTTTCAATAATTTAGTTGTATCAAAGTACTATAACTTATCAATGCACTTATTAGCTTCAGACATGTTTATAAAGAGCAACTAGGGATTTATTTAAGAGGAGAATGAAAAAGCTGGCTTAAAGCTCAACATTCAGGAAAGGAAGATCATGGCATCTGGTCCCATCACTCCATGGGAAATAGATGGGGAAACAGTGTCAGACTTTATTTTTGGGGGCTCCAAAATCACTGCAGATGATAACTGCAGCCATGAAATTAAAAGACGCTTACTCCTTGGAAGAAAAGTTATGACCAATCTAGATAGCATATTCAAAAGCAGAGACATTACTTTGTCAACAAAGGTCCGTCTAGTCAAGGCTATGGCTTTTCCTGTGGTCACGTATGGATGTGAGAGTTGGACTGTGAAGAAGGCTGAGGGCCGAAGAATTGATGTTTTTGAACTGTGGTGTTAGAGAAGACTCTTGGGAGTCCCTTGGACTGCAGGGAGATCCAACCAGTCCATTCTGAAGGAGATCAGCCCTGGGTGTTCTTTGGAGGGAATGATGCTAAAGCTGAAGCTCCAATACTTTGGCCACCTCATGCGAAGAGTTGACTCATTGGAAAAGACTCTGATGCTGGAAGGGATTGGGGGCAGGAGGAGAAGGGGATAACAGAGGGTGAGATGGCTGGGTGGCATCACTGACTCGATGGACGTGAGTCTGGGTGAACTCCGGGAGTTGGTGATGGACAGGGAGGCCTGGCGTGCTGCGATTCATGGGGTCTCAAAGAGTCGGACACAACTGAGCAACTGAACTGAACTGATACCATTTACAAATATTTTGAGTATTTAATATAAATACAAAAATACTAAAACTCATATTTAAGTGGATTTTCAAGTTCAAAATTATTGTAACAAACTATGGGATGGATATTAGCTCTACCCTTTGACCTCTGATTCTGATTCTATTCTTTTTCTGATGATTCCAAGTAGGTCATTCCTCACTCCTCTTTCGGTTCCAAGATATCCTTTTGTTTCTGTGCATTATTTATTAAGTTAAAGGGACTTTTACAACAAACCTGGAGTATTCTGAGTTAATGAGATTATACGGACAATATCTGACTGAATCTGTAATAAAACATGGCAGTGTCTGAAGCATCTCTCTGAGGTCATGAACAATAGAATTTAAAATATTACTACCACTTACAATATATTTTGTTATATTTCATAGGCTGACTACATTTTTTATATATCACTTTCACTCATGTTTCTAATTCTGTTAGTTGCTCTCCTGCAAAATTCCAATTATGCTGGCATGACTTCTTGATTTTCCATGAAATGAAGCTTCTTCTTCTGCAATAACATCTTTAATACCCTGTTACTATACTTGTTGTATTGTGATTGTTTCTGAAATTCCATTCTCTGGATCTTCAATACAGTCAAGATCCTTATCTATGAAGGATATCATCAAAAACACAAGTATACAATGTCCAAATGTTTTCAAAACTGAGCAGAAAAGGTTTTATCACTGCTGTAGTATTTCTATCTTAAGCTTTACCTTTGTTATACAAAAAATTTTAATGCTGAATAGTGTCAAACACTAAATTTGGAGTCCAAAATGTAGAATTCTTTCTCTGTGACACTGGACCAGACATCAATATCTCTAGATCTCCAGTTTCCTATTTCTCAGCTTGAGCTGGGAAATTTCTTGACAAGGCATCTCCAAGATGCCTTTGCACATGGTGGCCACTCTGTTTTGAAATGTCTTAAATATTTGAGGTTGAACTCCCTCCAGGACAAACCCTGGAACAAGAATTTGAGGCTAAGAAGTGTGTTTGGTAGTTATTCCAGGAAACACAGAAGGAAAGTAGGAACTGAGACAAGTTAGGGGAAAAACAATGAGGATGTTACTCAGTAAGCACTTGGAGCTTTGTATCATTGGGATGCTTTGTATGCTGCAGAACCTGCTTCCCAGAGTTCTCCCACCCAAAGACTGAGGGAGCCAGGGCATTTGTACACCAGTGCCTATTAGTCATTGGTTGGAGGTTACTCTCAGTAGCCCAATAGGAAGGATTTTATTCACCAGCACTTCCAGATGTGGCTGAGCTGGTGAAGAATCCGCCTGCAATGCGAGAGACCTGGGTTGGGAAGATCCCCTAGAGAAAGGAAAGGCTACCCTCTCCAGTATTCTGGCCTGGAGAATTCCATGGACTGTATAGCCCATGGGATTACAAAGAGTCAGACACAACTGAGTGGCTTTCACTACACCAGATCACCACACAGGGCTCTAGCAGCCAGAATTCTCAAACAAGAAAACACAGATGTGAGGAATTTTAAGTGGAGCCAGTGTGCACTGAAATGAGCTGAAAGTATAGGTGGGGTCTGCCACACCACTCCTTCCAGTGCTCCTTTCCCAGCCTACTTGGCTGACTTGTGATCATCCTCTGAACTAGCTCCAATGTTACATCTTCTATGCACAGTTTCCCTCACGCCCAACCTCTGTCATGCCACACACTTCACTATACGAATGATGGCACTTCATTCCTATCTCCACTAAACTCTTTCTGTCTTTAACAGTCTCCCTCCATCTATTTGAGCAATGTTATTGGATAAGCTTGTGATTCTTTTGTAAAAATTTAGCATTCACCAAGTTGTCTCTTATTTCATTTCTGTGAGGAAACAGAGCATGCAGAAATTACTACAGCTGCTTATGCCAAATAGCCATTGCTATCTGTAACTCAAATTATTTACACATTGAAATAGTGGAATATTTTATACTGACATTTTAATGTTCCTATCAAATTCATAACACCAAAAATGTGGTAAGCCGTATTAGAAAATTCATCCAGCAATATCTCCAACAAGCATATGTTGAACAGCTGCCTAATATGTTCACAGCTGTGTTCTGCTTAAAATTTTTCATTATTCTATATATTTTATACATATAATTTAACCTGAGTTCAAACATAATGTTTAAATATTAAAATTAAAATCAGATTATCAAAAAACATCAACCAAGCTAATTTGAGCACACTAACTTTAACAAAGGTAACATCCTCATTTATTTTTCACTGTACTGATGATTTATAAAAAGAAGCTTGTCTAGCAATTTATATTAAAGCTGTCTCTTCTGCCTATCTGAAGATGCATTTTTCATGCACTGTCAGATTCCATTGCTTTATATAAACAGTACCCAATCATCAAAGCAGTTTAGTATTTTTCCACTGATAGAAACTTATCCCATTAACTATATCAGTTAGTAGAGCTGGCTTTTTAAAATGAACATTCTAAGATGGTGGAGGAGAAGGACATGTGCTCATCTCTTCCTGTGAGAACATCAGAATTCCAGCCAGCTGTTGAACAACCATCGATGGAGGGATGCTGGAATCCACCAAAAAGACATAACCCACATCCGAAGACAGAAAAGAAGTCACAGCAAGATGATAGGAGGGGTGCAATCATGATAAAATCAAGTTCCATACTTGCTGGGTGAGTGACCCACAAACTGGAGAACAACAATACCAAAGAAGTTCTCCCACTGTTGTGCAGGTTCTGAATACCACATCAGGCTTCCCAGCCTGGGAATCTGACAAAGGGACTGGGACTCCCCAGGGAATCTGGTTGTGCAGGCTAGTGGGATTTGATTATAGGACTTCCACAGGACTGGGGGAAACAGAGACTCCACTCTTTGAGGGCACAAACAAAATCTTGTGCACACCAAGACCAAGAGGAAAGGAGCAGGGACCCCACAGGAGACTGAATAAAAACTACCTGCTAGTGTTGGAGGGTCTCCTCTGGAGACAGGGGACTGCAGGGGCTCACTACAGGGACAGGGGCATTGGCAGCATCAGGCTGGGAAGGTCTCCCTTGGAGTAAACCCTCTTGGAGTTCTCCATTAACCCTACCTTAGACCCCAGGGCTGGGTTGCCTCAGACCAAACAACTAACAGGGATAATTGGATTAAAGCTTTACTGAGCAAGACCTTTCTCTGTCCACCAGAGAAAGACCCAGTTTTTCCCATCATCAGTCCCTCCCATCAGGAAGCTTACATGAGCTTCTTAACCTCATCTACCAGAAGGCAGACAGAAGCAAGAAGAAGCACAGTCCCATAGCAGCTAAAACAAAAACCATATTACAGAAAGTTAATCACAATGAAAAAGCAGAAAGTTATGTCCCAGATAAAGGGACAAGATAAAAATCCAGAAAAACATCTAAATGAAGTGGAGATAGGAAAACTTCCAGAAAAAGAATCAGAATAATGATAGTAAAGATGATCCAGGATCTTGGGCAAACAATGGAGAAGATGCAAGAAATGTTTACCAAAGACCTAGAAGAACTAAAGAACAAACAGATGATGATACACTAAAAGGAATCAACAGCAGAATAACTGAGGCCTAAGAATGGATAAATGACCTGGAGTACAGAATGGTGGAAATTAGTGCTTCAGAACAGAATATAGAAAAAAGAATGAAAAGAAATGAAGACAGCCTAAGAAACCTCTAGGACAACATAAAATGTGCAAATGTTATAGGGGTCCCAGAAGGAGAAGAGAGAAAGTACCTGAGAAAATATTGAAGTGATAATAGTTGAAAACTTCCCTAACATAGGAAAGGAAATAGTCAACCAAGTCCAGGAAGCACAGAGAGTCCCAGGCAGGATAAACCTAAGAGTTAATCCATGACACACCACGACACATACTAAACAAAATGACAAAAATTAAAGACAAAGATAAAATATTAAAGGCAACAAGGAAAAAATGACAAATGGCATACAAGAGAACTACCATCAGAACTACCATCAGGCTCTCAGCTGATTTCTCAACAGAAACTCTACAAGCCAGAAGGGAATGGCATGATATATTTAAAGTGATGAAAGAGAAGAACCTACAACCAAGAATACTCTACCCAGCAAGACTCTCAGATATGATGGAGAAATCAAACGCTTTCCAGACAAGCAACAGTTAGGAGAATTCAGCACCACCAAACCAGCTTTACAACAAATGATAGAGGAACTTCTCTAGACAGGAAACACAAGAGAAGGAAAAGACCTACAGAAAGTGAAAGCTGCTCAATCTTGTCTGACTCATGGACTATACAGTCCATGGAATTCTCCAGGCCAGAATACTGGACTGGGTAGCCTTTCCCTTCTCCAGGGGATCTTCCCAACCCAGGGACGGAATCCATGTCTACTGCCTTGAGGGCGGATGCTTTACGAGCTGAGTTAACAGGGAAACTCAGACCTACAAAACAGAAAATAAACCCAAAACAATTTAAAAAAATGGTAGTAGGATCATACATATTGATAATTACCTTAAATATAAGGGGATTAAATCACCAACCAAAAGACACAGACTGGCTGGGCAGGTGAAAATATGTGCATATAAGCACTTTCACTTACCACATCACTCAGCTTGATCCCCCATGAATTATATGTAATTGTTTTATATTTTTAAGTTAATCATGTTCAAATTACGGCTTGCAATTGTAACTATATTTTATTTTTTGTCTGGCTATGGATTGTGAAAACTGATAAACAGCTTTTACTATTGTGATTATGGAACTATTACTCAATACCATTGTTCATGATTGGTCAACAAAAAATAATAGAACTCCTACTACCAAAAACTATGATTTAATAGAAAAACCTGTAATCACTTTAAAATCCAGATGCATATCAGAATTATCTTGTAATTAAAAAAAAAAAACAAATGTCTAGATATTGCTATTTTTTTTGCTCCAGACCTCCAGATAGGTTTCTAATGAGCAGTCATGTTTAAAAACAACTGGACTCATCAACAGATGAATGGATAAGAAAGCTGTGGTACATAGACTCAATGGAATATTACTCAGCTATTAAAAAGAATGCATTTGAATCAGTTCTAATGAGGTGTATGAAACTGGAGACTATTATAGAAAGTGAAGTAAGTCAGAAAGAAAAACACCAATACAGTATATTAACACATATATATGAAATTTAGAAAGATGGTAATGATGACCCTATATGCAAGACAGTAAAAGAGACACAGATGTAAAGAACAGACTTTAGGACTCTGTGAGAGAAGGTGAGGGTGGGATGATTTGAGAGGATAGCACTGAAATATGTATATTCAGTTCAGTTCAGTTTAGTTCAGTTGCTCAGACTCTTTGCGACCCCATGAATCGCAGCATTCCAGGCCTCCCTGTCCATCACCAACTTCTGGAGTTGACTCAGACTCACGTCCATCGAGTCGGTGATCCCATCCAGCCATCTCATCCTCTGTCGTCCCCTTCTCCTTCTGCCCCCAATCCCTCCCAGCATCAGAGTCTTTTCCAATGAGTCAACTCTTCGCATGAGGTGGCCAAAGTACTGGAGTTTCAGCTTTAGCATCATTCCTTCCAAAGAAATCCCAGGGCTGATCTCCTTCAGAATGGACTGGTTGGATCTCCTTGCAGTCCAAGGGACTCTCAAGAGTCTTCTCCAACATCAGAGTTCAAAAGCATCAATTCTTCGGCCCTCAGCTTTCTTCACAGTCCACTGGAAAAACCATAGCCTTGACTAGACAGACCTTTGTTGGCAAAGTAATGTCTCTGCTTTTGAATATGCTATCTAGGTTGGTCATAACCTTCCTTCCAAGGAGCAAGCATCTTCTAATTTCATGGCTGTAATCACCATCTGCAGTGATTTTGGAGCCCCCCAAAATAAAGTCTGACACTGTTTCCACTGTTTCCTCATCTATTTCCCATGAAGTGATGGGACCAAATGTATATTACCATATATGAAATAGATTGCCATTCCAGGTTTGGTGCTCAGGGCCAGTGCACTGGGATGACCCTGAGGGATGGGATGAGGAGGGAGGTGGAGGGTGGTTCAGGATGGGGAACACATATGCACCCATGGCTGATTCATGTCAATGAATGGCAAAAACCACTACAATACTGTAAAGTAATTAGCGTCCAAAAAAATTAATTAATTAATTAAAAAAAATAGCTGGATATATGATGATTTTTTACTTTTACCTAGTTTGTTTCATTTCTTCTATTTCATATTCACTGCTCTCATTTCATTTAGTTTGTTTTCCAATTTCTCCATCTCTTCTATTATTTTTTTGAGGTTCTTTCTCAAGCCTTTATTAAGAATAATAGAAAAATTTTATATTCATATGTATAATATATATTTTATAAAACCTATGAATTTTTGCCTAACTAAAAAATTTTGACATTTTGATTCTATTTGTTTGACTTAGTATGAATAGAATGCTAGATTTCTAATAAAAAATAGATATGCAAGAAGCAATGAAGGTTTACTGTATAGAACAGAGAACTAGAGTCAATACCTTCTAATAACCTATAGTGGAAAATAATTTCAAAACTAATATATGTGTACATGTATAACTGAATGCAGAGTTCCAAAGAATAGCAAGGAGAGATAAGAAAGCCTTCCTCAATGATCAATGCAAAGAAATAGAAGAAAACAACAGAATGGGAAAGACTACAGATCTCTTCAAGAAAATTAGAGATACCAAGGGAACATTTAATGTGAAGATGGGCTCAATAAAGGACAGAAATGGTATGGACCTAACAGAAGCAGAAGATATTAAGAAGAGGTGGCAAGAATACACAGAAGAACTCTACAAAAAAGATCTTCATGATGAAGATAATCACGATGGTGTGATCACTCACCTAGAGCCAGACATCCTGGAATGTGAAATCAAGTGGGCCTTAGGAAGCAGAACTATGAACAAAGGTAGAGGAGGTGATGGAATTCCAGTTGAGCCATTTCAAATCCTGAAAGATGATGCTGTGAAAGTGCTGCACTCAATATGCCAGCACATTTGGAAAACTCAGCAGTGGCCACAGGACTGGAAAAGGTCAGTTTTCATTCCAATCCCAAAGAAAGGCAATGCCAAAGAATGCTCAAACTACCACACAATTGCACTCATGTCGCAGGCTAGTAAAGTAATGCTCAAAATTCTCCAAGCCAGGCTTCAGCAATATGTGAACCATGAACTTCCAGATGTTCAAGCTGGTTTTAGAAAAGGCAGAGGAACCAGAGATCAAATTGCCAACATCCGCTGGATCATGGAAAAAGCAAGAGAGTTCCAGAAAAACATCTATTCTGCTTTACTGACTATGCCAAAGGGAAGCCCGTGGCTCAGAGGTTAAAGCATCTGCCTGGAATGTGGGAGGCCTGGGTTCGACCCCTGGGTTGGGAAGATCCCCTGGAGACTATAGGCTGTGTGGATCACAAGAAAGTGTGGAAAATTCTGAAAGATGTGGGAATACCAAACCACCTGACCTGCCTCTTGAGAAACCTACATGCAGGTCAGGAAGCAACAGTTAGAACTGGACATGGAACAACAGACTGGTTCCAAATAGGAAAAGGAGTACGTCAAGGCTGTATATTGTCACCATGCTTATTTAAATTACATGCAGAGTACATCATGAGAAATGCTGGGCTGGAAGAAGCACAGGCTGGAATCAAGATTTCCGGAAGAAATATCAATAACTTCAGACATGCAGATGACACCACCCTTCTGGCAGAAAGTGAAGAAGAACTAAACAGTCTCTGATCAAAGTGAAAGAGGAGAGTGAAAAAGTTGGCTTAAAACTCAACATTCAGAAAATTAAGATCGTGGCATCCGGTCCCATCACTTCATGGCAAACAGATGGGGAAAGAGTGGCTGACTTTATTTTTTTGGATTCCAAAATCACTGTAGATGGTGACTGCGGCCATGAAATTAAAAAATGCTTACTCCTTGGAAGGAAAGTTATGACCAACCTAGATAGCATATTAAACAGCAGAGACATTACTTTGTCAACAAAGGTCCATCTAGACAAGGGTATGGTTTTTACAGTAGTCATGTATGGATGTGAGAGTTAGACTATAAAGAAACATGTAAAATATCATGTATGAAATGAGTTGCCAGTCCAGGTTCGATGCATGATACTGGATGCTTGGGGCTGGTGCACTGGGACGACCCAGAGGGATGGTATGGGGAGAGAGGAGGGAGGAGGGTTCAGGATGGGGAACACATGTATACCTGTGGCGGATTCATTTTGATATTTGGCAAAACTAATACAATTATGTAAAGTTTAAAATAAAATTAAAAAAAAAAAAGAAAAGAAAGCTGAGCGCCGAAGAATTGATGCTTTTGAACTGTGGTGTTGGAGAAGACTCTTGAGAGTCCCATGGACTGCAAGGAGATCCAACCAGTCCATTCTGAAGGAGATCAGTCCTGGGTATTCTTTGGAAGGAATGATGCTAAAGCTGAAACTTCAGTACTTTGGCCATCTGATGTGAAGAGCTGACTCATTGGAAAAGACCCTGATGCTGGGAAAGATTGAGGGCAGGAGGAGAAGGGGACGACAGAGGATGAGGTGGTTGGATGGCATCACTGACTCAATGGACATGAGTCTGGGTAAACTCTGGGAGTTGGTGATGGACAGAGAGGCCTGGCCTGCTATGGTTCATGGGGTCACAAAGAGTCAGACATGGTTGAGCGACTGAACTGAACTTAACTGATAACTGAATCACCTGCTGTGCACCTGAAACACTGTAAGTCAACTATACTTCAGTAAAATATATATATTAAGAAAATAATATACATTATCAACTTTCTTTTATATTTTTCTGTTCTCAAAAAAAATGTATATTTTCTCTGTTTTAGCAAAATATGCCTTACTTTATGGCCAACCTTGTGGAAAAGAAAAAAAAACACAAAAATGAGTAGGAGTTCCAAATTTAATAAGGTTCATGAATTTCAAACTTCTGTGTACCCAGGAACAATATGTTTTATCCAAGAAAGTTACCTTAAAAAGTTTCATCTGATCACTTTAATTTCAGTCTTATCCAATCTTGGCCTATTCAAACAAACTAAAAAACTTTTTCCAATTATTTTTATCTAACTCTGTTCATGGGCAACCTGACCTATATCTGGTTCCACTGACCCATTCATATTCTCTTTATCCTACTTTCTTAGGTATCAATTTGTTTTTTGCTTCTAGTCTGCTTTTAGTAATTGCTATTGTATCCTTAAAAAGCAGAGCACAGTGCAATTTGGGGACCTTTTTTTGGAGGAGCAAGAGCTTTACTTTTTTTCCCTGTTTGGGTCAATTAAATTTCTATGAGCTCCCCAGTGGTTTGGCCTAACACATTATAATAAGCATTATTCTGAGGGTTATATACAGACCTGACTTGACATATCAGCAAGGGAAAGGAAAGGTAGCAAAAGTTAACCCAAACTACTATCAGTCATTTTGACACACAGTTTAAACTGTGCCCTTTGGCACCGTAATGTCTTTAGAGGAAAACACACACACACACACACACACACACAATTAAGGAGCAATATGCTTAATGAAATAACCTTGATGAAAAAGAAAATGAATCTCAATTACAATAGTGGTTTTTGGTTATACTACATTACATATGAAAACAGTCAATTTTGTAATAAATTTATGGACTAAGCTTCTACATGTATGTATCCATGACAACCCAGGTTATAATTTTTTGTATTTCAAATAGCTATATTACCAGGAATGTGTAAATTATTTACAACATTGTAATAAGATAAAATTATTTGTTTTCATAAATATCCATTAGGTAATTGTCAGGGTCACACAGAGTCGGACACGACTGAAGCGACTTAGTAGCAGCAGCAGCAGCAATTGTCCAACAACAAAAAAATACAGCAAATCACAAATCATAGTACTGATTATTATTCTTAGAGAAACTAGAAAAGCTGCTTAAAATTGTAATTATAATGAAGAGCAGAGAGTCAAGGATCACATGTCCTTCAGACTATTGTGAAGTCAAAAAGGACATGGAAATGTGAGAAAATATACATGTTATCTTAGATACTAGATAGAACTCCATTTGAAAATCTGATAGCATAACTTCCCAATAGCTGATACATACCAGAGGAGAATAATAACAGATGAATGATTGAATGTGGGCCTTCAGGTAAGGATTTCTGCTATTCCTTCCTCTTTTCCAGTAAGAGGTGTAGGTTCCTTAAGATATGGGACTTTGAGAATGGATTCTGGAATACTCTATAAAATAAAATAAGTCTCTCAGTCGTGTCTGACTCTTCGCCACCCCATGGACTACACAGTCCATAGAATTATCCAGGACAGAATACTGGAGTCGGTAGCCTTACCCTTCTCCAGGGGATCTTCCCAACCCAGGGATTGAACCCAGGTCTCCCACACTGCAGGTGGATTCTTTACCAGCTGAGCCACAAGGGAAGCCCAAGAATACTGAGTGGGTAGCCTATCCCTTCTCTAGCAGATTTTCCTGACCCAGGAATCAAACCAAGGTCTCCTGAATTACAGGTGGATTCTTTACCAACTGAGCTATCAGGGAAGCAGGAATACTCTATAGAGTATTATAAGTAAGAAAGTGGTAAATCACTGGATTATGTCTACTCAGAGAACTTTGAGAGTCCTAGTAAACTGATATGAAGCCTGGAGGTACACTGCAGAAAAAAACAATTCTGTTTCTGGGAAAAGAAAATAGATATAAAGAATGGACAAAACAAACATCCCAAAGTCTATTTTTTTCATTTAGGATCCTAAACTTAGTTTTGTGTTATAAAAAAAGAAAAGTATACTACTATTAATATATTATTAAAAGTAATATACAAAAAAAATGGAAAGAAGCATGTCTTAAAATATGGGGAATTTAAACTTCAAATTAAAGTTTTCTAATAGAGGAAGAATTAGTATTGTTAAAATGGCTATAGTACCCAAAGCAATCTACAGATTTAATTCAATCCCTATCAAATTACCCATGACATTTTTCACAGAAATAGAACAAATAATCCTAAACATTTATATGGAGTCATAAATGGCCCAGAATTGCCAATGCAATCGTGAGGAAAAAGAACAAATCAGGACTTCAGACAGTACTCCAAAGCTATAGTAATAAAAACAGCATGATATTGGTACAAAAGTAGACATATGGATCAATGGAACAGAATACAGAGTCCAGAAATAAACCCACACATCTATGGCCAATTAATCTTCCACAAAGGAGACAAAAATATACAATGGGGGAAAGACAGTCTCTTCAGCAAAGCTAAACAGCCACATGTAAATCAATGAAGTTAGAACACACTCTCATACCATACATAAAAATAAACTCAAAATAAACTTAAGGCTTAAACGCAATACCATAAAACTCTTAGAGGAGAACACAGGCAAAATATCTTCTGACATAGGATACTATGTTTTCAACAAGGAGATAGTGCCATGGGCTTCCTGTTTAATTACTAAATAGAGCTTAAAAACATAAAATTCATTAAAGGATTTTCCTTATGAGACATTATAAAGTCTCAAGACTTTTTCTCAAAACAAGAGAAAAAATTTCCCTTGTCCACTCCAGTATCCAGCATATCCATTTTTATCAGTTTAGTTTGTATCCTCAGAATTTCTTTTTTTATGTTTACAAAGATAGAGGGAAATAGATAGTCACATGAATGAATGGTAGATAGACAGCCTCTTCTATAGATGTAAGTATAAAAATAACTGATTGATGAATGGATATATGGGTAAATGAACAGACAGAATTATTGTATATATATGGTTTAAAATAATTTAATCCTTTTAAGTATGGTTATATGTGTTTGCATCCATTCCATTTGTTTATCAATAGGTTGTACTGCTCCTGAAAGTGTCAAGGATATATTGATCCATTTTTTTATAAACGTTAAATAGTTCCACTGAGGTGGATGCATCATTGGTCACCTATAGATAAGTTTTTTTTTTTCTTTCATAATTCTATGGATTTTTTCTTTTATAATCTACACAATGATACAATAATATCCAACCCTAGGTCTTTCAGGACTTCCCTGGTGGTGCACACGGTAAAGTGTCTACCTACAATGCAGGAGATCCAGATTCGATCCCTAGGTCAGGAAGATCCTCTGGAGAAGGAAATGGCAACCCATTCCAGTACTCTTGCCAGGAAAATCCCATGAATGGAGGAGCCTGGTAGGCTGCAGTCTATGGGGTCGCAAAGAGTCGGACACGACTGAGCCACTTCACCAGGTCTGTCAAACTAAGCATCCAACTTAATGTGTACCCTAGCTGACACTGCTGGTTATAGGAAATAAGGCATCACTTATGCCCTTGGAATCGTGAAAGAACATGCTTTCTCTTGAAGATCTAAGCAGCATAATTTATTAACATTCACTCATTAAAAAGACATTAATTCCATTACTATCTCATGGAACACACTGTCCCTAATCCTCAGAAAAACTGAGTGGACTTGTTTACTGCCTTTAAGGAGTTCTTGGAGTTCTTCACAATTTATTAAAAAATAGTAATTGTGAGAGGAATATATGCCACATACACATAATTATCAACAGTTATCATATGTCAGGCCCTTTGCAAAATCCTTTACTTACATTACCTCATTTAGTTTTCATAAGGATCCTTCATACTATTTCTGTTTTACAGATTGGATTAAGAGCCTAATGTCACATAGTTAATAAGGCTCAGAGATGCAATTTGTCTTAATTCCTCTGTCCACAAATTCCAGGATTAAAAACACTTCATAAACTACTCTAGTATAAATGAAAAATTTTACATTTTCTTATATTGAGTAAGAACTGATTAGAAAGTAAACAGGCAGTGAGAAGGACACACCACAGGCCTGACTTATTAATGATGTACACAGGGAGGCCACAAACTGTGAGTAATAGAAGCTGGCTGCTTAAGGAGTCCTGAGACCAGGAAATGCCAAACAAACCACAGAGCTCCCACTTAGTTCCATGAACTTCCCAAAGTTCCTATGGATTTGGTGTCTGTAGATAACTGCTTCCATGGATTCTTGGAATGTATGGGAGGTATTTTATAAACCTGTGTTTCCCCAATAAACAATGTTCAACAAATGTTTGTTGAATAAAGAATGAAAGTGATAGGGCCCACATGGGGTCTCACTGATAAGATGGCTCATTATGTCGACCTCACAAACAAAGAATAAAATCACTGTGTTCCGTGAGACTGACCAAATTGCCCAAATGGTATTCTGTTTTCTCACTGGCACCTATCTTCTCAAAGCTGCGAGAGCACCAGATTCTAGACCTTGGGCTACGTGACTACAGGACTAAACTACAGGCTAAAAATTAACCATCCCTTCAGAAAATTCTTCATTGGTGGAGTATAAGAAGGACCCCGTCAAGAAGGAAGGATACTGGTTCTCCTTAAGAGCCAGTCATCCTCTCTTTTCCCTCTAATAAATTTCCCTTTTCTTGCCTGACTGCCCATCTCACTCTCTTTTTCTCTGCACTCACTTTACAGAAAGTATATAAAATATCTTTAACTATATCACTACAAACAAAGCTAGTGGAGGTGATGGAATTCCAGTTGAGCTAATTCAAATCCTGAAAGATGATGCTGTGAAAGTGCTGCACTCAATATGCCAGCACATTTGGAAAACTCAGCAGTGGACACAGGACTGGAAAAGGTCAGTTTTCATTCCAATCCCAAAGAAAGGCAATGCCAAAGAATGCTCAAACTACCACACAATTGCACTCATGTCGCAGGCTAGTTAAGTAATACTCAAAATTCTCCAAGCCAGGCTTCAGCAATATGTGAACCGTGAACTTCCAGATGTTCAAGCTGGTTTTAGAAAAGGCAGAGCAACCAGAGATCAAATTGCCAACATCCACAGGATCATGCAAAAAGCAAGAGAGTTCCAGAAAAACATCTATTTCTGCTTTATTGACTATGCCAAAGCCTTTGACTGTGTGGATCACAATAAACTGTGGAAAATTCTTAAAGACATGGGAATACCAGACCACCTGACCTGCCTCTTGAGAAACCTATATGCAGGTCAGGAAGCAACAGTTAGAACTGGACATGGAACAACAGACTGGTTCCAAATTGGGAAAGGAATATGTCAAGGCTGTATATTGTCACCTTGCTTATTTAACTTATATGCAGAGTACATCATTAGAAATGCTGGACTGGAAGAAACACAAGCTGGAATCAAGATTGCCAGGAGAACAGTGTCAGACTTTATTTTTTGGGGCTCCAAAATCACTGCAGATGATTGCAGCCATGAAATTAAAAGATGCTTACTCCTTGGAAGGAAAGTTATGACCAACCTAGATAGCATATTCAAAAGCAGAGACATTACTTTGCCAACAAAGGTCCGTCTAGTCAAGGCTATGGTTTTTCCTGCGGTCATGTATGGATGTGAGAGTTGGACTGTGAAGAAGGCTGAGCGCCAAAGAATTGATGCTTTTGAACTGTGGTGTTGGAGAAGACTCTTGGGAGTCCCTTGGACTGCAAGGAGATCCAACCAGTCCATTCTGAAGGAGATCAGCCCTGGGATTTCTTTGGAAGGAATGATGCTAAAGCTGAAACTCCAGTACTTTGGCCACCTCATGTGAAGAGTTGACTCATTGGACAAGACTCTGATGCTGGGAGGGATTGGGGGCAGGAGGAGAAGGGGTTGACAGAGGATGAGATGGCTGGATGGCATCACTGACTCAATGGATGTGAGTCTCAGTGAACTCCGGGAGTTGGTGATGGACAGGGAGACCTGGCATGCTGCGATTCATGGGGTCGCAAAGAGTCGGACATGACTGAGTGACTGAACTGATATTTTAGGAAACAGAAAAGACTAGAAATTACTGTAAATATTCTGAGTGTGTTGAAAGGCATGGGTTAATTTGCTCCTGTTTAAAATTCCATGTGTTTAACACAGATCTTGGAACCTTTAGAACAGAGTTTCCACACAGGAACTACTAAAATATAAATATGCCAAGGTTTAGGTAACTATTTTCCTTTAATATTAAAAGAAAACATGCACATCTGTCATTAAATATTTCCCCTAACACACCCCACATACCCAGAGCAATAAAAATTATGCTGAGCAGTTAACGGAAAGCAAATCCAACTGTTTTTCCTCATAAGAAAACTTTTTCTCAGAGCTTCTCTGAAGTCCTAGACCCGTACTTGACAGAAACTCTTAAGAGATCTGGACTGAGAATCATTCAGTGATTCTTTTAAACCAATCTCCAGTCTGAATGGAAATCAGGTTAAATAGCATTTTGGAATTTTTCCTGTTTCAAGTGCTCTAATCACATAACTGATGGGAAAAAAATAACTTCATTTGCTGTCAGCCCTGCTGATTCATATTCTCAGATATAGAAAATGCTGCCTCTGGACAAAGGTAGGTGCACAACTCATATGTTAGATCAATCAGAAAAAGTAGCAATGCTATAAATAGGGGCCTTACAAATGGTACTAATTATGTGGCACTTTCTGACCAACATTTCCTTTTCCAGAATCTACAAATATTCTCCCTCTCCCTTGACAAAAATCTATTCAGCTCAAGAGTCACTTCATCAAGAAGCCTGCTCTGAAAAATTTAGTCCAATGATGTTCCTATCTGCTTCTCACTATCATATTTCATTTTGTACAAAATTACACATTTTCAAATGAAAATGGCAGGGAGGGAGTGGTATAATCATCTGTTTAAAAATCTTCTCCAGTAAATATGACATACTTGTTCTCCCACTGAGAAGAACTTCTATAGGAGAAGAATCATATTTTCCTTAAGTCTTTAAGAAATAAATGTCACAGAACCAAACTTTTTAATTACATAAAATTGCTAGATGTTTAAAATATTAGACTATTTTTCAATTAGTAGAAAGATATTTGTAAAAACATTACATTTTCTTGAATTTTAACACTGAAAGCAATTTACACTATTCTTAACACCCTGGGACATGGTTATATATATCATTATCACATGATATGCTACAATAATGTTTTTAGATACAACTGAGGTCTATTGGATATTGTTTTGAAATGCTTTGCTATAGGGGCATTTACTGTAGATTTTATAATTTTTAAAAATCTCCTCTCTTGTTCTGTCAGTTGTTCACATAATTCACCAGAGTAGATAACTAGCATATAGCATATAACTAGCACATAGTTGAGTGATGCCTGGGAATGTCTTAGGAAAAGCATGAACCAAGAATTTTATACCCAGTTAAGCAATCACTTGAGTATAAAAGCCACAGAAAACATTTCTGAACATATAAGTACTCAGAGAATATTGTTCCAAGAAAGTTTTCTTAAAGTAGTTTGAAATTTCTTGAAAATCAGAGGCTAAGTTTCATCTGAAAAAGAGGAAAATGGAGTAAGACAGCAAATACAGAGGCTACTGAAGCCATCTGATTCTAGGATAAAGAAAAAAAATGCAACCCTGTGGCCATTATGGTAAAAGAAATATGAAACATAGAAATAATATAACTACCAAAATTTAAATGAGAAAGAAGGATATGGTAGTGGATGTATGCTGACATTCTCTCTTTTTTAGCACTGGAGATTCAAAAGGTATCTTATATTAGGTGATAAATCAAATAGAGAGGGCTATTCAAAGATATAATTTAAATTTCAAGACTAGTAAAAAATGTAATCACCCAAAATTGTGAAGGGAAAGTCATGAGGGAAGGCAAGTGGGACAAAATGCAAGTATGTCCATTTAAATACCACATATAGGAGAGTGCCAATATATTGTCTAAAGAAATAGAAGGAGTACATATAGTACCAAATATAATGGCAGAATTTAGAATGCTAAACTGTTCATTACACATAATTGTAAAAAGAATTTCCTTATCTATTGAAAGATATATATTCTTTTTAAATTTTTTTTATAGAAGGATAATTGCTATACAGAATTTTGTTGTTTTCTGTCAAACCTCAACATGAATCAGCCATAGGTACACAAATATCCCCTCCCTTTTGAACCTCCCTCCCATCTCCCACCCCATCCCATTCCTCTAGATTGATACAGAACCCCTGTTTGAGTTTCCTGAGCCATAAAGCAAATTCCCATCGGCTATTTATTTTACACAGGGTAATGTAAGTTTCCATGTTACTCTTTTCATACATCTCATCCTCTCCTCCCCTCTCCCCATGTCTATAAGTCTATTCTCTCCATCTGTTTCTCCACCACTGCCCATAAATAAATTCTTCAGAACCATTCTTCCAGATTCTGTATATGTGTATTAGAATATAATATTTATCTTTCTATTTCTGACTCATTTCACTCTGTATAATAGGTTCTAGGTTCATCCACCTCATTAGAACTGACTCAAATGTGTTCCTTTTTATGGCTGGGTAATATTCCACTGTGTATATGTACCACAACTTCTTTATCTGTTCATCAGTCAATGGGCATCTAGGTTGCTTCCATGTTCTAGCTATTGTAAATAGTGCTGCAATGAACAATGGGATACATGTGTCTTTTTCAACCCTGGTTTCCTCAGGGTATAATGGAAGATAGATATTCTTGAGAGCAAAACAAGTATATGCAATACCTGAGATACACGTAAAACACTTAAAACAAGGTGATTAAAGATGGTTGAAAAATGAAAGGATAAGTGAAAGTATTTAAGGAAATGTAAACAAAAGGAGTTTAAGGGTTTATGAACTAATACCAAACAGATTAAATTCAGGGCTATAAACATTAAATAAAAAAAAAAGAAGGCATTCAATGATGATTTCAACCCACTGAAGGTTTATCAGTTATAATATCTGTGAATATAATTACATTAAAATTCATAAAGCAAAAGCTACTGGAAACATAATGAGATATAGGTAGAATCACATTAGTGATAGAGAATTTGAATTCCTTTTCCCCCACTAACAAAAGATCAAGTAGACCAGAAATAAACAAGGTCTTCTTATACCTAAGGGTCAAAGTTACCAAAGTAATTGATATAAATTTCTATAATCTTTAAAACAACAAAAAACTTCTGTTGAAGTAATAATAATCACAAAAAAATAAGTATTAGGCCATTTAAAAAAACTCAATAAATCTCCCCAAAATATAATTAGTACAGATACATGTGAGTTAGAGGAAATAAATTTTAAAAATTATGGAATACTTAGCAAACACAGATAATAAAATTTATCTTAATAATGTCAAGAAATAGATAAAGTCTGGTTTAGGAACAAATTCAGTCTTAAAATATTTATGTAATAATGAAAAAGAAAATAATTGAATAATAAACAGTCTTACACAAAAATTTTGAAAGCCAGAAGAGGAAAATGAAACTAAGCAATACAAAAAGAAAAAAAAAAAAAAACAGTAAAGAAAAATTAAAAACAAATAATTAGAATATAGAAATATTATAGAATGAATTTAAAATACAAGAAATGAGTCTTTAAAAAAATAATTGAATAAACAATGAACACAACCAAGGAAAAGTGGTGTTTTTCCAGAGACATGCACACATACATACACACACACACACACACACACACAGTGAAAGGGAAAATAATCACAAAAGAGGAAATTAGAAGAAATAAGATACTGCTAATATTTTAAGCAATTTGAAAATGAATTTGAACTTCTGTATGAAATGCATGGTTAACTAGGAAAATCTAATTTACAAAAACTGAGCTAGAGGGATAAGAGATAAATAAGTGGAGCACAGAGATTTTGAGGACAGTAAAAGTACTCTATGTGATATTATAATGATGAATACATATCATTATGCATTTGTCCAAACCCACTGAAACATACAAAACCAAGAACCCTATGTAAAGTATGGATTTTGGGTGATGATGTTGCTTCATCCTTGGTGAAAAAAATTTACCATTCTGTGAATGATATTGTTAATAGGTGAGTCTATATGCATATGAGAGGAGAGGGTTTCTATACCATCCTCTTGATCTGACTGTAAAGTTAAAACTGCTCTAAAAAAGTCTTTATTTAAGCAGAATATATAAATAGCCTAAATGGTGAAAATAAAATTGAAGAAACATTAGAAAAGTGATTCCTCTTCCCTCTGTTATACCTTCAAGCACAAGTCTCAGATATTCCTGGGGTGGGGGGAGGAATCTATAAGGATTATGTAAATAGCTCTGATACCATACCAAATTTTAAAGTAAAGATACCTCCAATACTACTGAAACAGTTCCAAAGCATTAAAAACAAAACAATAAAATCTTTCAAGTTATCTGTATAAAGTCAGTATAATATGGATGCCAAAATCCAATTAAATAGCCTCCCACTAAATTCACAAATGAATAACACTTAAGAAAACAGATGCACAGATCTTAAATACAATTGCAACACATTTTTCAGACCTATGCCAAGCTGTTTATTTAGTTCACATGGAAAATAAATGTGTACAAAAGGGAAATTTTTAGAAAAGAATTCTAATGAAGAGGCGGCGGAATGAACACTAGTTTTATTATGTCTACTGCTATTAAAATATTGTGGTTCTGTTGCATAAAAAGATCACTGGAACAGAATAGAGTCTAGACATTTAATGTGGAACTTTATGATGTAAGTGGCATGTAGAAGAACTAGATTAAACATTTAGACAACTGGGAAATCATTTAGGAAAATCTAAGGTTGGATATCTATCTCATACCAAAATAAATTCCAGATAAAATCCTAACAAACAAGAGAAAGAAAGAGGGAGAGAGGTAGAGGAAGAGGGAGAGGAAGAGAAGAAGAGAGGGGGTGTGCATGTGTTGTGTTGGGAGAAGTCATAAACTAAAAGATTCATAAATTGAATAGGTAAAAAAAACTGAGTTTTCTTCATGGCAAAACATATCACTAAGATGCCTCGAGATAGATAACAAATGAGGAAAATTAATGTTTGCAAATATTTGCAAATCCTTTCACCAAGGCATAGTTTTCCAATATGGAAAGTGTTTACACAAATCAGAAAAGGAGGAACAATCTAAGATTGAACAAAAAGAATATAAAATATAAATAACTTCAAATGTTCTTATTTGTAAGAAGAGCTGTATAAATTAAAAGTGTTCAAATACCATTTTTTCACCTATCAGGACTGGTACAGATCTAAAAGCTTGATGTGAGGAATTATGTATCTTCTCAAACCTTTGGTAAGGGTGTAATTTAATAGACATTTTGTCTATCTTTATCAAAAATAAAAAATATACAGACTCTAGGACCCAGCAATTTTACTGCTACATATTTATGCCTCAGAGTATTGAGTACCCAAAAGCTCAATGACATGGACACAGACATTCTTTGCATCATTGTTTATAGTAGCAAAAGTTTGGAAACAGTATAAATTTCTATCCACGGGAGAATGGTTATCTAATTATATAAATCCAAATAAAAGGATATTTAGTAGTTCATAAAAAGTATAAGGCAATTCTATACACACTAATATAGAATGGGCTCCCAGCAGGAAAAAAAGAAAAGGTTGAAAAACAATCATGTTTCCATTACTAATTATGTGTTAAACTTTTGCATGATGGTTTCGAGATTTTTGCTTTAACTATCTGCCATCAACAAATGAAAAATGCATATTATAAAAACCATACTATGATATATGTCTTTCCTTTCAAAAGAGGTACAAGAACTATGGCTTGTTTTCAATCAATTTATACATCATAGCTGATTTTACGATAATGCGGGTTTTTTAAATCTGGACACATATTATAAGTAATCAGAAGTACATGTCCTTAATCAGACATAAAACTGTGAACTCCTTGTTGATAAAAATTTTATAACTTTCAACTCGCCCTGCTATAAACAATAAGAGAAATGATTCTGAAGTTTACTGCATAGTAACTTGGAGATTTATTTCTCAAGTCAAGGCCACAGCTAAAAACCAAATCACTTTAGAGGGTAAATGCTATGGATTCTCAAAAAAAGAACTGAATATTGGTTGCTTTATACCTGGATGCTCAGGACTTGAACTGACAAATTTCTTTACAATTAGTACTGTACTTATGTGAGTAAATCGTTATTAAAAGGCTTCAACCTCAAGTAAATATTTAAATAGGAGAGCAAATACACCTTTGACCATCCCCCTAACCAACCTAGATAGCATATTCAAAAGCAGAGACATTACTTTGCCAACAAAGGTTCGTCTAGTCAAGGCTATGGTTTTTCCTGTGGTCATGTATGGATGTGAGAGTTGGACTGTGAAGAAGGCCGAGCGCCGAAGAATTGATGCTTTTGAACTGTGGTGTTGGAGAAGACTCTTGAGAGTCCCTTGGACTGCAAGGAGATCCAACCAGTCCATTCTGAAGGAGATCAGCCCTGGGATTTCTTTGGAAGGAATGATGCTAAAGCTGAAACTCCAGTACTTTGGCCACCTCATGTGAAGAGTTGACTCATTGGAAAAGACTCTGATGCTGGGAGGGATTGGGGGCAGGAGGAGAAGGGGACGACAGAGGATGAGATGGCTGGATGGCATCCCTGACTCGATGGATGTGAGTCTCAGTGAACTCCGGGAGTTGGTGATGGACAGGGAGGCCTGGCGTGCTGTGATTCATGGGGTCGCAAAGAGTCGGACACGACTGAGCGACTGATCTGATCTGATCTAACCCTAACTGCCCCCTCCAAAAGTTCTATTTTCCAGTAAACTGGATCACTGATGTCCAATTAAAATAATATAAACAAGGGAGAATTTTAATTTTGAATTTCAAACTATTATATTTTAGAAACTGCAAATACAGAGGGGAGAACCAGCAGGAGATAATATATAGATATACAGTCTGTCTTCCCACTAGAGTGATCACCACTGGCT
The DNA here is from genome assembly GCF_029407905.1 of Bubalus kerabau. Taxonomy (NCBI): domain Eukaryota; kingdom Metazoa; phylum Chordata; class Mammalia; order Artiodactyla; family Bovidae; genus Bubalus; species Bubalus kerabau. The sequence goes on from NC_073627.1 coordinate 112,714,724, forward strand.
CTTCCTGGCCTTACTACTGCCCAAGAAAGTTGAAGTCATCTAGACAGTAGAGTTATTAATAATGAACTCTCCTTTAACAGCTCATCTTTCCTATCAGGACACAGATTAAAGCTCTCAAAATGACAAGATCCCCAGTTAAGTAACTTGTAGATAACTGTGTACATTCATTTGAAGTCTTTAAAGAGGACTTACATCAGGCACTTGCTTCATAGACACAAAGAATAAAACAACAGTGCCGGGACCTTACTCTACAGAAAGTCGAGTAAAAGAGATAGCAGGGTGATAAGAAAGTCAGCATAATATTAAACCTCGAGGCCTGAGAAACAGCTACACCCCTGTGAAGCTGGCATCGTCAGAGCAGTCAGTCATTGGCAATAAATACTGAGCCCACGGAATGGTAGAAACCATCAGATCATCTTGGTAATGTGTCTCAGGTGTGGGCATCAGTAACAATACTTGTCACAAGGTAGCTTCCTGTTTTAAATATTCTTTCTTGCTAATTAGGTAGTAAGCTGCCAATATGCAAATATTACAATTTTTAAACGGCACCATTAAAATTTCAAGTTTTAACGGGTTTGTAATCCCTTAACATTGGTGCCTTGGGACATATCCCTGTTCAGTTCACTCCACTGTACTTTTATCAGGGTTATTTTGCAGGAGCCCAAGGAAGGTCAGGGATATCCTGTCACTTGCCCAAGGGCCCTAGTTCACGAGCAGTTCTGAGACTAGTACTCCATTAGCCTGACTCTGAAGTCTGTGCTTTTTCACTACATTCCCACAGGAGTTGGAATTCTACATCCCTAAAATAGAAGCCCACAAGTATAGTGAGCATCTTCATTTTTTTCTTGTAACTTAGCAACCTTACTTACTTGCACATAGTCTAATAGAATATTTTTTATCAAATTCCTTTAATGTCTTACAATTTGAGGCTTATGAAGCCGTTTTTCTATAAGGCCAATGCCATAAAACACCAGGAGTACATTTAGTTTGGCACTGTGAGAGTGAACCTGAGGAGAGTTGCAATGGCCAAGTTCAGGTCTTAAGCAGCAAAAACCACCACCACAACTTTGGAGCTTATTATCCGTGAATTTTCCAAATAAGGTTATTCTATTTTAGATAAATTCACAGAAAAACTTTTGTTTCAAATTGGCATTTCAAATGATTGTTTATGCCTTAGGCCTCCTATCCAGTGATATTTTGCATTTATATTATACATATACACTTATTATATTCAAAACATATATTTTTAGTCTTTACAAGCACAAAGCAAAACACTTCTTGAAAAAAAATCAAAAGATGCAAAAGTACCAATTAAAATAAATAAATTTATATTAAAAAAAAGATGTAAGAGTAAACCATTCACTACATTTGCTGAAAAGGCAGTTCATATAGCTACACTGCAATTACTGAGGGAAGACAGAGTTCCAGATTCACTTCTCCTATTTGGGCCCCAATTTCCTTGAACTAAAACAAAGTGATTGAACAAACGGTATCTAAATCTTCTTCACACTTAAAGATTTTTAAGTTATTGCTATACTGGAAGCTAACAAACTTCAATCGGCAGCAGGTCAAAATACACTTGCACAGGATGAAATCCAACTGACTTCTCTCTTTCAAAACAATCATAACTAAAGAAAACGTCCCCATCTCACATTAAGCACTAAGCCAATTTTACTCAAGAGTGAGCTTTCTTTTACATTATTCTAGGCGCTATACCTCGCTTTGAAGTTTTCTAGGAACTGCCATTCTAAAAAAGCAGATAAAGGCCAAGCAGTATGAGTTATGTTAATTACTCCCTGTTGTTAAACTTCCCATTTTTAGAAACTCAGTTTTTCCCAAATAGTTTTACTTTATGCAAAGAATACTGTACTAAAGTTGAAAACCATTGTTATCAAAGGATGATACAACCTAGAATTCAAAATCATGACTCACTTCAAAATGGTATAGACTTATAAAATAATATCCAGTATTACTAATGACACACATGAAAAGAAACACCTTAGGCTTTTTTTTTTTTTTTTTTTCTTTTGCTGTATAGTCTAAAAAATCAGCCTTGCTACAACTGGAGATGTCAATTTGTTGTAAAACACAACTGGCATTCTCCAGAAACATAAGCTTATCCTCAAATAAGAGCCACAAACCCAGTTATGAGAGACAGCTTTGTCAAATTCACCTTTATTTTAAACTGGAACACATGTATACCTGTGGCGGATTCATTTTGATATTTGGCAAAACTAATACAATTATGTAAAATTTAAAAATAAAATTAAAAAAAAGATAAAAAAAAGAATATCTATATCTGTGTACTGGGTGAGTTCTTTTTTCAATTATCTAGGCAATACTTTTGAACACAGAAGTTGTGTTCAAAATTGGGAGAGTCAGTTTAGTTTATAAGCAGATGCACTATCCAAAAACCTATGCTAAATTTTTGCTGTTCATTTATTCACTCAACAGACATTTACTGAGTATTTACTATGTGTCAAACTTCACTCCTTGTGCTAGGGATAGACACATATTAAGACAGAGAAAATGTCTGTTCACATTTTTCAAGGATATCAATAAAAAACAACTGAAAATGAGATAAATTCAGGAAATTAAAAGTGTTTCAAAGAAAAGCTTTAAAAACAATGTGATAAAAAATTGCAGGTGTATTTTGGGGGGCACTCATAGACAGTCTCTCTAAAGGAACATCAGAGTAGACACATTAATAAAACAAAGAAACCATTCAGGCAAATCTTCAAGGTATTGTAGGCAAATTGCAAAGACCCTGAGACTAAAATAAACTTGGCTCATTCTGGGATTACGCATTTGTAGCTAATACATGTTATAAAATAGGCTTTATTTTAATTACTTAATAGTTCAAATATATTAAAAATTAAACTTGAAATATTTCCACTGAATGCTATTGTCTTAAAAGACACAGTTTGCTCTAAATAAATGCATCTATATCCTGGCTATACACTAACATTAATTATAGAGCAGTTTTAAAAAACACCAGTGTCCAGGTCCCATCCAAGACCAACTGAATCAGAATCTCAGGATATTTTAAAATTCCCCCAATAATTCTAATACAAAGTAAGAGTTGAAAGCCACTGTTCTAAATTAATCAATAAATTGTCATATTCTAGTAACCAGACTGTGTGTTGGGGTTCTTCTCTCTAACAGTCAACCCTAGGTTGATGTTTGTTAGTTCAGGTACATTGGGAGTTCAGGAAAGACCATCATGTATCCTGATTGAGATCCTGAATTCTGGAGACAGATACTGGTTTGAATACTGCTATCAGACTTGGGCAAACCATTATATTTTAAGCCTTTGTTTCTTTATACAGAATACGACTATACTACCAGGATCTACATCATTGTTTTTACCTCATCACTACACCAGATACATAGTAACTGATCAGTAAATACCAACTATAATTATTAATAATTAAATGAATAGCCTAGTCTTTTAATCTACGTTTTTAAAGCAAATTGAACTTCTTGCACTCTTAAAGATTTAAATGAGAACTGATTGTGATTCAGATGCAATCCATATAATCCCATATGATTATATTATTAAATGCTTTTCAAGTCATGAGAAAGACTTATATTTCTAAATTATTCATCATTGTACTTAAGAAGACTTGCTATAAGCATTCTTCAGGATTCTTAAGAGACTTGTAGACTTATTTTTCATATAGGATCAGAAAAATGTTACCCTCTTGAAAATTTGCAAACCTTTATGAAAGAATGCTAGATATCACTTGTATATGCATTCCATATATGCATTTCCAAATTGCTTTGGAAAGAAAAACGATCACAGCTTGATGTCATAACAGTCATCTTCATGATAATTACTAAGACGAAATCACTTGAAAGTGCTCTTGTCATAACCCTTGTTACAAAGGGGCTTCCATGACAATTGTGTCCAAGAATGTCAAAGTCCAGTATAATTTCCATAAAGCATACTTGATTAAATATTTAATTCCTTTTTATATATAATAAAAATATTACATGTCTGACTGCTTCCCACAAAGATTAGTGAGGGCTTCCTTGACTACAATAATCCACACTGGATACATACTGACTTTCTGAGACTTCAGGTTTATTTTCCAAATATTAATAGAAGATTTAAAAACAGTAAATTATCAACAAAAAACATAACACCTACACAATGCTGAGGGAACATTTTGGCTTTCTGAGCTAACAAATGTTACACTTCTGAAGGCAAAGAATATTTTGTTAAACAAAATAGCATAGTATCACAACTTTAAAAAAATCAGAAGCAAGTTACCCTAAATGTGTCTACAGTGTTATCTAAACATCTTTAAAAATTTATTACTGTCCATTTCAAAAAGTTTTAAAGGCTATAGCTCTCAATTTCAAAAGATGTTACTTTCTACTATTTTCTATCCTATAGTCACTTTAACATATAGATAGTATCATTTGCCCAACTCTTGCCTCTCTCATAGTTAGAGCAAGATAAAATTAAAACAAGGGCATCCTCTAAGGAATCTTATTACACTACAAAAAGAATATCAGTTAAAATCTATAAGTCAAAGAAAAGTCATTCTGATTTTCCATTAATACATATTTTTCCAGAAACTTAAAACTCTGATCAAAGTTCAGTAATTAGCCAAGCTATTAGCCTACAAATGTTTTGCTACATCATTATTGTTTTTAAGTATGCCAGGAAATAAGAACTATATATCTGTGATGGCCTACTGCTTCAGTGACAATATTTGAGGGTGGATAGTAAGTAATAAAGGAATTGGGTTAGAGATATGCTATTTTTAGTTATTCTTTCATGAATATGAGGAATCAAGTTGTTTAGTAAGTGAATATCTAAGCAGAAGAGCACACAGATTGTTGGAACCGAAATAATTAAATCATGCAAAAACTGAGGACAGATTGTCAAAAAAATTCTGCACTTGGTACTGTTGGGTAGTTAGAACAGGAAAAAGGAGTCCAAAACAGTGGTGGCTAAAAGACAAAGGGAAAAGCCCATAAAAATAGAACAAAGGAAGGTCTGAGGACCGGAGTGAGAACTTCTGGTAAAACAAACAGCCCTGCTGGCTAGCCCAATTTATATAGGGCATGCTCAGAGGGAGGAGAAAAAACATATAAAGAAAGGAACCAAAATTGACCTGGAAGTTTCTCCTCTCTTCTCGTCTTTTGGGTCGGCCTGCCCTCATGCCTCGAGGATGTATTTTCCTTTGCTTTCTAAATAAAACTGAGCTATATCACAGAGCTTTAACTCTGGTCCATCCGTTGCTTCAAATTTTTGCTGTGGAGACAGGACCGAGGAAATTACACATTCCCCCAACATCTACGGTGCTGTTTCTTGGATTTAACCTGGCTGAAACAACCTCGGCTTGGCCCCCGCGAGGCAGAGATCAAGCAGAGCAGAAGCCCAACTCGGCGAAAGCTCCTGCCACGGTGGAAGCTGGATGCAAAGAAAACCCAGCTTAGGGGAAGTGACAAGAAGCCCAGCATGCTAGAAACTGGAACAGCAAAAACAAACTTGGCAGAAAGCTTATGCGGCTCAGTCTCAGGTTCCAAAAGACCTCCAGTTGCAGTAGGAAGTCCTTGCTCCTATGGCTGGAAAGACATATGGCTAACAAAATCTTAATTCCTTTACAATCTCTCATTTCTTGCTTCCTCAAATCCCCTGTGAACAGGCGAGTGGCAGTGGGTGACCCAGGGTGTCCCGAAGGCTCTACCGTGCCTTAGTAGCTGTTGCCCAAGCCGGTGGGGGTTCTTCTGTCCTTAATCTTCTTTGTGCCAAAGATCAGGCCAATGAAACTGTGAGCGCAGGTCAGGTATTTAGCAGATTTTCCTGCAGGTTATGAAGGGGATTCCTTGGCACGTTTTCCCCACTGCTTTTTCCTCCCGTCCTTCAGCTCCTCTCTCCCAGGACTTGAGCCCCGCCAAAACCCATGGTGCCTGGCTTCAGGACCTAATGAAGCTTAGGCTCTGATGTCTCGTTGCAAAAATTCAGTGAGAGACACAGCAATAGGTAAAGAGGTGGATTTGTTTGGATTCAGAGAGAAGCACACTCAACAGGGTGTGGGCCATCACAGAGGAGAGTGCAGTGGCCATGGAATGTGGTGTGGTTAGTTTTTGGGTGATTTGAGCTGGGTGATTTCATATGCTAATGAGTGGGAGTATCATCCCAACAATTAGGGAACCACTCACTCCTCTGGTCTTTTGATAGTGGTTTGGAACTGTCCTTGCACCTCTGGGTGTGTCATTTAGCTTGCAGATTGAGGATCAAGGTTTAGTTGAATTTGACTTGTCATCTTGGACCCATTTGGTTTATGTTATTCCCTTGGACCATGTCATTCTTTCAAAAGTTGTGCCCTGCCCCCTTCCCTCCTGTCTATTGCCTCTTATTAATTTGTTCTTAAACCACTTACTAACTCCTACAACCAGGACCCTGACCCTTTGTAGGAAACATTGCTCCATCCCACTTATTATTAAAATACTCTTAATGCCCCTAACAGGACCAGATAACGTACTCCTTTGTCATTACTTCTATTATTACCTAGAGTGGGTCTGTGACAATGAAATGTTTACCATTGGAGACACCCTAAGTTGCTCTTATGAAAGACCAGGGGAGGAAATCAGTGACTTAATTCCTTCAGAGCAATAAGAGGATAAGGCTTATGGCTGTTTAACCAGGTTCCCAGTCTCAGGGCAGAGACTTGAATTGCTTTTACATCATGGTATCATTCCCATCAGCAGTGGATAAACCAGCAATAAGTCACAACCCCTTAATCCGACCCAGCACGTGTTTTGCTGGAAAACTTGGGGATGCCCAGCTCCAACTTGGGGGTCCCAGGAGGCCGACCTGCCTTGACCTGCCTAGGGATCTGGTCCTTGGAAGGTTATCATGCCTCAACCTGCTCGGGAATCCATCAGACCAGGGGTCCCAGGAGGTCAACATGCCTCAACCTGCCCAGGGACCCAACTCTCAGGAGGCCGACATGCCTCGACCTGCCCAGGGATTCAATCTCCAGGAGGCTGTCACGCCTCAGCCTGCCTGGGGATCTGCACCCTGACCCAGGGACGCCTGGCTCTCAGGTTGCAACAGTACTGGGTAGGAAAAGCTTAAGACTCACCCCTAAGGAAGTCCACCCATGAAAATAGAAGGAAGCCTATTACTTGTGGGACTGTGCTGGGTCTCAGCAATTACTCAGGAATCCAGTGAGAACACCACTGCCTTTCTGGAAAGGCTAAAAAAGGCCTTCCCAAAGTTTACCAATCTGGACTTTGACTCTTATGAGGGACAGGTGATTTTAAAGGACAAATTCCTGTCCCAGTGTGCATCAGACATCAGGATAAAGTTACAACAGCTACAGTAGCAGGACCCTGCTGCCTCTTTAGATGAGATGGTCCAGACAGCCACCAATACCTTTTATAACAGAGAACAGGAGAGGGAGTCCAAGGCCCAGGAAAGGAAGAAAAGGAAAGAGATAAAGCATGCCTAGATGCTGGCCACCCTCCAGGGAAGCCCTATGGCAAAACCTGAGTCCTTGATGGACAAGGCAGGAGGCAAATGCCTAACCTGTAGACAGGCAGGACATTGGGCCAACTTAGTGACAAGTCTCCTAAAATGGCTTGCTACAAATGCCATCAATTGGGACACTGGGCGGCACTCTGCCCTCAAGTGCCAGTCAAGTGCCAAGCCTTCCCTCACGATGATTCAACAGGACTGAAGTGGCCCACTCCAGCAAGCCCACCTGTCGCAGATAACTATCATGGGGCTAGAGCCAAGGGTGCAACTGGATGTGGCAAGTAGATCCGAGAATTTCTTGGTTGACACAGGGGCTACCTACTCTGTCCTGACCTCCTGCTCCAGAGCCTTCTCCCCCGAAACCTGTACCATTTTGGGAGCTACAGGAAAAACAATTACAAAAAGATTTACCCAAGCACTTCTTTGTTGCTGGGATGGACAAATATTTTTCCACCAGTTTCTTGTGGTCCCTGAGTGTCCTACTCCCTTATTGGGAACAGATCTCTCCCCACCTTTGAAATCTTGCAACTATTGGTGTACTGATAGAAGAAGCTTTAAAAATCTCTCTTGGGGGCAAATTAACTATTTTTACCAGCCAAGTGAAACAACACCTGAATGGGAGAGGCCATTTGTAGATGTCTGATCAAAGAATCCTCAGATATCAAGTAGTGCTGATGAAAAATCCAGACCTGACTATATCCCCTTGTGAGGTTCTTAACTAAGCCACCCTCCTTCCTACCCCCAAGGGCTCTCTCCCCTTTCACTCTTGCCTAGAAACTTTGGACCACTGGACAAAACACTGAGAGGGATTGTCAGAAGATCCTCTGATCAATACTGAGGAAATCTGGTACACTGATGGAAGCAGCTTTGTCTTGGATGGAAAAAGAAGAGCTGGATATGCAGTAGTCTCCAATTTTGAGGCCATAGAGGCTACACCTTTGCCACCAGGTACTTCAGCCCAATTAGCTGAGCCCATAGCCCTGACTTGAGCTTTAGAGCTGGGAAAAGGAAAAAGAGTAGCCATTTACACTGACTCTAAGTATGCCTTCTCTTGATGAAAGTGAAAGAGGAGAGTGAAAAAGTTGGCTTAAAGCTCAACATTCAGAAAATGAAGATCATGGCATCTGGTCCCATCACTTCATGGCAAATAGATGGGGAAACAGTGTCAGACTTTATTTTTGGGGGCTCCAAAATCACTGCGGATGGTGATTGCAGCCATGAAATTAAAAGACGCTTACTCCTTGGAAGGAAAGTTATGAACAACCTAGATAGCATATTCAAAAGCAGAGACATTACTTTGCAAACAAAGGTCCATCTAGTCAAGGCTATGGTTTTTCCAGTAGTCATGTATGGATGTGAGAGTTGGACTGTGAAGAAAGCTGAGCGCCAAAGAATTGATGCTTTTGAACTGTGGTGTTGGAGAAGACTGTTGAGAGTCCCTTGGACTGCAAGGAGATTCAACCAGTCCATTCTAAAGGAGATTAGTCCCGGGTGTTCTTTGGAAGGAGTGATGCTAAAGCTGAAACTCCAGTACTTTGGCCACCTCATGTGAAGAATTGACTCATTGGAAAAGACTCTGATGCTGGGAAGGATTGGGGGCAGGAGGAGAAGGGGACGACAGAGGATGAGATGGCTGGATGTCATCACTGACTCGATGGACATGAGTTTGAGCGAACTCCGGGAGTTGGTGATGGACAGGGAGGCCTGGCGTGCTGCGATTCATGAGGTCGCAAAGAGTCAGACACAACTGAGCGACTGAACTGAACTGAACTAAGTATGCCTTTCTGGTTCTACATGCACATGATGCTATTTAGAAAGAAAGAGGCCACTTGACCACCCGAGGGTCCCCAATCAAATATGGTGATCAAATCCTTGGGCTTCATCTGCCTGCTGAGGTTTCAGTCTCCCATTGTAAAGGATACCAAAAGGGAGCATGGAAGTGGCATGAGGTAACCAAGCAACCGATCAAGCAGCTAAGAGAGCATTACAAAACAATGACCTAATAGGGGTTGCCACCTTAGTTCCACAGACTAATTTGCCAGAAACTCCTTCATATACTGAAGGTGAGACTCTTAAAGCTAAGAGTGAGGGCTTTCAAGAAGATCACATGGGGTGGTTCAAGGAGGGACTCCTTTTTCTGCCTGGGAACCTCCAATGGAAGTTGGTTAACTCCTTACATGCCACCACTCATTTAGGGGAAAAGACCCTCCAAAGATTACTAGAAAGGTCCTTCAGAGGAACAGGCCTCCAAACGACTATAAGGCAAATGGTCTCCTGTCCCACTTGCCAATTAAACAAATCCCAAGGAGCTTGAAGACCCCAGCTGGCCCAGGGACCTATCCAGAAGAGGACTGGCAGATGGACTTCACCCAGATGCCAGTTTCTCAAGGGTATAAATACCTATTAGTCATTAGACAGGATGGATTGAAGGCTTTCCCATCCAGACTGAGAAGGCTGAGAAGGTGATAAAAAACTGCTCCATGAACTCATTCTGAGATTTGGTCTGTCCAGGTCATTACAAAGTGACAATGCTGCTAAGTCGCTTCAGTCGTGTCTGACACTGTGTGACCCCATAGACGGCAGCCCACCAGGCTCCCCCGTCCCTGGGATTCTCCAGGCAAGAATACTGGAGTGGATTGCCATTTCCTTCTCCAATGCATGAAAGTAAAAAGTGAAAGTGAAATCGCTCAGTCATGCCCGACTCTTAGCGACCCCATGGACTGCAGCCCACCAGGCTCCTTTGTCCATGTGATTTTCCAGGCAAGAGTACTGGAGTGGGGTGCCATTGCCTCCTCCGGAATTACTTATTATCTGCATTGTGCCTGGAGGCCTCAGTCTTCAGGAAAAGTAGAAAGACCCAACCAATTCTTAAAATCAGCAATAAAATAGATAACCCAGGAGACCTTCCTGGGATGGAAGGAGGCTTTACCAATAGCTCTCCTCTGCACCCATACTGCCCCTAAGGAACAGGTTGGTCTTAGTCCTTATGAGATGCTATATGGGAGACCTTTTGCTTATGTCAATGATCTTTTCCTAGATCCAGAGGCTCAGACCCTCTGGTCTTATACCATGGCCATTGGGCAATTCCAACAAGATATACCCTTGTGGGGTGTCAACCAGGACCCAAAAGATTCTAAAGAGTCACCGCTATATGCTCCAGGGATTCAAGTCTTAATTAAAGTCCGGAAAGATGGGTCCCCAAATGTTCAACTCCAGCCCACATGGAAGAGCTCTTACCCTGTAATATTTTCTACCCCCACAGCAGTTGAGGTACCAGGACATGACTCCTGGATTCACTACTTATGAGTCAAGCCCGTGGAAGAAAACAGAAGAGGACACTCAATACACCTGTGAGTCCCTGGGAGATCTCAGATACCTATTCAGGGCTACAAATGAGTGCCATTCTAATGAACACCCCCAAAATTAAGTTTCTGGAGATAACACTTCTCAGGACAGCTCTAAAAAGCTAACAACAGCTTGGCAGGGGTTGTAATCCAAAACAGATAGAGGATGGATCTCTTGATACCTGAACAAGGAGGGACTTGAGCCATCTTGAATGAGACTTGTTGTTTCTGGGTAAATACCTCCAACTAAGTTAAAGAAAGTCTCACAGTCCTCAAGAAAACATTCAGAGCCTACAGGATCTCAAAGAACGAGCTGGAGAGTTCTTGGGGTGGCTACAATCTCTCTTTGGAGGAACCTCCTGGTGATGGGAAATTTGGAGTTGGCTAATGCCCCTACTAATCCTTGTTATCACCATATTGATGCTGCTTATGATTGCTCCATGTATTATCAATTGTCTAATCCATTTCGTCTCTGCACAGGTCAACAGACTATAACATGCAATGCCAATTTAACAAGGATATATACAACTATAGCTGACCATGGAAAATATTACTCACCCTTAGATGGACACTGCTAATAAGGACTCTGAGGCTTGAGGCTAGCAAGAGGGGGAAGCCCAATGCCCCCTCGCCATCCCAGTTCAGCAGGAAGTAGCCAGAGAGACTACTTCCCTATTTCCAAAGAACTGGGCCTCCCATCTCTTGAGGGGGGCCATGTTAGGTAGCTATAATAGAAAAAAAGGAGTCCAAAATGGCAGTGGCTAAAAGACAAAGAAGGGAAAAGCCTGCAAAATTAGAACAAAAGAAGGTCTGAGGACCAGAGTGAGAACCTCAGGTAAAACAAACAGTCCTCCTGGCTAGATCAGTTTACATAAGGCAGCCTCAGAAGGAGGAGAAAAAACATATAAAAAGAGGAGCCAAAAATTGAGCTGGGGGCTTCTCTTCTCTTCACATCTAGGAAGCTATATTACATGAAATCCTTAAGTTATGACATAGCTTAGACTATTTATCCATGATATAAAAATATTTTTGCAAACCAGACAAAGAAAAGGTCTTACTGTCTTCAATTAGCAAAAACAGAAAGCTTTACTTGTCAAAAATATACCCTTACTCAATTCTGCCAACAACTCTACAAGGTAGGTATGATTATTTCCACTTTTTAGGTCAGTAAAGGAAAGCTCAAAACTGTACAATAACTTGACTGAAGTCATACCATTCATAAGGGGGAAGCTAGCATTTGAATCCAGGATGTTTAAATGCCTACCTAAATTGATCTAGAATACCATATCAGGCAAAGATGAATACCCAGTAGCCATTAACCAATTAACAGTTTATTCCTTCTACTGGACTCTAATTACATATGATTCAAAGGGATTTAGAAGAAAGTGACAATTCAATCATGTAGAAATTACAAAGGATTTGAAGTCAGAGCAATATGAACTATTTTTTCAGTATTTCACCACCACAACAAATAAACTGTGTATCTTGGGGCAAAATTATTTTGCCTCTGTAAGCTTCAGGAAACTCTCTCGAAAATGTGAATAAAAATCTCTCTCTTATAGGGTCATTGTAAGCATAAGAAATAAAGTATAGTGCAAGCAGAGTGAAGAAAATGGCCCAAGAGGGCCATTAACACAATAAAGCTTGGCTACATCATCTATGTTAAAGAGAAAACCCAAATGTCAATATGTTGAATAAAATATATCAAGCATGCATACTTCAGTATTTGACCAAATGAACCACACACGTTTAAAAAATCCCTAATGAAACTAAAACCCACAAACATATTTTATCTCTTTCGTTTCTCAGAAACTTACTATATAACTACCTTCTTTCTAAAAAATTTCCTTTGACTATTCTTGAAATCAAAATCTTTCCAGTGAAAAATAACTCATACCTGTTATGTCCACAGCAACATGGGGGGAGTGTCAGAGTCCAGTGTTTTCCAGAAGCATTTTGCCGCAAAACTAATTGGCCTTAAAACAATTTTGCCATGAAAAATACAACTGGTTGACAGTTTTTGGTTCAACAGTTTAATTTCAACTGGTTGAAATATGCTAGTGTGTCTTCCAGTTACTGACAAGCTGAAAGATGAGGATCAGTTCAGATCAGTCGCTCAGTCGTGTCCGACTTTGCGACCCCATGAATCGCAGCACGCCAGGCCTCCCTGTCCATCACCAACTCCCAGAGTTCACTGAGACTCACGTCCATCGAGTCGGTGATGCCATCCAGCCATCTCATCCTCTGTCGTCCCCTTCTCCTCCTGCCCCAAATCCCTCCCAGCATCAGAGTCTTTTCCAATGAGTCAACTCTTCGCATGAGGTGGCCAAAGTACTCGAGTTTCAGCTTCAGCATCATTCCCTCCAAAGAAATCCCAGGGCTGATCTCCTTTAGAATGGACTGGTTGGATCTCCTTGCAGTCCAAGGGACTCTCAAGAGTCTTCTCCAACACCACAGTTCAAAAGCATCAATTCTTCGGCGCTCAGCCTTCTTCACAGTCCAACTCTCACATCCATACATGACCACAGGAAAAACCATAGCCAGGACCTTTGTTGGCAAAGGAATGTCTCTGCTTTCGAATATGCTATCTAGGTTGGACATAACTTTCCTTCCAAGGAATAAGCGTCTTTTAATTTCATGGCTGCAGTCACCATCTGCAGTGATTTTGGAGCCCAAAAAAGTAAAGTCTGACACTGTTTCCACTGTTTCCCCATGTATTTCCCATGAAGTGATGGGACCGGATGCCATGATCTTTGTTTTCTGAATGTTGAGCTTTAAGCCAACTTTTTCACTCTCCACTTTCACTTTCATCAAGAGGCTGTTTAGTTCCTCTTCACTTTCTGCCATAAGGGTGGTGGCATCTGCATATCTGAGGTTATTGATATTTCTTCCGGCAATCTTGATTCCAGCTTGTGTTTCTTCCAGTCCAGCGTTTCTCATGAGGATGCTTTACCTCAAAAGTTGGTTTCGTGTTTTGAAACACTACATCAGAGGAGAAAGAGGCCAGCGCTCCAAGGTGCAGAGTTAATGCACATTCCCATAGTCTAAAAGAGCGGGGCACCGTGCAGCCCTCAGAACGCGGCTACTGCTGAGCAACATTGCCTCCCAACTCATTACCGGTTAAGGGTTCTGTGAGACCGCTAAAGGCACAGGACGGTTAGAGCGACCCTTTAGTGATTCTCTCAGCCACGAGTCTGCGTGCTCAGCGGCCCCTCCCACAAGTGACCAACGGTCAATGAGCCGCCCCTAATTGGCCTGCTCAGCCATTGGTTGGTGCGGCAGAGGGCCCCTCCCCCAAGCAAGCAGCTGTCATTTAGCAACCATTTGTGGGCCCGTTCAGGCTTCCCAGGTGGCGCAGTAGTAAATAAAGGACACACCTGCCAATGTAGGAGAGGCAAGAGACGTGGATTTGATCCCTGGATCAAGAAGATCCTCTGGAGAAGCAAATGGCAACCCACTCCAGTATTCTTGTCTGAGAAATGCCATAGACAGAGGAGCCTGGCAGGATACAGTCCAGGGGGTAATGACTGACTGACTAAGCATGGCACAGTGGGCCCATTCAGCTAACAGTTGGTGGAGTGGTGGTCTTTAAGTGGAGAGTGAGCCAAGAGACAGATTTTGGCCTTTTTCCTGAGGTCCCCCAATTCACTTGGCCTCAGGCCAGTGAGTGAACTAGGCAGCCCAGGGAACAGGCTGGGGGCTGTGTCCTGCAGGGTTCCAGAGCCCTTGCCAAGGCCATCCACTAGGCTGGGCCCAGGCCTTGAGGTGGTGGTGAACCTCTCTCTCATTCCCGCCTCTGCAACATAATGGCAGTGACAGTCGGCATGGGTCACAGTCTGGGGGATCTGGTTCCTGCCAGGTGGGTAGCCTGAGGAGCCTGAGAGCCAGTTGGATCTTGGGTGCCTTGCTCCCTCAGTGATGACAGCTGGGTAGGATCTGAGAACCTGCCCCTGAGGGAGCCGGCCACTTAGATCTACCTCCTCTTAGCCAGGATCTGGATCTCAAAGAGGGTGAAAGTTGTGCCTTGGCACCCTGTCCTTTCTTGTCAGAACAGAGAAAAACATTTGTTTGGCAGGGATTGAAAGGAACATCCTTTCCTGACCATGACCTGACCTCAAGAACAGAGGATCTGACTAAGAAGTCTGCAACAACTAACCATACCCCTCCCTCCTCTTTCCTATAAAAGGGCTTTGCTGAAAACTTTATGGGAATTTAGGATTTTTAAAAGCATGAGCCATTCATCTCCTTGCATGGCCCAATAATAAGGCATTCTCTGTTCCAAACGCTCATGTTCTGGTGTTTGGGCTCACTGTGTGTCAGGTACACAGCCTTGCACTTCAGTAACAACAGGACATTGGAAGGTCAATTGACAGAATACAGGACTAACAACAAGCCTCCCAGATGTAGTCTTCTCAAAGTGGCAAAATCAGCTAACAGTGCCCCCACTCACTAACTTTCTCCCTGTCCTGAAGAAACACATTATTAAAGGGAGTGTGTGGCTAAAGATGGATTTGTAAAGATAACAGAAATAAGAGTTTATTAAAAATAAAGGTTTATTTATTAATAAAAGAGAAACCATAAATCCTGAAAAGAATGATTCTGGAAAACAAAGAAAATGATTTTAAATAGCAGAGAATGTTCAACATAGCACAAGTCAATGGGATTATCAAGAAATTTAAAGACAGAATTGTAGCTTCTAGGTTTAGCCATAATGAAGTCAAAGGTCTCTGTGGCCAGAGAAATCTCACTGGAGAATTCAAAATCCAGCACTAAGCTGAGATAGAGGAGAAGAAAGGGGAGATGAGAGATACGGTATGAAAGGTATCTGTTTAAACCTGGGAGGCAATCAAGGCAACAAAAATGAACTTTACTCTGATTTATATTTTCTTATCAACAAAGAGATAATAAGACAGTATCTGAGACTAGACAAACAATTTGTTTTGAACTTTTAAAACTTACCTTTGTAAACACATTTAACATATACAATGACAGTAAGTCATTAACTGTTTTTTTTTTTTCATTAACTGTTTTGACTCATCTTTAGAAAGGATTGCTTTAATGTTCATTCTTTCATGACTAAACTTTTTGTTTATATTTAATCCATAAAGCTTCATATTCACTGAGATCAACAACAATTTATTAAGTTGTATGCATAAATGATAATAATCTGATTGTTTTTCTCTTAAGTAAAATTATTAAATTAAAATTTAATATGTTCCTTCACATACCAAATCAAACTGAGAAAATTATCCTGGTGTCTAATTAACTTTACCAACAACACCTGTTCACAGTGATGCCATATGCTTGTGACAAAGACAATCAGTATAGATGAGCATCAGAGTCAGGCTGCCTGGGTTCCAATCTCAGCTTCACTGCTTATCAGCTGTGTGACTTTAGGCAAGGTAATTAACTACTCTATAATCCATTTTCACAAACCAAATTGCAGCAATAACAATACCAAGCTCATAGGGTTTGTAAGGCTTAAATACACAAATATATACAAGTTTTTTAGAACAATGCCTGACCTAAAAAGTAAGCATCATTTAAGTGTATGCCACTATTATTATTGTTTTGATATCAATTTTATTGTTAGTGATGGTTAGTATGGATGAAAAAAGCTGCAGTATGTTTTCTGCCTCAAAGTAGCTTAATTCCATGGAAGAGAGACTATCACACATGTACACACACACAAACACACCCTAACAAAATGTTGAAAGAGACCTTGTATATTGCAGGGAGGGTCCAAAATTGTTCTAACAACAAGCCTCCCAGATGTAGTCTTCTCAAAGTGGCATAATCAGCTACCTGTGCCCCCAGTCACTCACTTTCTCCCTGTCCTCTATTCCCTCAATGCATGGAAGAAAGAACCTGAAGAACAGCCTTAGACTTCATGACTATGCACCCTTTGTGGTGAGAGGTTACTCATCCCTGACCCCATCACAAGAGAAAGACAAGAAGAATTGCTTTAAAGCCAAGCATTTCCAGGGAGGAGTAGACTCATTTACAGCAGTTGGTGAGGAAACCAGGCTGGTTGATTCCTGAGCTGGAGTTGAGAACAGTGAGAAAGCTCTCAAGCAAGGTTAACATCCACCCCCTGAAATGTAGGATAAACATAAACATAGAACCTGGTGCCCATTTCTGGGCTAGGGTTGTCTGAAAGCAGAAAGGTCTTCAGAGTAGTGTTAGTCAGCAAGTCTCAAAAGGACTAACACTGATACTTGTGAAGAAAAATTGTGGGGCAGCCTCTTCCAAGTTCCCAGAGGCAATCAGAGGGCATGGTCCCATATGAAGATGCAAGGAGGGCAATGGAAGGGTGAGACAGATGAGGAAGAACCAGAAAGAAATGGGAACACTGTCTTCTTGAAGGACTCAAAGGAAGGTAGCTGTCCTTCTCTGCAAGAGTTGTCAACAGTAGAGGTCACCATAAGAGGCTGAACAAAGTCCTGACTCTCCCACCCCACATACAATCTAAACTGAATCCATTCTCTGAGTAGATCACAGATGGAACCAGAGAAGCCTAGTTACATACAAGCTCTGCTTCCACTATTCTTCTATTTCCTTTCTTCAAGAGCCTGGACCTTGAAAAGGAAGAGGGAATGAAAATCTAAAAGGCAGACTCTCCTATTCTCCAAAGTCCAAACAGCCAAGTTCACAGTTTACAGCTGGGGGAAGGGAAGAAAACATTGAAATCAGATATGACATTGGAATTTAAACAGGAGTAGAATAATTACAATAATCCAAAGTGACCAGAAAGTTATGATAGCTGGCCAAAATGGACTGAATGAAATAGAAAATTCAACACAATAGGTTGAAAACTGTACTAAAGAAATAAAAATATAATTTTTCTATGTTAGTATATTCTTTACAATCATGTTTTGAAGAATTAAAAGGACTAATAGACCATCATAAAAAAGTAAATTTAGCCACACCATCAAGCATAAAATATTTGGAAATTGACTATTTAAAAAAAGAAATAATGTAAAATAATGTATTGTACATATTGAAAATTCATATAAATGACCTGGAATCATATACTGATTAAATCAAGTTGATTAAAGGCATTACAGCAAATAACAGGGAAATATCCTGGGTGCTTTTTATCATCTTATTTGAGGAAAATGAGATACATAGCAGAAGGTACTGAAGAACTCTATTGGATACTTCAATATCATATCAAGTAAATATGAATGGAGTTGGTCTCTAGAATACAGTTGATCCACAGATAAAAGAAAATGAGTTATCAAAAAAGAGGAAAAACAAAATTTATTTATTACAGCCATTATTTCAAAATTTGACTCAAATGAAAAACATTATTTGGGCTAGTTGTTTTAAGGCCAGTGTCAGCATCCAAATAATTCTGGAAAAGATGTATTCATTTCAATCTGATCTACACACAGATGATTTCCTCATTTATTTATTTTACTTCTCTCATGAATTTTTTTTCCTCAAGACCACTGAGTATGGTATAGATATTGTTATATTTTATTTGAAATTAATTGTTTTTTCCTCTGGTAGTCCCACATTTTACACTAGAACACTAGTACAAACACTAGCGTTAACTTATCTGAATAATACCTTCTTTGTCCATAAAACCAGTAAAAACAAGAAAATATCTCCTGCCACCCTCCATCCCCCTCAAAAAAAAACATACACACGCTTCTTTCTCCCATGATATTTGCATTTTTGATTCTTTATAGGTATCACATTTCCACATAGTGACAATACATTTCTAAAGTCAACAGTCTTCTGCTCTATGCACAAGTTAATTTTGAACCTAATCAGCAGTTGCCAGAATTCTGAGAAGTAAATAGGCGCATGTCTGAGGTCCAATTAAAACTCTCTTGTACCCCTTGTAAAAGTTGAGCTAGAGCTTTTTGGTTTTGTTTTTACAATGTTCTCCCTGCTGAGCTAGGAGAGATTTACCCAACCTTTCTCAATAAACCAATTATGGAGGCAATCATGATGGCATATATTTTAAAAATCTAATAGCATTCTAGTTTCATTCTGCAGAAGAAAAAAATTGAGAAATTAGAAGGGGTAAGTGGAGGGAAGGATGTGGGCGAATGGAGAAAATAAAACAATACTTTTTATTAGGTACACAGGTATCTCACCAACAATTGTATAAATACCATGACAGATAGACTGCTATGGAATTATTTTTGCTGAAGCAGAAAATAAGTGCACTATGACATACCTCATTTAGAGAAAGAAATACTGTTGTTATCTTACAACAGTAAGATTGCCAAAAATGTTGCTTTAATGGGCAAAGCAAACCAAATTACCAACTACCACCCATCGCTCTATCCTATTTATTGGTATTGTTTATATGGCTTGGAAGCCACCAAACACTTCTGCTTCCAAGTGGCATACAGACTACAATGACTGAATATAAAGCTTATCTTCTGTATGGTCTAGCTTTTACTTGTTTGGACTTCTTGTATCAGAGGGTAAATTACTATAGTTCCTATACTATCTGTCCTCTCCTAAGCCAGGCCCCATATTCACCTTGGGTGGAGAGAATAAGACAGCAGTGGGTATTGCAAGGTGACTTGAAGTTACAGGGAGTTTAAGTCAGAGCTTTGTTTCATTATTATTTCCCACTCCAGCACCTCCAACACCTTTCTTTAACCCTGACCTTCTTTCTTTATGGATTGCCCTATGCCACAAGCAATGAGTTAGTTCCTGAAATATTATTATTTTAACAATAACATCATTCTTTTTATTTTTCAAGTTTAGAAACATAAATGCCTTTAAGAACTAGGAAGCAACTTTAACAAGTGTAGATGCCTCGTTAAAGCTCCACAATTTTTTTTTTTTTTTGCATTTGATATGTAGAAATATGTGTCACTGACACAAAGAAATAAGCTACTTCCAGTTTTTGCTTAAAAGAAACTTCCCTCTCAAGTCATTTTTAATTTTCCTATAATTGACAAAACCAGGGATATGAGGAAGTATTTCTTCACAATAAGAGAATACAGAGGAAAAGCAGAGTGAATGGTAATAAACATTAGACCTCCACAGGCAGGTAATAAGGAGTGGTGAGGAAACTGGTCTATGCAGGGTGGATATTTGTATAAATGAAGTAGCTACTAACCCCCACTGGTATTTACCATGTTGTAAAGTGGATTATCTGTTGAACTTTATTTTAAAGAAAACCTGGAAAACTGAATTTTTATGTGAAATCTTTCAATTTTCATATGTTAAATATTTTTTCCAAGTTGTGTACTTGCCAAATAAAACACATCTGCAGATCAAAGCCTCCAGTTTCCAAGGCTTGCTCTTCATGTTCACCAATAGCTGGAAACAGGACCCCCCAAATCTATTCTATGTAAGAGAAAATTGTAAATGCAGCCTTGAATGGGGAGAGTATATAGGTGAATACTGTTTATATGCAACAGATAAATGATGTGCAGAATGAGGCCATGCATACAGATTAAGGGTTGATTAGGAAAGCTCACTTAAAAACTATTCCTGGATAGGAGCTAAGCAAAAAATTTTAAGCTATTTGGAGGCATCAGACTGGGGCTTCCCCAGTGGCTCAGACGGTAAAGCCTGCAATGTAGGAGACCCGGGTTCGATCTCTGGGTCAGGAGGATCCCCTGGAGAAGGGAATGGCAACCCACTCCAGTATTCTTGCCTGGAGAATTCCGAGGACAGAGGAGCCTGGCGGGATACAGTGCATGGGGTCACAAAGAGTCAGACACGACTGAGCGACTAACGCTAACACCCGAAAATCAGTCATTGTGTTTCAATTAGACAAATAGATTTGATATCTAATTAGTATGATTAATCCTATGAATTTTCCCCTCTCAGGGAGAAAGTAGGAAAGAAAAATATACATTAATATAAAAATCTAAATTCAACTTTTACTAATTTTCTAATTTGTGGTGACAAGTGTGGAGAAAGATGGTATGAGAGATCCATAACAAAAGCTAAATGGGAAAAGCCCTGGAGGAGAAACAGGAGGTACTAGAGTTTTGAAAAGATTTTCTTGTACTCATTACAAAAAGTTAATGAGCTTGGGGAATAAGGTGAAAATGGCCAATGAATAAGCAAATAGAGAGAGAGATGGGGAACAGAAGGGATCAGATGGGTACAAGACTCTTAAAAAATACTGGAAACCCCAGTATTATGGACCAGGAGTCAGAACTGGGGAGAAAGTCTGGACTGCTAAACCTATGAGTCAGGATATGTAGCATAGCAACAGTGTGAGTTAAGCCTAGGTCTTTAGAGCCATCATTAAGGTATGAATTTTACAAAGAGGTTCCATTCAGCCTTTTTTTTTTTTCCTTTTCATTAAAAAACAAAAACAAACAAAAAAAACCCCTTTATTCTGTACTTGCTATGGGCCAGGAATTAGGCCACAGTTTCTGTCTCTAAAATATAAGGTGTTAAAATCATAAATAAATATAATATACTCAATACTGTAATAGTGAGGCATAGGATGCTATTGGAGAAGCACCCAAGGCTGCTGTGTACTGCTGCTCAGGCTGTGAAATGTGTAAATCCAGAAAGTGCCTCTCACATAGACAGGAAGTAAATGGGTCCTCTGGAACTGTGTAATGTGGCAACTTCAAACATCTAAATGAGACAAGTTTCACATCATAGAAGGGTTTTTGGAGGCAGATGTTTCTGGACTGAGTCTTAAAAGTAACAGTAGCATTTAGCCACACGGATACTTGTTGGGAATGAGAGGGAAGAGAACAAAGATGATCTCACTCTTGTCAGATGAACATGTTACAAAAAAGTAAAATAGAAATAGACTACAAGTCCTTAATAGCTTCATCACTGTATGAAACGAAAGTGTCTCCTGCCGTATTAATAAACAAGAACTGCCACAGCCATCAGTGACTGCTGGCCTCCAGATATAATGAGGGCTCCCAAACTGTGGTCCAGTGGATGCAAGGACCCCGCCAGGAAGATTGCTGAGGAGCTGGGAGAATGCAAAGCAACAAGGTGATCAAGGAAACAGAATTGGCCCCAGATAGCTGAGGTGCGTATGAAAGGAATGAATTCTGAGTCTAGAGGCTTGTATCTTCCCATACAGAGAATGCTAAATGCCTTGATACCTGATCTTTGATGTTCAGACTGCCTGCTCTCTTTGTTGCAAACTTGTATGTAGCCTGACTTCCCCTCCTGCCCCCTTGGAGCAGTTTTCTCAGAGCTACTGAGATGCTGTCTCCCGGGCTCGGAGTCCTAAACATTCCCACCAAATAAAATAACTCTCTATTTTCAGGTTGTGACTATCTTTTTTAGTCAACAAATGTTATGCTTAAAGGACATTTGCCACCAAATAACAAGTCATATCTTTAATTGTGAGGACTCAGAGAGGAACAAACCTTTCTCACTGTAGCCCAAAATGTGACATATGTAAAAGAATGCCCCAAACAGAATAGCTACATAGGTTCTTCACATTGAACTAAAATGGACTGAATCAGAGTCCAGTGTATGAAGACCAAAATTAAAGGTGGTGTGAAGTTTAGCAAGGACATCATATATGGAAAATAGAACTATCTGAAGTGCCAAGGTAATTACAAAATACAGGACAAAGTAGAAAAGTGAAGAACAGCTGGTAGGGCTTTTTTCTGCAAACCATGTCTTCCTCTTCTGAACACCTTTTGACTGAACCACCCACCTGTCAATGATATCTAATCACCTTTATAATTTTTGTTCTCTTTTCGTAACTAGACTCATAAGTGCCTTGTCTCTGCATTTTCCAGTGTCTTGAATATCATCCCATGCCACGAATATGCACTGATGATGAATATAAATAGAAAACAATGGTATTACCAACTGCTTTATGCTATGTGAGTTGTACCAACTGCCAACATGCAATCTAGGAGCGCCATCCATGTGTAGGATTCTTTGCCTTTCCAGAAAGAAGTTACTTACAGTGAAAAGGATTAGTGATCAAAGTTGACTTTCCTGAACATACTATAGTATACTTGGAGAAAGGCATTGTGTCTTATTCACCATAGCTCATTTTCTAAATCCCCATCCCACATGTTCCTTTTTCTCCAGTCCCTTTACTCGGCTTTCTACTGGAGTTTCCCATACTGGGGGAATATACTAGGGTAATATGTTTACCATTCCTGATCTTCCTTCTCTGTCTCTAATACTGCTACCTCCTTCTTATGCATCACAATTTAACTTTGCCCCAGACTCTAAACTTTCATACAAACACATAGAGACAGTTTAAAGGGAATCTCCTGCTCCAAACACCCATTTTCATTAGTAGAGTATCATAATAACTTTTTCTAATAATAAGGACATAATGAGAATAATAAGGACAGCAAGAGAAACAAAGATTTCAAGACGTGAATGATGGAGTACAGGACATGCTATCCTGAAATACGTCACCTTAGTATATTGAATGTTTTAAACTGAAGCAGTTTAAGAAAACAGAAGCAGGGAGGTCACTCTGGCCTTTCTCGACAACTTCTCCCCTGAAATAGGTTATGACTTCAGAGCCTGATATGTGAGAGGTGCAAAGGAGCATTCTTCTCTCTGGAGACAAATGACGCCCAGAAGAATCTGAACAAATATGTCTTGCTAATTTTTCCCTAGGTCACTACACTTACCTCATACTCTTTGACCTATTATATTTCTACACAACTGACCACTCTTCATCAAATCTAGCATAAAAATACTTAGGGTAATTGTTTCTTTGGATCTCTATTTCCTTATAAAGTTTCCCATGTCACATAAAACTTAAGTAAACCTGTATGCTTTTCTTCTGTTAATCTGACTTTGCCAGTTTAACATTCAGACCCAGCCAGGAACCTTAAGAGAAAAGAGGAAAATTTTTTTCTCTCCTATGGAACATATGTGGAAAGACAGTGTATTTACCTTAGAAACTTACATTTGTTGATAATGAAAGAAACAAGTTATACTTTGCAAAAATGCTATTCCTTAAAACATAGATCCATAGGCAAGGATCTCCCTATGTCTGAGAGAAGGTAGATCCATGGCTGTGTATTGATGGAGGTGTCCAGGTTCCTTATGAAAAATCCCACAGGGGACTATGGGGACAGATAGATCACTATCTGCCAGTAAGCCAGCTCTGGAGATGGGCACATCACAAACTGTTCAAGTGTCTTTTTTTTTTTTTTTTTTCCTACCTTCATTCAAGGTAAGAATGATATTGAAACAGCTAGAGGACAGCATGAGTCAACTTTTAATTTGTTTTCAGATGTATTACCTAGGAAGACCAATTTATTTCCTGAAATTATTTTTCTTACTTGTGAGCTTTTATTTGTAAAAATACAATGAATTTGATTAGCAAATAATTGACATGATCTGGGCATTGCTTTGCATTATGAACTGCTAAAAATAAAATCATTCTACATTCACTGCACTCCAAAATAAACCAGATCACAATAATCATCTGCAATTCAATGTACTTCCTATGAAGGAAAATATTTCATAATCTACAGAATTGGTATCTCCGTCTGCATATGATTATTTTAGCACCAAATCAAGAATATGTTTCTACTAGTATTATTTTCCTTCACTCAAAAATTAAAATAAATATGGAAGTGAAAAAGCATTTGGATAAAATGTCAAAGGGGAAAGGTTTTGGAAAAAGATAACTGGTTAGATTTTAGACAAGTAAATAGAGGAAATCACAGGAAAATTAAGTTGAAATGTACCGTAGGCCTTTGAAAATAGAGTTGTAATTCTGGAGAGAGATTTGTATGCAGGCATATCTTGGAGCCTTGTGAAAATATAGTTGATAGCTGAAACTGGAGAATGTCAAGCAAAGAATCAGAAGGGAAAATTATCAAGGATAAACTTTAAGAAATTTTATATTTAAAGTCTGAGATTAAAAAAGAACTATTAGGTAACAGGAGGAAAATCAGAGCAGGACTGTGGGACAGAATATGGATTCAGCAAAGTTAGAAATCAGAGTCCAAGGACAGTAAGAGAGGCTGCTGATGAAGGTGATGTAGCCATCAGGTAAGGACCACATTCTAGCAGCTCAACTGAAGAGACAGAGCCATGTTTGAGTACTAAGATTTGACAGTGAGGCCGAGCAAAATCTATTTGGTTTTTTATTTTCAGATACTGAGGGCTAGTCTTGCTTAAAAGTAGAAGAGGAAGAACTAGGGCTATTGGAACTGAGAGACTGAGAGTCTTGAAACAGTCCTAAGTGAATGGCAGGTGGGCTAAATGCCATGGAGACTGGAAGTTTAGGGAGAAGAGGACTAGGAGGAAGAAAGTACCTGATGGAGGTAAACATGACTGAAGAGGCAGAGCAGCTCTGGCCAGACTGTAATGATCTTCACCACAAATGTGAAAGTGAGGGAAGGCAGGACTGGGATTCAAAGAAGAGAAAAAAGTTTGGAATTAGCCTCTGCAAGAGCAAGGTTGCTAAGTCACTTCAGTCGTGTCCGACTCTGTGCGACCCCAGAGATGGAAGCCCACCAGGCTCCCCCACCCCTGGGATTCTCCAGGCAAGAACACTGGAGTGGATTGCCATTTCCTTCTCCAATGCATGAAAGTGAAAAGTGAAAGGGAAGTCGCTCAGTCGTGTCCAACTCTTAGCGACCCCATGGACTGCAGCCTACCAGGCTCCTCCATCCATGGGATTTTCCAGGCAAGAGTACTGGAGTGGGATGCCTTTGCCTTCTCCAAAGAGCAAGGTTAGGGCTACACAAAAGAAGTATATGGCTCGTGAAACTGCAGCGAAGGCCAAACTACAGTTGTGTAAACCTGTCATAGGCTCAGCCTGTATAATCCTATGCTTCTTTCCCATCAAGTCTGGCAACTGAGGAGTAGAAGAACAGAGAACATGAGCTGAAACACTTGCAAGTGTTATCAGCGCATCTGAGAAACAATGAAGCAGATCAAGGAAACTGTGGGTAGAAAAAATAAATCTCTAATAAAATGATGCACCTGATGTGAACAGCCAATTCATTGGAAAAGACCCTGATGCTGGGAAAGATTGAGGGGAGGAGGAGAAGGGGATGACAGAGGATGAGATGGTTGGATGGCATCACCAAATCAATGGACATAAGTTTGAGCAAGCTCCGGTAGATGGTGAAAGACAGGGAGGCTTGGCACGCTGCAGTCCATGGGGTCACAAAGAGTTGACAAGACTGAGCAACTGAACAACAACAATATAATGAAGACTAGAGGTAAAACACAGGAAGGATTGTGACGAGCTAGCAGGCAACTAGTGATGTAGATGTGACAGGCAGACTGGAGTGATGACTGGTCTCAGTGGTGGCAGGCAGTGAAATTAGGAAAGAAAGAGGACCAAGACGAAACCTCTGAAGCAAAGTAATACCCATTGTATTCTGTGTCCGGGCTGCTGCTAAAAAAATGTGCCATCAAAGGCTTAAAGCCAGGTGTCGGAAGAATGGATGACTTTTAACATAGAAAATGAAATCATCAAAAGATAAAGGACATGGATAAGCTAGACATTAAAAATCTAAGCTACGAGCAGAACTACTAGAAGGTATGGAAAAAAATCAGTGATTTTATGGCATGCAATATGACATATTTCTCTAGCACACTCAATACCCAAGTTTCACATACATAGACAGGGTTTGGTGTTATTCATGCACTAGAAAACCCAGCTATTCCCATATACAAATACCCAAATTAAAGAAGACCCAGATAATATCATAAATATCCTTAAAGTTACTAAACCCAGACCCCAAATGTCACTGGGATTTTTAGATTTTTAGCTCTTGCTTCCTCTGCCTCTGGGACTAGCACTCTAAGGCTTAGTCTAAGTCATGTGGAAGCACCACATAGGGCTATCCTAATCAACTTTTATGAGGTTTTCATTTTCTTTTTGCCTTACTTTCCTTAAGCTACAGGGACATTATATTTTTGTACCAGAATGAAATGGAGAGCTTAAAGCAAAAATGCTTCTAATGAACCTGCCTTTGCTAACAGAAAATATTTTTCATTAAACCAAGATATGATCTTAAACTCAGTATAAAAATTATTCTGCTTGGTGGTTCTTGGAATTTATTTTCCTCTAGATAAGATTTTTATCACATAGCCACACTGCAGAAAGAGTGCAGTAAACCTATACATGGCAAATGTAGCAATGAGTAATGTATAATTTACAGTATTATTGCATTTATATTGATAAGACTTTCAAGAAGGAATTGCTATGCATATGTTATACACAATTACAGCTTAAAATATAACAAGAGTAGAGAATATTACAGAAAACGGGTACATAAATTCAATACATTTTGTTTTACATAGTATAAACATATCTTTCTCACAGTAGTTCAATATAAAAGCATCTGAATAGAGTAGGTTACACACTCAGGCAATTTATAATGACAGGAGGAAAAGAAATAATAACTATGTGATTGGAGCGGGGGAGAGGTGGTAAATAACCTATGATAGTAATCATTCTGCAACATTTACATGAATCAAATCAACATATTGTGTACTTTAAGCTTACATAATGCTATGTGTTAATAATGCTGGAAATAAGTAAAATCAAAAGGAGAGTAAAAACAAAAAATAATTTCTCTCATTGTATAAGATTTCAGGCATCTTTTCTTTTTAGATATTATCTTTATGTTACTGGTATTTAGTATTTAAAGAAATAACCACAGAAGAGCAGGCAAATTAGAAGATGAAAATACACATGAAGAGGAAATCGAAAATTTATAAGATCATTCAGTCTTTAAGAGTATTTTTAAGAATATAAGACATAACTGTTATAGAATCTATAACTATCTCAGAGTCATCATTCCCCTCATCCTTGCTATTCCAATCTGCTATTAAAAATTCCTTCTACCTTCACTCTGAAACCCTGATAAGCAGAGTCTGCTTTCTTACTTCAGAGGAATTACTTCTATGAAGTTCATGTAATTAATCTATTTTATTCCCTCAGTGACACACCAGCTGCCATGGATTCTAAAAATTAACTTAAAAAAAAATCTTAAGAGGCCAATTTAAACTTTTATTAAATAAAAGTTTCATATATTAGAATGATGAACTAGATAGAAGAATTTCCAGAAGATACTAAACCATGATTTTCCTTAGTTCTTAATCCCAGCATTTTCCCTGTTTTCAAAGAACTGACAATCCAGTTTAGAAGAAAAAACAAACACACTTGAAACAGAAAACAATTTGATGTGAAATGCAGTGTGTCAGCTACCCATGCATTGTTAGTTGCAAAGTGAAGGCCTGGATGGCATGAGTCAGACTGGGCCTGAAGAAAGTGATAGGATGAGCTGATCAAAACAACAGGAAAAGGAAGGAGGCATCATCATTCAGGATCCTAGAGAGAGTTAATCATCACCAGACAAACATCCAGTTGTCCAGCAAAACAGCAAAATGTACACAATATCTGAAGTTGTAGGCTGAGAATGTCTCCCATGCTCCTAATTTTTGTTCTTGACATCCTTTTGCTCAATTGAGAACCAAATCCCAATGGATATTATGTAAAACAAAATGGAAGATTCACTAATTTTTGGTGAGTTTGATCAGCTTAGATAATTTTGAAGAGATCAGTTTTTAATGGAATCTACTTAGTAAAGAGATTGATTGCCTGAAGGAAGAAAGATAATGAGGAAACCAGACTCTACACTTCTTCAGTAGGATGCTGACTTAGCTGTAGACAGCTGTGATTTGTAGTGATCTAGAAGGACTTTCAGAGAAGGCAATGGCACCCCACTCCAGTACTCTTGCCTGGAAAATCCCATGGACAGAGGAGCCTGGTAGGCTGCAGTCCATGGGGTCGCTAAGAGTCGGACACGACTGAGCGACTTCACTTTCCTGCATTGGAGAAGGAAATGGCAACCCACTCCAGTGTTCTTGCCTGGAGAATCCCATGGAAGGGGGAGCCTGGTGGGCTGCCATCTATGGGGTCGCACAGAGTTGGACATGACTGAAGCGACTTAGCAGCAGCAGCAGCAGAAGGACTTTACTTGTCATATCAATTAAACATAACCAACATACATTCCCACTTGGGGAATTTTCCATTTGAGGAATACATTTTTTCCCATAAGCATCCTGTGTAAACAAAACTTTTAAATCATAATGAGACTTCCTAATCAAATCTGTTTCCCAGAATAGGAAGTAAATTTTAGAGGCTCACCTGACAATAGCAGCAGGACCCACCATATGGCATTAATGTGTCAGGAATGTTGGTGTTCATCATTGCAGGAAATTGCAATAGAATATAATAGATTCTATATTACACAACAAAAGGGGAGATCCTTATCATCCGTCTTTCTTAGAAAGGGACATTTCCAATATATTTCAAATTCAGTTCATCTGAAAAGGAATTTAACCTGGATATAATTCCCTAAGGTATATGGGCCATGACCTGACCCTATTTCTAGAAAGAAACCTATATTCTGTAAGTGCTACACTTTGTGAGGAATGTGAGCTGCAGTATCTCACATGGGAATCCATAAAAGACATTCTGAGGTCAGATTAATTTCTGAAAACATATGCTACTGGATATAAGGGAAAGAAGCAGAGTGGCTATATGGTCCTGACTAAAAACTAGTAGTGAGTTCTTGGGTGATGTGGCAGATGTCCTAGACCACAGGTTCTCTTTGTTGCCTAAGGAATTCTGAAACTTTTTACCAAAAATAAGAAAGCGTAAGTCCATATGAATTTCTCTCTTGTGTAAAACAAGATTTGAACTGCTAAAACTTCTAAATCCCAAGATTAGGCAGTTAGAGTAAATAAAAGATTAATAGTTCTTCTAAAGAGGCCCTTCATCTTCCTGCAAATTCTGGCATATTGGATTTTCTAATTATAGAATAAAAGTACTATTAAAGGTTTGGCCTTTCAGTCCTCTGAGAATTAAGTTGCTAAAATAGAAGCAAGCAGTTCATGAAGGCTCTAGTGTTTACTTCCATCATGCTAATTTAATCACAGGGGGTTGACAAGACTACTGTTACCGGAGAACTCAGATGCTTCAGAAGTTGGATTCATTTCCATTAAAATTAACTGAACTATGCCTTTTAAAAGAGTCCTACTTTATAGAGCAAGAAAGATCTTGTGATCTTCCTGAGAACAAAGGCATTATCCCAGTCATTCACTATTCAGACTATCTAAGGCTCTCCTTTAAATTGTTTGGAAACTAATCTTTGTATTACATCAGAGCCCTCTACAACTTTGAACCCTATTAGGAAAATATGTAAGTCTTTTTGTAAAAAAAATTCCAATTCCTGTTTTAATCAAAATATACTTTTTTTTTTTTTTTTTTTTAAGAATAATGGAGTCTATAACTGCTATTTTCTTCTGACTCAGAGGAAACCTAGCTCTTCAAACCACAAGATGATAAGCAAGCCCTCAGGTCAGCTTACTCTACTCAAAATAAATCAGAGAATAAGAAATGCATAGCTTAAATAATAACAAAATGATAATAACTAAGAAGAACACTTCGGCCACCTGATGTGAAAAGCTGACTCATTAGAAAAGACCCTGATGCTGGGAAAGACTGAAGGCAGGAGGAGAAGGGGATGACAGAGGATGAGATGGTTGGATGGCATCACCAACTTGATAGATATGAGTTTGGGAAAGTTCCGGGAGTTGATGATAGACAGGGAAGCTTGGCGTGCTGCAATCTATGGGGTCGCAAAGAGCCGGCCATGACTGAGCGACTGAACTGAACTGAAGAAGAACATACTGTGTTTATTAAACCTTATCAGGCACTGTGTGACATACTACACAAAATATTTTACAATCACTATCATGTTTAACCCTCCCTATGAGATAAATACTGTAATTATTGCATTTCTACAGATCAGTTTTTCTTTTTGAAACTTACAAATGTGAGATCAAATTTACCATTGTCTTTCAGCAAAAAGAGGTCATTTTTCAGTTTTATTTTCTTGCATCTTCCATACACACTTACTCACATGGGATTGCTCTAACTGAACTAGCTGCTGAGCAATCCTTAGATACAACTTTTGCTCAAATGTCTGGCCCCAGGTAATAATTTCAAGATGATCTCATGGTGGTTAACATAAAGCACAGGTTTAAGATAATCCTTTCTGTGTCTCTGGTACCACCTGCATC
Organism: Bubalus kerabau; assembly: GCF_029407905.1. Taxonomy (NCBI): domain Eukaryota; kingdom Metazoa; phylum Chordata; class Mammalia; order Artiodactyla; family Bovidae; genus Bubalus; species Bubalus kerabau. Next base: position 112,745,591 of record NC_073627.1, read on the forward strand.
ATAACCACCCAATGTGTCTGTGAAAGTGCAAATTCCTGAGCTACTTCATAAATACAGAACCAGAATCAATGGGGGGCCTGGGAAATGCATGTTTGACAGGCCCCATGGGCCATTTTTAAGCACACTGAACGATGAAATCAACAACAACTATATCATTCATGCCCTGAACTCTTTTTTTTTTTTTTTTTTTTTTTTTTTTTTTTTTTTTTAATTTTATTTTATTTTTAAACTTTACATAACTGTATTAGATTTGCCAAATATCAAAATGTATCCGCCACAGGTACACATGTGTTCCCCATCCTGAACTCTTTTTTATATATCACTCTCAGTTTTCTTGTTTCTTTTTTATATGGATCGTATTTTACTAGATTCACACAAGCATATAATAAGCACTTGTGTATTCAATAGATGTTCATTTGTTTTCCTTTCTATTCCTAAATATAATTTGGTACTAAGATTTCAAAGATGTTACTTTAAGTTGAAGTCATAACAGAGAGGAGAAGGCAATGGCAACCCACTCCAGTACTTTTGCCTGGAAAATCCCATGGACGGAGGAGCTTGGTAGGCTGCAGTCCATGGGGTTGCAGAGAGTCAGACACGACTGAGCAACTTCACTTTCACTTTTCACTTTCATGCCTTGGAGAAGGAAATGGCAGCCCACTCCAGTGTTCTTGCCTGGAGAATCCCAGGGATGGGACAGCCTGGTGGGCTGCCATCTATGGGGTTGCACAGAGTTGGACACGACTGAGGTGACTTAGCAGCAGCAGCAGCATAACAGAGAATATGAAAGAAAACAACTATGAAGGGGTGAAAATATTGCTAATCCACCAGGTCACACATGATAGTGATATAAATACTTCCTGTCCCACTGAATCTCCCTCCTCAAAAAATAGTCACAGAAGGAAGAGCAACTCTCCAGGGTTGCAGGACCATGAAATGAATCTGTATTCCTATGAGTCTTTAAATATTTATACATAGGCAAGTAAAATCTGATTGTTTATTTTTAAAATTTACCTTAGCATGAGGTTTAATTTAATTTAATCTCAATGAATAAAATGGCCCTGACTTCATACATATCTATCAAATAAATAAATGAGTCAATTTATCCTAAAAGACACTTTTACTTTTAGCAACTCTCAATCTTATTTGATCAAAATAAACAACAAAAACAGAAAACAGTATAATGGCTTACTTATAACTTCCCTGGTAGCTCAGACAGTAAAACGTCTGCCTACATTGCAGGAGACCCGGGTTCAATCCCTGGGTTGGGAAGATCTCCTGGAGAAAGAAATGGCAACCCACTCCAGTATTCTTGTCTGGAAAATCCCATGGATGGAGGAACCTGATAGGCTACAGTCCATGGGGTCGCAAACAGTTGAACACGACTGAACAACTTCACTTTCACATATGACTAAAAATGCTCACTAATAAAAAAATTAAAAAGCAAACAGTTCATTCCATCAAGAAATTGAATGATTTAACTCATTTCTCAAGTGGAATTTTAAAAACAGACATTCATTTATCTGGTGGCATACAGATAGAAAGTACCTGGGCAAGGCAGTAAATAGCAAATTTGGTATACAGAAAAACATATTTTATGAGATTATCTATCACCCACCACTTGGGTAAGACCCCAAATCAAATAAGTATTCATGATCCAGGACTTATTAATGTGCAACTGAGTTAGAATGGTACACTCCACAAACCCTGCAAGGTCAAGGCCGAGACACTTGCTATGCTTTCTTGTTTTCAGCACTACCTGTTCATGTTTTCCCAGGTTCTCTAAGGTAATGAAAGTAGATGAACAGAGAAGAAAATACCTCACTTGAATCAGATCTTTCTCTTGGAAGTTCTTCTCAGCTGGAGGCATTTCTCTTGGCCATCCAGCCCCTTTGAAAGTATCTTCCTCTTTCAGTCTTCAATTTCCTGCCTTATTACAATTATTGGCTCCTTCTCCTGTAACTACTCTAAAAGCATTTCTAGCCAAGCACAGTTGTATTGCATAATATTTTTCATCATATACCAACCTATTTTCTAAGCTTTGCTTATTAATTTCATGCTAATTCAAGAATTTATAATTAATGATTTATCTAGAGCACATTCCCATCCAAATACTCAAAGCTGGGGAAATCTTCCTCTCTAGAGTTTCTATCCTATCACTGCAGCTAATAACACTGCCTACTGAACACACTAATAACATGAATGATGTAAGTGGTATAATTTTCCCAACGTTTTCTGTTTTTTAACAAGGCTATCTCTCACAGTGTAACCTATGGGGGCATTAGAAATAAAAAAACATTAGCAGGTTTCCACTATGGAAAATACAGGCTATGGAATAGAAGAAAATGCAGTTAACAGCTTTCAGGCCTCACTCATACACCCATTACTGTACACAGAGTAGATAATTCAATAGTAATTCAGTCAGAGCCCCACTAACAAATAGCGAGCAATAGTATCACTGCTCTGTTACATCCTCTCTCATACCCTTGCCGACCCTTTGCAACCCCATGGACTGTAGCCAACCGGGCTCCTCCGTCCATGGGATTTTCCAGGCCAGAATACTGGAGTGGGTTGCCATTTCTTTCTCTAGGGGAACTTCCCGACCCAGCGATCGAACCTGGGTCTCCCACATTGTAAGCAGACGCTTTACCGTCTGAGCTACAAGGGAAGCCCATACCCTTGTCAGGAAACATCAGTTCCTACCCTTAGCTAGGCCAAAATCAGGACAGGTTTCCAGCTACACAGGTAGCCAGGTTTTCTCTCCAGAAACAGCTTTTGGGAACCCTTTTCCAGATGTCATCTGTGTGGCTATCAGACAGAAACACCTCTGGCAATGAGGTTTTCTAGCTATTAACTACGAACAACTGATCCCAAGCACTCCAAATGGATCAATGGATAACTAAGGGTATGACTTCATGCTGGGGCCTGGAAATGGGGGCTCAAAGAGGACCACTTGGCCCAATACTCATTAGTAAGGGTCAAATCTAGACTCCTGGCTTTTTCTCTAAATGAAAAAAGTGTTAACTTGCTGAATGTAATCATTTAAGACAGAACGGTTTTTGTGACCAGATTTGGCATTTCTTTTCAAAATTATTGAAACCCTGAAAAATAGACATGGTCTGGGCCTCTCCTGGTATCTGCTCATCCTCAATTCATTCCATGACTGTTTTCTGCAATGATGCCAGCTGAACAGATTCTGCATTGAGCAGGCAGGTAATCTTGTTGTGAAGTATTAACCTAGAACTTCTATTGTTGTTTAGTCGCTAAGAAGTGTCTGACTCTTTTGCAAGCCCAAGGACTGTAGTCTGCAATGCTTCTCTATCCATGGGATTTCCTGGGCAAGAAAACTAGGATGGGTTGCCATTTTCTTCTCCAGGGGATCTTCCTGACCCAGGGATTGAATGCTTGTCTCCCTTATTGACAGGCAGATTCTTTACCACTGAGCCACCAGAGAAACCCCTATCCTAGAACTAGCCTTGGACAATATATATATATATAAATATATACATACATATATATATATACACATACATATATATATATATATACATACATATATATATACACACACACATATATATACACCATGAGGCATGCAGGATCTTAGTTTCCAAACCAAGGATTGAACCCATGCCCCCTGCAATGGAAGTGCAGTCTTAACCACTGGATCACCAGCAAACCCTAGATTACATGCTTTTTAAGGGCAAGTTCTATGCCTACCTTAGCTTCCTATCTCCAAGGCATTTTATTTGCAAATTAGCCCTCAGAAGGCAACAGATTAATGTCCAGTGATGAACTATATCTGACTGAGAGTATATCTAAATGAATCAAAGAAATATGCAGTCAGCCCAGAACATGATTGAGAATGAGATCTATTGGAATTCTATAAAAATTTGCAATATCCCTAAATAGAAATATGGGCAAAATTTGCCATCAATTGGTATACTTAGCTCTTTTAAAAAACAGTAGATTTGCATATCTATAAAATCTTTAAGCTTTCCTCACATGTATCACTGTTTGACTAATGCTCTGAAAAGTTGAGCTAGCAAGTCTAACCATCTTATTCTCCCTCAACAGGGTTTGTGAGCAAATCAGAGAATGCATAAGGTTTTAAAGACATCTCATAAACATGTTTTTCCCTATCAGTTAAAAAACATCTATAATAGTGCATAGTACTTTTATCATATGAGCATACATAATTCTAGCCCAGTTTTAATTAAAAGATAAGGCTGATTTATAATTACTAACACATTTGCATACCAATAATTAGCTCACTTAATTTTTAACAGGAGGTCTATACAGCAGATAAAACAAGACTTTGGCTATCTTTCTAACAGTGCTTTTGTGCTTGGCAAATCTCTTCTCACAGATCAGACAACGTTAAACTTTAGCTCAATTTAAGTTAAATTATTCCTTCATTCCTAATTGATCAGTCTACATGCAAGAGGCTATATGCTAGTATCACAATCTTTGTTTCCACATAGTTTGTTCCAACTGAATTACCTTTCAACACAGTATGAAGTTTCCTCTTTCCCCCAGGAAATTCCTAGTCTCAACAGCAAGAAATTCTTGTTCATCTCTTATTCCACCACATCCTCTGAGATGCTCAGCATTCTGGGCAAAGGTCTACAGGCTAGAAGGAGCAAAGGAGAAGGAAGGCTGCAATCTCTTGTCATCCTAACCAGGCACGTGCACATGGCACCGCTCACTCCACCTGTAAATTTCTGGGAAACTAGAGTTGGAAGCCTGGCATTAGTGAAACTGGGAAACATAGAATCATCTTAGGAAGAAAACTATTACAAAATCAAGTGCTTTTTTTAAACCTCATGTTTATTAAAAAATAAAAAAAAGTAACAACCTCTTCATAAAATAAGAAACGCAAACCATACAGAAGAATATTACACAAAACTTAAAAGCTCCCTTCCCTGTTTTCCCATTACCCAAAGCTGATCACTCCTTTTTGCTGATTCTTGAAACTTTTTCAAAGAATATACGATCACATAAGGGCACATACTTTTACACAAAAGTAAAAAAGGAATATATTTTCCATATTATTCTACAATACTTTCTTCTCTCAACATACTTCCTCACCTCGTGTCAATATACACACAAGCATTTACCCATAAATATTAATATATATAAGTTATTTAAGTTAACCAATATTCAATTATATAGTTATAATAATTTAACACTTCTCTCTTAATGAGAAGTGTTGGAGAAGGAAATGGCAACCCACTCCAGTATTCTTGCCTGGAGAATCCCACGGATTGAGGAGCATGGTGGGCTATAGTCCATGGGGTCGCAAAGAGTCGGACACGACTGAGCGACTTCACTTTCACTTCACTCTTAATGAACATTTAGTTTGTTTCCATTTTTTATATTCTAAACTACGGCAATAAACATTGAATATACCTTCCTTTGGACACAAATACACCTATACAATAACTTTTTATAAAGGGAAGTGCTGAATAAAATTATTACACTGTTTTCATTTGAGTGGGAAACATCAAAAGCTATAGCTGTTTACACTCTTGGAAGCACAGTGTGAAAATGCATGCTCCCCCACAACCTTGCCAACACCAGGTACTATCAACATCTTCATCTTTTCCAATCTGATTAGCAAAAGAGAAGTTCTTAATTAAAAACATCATATAGACACAATAGCAGCGCCATCTATGGCTGACATACACAGGCTGACCGTGTCCCTTGATACATTTCTATCCCTATAATGAGTGTACAAGCAATTTCATAATTTCCCTGTTTAATCTGCTAGATGATACTTCTGATTTTATCAGGTGATATTTATTATAATGCTTCATAGTAGAAACTCCTAGAGTTTGAAGAGCCCTGGGAAACAAGGTGTTAGAAAGTGTCTGCCTCTTAAACATCTACACAACAGCTCTCAGCCCACATCGGAGCACTGTCTCCAGACACCCCAGAATCAAGACCCAAGAGCCACCATGCCGCCTAACCTGCACATGAATCTAGGTAACTACTCACTAGCTTTGTGCCAAAAAGCAAGCTATTTAACATCCCCACACTTTGCTTTTTTTTCTGTAAAGTAGCATCACTACGAACAAAGCTAGTGGAGGTGATGGAATTCCAGTTGAGCTATTTCAAATCCTGAAAGATGATGCTGTGAAAGTGCTGCATTCAATATGCCAGCACATTTGGAAATCTCAGCAGTGGCCACAGGACTGGAAAAGGTCAGTTTTCATTCCAATCCCAAAGAAAGGCAATGCCAAAGAATGCTCAAACTACCGCACAATTGCACTCATCTCACACGCTAGTAAAGTAATGTTCAAAATTCTCCAAGCCAGGCTTCAGCAATATGTGAACCATGAACTTCCTGATGTTCAAGCTGGTTTTAGAAAAGGCAGAGGAACCAGAGATCAAATTGCCAATATCCGCTGGATCATGGAAAAAGCAAGAGAGTTCCAGAAAAATATCTAATTCTGCTTTATTGATTATGCCAAAGCCTTTGACTGTGTGGATCACAATAAACTGTGGGAAATTCTGAAAGAGATGGGCATACCAGACCACCTGACCTGCCTCTTGAGAAACCTATATGCAGGTCAGGAAGCAACAGTTAGAACTGGACATGGAACAACAGACTGGTTCCAAATAGGAAAAGGAGTTCGTCAAGGCTGTATATTGTCACCCTGTTTATTTAACTTATATGCAGAGTACATCATGAGAAATGCTGGGCTGGAAGAAGCACAAGCTGGAATCAAGATTGCTGGGGGAAATATCAATAACCTCAGAGATGCAGATGACACCACCCTTATGGCAGAAAGTGAAGAGGAACTAAACAGCCTCTTGATGAAAGTGAAAGTGGAGACTGAAAAATTTGGCTTAAAGCTCAACATTCAGAAAACTAAGATCGTGGCTTCTGGTCCCATCACTTCATGGCAAATAGATGGAGAAACAGTGGAAACAGTGTCAAACTTTATTTTTTTGGACTCCAAAATCACTGCAGATGGTGACTGCAGCCATGAAATTAAAAGACGCTTACTCCTTGGAAGGAAAGTTATGACCAACCTAGATAGCATATTCAAAAGCAGAGACATTACTTTGCCAACAAAGGTTCGTCTAGTCAAGGCTATGGCTTTTCCAGTGGTCATGTATGGATGTGAGAGTTGGACTGTGAAGACGGCTGAGCGCCAAAGAATTGATGCTTTTGAACTGTAGTGTTGGAGAAGACTCTTGAGAGTCCCTTGGACTGCAAGGAGATCCAATCAGTCCATTCTAAAGGAGATCAGTCCTGGGTGTTCTTTGGAAGGACTGATGCTAAAGGTGAAAATCCAATACTTTGGCCACCTCACGCAAAGAGTTGACTCATTGGAAAAGACTCTGATGCTGGGAGGGATTGGGGGCAGGAGGAGAAGGGGACGACAGAGGATGAAATGGCTGGATGGCATCACCAACTCGATGGACATGAGTTTGAGTGAACTCCAGGAGTTGGTGATGGTCAGGGAGGCCTGGTGTGCTGTAATTCATGGGGTCGCAAAGAGTCAGACACGACTGAGTGACTGAACTGACCAAACTGACTGATAGGTAATAAATGATACTCACCTCTTAAAATCGATGTAAAATTAAATAATGTATACAAAGTAATAGGCACAGTACTTGACATACAGTAAATGTGAAAAATTGCTATTTTTATACTCCCATGCTTTTTTTGTAGACATGTCCACCAAACAAAAAAGGACCCATTTTACAAATTCAAGAAAGGAAGAGACTGTTCTCTTCCCCAAACGTGGAGCACATAATACCTAGACTGGGTTTTAAATCAATTTGTGTGACATCATATCAACAGGGATATGATGAAGTTTGAGCTTCCCAAACTCATTTAATCAGCAATGGCCTCTATCTTGTGTCCAGGATTTCTGGGATAAAGATCATCCAGTCCCCAAGCAGTCTCACTTCTAAGACTCCTTCCCCGAGGTCTATGTTAGGTCATCTGTTTCCTTTGTTTCCTTCTGCTTTAGAAGTACAGTTTTCCTCTGCTCACTAAGCAATATATTTGTATTTAGTTTTTTCTTGACTGGTAGCCTCTTCCTTGAACAGCAATATGGTACATTTGTATAAAAATCATAAGGCTAACATACTCCCTTGATTTACTACATAGTAAAATTCACCTCCTTCCCCTTTCCCTATGAGAATTTCACACTCTAGCATAAACCTTCATCAAAGGAGGCATGAGAAATGAAAAATAAAAGCTTACTGCTTTCTTAAATGTTATTCTCATCCTTTCAAAAAGAGAGGGGGGAAAAACTATTTTTGAGTGGAAGATTACTGCAGGTTAGTTCACATGAAAACCTGTTGTTCCTGCCACATGAGTCAATCAAGATAAGAATGCATTGATAAATTTGATTTAGGTCCATCTAAATGTTTGCTGTTAAATAAAATTACTTGTGTGTCATATAATGTGTACTAAGGTGCATGCACATACACAAATTCTCAAGCTGCTGTCCATATGGTTCATTTACTGGATGCACACATTTCTTAGCTCCAGAAATAAGACTGTTTGCATTCTGGGACTATCTCAGCTTTCTTGTTTTAGTCCCATCACACCCACTCCCAAGTGCCACTCTACCTTGCCCTCCATGGCTCGTGATACCTTCCACTTTTTCATTTCTCTGTGCTTGTGCTCAGGCTGGCCCTTCTGTAGAGATACTGTGTCCCCTCCACCCAACCACTCCAATATCAAACTCCCATGCATCCTTCAAGCCCAACTCAAATGTCTGGTCCCTCCCTTTCCTTCCTTCCTCTCTCTCTCATATACATCTCAAGTTAACTTCTGCCACATAATCTTATATGTACATCTCTCTCCCTCCACTGAGATTCTGTATCTCTTGAGAATAGGTGCCTATGATTTGCTTTTAAAATCTTTTATCTCCAAGACTTTACATATCAAATACATAATAGTGTTTCCACTCACATGCACTATTCATATAAAAATCCATCTGCAGGCCACAGTAACCGGGAAAGAATTTGCAAAATCAGCAGTGGTTTTTTTTTTTCTCCTTTTGATTGATTTTGGTGTCATTTCTATACACTGAAAGTTACAAACTAATTTCCCCAGTTGCCATCAGAGATGTAAGAATCTGAAAGAGCAAATCAAATGCCTTGTCTTTTGACTTGACTTTTGTATTAAAGGTATAAGGGCTTGGCTATGTTGACAGCTCAGTACACAAAGCAAGAACAGTAATCAGATCATGTCATTTTGCACAGCTCCTCAATATAAACAAGGCAGTAATGGTGTTGAAATCTCCATTTCACTTGGGATCCACAAGTATCTAATATACTGAACAAAGCAGCTCAGCCTATCTTACTCCTAAAGAACTTGCACAAATGTCTAAGTACTGAGCATGCAGTTATTATCTGCTGAGCGAATGCCTATCCTTATTATAATCTCACCAATTAAGGCACTCCCATGCATATCCGGACATCAAGCTGAAGAAGTGCTTGCCACAGAGCTTTAATGTAATTAGCTCAAAGACAACAATCCTCTTTGCTCATCCAATTATTTTGTTTAAGGTATGAAATATCTGAAAACATTTAAGACTTCCAGGCATCTGAGGCCCTCTATAAGAGGGGATGTGTAGGATAATGAAGGACTGGGTAAAGGGAAACGTTTTAACAGTTTATAAACTCCTACAGATGCTGTTATATATTCCATAAATCTATAACATGCATTTTCTTATGAACTCCCCACATTTACCTAAACACAGGGGACCACAATATCATTTATTCTAGGATCAGTTCAGTTCAGTTCAGTTCAGTCGTTCAGTCATGTCCAACTCTTTGCTACCCCATGAATCGCAGCATGCCAGGCCTCCCTGTCCATCACCATCTCCTGGAGTTCACTCAGACTCACATCCATCAAGTCAGTGATGCCATCCAGCCATCTAGGATATTAAGCTTTAAAAAACTACCCAGTTAGCCACCTTGCACCTCTGACCTAGTCCACTTGTTAAACACTCACAGTGATCATGATATTACCCTGGGCAGGACTCTCCACAATTTACAGAACTTGCCCAAACCCCCAGACCGGCACTGAAATCTATTCACAGATTGTCTCCCAACCAAGTATCCAATAAATCTTTTTCTATTCCACTAAATGTAAGCTCCAACCAAGGGGAAAGCAACTCTTGTTTTCAGAGCTCTTACTACCTATATACCAGGCACTGTTTGACAGCAGAGATAAATTTCCTCATTTACTCTTCAGAATAGCACTGCCAGTGAGCCTTTATGTTTTAGATTTAGAGATGAGGAAAACCTGAGCTTAAAATGATAATAAAACTTTTCTAAGGCCACACAAGTAAAAAATAATGTAGCCAGCATTTGAATACTGAATCCAAGCTCTCTAAAACATAAAAGCTGTATTGAATAGGCCTATAATTTCTGACTTCAACACCAGTCTCTATCCTCAGTGCCATGGTGGTGTTGGGTACATAGTAGTCACTCAGTCAATTTTTGTTGAATAAATAAAACAAGATCCTGTGGGTTTCATATGTTTGCTTTTTGACTATATAGGAAAAGGCCACCTTCAACCCCTTTCTCAGGTTCATGTTCTTCCATGACGCTTTTCATAACTGGCCTTTCCAGCTCATTTTAGTCTCTCCTTAACTCATGGTCTATGCTAGAAAATCACAATAAATGCCCAAATTCCTTGTAACATTTATGTATTTGTTGATCTTTTTCACTTATTTTTATCCCATGGTCTCATTAATTCTTAAACTTTGAATTCTTTACACCATCTAGGCTGAATGTCTGGCACCCAGTGATAATGGATACAGGTATTTTCTATGCTGGACTGTATTCTACTTGTCTGCAACTCTATGAGATAAAAACTTTGTAAGCATTGCTATTCTGACAACTCAGAGCACTTCATTTTCAAACATAAACACTGGATCTTTTGTTGTAGAAAAACTCTTAACTTTAATCTGTATTTATTTCCTTAAGGAACAACTGAACAGCAAATTTCTGAACCTACTATTTTATCAAGGATCAGAGAACTGAACTGTGAATTCAGTCACTGGGAGCCCTGGCCTCAGGGTAATATAGTATCTGCGAGCTACATTATCTTTCTGTTTAGTGACCTGGAGAGCTTGTGAGGTGTCTTTGACTACTTTATTCTCCCACATAGAAATGAATGCAACATTCTAATAAATTTGTAACTTTTTTGCCTTGCCTTTTCAGTAGTGAAATAAAAAATTTTTTAAAGAAAAATGTATTTGATATCCAGTAACCTTTATTTCAGGCTTCCCTGGTGACTCAGATGGTAAAGAATCTGCCTGCAATGCAGGAGACCTGGCTTTGAGCCCTAGGTCGGGAAGATCCCCTGGAGTAGGGAAAGGCTACCCACTCCAGTATCCTGGCCTGGAGAATTCCATGGACAGAGGAGCCTGGCAGGCTACAGTCCAAGGGGTTGCAAAAAGACAGATGTGACTGAGCAACTTTCACTTTTGACCTTTATTTCTAAGCTAAGTTCAGTTCAGTCACTCAGTTGTGTCCGACTCTTTGCGACCCCATCAACTGCAGCACACCAGGCCTCCCTGCTGCTGCTGCTGCTGCTAAGTCACTTCAGTCGTGTCCGACTCTGTGCAACCCCATAGACGGCAGCCCACCAGGCTCCCCCGTCTCTGGGATTCTCCAGGCAAGAACACTGGACTGGGTTGCCATTTCCTTTTCCAATGCATGAAAGTGAAAAGTGAAAGTGAAGTCGCTCAGTCGTGTCCGACTCCCAGCGACCCCATGAACTACGACCTACCAGGCTCCTCCGTCCATGGAATTTTCCAGGCGAGAGTACTGGATCCATCACCAACTCCCGGAGTCCACCCAAACCCATGTCCATTGAGTCGGTGATGCCATCCAACCATCTCATCCTCTGTCATCCCCTTGTCCTCCTGCCCTCAATCTTTCCCAGCATCAGGGTCTTTTCAAATAAGTCAGTTCTTTGCATCAGGTGGCCAAAGTATTGGAGTTCCAGCTTCAACATCAATCCCTCCAGTGAACACCCAGAACTGATCTCCTTTAGGATGGACTGGCTGGGTCTCCTTGCAGTCCAAGGGACTCTCAAGAGTCTTCTCCAACACACAGTTCAAAAGCATCAATTCTTCGGCACTCAGCCTTCTTCACAGTCCAACTCTCACATCCATACATGACCACTGGAAAAACCATAGCCTTGACTAGATGGACCTTTGTTGGCAAAGTAATGTCTCTGCTTTTTAACATGCTGTCTAGGTTGGTCATAACTTTCCTTCCAAGGAGCAAGCATCTTTTAATTTCATGGCTGCAATCACCATCTGCAGTGATTTTGGATTCCAGAAAAATAAAGTCAGCCAGTTTCCACTGTTTCCCCATCAATTTGCCATGAATTGATGGGACCGGATGGCATGATCTTCATTTTCTGAATGTTGAGCTTTAAGCCAACTTTTTCACTCTCCTCTTTCACTTTCATCAAGAGGCTCTTTAGTTCCTCTTCACTTTCTGCCATAAGGGTGGTGTCATCTGCATATCTGAGGTTATTGATATTTCTCCCAGCTGTCTTGATTCCAGCTTGTGCTTCCTCCAGCCCAGCGTTTCTCATGATGTACTCTGTATAGAAGTTAAATAAACACTGTGACAATATACAGCCTTGACGTACTCCTTTTCCTATTTGGAACCAGTCTGTTGTTCCATGTCCAGTTCTAACTGTTGCTTCCTGACCTGCATATAGGTTTCTCAGGAGGCAGGTAAGGTGGTCTGGGATTCCCATATCTTTCAGAATTTTCCACAATTTATTGTGATCCACACAGTCAAAGGCTTTGGCATATTCAATAAAGCAAAAATAGATGTTTTTCTGGAACTCTCTTGCTTTTTCTAAGCTAAAGAAATGCACTCTCTTAAATGTTTATGAAAGTATAACAAAAGTACATATTAATGAACAAAAAGTCTAAAGGGTATCATTGTAATTCCCTCCTTTTACAGAATTTTTAATGTTGTCTTCTCCCAAACCTAAGCTTCAGGGTGGTGGAGGGTGTGGCGGCTGAAATAAGGCATGATGTTTTGCTTTCTGAAAGCAAATTGACAGTTTAAAGTTCAACCTAAAGGAGACTAATAAATGAATGGAAGTTTCTCTAAAAGAGTTTACAACAGATGGCCAACAGGCATATGAAAAAATGCTCATGTCACTAATTATTCAGTTTAGTTCAGTTCAGTTCAGTCGCTCAGTCGTATCCGACTCTTTGCGACCCCATGAATTGCAGCAGGCCAGCCCTCCCTCTCCATCACCAACTCCCGGGGTTCACTCAGACTCACGTCCATCGAGTCAGTGATGCCATCCAGCCATCTCATCCTCTGTCATCCCCTTCTCCTCCTGCCCCCAATCCCTCCCAGCATCAGAGTCTTTTCCAATGAGTCAACTCTTCGCATGAGGTGGCCAAAGTACTGGAGTTTCAGCTTCAGAATCATTCCTTCCAAAGAAATCCCAGAGCTGATCTCCTTCAGAATGGACTGGTTGGATCTCCTTGCAGTCCACGGGACTCTCAAGAGTCTTCTCCAACACCACAGTTCAAAAGCATCAATTCTTTGGCGCTCAGCCTTCTTCACAGTCCAACTCTCACATCCATACATGACCACAGGAAAAACCATAGCCTTGACTAGACGAACCTTTGTTGGCAAAGTAATGTCTCTGCTTTTGAATATGCTATTTAGGTTAGTCATAACTTTCCTTCCAAGGAATGCAAATCAAAATTACAAAGAAGTATCACCTCACGATAGTCAGAATGGCCATGATCAAAAAGTCTAGAAGTAACAAATGGTGGAGAGGGTGTGTAGGAAAGGGAACCCTCTTACACTTGCTAAGAATGTAAATTGGTACAGTTACTGTGGAAAACAGTATGGAGGCTCCTTAAAACACAAAAAGCAGGGTAACTGTATGATCCAGCAATCCCACTCCTTGGCACATATTCAGAGAAAACTATCATTCAAAAAGATACATGTACCCCAGTGTTCATAGCAGCACTATTTACAATAGCCAAGACATGGAAGAAACCCAAATGTCTATTAACAGATGAATTGATGAAGATGTGGCATGCATGCACACACACACACACACACAAACACAATGGAATATTACTCAGCCACTAAAAAAAAAGAATGAAATAATGTCATTTGCAGCAACATGGGTGGATCTAGAGATGATCATACTAAGTAAAGTCAGAGAAAGACAAATACCAAATGATATCACTCATATTTGGAATCTAAAAAAGTGATACAAATGAACTTATTTACAAAACAGAAATACACTCACACACATAGAGAACAAACTGATGGTTACCAAAAGGAAAAGAGGGGAGACAATATATTAGGAATTTGGATTAACAGATATACACTATTACACATAAAAAAACAACAGGGGCCTTCTGTATCGCACAGGGAACTATATTTAATATCTTATAATAACCTATAATAGAAAAGAATCTGGAAAAGAAAAGATATATAATAATTTTATAAGTATAGGCAATGTTGAAAATTCATTTTATTGAGAGGGTGATATTTTTTGCAGTTTTTCTTAACTTTTGTAGCTGTAACTGTGATTTTTGTAATGGGTAGCTTGAATCAGGCTCCTCCCTCCTCCACTTTGTTTCTGCTAAATTAGAAAACTTAATTTATAGTTACAGATCACTGGAATTTTTACTAATGACTGTTGGCTCTTATAGTTCAAAATTTCTCGTGGGAAGGGGATGAGAATGTTTCACATAGGGGAGAAAAGTGAAATAGAAATATGGTTACCAAGAGGGTCAATGGCAGAGATTATGTGCTCACTAAATTCTGTTCTTCTTCCTTAACAAACACTCAGCTACATCATGTTTCCATACCTCCCTTTAGCTAGGTACGGTCCTGTTGCTGAGTTCTATCCATCAGAATTGGGCAAAAGAATGCATTCTATTTCCAGATCCTGTCAGTTCATGAACAACCCCCTACAGGTGACTGGCTGGTTGGAGTGAATATGGCGGCCAAAGCGAGTCTGGGTGTCAAATTGATGACATTACAATCACAAGATAGAGCTCTGGGACCCTGAATTACTGCTTGGAGAAGAGGTACCCAACCAAGATTACTCCCACTGAACTCTGATACAAGTGAGAGAGAAACTCCTATTGTGCTAAACCATTAAATTCATCTGCCACAGCAGCAAGCTTCGCCTTAACTAATATACATACATTAGAAAATATTTTTATAGTAGTACCGGTAGTATATGGATAATATTAAAAGTATACAGTTTGAAATGCATTGAAGTTACTTAGAAAAAAGTAACTTGTAACTTGATGTCTTTGACATCAGTTATGTCTGAGAACTCAGCTAGACTTAAAAAAGGGATCAAATGTTACCAAACTATATACTACAATACAAATACACAAAGAATAATCACCTTGAATCAATTTCTAGATAGGTAATTCACTAGAACCAATGTATGATGTACATACATTGATATACATATTGATATACAATGATTGATATATATGTCTATATATATATTAAAGACTACTATGAAAGATATGTGTATTCTTTAATTTCCACAAAATAGTATTCTATATATTATTTGTTTTACTTGCAGTATATTTATTTCACTTCCCAATTTTTTGATCTTTAATATGTTTCTTTCCCTTCTTTTTAAATAGTTCATTTCAGATAGTACTGAAATAACAGAAAGCAAAACAATTACTTATACTCACATCCTCAAGTGCATTGCTTAAAAACTGCATTACCCTTTGGTCCTTGTTCATGTGCATGTTCAGGGGCTCCACAGGTGGCTCACTGGGAAAGAATCTGCCTGCCAAATGCAGGAGACTTAGGAGACGTGAGTTCGATCCTTGGGTTGGGAAGATTACCCTAGAGTAGGAAATGGCAACCCACTTAAGTATTCTTGCCATGGAAATCCCATGGGCAGAGGAGCCTGGCAGGCTACAGTTCATGTGGTCACAAAGAGTCGGACACAACTGAGCATGTGCATGCACATGTGCATAGTCAATATTTGTATTTTTAGCTTCATATCGCAGGTGGAGTTTTATAGTCTACATATTCTGTTAACAAAGGTCATGGGTATTTCACCAGATTGCCCCCCTTTCCCCTGTGCACTGACCACCTATCCTGCTGCTGTCACCTCACCTCTAACGCCACCCTAATCATCCCCAATGTTTGCTTTCTGATTGACACTTAGTAATAAAATTGCAGCTAAACCAAGTAAGCATCGGACCCATTAAGAGAGAGGGTTTCTCCTTTAAATTTTATCTAGTAATACATATAAGACATCTATATATTTGTAAAGAAAACTATTTTCTTTATGGTTGTTAAAAACCACTGTTTATGCATACTAGCGGCACTGCAAAGCATTCTTTGTTATACAGCATCATGGATTATAAGTTAGGTCCTTGTGTATATCTCACAAGATAATTCAATTACTAACATTTTTAAAGGATATTGTTATAATTGAGCTTTCTGGCATGGATTTCATCAGCAGAGATCCCAGGTTGTTACTTTTAACACTTCCTAACTTTTCCTTTGTGTTTGCTCTGAGCATCTTTCCAGGTATAGAGTGGCAGGTACATATAAGCCTCATGGGGAGGACAGATGGGCCCAAGAACTCAGTTGGATAATGTAGGACCATGTGTCAGTTAGTTAATTTTAGTACTCTTGACTCTAACACTTAGCAAAGAATCATTTTTAAGAGATTAGACTATGAAGATTGTTCAGATCTAAATGCCAACTATGCCACCGACAAGGCCCTTTCCTCTTCTGTACCCTTATTTGTGAGATGAACCTAATGGTATGGCTGACTGCATAGAAGTGTTATGAAGGATAAATAAGTAAATTTATGTAAATAGCTTAAAATGGTACTGGATACATAGCAGGTATTAGAAAATGTTCTCTGAGAAAGGATGTTATAAATATTGACTTATGCATTTTTTTTGTAAAAAAGGAAGCTCCAAATAAGCAAGTAATACCATGGTACACAGTGATTATATGAAAACAGTTATCAATTATTTAAAACCATGTTACAAACTGGTGGCCTGCAGGTTGGCCTCCATAGATACGTAGCTGTTAGGCTTCTCTGGTTGACACTGAGGAAGGTCTAGTTTCAGAGCAGAGAAGCTTTGGAGCAGGACACAGTTACTCAACACATTTATTAACTAACCTTTCTTGGCTTCATCCTCCCGTTTCTACAAACCTGAAAAATTTCCCCCTTACTGGACAATCGTGGCTCATAATGTATATTCAATATTACTGTTACCCCATCTTTCCCTTTTAACATCTTTCAGTAAGCTATAGTGAAATCCACCATACCTAATTTTGTACCAAAGTGCAACAGACATAAATTTTAGTCTATGTGTTTAATATTCTCATTTGTTTATTCAGCCAAAATTGCATCTTGAAATCTCAGTAGGGGCTGGACAAAACTGAATGCTAATGATATTAGAAAGGCAGAATGATCTTGAAGAAGCTGGGTTGAAATCCCAGCTCTGCTATCAACTATATTAGCTCTGTGCCCTTGAGCATGTTGCTTGACCTCTTTGTGTCCCAAGTTTCTTCATCTGTAAAACAGCAGTTATAGTTGTACCTACCTCTTAGGGTTGCTGTGTGGATTAAATGAGTTGACACACCTATGGTACTTTGGACAGTTCTTGGTACAGTGTGAGGAACATTATGGAAGTATCAGCTGACATCAACTATCATCATTTGAAATGCAATCCGGTGCCACAGATAGTAGAATTTTTACGAATATCATTTCAAAGATTTGAGTATAAAAGGAGGAAAAAGATTGCTTCTATGAAAATACACACTAGTTTTTCTTCTCAAAGCTTAAAATAAAGCTACTCACTGAGTTAAAAATGAATTTAACTTGTACTACTTTGAACTTGCTTGAGTTAGTGTCTAACCCAGATTTTTCCTAGTGAGGTAGATAGTGGTTAAGGAGGAAAAGAATTAGATAGGAGAGTAAGGAAGATGGACTGGCACTCATGTCAGTTTTGCTGGCCAAACATTTTTTAAACAGAATTATATGCAATGCTGTGTGAAGTGGTAAAACACATTAGGGATTACTTGAGAACATAAAGCTATATTTACTAATTATGCATTATTTTAAAAAAATATAGATACATTTTGAACTATATACTATGTAGTCGGAACAATATCAGCTCAAGAAGTAATTATTCATCCTTCTCAAATTCGCATTTTGTGTAGCAGTAAAACTGATTCATTCACAGGAATTAATAAATGTCTCTCGCCTAACACTGCCATCACGGTGACCAAATTGAACTGTCTTCTGGTAGTTTCCATAAAAATGACAGAAATCCTTGTGTTTGCACACTAGGATTTCAGTAAAAATAAGAGTGTGAACGAGCTACCTCAGGGGAAGGAAACAGCAAACAAAGCCTTGGCTTCCATTCCAAAAAACACTCTTTCAGGAATTTGAAAGGAAAATGGAGTTTTAACATGAGAGTTATTAGATGGCTAGGGTAAAGACAGGAGAAGGCAATGGCACCCCACTCCAGTACTCTTGCCTGGAAAATCCCATGGGCGGAGGAGCCTGGTAGGCTGCAGTCCATGGGGTCGCTAAGAGTCGGACACGACTGAGCGACTTCACTTTCACTTTTCACTTTAATGCATTGGAGAAGGAAATGGCAACTCACTCCAGTGTTCTTGCCTGCAGAATCCCAGGGATGGGGGAGCCTGGTGGGCTGTCGTCTATGGGGTCGCACAGAGTCAGACACAACTGAAGCGACTTAGCAGCAGCAGCAGCAGGGTAAAGACAAAGTTTACCAGGTAAAGAAAATGCAATAGTATCCGCCCACCTCCCTGGAGCTACACTGTTTCTCTTTAAGCATTTTCAGTAACCCGTGATCCACTTACGTCAGAAAATACTTCGTGGAAAATTCCAGAAATAATTCATAAGGTTTAAGTTGAGTGATGCTCTGAGTAGCAGTGATGAAATCTCATGCAGTCCCACTCCATACTGCCTGGAACATTAAATCATCTTTGACTAGCATATCCCTCCCATCAGTCCCTTAGTAGCCAGCCACCTTGGTTATCGGATCCACTGTCACAGCATCACAGTACTTGTGTTCAGCTCACCCTTATTTTACTTAATGGCCCCAAAGCACAAAGAGTAATGATGTCAGACATTCAGATATGCCAAAGAGAAGCTGTAAAGCACTTCCTTTAAGTAAAAAGGTGAAAGTTTTTGACTTAAGGAAAGAAAAAGAAATTGTATGCTGAGGCTGCTAAGATCTATGGGCTTTCCTGATAGCTCAGTTGGTAAAGAATCTGCCTACGATGCAGGAGACCTGGGTTCAATTCCTGGGTCAGGAAAATTCCCTGAAGAAGGGATAGGCTACCCACTCCAGTATTCCTGGGCTTCCTTTGTGGCTCAGCTGGTAAAGAATCCGCCTACAGGGCAGGAGATTTGGATTCGATCCCTGGGTGGGGAAGATGCCCTGGAGAAGGGAAAGGCGACTGCACTTTCACTTTTCTCTTTTCATGCACTGGAGAAGGGAATGGCAACCCACTCCAGTATTCTTGCCTGGAGAATCCCAGGGACGACGGAGCCTGGTGGGCTGCCGTCTATGGGGTCACACAGAGTCGGACACGACTGAAGTGACTTAGCATAGCATAGCATAGCATACCTACTGCAGTACTCTGGCCTGGAGAATTCCATGGACTGTATAATCCATAGGGTCGCAAAGAGTCAGACATGACTGAGCAACTTTCACTGATTTATTATCTCCCATCTATCCCGGTAAGAATGAATCTTCTATCTGTGACATGTGCCAGTTTTGCTGTCATACCTCAAGGGAGAGAAGAAAAGAGGTTTCTGCTAGTTCTGCTGTCACACCCCAAATTACAAAAGTCACAGCCAGTGTATGTGACAAGTGCTCGGTTAAGATGGAAAAGGCATTAAATTTGTATGATAAGTCATTTTGAAAGAGAGAGGCCATATTCACATAACTTCTGTTAGAGTATATTGCTATAATGGTTCTATTTGATTATTAGTTACTGTTCGTTTTTTACTGTGCCTAATTTACGCACTAAATTTTATCATAGCTATGTATAGGGAAACATACAAAAAATTACATACAAGTGGACCCTTAAACAACATTGGTTTGAACTGTGTTGGTCCTCTTACAATCAGATTTTTTTCCCCTTAAATATATAACATAGTATGAAACAATCCACGAATCATGCACTTGGTTAAGTCCACAGAAGTAGAACCATGGATATGAAGGACTGACTGTAAAGTTGTAGGATTTTGGACTGCTTGGAGGCCAGTGCCCCTGACTCCCACAGTGTTCAAGAATCAACCCTATAGAGTTGGATATTATATGCTTTTTCAGGCATCCACCAGAGATTTTGGACCATATCCCCTACAGACAAGGGGGAACTACTGTACACAGGTTTGCAAAATGCCTTGTAGGGCAAAAACGGTTTATAACATACCAGACAGTTCCTCTAATTTATCTCAAAGACAACCTTACCGGGAATTTCTTTTTAGCAGTTGAAGTGAGCACAGAAGCTAAACAAGAAGACTGAAGAAGTAGCTACCAGTATAAAATAAAGCGTTGACCTTTTAAATCCCCAGTATACACCTGAAGCATTACTACAAACAAAGCTAGTGGATGTGATGAAATTCCAGATGAGCTATTTCAGATCTAAAGCTGATGCTGTTAAAGTGCTGCAGCCATTTTGCAAGCAAATTTGGAAAATTCAGCAGTAAGTTATCAATCCAATCCCAAAGAAAGGCAATGTCAAAGAATGTTCAAATGACTGTACAACTGCACTCATTTCATAGGTCAGCAAGATTATGTTCAAAATCCTTCAAGCTATGCTTCAGCAGTACATGAACCAAGAACTTTCAGATGTACAAGCTAGATTTTAAAAAGGCAGAGGAATCAGAGATCAAATTGCCAGCATACTCTGGATCATAGAAAAAGCAAGGGAATTCCAAAAAAATGTCTTTGACTATGTGGATCACAACAAACTGTGGAATATTCTTAAAAAGATGGGAATACCAGATCACATTACCTACCACCTGAGAAACCTGTATGCAGGACAAGCAGAAACAGTTACATGGAAAAACAGACTGGTTTAAAATTGGGAAAGGAGTACACCAAGGCTGTATTTTGCACCCTGCTTATTTAAATTATATGCAGAGTACATCATGCAAAATGCTGGGTTGGATGAAAAACAAGCTGGAATCAAGATTGCCAGGAAAAAAATCAACAACCTCAGATATGTAGATGATACCACTTTAATGGCAGAAAATGAACGGGAACTAAAGAACCTCTTGATGAAGGTGAAAGAGGAGAGTGAAAAAGCTGGCTTAAAACTCAACATTCAAAAAACCAAGATCATGGCATCAGTCCTATCACTTCATGGCAGGCAGATGGGGAAAATGTGGAAAAGTGTCAGATTTCATTTTCTTGGGCTCCAAAATCAATGGGGACAAGTGACTGCAGCCATGAAATTAAAAGATGCTGCTTATTGGAAGGATAGCTATGACAAATCTGCTGCTGCTGCTAAGTCGCTTCAGTCGTGTCCGACTCTGTGTGACCCCATAGACGGCAGCCCGCCAGGCTCCGCCATCCCTGGGATTCTCCAGGCAAGAACACTGGAGTGGGGCGCCGTTTCCTTCTCCAATGCATGAGAGTGAAAAGTGAAAATGAAGTCGCTCAGTCATGTCTGATTCTTTGTGATCCCATGGACTGCAGCCCATCAGGCTCCTCCGTCCATGGGATTTTCCAAGCAATCTAGACAGTGTATTAAAAACCAGAGACATCACTCTGCCAACAAAGGTCTATATAGTGAAAGCCATGGTTTTTCCAGTAGTCATGTATGGATGTGAGTTGTACCACAAAGAAGGATGAGCATCGTGAACTGATGCTTTTGAACTGTGGTGCTTGAGAAGACTCTTGAGAGTCCCTTGGACAGCAAGGAGATCAAACCAGTCAATCCTAAAGGAAATTAACCTTGAATATTCATTGGAAGGACTGATACTGAAGCTGAAGCTAGAAAACTTTGGCCACTTTGATATGAAGAGCTGACTCACTGGAAAAGACCCAGATGCTGGGAAAGATTGAGGGCAAAAGGAGAAGGGGGCGACAGAGGATGAGATGGCTGGATGGCATCACTGACTTCAATGGACATGAGTTTGAGCAAGCTCAGGGAGATAGTGAAGGAAAGAGAAACCTGGCATTCTGCAGTTCATGGGGTCATAAAGAGTCAGAGATGACTCAGTGACTGAAGGACAACATTACACCTTGAAAACAGATTAGAAACAATAACTTTCTTCCTTGCAATCTTATGGAACAAGCAGCCAGTTTATACATAATTCCTTTTGCTTAAATAAAAGGATTAAGACACTATAAAATATTTAACATACTGTTAACAATTACAGACCTACTTCCTGGAATAAACAATACATCTCATATAATTTGCCTCTTTTAAATGAAAAAAAATTAATATACTTCAGTAGTGTGCCCAATTAAGTCAAATTAGTTATTATTCTTTAAAGTGATTTTTGACATAAGAGATAGAGAGATACATATGAAATAGTCAAAATATATTTTGTAAGAAATATTATATACCATTTAGTTAATTCTTCAGTGGGAAATTTGGCACTTTTAGTGTGGTACTTGAAATTTTCCATACAGTAATGGATAGTATAATCACAGAAACTTCCTGAATCAGTTATTGTTCAAAATGAGAATAAACTTTAAAATATTTTTAACTGTGTCATAGAAAACTGATTAATGCTTTTCAACAGATCTTCATTGCCCTTTGAAAAAATCAGTATAAAAGAACATAAAGAGTTGATATATGTCAAGCATATTAAATTTTCATCAGCTCCCCAATATAGCTTAACTTTTTATTTTTTATTAACTGCTCTAAAATTATGCTGATCCATTCTTTGACAGGAATTGTTTCCTTATTCCAAAAGCATTCCTTTCTCAGGTCCACAATTGACCAATGGAATAAGGCATCTTATATCACAAGGCATAAGGAAGGAGGGCAGTTTACAAAACAGGAAAGGGCTAGAATTATTTCAGTTTTGTTCTTTCATCTCTAGCCCTGAACTGGAAGAAGCATGAGCTCCTGAAAAGAGAATTTTGGTGTTTCCCCCGCCCCCACCCCCCAAAAAACAGGGTAGATAGAATATTTTTAAGCTAATTATTTTTATCTGACATGCTTGTCCAACCAATAATTGGTATTGACCTTAGCTGGAACTAACCACTGGAAAACAGCATAAAATGATATTGCTAGGGTAAGGGCAGAGGTGAAAACAGACGTCAAACTACTGTTTCAGTTTTAAATTTTCATTTTAAATAAAACATTCACAAAAATAACAATAATTTAGGTATTAAAAAGCTTTGGAAACATTTCAGTGAAATACTAGATCTTAACTTCCATCCTTTATCCAAAACCTGGAATAAAAGTCAATAGAGGGAATTCTCTTGTGGTCCAGTGGTTAGGACTTGGTGCTGCCACTGCTGGGGCCCCAGGTTTGATCCCTAGTTGGGGAAGATCCCAGAAGCCACATAGCATGGCCAGAAATAAATAAGAAAATAAAAATAAATAGAAAACATTCCTGCAGTGGAAGATACACAAACATTTGGTGGTGGGGGTGTATGTGTTAAGAACAAACACTTCAAATTACTGTGTGAAGCCCTAATTTGAGTAGCATTATTTATGAAAGAAAGAAAGAACCAAGAACCAAGAATTTACTTGGGTCATTGAAGTACATCAAAGTACCCTATAATTAACATGAAAAAAAAATCAAATTACCTCATAAGAAATTTTACTGTCATAGAAGTAGATCTCATGTTCAAAATAACATCTCAATATTTTTATAATATCTGCTAAACTTAGCACTATAATTCTTCTTTTATTAATTGACATGGCCAGGAAAATATAAACATAGAGGCAACCCTCAATGATTTAAAAGTTATTATGAAGTTTTATTACATATCTTAGAAATCCTAGTAAACCTTATACATTTCCAGTTGTGAAAATCTCAAGACTTTTAGTAGAAGTCCCTGAAACTATTTTCTTATAAAGAACTTAAGTGAATACATCTTAGCCCATCCAGACATAATGCAAATCATGAAACTTCAACCCTTTTAATTATTCATATGCTCTAGCCAGAAACTGAATTCTAACTGATGTTAGAGTAGGAAATAGGAATTAGCAAATTGATGCCTCATTTCTGTTCTGCATAATGACTGCTAAAACTAACTGCTTGCTTTTTAAGGAACAAGCTTATAATTTCACTATAAATATTAGGAAGTGATTGTTCACATTTTCATAAGCAAAATTTATTTCTTAAGTTTAACCTCACTTCTGAGGAAGTCAGTTCCAAAAGAAATTTTTGAGTTAAAATATCTAACCAAATAAGGGGATTTAAATTAGAGAAACAGAGATAGAGTTAGGGTCAGACATAGAGAGGTACTGGGATCTGGGGAGGGTGGCGAAGGAAGAGAGTGTTTCTTTCTCTAACGCAAATATATAATCAGTTGGAGAAAAAATATGTATTTCCGAAATAATCTCAAGCAAAACAATACCTGGTAATGGTGCCCATCTTATATGCTCCCTTATATCTGTCAAATATGTACTGTTGGTAACCAAAGAATAGTAGTTGCCTGGAAAAAGTCCAGGGAGAGGCAAAGAACACTTGTTGATAGAGAGGAAGGGGAACTGCCCATGGTGGGAGGCAAACTTCTGCCTGCAGGCCAGACCCAGCTCACTGGCTGCTTCTGTATAGTACATGAGACAAGAATAGTTTTTATATTCTAAAATGGTGAAAAAGAATCAATGGATAAAGAAGATGTGGTACATAGATACAATGGAGTATTACTCAGCCATAAAAAAGTGAATTTGAGTCAGTTCTAGTGAGGTGGATGAACCTAGAGCCTGTTAAACAGAATGAAGTAAGTTAGAATGAAACAAGAACTCATAAAACAATATATTAATGTATACATATGGAATCTAGAAAAATGGTATTGATGAGTGTATTTGCAAGGAAGAAATCAAGATGCAGATATGGAGAATGGACTTGTGGACACTGGGGGAAGGAAGGGGTGGGACAAACAGAGAAAGTAGCATTGGCATATATACACTACCATGTGTAAAACAGATAGCTAGTGAGAATTTTGGTACAGTACAGGAAGCCCTGTCTGGTGCTCTGTGATGACCTGGAGGGGTGGCATGGGAGTAGGGGATGGAGGACTCAAGAGTGAGGTGATATATGCATAATTATGACTTATTTGCATTATTATATGCAAATACAATACAGAAACCGATACAACATTGTAAAGCAATTTTCCTCCAATTAAAAAATTAAAAAAAAAAGAATCAATGACATATGTACATTGCATGAAATTTAAATGTTTGTGTCCATCTATAAAGTTTAATAGAAGCACAGTCATGTATTAATTGACATTTTGTCTCCCGCTGTTTTTGTACTTCAATAGCAGAGTTTAATAGTTAAACTTGTATGGTACACATATTCTAAAATATTCCCTAGCTGACCCTTTACAGAAAAAGTTTGCCAGCCTCTAAACTAGATCTTTGCTTTAATTCTTTCCTTGGCTGATTATGTTTAACCTCAGAATAAATAACTTCTAATGATACTTTATAGTGATATCATGAAACACAAGACTATTTATAGCTATGGAATGGGTTGATCTCTTGTCTTTTTGACTTTATCCTTTTGAAAAAGGAATATGACACAGATGGAAACAGTAGTTCTTGAAGCAATCAAGAGGTGGGAGTGCATTCAAGAGATATTGCAATGATTCTCAACTTTTAAATTCTGATCAGAAGACCAACACATGATCCATATGTTCCATTAGGTCTATAACTACTACTAACATTGATACAAAGAAATGATCCCATCCATTGACTTCTTAAAAGTCATGAATACTTAACTTTTTCTGATAGCACAAACACACAATGAACCTGTTTGCCAAAGCAGAGCCTGGTGGAAATTTAAATTCCTTTGAAAACTTAAGCCATGTTAAAAGTGAGACAGCAGGCTCCAAATGGAGTCACTTGTGCTAAATCTCATGTCACAAACCAAAACTTAATACCTAATCACAGTCTCGCCCTCCCTCACCTGCCAGGAATATAACCTTTAACCCATCAACCTGGATTTACCTAGTCAGCACTGGTAAGGATAATCTGTTCCCCTTTAGAGGGTGACATTCCCTGAAAGAATGCATTCCTTGCTAATAATTTCCCTTTTTCACCCCTTCCTTTTTTACAGCTCAGCCTCTTCATGACCTTCATAATCCTATCATTGTTTATTTTACTTTTTAACAGGCTTTATTGATATATACTTGTTCACTGTTGCCAAAAAAAAAAAAATCTCACAAAACACAAAACAACACACACACAAAATCAAACTCTCAAGACTGTAAGTACTAGGAGGACAGGAAAAATGACTTATTCATGTTTTACACAGATGCCTGACAAAAAGTTGTGGTTCATAAAGTTTCTGTTGAATGACTAATATGCCTGAACATGGCTGATACTTTTACTAGAAAACAATATTTACTTTTTAAATCTTACTTCTTAATGTATCTTAATAAGACAGTGAATTTGGCTTTTACATGGAGGAGATAATGAAAAGCACTCATTTTTAAAATGCATGCATAAGACAAAGATAATTGTCTTCATGTCATCTGTTTGTATTATTACAATAGGCTTTATCTGTAGCTTCCTCTGTGAAAGCTTGCAAAGTTAAGACAGACTGGGAGCTCTGCTTTGCAAATCACTTTTGCTCAGGATCACAAGTATGTTAGGATTCATGGATTTATAGAACTTTTTAACTCCTCTCATTTTTCAGCTTAAGAGATTCCTTCCAGAAGCAATCAGAGTTAATTTTTTTTTTTCTTTTTCCTCTGAACTTAACTAAATGCATTATTGGACCACTATCAATGAATGAACTAAATTTTCTTGACGTCCTTGGGAATTCAAAGCAAGATCACTATTAAGAAATTGGCAAATTTAGGAGGCAGGTTTACTTGTGTGAAATAAAATTGAAGGGAATCTCTAGAGTACTCAGTTCCACTTGGGGAAGGAATTGAAGATTTTCTTTGTTGGTGGTTTTAATTACAAAGGCATTTGCTCGTGTGCTTTTTAATAGAGTTTTCCATGGCTTTAAAAATTTTTTTAATGTCAGGATGAACAGGCATTTCAATACAAAACAGAGGACGTTAATACCGCTAAGTAGCAGGGACACTTCAAAGTTACTTACAACGTATGGCAATGTCTACCCCTTGTGGGCTCACAGGATGGGAGGGTAGAGGCCCTTGTTATAGCTACAGACGGGTCAGAAGCTAAAGTGGAGCCGCCAGACAGCTGCAAAAAAGGGCCCAGTCTGTACACTGTGAAGTTCATCATTTGATGGCTTCAGTGAGAGCCTATACCTCACTGCTGCAATTAAAGTATAAAATTACTAACAGAATTTTGCTTCCAGCTAAGGGGATCTATAAAAATTCTTGGTTGTTTAGTAACAGATGTGATTTTATTAGAAGATAATTACTACAAACAATTAATTTATAATACTAATCATTCTTCTACTAATTTGTGCACATCTTAGAATGGGTTGATCCCATAGATACCTGTCAAGCAGATTAAAATGGATTTAGAGATTATTATGTTCATTTGTCTCTCATATTTGCTTATGAGAGTTCTTGGTGAGTTATGGTAAAGGCATCAAAGATTATAAATCATTTTCACACTGTAATTGCCTAAAAAGGCTAATCCAGTTATTATATACTTTAATCTACATACAATAATAACTATACTTTTTTTCTTTAGCAGAAGGCTGGGAATTTTACTTTGGACCTTTGTGTTCACATCCCAGTACATAGGCCCATGAAGACTTTAAGACACATTTATAGAGACAGAAAGGTAACTAATGTTTCAATTATTTTACAGGGATGAATGGAAAGTGAAGAACTAAGCAAACAACGTGTTTGCACTGAACCCAGTATGGTGGTGGTGGTTTAGTAACTAAATTGTGTCTGACTCTTCTGACCCCAGGGACTGTAGTCTGCCAGGCTCCTCTGTCCATGGGATTCTCCAGACAAGAACACTGGGGTGAGTTGCCATTTCCTTCTCCAGGGGATCTTCCTGACCCAGGGATCAAACCTGGGTCTCGTGCATTGCAGGTGGATTCTTTACTGACTGAGCCACCAGGGAAGCCCAAAAAGAACATGTTTGCATTGAACCCAGCATACCTGGCAAATTTAGATTTAGTTAGACCCTCTTCCCTAAAAATTCTTTTAAAGAAATGATGAATTTGTGGCATGGAATTGAATGTCAGGTTTCTAGCCTTATTCCTTGAGAAAGAGCATATATTTCCACACTGATCCCCAAGAAAATTTACTTCATAAAAATATTTGATGAGAATACCCTCACCATAATTTATGAGATCAACTTTGTGCATGCATACTCACTGGACCTCTCTTAGAACACTGTCACTCCTATGGACTCTAGACAGGGTGACTGAGGTTCCTGGTTATACATTTAGCAAAGACGTGCCATGTAACAGTCATCTTGTTACACTTCTGTAGGCCCTAAAGAATGTAGGTGTCAAGGGTAGGGAGTGGGAACTGAGGACTGTTTCTTGTGTGTCTCTGCAATCAAGTAAAGAGTTAAAGACAGTAGTTTTCTACCCAGCCACTTTTATCACTTCCCTTTGAAGTCAGAATTTATATCCATGGTATTTTGTACAGTATCCTTATAATGTGCACAACAAAAATTTATTAATTTATGCCATTTAATAACACATCAGGGCTTCCTCAGTGTCTCAGGGGTAAAGAATTCACTTGCCAATGCCGAAGACAAGCACTTGATCTCTGGGTCAGGTAGATCCCCTGGAGAAGGAAATGGCAACCCAGTCCAGTATTCTTGCTTGGGAAATCCCATGGACAGAGGAGTCTGGTGGGCTATAGTCCACGGGGTCACAAAAGAGTTGGCCAGGACTTAGCCACTAAAACCAAACCAAACCAACAGCGATGAACAACATATCAGGCAAAGGATGAATGGAAAACTTTTGACACCTAAAGGTTTAAAGCAATGATTTTGAAGTCTGGGTTGACATCTAACTCTCCTAATTAAACCCAGTGTTCATTTAGCCAGATCATTCAGCTTCCCAAGCCAGACCACTCACTTGGGAACCAAGCCAGCACACTTGGCACCAGGGGCACAATGCTTTAAGCAATGGTGTCCTGACTACAGTGTCCCCTCTGGGACTCTTCTGCTAGACTGTACTTGACAGGTGACTAGGAGTCTGGAAGACCTCAGCACCCCATCTACACCCTGACTTATAACCCTGGAACAACTAGGACCTGGAAAAGGAGGAATGACTGTTTCTATACAAATGTTTCCTTTCCAAACCAGAAATTATTTCATTTGAATTACAGACTGTTGGAATTATTATAAATAAATTTTTCCGATAAGAAGAGGATGGTTTTACTTAACTGATTTTCATCATCTGTTTACAAAAAATTTGATTAAAGGCAAAATTAGAGAGAGATACATGATTATTTACATTTCAACTCTGTCAGTCTGGTTTTTGGTCTAACTTTCCTTATCCTCATGATCCCAGTGCATCCAGAGAATTAGGGGAAGTGAAACAGGACATGTGAGAATTTGGAGAAGTGAAACAGGACATGTGAACTGTCTGTTCATTCCATTTCATTACAAATATATTATACATAGAAATAATAACAAAGAACACACATAGTACTTCTTACATGTCAGTTCAGTTCAGTCACTCAGTCGTGTCCGACTCTTTGCGACCCCATGAATCGCAGCATGCCAGGCCCCCCTGTCCATCACCAACTCCCGGAGTTCACCCAGACTCACGTCCATTGAGTCAGGTATGCCATCCAGCCATCTCATCCTCTGTCGTCCCCTTCTCCTCCAGCCCCAAATCCCTCCCAGCATCAGAGTCTTGTCCAATGAGTCAAATCTTCGCATGAGGTGGCCAAAGTACTGGAGTTTCAGCTTTAGCATCATTCCTTCCAAAGAAATCCCAGGGCTGATCTCCTTCAGAATGGACTGGTTGGATCTCCCTGCAGTCCAAGGGACTCCCAAGAGTCTTCTCTAACACCACAGTTCAAAAGCATCAATTCTTTGGCGCTCAGCCTTCTTCACAGTCCAACTCTCACATCCATACATGACCACAGGAAAAACCATAGCCTTGACTAGACGGACCTTTGTTGGCAAAGTAATGTCTCTGCTTTTGAATATGCTGTCTAGGTTGGTTGTAACTTTCCTTCCAAGGAGTAAGCGTCTTTTAATTTCATGGCTGCAGTCACCATCTGCAGTGATTTTCGAGCCCCCAAAAATAAAGTCTGACACTGTTTCCACTGTTTCCCCATCTGTTTCCCATGAAGTGATGGGACCAGATGCCGTGATCTTCATTTTCTGAATGTTGAGCTTTAAGCCAACTTTTTCACTCTCCACTTTCACTTTCATCAAGAGGCTTTTGAGTTCCTCTTCACTTTCTGCCATAAGGGTGGTGTCATCTGCATATCTGAGGTTATTGATATTTCTCTTGGCAATCTTGATTCCAGCTTGTGTTTCTTCCAGTCCAGTGTTTCTCATGATGTACTCTGCATAGAAGTTAAATAAGCAGGGTGACAATATACAGCCTTGATGTACTCCTTTTCCTATTTGGAACCAGTCTGTTGTTCCATGTCCAGTTCTAACTGTTGCTTCCTGACCTGCATACAAATTTCTCAAGAGGCAGATCAGGTGGTCTGGTATTCCCACCTCTTTCAGAATTTTCCACAGTTTATTGTGATCCACACAGTCTTACAGGTCAGCACTCTACAAATATTGATTCATTTAATCAAACTTATAACATAATCAACACAATGTATGAGGTAGATATATTTTTACAACCATTTTCAGATAAATAAATTGAAGCATGGGCTTCCTTGGTGGGTCAGCTGGTAAAGAATCTGCTTGCAATGTGGGAGACCCTGGGTTGGAAAGATTCCCCTGGAGAAGGGAAAGGCTACCCACTCCAGTATTCTGGCTTGGAGAAAACCATGGACCATACAGTCCATGGGGTCACAAAGAGTTGGACACTACAGAGTGGTTGTTAGTGTAACTCACCATCTAGCTTCTGAAACTTACCATCTAGCTCCTGTGCCCCTATTTATAATCACTAAGTTGATATTGCCGAGGAATATCACCAAGAGTGAATTTTAATTCCCAGAAGAGACATTTCAGTGCTTCATTTGGCTACCTGCTATGACTATTTTCTTTTGGTTCTTCTTATGGACATTTGCCCATTCTCCCATTCATTAAGCACACATTTATTGAGCATCTATTCTAAGCACTGTGCTTAGAGCTGGGGTTACCCAGATGGATGAGACTAAGGTTGCAATCTACTAGGAAAAGCAGGCCCATAATTCCAAAACATGCTGCACAGTCTGTTCAAAGTGCTATAGAAACACAGAAAGCAGAGTGACTGTTTGCCAAGGCAAGGAAAGTTTTACATAATGAGTGATAATATAATCAAGTCTAAAAGAATGTGAAACATTGGTGGTTTCATGACTATATTATGACCACACTCAAAACTTTCCAGGGAGAAAAGCTGTATTTTTATTTCTGTGTATTTATTTAGATAAAGCAAGTGAAAAAAGGTTGGTGAGGGAGATTTTTTATTCATGGGTCTGAATTACAATTATTTAAATAAGCACCTCCCAAAATATTAAGAACTCACATACATTGACATCAACTTGACAAAAACAGCACACAGCAGTGTGTTCTCTAATCTCTCAAGTAGTGTACCTATTCCTGATGCTCTTTATGGTTCACTGTAGAGGGTTTTGATGGTATTCTGTGCTATTTAAATCTATACATCAAGTTTTTAAGGGATAGATTAAGCCAGTCTAGTCATTCTTGAATATTTATATCATTTACAGGCAGAAATAGCTGCCATCCAAAAAACCAATAAAATTGTCCTAAATTGAGAAAAAGAAATGTTGTCTACTATTAACTCAGGATAACTAAAAATTGCTTAGTCTTGTACACTTATGTTCTGTCATGTTTCTTGACATAGTATCTAAGCATCTACTGTAAAATATCACATAAATTTTTCTGGAGTCTCAACAACTATGTCTTAGATGCTGAAATATGTGAGCATTATTGTGGGAGTTAGGAGCCAGGGAGTCTTGGGTACATTTAAGCAACTTGGACAGGCCAACAGAGGAGCAACAGATGTGGGACAATGAACACACATCAGGGGGTCTTAAATTACAGTCTATGAGTGGCCTTCAAGGATCCATAAGCTGCCTGATATTGTGTACAAAACTGTGTGTGTGCTCAAAGCTACATTTGTCCAGGATGAATTTTTATCTCAGTCTCAGCTTGGTTTGTATTCCCTTTTACCACTCACTCACCCTTCAAGGTTTAAAACTATCAGGCTTACAGTGTTCACTAGTAAGAAAGAAGTTGGTATCAGGTCTCTATTGTTTTAGAATTCATTGTTTCTTGTATATATTTATGTCTGGTTCACTGTATAATAAGGTGTACACATAAAGTTTTCTGTTTAAAAGTTTCTCCAGTATTACTTTAAAAAAAAAAAAAACTGAACTCAAAAGATGAATCACATTTCAAGAGGAATCACCAATCCCACTTTTGACATCAGCTACCCTATGCCAAGGCCATGTCTAGATAGTAGAAAATCCTGCCCTGAGGATATTAAGAGAATAGACAGTTGAGACAGTAGATATCATTATTTCCTTCCTTGTCCACTGCTCTTAGTATTAATATATAATGTTTTTGAATTTTGAGAAAGTTTGTTTTTGTGTGTGTGTGTGTGTATGCTCAGTTTACCAACTGACCCAAATAGGTAAGTTAAAGAAGAAAAGTTGATCCCACACCACATGCTCCCAGTAGCCTTTAATATACTAGCTAACTCAAGGGACAATTAATATTTCCTTAGTTTATGCCCCGTTGTGATATTCAAATACAATGTCAGACATTCAGGACCATCAGAGGAAGAGGTACAACTCAGCAAAAAAGACTATGAGCTTTGGTCTCAGACAGGGCCCAGTTCTCACCCCAGCTCTGTCTCTCACAACCTATGTTCCTTCGAATAACACATTCCTTAGCCTTTCTCAGCCACTCTGTCCTTATAAAATGGTCTTAATAACATACTTCACAGGTTTTAAAGAGTACAATGAGGTAATCTGTGCCTGCACACAAAAATATATGACTGCCCTCCAATCAAAAAGTGCTCTCAAGGAAAGGCTAACAAGCTTATTGGTAGCACCCTGTGCCCACCCCACCTCCTTCTGTGCCCCCACACCATTTTGCTTTACATTTATCATGCTCTGTCTTGTATGCAAATTAGTTGCTTTCATGATTCTCTGCTGTGGGGACTCAAACACAGGCCTTTATTCCATTCTCTAAAATGGGAGAATGGCTGATTAAGAGCATTGCACAGCAAGGTGAATGTATGAGTTTTAAGTTAGTAAAATTGACTCAAGAGAGGCAGAGTTTCAAAAACCAACTAAAGTCAGCATCCCTGGGCAAAATATTCATCAGTAGCTTAAGGTCTAGATCAAGCATCCAAAAACTATGGCCCACAGGCAAAATATGGCCCCTCTTTCCCCTATGCAGCTCACAAATACAGCTGTACTCATTACATATTGTCTATGACCTCAAGCCCAAAACATTTACTCTCTGGCCGCTTACTGAAAAGCTTGGCTGACCTTCATCCTAGAGAAGGGCCATAAAAATACAGTGTGATTTTCCATTTTAAGTGTTATATAAGTAATATGCAAACTTACATAATTTTACATTTTTAATAGCCATATTAAAAGGTAAAATAAACTTTAATGTTTGATTTAATCTAACATACTTAAAAGCTTTAAATAATATTAATGAGATATTTTACTATTTTACTTTCTTGCGGACTAGCCACATTTCCAGTGCTCAGTAGCCACATGTGGCTGCCATATAGCACAGTTCCATTCTAAAAGTCCATGTGAGCCACTGGCTTTATGAGGATAGAAGTGGCTGTGTGGTCAGGTTTTGGCCAAGTCACTGATTCCAACACAGGGTCTAGGAACCCCATCAGGCAACTGGTAACGCTGGAGATTCTGTGAAATAAATCAGGGAATAAAAACCCAGTAAGACAAAAAGTCGGAGAAGGTGATGGCACCCCATTCCAGTATTCTTGCCTGGAAAATCCCATGGATGGAGTAGCCTGGTGGGCTACAGTCCATGGGGTCGCTAAGAGTCGGATACGACTGAGTGACTTCACTCTCACTTTTCACTTTCCTGCATTGGAGAAGGAAATGGCAACCCACTCCAGTGTTCTTGCCTGGAGAATCCCAGGGACAGGGGAGCCTGGTGGGCTGCCGTCTATGGGGTCGCACACAGTTGGACACAACTGAAGTGACTTAGCAGCAGCAAGACAAAAAGTAAAGTAAGAATATGTCTGAGGGAAAAGGATGAAGGGACACAATAGCCCCAGAAGATGAAACTGCCCAGAGCTGCAGTGAGTGTGTGTACACAGTTGCTTGAAGTTTAATAAAATTAAATACAGTGTGATTTTCCCCTACCACATCCTTAAAGGATCATTAGCTTTTGAAAGGAAAAAACTATGTTACATTCATCTTATTATGTGATTATGATACCCACCATAGTGCTTGGCCCTTAGTTTGTGCCTGAAATACATTAGCTGAAGCTGAAACTAAGCAATGTACTGTTGATAACTGGATAGTGAATAAACAATTGTCTGCATCAATGACTTAAAATATAAATAATGAATCAGTTTTCAGTGACTGATAACAGTTTCAATCTCCCTAGGATTCTTGGATTTAATACAAATCAGAGTCTGAAAGCTAAAAAGTGAAGAATTATCTTCTACCTTAATGGCTGAGTTTTGAATAAAATATAAAGCAGTGTGCATCATCAAAGATAAAACTTACAAAATGCTTCATGACTTCCTTTTTGTTGTTTATTAATTTCTTTCCTGAAAATCAATTTGTAGAACTATAAAGAAATTTTTACCTATCACGGTGTGACAAAAGTTTAAATAGCTCAGCAACTCTCCACAGTTTAAAGATGCTATATAATAAGTTAATAGGCATAGCCTACCAAAAACACTTCAAGTGATGCAATGTATCTGTATCTGCTCTAAAATTGTATACATCTATGTGTCTCTTGGCTGGTATTTGGAGCACCTGATTTCTAGTGTTAAAACCACAATTACGTATGGACTGTAATAAGGTATTTAACTTCTCTGAACATGAGCTTACTTACCTATAAATGAAGGAGTAAGTGTTCAATATGTATTGTTTCTTTTGATTGTGAAATCCGATCATTTACCTTTCCTTGCCCTGTCACTTCATATTTTCCCCAGGTTTTCGGATGTAAATACAAAGAAGTAACTGGAAAAACTTAGGAATGACAATGATACATAAGCAAATAATTTTATTTAACTTAATAAGAATCAAAAGGAAGGTACTTTACTATTCATTCCTCCTCAGTTGCTGCTCCCAAACCTCCAGAGAATCTTCTAGGGGTGAATTAAGTTACCAACTTCAGGTCATAAGAGCAGTCATACAACACACGACTCTATTGATTGTTCAAACTAGAAGAAAATAAGCAGCACTTCGCTAATTCTGCTAAAACGACCTGCGCGCTAAGCGCAGGCGGCTGCGACTGGCGCACTAAGCGCGGCCGAGAGGAGCCACCCCACGTCCGAGGTCAGGGGCAGAAGCCGGGAGACCCCATGCCCGAAGAGCAGCGGCCAAGAGGAGTTACCCCACGTCCGAGGTCAGGGGCAGCGGCCGAGAGTACGAGACTGCGACAGAGCAGGAACGTCCAAGAGGAGCTACCCTGCGCCGGAGGCCAGGGGCGTTGGCCGGGAGGACCAACCCCACGCCGAGGCCAGGGGCGGTAGCCGGGAACCAACCCGACATCCAAGGAGCCATGGCTGTGCAGGCGCAGGAGAGCCTAGAGGAGCTATCCCACGTTGAAGGTCAGGAAGGGCGGCAGTGAGGAGATATCCCTCCTCCGAGGTCAGGAGCAATGGCTGCGCTTTGCTGGAACAGCTGTGAAGAGATACCCCATGCCCAAGGTAAGAGAAACCCAAGAAAGATGGTAGGTGTTGCAAGAGGGCATCAGAGGGCAAACACACTGAAACCATACTCACAGAAAACTAGTCAATCTAATCACACTAGGACCACAGCCTTGTCTAACTCAATGAAACTAAGCCATGCCCGTGGGGCCACCCAAGATGGACTGGTCATGGTGGAGAGATCTGACAGAATGTGGTCCACTAGAGAAGGGAATGGCAAACCACTTCAGTA
The DNA here is from genome assembly GCF_029407905.1 of Bubalus kerabau. Classification (NCBI taxonomy): domain Eukaryota; kingdom Metazoa; phylum Chordata; class Mammalia; order Artiodactyla; family Bovidae; genus Bubalus; species Bubalus kerabau. Next base: position 112,781,992 of record NC_073627.1, read on the forward strand.
TTCTTGCCTTGAGAACCCCATAACAATATGAAAAGGCAAAATGATAAGATACTGAAAGAGAAACTCCCCAGGTCAGTAGGTGCCCAATATGCTACTGGAGACCAGTGGAGAAATAACTCCAGAAAGAATGAAGGGATGGAGCCAAAGCAAAAACAATACCCAGCTGTGGATGTGACTGGTGATAGAAGCAAAGTCCGATGCTGTAAAGAGCAATATTGCATAGGAACCTGGAATGTCAGGTCCGTGAATCAAGGCAAATTGGAAGTGGTCAAACAAGAGATGGCAAGAGTGAATGTCAACATTCTAGGAATCAGTGAACTGAAATGGACTGGAATGGGTGAATTTAACTCAGATGACCATTAGATATACTACTGCGAGCAGGAATCCCTCCGAAGAAATGGAGTAGCCATTATGGTCAACAAAAGAGTCTGAAATGCAGTACTTGGATGCAATCTCAAAAACGACAGAATGATCTCTGTTTGTTTCCAAGACAAATCATTCAATATCACAGTAATCCAAGTCTATGCCCCAACCAGTAACGGTGAAGAAGCTGAAGTTGAACGGTTCTATGAAGACCTCAGGACCTTTTAGAACTAACACCCAAAAAAGATGTCCTTTTCATTATAGGGAACTGGAATGCAAAAGTAGGAAGTCAAGAAACACCTGGAGTAACAGGCAAATTTGGCCTTGAAATACAGAATGAAGCAGGGCAAAGACTGATAGAGTTTTGCCAAGAAAATGCACTGGTCATAACAAACGCCCTCTTCCAACAACACAAGAGAAGACTCTATACATGGACATCACCAGATGGTCAACACCGAAATCAGATTGCTTATATTCTTTGAAGCCAAAGATGGAGAAGCTCTATACAGTCAGCAAAAACAAGACCAGGAGCTGACTGTGGCTCAGACCATGAACTCCTTATTGCCAAATTCAGACTTGAAGAAAGTACGGAAAACACTAGACCATTCAGGTATGACCTAAATCAAATGCCTTATGACTATACAGTAGAAGTGAGAAATAGATTTAAGGGCCTAGATCTGATAGATAGAGTGCCTGATGAACTATGGAATGAGGTTCCTGACATTGTACAGGAGACAGGGATCAAGACCATCCCCAGGGAAAAGAAATGCAAAAAAGCAAAATGGCTGTCTGGGGAGGCCTTACAAATAGCTGTGAAAAGAAGAGAAGTAAAAAGCAAAGGAGCAAAGGAAAGATATAAACATCTGAATGCAGAGTTCCAAAGAATAGCAAGAAGAGATAAGAAAGCCTTCTTCAGCGATCAATGCAAAGAAATAGAGGAAAACAACAGAATGGGAAAGACTAGAGATCTCTTCAAGAAAATTAGAGATACCAAGGGAACATTTCATGCAATGATGGGCTCAATAAAGAACAGAAATGGTATGGACCTAACAGAAGCAGAAGATATTAAGAGATGGCAAGAATACACAGAAGAACTGTACAAAAAAGATCTTCACAACCCAGATAATCACAATGGTGTGATCACTGACCTAGAGCCAGACATCCTGGAATGTGAAATTAAGTGGGCCTTAAAAAGCATCACTATGAACAAGGCTAGTGCAGGTGATAGAATTCCAGTTGAGTTATTTCAAATCCTGAAAGACAATGCTGTGAAAGTGCTGCACTCAATATGCCAGCACATTTGGAAAACTCAGCAGTGGCCACAGGACTGGAAAAGGTCAGTTTTCATTCCAATCCCAAAGAAAGGCAAGGCCAAAGAATGCTCAAACTACCGCACAATTGCACTCATCTAACACGCTAGTAAAGTAATGCTCAAAATTCTCCAAGCCAGGCTTCAGCAATATGTGAACTGTGAACTTCCTGATGTTCAAGCTGGTTTTCGAAAAGGCAGAGGAACCAGAGATCAAATTGCCAATATCTGCTGGATCATGGAAAAAGCAAGAGAGTTCCAGAAAAACATCTATTTCTGCTTTATTGACTATGCCAAAGCCTTTGACTGTGTGGATCACAATAAACTGTGGAAAATTCTGAAAGAGATAGGAATACCAGACCACCTGACCTGTCTCTTGAGAAATCTGTATGCAGGTCAGGAAGCAACAGTTAGAACTGGACATGGAACAACAGACTGGTTCCAAATAGGAAAAGGAGTACGTCAGGGCTGTATATTGTCACCCTGCTTATTTAACTTCTATGCAGAGTACATCATGAGAAACGCTGGACTGGAAGAAACACAAGCTGGAATCAAGATTGCCGAGAGAAATATCAATAACCTCAGATATGCAGATGACACCACCCTTATGGCAGAAAGTGAAGAGGAACTCAAAAGCCTCTTGATGAAAGTGAAAGTGGAGAGTGAAAAAGTTGGCTTAAAGCTCAACATTGATAAAACGAAGATCATGGCATCCGGTCCCATCACTTCATGGGAAATAGATGGGGAAACAGTAGAAACAGTGTCAGACTTTATTTTTCTGGGCTCCAAAATCACTGCAGATGGTGACTGCAGCCATGAAATTAAAAGACGCTTACTCCTTGGAAGGAAAGTTATGACCAACCTAGATAGCATATTCAAAAGCGGAGACATTACTTTGCCAACAAAGGTTCGTCTAGTCAAGGCTCTGGTTTTTCCTGTGGTCATGTATGGATGTGAGAGTTGGACTGTGAAGAAGGCTGAGCGCCAAAGAATTGATACTTTTGAACTGTGGTGTTGGAGAAGACTCTTGAGAGTCCCTTGGACTGCAAGGAGATCCAACCAGTCCATTCTGAAGGAGATCAGCCCTGGGATTTCTTTGGAAGGAATGATGCTAAAGCTGAAACTCCAATACTTTGGCCACCTCATGCGAAGAATTGACTCATTGGAAAAGATTATGATGCTGGGAGGGATTGGGGGCAAGAGGAGAAGGGGACGACAGAGGATGAGATGGCTGGATGGCATCACTGACTCGATGGACATGAGTTTGAGCGAACTCCGGGAGTTGGTGATGGACAGGGAGGCCTGGCGTGCTGCGATTCATGGGGTCGCAAAGAGTCGGACACGACTGAGTGACTGATCTGATCTGATGATGACTTTTATATTGAACTCTCCACATATAAGACACCCTAGTCACAAACACTAATTAAAATGTCCCCTCAGGAGAGAGGCGGGATAATATATCTTACATCAACTAACTAGAATGTCCCATAATTGTTCTCTCTGTGCCAGTGTGTCTCTCCCTACAGCAAGTTTTGTTTAAAACTCCTTTTTGCACATTTTGAGCAAAACAAAATCCATAGATAAAACTTGTTACATATTGAAACAGTTTAATTCTGAGCTATACCAGAAATCTATCACTTCAGTTCAGTTCAGTCGCTCAGTCGTGTCCGACTCTTTGCGACCCCATGAGTTGCAGCACGCCAGGCCTCCCTGTCCATCACCAAATCCCGGAGTACACTCAGACTCACGTCCATCGAGCCAGTGATGCCATCCAGCCATCTCATCCTCTGTCATCCCCTTCTCCTCCTGCCCCAAATCCCTCCCAGCATCAGAATCTTTTCCATTGAGTCAACTCTTCGCATGAGGTGGCCAAAGTACTGGAGTTTCAGCTTTAGCATCATTCCTTCCAAAGAACACCCAGGACTGATCTCCTTCAGAATGGACTGATTGGATCTCCTTGCAGTCCAAGGGACTCTCAAGAGTCTTCTCCAACACCACTCTTCAATTATGAAGACAAGAATGTTAGACTCTTCATTTTTGACATGTTCTAATTCATTAGCTTGACCTGAAATGTTCTTGTTGCTGCTAAGTCGCCTCAGTCGTGTCCGACTCTGTGCGACCCCGTAGATGGCAGCCCATGAGGCTCTCCCCCTCCCTGGGATTCTCCAGGCAAGAACACTGGAGTGGGTTGCCATTTCCTTCTCCAATGCATGAAAGTGAAAAGTGAAAGTGAAGTCACTCAGTCGTGTCCGACTCTTTGCGACCCCATTGACTGCAACCTACCAGGCTCCTCCATCCATGGGATTTTCTGGGCAAGAGTACTGGAGTGGGGTGCCATTTGCTTTTGTCTGAATGCAGTGGTGATAGTGTAAACATACAGAATGTTTCATATGACTTCAACATTTGTCTAGATCATATCCTTTTGAAATATTTTAATCTGGGAATGTAAGTAGTATTTCTTCAGTCAGGCATATTGTTTGGAATTGAAGCAAGTTTCTGAAACAAAGTGGCTGGGGAGGAGATATGGAGAGCAATAGCAGCTCAAATTTTACATTTAGGTGGTCAGAAAGATGAACTGCATTGTAAAGACTTTAGGCACTTCTGATAGGATTTAAATCTGTCTTTAAGTTTTGATGCCATTTTCAATATAAATATGAAGTAAAAGATTAGAAGACAACCAAAACATGATTGGCAGATCTTTCATCTTCATATTCCCAATAGAGACATGTAGGTTATACCTATAAAATTTCTAATGGCTCATTATAATGAAGGATTAGTAGAAATTCACAGGTTTTTCAAAGTAACACCTTTTCTGCATTTCCATAAAGCATTTCTATGAAGAATAAAAGCAGTAGTAGCATTAAATTATTCAGATAGCCATTTTATCCTCAGTAAATCTACTTTTATTCCATCTAACATGGATCTTGAACTATGTATGCCAATGTTTCAGGAAAAGAATCTGGCTTCCTTCTCCATATATCATTCCCTAACTAAGGTGAAATGATAACTATCTCTCTGTATCCAAGCATTACACAATGATTTAAATTAAATTATCAGCTCAACCACAAGAAAAACGTTCAAAGTGAAACCCGGCTTGGGTGTCCTTTATTTTGTCCTCAGTTAATTTTGACCATCTTGTTCCCTTATCTCTTGATCTCAGTTCCTGGTGCTTCAGTATCATCTGACTATGTAAGAAAGCCCTCTTTCTGGAGTTTTGTTAAAGTACCATGAATATAAAATTTAGCATGACACATCTTTATTCACCAAGGGTCACTTACTCATAAACTCTACGTATCAGTAGAACTTTAGGCAATGAGATTACGTGAGATTATCGAGAAAACTTAGGGTAACAGGGATCTTCTTGGTGCAACTCAAATCCCACCATACAAACAATCACCTGCTCCTCCCTGTGGAGGGGTACTAGGCTTTCTTTCTCCCTAGCATACCTCAAGAGTATTAATGTCACTTTTGAAGAGCACTCTTGAAAAACTGCCAACTCTCATTCTAAGAGATATTACTACTCTCTCTGATATGGCCTTCTACCAACTGTACAGTAGCCACCAAAATACAATACTCAAAATATCTCAAACTAGAATATTTCAAAATACATATGATTTGTTGGGTCAAGTATACCTCTCTTCTTGAGATGGCCTTCCATACCTCCTTCCCTTGAAAAAGGGAAAAAAATGATAGAATATTTTAAATCTAGTGCTGCAAATCCAATGTGGAATTTTTAATATTTCATGTGTTAAAATTTAACCCTGTTAATAGATTTTTATTTATAGAATTTCTCTTACACAAATGGCAGAATAGGCTCACTACCACTACTATTGGTATATTTTTAAAAGTTTCTCACAGAGAAACACTTCAAAGTGCAGAGCTCTCACAATTCAAATATCTTCAGGGCATTCCTAAATCACTGAAATATTAAATCATGATTGTAATTTGTGATGGTAATATTTAACTATAGCTCAGTGTTCCATAGGAAAACATACAAAACCATGTTGATCCATGAATTTGTCTTTCAAAAAGCATCAAATATTTTGAAGAAAATAAACTTCACTAAAAAGTAGCATAATTTTAAAACATAATTGCCTTTCTATATCAAAAGTCATGAATCAAAAGAAGGATTACATTAGTTACAGGAAGTATTTGCATGTTTTCTTTGATACAAATTCAGAATATATTTCAACAGGAAATATAATACACTTATTCATTCCTTTGAATGGTAATATATTATGCATTTCTCAGAATAAGTTGTTGATGGCCTGGTTCTTTTTTTTAGTTAAACAGGAATGAGAAAAATATGTTTTCATGTAATTTATCAACTCCAAGTCCTTAAATATGCCAGATATAAAAATTATGCACTGGAACTATTATATTACCAAAATTCAGCCTCGTGAATTGGAGTTTAAGACTACTTTGTCTATTTAGATCTTTGTTAAAAGAGGGATTTCATTGTACTTAGAAAATGGAATTAATTAGGGCAGCCTGTGGAATTTATTCACAACATTTGCTACATAAGAATGCATTCACTTGAAAGATTTGGTTCTTTTGTCAAGGATTAACTGAAGAGACCTTTATAGCATCTAAATATAGCTCAGAGGAATAGTTTAGTGCATCTTGATATTCATTACATAAATGTAAAGATTTTTCCCTCCACTAGAACTGGATAAGCCTTAGATGTTACCAATTTTTGCATTTGTCAGACTGTTTATTGGAAATTTATTTTGTAAATTTGAAAATAATTTTCTACATAGAGACTGAATAATTATTTGGATTCTTTTAGGGAAATGTTAAGTTCTGCCATAATCTTCAAAATGACCATCAGGGGAAGAAATTGGCCAGATTACAAACTCCTGGAGAGCAAGAATTATGTCATAGTCATCTTTTTATCCTTGGCATCCTATTTACAAGAGTAAGCAATAAACAAGCATCATCTTGAATGAGCAAAAGAATTAATGCATTATAAATCTAGCCATGATGTTTAGCCCATGGAATACATTATTTTTATCATAGGGCTTTGCCCATTAGTTTAACATCTTTTATCTAACACAGATAAGTCTATATTTACTCTAACACAGGTAAGTCTCTATTTACTCTTATACAGTAAGTCTATACTTACTGTAATATAGATATTAATGGTTTCTAAAAGTGTCAATATAACTTTAAATGCTTGCATTAAACACCCAGGATTAAACAACAAACCTATTTTTTAATGCCTGGTACCAAGAAAGAAATTTGAAAAAACAATTTCTTGTGTTTAATAATACTCTTACAAAAATATTTTCAGTATTTAAGGTAGATTTGGAAAAGTAAAGAAAAGAGAGAGAGAAAGCAAGGGTACAAGAATGAGAGAGGGAGACAAGAATACCAACTTTTTTTAGGAAAAACAAAAACAAAACAGAAGTCTGAAGTCTACCCATCGTAGGATTAGGTCTGCTACAAGGAATTCATAGAGTGGTATCTAGGTCATGCCAGGAATAAAATTTTAATTGAATGTTTTTGGCTCCTAGAAGAATACCAAATTTTCTGTGTTGAAAATTTCCTACAATGTAGATTCTGCTTTATATTATTAGTTGATCATTGAAACTTTTTATGAACATCATGTCCTTGTTAAACTATTTATTTTATTTCCAAAGACATAAAAAGCTTTTAAAATACTCCAAGATACTTGGATTCCAAGAAAAATACAAATAGAGGAAAATACCTCAAAATGATCACTTCTTTGTAAAATTTAAAGTTAACAGCAGAATACATTTCTTCACCTACATGCACAGTCCTTCAAATGGCCCTTGAATCTCAGGCAATGAGACATTCACCAGTTTCTTTGTTTCATACTTTTAAATTTAAAATCTTCTTCAATAGTAACAATAGCAAAGCTGCCAGAGCTTTTTCTGCTTTTGTCCTTGTTGCTCTTTTCACTATAGTTCTGGTGGCCTTTTCTTAACCGTCTCAAGCCAAAAATTCAATTGATTCACACTTTAAAAAATAATTATGGTTTGAAATTGGAATTCCTGTAAAAATACTTCACAGAATACACTGAAATTCTATTATGTAATGTGTGAATGCTTCATAAGCTTACTAATTTGATGTAATGACATCCAAACACAACTATCAAAAATAAAACAAATTATAGAAATAAATGTTATGTATGCAGACTCATTTTCAAATTAAAGGTTTAAGAGAAGGACTTTGTGCAAATTAGTGTAGATTTAAAATATTCTTAAGAGGAGATCCATCTCATGTGACTTTGTTCAGGACATTCATTTCATCAGACATCCACAGCAACGCTAATTTCATCAGTGAGTACACAGAGTCAGAATGGCTCAGAGGTATATTGCTTTTGGAAGGAGACTTTAGGACAAAAACATTTCTCACATTTGCATATGTGTCAACTTGGGAAATCACTGCTTCTCAAAGCTTTAAACAGTTTTTTTTTTTTTTTTTTTTTTTGTGGCAGACAGATGTGGAAAGCAATATTTCAGACATAAGTTTCCATTGTTCTTCAGCAGCACAACGTACAGGGCTATGCACAGAGCGTGGCTATGATACAGACTAGAAGCCAAAAAGAAACTGAGGCATCTTCAGCTTAGCTCACTAAATCCTCAGAGGCAGTTTCTTCACTGGAAGATGATTCACAGGATCCACAGGATGACTTTCAGCTCTAAAAGGCTGACTCTGTGAAATGATCAGTTAGCTGAGGAAATGTTTGATTCCCCGCAGCCAAATACCCTCTATAAGTATATAGTCATGCTCTCAAAAGTCTTGGTACTTACTGTGTTAAGTACAGAAAATGACCTATTCATTTAAGATTGACTTTTGTTAAAAGAACGACCTATCAATGAAGAAATTTAGACTTTGATGCAATTCAACTCCTGGGTTTATAGCCAGAAAAAATGAAACATTAATTTGAAAAGATATATGCACCCCAATATTTACAGCAACATTATTTCTAATAGCCAAGATATGGAAGCAACCTAAATGTCCACTGGACAGACAAAATTGAACGGATAAAGAAGATGTGGTGCACACACACACACACACACACAGGAGTATTGCTCAACCATAAAAAAGAATTAAATTCTACCACTGCAGCAATTTATTATGCTTTGTGAAACAAGTCAAATGGAGAAAGATAAACACTGTATGATCTTATTTACATATGGAATATAAAAAAATACAAATGAATATAGGTAGCAAAAGAGAAATACATTCACAGGTATAGAAAACAAACAAGTGGTTACTGGTGGGGAGGGGTAAACAGGGCAGGGGCAAGACAGGGGTATGGGATTAAGAGATATAAACTATTATGTATAAAGTAGATAAGCACAAGGATACATTGTACAGCAGAGGGAATTAAGCCATTATCTTATAATAACTTTTAATAGAGTATAAACTGTAAAAATGTGGAATCACTCTACTGTGATTCTGAAACTAATATTGTAAATCAACTATATTTCGATAAAAACAGAATTCAAATTTAAGCTGGCTATCTAAAAATTTAATTCTATAGTATTCAATTCAAAACCTGACAAAGAAAGATACTTCTATATCGTTCACTGCTATTATTACTGATACTAATATTGATGTTACTTCTATAATCACTATTAGTTCTACTTCTATGACCATTACTATCATTACCACAACCACCCCTTGCCTGGGCCTTCTGTAATAGCCTCCTCACTAATTTTACTAGCTCTCCTCTTGTACTTTTACTGTTCATCATTGCCTTCATCACTTTTTATCATTCCGTTTTCCATATTGCAATCAGACTGAGCGCTCAAAAGTGTGAATGAGACTGTATCACACTTCTGCTTAAACTCTTCCAGTGATTGACCATTTGCTCAAAGTAAAATGCAAGCTACTTATCCTGTTAAACATAAATAATCTTGCCCTGTTTACTAATTTCATACCTAAGAAGTATAGCTGGGGTACAGAGGAAGGCACAGATCATAGTACCCTGGCCCTCAAGGCCCCCAATCCTACTGAACTTACTCATGCCCCAGAGCCTTCGTACCTGGGATTCCCACCACCTGGGATTCTCATGCCCCAGGCTTTGTGTGGCGCTTTCTGCCAGCTGCTGTCATCTTCACTGTTAAACTGCCACCTCCTGACAGAGTCCTTTCCTGGATGCCCAGTGCCATCCTATCACTCTCTAGCTTATCATCTTTTTATTGCTTCTGGCATAGCTTGCAATTTTTATGGTCAAGTCTTTGCTGTCCAACATATAAATGGCATGAGGGCAGGAATCGTGTCTGTTTTCACATAAAATTGTGCTTAATCCATTGTAAGTACTCAAAAATATTTTGAACAAATGGAGGAATAAATTATTACTAATAATAGCTTGTATTTACTGATCATTTACTAAGAACTGATGTGCTGTGATTACATTATCATAATTAACCTACAGTGTCAGCTGGTAAGGGAAAGAAGTGTTAATTATCTCAGTTTTATAGCCTATTACATATGCCAGGCTTAGGGAAGAAGACAAATATGGACCTAGACACTTTGAGTCCAAATATTCAAAATTTACATACCAAGCTAATAAACTGTTACATAAAATATGTTCTCTACTTTTATCTTGGCAATATATCAACATAAAAATATGTAACATCAGGGTTAAATTTTTTTAATTCCTCAAACTCCACACAGGGACACAGAGATAAGGGGAAAGATCATTCTGGATCCCAACCTCCCACCCTAGACCACATTCCACTCTTCAAGAGACCTCATATGTTCAGTCTGTGGACAGCCCAGCTCCTGTGTCTCAGCTCAGTCCCAGCTCTACCAAATAGCTTTCCCTGGAGGACACTTTGTTCTTGTGGTCTACCCATGGAAAACAGACAAGGAGAGATGCCTGTGCAGGACCCGAAAGTGGGTACAAGGTCATCTGCACAATAGGCCCCAGGAATCCAAAAGCTTGTTTTAAAAGTGGAGATGCAGGTGCTAGGTAAACACATACCCCTTGGTGGCATGAACTCTTCCTCTTGTGATGAAAGGTGTGGCCAGAGGAAGAGGAGAGCTTTCTAAAGCAAGGACCCCTTTCACCCAAGTCTAAAAAATAAGACTAAAAAGTTTGAGTCTTAAAAAAGTGAGTGGCAGTTTGATTTCCAATCCACCCATTCTTATTTCAATACCCATGCTTTTAACCACTCTGACAACCTTGTCACATCACAGTAAACACAGAAAATGATGTTTGTAATGCATATTGGAATAAATCTTTCAAGACATGCCAAGCCATGTCGTGATGTCTTGAATGCTAAGAGAATCAATATTTAGACCCATCAAAGATCCTTTAAGGCAAACCAGTGCACTGAACACTAGAAAGTTGAGCACTGTGCTTTACTTTACATTGAAAATGTCATGAAATTATAAAAATCTCATCAAAATGTAAGCCAGACTATTTGAATAACAGGTAAGTAATTTCATTCTAGCAAATGTTGTTGAGTTCTTGCTTTGTATAAAACTTTTGATAAATGCTTGGGGCAGGGAAGGGAGAACGGCTACAAGGATAAATAAGATATAGTCATCATCTTCAAAAGATGTGTCATTTGTTTGGGAAAATGCAAATGAACCATTGGATACAATAAAAAGCAGGATGAGTGAAGTGATTTGATAGCACTATAAAAAGTTTAGTTCAGGAGTACAGGAGCATTGGGTTTATTCTCACTGAAGGATCAGAGGAAGGAGTTAATGAAAATCCAATGGATCATGAAAGATAAGTAGGACTTAAATAGTTCAAGTTGGTGGGGAGGACTTTCTGGGTTGCTATAATAACATAAACATAGGCAGGACAATCGTAATACATCATGGGCAAGTCCAAGGTGCGTAGAATGAAGAATATTCTGGGAGATGGGTTTGGAAAGGTAGTTTTGTGTCAGACCAAAGAAGAGCATGAATGAAATGTGAAGACATCTGAATTTTATCTTCAGACCACAGACAGGCACTGATGAATTTTGTTGAGGCAAGGAGTAACATGATTTTAATTGTTTTGAGAACATAACTGAAGGAATTCATTAAGAAAAAATATTAGTAGTGCTAATAACGTGAAGGTGAGGTAAGTTTTAGATGGAGCAGTACTGGTGGAAATGCAAAGAATTTGATAGAAAAGTTAGGAAGAAGTTGAATAAACTGAGATGAGTAATCCTTTGATAATGAGTTCCTGGGAAAGGCTGACAAAGATTAGAAAGTGTACAGTATGGACAACTAGAGGGATAAAGGCTAAAGGCTCAGGAGACACATTTGATAATAAATGTTATCAAATACATAGGTTTGGAGTTTATATTGGAAAAGTGAAGTGAAGTTGCTCAGTCGTGTCCGACTCTTTGTGACCAGTGGACTGTAGCCCACCAAGCTCCTCCGTCCATGGGATTCTCCAGGCAAGAATACTGGAGTGGGTTGCCATTTCCTTCTCCAGGGCATCTTCCCGACCCAGGGATCAAACCCAGGTCTCCCACATTGCAGGCAGATGCTTTAACCTCTGCACCACCAGGGAAGCCCATATTCAAAAAGAGGAGGGCTCAACTCGACCAGAGAGGGAAAGAATGGAAAAGAGATTTACAGAAAGGAAGAAGTGATAAGGCTGTCTCATGACTTTAATAAAGAATGATTTGTGTTTTCTCAGTGAGTGAGAACCCAAGATCCATTAGTTGAGAAGGACAGGATTAGATTAATCCTTAAGGCTGGGTTTTTAAAAATCATTTTAAAAGTTTTTAAATTATGAGACTTGGATGAAGATTTGGGAAATGGATTGCCAGGTAATTTGGATCCTCATTTGGTTGTCTGATGTACCGTGTACTTTATCGACTGGTAGGTGGAGAAGTAATTCAATAAAAGTTCTGACACTAAAATGGTCTTACAAGAATGTTTTATGTTCTTCTCTAGGATTTGTAGATGTTTAAGTGATTTTTTATTTTCAAAGTGTTTATATTTTAGAAACTATTAGAAAAAAGGCATGTCTGTCATGTCTGCAAACAAGACTGATCGTATTTTGGATTTGTGAATGGATAAAATCAATGAAAACAAGAGTAGAACAGCAAACATAATATTTTATACCAACTTAATAAAACTACTTAAGGTGCTCCCCCTTTATACTTTTTAGCATATGGTTCTGGAAAATGAGATGTTTCAGCAAGCTGTTCAGTCTTGGCCATAATATAAAATGGATTGAAATTTTGAACTAAAAGGAAAAAATAAAAAATAAAAGTAAACAATGGCTTGAACAAAAAGCGCCTAGAACTGAATTGGCCCTATTTAATAGCCATTTATACAAATAGCTGGTTTCACAAAATCAACTGACATTCGCCTAAAACATTATCAACCTCCTTTTAGGATGTGAATAATAATGGGATTTATTTTGTCATCTCAAAATTAGCCTCTGTAAATCCACACAGTTCTAATTTATCTACCCTAATATCAGGAAGATTTAGTGGTAAGACACTTTAATTAGTGCTCTCTCTGTACTTGGTAGTTAGTTCCTACCATTTCAGCCTCTTCAGGTTTTATGTGCACCCTGTAATTCTAGTGTGCTGCAAAGCAAATATAGATCACCAAAAGGTTACCTCTCAGAATACTTAATAAAGATAAAAAATAGCAAAATAGAAGCTCTATTTCAAATGCCAGATTACAGCACAACTTGATTCAAGAACATAATTTGAACTACAAAAACCAAAATTATTTCAGCAAGAGACTACAGTGACATCAGGAAAGAATGAATGATACCTGCGAGGAAGAATCAATAGAAATTGGCAACTCATTGCATGTGGGGGGTCAAAGATAAGTCCAAAGTCTCTAGCCCAGCTGACTTGGAGAAGGACTGGGATCACAGGGCTCAAAGAGTTGGGAGAGAAAAGAATCAAAAACGTTACTGGAGGAATAGGAGAAAACTATAAGGGAGGAGAGGTATTTCATGCTTGTAAATGAAAAGGAAGGAGAAGAGACTCAGAAATGACAAAAGGAAGATCAGCTGATGAAGTTCCTATGACCTGACCTTTATTTTCTCAGGGATACAAGGTAATCAGATGTGTGTGAAGGAATAGTTGCTGGGGTTAGTGGAATACAGGATAGATTCTCCCCTCCCCTAATGGTCTAGAATTACTACTAGGGCCTCCCTGGTGGCTCAGTGGTAATTAAAGAACCTGCCTGCCAATGCAGGAGACATAGGTTCGATCCCTGGGTTGGGAAGGTCCCCTGAAGAAGGAAATGGCAACCCACTCTAGTATTCTTGCCTGGGAAATCCCATGGACATAGAAGCCTGGCTGGCTACAGTTCATGGGGTCACAAAGAGTTGGGCACAACTTTAGCAACTGAACAACAGAATTTCCATTCCTGGCAGAAATATGAGATCCTACATTTATGAACGAGGGTTAAAAACAAGAAGGCTCAGAACCCCAAGTCTTTATCATATAACAAATACTCTACAGCTAGAGTGAAGATTTTAAGCTGGATGTAATAGTGAAATATTTGAAAGAACAAACAGACCAGCTTTTTTCGAGCTGATAGCACAGTCTCAAAGGCTAATGGATCATCATCCCCAGAGAGTCCGTGAGCCAAGGACATTAAAACTACTGAGATTTTAAGCAGACTCTCCCTCTTATCTGATTAACAAATTTTTCCAAGTTCTCCCACACTTCCACCAATGTAGGGCACCAGAAATTATTGGTTGTCTACCCTAAGCCCATCCACCCTTCTTGGATGTTTTCATTGGAAAATTCTCCCCTCCACTATGTGACTCAGTGGTAAACTAAACAGTCTGAGTCATCATGGAAATCAAATTGCTTTGCCATGGACTGGTTTAGAAAGGAGTATATATACAATCAATTCTGGCCAATGAGACCTGAGGAAGTTGACTTCAGGGCCTCTGGGTATGGCTAAGCATTATCTTTTTTTCTCTGGATGTTCTGGTATTTGAATGAGACTTATAGAAATATTGGAGAAGGAAATGGCAACCCACTCCAGTACTCTTGGCTGGAAAATCCCATGGACGGAGGAGGCTGGTAGGCTACAGTCCATGGGGTCGCAAAGAGTCCGACACAACTGAGCGACTTCACTTTATAGACATATACACTCATCTAGTAACCATAAGCAGGTAAGCCAGAAGACAAAGCTGATAGGCTGAATGGTAAAAGGGGAAGACAGAAAGAATATCTTATCAGATTCTATATTAACCACACCTCAGTTCTCTATTTTACGAGAGATAATGCATTTTTCTTCTATCATACTTTAAGTTTTTGTTTGCTGTTATTTGGAACAAATTATATCTTAACTGATTTAAGAGGGTGGAAGGAGCAGAGGAGAGAGAAATTACCAAATCTCATTTTCTGATTGATTTCTCCCATCCAACCAAGGGCTTCCCTGGTGACTCAGACGGAAGAATCCGCCTTCAATGTGGGAGACATGTCCGATCCCTAGATTGGGAAGATCCACTAGAGGAGGGCATGGCAACCCACTCCAGTATTCTCACCTGGAGAATTCCATGGACAGAGGAGCCTGGCGGGCTGCAGTCCATGGGGCCGCAAAGTCAGACACAACTGAGCGACTAAACACAGCAAGCACACACCAAACCAAGGCACTTTTAACAGAGGTCTGGTTTGTATTATAATGCACACAGTTACACACACAGTGTTATTGTTATACATTTACATAGCTCCCTATGGTTGTCAATTTCTCTAAACACCAACACTTTGAAAGAGCCCTCAAGATCATAAATACAAGTTCTGTGAACTGTGAAAAGAAGAGCCTCTTAAAGCACGGAGTACAAAGATAAGCCATTTGAGGATATACAGATAAAAATCTTCAAGAGGGAAGAATATGAAAACAGATTTATTTCAAAGCAGATCATCTCTAATGAGCTTTAAGACGTTTATGATTTGCTTTTAAACAGTAGGCAATGAAAACAAAGTTTCATGTAGAATATACTGTCTGACTTAAAAATAGCATTTACAAAACATGGCAATGTATTTTAAAACTGCTGGTTATAATAGCTAAACTTCTTGGAGCATCTTTAAAATGCTTTGAAAGTATGATCCCCAAAAGCATCATTTTATATAATGACCTTATAAGAATTTTGGTTGACAAGTCAAATATGTTAATAAGGAAATATCCAAAGAGGAAAATTTATCAGCCCTTATTAACAAATTATAAATATATGTTGTATATATATGTGTGTGTATATACACATATTTAAAAAAATTCATTTGTCTGCAAACACTATAAAATCACAGTCTAAATTACACTGGGATTCTGATACGGTTGTACATTTTTCCCTAAATATTTTTTTAAAATCAGGAGTTTTTAATAGGCAAAGGAGGTATAAATAATCTATATTGAATGGTAGAGCTTAAAGCTCCCTATATGGAATCATATAGGGAACAACATGATGCTATTGTACAAGGTAATCAAAAGCCTTTCAACAAAAACATCACTTGCTCATACACATTTTGTCTATTATAAATGTATATATGATATTCTCATAATATTTAAAGAATCATATGCAGCTTTCTGTTGCCTTTAAAATGCAAGAAACAATTTCTTCTTCTTTAAAGTATAGTTTAAACAATTAGAGTGGAAAATATTCACAATGAATATCCTTCAAATGAATCTCCTAAAGACCTTCTCTTTAGGGAATCTTATGCATGACTAGCACTGCAGGTGGAAGCCCATGTGATAGGGAAGAACTACAGGAGGAAAGCTGTGCAGACAGGGAACACAAAAGCAATCAAGACGAACGGGTCAAGAGTTTCTGAAAACAAAGGAGAGATGCCATCCAGTGGCTGAAGAATGAATTCTTTTTGAAGTGAAGAAGTTTTCCTGTACACTGCCATCTGGTGGGCAATGTTGGGAATAATTGTAGATCAATAAAACTATACAATATGGATATCAGTCTTTCATATGATCCATAATTTAAGACTTGGTAACTCCAAACTGCAATTAACATAGTAAACCCCATTAACAACACTTATTATTTAACTTAGAGTGATGAGAGATTCATAAGGAATATTAATAATGGATTATCAGTCACAATTCTTTGTGAGGGGAAAGGGAGCATGTTTAAAATTATTACATCTGGCTTAATAAATTTAAGGAATTATCCCACAATAAATTCAAATTGAGAAGATGTTTACATGTATTTAATCTTGGAGCTATAATTTTTTTAAATTATACCTACTGGCAACCCAATGGTAGGATCATAAGCTTTTGTTATTGTTATTGCTCATTTTGCTTTTTACTTTAACTAGACTTTGATTAATTCATTTCCATCTTTAAAAAATATTTCTTGACAATCTTCCTTAAACTAGGCACTGTTCTAGGTATATTAGCATAAGCAAAAGAGACATTTACTCTGCACTTAAGAAGTTTATATATAATCTAATGTAGGGATAAACACTTGAAGAGATGTATTCATCTATTCATTTAAAATATACATATTAAGTATACATTATTTCTTACGCCTTCTTTAGGGATATATTAGTGAACAAAATAGGCAAGGGTTCTTCCTCTCAAGTAGTGCTTTGACGTGTAATGGTGGACGTGAACAAATGCTGTAAATAGGAACCTTTTCTAGGAAGAGACATTTAAGCTGGGATGTGAAACATGAGAAACAGTCAGCAGAGTACAGTGCAGGAGCCAAGAGCATGGGGACAGAATTGCAGGTGCAAATTCCTCAGGACGCAAAGGTCCTGAGACAGGGGAAACAGCAGAATAACTGGAAGGAAGAATGGGAAACAACACAGGTATTCTCGCATTTTGAGAGAAAGTTTCCTTTTAATGTTTTGTTTGAAGAGAAAAATTTGAGAACAACCTACTAATACCATATCACAGCTTTCTGCCAGCTTTATAAATACTAGAGGATGACACTTCTGATCTGCAAATGTTCTTGATATATACTGCTTGTGGTCAGGAAATCAGAAAGACAAAAAGCTGATGCTTATTTTTCTTCACTCACCAGTTATAATTCTTCACTTTCTCATCTGAACTTCCCTAGTAGAGCACTAATCTTACCTTCTGATAAATTAGTCTAGTAATTTTGTGCTCATCTTCCCTATAAGACAATAAGTGCTTGAGAATAAACACTGTCTTCTTCATTGCTTTCAATGCCACAATACTGTCCTTTATACTTGGGAGCTTTAAAATAGATACCTAAATATATTAAATTTTAAGTATAATATTAATTCATTATAACACAGAATTTTGATTTTTAAAATTAGAACCTTCACCTCCCCTAAAGGAAAATTTAGATACAAGCTAATTTTGAGTTCCTTTATTCTTTTAGATTTCAATCATAAGATAAATTAAAGTCACCTATCTAAAGGTATAAGATAATCACATTTAATCCTTCCTTGGAGAAACCCCCACTATAAAAACCTATCAGTGTACAGACTAAACCATTTCATCATTTTCACTTTACAAGCCATTCTGTAAGCTTTACATCAGTTTGGAGTTTGAAAGCCCCTAATTCATGAACTCTTCTTATGGGCACAATATATTCTTAATAAATACTATTTTACTGATCTGGTTTTAATTTTTACTGTTTCTGTATTTTTGAAAATGGTAAGATCAAATCATGCAGCCTCTAAAGTGCAGAGGAGGTAAGGACAGGAGAAAAAATGAACTATCCCTTCTATCTCTCCTTCAGATAAGGTTAGCTGACATTACCCAAATAGCAAAAGAGAGCCCCTCCCTCTTTCATAGACAGCCCTCATTCCAGCAAGACCACACCCTTTGTAGGAGTACACTGCTTTCTGCAGCCCTGGAGCTGTGTCCTTTTAGCCAGCCCAACTTAGTTCACAAAGGATTACATCAAAATCCTTAGAGCTTCCACCAATCCACTGCTGGGCCTGCTCTAAGCAAACATGACCAAAAGTTACTACTGTGACCACCTCTGTTCATGTCTGCCTTCCCAGCACCCCATCTCTCAACCATTTTGCTTCTGGAGAATGCTTTAGATTCTTCCTGCAAAACTTTTACAAGATGGTGATTCACCATCAATCCCATTGGCTGACCAAGCATTCACCCAACCTGCCCCAATTCACAGACACCACCCATCTCTTCCTAAATGATTCCTTGGTACCTTCTTCATGGATCTTGGCTAAAACAACCTACCAACCTAAAATATCAGCTAGAGTAAAACTTACTTAAAAGACATCTGCTCTACACAAATGAGTAAAAAGGAAAGATGAAAGTTTAACAATATTATTTTGCCTGATGAGCTTAAAGTCTGCATTGCTTTATTTCTCTAGTCTTATTTGGGTTACATTTTTAAACGTGCATAAAAACATACCTTCACAACCTATAAAATCTGACGTGGGGAAGTCTTTTATCCTGTTCCAGCATCATTTCTTAAATGTAATAATATGGATTCTGTATGCCCCTTTTAATTGTAAAAGCTCTAATGTTATTCTGAGTAAATTCATTCTTTGAATATGCTTTCTCCTGAGACAGTCAACTCTGCTGTTTGCTTCTTATAGACAGCTATCACTACAATTACCTTGATTTCAAAAATGAATGATTTATAGCCAAGCAAGAGTGAGTGATTACATCTAAAGGGGAAAAATACCTATTTATTATTTCTCCTTTGATCTCCTTCCACAATCTGAGATGTAACATATTCAATAATGATTTCAGTATCTGTGAACATGCTTCTATTCTTTTCTCTTTTATTCAGAGATATGGTGACCAGGAAAGCAGAATAAAAGGTAAGACGTAATCTGGAATGTAACTAATGCTCACCATTTGACTTGAGGACATCTCTTTTAGTAGACAATGACATTGGAATACAGATGCTATTTCTGCTATGTTTTCATGTCTGAAGTTGCCACATATTAATTAGCAATCACAGCTTTGCCTCTGTGATTTCATTGCAGTCCTAACTTGATTACATAGCATCTCTCTCCTCTGACAATAGGGTGTCCACTTATTTCTACAGAAGCACTATTCTTTTCTTTATTGAGCACCAACCATGGACCAGAGGCCAGAGCACAGGATCAAAGAATACTGGCCACTAAAGGACCCCTATCCTGGCACATAGCTTCCCAGGTCATGCAGTGGTAAACAATCCATCTGCCAATGCAAGAGATGCAGGTCTGGAAGACCCTCTGGAACAGGAAATGGCAACCCTCTCCAGTATTCTTGCCTGGAAAATTCCATGGACACAGGAACCTGGTGGGCTACAGTCCATGGAGTTGCAAAGAGTCAGACACGACTAAGTGATGGAGCACACCATCTGGCACAGAAATGGGACTATGTACAAATATTTTACTTTTAATAAAATTTGATTAGAACTACAAGAAAGATAAGTACCAACAAGTATGGAGGAGAAAGAGACTGGCTGCATGGGTCGGTCCAGGAATGTTTTACAAAGTAGGTGTCATTTTTAACCCATCCTTCATCTTGAAGGATAAAGCAGAGTTCACCAAACAGACAAGATAAGAGAAAGCATTTCAGGTAGAGAGAGAGCAGGGCATGCAAGGCTTGACAATACACAGAACATTGGGTCTAGATATAGTTTGACAGTTCAGTTCAGTTGAATCACTCAGTTATGTTGACTCTTTGCAACCCCATGGACTGCAGCATGCCAGGCTTCCCTGTCCATCACCAACTCCCGGAGCTTGCTCAAACTTATGTCCATTGAGTCAGTGATGCCATTCAACTATCTCATCCACTGTTGTCCCCTTCTCCTCCTGCCTTAAATCTTTCCCAGCATCAGGGTCTTTTCCAATGAGTTGGTTGTTTGCATTAGGTGGCCAAAGTACTGGAGTTTCAGCTTCAGCATCAGTCCTTCCAATGAATATTCAAGACTGATTTTCTTTAGGATGGACTGGTTGGATCTCCTTGCAGTCCAAGGGACTCTCAAGAGCCTTCTCCAACACCACAGTTCAAAACCATCAATTCTTCACTGCTCAGCTTTCTTTATAGTCCAAATCTCACATACATACATGACTACTGGAAAAACCGTAGCTTTGACTAGATGGACCTTCGTTGGCAAAGTAATGTCTCTGCTTTTTATTATGCTGTCTGGGTTTATCATAGCTTTTCTTCCAAGGAGCAAGCATCTTTTAATTTCATGGCTGCTGTCACCATCTGCAGTCGTTCTGGAGCCCCCCCAAAAAAGTCTGTCAGTGTTTCCATTGTTTCCCCATCTATTTGCCATGAAGTGATGGGACCAGATACCATGATCTTAGTTTTCTGAATGTTGAGCTTTAAAGCCAGCTTTTTCACTCTCCTCTTTCACCTTCATCAAGAGGCTCTTTAGTTCTTCTTCGCTTTCTGCCATACGGGTGGTTTCATTTGCATATCTGAGGTTATTGATATTTCTCCTGGCAATCTTGATTCCAGCTTGTGCTTTATCCAACCTGGCATTTCACATGATGTACTCTGCATATAAGTTAAATAAGTAGGGTGACAATACACAGCCTTGATGTACTCCTTTCCTGATTAGTTTGACAGGGTCAGAACAGAAGGCTTATAGAGCAGGTGCAGTGAGGATGAGGTGGTAGCAGGAGGCTGAGAGGCTCTTGTTATGTTAAAGAAGTTGCCCTTTATCCTACAGGTTAATGTGGATTTGGAGAGGCAAACAAAGTAGTATTTCACAAAGTACATTCCACAGGCCACCAGTCCTCTCTGTACTTCTAAGAAAGAAGTTTTTGGTCACTATAGTTCAGTAAAATTTATATAAGTTATATACTAAGACATATTCTGAGGGACTTTCCTGGCTTCCGTGAGGCTCGGGTTCCATCCCCAGTCAGGGAACTAAGATGCCACATGTTGTGAGGCATGGCCAAAAACAAAACAAAACAAACAAAAAATCCCACCCTTTGGATAGTATAATGTACAAATCCCAAAAGCCCTGATTAATCTTACAATGAGGAAACGTGTTTAACAATATTTAAACCAGAATTTCCAAAATGTAACATCTCTGACATTCTACAGAATGAGTGTTTTGCAGAGCAATATGGGAAATATTTGGCCTTGAATTAGATTGGCATTTTAGAAGAGTTGTTTCAAGATCATCTTCTAAAGTAATCCAATAGACATTAGAGGGAGAAATAGGTAGCCAAGTGCTATAGTGGTACAGATAAAAATGATGAGTTCTTTAACAGGATAACAAATATTTAAGGGAGAGACTTTTGAGAATATGCTATCTGACTGGGTGGGAAGTGAGTGGGTACAGTGTAAAGAAGATGGAGGAGAAGATGGACCCTGTGTTGTCAAACAGGGTAACTTAACAGATGCTGGGGTCATCTGATAAAAAAGGGAAATAAGAGAAAGTTGGGAGCAAAATAGTGATCTTGTGCTGATGTGGTGAAACCCTTCATGCCATGGGCTCAATAGAAGGTCAAAAAATCCATGTGATAGTGATGATCGGGGTATGTCAAGGCTGTATATTGTCACCCTACTTATTTAACTTATATTCAGAGTACATCATGTGAAATGCCAGGCTGGATGAAGCACAAGCTAGAATCAAGATTGCCGGGAAAAATATCGATAACCTCAGAAACACAGATGACTTCACCCTTATGGCAGAAAGGGAAGAAGAACTAAAGAGCCTCTTGATGAAAGTGAAAGAGGAAAGAGAAAAAGTTGGCTTAAAATTCAACATTCAGAAAACTAAGATCATGGCATCTGGTCCCATCACTTCATGGAAAATAGATGGGGAAACAGTGCAAACAGTGACAGACTTATTTCTGGGGCTCCGAAATGACTGCAGATGGTGACAGCAGCCATGAAATTAAAAGACACTTGCGCCTCGGAAGAAAAGTTATGACCAACCTGGACAGCATATTAAAAAGCAGAGACATTACTGTACCAACAAAGGTCCATCTAGTCAAAGCTTTGGTTTTTCCAGTGGTCATGTATGTATGTGAGAGTTGGACTATAAAGAAAGCTGATCATCAAAGAATTGATGGTTTTGAACTGTGGTGTTGGAGAAGACTCTTGAGAGTCCCTTGGCCTGTAAGGAGATCTAACTAGCCCATCCTAAAGAAAGTCAGTCCTGAAAATTCATTGGAAGGACTGATGCTGAAGCTGAAACTCCAATACTTTGGCCACCTGATGCGAAGAACCAACTCATTGGAAAAGACCCTGATGCTGGGAAAGATTGAAGGCAGGAGGAGAAGGGGACGACAGTGGATGAGATAGTTGAATGGCATCACTGATGTGATGGACTGAGTTTGAGCAGGCTCCGGGAGTTGGTGATGGACAGGGAAGCCTGGCATGCTGCAGTCCAAGGGGTCACAAAGAGTTGGACCCAACTGAGCAACTGAACTGAACTGATAGTGATGACTGCAATATTACATAGAAAATATTTTTCATTATATTAGTAAATGATTGGATCTGATTGAGCTATGAGACCCATTTCTTTACATATTTATATATACAAACTTATCTAAATGAAATTTATTTACACCAAGAGAAATTGTATATTTACAGAAATTGTATATCTATAGAAATCCTCAGGAAAATTCTTTCATAAAATCTGTAACTACAAATGAATGCATCTTTGTGTTGTGTGCTCCTGAATGCTTGCTGATTTTTAAAGTTGAGATAAGCAGAGTGCTGGTGAGTCTTTTGGTAATATCATTGGATAGTCAATACTCCTTCATTCTAGCTAATAAACTGGTAACAGAGTGAACTGTTTTAATTCTTATCCAGAGGTCTGATGGCTTCAGTTCCTGAGGATGAAGTGATATTTCTTTATGAGATAAACAACTGGGGGAGGGTAATATGCCACATGTGTTAAACTGCTCTATATAATGATTTGCTCATACTCATTCAATGCATCTTTACACCTCAAGAAGGCACATCTGAAGATATTCACCTCTGAAAGCATTAGGACTTACATTTTCCAAGAACGGTATTTTATTTTATTAACATCGTTAAGTGGCTTCTCATCAAAAGTGGATGAATGGCTGAAATTATGGAAACAAACTTACAAGGTGGCTAAAACTTCATAATCACATTTTCTAGTTAAAGTACAAGACACTCATTAATGCACCAAGTGTTGCTCTCAGATCTTTGCACATATTCATTCACTTAATTCCTACCACAACAGTATCACATCAGTGCTATTATTAATCCTGCTCTACAGATGATGAAACTGAAGTTAGGGAGGGCGTTCGAGTGTATGTAGCAAAGTAGGGACTTGAACCCAGGCAGCCTGGCTTAGAGTATGAGCTCTTGACCCCCTGGCTGTCCCTTATCTGTACTTGT
This sequence comes from Bubalus kerabau, assembly GCF_029407905.1. Lineage (NCBI taxonomy): Eukaryota > Metazoa > Chordata > Mammalia > Artiodactyla > Bovidae > Bubalus > Bubalus kerabau. The sequence continues at coordinate 112,805,873 of NC_073627.1, forward strand.
TTAGTTGTAACCTTTCAAGCAGGTACCTCCACTGTCCACATGAATTCTATCCATCTAGATTTTTGTATCTATTCATGATCTGAATTTTGTACATTGAGAAAAGTTTCCTCTTACTTCATATGCTTTTATTCAAAAATAAGTTATTTTTATGATAATGATAAATTGGTATTTACATTATAGGAATTTCACTTAGAATTTCTATCCCTTAAAAATTTTTTTTTATATTTTAATTAATTACATAAATACTTCTAAATACACAAACTCATTAAATTAAGATCTTTGTGTGATTACTGACTGCCAGGTGCCATGGTAAGTGTACATGCATCATCATATTTAATCATTCCAACATTCACAGGGTATTTTACAGAAACGAAATCTGAGAATCAAAAGGGTAAAAAAATTTTCCCTGGTTTCAGTATCCAGAAAGTTGTCCCCTTAGAAATTATACACTAAAAACTCTATTTATAATAACCAAAACATGGAAGTAATCTGAGTGCCCATCAACAGATGATTGGCTTAAGAAGATGTGGTGTATGTATGCATGTAAAACAGAGTCTTACTCAGCCACAAAAAAGAAATATTGCCATTTGTAGCAATATTGGCTAGACCTAGAGATTATTATGCTTAGTGAATTAAGTCATACAGAAAGACAAATATGTATAAGTACTATATGACAATACTTCTATGTGAAGTCTAAATGAATCTGTATACAAAACAGAAATTCAAAGACACAGCAAACAAACTTAAGGTTATTAGCAAAGGGGAGAGTGAGGGGGAAAGCAACAAATTAGGAGTATGGGATTAACAGTTACAGCTACTATATATAAAATACACAATAAGCAACAAGGATTTGCTCTGTAGCACAGAGAATTATACCCAACATCTTGTAATAACATGTAATATAATCTGCAAATAAAATAAATCACCTGCAACTAACACAACATTGTAAATAAAATATAGCTCAATTTTTTAAATTACAGACTTCTTACTATTTTGGGGATCATTATGGGTTTGTAATGATCATTATGGACAGAAATGGTATGGACCTAACAGAAGCAGAAGATATTAAGAAGAGGTGGCAAGAATACACAGAAGAACTGTACAAAAAAGATCTCCGCGACCCAGATAATCACGATGGTGTGATCACTCACCTACAGCCAGACATCCTAGAATGCAAAGTCAAGTGAGCCTTAAGAAGCATCACTACAAACAAAGCTAGTGGAGGTGATGGAATTCCAGTTGAGCTATTTCAAATCCTGAAAGATGATGCTGTGAAAGTGCTGCACTCAAAGTGCCAGGAAATTTGGAAAACTCAGCAGTGGCCACAGGACTGGAAAAGGTCAGTTTTCATTCCAAGCCCAAAGAAAGGCCATGCCAAAGAATGCTCAAACTACCGCACGATTGCACTGGTGAGTGCAATTACTTTACACGCTAGCAAAGTAATGCTCAAAATTCTCCAAGCCACGTTTCAGCAGTACCTGAACCGTGAACTTCCAGATGTTCAAGCTGCATTTAGATATGGCAGAGGAACCAGAAATCAAATTGCCAGCATCTACTGGATCATTGAAAAATCAAGAGAATACCAGAAAAACATTTACCTCTGCTTTATTGAGTATTCCAAAGCCTTTGACTGTATGGATCACAACAAATTGTGGAAAATTCTTAAAGAGATGGGAATACCAGACCACCTGACCTGCCTCTTGAGAAACCTGTATGCAGGTCAAGAAGCAACAGTTAGAACTGGACTTGGAACAACAGACTGGTTCTAATTGGAAAGGAGTATGAAAAGGCGTATATTGTCACCCTGCTTATTTAACTTCTATGCAGAGTACATCATGAGAAATGTCAGGCTGGGTGAAGCACAAGCTGGAATCAAGATTGCTCCGAGAAATATCAATAAGCTCAGATATGCAGATAACATCTACCTTATGGCAGAAAGTGAAGAGGAACTAAAGAGCCTCTTGATGAAAGTGAAAGAGGACAGTGGAAAAAACTGGCTTAAAACTCAACATTCAGAAAACTAAGATCATAGCATCTGGTCCCATCACTTCATGGCAAATAGATGGGGAAACAATGGAAACAATGACAGACTTTATTTTTCTTGGCTCCAAAATGACTGCAGATAGTGACTGCAGCCATGAAATTAATAGACGCTTGCTCCTTGGAAGAAAAGTTATGACCAACCTAGACAGCATATTCAAAAGCAGAGACATTACTTTGCTGACAAAGGTCTGTCTAGTTGAAGCTATGGTTTTTCCAATTTATAGATGTGAAATTTGGACTATAAAGAAAGCTGAGCACCAAAGAATCGATGCTTTTGAACTGTGGTATTGGAGAAGACTCTTGAGAGTCCCTTGGACTGCAAGGAGATCCAACCAGTCCATCCTAAAGGAAATCAGTCCTGAATATTCATTGGAAGGACTGATGCTAAAGCTTAGGCTCCAATACGTTGGCCACCTGATGTGAAGAACTGACTCGTTTGAAAAGACCCTGATGCTGGGAAAGATTGAAGGCAGGAGGAGGAGATGACAGAGGATGAGATGGGTGGATGGCATCATGGACTTGATGGAGATGAGTTTGAGCAAGCTCCAGGAGATGGTGAAGGACAGGGAAGCCTGGCATGCTGCAGTCCATAGGGTCACAAGGAGTTGACAGGACTGAGTGACTGAACTGAACTGAACTGATGGATTTGTAAACTTATTTCCTGTTGACAGTAATTTTAGTTGGGTACCTGATTTCCTCAGTTTTATTTTAAAACTACATTTATAAGAACTAATGGTTTTAAGGAAAACCGCAAAAAACTAAAAATCCCTATAATCCTACATTTAACACTCACTAGCATTGTCTTCGGAGAAGGCAATGGCACCTCACTCCAGTATTCTTGCCTGGAAAATCCCATGGACAGAGGAGCCTGGTAACCTGCAGTCCATGGGGTTGCTAAGAGTCGGACACGACTGAGCTACTTCACTTTCACTTTTCATTTTCATGCCTTGGAGAAGGAAATGGCAACCCACTCCAGTGTTCTTGTCTGGAGAATCCCAGGGATGGGGGAGCCTGGTGGGCTGCTGTCTATGGGGTCGCACAGAGTCAGACACGACTGAAGCGACTTAGCAGCAGCATTGTCTTATTTCTCTTCTTTTTAAAACTATTATAATTTTGATTTCACTTAACATTATGTCATGTTTTATAAGTATCATTTTTAATAACTGCATCTTATTTCATTTACTTGTCACTATAATTTAGTTAACTTCCTTCCAAATATCCAGACTTAGTTTGCTTACAATTAAAAATACTTTTAAAAAGTTACAGTAATCAAATCTATGAGTATTTTTTCTTCTTTGTGGTTAATTGTATCAAAATTAAATTTTAAAAATGAACAGGAGATGGTGTGGTCAAAAGACTGTCTATTTTGCTTGAAATTTATTTCCAAGAGCACGAGAAAGAAAAGTTCCAAAAGATAAGACTATTTCTGGGCTTATCTCAATCTATTTCATCTTTCAATTCTTTGAGCCACAATTCTCAAGACATTTAACACAGATTTCTGTGAAACTGTCCGTTAACATGTATATGTTTGTGAGGACACAGTCCTTAGGCTAAGTGATCTTATTTACCTCTCTATACTCCAGAGCACTTAAGATTGTTCTGCATAGAGGAGATAAGCAAAGCTGTATGTTAATTTTGTCATAATCGCAGTGAGTCCAGAAATAACATGCTGTGGATGTGTACAAGGGCCACAGAACCAGACAAGGAAATACCTCAGATCTCAAAGACGCAACCCTCTTCCCTGCTCTAAGTCGAACTATTCACTACCCTTGTTCTGCCTCACACAGTTAATGCTATTACCTCTGATTCCATTCCTAAGATTCTGAAGTAGCAAAAGTGATAAAGGGTTAAGAGCTGAATAAGAAAACGACATTGTGGGCTGGTGTGCTCTGTCTAGAGGGTGGAGACGAGAATGCATTCTGACAAAAGTGGCCTCCACCTCTTACCTTCGCAGCTGTCTGAGATTACCAGGAAACGAAAGAGTGAGTGCTATTTCTGTAGTCGCGTTAAGGAGCCCAAAGGGAAGTCCTCGCATCAGCATAGGAATAGCCCTCCTCTTAGAAGAGAATAACAGATGAGACTGACAGTGGATGAGTCTACGCCACGTGCAGTCTCTATGTGAGATTTACATTCACTTATTTGATCCTTACAAAACCCCTATGAGGTAAGAACCACTATCACCCAGATTGCAGATAAGGAAACTGAGGCTAGGAAAGTTTGAGTGACTTGTTCAAGGCAGCCCTTGAATGGAGCGTGAGGAAGAACCTAGACATGTGTACTTCCGAGCTGCACACATAACCGTCACATCTCTCGGCCTTTCCCTGAAGCTTCATTTCTGCCTCCCTTTCTTCCCAATTATAAAAGTATTCCCTCTTCTAGCTTTTGTGTCCCAAAGCAGAGATTTCTATGAGAAGGTTCGAAATCCATTTAATGCCAAATTAAAAAAAATTCTTAGAAGCATGTTGGTTGTGTGTGTGTGGGTGTAACATTTCTCATTAAGACTGGAGAAAGAATGTTTAAATCTTACCACAAGGTGCTTTAACAAAGAGACACATTTAATTTGGATGAGAGCAAAGAAAGATATTTTTATAATACGAAACACCCACTTGGCTATCTTAAATCTAAGTGTGGGATCTTTATTATTTCAATACGAATTAAGGGAAAAGATGAATTATAACTTTTCTGACACAAAGAAAAAATATAAAGATTAATAAAGTCACTCATATATTACTTATAAAATATCTATCTAAAATGTAAAAAATTATTTTTTAATTTTAAAGTTTCTTTGAGGGTAATGATACCGAGATGTTTTACAGTAGTCACAGAGAGGGTTATCTTCAGTTCAGTTCAGTTCAGTCGCTCAGTCGTGTCCAACTCTTTGCGACCCCATGAATCACAGCACGCCAGGCCTCCCTGTCCATCACCAACTCCTGGAGTTCACCCAGACTCATGTCCATCGAGTCAGTGATGCCATCCAGCCATCTCATCCTCTGTCGTCCCCTTCTCCTCCTGCCCCCAATCCCTCCCAGCATCAGAGTCTTTTCCAATGAGTCAACTCTTCGCATGAGGTGGCCAAAGTACTCGAGTTTCAGCTTCAGCATCATTCCTTCCAAAGAAATCCCAGGGCTGATCTCCTTCAGAATGGACTGGTTGGATCTCCTTGCAGTCCAAGGGACTCTCAAGACTCTTCTCCAACACCACAGTTCAAAAGCATCAATTCTTCGGCGCTCAGCCTTCTTCACAGTCCAACTCTCACATCCATACATGACCACAGGAAAAACCACAGCCTTGACTAGACGGACCTTTGTTGGCAAAGTAATGTCTCTGCTTTTGAATATGCTCTCTGGGTTGGACATAACTTTCCTTCCAAGGAGTAAGCGTTTTTTAATTTCATGGCTGCAGTCACCATCTGCAGTGATTTTGGAGCCCAGAAAAATAAAGTCTGACACTGTTTCTACTGTTTCCCCATCTATTTCCCATGAAGTGATGGGACCGGATGCCATGATCTTCGTTTTCTGAACGTTGAGCTTTAAGCCAACTTTTTCACTCTCCATTTTCACTTTCATCAAGAGGCTTTTTAGTTCCTCTTCACTTTCTGCCATAAGGGTGGTATCATCTGCATATCTGAGGTTATTGATATTTCTCCTGGCAATCTTGATTCCAGCTTGTGTTTCTTCCAGTCCAGCGTTTCTCATGATGTACTCTGCATAGGGTTATCTTACTGACATTAATTTCCTTATGCAGTTTATTAAACTTGTTTTCTCTTATATCCTTTAGATGAATCATTTGGATAAGAGATGGAACTATAAATTAGTAAGACTGATTTTTAAAATCCTCTTTGAAATGGGTGACACTTGGGGATGTATAAGTGAACATATGTGCAAAGTAGCTATTGCTTTATTGTCCTACCTGAGTACATATATCAAGTTAACCAAGTTCAAGACATCCTTGATTCCAGTTTCAATAATTTTCTAATCCCTCCTCATCCACCTCATACATTTTCAAACATCTGTTTTTAAAAGATGTTCAAGCCTCTTTTATTAATAATTGTTTTTACTCCTCCATAATATGTGACTAGGGCTATTCATAATACTAGAACAAATGCTCAAGCATCAGGAACAAATCCCCTTGGTATTAAATAGCAAAAATAAACATCTTTTGTGTATTCGCATTTTCCTTTCTAATGTCCAACAGTTGACTATTTACTGTTTGGCTATTTACTGTTGCAGTTCTTCCCTTACACCATCACCTTTCCTAACCAGAGACCATTCTTTCTCTCTCACCTCTTTTTATCCCCATATTTTATTTTTTATATGATATTATACATGTTTTGGAGAAGGCAATGGCAACCCACTCCAGTACTCTTGCCTGGAAAATCCCATGGACGGAGGGGCCTGGTGGGCTGCAGTCCATGGGGTCGCTAGGAGTCAGACACGACTGAGCGACTTTACTTTATTTTTTCACTTTCATGCAGTGGAGAAGGAAATGGCAACCCACTCCAGTGTTCTTGCCTGGAGAATCCCAGGGATGGGGGAGCCTGGTGGGCTTCCGTCTATGGGGTCGCACAGAGTCGGACATGACTGAAGCGACTTAGCAGCAGCAGCAGCATACATGTTTTAATGCCATTCTCCCAAATCATGCCCCTCCTCCCTCTCCCACAGAGTCCAAAAGACTGTTCTATACATTTGTGTCTCTTTTGCTGTCTTGCACACAGGGTTGTTGTTACCATCTAAATTCTATATATATGCGTTAGTATACTGTATTGGTGTTTTTCTTTCTGGCTTACTTCACTCTGTATAATAGGCTCCAGTTTCATCCACCTCATTAGAACTGATTCAAATGTGTTCTTTTTAATGGGTGAGTAATACTCCACTGTGTATATGTACCACAGCTTTCTTATCCCCACATTTTAAATTCAAGTGACCCACTCAATTAAAATTCAAAACTGATGGTTATCATCAACGGATGTCGCACCCTGATTTCTCTCTGAAGATAAGTAACTTATCATATCATTGAGTGTCAACTGTGCTGTGCTTGGACCCTCTCTGGTTAGAGAAAGGGAATTGGTGTCTATCACCAGTGCCAATGCTGTGAGTGCTTGAAGCCTATCAGACTTCTCAAACCTAAGGACTCTACTGCAGCCAAACACAGAATCCTAGGATATTTGGTATTTCCTGGCTATTTTCATAATCTGGCTCTTCTCTTTGCATCCCACTGCACAGTACTAGTGAACAGAAGCTTGTCTGGACCCTTGCCTTCATTTTGTCCTGTTCTCAAAATTATGTTGTCTAGGCACTGAAATCTGGAAAATAATTTATTTGAAGATGTCAACATAGAGGACTGTGAACACAGACTACCCTTGTAATTTTTATATCATGAAAGAATAAAAAAATACTAATCTAAAACAATGTTCCAGTAAGAAAGGACAAAATCATTTTTTAATTGCTGATACAAAAATGCATTGCCCTATTCATATTTTATTCTGCTATCTTCTCTTTCTGTCCTTTTGCCCCTGCAGTAATTCCTTCTAGGAATCCTATCTTTCCTTTTATCTCTCTTTCCCTCCCTTCCTAACTCTCTCCATAAATGGTAGAATGAGCATAGAAGCATATAGTTTTAGTGTGTTCTGTTTTTATTCATGAATAAAGTTTTAATTCTTTGGATATCATGTCCTTATTCCCTGCAAAAAAAAAAAAAAAAAAGTCATGCCAAAAGTCAATTTTAATTCCACATAATTCAAACTTTCAAAAAAAAAGCAAGAAAGCTAACCGTGTCTGTTATTTATAGCAAACTCATTCATGGAGAGGGCCCAAGGAACTGTTCCACCCACCTGGAGCTCGATCTCTCTTCCCCATCCTGGCCTACCTGTCCTTCTCCTCCCCATGTCCCATTCTGGGGACATGACTGCCTTTGCCTGATTACCTTATCCTTTAAAATTCAACTTAAATGTCATCTCCATAGAAAAGCTCTAAGTGCCGGGAGCCGGCATATTGCATATTGAGTGCATGTTGCATATTGAGTGCAGCACTTTCCACAGCATCATCTTTCAGGATCTGAAATAGCTCAACTGGAATTCTATCACTGCCGGGAGCCAGCGTGAGGAATTCCGCCCATGACAAAGGTCATGAGGAAGGAGGCTCGGCATACGCAAAGGCGGGATCGAGCCTCAGGAGTCCCCCTGGAAATTCTCGAGCATCTACCCCGAAAACCAGAGTCTGCCTACTTTCTGCTTTGTGCTTTCACCTACACCTCTGACTTTACGGGGGGCTGTCCCCCACTACCTCTCTCTGAAAAGAGAGTTAGCTTACAGCTCCAGTTAATAATTCCTGGGTGTGACAGTGTTTCAACCTACAAACTCCTTTGGAAATCCTCTAGCCTGCCTGAATGGGTTTTTCCGGCCACATGTGATTGTTCAGAGCCTCCCAACTGTGAGAGGCAGGAGATGTTCTAAACTGCCTAAACACAGATTCCTTTGAGTAGTTAAAAGATTGATTAGAAATTGTATTGGTGAAGGGTTTTTCACTTGTTGGGCCAATGTTTGCTGCTAAGTCTCCATACTCCTTACCTACTGTGTCCTTGGCAGTGTATTGATTGATATAATGGGTGTATAGAAATGTAAAATGCAGCTTTGTCCAATGCTTTTTGGAAGGCTGGCGCCTGACTTTGGAATAATCACCTTTAGAGAAAGATAAGTTTCTTAAAATGTTAACAGGCCTCCTGGCCAGAAGATGATGTCTATCACCTGAACTTTTGCATATGATAAGTTTACAGGAAAAAAGCCTGGCTTGCTGCATGACTCTACCCCTTCCCCCATTATCCTCTATGCATAACTTAAGGTATAAAAACTACTTTGGAAAATAAAGTGCGGGCCTTGTTCACTGAAATTTGGTCTCCCCATGTCGTTCTTTCTTTCACCTTCTGGCTGAATTTTTCCTCTGAGGCGGGGAAGCTCGTCAAGCCTACTAATTTTGCCTGGGCTTCTAAGATCTGACCGGGGAGGCCTTAGTGTCTCCTCTCCTTCGGGAGAACGGGAGGACGCCTGCGGCCTTCGTAGGTGACGTTATACCCTGCTTTGGAATTTTATTCAGCCTCTTTTCTCCACTGAATTTCCTCACTGAGCTATCCTCATTCTATTACTCTTTAAATCTTTGATAAATATTTATAAATAAATAAGTCGCCGATGCCGTCCCCGCTTCGAATACCCTGGATCAGCCGGGGCTGGACCCCGGCACTAAGAGCTCCCATTGAGTTAATACCCTATCCATTATCATATCAGGTGATACGCATATCACCTCTGAATACTACTTTATGGTATTTATTAAAAAGATAGTACACAAATTATTCATGTTATCCATTCCATTCCAATCATTCAGTCTTCCATTCTAGACTGGAAGCAACATGGGGACAATATACTTGTGTCTCATTCATCACTGTACCCAGCGCAGTGGCTGCCCATGAGGAGAGCTTGGTAGATGATTGTTGAATTAATGAATAAACACACACACACAGAGAAAAGTAAACAGATGATGACTTCCCCAAATACTGTGTACTGAAGCTCCTTCTTGTCACAGAGACATTCAAAAGTCCCAGGGAAGCTCTTCAGTCAGAGTCCACTTCATCATCTCTGCCAGTCTTCCCTCAGAGGACCTCAAACTCCACAGCCTGTATCCCGTTTTAAAAGTCAAGGCTCACTCTTTCTGTGTGGTTATTAATCATATTTACTTTTTAGAATGCCCAGAGGTCTGAGTTGGCATTTGTTTACTGTCACATAATCTAAACAACTGTACACAACAGAAGATGGACTTGCAAGTATCATGTTTGCTAATTTCCCAGTGGGTGATACATGATGAGAACAATTGCCACATAAGATAAACCTCTATCTTCCTGAGTGTTGCTACGAAAGCTTCCAGTGTGTACAAGAAAAGTCAGGAATTACTGTCCATCTCAGTATATTTAAAATCCTTTGAGATCAGTCACCCTGAAGTTGTTCCTTTTCTTAAAGCTGTTACAAGATTCTAATGAACAAAGACACAGAAGCATATTTGCTTGGAAACACTTGAAACACTTTACACTGATTACTTAAAATGGCTTTGAGCTGACTGGTTAAGATAAATATTTATGAGCCTACGATATAGTTCAGAGACTATGAACTGAGTTATATCATTAAGCAATTATGGTACTTAGAACCAAATGCTCTTTGCAGAAGCCTGAATGTCCTAGAATGGGTTTATGGTGGACGTGGACACAGACCTGCTTACAGAGATCAGAGAAGGCTTCCCAGGGGAAGTGATATTCATACTGAATACTGAAAGAGAAATATAAATTCACAAGAGAGGTAAGGTTAGAGGACCTCTCAGCCAGAGCAAACCACATGAACAAAGGAGGGGAGACAGCCAAGTATATGGTATACTTATTGGTGACTAAGAGGTTAGAGGACCTCTCAGCCAGAGCAAACCTCATGAACAAAGGAGGGGAGACAGCCAAGTATACGGTATACTTATTGGTGACTAAGAGCATGGGGTGTAGGGTGTGGGCACAGGTGGAGAGTGAACCAAGATGGAGATATTCAGTTCTACAATGCAGATACATGTCAACTGTTTGAAATACTTAAATAATAAAGACACACACAGTGTAGTACATTTGTATTTGAAGAGTACAAATATATGGTACATTATATGCAAGTCTCTGTATGAAAGTCAAATGTTCCTGTTCTTAAGTAAAAAGAAGGAAATGTAAGCAGTGAAGAGATAGGAAGGTCACATCAAACCACCAGGCCTGGAGCAAAGGTTAATTTTGAGTACAGGATCAAGATGAGAGACTATGAACATTTTTATGTACATAAAATACATTCTATTATTGCTAAAATGTTTTGAGGGCCATGGCAGGTAGCTAAGAGAGAAACTGAATACATCCCTCCCTTCCAGTCAGTGAACCATAGCCAGAATCTTAGCACCCGCACAAAGCAACAGAGCAGAACAATCTCATTTAAAATAAAAGGCTGCATTCTCTCTGGAGGTTAGAACCTCCTTATTAAGGGCAAGATTCATCATTGGACAGTGAGCTGAGAGGGTGGGACATGGTGTCAAGGGAAGAAAGAGCTTATGCCTGTGTCAAGGGAAGAAAGAGCTATTCTTTAATGCCTGAAGTGAATTTTCTAAAAATGAGTTAAACCCTGCCTCTTAACAGCATGAAAAAGAACTGGAGGAATAGGAGTGAGTGACGTTCTATATGGCAAACAAAGGGGAGAACACCCAACTGTTTGAGCAGGAATTAAACCTGATACTTGAAACATTTATAAAATACCTCAATAGGTATATTCCTTCCTGAAATTCCCTGTAGGTTTTGGTTCCTATAAATGATCAGGGCAAAAGTATAGCCTCTTTCTGGTGACAGAATAGGGGGAGAGGGCTGATTCACAGAAGCCCATACTTAACATTTAAATCCCTGGATTGATTTTGTTTTATTACTCAACAGAGTACAGTAGAATAAATATTTATACTTTACATCTTTGATGCATTTGCACAGTATGACCATCAAGAATCAAAGTCAAAAGTATTAAACTCATTCTCTTTAGCATTACAGTTTTTCAGGTCCAGTTAATTTCTTAGAAGTGTACTTTTGTTCAACACGACTGAACTGAACTGGACTGCTTAACATCTCCCGCAACAGCTTCTCCTCATACTCAGAATATATTCCAAGCTGCTGTGAGGTCCTGTGTAATCTGGCCCTTGCTCTTTGGACTCATCCTATGCAACATTTCTGATGACTCAAACCAAGCTTGTATCTATTCCTTGAAAACACAAACTATTCCTTGTCTCAGTGTCATATGAACTGTTGTTCCCACCATCTGAGACGCCCTCCCCCAAAGTATTCACTTAACAGATCTTTTCTAATTATTCTGGCCTTAGTTCAACTATCTCTTCCTGTGGTAGTCAGCTTCCAAAATGTCCCCTCAACCCTCAAAGGATCCTCACTTCCTGGAATTCACACCTTTCCAGTGGTTTCCTCCTACCTTGCACCAGTATTAAATTGTGTGGCAATGCATAAAAGTGATATCACAAGACTTCCAAGGCTAATAAAAATATTGTTCTCTGATTTACCCTCCTGGATCATTTGTTTGGGGAAAAATCAATTAATGTATCAGGAGAACACTCGTATGTTCCTATAGAAAGATGGGTGGGGGAAGGAACCGAGGCCTCCTGCCAGCAATAGTGGGAATGAGTTATCTTGGAAGATTCTCCAGCCCCAGTCAAGTTTTCAGAAGCCTGCCAACTCCTAAGAGGCCCTGAGATAGAACTACCCATTTAAGTCAGTACTGAACTCCTATATAACAAAAATCACATGATATAATAAATGCTTTTAAGCTGTTAGATGTGGGTTAATTTGTTATACATATTATGCTTTCTCATATACATCTCTCCTGACATGTAATCTAAATCCTACATATTTCAAGACTCTGTCACATTTTATGAAATTACTCCATTTTATTTTCTTTCTCATACTTATCTCCTTAGCTTATTATATTGCCCTTTTTAATTTTGTTTAGTGTCTGTCTCCTCACCGCTGAAATGTAAGCTTTTTGAAGGCAGAAATTTTGTCTGTCTGATTCATCAATGTTTATTCCCAGAATGGGGTCAACTAGAATAGATGCTCAACAGATATCTTTAAAGAGAATAACTTAGCATTCTGTGAAAAATTGATTTCACTTTTTCTCCAAGGAATAAAAGAGATTGGTGAGTTGAATCCTTCTCCCAACCTGTGCGATGGCTCAGATTTCATGCAAGAGTAAGAAGTACTTGTACCCAGTAAAAAAAAAAGGAAACAAGGGTACTCAGTAATCCCTTGGGCAAAACTGCATGTTCTGAACTGCAGAAAGGGTAAAAAAAAAAGTTCTATTTTGTTTTGCATGATATCCCCTATCATGATTCTAGGACAGAGAATATGGAGATATAGCAGAAATGTACAGGATGTAGAGAAGAGGATTTTTTTTTAAGCAAGAACCAACTGGGGAAAATATTAGAGGACCAGAATTAAGGTAGGAGAGATGGTCACCAGAAAAAAAAAGAGAGAGAGAGAGAGAAAGAAAAAGATCATGAGGTGGAAAGCAATGCAAACAAATGTAATAGAGGTAATCTTTTTATTGTCTTTAGACCACCTAAGCAATTTGCATCCAAGTTGTTCAAAGCCATTTCAAAGAGCCAGGGCAGGGACAACTGATCTCTATTCAGCCATTTCTGTTAAATAGAACATAATTTTTTTTTAACATTTCTACATAAGTATCTGGTTTGAGACTTAATAAGTATGTATTAGGTATGGCATATATAATTCCAAGACCAAAAATAGGAGTAAAAGATCTACATACATCCAGCATGCATGTACACACAAATAGCATGCACTTTCATGTGTTTTCCCCCCAAATTTTCAGTGGAGAAAACTAGATCTGTTTCTTGGCTTCCTTTCAGAAAGTCCTTTCAGCCTCTCTGGTTTAAGTCCTGCCCATCTGTACAGATCTATACAAAGTCACTGCTGCAGAGGTGTCTGTTTAATCAGAGCTCTCAAAAATGAAGCAACATTATATCCACACACACCCAAAATACTTGCAGTGCGTTTGTGTGTGTGTGACTTCCCAGTAGAGCTGCACTGGAAGTATGATGACATTGGTGTATGTATACAAACACAAACTATCCAATGTGTCAAATTCCAATCAAAATTGGAAGTGGAAATAAAATACAGTTCTCCTAAATTTGATGTGAAAAGTACTTTCCATGTGATTAGGAGAAAAATTATGTAGGAAGTTGAGCTACTGGAAGTTTGAATAAACATATTAACCCTATACTTTACAATAAGTGCTACTAATACAATGAGTCCCAGTTGTCAAATATGAGTATTTTTTCCCTTTTCCTAAAAAAGAGTCAGAGTCACAAAGGGCTCCCAGAGTTACCTGGTTTGATTTGGAAAATGACTAAACTGGCAAACACACCTCTCAGTGAGAGGTGTCACTGCTGACCCCAGCAGCGTGAGACACAAAGTCCCAAACACATGGACCAGAGTCATTTTTCCACTTGATGAACAGTAACTGAAGCTGTCTCCTTCAATCAAAAGACATGAGAGAAGCCCAGTGAACAGGAGTGTGATAGGAGGAAGAAAAGGATAAAGATCTATTCACTCTCTATCCCTGGGGGGCCAAATGAGTGGCTCTCATCCTTTGTCTTGTGAAGAACAGACCACTTATCCCAGCCTTGTTTTGACAGCTGAATCATCTGAAACATAATTTTGGGTAACAGAGAGAATACCTTTTAATTCAAAACTTGGAAAGCTAAGAGTTGTCCTTCAAAGGAATATTGGCAAATGAACCCCACAGATAGTAAACTGAATGAGAGAATATCCTATTCAAACAGTGTCTGGGTATGAAAGAAAAGTGTTTCATTTTTTTCTCTCTCTTCTTCAATTTTCAATGATGAAGACATCAAGAAAGTACAAGTGGTGTAGAAAGAAACTGACATTTCCAAAAGGTGATTCTGCAACCCCATGGACTATACAGTCCATGGAATTCTCCAGGCTATAATACTGGAGTGGGTAGCCTATCTTTTCTCCAGGGGTCTTCCCAATCCAGGGATCAAACCCAGGTATTGCACATTGCAGGCAGATTCTTTACTAGCTGAGCCACCAGGGAAGCCCAAGAATAATGAAGTGAGAAGCCTATCTCTTCTCCAGTGGATCTTCCTGACCCAGGAATTGAACTGGGGTTTCCTGCATTGCAGGCAGAGTTTTTACCAATTGAGCTATCAGGGAAGCCCTAGATATTGACGGCAGGAGGAGAAGTGATGACAGAGGATGAGATGGTTGGATGGTGTCACTGATTCAATGGACATGAATTTGAACAAGCTCCGGGAGATGACAAAGGGCAGGGAAGCCTGTTGTGCTGCACATAGCCTGGTCACAAAGGGTTGGACACGACTGAGAGACTGAACCACAACAAGTTCTAAACAATAACAAAAAATTTTAAGTTACAAATGCAAAATCTTGTACATTGATGTAAGGGGTATAAAAGTAATGAAAGTCTATTCGACAACAGGATGCACAATATGTACTAACCACTTTTCCCAAAGAAATACCAAATATCTATGTACTTCAGTTCAGTTCAGTTCAGTTCAGTAGCTCAGTCATGTCCGACTCTTTGCAACCCCATGAATCGCAGCACGCCAGGCCTCTGGGTCCATCACCAACTCCTGGAGTTCACTCAGACTCATGTCCATCGAGTCAGTGATGCCATCCAGCCATCTCATCCTCTGTCATCCCCTTCTCCTCCTGCCCCCAATCCCTCCCAGCATCAGAGTCTTTTCCAATGAGTCAACTCTTCACATGAGGTGGCCCAAGTACTGGAGTTTCAGCTTTAGTATCATTCCTTCCAAAGAAATCCCAGGGCTGATCTCCTTCAGAATGGACTGGTTGGATCTCCTTGCAGTCCAAGGGACTCTCAAGAGTCTTCTCCAACACCACAGTTCAAAAGCATCAATTCTTCGGCGCTCAGCCTTCTTCACAGTCCACCTCTCACATCCATACATGGCCACAGGAAAAACCATAGCCTTGACTAGATGGACCTTTGTTGGCAAAGTAATGTCTCTGCTTTTGAATATGCTATCTAGGTTGGTCATAACTTTCCTTCCAAGGAGTAAGTGTCTTTTCATTTCATGGCTGCAGTCACCATCTGCAGTGATTTACATGGACATCACCAGATGGTCAACACCGAAATCAGACTGATTATGTTCTTTGCAGCCAAAGATGGAGACGCTCTATACAGTCAACAAAAACAAGACTGGGAGCTGACTGTGGCTCAGATCATGAACTCCTTATTACCAAATTCAGACTTAAATTGAAGAAAGTAGGGAAAACCACTAGCCTATTCAGGTATGACCTAAATCAAATCCCTTATGATTATACAGTGGAAGTGAGAAATAGATTTAAGGGCCTAGATCTGATAGATAGAGTGTCTGATGAACTCTGGACAGAGGTTCCTGACATTGTACAGGAGACAGGGATCAAGACCATTCCCATGGAAAAGAAATGCAAAAAAGCAAAATGGCTGTCTGGGGAGGCCTTACAAATAGCTGTGAAAAGAAGAAAAGTGAAAAGCAAAGGAGAAAAGGAAAGATATAAGCATCTGAATGCAGAGCTCCAAAGAATAGCAAGAAGAAATAAGAAAGCCTTCTTCAGCGATCAATGCAAAGAAATAGAGGAAAACAACAGAATGGGAAAGATTAGAGATCTCTTCAAGAAAATTAGAGATACCAAGGGAACATTTCATGCAAGGATGGGCTTGATAAAGGACAGAAATGGTATGGACCTAACAGAAGCAGAAGTTATTAAGAGGAGGTGGCAAGAATACACAGAAGAATTGTACAAAAAAGATCTTCATGACCCAGATAATCACAATGATGTGATCACTGACCTAGCGCCAGACATCCTGGAATGTGAAGTCAAGTGGGCCTTAGAAAGCATCACTGCGAACAAAGCTAGTGGAGGTGATGGAATTCCAGTTGAGCTATTACAAATCCTGAAAGACGATGCTGTGAAAGTGCTGCACTCAATATGCCAGCAAATGTGGAAAACTCAGCAGTGGCCACAGGACTGGAAAAGGTCAGTTTTCATTCCAATCCCAAAGAAAGGCAAGGCCAAAAAATGCTCACACTACCGCACAATTGCACTCATCTCACATGCTAGTAAAGTAATGCTCAAAATTCTCCAAGCCAGGCTTCAGCAATACGTGAACCGTGAACTTCCTGATGTTCAAGCTGGTTTTAGAAAAGGCAGAGGAACCAGAGATCAAATTGCCAACATCCGCTGGATCATCGAACAAGCAAGAGAGTTCCAGAAAAACATCTATTTCTGCTTTATTGACTATGCCAAAGCCTTTGACTGTGTGGATCACAATAAACTGTGGAAAATTCTGAAAGAGATGGGCATACCAGACCACCTGACCTGCCTCTTGAGAAACCTATATGCAGGTCAGGAAGCAACAGTTAGAACTGGACATGGAACAACAGACTGGTTCCAAATAGGAAAAGGAGTTTGTCAAGGCTGTATATTGTGACCCTGCTTATTTAACTTATATGCAGAGTACATCATGAGAAATGCTGGACTGGAAGAAACACAAGCTGGAATCAAGATTGCCCGGAGAAATATCAATAACCTCAGATATGCAGATGACACCACCCTTATGGCAGAAAGTGAAGAGGAACTAAAAAGCCTCTTAATAAAAGTGAAAGAGGAGAGTGAAATAGTTGGCTTAAAGCTCAACATTCAGAAAACGAAGATCGTGGCATCCGGTCCCATCACTTCATGGGAAATAGATGGGGAAACAGTGGAAACAGTGTCAGACTTTATTTATGTACTTGTATACTTATATGTCAGCTCATTTATTAATTTACTAATTCATCCATGTATTTATTCATTCAATAATTACTTAAGGAGCTTGGGAGATACAAAGATGAAACAGATTCAGAAGTTTATAGTCTCTGATGAAAAGGATAAATGTATTGGTATCCACTAGATCAAGCTCATGTTCCTGAATGTAGTTCATTCCTCAAGACTAATGCTGTGAAATTAGCCCATTTGTAAGAGGAACCACATAAATCATTTATACATTTTCATATTATATATTTTATCATTTTATATGGTCACCTATTTATTATAATGTTATATTATTTATTCATAATTATGCTCTGTATAGAGAGAGTTAAGATGTATGTTTCTAGTATGGCATATAGAGCCAAGATATTAAAATTTATAAGAATTTATAATATAGAAATTGTATTGAAGCATGTTTAATTCTATAACAATCATTTTACACGACCAGATTCCTAAAGATAAAGGGAGAAATGAAAACCCGGTTTGCTCTATGCCCCTCCACTATCAGCCACACGCTCAGTCCCATCTATACAGTTCTTCACCAGTGGCTGCCAGAGCAAAACCACAGTCACTGCACTGTGGCATTGACAACAAACATGACAACACACACTAGAAGGAAGGAAGGCTGGCCCTGCCCCTTGACTTTTCACCACGGAACCTGTTTTTCTGTCTTCTGTTTCCCCTTTCATCTCTTATCACAAGAGCAGGGAGATTGCACTGGCAAGCTAAGTTGATATCAATAAGTGATACTGTGATAAAGTATCATGATGTCCTGCATTTTTCCCTGTTAGGGTTATCATTAAGGATGTCAGTAAAGTTATACATTCAGTTTAAAATTTCAAAAGGAAGACTTTATGTTATTCTGGAAACTTTATAATGTTTACTATTAATCTACTCCCTCAAGTGCCAATTAAGCTGTTGTGCCCGTAATGGGTTTGGAATTCTTGGGGGAGATGATAAATCTCTAAAAAACATTTCAAGTTTCTGCATCTTTTTAATGTTTATGCCTGGAGCAAAGCCTGGTTTACACTGCCCAAGAGACATGTCTGCTAGGCACGATGAAACATATTTTCTAGGGCAACCAACACCCCAGTTACAGCCTACACATTGTTCCCTATGATTTTCCTTCTTGAGTTACCCTGTGTGTCTCAACTATAGATCCTGACAATATAGGATATGCCACCTCTTACCTCTGAGCAATCATTTGAGAATAACATACCCCCATTGATAAAATCCATGCATTTCTTCATCTGTTACCAATGGTTTCTGTACAGTGTTCATCCCCATCCCCTTCCCTGGAGCTGTGAATAAACCATCTCCCTTGTCTGCTATTCACCCAAGTTCCAGGCTGCTCCTGTGACTCAGGGCACTTTCACCAAGATGGGAGTGTGTCAACCAGAGGGGCTTCTACATTTACTATGCCTGGGATCTGACTTCTAAAGCCGCCAATTGGATTTCAGGAGGATGAATGTCTACTACAAAGAAAGCCTTCTTTATATCAGGATCACCAGCACCAAGAATTCTGTTTTTATTTGGGATGGAACTGGGTGGCTTTACTGAGTGAGACTTAAGAGGTTCTGATATATATATATATTACTTCCCTGGTGGCTCAGATGGTAAAGCATCTGTCTATGATGCAGGAGACCCAGGTTCCATCCCTGGGTCAGGAAGATCCCTGGAGAAGGAAATGGCAACCCACTCCAGTACTCTTGCCTAGAAAATCCCATGGGCGGAGGAGCCTGGTGTCCATGGGGTCGCAAAGAGTCAGACACGACTGAGCGACTTCACTTTCACTTTTCATATATATATACACACATGCATATATATATATTCTTTGAATGAGACAGCTGTGTAGTAGAAACACCCTGTTTTCTTTTCATCACTTTCCCTTACCTCGTAAAATATTGGTAAAAGAGTACACCGGGTCCCTCATACATTTACTGAGACAGTTAAATGACACTACATTCATCCTGACACCTTCCCTTTCTCCAAGAAATGCTGCAACTAATTAATGTGTCAATCACTGTGTTGCTCTCTAATTCGGAGAATTTTTGCAAAGGATTTCCTTAAGAAATTGTCCACTGAGAGAACCAGAAAGTGTTCTGATGATATTTTCCTCACTGGAATAAGTGTTATTTTCCCGATTTTACTCTCTACGTAATGGCAATATATGTTAGTCTACAACCTCAAGTGTACAAGAAAATATTATTTTATTTTTCTCTGATAGAAATTAATTGTTACTTTAAGGTCCTAATATGCTTTGTGACAGGAACATAACTTTAAACATAACTTGGCATTCTCTCCTTTGCCTGCAGTGATTTATCTTAATGGGCTTATACAATATTAAGACCCAGTACAGACAGGGAGAGTCCATCTGATTCTCAATTTTGAAATATTGAAAGTATCTCTTTTGAGTTCATAAAGAAAGACAAAGATTCATGCTATCACCTTTTCTATTCATTCTTGTCCTGAAGTTCCTAGCTATTAAAATCAGGCAAGAAAAAATAAATAAATAAATAAAGGCATAAGAGTTGGAAAAGAAAAAAACAAAATTATCTTCATTCACCATGATATAATTATGGTTGCAGACAACAAAAAAGAATCACACAATAAATTACTAACTTTTGACACAATTAGCAAGATTTTTGGATATAAAAATCAGTGTACAATAATAATTTGAATTTTTATTTACTGGCAATAAAATTTAGAAAATGAAAACTTTAAAAAAGACACCATTTAGAGTAGCTTAAAAAATCAAATGCAAAATCTCTACAGTGAAATTGTAATATTTTATTGAAGGACATGAAAGAATAATTTAAAAGTAGAATTATAAGCTGATTGGAATATGTAATATTGGAAGAAATGTTATTTGATCACAAATTGATCTATAAATTTTATTCCAATCAGAAGTCAAGCTGTGTGTGTGAGTGTTTTATATGTGATGCTTGAAAAACTGACTCTAAAATACATAAGGAATTTCAAAGTTGTAATAACTGCCTACATACTAAAGAAGAAGAATATATCAAATATTCCAATATATTAAATTGCCAATATACTAAAGAAGAAGAGGAATAATATCATGGGGCTTAATTACCAGATACACAACTTTATTTTAAAGCCTTACTAATAAAGATAATCAAGTATTGGAACAGGGATTAACAAACAGAGCAACCAATAAAAACAGAGAGCTTGGAAAAAGAATGATGGCCACATAGTCACAATATATGATTGAGTTTATAATACAGATCAGCAGAGAAAGAATGAAATTTTTAAAATAAATTGTACTGGGACAATTGACTACATGTGTGGGAAAAAAATCCCTTTCCAGACATACAAATAAATCAATTCCTGATGAATTAAGCACTTACATGTAAAAAATAAGATTTTCGAAGAAATTTAGGGAAGATTTCTTTTTACCTTGGGGGATAGAAAATTATTCCTTAAACAAGGAATTATTCCTTAAACAAATGGGCAAATTATGAAGGGAAAAATTGGCAAATGGAATTATATTTTAAAAATACAAAATTCAACCAATTAATATAAAATATATAAACAAAATAATGTAAATAAAAATACAAGCTATAAATTTAGAAGACTTTTAAAACACATAATCAAAGAGTTACCAAGCAGTATATATAATAAGATAAAGTCAAACAGCACTATTGAAAAATGGTAAAGAGGAATGAACATGAATTCAAAATAGAAGAAATGAATGGCCTCAAAGCCTATTGAAAGATATTAATCTTTTTAGTAATCATGGAAGTATAAACTAAAATCACAATGAGATACAATTCATGCCCATAATGTTGGCAAAAACATAAAAGAATAATACTAAGTGTTGCCATGAAAATATAGTAGTTGATTCTCATCTCATTGAAACTAGGTCTGAAAATGCATAAAACTACTTTGGAAAATCATGTAAGTTCAACATGCTGCCTAGTCCATGATTAAGAAAATTCATTACTAAGTATTTATTCTGGAAAAAATTATAATATGTGCACCAGGAAATATGTATGAGAATATTTACAACTCTGCTGCTTGATATAGCAATAAAACTGGAAAACCCCTACATGTATCTCAAAAGAAAAATGGAAAAATAGATATGATATATCCATACCATGAAATATTATGGTGCCATAAAAAATAATGTAAGTTGCATTCATCAGAACAGATAAATTTCAAATATATAAAAATCGAATCACCTAAAAATTCATGTAGTATGATTTTATTGTATTTACCTGAATTACAAAACCAGACAACTAAACAATATTTTAGAATTCCTAGAAAGGCTGATTTCTGAAAGCTATTAAGAAAAGTAAGGGAATAACTGACACAATATTCAGGATGACCCTCCCCACAAAGGCCTATAGAGTAAAAAGATGAGAATAAAATGGAAATGGTAAACAAATTTTTTGCTTTGAGTGAAGTGTATACTGATATGTATTTCTTTAGTGTTTTTAAAGTTCATGTTTTCTGTGCCTTTTCATTTGTAGACTTTATTCCTCAATAAAAATCTTTTTCTGTTTATTTTTGCTTTTTAAAAAGAGTTGACAATGAACTATTTACACTTGATGTAGTAAACAACATTTATGAATGGAAAGTTTTAGAAAAATCAGTGCAATAAATCAAAGCAGCATGACTGGGTTGGGTGATTTAAAAAAAAACAGAATTAAAAAAGAAAGATGTATACAGCAAAGATCAGTACAAAGTGTGAAATTCTAAAGTCTATGAATGAGGTTTAATGGCCTACAATATGTTTATGATCAGACAAAATGCAGAACATCTCTCCCCGCTAAAAAAAATATCTACAGTCAACCTGAATATAATGATATAACTCTTCTAATTATACTTTTTTCAACAAACATCTAGACAATATTTAGGTAAAGTCAAGAATAAAATATTCAAATAGGAAAACACTTCATCATGATATAATACTCATGCACATGAAAGAGTCAAACACTGCACTTCATTGGTGGTTATCAATAAAGGGAGGGGGAAACAAGGTCAGAGACTAGAAATGTAAGGAAGTAGGTTACTTAGAAAATATAAAATAAAATAAAATAAAAGATGAGGAAAGAAAAAGGAAGAGAGTTCTAACTAGAACGAGTGCAGGGTCACAATTCAGTTCAGCACATTTTGTTTTCATGTTCCTATAATGTCCATCAGTGCTGTGCTAAAAAGACTACTTGCATGTAAATCATATAAACTATTAAAAAATATTCTTTGATCTGTGGGAAACTCCTGTTCAAGTGGTTCAATTCAATTAAAAGAATACTACTTGGGAATTTATTATGAGGCAACCAGTATCTGAGCTCCTAGGACTTGGAAGTAAACAAAATATGCTCCCAGATTGCAGTGAAGAAATCAACAATCCCAGTAGATGCGGTAAACTCCATGGAAGAAGGATGTATACAGGTCCCACCAAAGCACAGAACATTCACACCAAACCAAGCTAAGGGAGTCAGAGGAGGTTTCCCAGAGGAGGCAATTCCTAAGGTGAAGCTAAAAGGAGTTAGGGAAAGTTATGAATACCACAGTATTAGAATCAGGACAAAACCAAAAGGTACCAAATTAGATAAAACTACACCATGTTAGAAGAGTGTTTTTAATACTCTAATGAATAATAGAGTACTTATTTTCAAAGAAACAGAATTGTGAAAGGAACAAATATAAGGTTATTAGGCATGAGAAAAAGTATATATGAAACAATCTAATTCAGGGTAAGTAGAAACTCAAGTCCACTAATTCAGAGTAAGTAGAAATTCAAGTCTTACATTAAAGGCATAAACTATTTAGGATGAACCATTTGTAATTGCTACATTATTTTAACCATGTTTGACGTACAAAGACAGCAACAGCCTGTGGTTCAACCTGATATAAAGAAATAGACAGATTTGACTAGAATTAAGAACCTGGAAACATATATGACATACATGGAAACATATATAAGAGGGTTAATGATTACATACTAACATAGCCATACGTTACATATATAGAAATCTTATTTATCAATAAGAAAAGTAAAGCCTCAAGAGAAAAAAGAATAAGAGAAAGAAGCAATGCACAAAGGAAATGCCGGTGGCCAACAAGTACATCCAGGGACAGTTCATCTCAATGGTAATCAAAGAAATGCAAGTAAAACAATAAGATACTATTTTTTGGATATCAGATTGGCAAAGATTACTTATTTCTCAATTTCTCTCTTCACCAAACTTATCCTTCTTAGGCACAAAAAACACCCAGTGACCATTTCTGCTCATTATTTTCTTCCAGTTTCTCCAAACTGCTGAATACCCCGTTGTGGAAATGAAAGGAAGTAGCTTCGTTTCTTTAACAGATTGTCCTTTACCACAAATATTTCCTTTGGCCCAGCTACTAAACCCGAAATGTTCACACAGGCAGAGGAGGGCAACCTCTTCCTGTGAAAGTATCAACAGTTGAAATGATACCCACTGTGTAAAAAATATACTATGAAAAAAAAAACAAAAACAAATATGGACAGTTATACAACAGAGATCAAAAGTATGTTGGCTTATTGAGATTCACCAAGACAATATGGGTTTGCTGTGCTGGGCTTAGTTGCTCAGCTGTGTCCTATTCTTTGTGACCCCATGGACTGTAGCCTGCCAGGCTCCTCTGTCCATGGTGATTTTCCAGACAAGAATACTGAAGTGGGTTGCCATGCCGTCCTCCAGGGGATCTTCCCAACAAAGGGATTGAACCCAGGTCTTCTTCATTGCAGGCAGATTCTTTACCATCTGAGCCACCAGGGAAGCCCAATATGGGTGTAGTTAAATATTTGTCCATCTGGAACTTTTAGAAAATACAGTACTTATAAAAGAGAAACAACATGAAAATTTATCTAACTGAAAAAAATTAAAAATGTATCTTTTTGCCAAGCACATGTGTTGGTGACTAGGGTCTCAGAAGGGT
This sequence comes from Bubalus kerabau, assembly GCF_029407905.1. Lineage (NCBI taxonomy): Eukaryota > Metazoa > Chordata > Mammalia > Artiodactyla > Bovidae > Bubalus > Bubalus kerabau. Next base: position 112,830,257 of record NC_073627.1, read on the forward strand.
GTCAAGCCTCTGAGGAGGTCTGGTATGACATGGGAGACTGGTATAGACTCTGTGACATCCTAGGAAGAACAATGGTGGGAATATTTAGAAGTACTGGTACCTCTGATGCTCAGAAAATAATCTCTGAGAAAGGAACCTAGGTGGTGGAGCTGAAGGTAGACTGGGAGAGGAGGTTGCAGGAGTAAAGGTGATTCATACTTTGTCAAATGTACCAATAACCAGCATGGATGGAAATGACCCCCAAGTTCTTTTTGTGTGTGTGTGGTTTATTTTTTTTAATATAAATTTATTTTAATTGGAGGCTAATTACTTTACAATATTGTATTGGTTTTGCCATACATCAACATGAATCCACCACGGGTGTACACATGTTTCCCATCCTGAAACCCCCTCTCACCTTCCTCCCCATACCATCCCTCTGGGTCATCCCAGTGCACCAGCCCCGAGCATCCTGTATCATGCATCGAACCTGGACTGGCGATTCACTTCACATAGGATATTATACATGTTTCAATGCCATTCTCTCAAATCATCCCACCCTCGCCCTCTCTCAAGCCAAGTTCTTAAGAGAGGGATGTGTTGCAAAAAATAAACAATGGAGTCAAATAAAGCTTTAATGTCAGGTTACAGTCAGCAAAAACAAGACCAGGAGCTGACTGTGGCTCAGACAATGAACTCCTTATTGCCAAATTCAGATTTAAATTGAAGAAAGCAGGGAAAACCACTAGACCATTCAGGTATGACCTAAATCAAATCCCTTATGATTATACAGTGGAAGTGAGAAATAGATTTAAGGGCCTAGATCTGATAGAGTGCCTGATGAACTATGGAATGAAGTTCGTGACATTGTACAGGAGACAGGGATCAAGACCATCCCCATGGAAAAGAAATGCAAAAAAGCAAAATGGCTGTCTGGGGAGGCCTTACAAATAGCTGTGAAAAGAAGAGAAGTGAAAAGCAAAGGAGAAAAGGAAAGACATAAGCATCTGAATGCAGAGTTCCAAAGAATAGCAAGAAGAGATAAGAAAGCCTTCTTCAGCGATCAATGCAAAGAAATAGAGGAAAACAACAGAATGGGAAAGACTAGAGATCTCTTCAAGAAAATCAGAGATACCAAAGGAACATTTCATGCAAAGATGAGCTCGATAAAGGACAGAAATGGTATGGACCTAACAGAAGCAGAAGATATTAAGAAGAGATGGCAAGAATACAGAGAAGAACTGTACAAAAAAGATCTTCATGACCCAGATAATCACGATGGTGTGATCACTGACCTAGAACCAGACATCCTGGAATGTGAAGTCAAGTGGGCCTTAGAAAGCATCACTGCGAACAAAGCTAGTGGAGATGATGGAATTCCAGTTGAGCTATTCCAAATCCTGAAAGATGATGCTGTGAAAGTGCTGCACTCAATATGCCAGCAAATGTGGAAAACTTAGCAGTGGCCACAGGACTGGAAAAGGTCAGTTTTCATTCCAATCCCAAAGAAAGGCAATGCCAAAGAATGCTCAAACTACCACACAATTGCACTCATCTCACACACTAGTAAAGTAATGCTCAAAATTCTCCAAGCCAGGCTTCAGCAATATGTGAACCGTGAACTTCCTGATGTTCAAGCTGGTTTTAGAAAAGGCAGAGGAACCAGAGATCAAATTGCCAACATCTGCTGGATCATGGAAAAAGCAAGAGAGTTCCAGAAAAACATCTATTTCTGCTTTATTGACTATGGCAAAGCCTTTGACTGTGTGGATCACAATAAACTGTGGAAAATTCTGAAAGAGATGGGCATACCAGACCACCTGACCTGCCTCTTGAGAAATCTGTATGCAGGTCAGGAAGCAACAGTTAGAACTGGACATGGAACAACAGACTGGTTCCAAATAGGAAAAGGAGTTTGTCAAGGCTGTATATTGTGACCCTGCTTATTTAACTTATATGCAGAGTACATCATGAGAAATGCTGGACTGGAAGAAACACAAGCTGGAATCAAGATTGCCCGGAGAAATATCAATAACCTCAGATATGCAGATGACACCACCCTTATGGCAGAAAGTGAAGAGGAACTAAACAGCCTCTTGATGAAAGTGAAAATGGAGAGTGAAAAAGTTGGCTTAAAGCTCAACATTCAGAAAACGAAGATCATGGCATCTGGTCCCATCACTTCATGGGAAATAGATGGGGAAACAGTGGAAACAATGCCAGACTTTATTTTTCTGGGCTCCAAAATCACTGCAGATGGTGATTGCAGCCATGAAATTAAAAGACGCTTACTCCTTGGAAGGAAAGTTATGACCAACCTAGATAGCATATTCAAAAGCAGAGACATTACTTTGCCAACAAAAGTTCGTCTAGTCAAGGCTATGGTTTTTCCTGTGGTCATGTATGGATGTGAGAGTTGGACTGTGAAGAAGGCTGAGCGCCGAAGAATTGATGCTTTTGAACTGTGGTGTTGGAGAAGACTCTTGAGAGTCCCTTGGACTGCAAGGAGATCCAACCAGTCCATTCTGAAGGAGATCAGCCCTGGGATTTCTTTGGAAGGAATGATGCTAAAGCTGAAACTCTTTGGCCACCTCATGTGAAGAGTTGACTCATTGGAAAAGACTCTGATGCTGGGAGGGATTGGGGGCAGGAGGAGAAGGGGACGACAGAGGATGAGATGGCTGGATGGCATCACTGACTCAATGGACGTGAGTCTGGGTGAAGTCCGGGTGCTGGTGATGGACCCGGAGGCCTGGCGTTCTGCAATTCATGGGGTTGCAAAGAGTTGGACACGACTGAGCGACTGATCTGATCTGATCTTGCTTTAAGAGGCAGATTCAGGCCATTCAGTATTCCAGTTCCAACTCAATTCTATGAAAGCCTTTGTGCAGATCCTTGAAGGCTCTGGATTTTATCCCCTTTGGCTAAGTGACTTTGTATATGGTGTTCTTACAGCCTGAAATGCAACCCTCCACTCTCCCCTCACACAAATACATAAATTAAAAGCCTGATTCCTTCCCTTCTTCCAATCTCAACTTGAATGGTGCACTTTCTAGGAGGAGTCCCCTGACTACCATATTTTATTCTCTATTTCAAGTCTGTTTGCTTCCTTTGTAGCAGTTAGTGTTTACACGTTTTTGCTTCCCCCTTCCCCATCTAGACGATAAGCTCTATGCAGGCAAGGCCATGTATGGTCTTACCACTGTGCCCCCAGCATCTGACGCAGTGCTTGGCATATGATATATTCTCAATACAGATCTCCTGAAATAATCAATGAATATACTGCAGGAAGAAGCACCACCACAGACAAAATCTGGACCCCAAAAGATAAACTGAGAGGCATATCAATATGATAAAGACCTATCCTGGCTGGTTGTAGCCTTGCCAGGTTAAATTTACCATAGCGGAAGCCAAGAAGGCAGCAACCAACTCAGGTCACAAGGGACAGAGGAGAGGCAAACTTCAGTAGGGACAGTGACAGAACTTGGATGACCTTTAGAAAGAAGGCAAAGGCACCCTGAGACACTTAAGGGAACTCACCTTTGTTCCTGATCCTTTATTTCTAAAACACTCACCTCCATCTAGCATACTATCCATTTTAATTGACCTATTTTATTGTCTAGAATAAGGCTCCCTTGGAAAACATTTCTCTGTTGCTGTCTCCCTACATAGAAAACTGGTATGTAGTAGGCACTCAAATGTTTAATGACTACATGAATTCTATTGGTGGGGGTTTAAAGAAAAGTCTTTTTAATTACCACTTTTACTGTTGTCTACATCTCTTTGTATTTTTGTAAGCTGGGGAAGTGTACCTTTCATGTTATTTTAGAAATTGTTGGATCTCTGAGCCATCATATTGCTTATATCTCGTTAAGGCTATTGTGGTTTTTCCAGTAGTCATGTATGGATGTGAGAGTTGGACTATAAAGAAAGCTGAGTGCCGAAGAATTGATGCTTTTGAACTGTGGTGTTGGAGAAGACTCGAGACTCCTTGGACTGTAAGGAGATCCAACCAGTCTATCCCAAAGGAAATCAGTCCTGAATATTCATTGGAAGGACTGATGCTAAAGCTGAAACTCCAATACTTTTGCCACCTGATGCGAAGAGCTGACTCATGCTGGAAAAGGTTGAAGGCTGAAGGAGAAGGGGACGACAGAGGACAAGATGGTTGGATGGCATTACCGACTCAATGGACATGAGTTTGAGTAAACTCTGGGAGCGGTGATGGACAGGGAGGCCTGGCGTGCTGCAGTCCATGCGGTCCCAAAGAGTCGGATATGACTGAGCGACTGAACTGAACTGAAAGCTATTAAAAAGACAGGAGAAAACCATATTTAAGTGTACATGAACATTCTCAACAATAGTGACGTATGTCTAAATGTGAAAAGAGTAATTATACAGGGGTTCACTCACCCCAAGGGGCTGAGAAGATGATTTTATTTTTAAAACAAGAGGTATGCCAAAATATTACAAAGTCTGCATATTTGTGTTTGAAGCTTCAAGAAGAGTTGTGATTTTTAGAAGTCTGTTGTTTGGAAACATCTGTTAGCACCAACTGTACAGGAATTCAAAATCAAAAATAGCAGCCTGCTCTTTCTTGTTTGAGGCTCACTTTAAGCAGGAGAACTTAAAACCAATGCAGCGGTTGGGGAGCAGGAGGGAAGCATTGGATCCGTGTTCTTATCTAAGGAATATTAACAGCCCCACCTCTAAGTAATTCATTTACTTACACTTAGAGTATAAGCAGACTCTAAATATGGCTTATGTGACCAGACACCTTTAGGTCAATTTCAGGTGTTATTCAAGGAGGCTTGGTGTATTGGATGACCAGCACTGCCAGCTACTCTCAACTGGTGAGACTGTTCCCTCCCCCAGGGCAGTGCCAGAAGGTAGCTCTTCCACTTCACTAACCATTCCTTTGTAATCTCACTTTCAGCCACCTTTCCTCTTCTCTGGTGTTCCCAAAGCTTCCACTTATCACTCCTCCTCCGCTTGTAGTAAGAATTCCTTTCTTGGAAATTGTATCTACTCCTATATTTTTGAAATTTAATTTTATTGAGGTATCACTAGTTTATGACATTATATTATAGAAGTGTCATGTGTATAACATTATTATCTATTTCTTTATACATAACAGAGTGCACACCAAAGATTTAGTTTTAATTTGAAAACTAATCAATTGATTCCCTTTGCTCATTTTGTTACCATACAACTGATCCCCTTTATCCATTTTGCCCTCCTCCACCCCATCCCTTTCCTTCTGATAATCACTACTCTGTTCTCTATGTGTTTGTTTTGGATTGGTTTGTTGATTTATTTTGGTTTGTTGATTTATTTTGGTTTGTTGTTGTTGTTTTTCATTCCACATGTGAGTGGAATCACATGTATTTGTCTTTCTCCGTCTAACCAACTTCACTTAAAATAATATCCTCAAGGTCCAACCATGTTATCACAAAAGGCAAGGTTTCATCTTTTTTTTTTTTATGGCTATCTACTGAGTGCCGAAAAATTGATGCTTTTGAACTGTGGTGTTGGAGAAGACTCTTGAGAGTCCTTTGGACTGCAAGGAGATCCAACTAGTCCATTCTGAAGGAGATCAGCCCTGAGATTTCTTTGGAAGGAATGATGCTAAAGCTGAAACTCCAGTACTTTGGCCACCTCATGTGAAGAGTTGACTCATTGGAAAAGACTCTGATGCTGGGAGGGATTGGGGGCAGGAGGAGAAGGGGACGACAGAGGATGAGATGGCTGGATGGCATCACTGACTCGATGGACCTGAGTCTGGGTGAACTCCGGGAGTTGGTGATGGACAGGGAGACCTGGCGTGCTGTGATTCATGGGGCCGCGAGGAGTCAGACATGGCTGAGCGACTGAACTGAACTGAACTGAACTCCACCTTTAACTACTATCACTATTCAGAAGTTTAAGATGCCAAGCTGAGTGCACTTTCTAATACACCCACATCTATGTGAACACAGTTACTATCTTCTGAAGTTTGTGTTTTATAATCCAACATGTATTCCTTCTTTTTTAAAGCATTAATCTGTCACAAATTTCAGTGGGTTCCTCACCGCCTTCTGACAGAGAGGTAATATATCAGGAAGCCAGACTGCCTGGGTACGAGCCCTAATCTGCCACCTGCTAGCTAAATGACCCTGGATGATTTCTTTAACCTTTTTGGTCCTTGGTTTTCTCATCTGCAGTACACCAGCCTCAATGGGTTTTTTGCAAGGATAACAGGGAAATAATACTTGAGAAGCATAAGCTCTACAATAATACACAGGCCAGAGCCTGATGTATTATATTAATAAAACCAAACAAAAAGGCTGTTACCTTAGATTGTAAATTGGAATACATTATCTTTGCAAAAATAAAATCAGTTTGTATTTCTGGATATAAAAAGCTAGTGATTCAGGTTAAAAGTTGAGGGTTTTTAATCGTTCAGTTAGCTTGCCTCAATGCTTATGAAGATTGAGAAGTACAAGTTAACTTTTTGTTTAAAATCACCCACCCTTATTATATGTAAAGAAAACATGGAGAACACAGGTCCTGATCAGTCTAAAGGCAGAGGGTCTGGACGAGATGACCTTACAAGTTGTTTTTCAGCTCTTGTCTCTCTGAATCTGATTCCAATAAACTCTGTTCTATTAGCTTATGGTCCTTTTGAGTGGTAAGACTGCATATTTCTGGCAATAAAGAACACATTATATGTTTAAAATCCAATTATAAATTCAGTTATTTGAAAAGGAAACATCTATAAATCATTATCTAGGAGCTTTTTAGTATAGAAAATTCTCTTAGTAACTTTACTTAGAACTCTAGTTTTTAAGAAAGAGCTTACAACTAAGCACAAAACCATAAATATACATTCCTAATTCAAGGAAACAGTCAAAAATGGATTGCTTATTTTGTTTCAAAAAATGGACTTTGTAATGCCCTAGTTTTGAGTGAAAAGTGTCTTTCATTAATGTTTTTGCACTTTAAGACTGAATCAATCTTATTCTAACAACACTTGGCAGGTTCTGGCTCCCACTTTGCAAATCTTCGAGCCAATTTGCAAATTCCAACATTTCTGATGATGAGACTCATCTATTTCTAGAATTACCAGTAAAGAAGCAAAGCTGACTATGCTGATCACTAAAATACTCTCTTCAGGTTAATGAAGGCAAAGTTATTTATTAAGCTTTATTAACTTTGCATCTTTATTAAGTAAGATTTTACAGTTTAAAGATTAATTTGCTACACATATACAGTATATACAATTCTGAACTCAGCTAGGAAATAGAATAGTCACTATAAAATTATATGCTATAAAGGCTGAATTAACTAATTCTAATAATGAAAAATTAAGTCTGAATGCTACATTGCACTTAAAAAGTATATCATAATTTTGTTCAATCTTTTACAGACTAAAAAGCTACAGTTACAAAATAAAAAAAAATAATTTCTATTTTACTGAAAATCAGCAAACACAGGATTCAGTAAATCCAGAGTTGAATCTACCGTAAATTTCATGAGGTTTAGGTGATAAGGGAGGAATCCTAGGTGTGTTTACGTTTGCTTGTTTCTGTAAAACTTAAATATTTTGCTTTTTTTTCTAAAAGGGGCCCTTAAATTGTATAAGCTTTAGGCCCCTCTAAACGCATAGCCAATCCTGCCTGGGTATGTATCATTTATCTGAGGGCTAGAAATTCTATTTTCCAGACTTGCAGTTCAAATTACCTGCATACTTATCATCATCCACTAGAGGGTCCCAGCTACATTATGTAAAGAGAGGCTCTGTGCTTCTTGCCTTTCTAGTCCTTTCTTTGTATCCAGACAAACAAGGAAATACCGAACAAACAGTATAATTTCGAGTTGAAAAGTGCCTATTAGCTCTTACTGCTGCCATCAAGAGATTGACGTGGCAGAAACGTCTTGCTCTGTTCCACAGCTACCAATCCTGTCCTTGGCAAACTCAGAGTGAAGCAAGGCCCAGCATGCCCTTAAGTTTAACAAAGTTGAATGAAAGGCCGTTTCATCCCAGGGCTACTCAGTCAAAGTCAAATAATGCCAATGCTGTTTGGTCCAAGGCTCTCAAGTGCTCAGACATCATACAAGACTTTCTCTGCTGAGAACATGGGCCAATACCACCAGTTTCTATACCCATTTAGCTTGCTCCTGCTGCTTTCTGTAGCCTAACTTCTCAGCTGGAGTCTGTACCAAATTACAAAATTAAGTCTCATGGAGCAATGCCACCTAGACTCCCTTTGACAGTCACCCTGCAGGTGCAAATTAATGCCTCATAATTTCAAAACAGCTACATATCCCTTTTACAAAAGCAGAAGATTCATAATGCCACAGCATGAAATTATTCATATTTGCTTATAACATCCCTTCAAATACTTATTTCTTCCAATGCAAAAATCCACGTGACTTTCAGAAAAGAATGGCCCTTTGTCAACACTTCTGGAGACCTATAAGCCACCAGATCAAGGGCCCCATATCCATGAGAAGGTTTAATAATGTCGCCTGAGATCCTTAGAGGGGCTTCCCAGGTGGCCCAATGGTAAAGAATCCACCCGCCAATGCAGGAGAGGCAAAAGACTCAGGTTCGATCCCTGGGTTGGAAAGATCCCCTGGAATAGGAAATGGCAACCCATTCCAGTATGTTTGCCTGGACAATCCTAGGACAGAGGAGCCTGACAGACTGTAGTCCATGGGGTCGCAAAGAGTTGGACATGACTGAGCACACACACAGGCAAGATCCTAAGAATCCCTTCATGAGCTCCTCCTACAGGTAGGAAGGTGTGGTAACCACTGAAATGCTGTGTCATCAGATCAAGGATAGTTGTTTTATAGCTTCACAATCAACTTGTTGACAAATCATGATTAACAGCTCAGGAAACTCATATTAGACAATAGTAATTCAAATTAAGCTAAGCCAAGAAAGGACATGTAATTTATTCAGATTTGCAATCTGTTTACTGCAAGAAGCCAGAATCTTGCTGTGATCTGCCCTTCATGTGCAAAGCTCCCTTTACAGAATGTCTTCCATGGAGAGGGAAAATCTCTTCCCAGAGAATCCAGCCCATTAACACATTTATCCCTTAATCTCTTACTAATCAAACTAGCTTTGTGGTCCTTTGAACCCAAAGGAGTTACAATGAGTATGGAAGGCTGAGATAGGAAAAGAGATTCACTGGCATTGACAGCTTAAGCAAAGAAAATAGCAGCAAATTTACAGGGAGAAGAGACAAAATGAAATATAAATCAATATGGTAAATTCTAGTCAACTGTACCTAAATACTGTTAGTAAAATCACCTATTAAATGACCCAGCCCTGCTCAACTTCTTAGATCTCATCAAGTAATAGTCTATGTACCTTGTTTGTTATTTTTCAGCTACAATGGCCTCCTGTTTTTCAAAATGCCAACCTCTTTCCCCTACCTGGATTGTTCTTTCATCTTCTCACATGCTTGGCTTCTCTTGTTTAATTCAAAGCTCAAATAATACCTCTTACTGAGGTCTTCCCTCCTACCCAGCCAAAGACTGACTTCCCATCCCACATTTCTTATGACAGCATAGCACTTACTACTATTACTAATCCATTTTAATTTACTTATTTTCCTGTCCCTCATACAGATCTAAATTCCATGAGAACAGGGCCTTTTATCTCCTGTTTACTGATGTTCATTACCCCATGGCCTAGAACTTTTCTTTTAGATGCTTTTTTTAAAGTTAGGTGCTTAATGGTTACTTGTTTGTTAAATGAGTGAATTAATTAGGGATATGATTATTCTCAAAAACTTAAAAATATATATTGAATAATTAATACAAGAAATTTTAGGATACCTATCTTCTAGCAATTTACCATATAATTTGAGATAAGTGTGTAAGAAAAACAATACCTGAATGCATTGAATGCCAAGAGGAAGAATTATAGGCATTCAGAAAAGAAGCAATGGCTTATCCTTCTGAGTCTCAGGAATCTTGGAATGTGCTTTTGTTGCTGCAAAACAGATTTTTTATACTAGAAATTACTATAGAGCTGGCACACAAATTCCAACTTTTGTGGGGTATAGGAAAAAAAACACTAATCTACAAAAATTTACATGTGCTCTTGGTAACAGACAAAATATTTTTGAATGCTGAGCAACTTCAGAAAAATAGGAACATTACAAGCGTAGGTTCTCATTTTGGAGGACAGAGAGAAAGATCTTCAAAATTCAACTGCTGAATTTCAGTGCATACAAAGGCTAAAATTTCAGAATCATAGAACATGCCATTAACTCAGAAAAATAAGACTGGCCTATTAATACTTTACATTAGTCATGCACTGAATATCCAACTAAATACAGTGTTTTATTTCTCACCAGCAGCTAAATGAGACAGGTAAAATTTTAATTTTCATTAAATTCATGTAATATATGAGGAAATGGTGGTTAGAGATTTTAGGAAAGATATCCAATGTCTCCCATGTAATAAGAACTGGAATTTTAACTCTGCAGGGAAGGTCACATTTCTAGGAAGTTCTCTACCAGTTTGCTTACTTACAGGTACAGCCAAGGACGGATCCTGATGGCCCTGAACTTAAAACTTCCTAGAAGACAGAAGGTCTGTGTTAATTGTCTGCTCTTGTGATTAAGTTCAATCCTAAGTATTTGTTAAATTGGCTTATCCGTTGTTGGTTAGACAGAAATTTTATAACATTTGCTACTTCTTGAAAGTGAAGGGTTCCCCCTGCCATTATTCCTCACTCAAAATCCCTGATATTTAACTAAATCATGGCATTAAAAAGAGATACTTTGGGGAAAGGAGAAAACATATTAGCACAGGAATAACTCCTAAGTCTACAATGTCATCTATATTATTTTCTGTATGTAAGCTAAAATTGTTTCATTATAAACAGAATTAAAATCTATGATACTATATGTGTACATACCAATAGTATGGTAGACTTAGAAACACACACACCTCTAATACAGAACTAAAAATGATAGATTTTTAAAAATTAATTTTAGTGCAGGTCTGAGCTAGTGGATAAATGAACAGAATTCCTGGGAGGACAGTAATGACAAGAAAGGAAGAATCCGGAGAGGTAAAATAGCACTGAAGCCTGCTGAACTCTGGGAGTACCAGCCAAACCACAGTTACCTAGAGTCTGCTTTTCGAAGATTACATGAGCAGAAAATAGCAGGGAAAAGCTTAAGGCTCAAGTAAATGGGAAGTCAGACAGAAAACCAGTGTATATTGGGTTAGCCAAAAGTTCACTTGGGTTTTCCCACAGATATTACAGAAAAATTGGAACTTTTGGCCAACCCAACACACATTTGGGATCTCTTACAGAAAACGAAGATCATGGCATCTGGTCCCATCACTTCATGAGAAATAGATGGGGAAACAGTGGAAACAGTGTCAGACTTTATTTTTCTGGGCTCCAAAATCACGACAGATGGTGACTGCAGCCATGAAATGAAAAGACGCTTACTCCTTGGAAGAAAAGTTATGACCATCCTAGATAGCATATTCAAAAGCAGAGACATTACTTTGCCAACAAAGGTCCGTCTAGTCAAGGCTATGGTTTTTCCTGTGGTCATGTATGGATGTGAGAATTGGACTGTGAAGAAGGCTGAGCGCCAAGAATTGATGCTTTTGAACTGTGGTGTTGGAGAAGACTCTTGAGAGTCCCTTGGACTGCAAGGAGATCCAACCAGTCCATTCTGAAGGAGATCAGCCCTGGGATTTCTTTGGAGGGAATGATGCTAAAGCTGAAACTCCAGTACTTTGGCCATCTCATGCGAAGAGTTGACTCATTGGAAAAGACTCTGATGCTGGCAGGGATTGGGGGCAGGAGGAGAAGGGGACGACAGAGGATGAGATGGCTGGATGGCATCCCTGACTCGATGGACGTGAGTCTGAGTGAACTCCGGGAGTTGGTGATGGACACGGAGACCTGGCGTGGTGCGATTCATGGGGTTGCAAAGAGTCAGACACAACTGAGCAACTGATCTGACGTGTTTGAGAGAAAAATAAAATGTCCTGCAGAGGGCAACAGTGGGCATCGTGCCTTCATGCTCTTGACTCTAGGTGGGAAAGAAAGAAAAATTTCTTCCTGAGATTTTCTAATCCCAAACTCAGTTGTGCAATTGAATTCGCTCAAATACCCCTAATGTGTACATTTACTTTAAAGAGGGATGAATGGGTACTATCTGTAGTACCACACACAGAACAAACTTAAATATTCTATAGAGGAACAACAAACTGTAAAATCAATTTCAAAAATTTCCACAGGTGAAGTTCCAAGGAGCAAAAGCTCAGAAGAAAAAAACTAACAAAACATGTAAGGAAACAGTAGTCAGAGTCAGCAGAAAACACAAACTGCAGGAGCACACCTGTAAACTCATAAATATTTAGTACCTATAAATGTTTTCAGTGCAATAAATAGAAGATGACTGATACTGAGTAACTCAGTAGAAAAAGAGATCTTCAAAGACTGAACACAAAGTTTAGCAAAAGATATCAATAAAACTTCTAGAGATAAAACCTATAATAGAAATAAGAACTTTAATAAGTGAGTTTACCAGGAGGTTGGGCACAGCTAAAGAAAAGGAGTACGTCAAGGCTGTATATTGTCACCCTGCTTATTTAACTTGTATGCAGAGTACATCATGAGAAATACCGGGCTGGAGGAAGCACAAGCTGGAATCAAGATTGCCGGGAGAAATATCAATAACCTCACATATGCACATGACACCACCCTTATGGCAGAAAGTGAAGAAGAACTAAAGAGCCTCTTGATGAAAGTGAAAGAGGAGAGTGAAAAAGTTGGCTTACAGCTCAACATTCAGGAAACTAAGATCATGGCATCCAGTCCTATCACTTCATGGCAAAGAGATGGGGAAACAGTGGAAACAGTGTCAGACTTTATTTTTCTGGGCTCCAAAATCACTGCAGATGGAGATTGCAGCCAGGAAATTAAAAGATGCTTACTCCTTGGAAGGAAAGTTATGACCAACCTAGACAGCATATTAAAAAGCAGAGACATTACTTTGCCAACAAAGGTCCATCTAGTCAAGGCTATGGTTTTTCCAGTAGTCATGTATGGATGTGAGAGTTGGACTATAAAGAAAGCAGAGCACCAAAGAATTGATGGTTTTGAACTGTGGTGTTGGAGAAGACTGTTGAGAGCCCCTTGGGCTGCAAGAAGGTCCAACCAGTCCATCCTAAAGGAGATCAGTCCTGAGTGTTCATTGGAAGGACTGATGCTGAAGCTGAAACTCCAATACTTTGGCCACCTGATGTGAAGAGCTGACTCATTTGAAAAGACCCTGATGCTGGGAAAGATTGAGGGTGGGAGGAAAAGGGGACAACAGAGGATGAGATGGTTGGATGCATCACCAACTCGATGGACATGGGTTTGGGTGAACTCCAGGAGTTGATGATGGACAAGGAGGCCTGGCGTGCTGCAATTCATGGGGTCACAAAGAGTCCGACATGAATGAGCAACTGAACTGAACTGAACTGAAAGAAACATTTGTGAACCTAAAAGATGGATCTAAAAAAACTACCTTAATGTAGCAAAATGGGGCAAAATATTTAAGAGGCCAAAAAGCTAGGGAATAGAATGAGAAACTGCAACACAGATCTATTCAAATTTCACACACAAAAAAACAGAAAGACAAAACAGGACAGAGGCACTATCTGAAGAGATAATGATTTAGTATTCCTAACATACTAATTTATATATTTAAGAAGTTTAAGATAGCCCATGAAAAAACAGAGACCCATAAATACATCAGAGTGAAATTTCAGAATACCATAAGCAAATAAAACATATTTAAAATAAATATCCACAATGAAATAGAATTATACTGAGTGATGATTTTTACATGCAATTGTGGAAACCAGTAGTTGGAATAATATTTTCAAAATACTGAGAGAGAAAAAAGTCAACCGAGAATGTCCAGTGGAATGAGAATGGAACAAAGATTCAGATCAATCAAGAGAAGCAGTGTGTAGAATCAAGAGACTCTCTCTAAAGGCCCTTCTGAAGCTCATATGTTAGAAAAACGAAAATGACCTCAAAAGGAATATATAAGATGCAAGAAATTATTAACAAAGGAAATTTGTAACATATGTGTGAAACTATATAACAAAATAATAATAATAATACAGGCCTTATTTCTGGTGTTAGAAGAATCAAAGTATATTAATAGCTAAAAGCTAGGACAATTATACAACTCAGAAAATACTAGCTAAATTATTCTAAAATCCTTATATGGTTTGGGCAGATAATATTGAGTTGGCCAAAAGGTTCATTCAAGTTTTTTCTCTATCTGAGAAAAACTCAAATGAATGTTTTTAGTCAACTCAAAAAAACATGGATTAATATTGGACTTTGATAAGTTAAATAGCAGTTTTAAATGTTTGGGGCCTAAAAGAATAGACAGAGCATATATAAATTCTAAACTCATGGAAGATAATACTGGAATGAGAAAAAAATTCTGGAACAAAGAGCTAAGTGAAAAAATAAGTACAAACACAAACAATATGTTAGAAATGAAGACAAATATACCTGAAATATTCAACATAAATGACTAAACTCTCCAGTTAAGAAAAAGTAACAGATTTGATTCAAAAAAGAAAATCTACATGCATGTTTATAAAGACATAAAAAATTAAAAGAAAAAAGGTAGCAAAAGTTATATTAGTACAATATTACATTCAATATCTTGTACTAACCTATAATGGAAAAGAATCTGAAAAAGAATATACATGACAAACATAGCAATGCATCAAAAAGAATCTTAAATATTTATTTCAAGAATGTAAAGTTAGCTGAACATTAGAAATCAGAAACAGGAACTTCACTGGTGGTTCAGTGGCTAAGACTCTGTGCTCCCAATGCAGGGGGCCTGGGTTCAGTCCCTGTCAGGGAATTAGATCCTGTATGTGCAACTAAAGACCTAGTGCAGTCAAAACAAATAAATAAAGAAGCAAATATTTTTTAAAAAGAAATAAGAAACATACTTCATCATATTAACAACCCAAAGGGAGAAAATCTATATATTCTTCTCAGTTTATGTAGTAAAAGCACTGTATAAAATCCAGCATTCCTTCATAACAAATTCTTTAAAAACTAGAAATCAAAGAATTTTTTTATCCTGAAAAGGGTATATACAGAAAAGTTAGAGGAAACAGTTTATTCAATGGTGAAATATCAAACTCATTCCCTTTGAATTTACATTTTAAAAATGCCCACTATCACTTCTATTCAACATTACCTTTGATTTTTAAATCAGTGGAATAAGTCAAGGGAAAAAATAACACACAAATGTTTTGTAAAAGAAGAAATAAAACTTCTATTACTTTCAGATAACATTATTGTGAGTATAGAAAACATAAGCATGTCTAAATTACCAAAATTTAGAGGTGTATTTTCATAGAGAGAAATTCCCAATGTTGTAAAGATATCAACACCCTTCCCTAAACTGATCTATACTTACAGTGCAATTTCAATAAAAATCCCAAGGGGATATTTTATAGGACCAGACAGAATGATTCTAAATATTTTCAGGTAGGAGGTAAGAAAATTATAAAAAAGACTTAACCTATAAGTTGTTAAGACTTATCATAAAGCTAGAGCAATTTTAAAACTATGGTATTGTCACCGGGATAGACAACTAGGTCAGTGAAATGAAAGTGAGAGCTCAGAAACAGATTCATGTGTAACTGGAGACCAGATACATAATAGAGGTGGTATTGTACATCTGTAGGGAATGGATATATTATTCAATAACTTATGTTGGAATAATTATAAATTCACACAGAAACACAAGATCCCATCCTTGGAATTTATACAAAAATCTATTCAAGGACTTTAATGTGAAGAGTTATAAACATTAAGGGTTATTGAAAAAGTTAGGAGAATATCTTTATGACATCAAGATAGAGAATGGTTTATATGCCAATTTTTTAAAAAGGAAAATGCGGGTAAATTCAACTATATCAAAATGTAAAACTCTTGTTTATCAAAAGCAATTCATGAACTGACAATCCAAATTCTTGGAGAAAATATTTGTTGTATGTATGACAAACAAAATAGCACCTGGAATATGTAAAAATAATTTCTGTAAGTCAATAAGACAAACAAGCCAATAGAAAAAAAAAATGTGAGCAAACATTCCCACAAGAGAAAATGGGAAAGACAAATAAATATATGAAAAGATGCTTAGTCTCTTTAGTAAGCAAAGAAATGCAAAGTAAAGTCTCAAGGAGATACCATTTCACAGCTGCCAAACTGGTAAAACTTGAAAGCCTGACAGCCTTCTTGACAATCTTCTGGAAGACAGAAAACCCTATGAATTTTTATGTACCACTGGAGGGAAACGTAACTTGATAGAATCACTTTGGAAAACAAGTTAGTACTACACAGTAGACCTGAATATGAGAATAGCCTATGACAAAGAAACCCAATTCAAGGTATAAACCTTAGAAGAAAACTCTTGCACATGTGTATAAGCAAGCATAAGAAATTGTCCACAGCAACACTGTTCATAATAGCAAATAACTAACAGTTCAAATACCCATCAATAAGATGAGGGAGAAATAAATAGTGATTTATCCACATAATGGAATTCTGTACTGATGTGAGCCTGATGAAATCACAGTTGTGTTCATCAACATGGATGAATTTCAAACACATAACATAAGATGAAAAAGCAAGTCACCAAACATATACAGTATGATTCCATTGGTATGAAATGAACAAAAATAGGCAAAACTAAACTTACATTGTTAGGAGATATAAAGGAAAACAAAAGAATGATGATTACCAAATTCTATGTATAGAGGGAGGCACACAGAGAATGTTTTTTTTTTTTTTAGGTACCCATGTTAAAGGTACCGATCATGTTCTATTTTTATAACCCAGATGGTGAATAGAAATGCTTGGCATTTTTTAAACTATACACACACACACATGTTCATTTTACACATATTTGTATGTATGATATATCTCAATACTTTCCAGTGTGCACAATTTGATCAGTAACATAGGTACCTGAATATGAATCTCCCTTATTCAGTATGCAAATAACATGAAGCTCAGAAGAGTAGAATAGGGATTAGATATGGAAAATGATAAATAATAATAGCACTTTCAAAGCTTGGAAATATAATTTTTTAATTATATAAGGGATCTAAAGTAGATTGAGTATAACACTATAGAATGAAAATTCATTTCAAATGTTGAATTTTAGAGGATGTAAAAACATATAGATAATTCAATACATTTTAAAAAAAGATCTGAAATGATTATAGGATAATGAATTAACTTCATCATGGGTTCAAATCTGTTGTCGTGGTTTCCTTCTTCTTTAAAAAGAATTTTTTGTATGGTGCATGAAAGAATATCTAATGTCTCTTAAATGCTGAACAAATTTTACCACAAAAGTTGAGTGACACAGTAAGAGACAACCTGGACCAATGGCCCAAAGATCCAGTCTCAAGCCCTAACTCTGCTTCTTGCATTCTCCAAATATTGCAGGGGGTAGGGGGGAGCCTTTTATTCGGACCTTGGAGGTGTAAGCACAGACATTACTTTACCAACAAAGGTCTGTCTAGTCAAAGCTATGGTTTTTCGAGTAGTCATATATGGATGTAAGATTTGGACCATAAAGAAGACTGAGCACCAGAGAATTGATGCTTTTGAACTGTGGTGTTATAGAAGACTCTTGAGAGTCCCTTCAACTGCAAGGAGATCCAACAAGTCCATCCTAAAGGAAATCAGTCCTGAATATTCATTGGAAGGACTGATGTTGAAGCTGAAACTCCAATACTTTGGCCACCTGATGCGAAGAGCTGACTCATTTGAAAAGACCCTGATGCTGGGAAAGACTGAGGGCAGGAAGTGAAGGGGACCTCAGAGGATGAGATGGTTGGATGGCATCACTGACTCGATGGACATGAGTTTGAGTAGACTCCAGGAGTTGGTGATGGACAGGGAAGCCTGGTGTGCTGCTGTCCATGGTGTCACAAGGAGCTGGACAAGGCTGAGCGACTGAACTGACTGACTGGAGGTGTTAGAATGAAAAAATGTGGAAGTGGCATAAAAATACTAAGGAATACTAAGGACAGATACTCAGTGGCTTCCATCTGCTAAGAACTGGGCTGCTATTTATGTGTAGCTTTTTTTTAACCTTCAAAACAAGCCTGTGATATGGGTACTATTAGACACTCAAGCAAAACAGCATTCAGTCATTAAATGATACTGAAATGGAAATAAAAGTTATTCTAAATGTCCATACACAAGACTTGTATGGTCTCTATCCCTGTACAACTTTAAATGCTGAAGGATGGAAAAATAAACAAATAAACAAATTTAAAAATTCAGATAGAGTATGTTAGAGGCTATCAGGATGGTGGAGTATTGTCCTTCTGAGAAGGTAACATTGGACTCAGACCTTCTGAGAAGGTCACACTGGACTCAGACCAGAATAAAGAAGCAACCAGGCTTGTAAAAATCTGGAGAAGTAATACTGCAGGAAAAAAGAACATCAAAAACAAAAGATCAAGGTAAGAACAAACATTTGCTGTGTGACCAGGAGGTCCAAAGCATTGTGAATGAAGGGGATGAGATTAGAGAGGCAGTCAGGGACTCTGTTTTTTTGTTGTTGTTGTTGTTGTTTGTTTGTTTGTTTTAAGAACACAAAGTTTATGGTTTTAATTGTCAGTCTGTGCTTTTAATAAAAACTTTCTATAAACATAAATTTGTTATAGCCACAAATTCATTGACTTACTGTAGAACAAAATATCTTAAACTTGCTTAGAACTTTTTTTAGGTATAATCATTATTTTATCGAAAAGTTTTCCATAGCCATTATTTGAAATTAGCTTTGTGGGAGTTTTTTAAAAATTTCAATTGGAAGATAATAGTTTTACAATCCTGTGTTGATTTCTGCCATAAAACCACATGAATGAGCCATAAGTTTATATATATCCCCTTCCTCTAAAGCCTCCCTCCCACCCTTACACCCACCCCACCCCTCTAGGTTTTTCACAGAGCCCCCGGCTGGGCTCAGGTAGGACTTTGATGATCATAGTTAGATGTCTGCATTTTATCCCCATATTACACAATGGGGCCCAAAGCAAATTATTTGATGTATGTTTTAATGAGCACTCTAGCTGCTACTGATAAGGGAACTATGAATGATCACAAACCATTAGATGGTTATTGCAGGGTTTCAGGAAAGAGACAGTGGTAGCTTGCACTTGGATGACGCTAATAAACATCTTAAAAGAATGGGTTTTGAGATGTTATTTGAAGCATTTTGAAGGTAGAGGACAACAAACTTACTAACTGGCCTCCTACGTTTGGGGCCTGAACTACTTATTGGCTGAAGGGTAATGTCATTTACTGAGCTGGGAAATACTGCAGAGAGAAGAAAGGTCAAGGAGATACAAATTTAACAATGTGTGAACCTGAGATGAGACTCTTCCCATTCCTTCTCAATATCAGCAGAAAAGAAGTCAGCAGGTTACTTTAGAAGTCATCACCATCATCATAGTAGTAGTAATATTTGTTGAGAACCTATTACATGCCAAGCCCTGCTCCTGATCTGAACTCTACCATGTAGGTTCTACCATCATCTCCATTTAACTGATGATAGAAAATGAAACACTGAGTTTCTTAATGCGTCCTAGCTCTCAAGTCTAGTAAGTGGCAGAGGCAGGGTTTGAATTTTGAATCCAAGCAGTTTGTTCCATTATCCTTACTCTTGACTGCACAATTTCATGGTTTACTTATTAGCACACTCAGAACACAACTGACCCTTGTATATAGTAAAAGGTGAAAGGCATAGTTCAGCAGATGTAGAGAGTTGGCTACTAACTCATTCGGCCCCAAGTTATTCTTTTGGAAACATAGCATAAAAATGTTTACCATTGGAATTTAGAGATGCTGTAGTCCCGGTGGCGTGTGTAGTAAAGAACTCGCCTGCCAATGCAGGAGACACAGGAGACCTGGGTTCCATCCCTGGGTTCGGAAGATCCCCTGGAGAAGGAAATGGCAACCCGCTTTACATTCCTTGCCTGGAGAATCCCATGAACAGAGGAGCCTGGCGGACTACAGTCCATAGGGTCACAAAGAGTCAGACATGACTGAAGCAACTTCATGTGCACACACACATACAGTAGTCCAGAGTGGTCATTCCACGTTATGTCAACAAACTGTCACCGAAAAGAAAGTTTCTTTAGGAAACTGAGTCAAATAAACTTATCTTTCCTGAAGGATATTTTGAGTATTTAATATAATAATGTGTATTATGAATCTCTAAGAGGAATATAGGAATATATGCTAAATTTATTTGATCTGGAAATCCTTATGATTTGTTTGGTTCTATTGCTTGTTTGTTTTGCATGCTATGAGGAAATACAATCCATAGACCCAGCTGGATCAATCCAACAGATTAGGAAACTCACGCACTGAGCTAAGTGACCTTTCTAAGCCCCAGTGTAGAATATGAGTATATGGTCCTACAGACAGTAAATTTGATACTGTATCATGAAACAAGAAAAGCCTAGAAATAATCTACTCAAATATATTTTTCTTACCTAGAAATACAATCAGGGTTCACAGTTTTAAGTTTGTTAGGCAGCAATAATGCTTAATATGATACTTCACTAATCTTGAGACCATCATCTACTCTTTTTTGTTTTAGTTCTATTTCTTTCAATAACAGGAATTCAGAGCCTAAACAGATGTCCTATCCCTGCTTGGCCAGGGCCCAAGACCAAACTGCAGGTAGCAACACAGGAAAGACCTTCTAATGTCACCTCTGCTATCTCTCTACACCTTTCTCTAGCTCAAAACAGATCTCCTCCAGGGCACGTGCGTCATTAAGGCAATGTGTTTTCACCTGCAGAATAAATCTGAATATTTTTATAGAAACCTCTCTTCTAAGGAAAAAAAGATACAGAATCAAAAACACAATATGGGAATAAGAACTAACTCAAATTATAACCCACATTGTCCTGCTTTTCTTAGGAAGACAAACAACTCAGCATTTCATTCTTCCCCTTTTCATAAATGTAATACCAGATAAACCTTTGTCCAAAGAAAAGTAGAAAATAAAAAAGACACGCTGGATTTGATTACCTAATGTCCTCCTTGAACTTTGAAAACCTACTCATGACTAGTACTTCCTAATGCACACTTTCTCAAGGATGAAAACCACCAATTTTGTTTGCAGAGTGAAGGAAAGGCTGAGGAGACAGATTCAAGAGGTCTGACTCTGAGTCCTCACATTGCCAGTAACTAGCTGAGCTACCTTAAGGAAGTTAACCAACTCTAGAACTCTTAAGACTTTTAGGGCTCTTAGATTCTAGTCTGCATCTGTTTTGACTGAGACAATGTTCATTTAAAGATCAAATATCATCATGTTTAATTTAATTATCAAAATTTTACTGAATGCTTGCCATGTGCTAAGAGCTGGTACATGCTAATTTTGACAATTCTATTAACATATATTAGGTACTAATATTATCCCAATCGTATTGATAAGGAAATTGAAACCTAGAATTGTAAGCATGAATGGTACTACTTCATCATTTTAAGGTCAGCAGACTGATTTTGAAGGATTCTACCTGCATACCTTGCCATAGAGTTTGAATTTTATTTTTTGACCAGAGATTTAAATATTTCCTTGGTTTGTAGCACTCTTAGTTTTAGTAATTTTTTTCATCAAGACTCTAGACCCAAAAAGATAAATTACAGTTCTCTTTTAAAAGGTTAGATCTAAACAATAAATATTTAGGTCCTAAAAACTTAGTAACCATTTGAAAAATAATACACACATATTTAAAAGAAAATTAACATTTTTATTTCATCCTTAAGTAGCCACATTACTTACCAATGGGACATGCTTGCTTGGGCACCCACATGGACTTTGGAATCAGACTGTACACTGCCACCTTTTTTGCTTTATGTTGTTTTTTATGTAATACTTGCTTTTCATCATAGCAATCACTGAAAACTCAGCTTTACAAAATATGATGTCATCAAAATGTCATCAAATGGAGACAATCTAATGTTGAAACTGAACTATCTTGAGCTGTTACAGAGGGTGTTCCACGGATGGATAGCTTTGTTTCCCTCAAATATTTAAAATAACTGATGGTAACGATGTGAGTTAACTGTCATGCCCAGGGCACCTTAAGCACACAGTTTGGAAACCATGGCTCTGGTCAATGAGGAACCATAGAAAGATGTGAAGCAGGAGAATGACACAATTCTGAAATTCTCTCTATAAAGAACACCCTGGCAGATGGCTGGAGAAAGGATGGAAATGTCAATACTAGAGACAAAGGGAATAGCTCAGAAATGGCTTCAGTATTCCAGGAGTAAGTTTTGGGAGATATTAAACCACTTAAAGCTCTGAAACAGCCTCTTTAGTGAGATTATTACATTAGGGAAAGTTTTCTTTAAAGTCATTCATAAAAGCACACTATCAGAGATTAAATAAGGGTAAGTGGTAGAGGGGAAAAAAGAGAATTTGGGCTGATGTTATTTCATTATATCCTTGTGAAACATGCATTATTTTCATTGACATAAGATAGTCCTGTTATTTAGTAGTGCTTGACAGGTGTTGCAATAGAAGGTTTGGGGTACACAAAAAATGTAAAAGTAACAGTTTTGATAAACATATTATTTGTTATGTAATATGTTGACTTTGGGGGAAGCTAGATGGATCGTATATGGAAATTCTTTATACTATTTTTACAATTCATCTACAATTCTAAAACTATACCAAAATAAAATTGTAAAAAGTGAAAAAATAAAATAAATATAGAAAGATGATAGGAAAGGGAGGAAAGAGAAGAATTATGAACCAGAAGGACTACGGGAGAGAAAGGAGAAGAAGAAAAAGAAAGACAGGTAAAAAGGAAGGAAGGACTACAGTAATGGAGAAATTATTCCGATTTGCCAACTGTATTTGTTCCACTATTAGTTTTAGTATAAAATGTATCACTCGGTTCTCAGGGGGAAAAAAAAAATCAAACAACACTTTCCATCTAGAAAGTTGTTGGAGTTGTGACTAAAACTGCATGCCTTCTCCTAAAAATGGTCTTGTACCTAGTTATACACATAAAGACTGAAAAGAAAATTTGTAAAAAATAAAACTATTAAGCAGCAAACTCTAGATAACTGGGAAAAGATCATCTTAATTCAAAGAGATATGACATGTTGCAATGTAAAGGAGAAGGAAGATGGGATAAAAATCCACAAGAAGGGCACCTTTACATGGGAGAAATTTAGTGGTAGAGGAAAGTCTAGTAAAATTAGCCAGGCAGATGCCTCATTTGCCTCCATGTGCTATTTCCCATATATAAAAAGGAAATGGAATTTCAAATAAAAAATTACCTCTTCCTGTGCTGAGAGCCATAAAGAAAGCAAGATAGCACTGGTACTGTCCCTCATTTCACAGCTCGTAAAGATGAAAAGAACTCTATAATGGTGAAATATTTTTAATCATAAGGTAACCAAAGGAAAAGTAACTTAACTATTAACTCTATAAAAATTTAATTTAAATATATTCCTACTGGTGGTCAAAACACTTTCAAAATGCATGAAGCTGTAAGATAGTTATAATGGTACTACCAAAGAAGCTAAGAATTGAGATGTCTACCTATTAATGAGCTAGTAAATTATTTAATTGAGTTATTTTCCTATTTAGTTGTATCATATATGGTACCTTAGATAAGGTACCTTAGTGCCTTCCTAAGGATTCTGCTTTGCCAAAATATAGAGTGAAGGTGCGTTAGGACCTACACATTTAACCCCAGTTTACAATATTCAACCCTTTCAACTCAGTACAGTTAAGTCTTGGAGAAGTGCATGGTAACCCACTCCAGTATTCTTGCCTGGAGAATCCCATGGACAGAAGAGCCTAGCAGGCTACAGTCCACTGGATCACACAGAGCTGGACATGCCCGAAGTGACTTGGCACACACGCACAGTTAAGTCAGAATGGCTGTGTGAATGATGAATATAGCAAGGTATGTTAAAATATACATTTATTTTTAAAGATGATATTGACTTAAACAGAACACTAAGTCAGAAATTTTTTCATACTTCCCAATTTAGAATCTTCAACTCAAGGTAATTCATTAGTAATAAAAGCCCTGACAGTTTTTTCCAAGTGTAGAATTCCTATATGATACTATTCAAAGATCTTTTCCTTATGAAATGGAAAAAAAAGTCAATGGTGTTCCCCCAAAATATATTGGATTTCAGAGCTTAGAAAGACACTAGCTAATGACTCATGTTCTCAGGACCAGATTAGACTATCAGTTGAGCCTAAATAGCACTTTGAAAGTCACTTTAAAGTAATTAATCCATATTCAGTATCTAATATGGGAACTTCCCTAGTGGTCCAGTGGTTATGGCTCTGTGTTTCCACTGCAGGGAGCCTGGGTTCAATCCCTGGTCAGGAACTAAGATACCACATGGCATGCAGCACAGACAAAAAGAAAAAAGAAAGTAGAGATAAATCACAAAAATTAAAAAAAAAAAAACAACAAACAGCTGAACTCCATGCTACTACACTGAGGCTCCTTTTTATTTTTTAGTGTGCTTAGGGTAGGGCAGTTCATATATATACATTTTAAATATAAAAAGAAAAACCACATACTTGCCCTCCAGGGAACCATATCAGGAGGGCAACATGTGCCCAAAATCTTTTAATTTAGTGTAGACATCTGATTACAAGTAAGAGATGGCATCTTTGTCTTCTGAACAAGTGGTATAGCACTTTGGCCATAAGCATCCAAGTAATGTTTGGGACTTGCATGTGATGATGAATAAGTTTTCACTTTATGGATAAAACAAAGCATGGAAAGGGAAATTCTTCTATTTCTAAAATAATTCCCAGAAGGGGAAATAATGCTTTATATGTTTTGTCGATCACTGTTATTCCCAGGTTCCAAGAGTCACTGAATTTGTGCCAAACTATTGTGTCCAATTGTTCTCCAAATCCCTTACACCCAGTTTCAAAGTCATATACTAAGTCAATAAATAAGAGTTAGAGTTATACTTTATGTGAAAACAATATTTAAAGATTTGATTAAACACTCTACACAAAGTTGGTATAGAGGAAACATGTGCTCAGTCACTCAGTTGTGTCCAACTCTTTGCAACTCCATGGACTGTACCCCACCAGGCTCCTCTGTCCATGTAATTTTCCAGAAAAGAATACTGGAATGGGGTTCCACTTCCTACTCCAGGGGATCTTCCTGACCCAGGAATCGAACCCAATATACTTTAACATAATGAAGACCAAGTATGACAAACCCACAGCTAACATCATACTAACAGTAAAAAGCTGAAAGCTTTTCCTCTAAAATGAGGAACAAGACAAAGACATCCACTCTCACCACTCTCATTGCTTCTATTTAATATGATAGAGGAAGTCCTAGTCACAGCAATCAGACAAGAAAAAGAAAAGGCATTCAAATTAGCAGGGAAAAAGTAAAACTGTAACTATATGCAGATGACATGATTCTATACGGAGAAAATCCCAAAGACTCCACAAAAGAAGTACTAGAACTAATAAATAAATTTAGTAAAGTTGCAAGATACCAGATTAGTATACAGAAATCCATTGTAATCTTACACACTAATAATGAACTATCAGAAAAAGAAATCAAGAAAAGAATCACATCTTACAAAAATACCTAGGAATAACTTTAACCAAGGAGGTGAAAGATCTGTTCTCCGAAAACTATAAAAACTTAAAGAAGGAAATTGAAGATAATAAATAAATAAAATGATATCCCATGTTCATGAATTGGAAGAATTAATATTGCTAAAATGTCCATACTCCCCAAAGCAATCTACAGATTTAATGCAATCCCTATCAAAATACCCATGACATTTTTCAGGGAATTGGAACAAATAGTCCCAAAATCTATATGGAACCATAAAAGACCCCGATTAGCCAAAGCAATCTTGAGAAGTAAGAATGAAGCTGGAGATATCATGTGCTGTGACTTCAGGGTATACTACATTCAAAGCTATAGTAATCCAAACAGTATGATATGGCCACAAAGACAGACATACAGAGCACTGAGACAGAATAGAAAGCCCCCAAATAAACCCACACTCATATGGTCAATTAGTTTATGACAAAGGAGACAAGGATATACAATGGGAACAAGATGGATTCTTCAGTAAGTGGTATTGGGAAAGCTAAACAGCTACATGTAAAGAATGAAATTAGAACATTTTCTCACACCATATACAAAAATCAATTCACATGGTCTCCCCAAATAGACTCAAATTGGTAGTTCATTGTTTAAAAAATATTTTAAAAGATCAAAAGTCTAGGTCCAGAGGATCTTCCAGCACAAAGTTCATTCTGATTTGGAAGGTCTTATGGACTGGAGCCAGAGAAAAGGGAAGAGAAGTAAGCATCCATAAGCCACTGGCAAGTGACTAGGAGGGTGGGTGAGGGTGCCCCAAAACGGAGGAGAGCTCCTAAGAATTTCGCTTCCCCCATATCTGGGAAGGGAGCTGAAGGAGCTGGGAGAAGGGCAAGATGGAACCCCTGAATTGTCTATCAGTCTGAATTGGCTAGAAGTAAACTTCTTACTACTGACATAATGAGAGATCAAGATAGAGATTTAATGCAGTTATAGAAAAGGCAGTTAAGAATTCTTGTTACCCTGAAGCTATGACCTAGGATTCCCACTTGTGGCTTCTGTTTAAAATTCAGCTTTCTCCACTGGACTGTAGGCTCCTGGAGGGCAATGACCATTTGCATTCATCATTGTAACCCCCGTCAGCTACAGTACAGAGACTCAGTAAATACTGGTCAAATGGAAAAACATGAATCCAAAGCAGGATGATGGATGAGGATCTCAATAGAACTAAGGAAGGGTAATTTCCCTTGTTCAGATGTGATTTTTCCTTAATGGAATTAGAGTTGAATATCAGAAACAAAGTGTATGTTATCTGTTCTTTTTTTTTTTTTGGTTAAGATAATCTTATTCAAATTAGCTAGTAATTTGCTGTATTTATTTTTCACTGAGTTGAATTTAGTCACTCTCATTTAATCTTGTCGAAATGATTATGACAATAAAATTTAAGATTCGTTAAAAAAACTCAAATGGATTAAATACCTAAGTACAAGATCTGAAACTATAAAACTCCTGGAAGAAAATATGGGCAGTACTCCTTGACATTGGTCTTAGCAATATTTTTTGGGATCTGTCTCCTTGGGCAAGGGAAACAAAAGCAAAAGTGAACAAATGGGTCCTACTCAAACTTAAAAGCTTTTGCACAGCAATATAAACCATCAATGAAACAAAAAGGCAACTGACTGAATGGGAGAAGACATTTGCAAATGATATATCTAATAAAGGGTTATTATCCAAAATATATAAATAACTCATACAACTTGAAACAAACAACCTGATTTTAAAATGGTCAGAAGATGTTTTAATAGGCATTTTTTCCAAAGATGACATACTGATAGTCAACAGGTACATGAAAAGATACTCAACATCACTAATATCAGGAAATATAAATCAAAACCCCCATGAGATATCACCTCACATCAGTCAGAATGACTATTATCAAAAAGACAACAAACAGGAAGCACTGGAGAAGACGTGGAAAATGGGAACCCTCGTGTGGGAATATAAACTGGGGCAGCCACTGTAGAAAACAGTAAGGAAGTTCCTCAGAACATTAAAAATAGAACTAGCGTGATCCACCAATTCCAGTCCTGTGTGTTTATACAAAGAAAATGAAGACACTGAATTAAAAAAGTTTATAGGAGCTTTATAAAAGCAAAGATATGAGAGCAATACAAGTGTCCATCAACAAATGAATGGATAAAGAATATGTGGCATATATACAATGGAATACTACTCAGGTGTAAAAAAATTACTAAAATTTTGACATTTGCAACAATATGGGTGGATCTAGAAAGTATTACGCTAAGTGAACTAAGTGAGAGAAAGACAAATACTATGTGTTATCACTCATATGTGGAATCTAAGGAATAAAACAAACGAACAAATAAAACAGAAACAAGACTCACAGATATGGAGAACAGACTGGTTGGTACCAGAGGGGAGAAGGGTCAGGGGAGGGTAAAATGGGTAAGGGAGATTAAGAGGTACAAACTAACAGACACAAAATAACTAAGTTACAAGGATATAATTAAGAATACAGGGAAAATAGCCAATATGTCATAATAACTTTACATGGAGTATAATCTATAAAAATATTGAATTACTATGTTGTACACCTGAAACACATATAATATTCTAAGTCAACTGCACTTCAATTAAAAAATGTTCTTAATCATTTTATTATTATATGGTTTCTACTGTTTATGTAATGGAAAGAAAGAACTGATTTTAGTGCTTGGCAATGTAGGAGAGAGAACTCATTTTTAATTCCAGCTTGGCCATGTGCCAATTGCTTCATTATAAAATGCACTTTCTTTTTTTTTTTTTTTTACTACTAGAACTACCTTCCTGCTGCTGCTATTGCTAAGTCACTTCAGTTGTGTCCAACTCTGTGCGACCCCATAGACGGCAGCCCACCAGGCTCCCCTGTCCCTGGGATTCTCCAGGCAAGAACACTGGGGTGGGTTGCCATTTCCTTTTCCAATGCATGAAAGTGAAGTTGCTCAGTCATGTCTGACTCGTAGCGACCCCATGGACTGCAGCCTACCAGTCTCCTCCATCCATGGGATTCTCCAGGCATGAGTACCGGAGTGGGGTGCCATTGCCTTCTCCGGAACTACCTTCCTAAAAGAGACTAAATAAAACATCCTATACATATAAGCTGTTACTGTAGTGCCTGGCATACAGAAGATGCTCCATAAATATTAATTCCCTTTATGTTTCTGTGGGAACATGGATTTGCCCTCAAGGGGTTTTCTTAATAGTTATAAAATCTGATCAGTTATTCTCTCTACAAATTCTGCATTGAATGAACCTTATGAAATAGCTTGTGTGTTTATGCCCTTCTTTGCGCTGAACCATTAGAGATAATTGCCGTAGCTTTGGGAGCAAACTCCAAATATCTATATAAAACAAAAAATGTATAATTCAGTGTCACAAATCAACTCCTACACAGTAGGTTTTTAAACTGCTTTCTATGTAACTGTAGTTTTAAAAACCTACACAGTTAAAAAATAAACTGTATTTAAACCACGCAGTAAGAATAAAGGTCATTGCAAATATTTCTCAATATGTTTGCCAATAGAAATTCATAGAAATTTTCCAATAAATATTAATAAATATTTTATGCATCCTCATTACATATGACTTTATAATCAAACTGAAAAGCCAACAATTTAAGTAAATGAAAGTGGAAGTGTTAGTCGTTCAGTCGTGTCCAACTCTTTGCAACCCTATGGACAGGCTTTGAACCCTGTGTCCTTTGGACCCTTTGGACCCTTTGAACCCTATGCCAGGCTCCTCTGTTCATGGGATTCTATAGGCAAGAATACCAAAGTGGGAATTTAAGAAGCCATTCCCTTCTCCAGGGGATCTTCCCAACCCAGGGATTGAACCTGAGTCTCCTACATTGCAGGCAGATTCCTTACCATGTGAGCTACCAGGGAAGCCTGGGGGCTACTTAATTGATATGAAAGTCCAAAATCCACTAAAATAGTATCTGAAACAATACTGGCAAAACCATTATGCAAGATTTGTAAAATCAGCTTATTTGAAGTAGTAATATCAAATAATACTGAAATGTTACTTGATATAATTTAATTTATTTAATTATTGCTAACCCTTAGTCTTTGGGCTTCCCTGGTGGCTCTGATGGTAAAAAACATGCCTGCAATGCAGGAGACCTGGGTCCAATCCCTGGGTTGGGAAGATCCCCTGTAGGAGGGCATGGCAACCCACTCCAGTCTTCTTGCCTGGAGAATCCCACAGACAGAGGAGCCAGGCAGGCTACAATCCATGGGGTCGCAAAGAGTCGGACAGGACTGAGCAACTAAGCACAACCCTTAGTCTGTACTCCTTGAAGCTGAGGTGTCCATTGGTTCAGAAGAAAGGCAGAATCCAGTGCTGTGCTCAGTTGCTCAGTCATGTCCGACTCTTCGTGACCCCATGGACTGTAGCCCACCAGGCTACTCTGTTCATGGGATTTTGCAGACAAAAATCCAGTAGAGAAAAATAAATTAATAGTCTACTTTTGAACTATCAAAACAGGCTCTTAATTTCCATTTTTAAAATGACACTTGTGAGAGCAAATGCTTTTATGTTGTAAGAGCCAGATGTTGTTGCAAGGATGCATTCAAAGGACCAATGAGTCAAAGTTGAAAGATTTTCACAAAGATAAATAAGATCAACTGCAGAATATGGAATACATTCTTAAACCAAAAAAACAAGGTTTTCTAAAAAGCCCTTTACAACTGTATTGCAGAATGAAGAGACTGTAAAATGAGAAGTCTAACATTAAGATACTACCTGTGTCTGTAAGAAACCCTGGCTGGGGAGAAGATGTGGGTCCAGGAGGAAACTGTATAAACCACAGATAGACTGAAGGGGAAGGTACAGTAGAGGAGGCTTGTGCCTTGGCTCATAGCTGGGGCTCTCAGAGGCCCACTCAGGTCCACCTGGTGGCCACCAGTGAAGTTAAAGTAGATGCTTTCAGAGCTGCTGACTTTTGAGGCCTGATTCTACCACAGATTTCAGGGATAGAGGTGGTGCTACAGGTGGTACTGACCGATGCTCAGAGGTGAATAAATCTAGTTATCTACCCACAGTGGCCAGAGAGAGAACACTCCACCCATCCCAACTCACAACTAAAGGATTCAATAAGCTTTCCCTTTTTTCTCAAGAGAAGGAAATAAAAAAGGGATGGTAGAAAACAATCCTGGGCCCACTGCCTTATATAAAGACAAAATTGTATAAAGGAAGAAAACAAATTACCTTGAAAGAGTAAGTTTATGTTATCTCACCATCAGCAGAAATGGGAGCTCATGATCAAGTTGAGTTCAATTGCAGAAAACAAAGTCAAGTTTCTGTATCTGTACACTGCATCCTGCAGTGGAAATCCTAATAGATGGCAGCGCTTTCTTGATGTTACTTGTGAACACTGGCAGAATAAGCAAGTAGAAATATTCAAAAAGAACCTCTAGAGAAGTAGACAGTTGGCAAAAAGTCCAAGTGAATACAGTGGATAAAAATGTGGGGGGCCAGGAATCATAATCCTATGTGTTTTTTGGCATTAACACTATTTTTAAGTTTTTAGGTCATCAGTGAGAAGAGGAGATATGCTCCCTGAGGAAGAGAGGAAAGGAAAGGTCAATGCTATAGGAGAAAGGTTAGGGAAAATCAAATGTAAGAGACTAGCTTGTTTCACTAGCTCATTAAAATAAAAAAGAAAATTCTATTATCAAGACTTCAAGAGAAAAGGCAGAAAATAAAGATTTTATATCATTTTAAACATTTTTAACAGAAATACTGAAGGAAAATGAAGCTATGCTTTATCCTCACTATATTATAATGATGATTCAAGGTTTGTTTTTATGCATTATAATAACAATCTCCTCTCCTCAAAATGCTCACCAACCTATACAAAAACATATGTATCAACAAACCTGTGAAGACTGAGACACACACATTTTGAAGACCAACACAGAAAATTCCTAACTTGAAGAACTGCAATAATAGATGCAACAAGTTGAGCTAATGTACTTAAAATAAGCTATATACTTAATTTGCATAATGATATGTGTTAGTTGCTCAGTCATGTCTGACTCTGCAACCTCATGGACTGTATATAGCCAGCCAGGCTCCTCTGTCCATGAAGTTCTCCAGGCAAGAATACTGGAGTGGGTTGCCATGCCCTCCTCCAGGGGATCTTCCTGACCCAGGGATAAAACGCAGGTCCCCTGCATTGCAGGCAGATACTTTACCATCTGAACTACCAGGGGTGGCATTGAATTATACAGTTATATTGTAATCTTGCTAAATTAGCATACCAAGATAAAAGTAATTGGAGTTTTCCAGGTATGGTTTTGATTTTGATTTTGTTTTT
This sequence comes from Bubalus kerabau, assembly GCF_029407905.1. Taxonomy (NCBI): domain Eukaryota; kingdom Metazoa; phylum Chordata; class Mammalia; order Artiodactyla; family Bovidae; genus Bubalus; species Bubalus kerabau. Next base: position 112,862,298 of record NC_073627.1, read on the forward strand.
TACATAACTTTATTTCTTCCAAACTAGTGCTGGCTTTGAAAAACTATAGCAGACTACGGGGGTGCACCCACCTCATTCAATGGAGAGTAGAGTTCCAAAGCCCTTTTTTGTTCAAGGAAATGAGAAGTGCATTGAAAGGACTGGTTTAAGCTGTAAATAAGCACAGTCTCACAAGGCATCAGTCACATGATTATTAGAAGGAAGATTTAGAAACCTCAAAGAAGTCCAACCTAGCTTTTATTGTGAAGGTAATCCTTTAATTAAATCAAATCCCATTTTTAATTAAGCCTAAGTGAATTATTGCCAAGACTCCACATTAACAACAATGCCTAATAGACATATCATGTCACCATGTAAATGTGAGAGAGAAAACTAAAAACTAGGTTAACAACCATACCTGCATGAGGTTTTTTTGTGTTTTTTTTTTAAGAGCAGGGATCCAGTCTGCATTGCACTGAAGCATATTTAATATTTTAGAATGAAGTACAAAAGTAATATAGACATATAGTGAATCCATGACTAGACACAATGGAGTTTTATATGGCTTTTTTAAAATTTGGTTCTGTGGTTTGGGTGAATTTCCCGTTTTGTTCATGGCATCCTCTCTCCACATAGAGGGTTCCAAGAGTTTCTTAGAAACCATTAACACCACAAAAAATATCTCCCACTCGTACAGCACTTTTTTCAGGCACTATGCAGGGGACTTGGTCCTCCTTATATCTGATCTTACAATATCCTTGTGAAACAGGATGATTTCTCCTATTTTACAGATAAGAAAACTAAGGCAAGGAGTGCCCAAGTAATTTGCCCAAACTTATTCAGCTAGTAATATAAATACAGATATGTCTGTGAAGGCCTTACCCTTATCATACTAGCAAGAGAGGCATGAACATTGGGTACAGTGAGAAAGTTAATGTATATGTATATATGCTTTAAAAGTTTAATTATGATTAAAACACATTCAGAATTCTGCAGGACCAAAAAGCGTCCAAGAACCAAGATTTAGAAACTCCTAAGATTCACTGAGTTTGAAGATGCTCTTTAGACATTTTTGGTAAAAATAACCTTTCCAGTAATGGTGAGCTTCATAAAATGATGACTGAATTTATCATACCAGGGGAGTATAATGCAGAAAACAGCCCACACATATCTAATTTATTTTAGGCCTGCTGATGCTGTGGTTGCTATTTTTCTTCAATTTAATGGTCTGGTAAATAAAATTACAGGAAAATATAGTGAAAACTACCAGCAAAGATAGAGCTCTTTGAAGCTGACTGATACAGCTAGAAGTGACTAAAGTAACAAATTTGATACAAATATAGTTTTGCTTATACAAAATGAAATTGCCATATAATTTAAAGGCTCCAATGTAACTAACAGTGCCACCCCTCCCCCCAAATACTTCAGTCTGTGAAGAAAGGTTCATAGTGGATTTAGGGATTATTATTTAGCCTGCTAGGGAAGCTGAGGTTAATGAAGTAACTAACAGCTGAGCTCAGAGAAAAGGCACCCAGAGCAGACGTGCCATCTAGAGCTGTATACTGTAATCATTAGAAGCAGTGGTCTTCAAGGCACAGTTCCAAAACTAGTAGCAACAGCATCACCTGGGAACTTGTTGGAAAAGTAAATCCTTAGGTCCCCAACCCAGACTTACTCAATCAAAAACTCTAGAAGAGGGACCCAACAATCTCCAACAGTCTTTGCAAGTAATTTTGAGGCCGGTGAAAATATGAGAACCACTAATCTAGAGAGTGCAGAAGGCGATGGCACCCCACTCCAGTACTCTTGCCTGGAAAATCCCATGGGCAGAGGAGCCTGGTAGGCTGCAGTCCATGGGGTCACTGAGAGTCGGACACGACTGAGCGACTTCCCTTTCACTTTTCACTTTCCTGCATTGGAGAAGGAAATGGCAATCCACTCGTGTTCTTGCCTGGAGAATCCCAGGGATGGGGGAGCCTGGTGGGCTGCTGTCTATGGGGTTGCACAGAGTCGGACAAGACTGAAGCGACTTGGCAGTGGCAGCAATCTAGAGAGATTTTTAAATATAACACGATTCCAGGCGCCACCCCTGTAGCATCACATTTAATTAATCTGGGGTGGGGGTGGAGGGTCCAAACACTCAGTCTCCTACCCCAAAGCCCAGGGATTTTTAAAAATATCTCAGCCAGAGTTGAGAATCACTGACTTGTTCCTTTAAGATTTGTTCCAAATGGAATCCTTCCCAGAAAATAATACAGAAAAAATATCTGGCTGAACTGAATATACTTATGTTTTCCCTCTCAGTAATTCTGATCTCCACAGAGTTCAATTACTAGGTCCATGCCTGACAAATGACAGCTCCAGTAACTAACATCATAATAACAAGGAAACCATGAACAGCTTCCAGGGTGTGCCTCGTGATTTAACTGTCTTAGAAAATAACACCAGATACATAAAGACAAGGAAAAGACAGATATCCTGCTTTCAACCAGACAATCTAGGAACCTGCACTGGGACTATATAAGGTATAGGCTCTGGGGTTCCCCAGTTATCATCCCCACCAATATGCCAGGAAGTTTGGAATGCAGAGATAGCTTCCATTGACTGCCACAGAAAACTTACAAGAAAGGGATCTCAAGTGTCTCCTACAATTGCCAATTAACAGTATCCAAAGATTAGTGCTGTCTCTATGAAGAAATACTTTGTAATACTTATTTAGCATTGGTACTTACTTTATTCAAAGGAGAACTCTAACACACACACCAAAAGAACATCATTTCCCACTATCAGAAACAAAGGTATACAAAAATAGGTTAGCAGGGAAATGAGAATTAAAGATCTTAGACCTGAGGATTCAAAATGTGGTTCCCAGACTAGCAGCAATCAACATCAGCTGGGAATGTTAATTCTCAGGTCCCATTACACACCTACTCATCAGAGACTCTGGGGGCAGGACCAGCAATCTGTGCTTTAACAACTCTTCCCAGATGATTCTAATGTGCATTGAGGTTTGAGGACCACTGCTCTCCAGATATAACATCAATATTTTGTCTAGTCAGCTAAAGGAGAACATATTTTTCTCCCCAAATTCTCTCCAAGAACCAACCTTGTGAAAAGACCATATGGAAGATTATGTGAGCTGTTTAGATTTTGGTGGTAACAAGAGGAAGATATCAACAAGCCACAGTAAAGGTCAACGGTGTAAAGATTTATTCCAAGGCTTCAGATATGACTGATGTTAGTTCTCACAGTTCTCATCTTCCCTACTAACTAAACCCTGCCAGAGTCCATAGAACACGCACTGCCCCTGGTGAGAGTTGATTTAACGTTACTATAGAAGCACTCCAGAGAAGGCGATGGCACCCAACTCTAGTACTCTTGCCTGGAAAATCCCATGGATGGAGGAGCCCGGTAGGCTGCAGTCCATGGGGTCGCTCAGAGTCGGACAGGACTGAGCGACTTCACTTTCACTTTTCACCTTCATGCATTGGAGGAGGAAATGGCAACCCACTCCAGTGTTCTTGTCTGGAGAATCCCAGGGACAGGGGAGCCTGGTGGGCTGCTGTCTATGGGGTCGCACAGAGTCAGACATGACTGAAGCGACTTAGCAGCAGTAGCAGCAGCAGTAGCAGCATAGAAGCACTCATTATCAAAAACCTTTGGCCAATAGTCGGCCAATAGTCTAAATCTGACCACATGCCTTAATTCTAGTTCTTTGACCTTACTTTTAGAACAAGTCATATTTTTTATAACTGAATCTGAACCCTGCTTATTTTACAGTCAAGAACAGATTTTTTCTGAAATGATACAATTAGGTCAACTAGTTATGGGGCCTCAATAGATTTACCTTAGAACAAAACCTATGAACTTCCACCCCACTGACCAGATTTGGTTTGTGAGCAGAAAAAGCCCGCACGTGTATTCTTTGGCTTGCAATGTTGATGTACACCGCACTTTTTTTTTTAACTTTGCAATATTGTATTGGTTTTGCCATATATCAAAATGAATCTGCCACAGGTATACATGTGTTCCCCATCCTGAACCCTCCTCCCTCCTCCCTCCCCATATCATCCCTCTCGGTTGTCCCAGTGCACCAGCCCAAGATTCCAGTATCATGCATCGAACCTGGGCTGGCGACTCATTTCATATATGATATTACACATGTTTCAATGCCATTCTCCCAAATCATCCCATCCTCTCCCTTTTTAAATTGAGTTACCAATATATAAATACTGAGTGACTTCATACACAAATTTGAGTCTCTTGTCTTCTGAACTATCTAGAAAGTATGGTAATGACTGGATCTGCACTACTGCATGGTAACCGAAGGCCACAGAGAGAGAGCAGCTGCCATGGTGCAGCCGACAAATGTTGATTGTCTTTTATTATCACCCTTGTTCTAGGTTTTCATACAATAAAGTAGAAAATGAAATATTTCTTGTTCTGAAACTCTATCAAAATTGGACAAATCAAAGAGAGGCCCAATCCAAAGACAGGTCCAAATACATTTTAATAACACACAGGAAAATATCTGGGTTGGGAGGGGGTGGCTGGGGGTGGTAGAAAACAAACCATTCCTAAACATGTAATATTGATATGTGTGCAAAGTATTTGCTTTGAAAGAATACTGAAGACACTATTATGAAAGAAAACCTGGTCAGCTTTACTCATTTACACTATTTAACTATGTATCAGGACCACATAGATATTTTTATTTGCAGCCCCTATTTTATGAAATAACTTTCTTAAACCATTGATATTCCTTTAAGGCACTAGTTCTCAGCCTTGTGTGCATATTGGTATTTCTTGCAGATATTTAAGAATAATGATGCCTGGGTCCACCTCCAGAGGTTCTATCTTAATGCTCTGTCATGGCCTGGACATCAGGAATTTTTAAGCACTCTAATGAGATACTCATATGCAGTCAGGGTTGAGACTCATTCTATAGAATATGTGCTGTGCTAAGTTGCTTCAGTCATATCTGACTCTGTGTGACCCCAAGGACTGTAGCCTGCCAGGCTCTTCTGTCCATGGGATTCTCCAGATAGTAATACTAGAGTGGGTTGCCGTTTCCTCCTCCAGGGGATCTTTCAGACCCAGGGATCAAACCTGCATCTCTTAAGTCTCCTGCGTTGGCAAGTGGGTTCTTTTCTACCAGAATACGTGAGAAGGATGTAACATGTCAGCTCTCAGATTAGGTTTAGAAATTGTAAAAATTTAGCATTGCCCCACTTTCTCTTTTAGGTCATGATGCCTGTTCTTCACAGCTATATCGTCTTATCATCAGGATTTATATGGATACTAGGACCATTTTCTTTGGAAATTTCTTTATGCAATCATGGCTTATTCCTAATCATGATGTTTCTTTGCAATTTTCTCTAACTGTAAAGAGAACATCCAAGAAAAGTGGCTCATGAATACTAAATTTTCTCATTCTGCATTTCAAGTTGATAGTTTGATCCTCTTCTAGGGTTTGATGGTTGCCATTAATAAAAAGGATATTTGATTGTGATGCATATACATAATTGTTCTAAGTGCATAGTCTCAAGCAAAAATGCACAGGGGCTTTGCTAACTCTTACCATAAATATATCTGGTTGGTTATAGTTTAGACGATGGAAAGAAAAATTTTGCTCACTGACATTAAGTCATAACTCTGCAATCTAAATTCTGGACTAACCAGGAAATCCCTGCAGATCTGTTAACTTTCTGGTTATATGACTAGACCATCTCGCGCTCTCTCTCTTTTTTTTTTTAACAACTTCATGCTAGACTCACAACCATAATATGACTTCTATTGGCCTCCAGGACCTCCATTTGTAATTGGCACCAGTTGGCAGAGAGAACTTTGCCTGAATTAATGTGGAACAGTCCCATAAACACTTTCTTTTTTCATTTTCTGCTCTTAGTTTGATACTTTTGTAAGTAACACACAGACATGGTCAGTATGGAAAGTGTCCCTTTTTCTCTCAATTTTAAGTTTATTCTTTTTATATTACAAATCTAATCTGGCAAGCAGGGTGGGGTGTATATATATATATATATATATATATATATATATATATATATAAACACTATTCTAATATCTATAGGTTTCTTTATTTTTTTTTCAAATACAAAGATAGTTTAAAAAAACTAAAGTATCTGTTCAGGGGTATTTTGAGACTGTATCATTGTTGCTGCTGCTACTGTTAAGTCGCTTCAGTCGTGTCCAACTCTGTGTGACCCCATAGACAGCAGCCCACTAGGCTCCTCTGTCCCTGGGATTCTCAAGGCAAGAACACTGGAGTGGGTTGCCATTTCCTTCTGCAATGCATGGAAGTGAAAAGTGAAAGTGAAGTCGCTCAGTCATGTCCGACTCTTAGCGACTCCATGGACTGCAGCCCACCAGTCTCCTCCATCCATGGGATTTTCCAGGCAAGAGTACTGGAGTGGGGTGCCGTTGCCTACTGTCTGTAAAAGATTTATTTGCCATTACTATGAAACATACTTTAGCAATTCATATATTATTCACTATTTAGTTTGCTTCCAATGTTTTTACTAGAATAAATGCTGCTGTGCTAAATAAACATTTCATGTATTTTTAGCCTAATGATTTTAGCTTTATCTTCAATTAAATTAATCTGGAGTGGGATTACTGGGTCAAAGGATATAAACACTTCTTGGAATACTGATGAATTTCAAAGTTAGTTTTATGTGGACTGACTGCAGCAGTACGTGACTGATGGTTTCATGGCAACCTCATTAGGGGAAACCATTTTCTTACTTCTTACTTTAAAATTTCGTTTTCCTTTGTTCTCTCTTTCAATTTATACCTAATATAACAATGCTTTGATCTTTCTCTATTTTCATGTTTATTTATCAACATGGCCACTCTTGTGAATTTTGTTAGTTGCTGTTGTACTTTATTAAATTTGATCTTTTATCTACTTGATCAAATATTTTTCTTACCAAATTGCATATTTACATACTGCATTTATTTTATAAATATATTATATATTTATATGTTAATAATACAAATATATTGCCTTTTGAAAAATTCTATTTGCTCTTAATATTTTTTAAGTATCATACTTAGTTACCTAACTATTTTGGTTCCTTAGGGTGACTATCTTTAAAAAAATTAATTAAACTTGTTGATCTTTTTCCTTTTAAACTTCTTCTGGCACTTTTAAATTTGGATTATTTTTTCAACTAAGAACTAATAAATATATAATTTTTTCTTATATATTATTATAATTTAATTCTTTGAAAATCACTGTAGTAAATTGTATAAAATGTGCATCTAAGTAGATTTGTTACTCAAACTGCCCACCTTTTATTTAAAACTGCTTTATATTGGGCATTTCTCCTCCTTTTTTGAAGGGAAAACTGTAAATGTATTACAATTAAGTTTAACCAGTAGTTACCTATTTTCTAAGAACTTGAGTCATTTCTTAATTTAAATTATTTTAAATTAATTACAATGAATTTTCTTGGTTATTCTTATACTGATATTTTGGCATCTACATTGTTTTACATTTGTAAAACAGCCAAAAATACTAAAAATAATGTATGCTAAAATAATCATGATGAACATATTCTGCATTTTATGCAAGTAAGTGTTTTAACTGGGTAGAAATACATATTATTTTGGAGTATATATGCTAATTATGTCAAGGAAATATTCTTATATTTATATTTTGAGTGGCCTCATAAAAAGTGTCAGACTTTATTTTTTGGGCTCCAAAATCACTGCAGATGGTGACTGCAGCCATGAAATTAAAAGATGCTTACTCCTTGGAAGGAAAGCTATGACCAACCTAGACAGCATATTGAAAAGCAGAGACATTGCCAACAAAGTTTCGTCTAGTCAAGGCTATGGTTATTCCTGTGGTCATGTATGGATGTGAGAGTTGGACTGTGAAGAAGGCTGAGTGCCAAAGAATTGATGCTTTTGAACTGTGGTGTTGGAGAAGACTCTTGAGAGTCCCTTGGACTGCAAGGAGATCCAACCAGTCCATTCTGAAGGAGATCAGCCATGGGTGTTCTTTGGAAGGAATGATGCTAAAGCTGAAACTCCAGTACTTTGGCCACCTCATGCGAAGAGTTGACTCATTGGAAAAGACCCTGATGCTGGGAGGGATTTGGGGGCAGGAGGAGAAGGGGATGACAGAGGATGAGATGGCTGGATGACATCACCGACTCGATTGACATGAGTTTGAGTGAACTCCGGGAGTTGGTGATGGACAGGGAGGCCTGGCGTGCTGTGATTCATGGGGTCGCAGAGTCAGACACGACTGAGCGACTGAACTGAACTGAACTGAACTGATAAAATGTGCTAATGTTTATCAAATGTCTTTTCCTTACCTATTATCATAACCCTATTGGTTTCTGCTAGCTCGTGATATTTGACTCTTCTATTAATGAACTTATATCTCAGATGGTAAAGAATCCTCCTGCAATGTGGGAGACCTGGGTTTGATCCCATGTTAGGGAAATCCCCTGGAGGATGGCATGGCAACTCACTTCAGTATTCTTGCCTGGAAAATCCCCATGGACAGAGGAACCTGGTGGCCTACAGTCCATGGGGTCGCAAAGAGCCAGACACGACTGAGCAACTAAGAACATTAATGAACTTATTAATACTGAATAAATTCTAGGATAAATGTGAGTTGCCTGAGTAGGCTTATTCTTTTACTTTATTGTTTACTCAACTTTTCTACTATAGAGTTTTATTTTCTGAAAGTGACAACAGTTCTCGAGTTTTAGGGTTAGAGGTCTATGTTTTATGTGACTTGCCATTGAAACTTTTTTATCTAAGAATTTTACTCATATCAATAATTAAATGTTTAAGATTTATGTGTTTCAGTATATTTTAACATTCTTGACTCCCCCAAATCAATAAAAATAACTTATAATCTATATGAAAGAATGATAACTGAGAAATATTTATTTCAGAAATAAAAAGATTATTTGTTTTTACACATTGTCACTGAGCATAGAGAATTATTTGAGGTTATCTCAGCATGAATCCAGGAGAATGGAGTGGGAAATTAATAAGCTTGTTTATATATATAATTTAAACATCAATTTGTGATTATACATTTATATGGTCTTATTAGCAATTCAAAAAGAATGTATAGTTGGCATAACTATTTAATGATCAGTTATCACTTCATTAAAACGCCTTTCCTAAAGATAGTATTTAACACCCTTAAATTGAAGAACCTAGTCATTTCATTTACGGGGGCCAGCTGGAGATTAGGTAGGACTTGTTCTGGGTCAGAATGAAAATTATTTTACACTAGAGAAAACAAAGTAATGGGGGGCATTGACATAAACAGTACTGCTGTGTTCTGTACTTGAAACTCAAAGACAGCCCATGAAACTGTAGAAGCAGAAAACCAATAAACTATCAATGAAAAGAAATACAGACCAATGGGGGCTTCTGGTTAAGACTGATTTTCCAACCTTTAGGAACATAAGATTATGAAGCCAATTTTAATGAACTGAGGTCTCATATTGGTGTTAAATTGTAAACAATACTCCCCTAAATATCTCTCTTTCCAGTTTAACACAGACTATATCGTTCTAGCATCAAGAGACATTGTAGCCTAAGATTGACTGGCACTTGACTCAACTATCAGAGTTTTCCATAGTGTAAGATTTTGTTTTTAACTGGTCAATACTTTAAGGTCCTGCTACATGTTCCAAAGAATCACTGGAGCCACCTTATGAAACAGAACTTAGTGTCAGAGATACAAACAACATCTGAAACTCTTAGTTTTTTAATGTGTACTTAATAATGTAGTTTCATCAGATTATGTATTCTTTTTCAAAAGGACTCACAACAAACATTCTTGGTTATTACCCATTTCATTACAGCTATAATTTTCAGCATCTAGACTTTCTGAGGTAAGTTTCATAAATATTCCACTTTTGTGTTGTATTCATAGCAAAATTTCCATTTGTTTCATGAATAGTCAATACAAACAGGCTCAAAGTAATAATAAACATTTCTCACATATATTTTCCAGAAAGATACCAAAATAGAAGTTTTACTTTCAATGCATGAAAAATAGATGTTTCCTAGTGCAAATGGTAAAGGCAAACTCATTTTAATTACTTAGCAGACATAAGCAAAGGATGCCAGCCATCACTGTAAAAGCATATCACTCAAAAATAAATTATGCTTGTCAAGAACTACCACAATTGCATTTTTCCAATGCTGGATCTTTCATTATTTTCATGATTTTACAACTTTGATATAATTCTGAATTAACATAAAAAGGAATAACAAATATACTGTATTTAATAAATATCTCAAAGGGAAGACACACCTTGAATATTTAATTCATTGTTACCATTTTCTTAGAATGAAATTCTTCCTAAAACTCTTTATGTACGTGCGTGCACGCCAAGTCACTTCGGTTGTGTCCGACTCTATGCAACCCTATAGACTGTAGCCCACCAGGCTCCTCTATCCATGGAATTCTTCAGGCAAGAATACTGGAGTGGGATGCCATGCCCTCCTCCAGGGGATCTTCCAAACAAGGGATGGAAACCGGCATTTCTTATGTTTCCTGCATTGGCAGGAGGGTTCTTTACCATTAGTGCCATGCGGGAAGCCAAAACCTTTATACTGACATGTTAATTTACAATGAAAATACACATTCACTTTTATCAAAATAGCATAAATATGTCATGACAGAATTGACAAAATTATACAAAAAAATTCCCCAGCATGCTATTTTACTTTCTGAAGGTGATTTATGGAATTTAAAATTGAATTAAGGATTTCTATTACTCAACCAATAGATCAGAACTTCATAATGGAGAATAAATCTTTAAAAAGAATTTCTTTTATAAAATATATAACATATTAAGGTAGATAGCAAAAATACTAAAAATACTATACTACTGATATTCATAGCTATCAAAATAAAATACACAATTATGCTGCACTCAATACACCAGCAAATTTGGAAAACTCAGCAGTGGCCACAGGACTGGAAAAGGTCAGTTTTCATTCCAATCCCAAAGAAAGGAAATGCCAAAGAATGCGCAAACTACTGCACATCGCACTCATCTCACACGCTAGCAAAGTAATGATCAAAATTCTCCAGGCCAGGCTTCAGCAATATGTGAACCGTAAACTTTCAGATGTTCAACCTGGCTTTAGAAAAGGCAGAGGAACCAGAGATCAAATTGCCAACATCTGCTGGATCATCGAAAAAACAAGAGAGTTCCAGAAAAACATCTATTTCTGCTTTACTGACTATGCCAAAGCCTTTGACTGTGTGGATCACAATCAACTGTGGAAAATTCTGAAAGAGATGGGAATACCAGACCACCTGACCGGCCTCTTGAGAAACCTATATGCAGGTCAGGAAGCAACAGTTAGAACTGGACATGGAACAACAGACTGATTCCAAATAGGAAAAGGAGTACGTCAGGGCTGTATATTGTCACCCTACTTATTTAACTTATATACAGAGTACATCATGAGAAACGCTGGCTGGATGAAACACAAGCTGGAATCAAGATTGCCGGGAGAAATATCAATAACCTCAAAGATGCAGATGCCACCACCCTTATGGCAGAAAGTGAAGAAGAACTAAAGAGCCTCTTGATGAAAGTGAAAGAGGAGAGTGAAAAAGTTGGCTTAAAGCTCAACATACAGAAAACGAAGATCATGGCATCTGGTCCCATCACTTCATGGGAAATAGATGGGGAAACAGTGGAAACAGTGGGTGACTTTTTATTTTTGGGGGCTCCAAAATCACTACAGATGGTGACTGCAGCCATGAAATTAAAAGATGCTTACTCCTTGGAAGAACAGTTATGACCAACCTAGATAGCATATTCAAAAGCAGAGACATTACTTTGCCAACAAAGGTCCATCTAGTCCAGGCTATGGTTTTTCCAGTAGTCATGGATGGATGAGAGAGTTGGACTATAAAGAAAGCTGAGCACCGAGGAATTGATGCTTTTGAACTGTGGTGTTGGAGAAGATTCTTGAGAGTCCCTTGAACTGCAAGGAGATTCAAATAGTTTATCCTAAAGATCATCAGTCCTAGGTGTTTATTGAAAGGACTGATGTTGAAGCTGAAATGCCAACATTTTGGCCACCTGATGCTAAGAGCTGACTCATTTGAAAAGACCTCGATGCTGGAAAAGGTTGAGGGCAGGAGGAGAAGGGGCTGATAGAGGATGAGAGGCTGGATGGCATCACCGACTCAATGGACATGAGTTTGGGTAAACTCTGGGAGTTGGTGATGGACAGGGAGGCCTGGTGTGCTGCAGTTCATGGAGTCGCAGAGTCAGACACTACTTAAGGACTGAACTGAACTGAAAGTTAGGATGATAGGTATATCCTATCATCCAGTATACTACAGGGAAAAAGAACAAGTGAAAAAATGGGATAGAATCCTAAATCACAGTGTGGTAATCTCTGAAATTAAAAGGAGTAATAATCGACATACAATAGCTGGATTCATTGTATCCTATACTATTATTTTCAGACAGTTTATCTTTTTGAGGAAGATCTGTTTCCAAGAATTAACAGAACTCACTCAGTAAAATGAATCAGAAATATACTATAATCTTGGAACTAGACACAAACATTTCATGAAGGATGATTTCATGACAGTATGTTTCAGTAAACTTATACAATCCAAGGAAAGGAGTGGTAGGTTAAAAAAATTTTAAAGGGGCGATCTGGGCAACATCTCTGGTTATTATAATTGAAAAATCCCTAGAGGGGTAAAGGGCAAATTATCAGGCTTCTTAGCTATAAAGAAATACCTATTAATATTCAATTCCCATTGCTCTAATTTTATAGCCTCCAAACAAGCTTCCTATCTACAATTTGGCCACTAGAGTACATCTACTCACCCAAAGGGAGTGTCTTATATAGTTAACTGACGCAGTTATTGTATTAATATAGCTCCTACTGTAAATTAATAAGTGGGCATTAAGGCCTATAAATCAGTCTCTTGTGATTTTGGCTAATACAAATCAATCTTTCAGACTGAACAGACATACTCTGAGATTTCAAACATAGGACAACACCCTGAATAACACTCTTTACCAAAATGTAGGCACCAAGGAAAGTTAAACCTGATACAGCTTGATGTATTTTTTTTTAATCACATAGTCAATAAAGAGGTGAAATAAAATATAATTTGTAAAGTTTAAGAAATAGTAATAAATGATTAAAACAGCTTCTAATCTGTATTGGTTTAAATTCTTAATCTGTTCCTCAATTGAGTTTTATTCCTCAATATACCTTCCTACTAAAAATTATCAGAAGGATTACTCTAGAACTGGATAAACAGAAACCACAATGTTATACTTTTTCTTTCTTCATCTCTTTATTCTTACATACTTTTTAGAAGTAACTTTAAAGAAAACATGCACAAAATATAATCTAATGTCATTCTGATAATTATTTCACATCCATTCTTGTAGAAATGAGTTTAAAACTTGTATACAAATAGGTATAGTGAAACCAAACTGTCACTAAGAAAGTATTTTTTTTCTGTAAATTCATATTTTCAACACAATTTAAGTTCTTTAGGATATCAGAACTAATTTCAACATTAGAGAAACAAGTTCTACAAAAATAATATCTTTTTAGAAAATATGTATCACAGTCAAGAAGGAAAAAACTCTACTTTCTATTAGTTTTCAAGGTAATATCTCTTCAAAACAGTGTGGCGTTAGTGAAAGAATAGACAAATCAACCCATGTAACAGAATAGAGAGCCCAGAAATAGACTTGCATGAATATAGTCAATTGGTCTTTGACAAGAGGAAAGACAATATAATGGAGGAAAGATAGACTCTTCAGAAAATGGGTGATAGAACAACTTGACATCCATAGGTAATAAAATGTATCTAGATAGACCTCATACCTTACACAAAAATTAATTCAGCATGGATCATAAACCTAAATGTAAAGTGCAAAACCATAAAACACCTAGAAAATGACATAGGAGAGAATCTAGATGACCTTGAATATAGCAATGGCCTTTTAGATACAATACCAAAGGCATGAGTCATGAAAGAAGTAATTGATAAACTGGGCTTCATGAAAGCTTCTGTTATGTGAAAGACGTGCCTGAGAGAATGAGAAGAGAAGTCACAAACAGGGAGAAAATATTTGCAAAAGACATATCTGATCAAACACCATTACTCAAAATGCACAATAAAACTCTTAAATGCAACAATAAGAAAATAAAAAATTCTACTAAAACTGGGCCAAAGATCTGGACACCTGGAAGAAGATATATTGATGACCAGAAGTCTATGAAAAGATGCACCAAATTGTATGTTACAGAATTGCAAATTAAAACACACCTAACAGTATGGCCAAAATCTACAACATGGACAACACCAGATGCTGGTGAGGATGTGGGGCAACAGGGACTCTCATTCACTGGTGGTGAAAATGATACAATCACAGGAAGACAGTTTGTTAATTTCTTATAAAACCAAATATGCTCTTACCATATGATCCAGTGATCAAGCTCCATCAAATTTACCTAAGAAATCTGCAAATGTACACTTACACAAAAACCTGCACACATTTATAGCAGCTTAAAACAAACAAACAAACAAAAAAAAACTCCAAAACTTGGAAGCAACCAAGATGACTTTCACTAGGTAAACAGGCAAACCAACTGTGGTCCATCCAGACTAGGGAATATTATTTAGTGTTAAAAAGAAACAAGTTTTCAAACCATGAAAAGACATTGTGGAAACTTAAGCACACATTACTAAGTGAAAAGAACCAATGTGAAAAGGATACATGCTATATATGATTTCAATTATATAACATTTTGTAAAAGACAAAGCTATGGAGGCAGTAAAAGGATCAGTGCTTGCCAGGGGTTAGAGAAACGGAACAATGAATAGGCAGAGCACAAAGGGTTTTTAGGGAAGCAGAAATCTTCTCTGCATGTGATACTGGTAGATACATGTCATTATATATTTGTCCAAATCCACAGATGTACAATGCTCAGATTGAACCTTAATGCAAACTTTTGGGTGATAATGGTGTGTCAATGTAGGTTCACTGACTGAAATAAATGTACCACTTTGATGTGGATGATGATGCATGGGGGAGGTTGCATCTATGTGAGGCAAGGGGTATAAAAGAATATGGGAACTCTCGGTACTTTCTGTTCGGTTTTGCTGTGAGCCTAAATCTGCTCTGACAACATCTATTTAGAAAAAATGAAACACTCAGAATTTTAAAATTAATATACTTATGAATTTATATAATCTAACTACTCATTGCTTACTGATGTTAATCCCCAAGTCTAGTACTTTAATAGCTTTAAAAAGTATGAACTGATACCTGATAGCTTGTTTCCAAACTTCTAAATGACCTGTGTGGTTCTTTAGACAAAGCTAATCTTGTATCAGAGGAAGTTATAAAAACTAGAACATAGCAAAATGCACTAAGATGTTATTCCTATTTACTTCAAAATTATATAATTGATTTATGATTATTTCTACAAAGATCATTTTAATGTTCAAAAATGTGCCTTATATGATTCCTGAGATGCCTTTTCTTGATTCATGATAGTTGAAAAATTGTTGCATAACTTTTATTATTTTTTTCCTGTTGCTAAAATAACACAATATTTAGGTATACAGTTACTATCTGATTTCTACTGACTTTAATCTAAACAGAAGGATCACAGAATCAATTAACTTGCAGTAATATTAAGTCTCATCTGGCCAGAAAGATCTTTTGTTTCCTCACTGGTCACTTGAAAATACTCATAAAATTGTCTGTTTTTTTTTTTCCCCCCTCATCATGGAACCTTATTTGATTTTCCACTTTAAAGTAGTGGAAACAAATATAATGAAGCAGAAAAATATCAGCAATAAGCCCAAATTCCCCAGGCAAATACTGTTAACATTTTAGCAGTTTTGTTTAGAATTTTATCCACTTTCATAATTAAGTAAATATCATATCCCCAACTTCCATCTTGTTTTCAAAATATTATTGTAAAGGTTTTTTGTTCTATCACTATAAATTCCTTATAAACACCACTGTTAAAGACTAAGGACATTACTGCTGCTGCTGCTGCTAAGTCGCTTCAGTCGTGTCTGACTCTGTGCGACCCCATAGATGGCAGCCCATCAGGCTCCCCCGTCCCTGGGATTCTCCAGGCAAGAACACTGGAGTGGGTTGCCATTTCCTTCTCCAGGACATCACATGGAGGTACATTTTCCTGCTTATGAGCATTATGATGTAACCAACACCTTTTCAGTAAAGCCTGCTTAAATTTTAAGTACTTCCATAGATGCTTTTTAAATGATACCATACTGGCCTTAAAAATAAAATGTACTTGTGATCAATACACCATGAACACAATTATATTATCCTTCATCACATAAAAAGAGTACAGAGATCTATATCCATTTTACCAAACATCAGATCAGATCAGATCAGTCACTCTGTCATGTCCGACTCTTTGCGACCCCATGAATCACAGCATGCCAGGCCTCCCTGTCCATCACCAACTCCTGGAGTTCACTGAGACTCACGTCCATTGAGTCAGTGATGCCATCCAGCCATCTCATCTTCTGTCGTCCCCTTCTCCTCATGCCCCCAATCCCTCCCAGCATCAGAGTCTTTTCCAATGAGTCAACTCTTCGCATGAGGTGGCCAAAGTACTGGAGTTTCAGCTTTAGCATCATTCCTTCCAAAGAAATCCCAGGGCTGATCTCCTTCAGAATGGACTGGTTGGATCTCCTTGCCATCCAAGGGACTCTCAAGAGTCTTCTCCAACACCACAGTTCAAAAGCATCAATTCTTCGGCACTCAGCTTTCTTCACAGTCCAACTCTTACATCCATACATGACCACAGGAAAAACCATAGCCTTGACTAGACGAACCTTTGTTGACAAAGTAATATCTCTGCTTTTGAATATGCTATCTAGGTTGGTCATAACTTTCCTTCCAAGGAGTAAGCGTCTTTTAATTTCATGGCTGCAGTCACCAACTGTAGTGATTTTGGAGCCCAGAAAAATAAAGTCTGACACTGCTTCCACTGTTTCCCCATCTATTTGCCATGGAGTAATGGGACCGGATGCCATGATCTTTGTTTTCTGAATGTTGAGCTTTAAGCCAACTTTTTCACTCTCCTCTTTCATTTTCATCAAGAGGCTTTTTTTAGTTCCTCTTCACTTTCTGCCATAAGGGTGGTGTCATCTGCATATCTGAGGTTATTGATATTTCTCCCGGCAATCTTGATTCCAGCTTGTGTTTCTTCCAGTCCAGCGTTTCTCACAATGTACTCTGCAAACATATTTTCCACATATTCCCGCCTTTAAGAGGTCATTTCCCTTTCAGTAGCCTGTGTGATAACTCTTTTTGTTTTGTAGGTCCAACTTTAGTCCACATTATTAAAGTTCTTTTAAAATAAGGAAAAATGATTTAGGCCCTACACTCTATTCCTTATGCTGACCGAGTGTAAGGAAGAGAGGAACAGACAAGAAGGCAGGAGTCCTCAGAGAAATCTCTTTGAGTTGATAAGACAGGAAGAACTGAGCTGAAGTATAACCATCTCAAATAGACATTTTGTCCAAGACATACAAATGGCTAAGAGGCACAGGAAAAGATGCTAAACATCGCTAATCAATAGAGAAATACAAATCAAAACTATGAGGTACCACCTTGCACCATTCAGAAAATGGCTATCATCAAAAATCTACAGACAATAAATGCTAGAGAGGGTATAGAGAAAAGGGAGCCCTCATACACTGTAACCATGCAGAGAACATAGCCAGCTTCATAGGCCATCTGCTCCTGGAGAAGATTCATAACTACATGGAAGTGAGACTCTGGGTTAAAGGAGTAGATGGATCACACAACTATAACAAGAATGGCTCCATGACTTGAAGGCTTTTCTGATTTCGGAACCTTGGGATACTCTGGAAAATCCTGTAAACCTGTCAGTGTCACACGTTTTGAGGACCTGCCCTTTCTTTATTGCACACAGTGCCTTCTATTTAAGGAGCAGAAGCAGAAAAAAATGGATCTTAAGGTTCAAGAAGGAAGCACCGAGACAAGGAGAAGAACAAAGCTTCAGAGTCAAGTCTACTTGCGTTCAAGTCATGCTGTACTGCACAGGTGTGTTTGACAAAATTCTTGGCCACTCTAAGTTTCATTTCTCTCTCTTGGATAATAATGAACTCGGTAAGTTTTGGCAATGTGTGCAAAGCATGAAGCATCGTACCTAGTGCGTAGCTTGTGTTAAGAAGCATTAATTCCCTTCCCTGCCTCCAGATGCCCTTCACTTCACATGGTCCTTTCCTTTTTTCCTCTAAGACTCGAGGAAGAGTGAAATAAAGCAAACTCTGGATCTTTCCAGGTTATCTACCCAACTCCAGGAGATGGAATAAGAGAATTATACATGTAAACATGGTGTCAATGTACAGCCATTATTACTAAATTTAGAGTTAACTTTAAAAAACAGACCAAATAATTCTATTGCAAAGGTCAGCTATTTGTTATATGTAAAACCAGTTTTTCCTTATAAACATAAGAGAGCATTTTTAAAAACTTTCTACATAGTTGAAGCTGAGGAATTTCCCATGATACACAAAATTATCTTCCAACTCTGCCTAGATCACCTGTCACAGATTTTATAGCTTGAGCTCTAAATCTCAAACTACAGTTAATTTTAAGACCACCATATCCAGCTATATTTGCATCTATTAGAATCAACAGAGTATTAATTTTATCCAGTCCATTTATTAAAATTTATTTTAAAAAGAAAAATATAGTTTAAAAGGATTCCTTAAGGAATTAAGGGCATTTAATGAACTAAAACAAAAAGAATATTATCCAGCAGTGTTTTTTAAAAAATTTTTGAAGTATAATCTGCCTTTCCATATCAACTAAGCTTTGTGAAAATAGAATTTTTTTGTTTTGCTAATTTAAAAGCTAGAACTAATCTTACACTCCTATTGATGTTCACATAACATAGTTTCATCTATTTAAGTAAAATCTTCCTAAGACTCTTGTAGTCTCTAGTTTATTTGGTGTATAATTATCATCATTCTCCTATGAATCTTTAATACATCCTAAGCAAGAAACTCTAGGTTTAAAAATGGTATTAACCTAATTTTTCTTTTACCCTAATAGTTGTCAACTTATTCTCATAAATGTTTGCTACAGAACTTCAAGTACCTAAGTAATGAAATTTCACCTGCTACAAAATTTAAAACCCGGTGACAGAACAGATCCTTTCATGTAATTAGTTTATTTAAACATTGACTGAACAAAGAGTATTGCTTTTTACGTGCAAAGTGTGGCAACTGATAACTAAAAGTGTTATCCTGATGCCTGCTTTTTTTCTTTTGGTAGTTCCCCCCTACGTGCCCCCCGCCATTTGTTGACTCTTCTGTTGAAAACCACATAACTGATACTCTCTGAAATATATCCATTAATTCAGTCTCTCCCTGCCCTTGTTTTAGTCCCTAACTGTTCTTGAATTTCACCCATATAACAAACATAATAATGGCCTCCCAAAGACGTCTATACCCTAATCCTTAAAACCTATGACCAGGCTACTCTCAGTCGCAAAGGTGACTTTGCAGATGTGATTAAGGTTAAGGACCTTGCAAATGCAAGAGTACCCTGAATTATGCAGGTGTTCTCAATGCTAATCACATGATTCCTTAAAAGAACATGTGTGGCTAAGAGTCAGAGGTTACAGAGAGATTCTACCTTGCTAGTTTTGAAGATAGAGGAACACTGGGCAGCTCTCCCAGTGAGAGCTTTTTGGTTTCTGACACTGCTTTGCTCCCTTCTCCAGAAGATATCAATGATGCACTCTTAACAACCAGGATATAATTCTGTCCTATCATATTACATCTGTACTGCAGCATGCCCATGAATGCTGATATTAAAGGTTCAAAAAATGAGTGCACAAGAGGTTAATCAACTCTTTCTAGCAGAGAAGGAATGGCAAGTATCTTGGCCAGAATGATAACAATGTTAAGTAGAAAATGATTGATAAATATAAACAACTTTTGTGTTTTCCATAGAGTCAAGAAAAAAAATTATTCAAAATATACAATGGCAAAAAATCCTGTCATTTTAATTCTAATTACATTTTGAACTGCTACTCTCATTCATTCTTCTTTTACCCAATGAAATAGTTTTTATTTTTAAGAAAGTATTCAGAAGTTATCAAAAATATAACATTAATCATGTTCATCAAATTTTGGCCCATCTAAAACACAAACAAAAATGAATCCTTTGAGTACATCCTAGAAAAACTGCAGGCAGAATATTGGGTTTCAACATTTTAAATAGACTGGGAAAAAGTGAAGCTTTGTAAGACAAGTCTATTAATACAGACTTTGTACCAATTCAGAAATGCATTTATTATTGAATTCCAAGTTATTAAAAAGTAGTCAAAATCATGGAGAAGAGAATGGCACCCCACTCCAGTACTCTTGCCTGGAAAATCCCATGGACGGAGGAGCCTGGTAGGCTGCAGTCCATGGGGTCGCTACGAGTCAGACACGACTGAGCGACTTCACTTTCACTTTTCACTTTCATGCATTGGAGAAGGAAATGGCAGCCCACTCCAGTGTTCTTGCCTGGAGAATCCCAGGAACGGGGGAGCCTGGTAGGCTGCCGTCTATGGGGTCGCACAGAGTTGGACACAACTGAAGCGACTTAGCAGCAGCAGCAGCAGTCAAAATCAGAGGTTTTGAAATATGAGACATTATATAATAGAGGCTTAACTGCAAATATAATTATGTTCCACTAATATATCACTTATCTTTGACAACTAAAATGACATTAATAAAATAAAATAAAATATTAAATTTTAACCTATTACAAATTTGCATGGAACTTCCAAAACTCTACATTGATGATGAGATTTTATTGCATGTAATTAAAGGATATCTGAATGGTAAGTAAAGTTTTTCATTTTTCAATAACAATGTTCACAACATACACAGCTCTCCTTTAACCACCAGGGATGTCGTATTTCAAGGCCTCTTTCTCTTACTAGATAAGGTTCTGAGGAGGAGGAGATACTCTGTTGGAAGGGCAGTTGTTGAGAAATCGCAATCTAATCATAACCAACCAGCCCTAACACTAGGCAGAGAAATTTTCATAAGACATACTGTCCTTTGCTTTCAGTTTCCTCACCTCTAAAATAAAAGGAACACAGAAAGTGAGAGTTTGAAGGGTGAGTAAATTTGATTTTTATTGTTACTTAGTTTTTTAAAAAATATAATTTACCAAAGTAAAATAAACTTTAAATATGTATTCAGTTGATTAGTTCTGACATTTGAAATCATCACCACATCAAAATAATGAATATTTCTATTAGCTCCTCAAGTTTCTTCCAGTCCCTTGGTGATGCATCCCAGGCTACTTCCCTACCCTCAGCCCCAAACCCCAGCAACGCTGACCTGTTCTGTCACTATAGATACATTTGTATTTTTTTAAATCTTACAGAAATAAAATCATACATCATGTATTCTATTTTGCTTGGCTTCTTTAACTAAGCATAAACAGTTCTGAAAGCAAAAGTTAGTCACTCAGTTGTGTCCGACTTTTTGTGACCCCATGGACTATAGCCCGCCAGGCTCCTCTGTCCATGGAATTCTCCAGGCAAGAATTCTGAAGTGGGTTGCCATTTCCTTCTCCAGGGGATCTTCCCAAACCAGGGATCAAACCCAGGTCACTCGTATTGTGGGCAGACTCTTTACTGACTGAGCCACCAGGGAAGCCCTAATAATTTTGAGATTCATCCATTTTGCTGCTTATATCAGTAGGTCTTCCCTTTTTATTTCTGAGTGTAGTTCTAATTTTTTTTATTTACATAATTAACCATGAGTGAACAAATTAATGAGCTGGCCTTCATGGTTTTCTCCATGGCCAAATGCTACATTTACTTTGCAAGATAATATTATTAAATTAATGTAACATTACTATTAAAAATGTTAACCTCAGCTTCAGACATTCCATTACTTTGGCAACAAGTAAATGGTCCTTAGCAAATGGTTATTACTGCATGAAACAGGAAGGAAATTTGGAGAGGGGAAAACATATACTCCCTGGACCATTACTGTTAGTTCCTGTGATGCCTAAAAAGGAGGAATTATAAAATTCTAGCCTGAGAAAACATATTTTATTATGTTAAAATAACTGTTATTTTAAGAACTGTGGTACATAATTAGAAAATGCAAGCAAAGGGCAGAGAAGAGATAACTTCTGATAAATCTAGACTAGAGACCTGAGTAAGCAGGAGGGGCTATCTTCCAGGCTGTAATCATTCCAAAACACTATCTTCCCTAAAGTGTGAAAATTCTTTAAAAAGAGTGGCAGGATAGAATGGCATTAGTTCTAGAACTGTATTTCCTCTATCCTGGGTGACAAACATATTTGCAATGTTAATTAAGAACAAATATATTTTCTATGGTCTAAGCACTGAGCAATTGCTCATGAAACAGAATTCTCTGCTTATCAGAATAGTTTCTACAAATGAATCAGATCAACAGATAGCATGGAAATAAGAAAATATTGATGTCAGTCAGAGATGAGAGAAGGAACAACCCTCTCCTATGAATATCCCGTACACTCTATCACTTGTTCCGTCATTGCTCCAGCCCAGTGACAGATTTGAGCCCCAGTGCTCAAACCCTGACAATTTCTCCTCTATCTCCTTTTCATGTGTAACTCCCTCGACCTAGTGGGTAAAGGCTAAAATGTTTCTAAGCTCAACTGTCAGTCCTCTCTTTTCTCTGACAGTCTCATCCACTCGCATGCCTTTAATTGTCAACTACACATGATGACTCACAATAGTATATCTCCAGCCAAAACCTCCCTTCATAGCTCTAGACTTACATATTCACTCACCTACTTGAAAAATCTTTCTGAATGTTCCAAAGTCATCTCAAGATCAACATCCCAAAAATAAACTTTTGATCTTCCTCCCAAATAAGATCCTCTTCCACAACTCCCTACCTCAGTAAATGATTCATCCAGCTACCCATGCATTAGGGCCTCCCTTGACACTTTATTCTTCTTAATCCCCCTCCTATATCTAGAAAGTGAAAGTGAAGTTGCTCAGTTGTGTCCGACCCTTTGCTACCCCGTGGACTGTAGCCCACCAAGCTCCTCCATCCATGGGATTCTCCAGGCAAGAATACTGGAGTGGCTTGCCATTTCCTTCTCCAGGGGATCTTCCTGACCCAGGGATCAAACCCAGGTCTCCCGCATTGCGGGCAGACGCTTTAGCCATCATCAATTCTTGTTTTTAACCCTCTAAACACAGTATCTCTCTTAAATCAGGCCACCTCTATCCATCCCACTTGCTTTCATCTTCATCCAAATTGTCATCATGGACAGCAACAGTAACTCCCTAACAAACCAACCCATACTTCTTCCAGGCTCCTCTTTTCCTTCTCATCACTCTGCAAATGAGCCAGAGGAATCTTTCGAAACAAAAACCATCCTCTCTTTCCCCTCACCATACCTGAAATCCAACCAAAATTTTTTATTCTACCTACTAAATATTCTTTGAATCTACCCACCTTTCTCCACCCTCAAAGCCACTCCAACTAGACTGACATCATCATAATCATCTCTTGCCAGGATATACTAATCACTTTGAAACTATTCTCTTAACTTCCAGTCTTTGCTTCCCTGATCTCTTTTACAAGTTCAGTCACATCGATTGTTCTAAAGCAGAAGATTTTAATCTCTCCCTTGCTTAACCTACTTAGTTGAAATCGTACAAATAGAAAATTCAGTTAACATGAAACTGAATATGCATAATATCACTTTTATAAGAGGCATTTATGAGACTTTTCATTCCTATGTCATAAGACACAAGGAACACAGAAATAAACATTTAAAATTTTTATGCATTGGCTAATAGGATACAAATTGTATTATACACATCTTTCATCAACTAAATGTCAATAGTTACTATAAAAAGAACTTCTTGGTAAATATATTAGACATTAGTGTCTAATTATTTAGACATTAGACATTAGTGTCTAATATATTAGACATTAGACATTAAGTGTCTATGAGCCGTTGAGGGGGTCTGAGCTGAGGCTATTGTGTATAAAACGTTCTTATTCAGAAAGTACTTATTGAGTACACGTACATTAATTTGATAAACAACTTTTAGTAAAGAGATGCAAGAAATGATTTGTACTCTCGAGGTGTTCATCATCTAGGTGAGGATACATAATTAATATATAAAAAAAAGTTTAAAAGCATACAACCAGAAGATACAACAAAAGGGAAAGAAATGAGGTGAGGGATAAGAGATTAATAGGTTTATACAAGCTTCATAGGAAAAAACTGAAGTAGGAAAACTAAATGCTTAGTAAGAAGTTGTAGATGAAGTAGCCTATGGTTTGGCAAGAGCTTTGACTTACAGAAACTTTCATCAAATAATTTTGGTTGTATAGACAACCTGGATTTTTTGTATGAGGAAAAATGGTATACCATGTATTTCATCTAGTTTATTAGTCATAATATTTAGTAGCTTTTATGCCCTAAACATTTTAGATTACAAAAATCAGTTGTCATTCATTTGGCCATAAGCCATCTTAGAGGATAAGAGAGACCTCACTGGGACGTTAAATAAATATTGGCCTGTAAATTTTGCACAGATATTTCGCGGTCATTCAAATGACTGTGCAATCAGATGATGATGATGTCATAGTTGTTGGAATGAATGTTATTATTCAAAATGTTTTCTGTAAGATTGCAGTAGATCTCTTAAATGAAAATTCATTAAGCATCTTCATATATAACTAGCTATTCAACCGGATATGTTACCCTAGAAATGACATCTCAGCTAGTTATATTGCCTCAGGTTACAGCAGAGTTTATGCCAACATGTTCTGTGTGAGTGAGGTGTTACAAGGAAAATGCCGAGTCCTATCTCATGAACAGCTTTTTGGGAACAAGACATAAAAAAAGCAGTCATCTTTTTCCAATTTATATGTTATGAGGTCAACAGAGACCATTAAAAAACAAACTATACTAAATAAGACATTTAGCCCAGGATTTCATGAAAAAGCACCATATCAACCAGTTAATTATTTTTTGTTTATTTTTGGCCTGATCTCTACATTTTGATATATTGTCCAAATGATGAGTTGCACAGTTAAGCAATTCTTCCCAGAATCCGTCATTTTCAAAGTAAACAAAAAACAAAAACAAACCAAAAATCCTTTTTTAAAAATGCAAATCACAAATTGAGTAAATTGACCTGATAAAAGGAAGTGGTTAGTTCAAGTTGAAGATAATAGTTCATCTAAAAAAGTGTGCTTGCTGACAAACAGATCAGCCACTTCATCACTTCATTCACCTTTTTTGCAATATTTCTAAGTATTTTTGCCTTTATTTTAATAAAAAAGGTGATACATTCTAAATGTCAAGATTGGATAATTATTAAATATATTTCAACATTTGGGAACACAAATAGTTATTTTTTTCTCCTCTGTGGCTCAAGCTAATTTGTCCTGTTTTCACACCCCAGTAATTCAAACACAGTGTGGTCTCTATTCTTCAGAGATACAATTTCATTAGCTTTCACATCTTATAGCATGATTGGGAAATATGTCCTTAAGATGAGCTGGAGTGAACGTAAAGAGGAGTAGCTGTAGACTTGGGAATACTAGCTGCCAAACACTTCAACTTACTCACTAACCATTAATCCTTAGGGAGAATCCCTTGCTATAGATAGAATTCTGTACACCTTACCTAACAGTATTTGACTTTGGTTCTCACATTATACTTTGAAGTCATTATCCACATTTTTTCAGATGACAAAATTTAACTGCATCTTTTTCAAGTTTACTAAACTAGTAAGGGTTTTACTAGATATGGTTAGTTGTCTGTACCCTTCACAACCAAAACTACCAAATGGATCAGGCATGGGTATTTGACCTCAAACAATCCATGAGACTGTTTTGAGAATTTGAGCCAAGATACAAAAAGATGTTGTCAGTTGCATCTAGGCATCAATAATGAAAAGCCACAGTGTAGTCTGAAATGAAATGACTTTGCTAAGCCATATCCAATACGAGCAAGCCAAAGAAACTGGTTAAGAAAATAAATGAAGTTGACATACTAAGATCAGAGAGAAGACAAAATGAAAGCAACCATGCAACCTAAAAGGGAGAAAAAAGAATCTTATACTTGGCTATCCAGTTTTGGTTCCCATGAGGTCTGGCTCTAATTTACTTCCTGATCTTGGATGACAATGAAATTAAACTACCAGAGACATACAATGAATCTCTTTACTTAAGCTAGCTAGAGTGGGCTCTGTCACAGTCAAAATTGCCTTGGCTAAAAAACTGTAGTAGAGACCTAATATCAAGCTCTGGATTTTATTCCCATTGCTTTTGTCATGTTCAAAATGTTGAATTTGCTCTTCCCTGTGAAATATATTTCTTTGCTACCTTAAACAGAGTGTCAGAATATGCCCATTGGTATAACTTACTATTCAATTTTTATATAGAGATATATATTTATTGTTTCATTTATAATTGTAATAGAATTTATATATATATATAAGAATTAGGAAAATAACAACTAGGAAATAATTAAGGAAAGTATCTAAGTGAAAAGAGTCTTGGAAATCATAGATCTCTTGAATAAATGATCCGAAGTCATTAGTATTGTCTGCAACCCAAACCAAAAAACCAGATCCTCCATAGTACAATATTTTGAAACAATCTTCCACATGACTGTGAATCAGGACTAATGTCAATAGAAGCCAAATTCTACAATAAGAGCTTTGAAATAAAATTCATATTTCATGGAAAGAGAAGAAAAATTTAAACAGAAGACATCTTTGCCCTTTGGCCTCCTTTCTCCCCTCTACTGTGCATTTCATATCTGCATTACATTGACCAAGCCTCCCTCTCAGCAGAAATACCTGTTTAACCATAAAGAGCAACATTTCCCTCACTCCAACAAGACAATTCTCCTAAAGATACTCTTCCATCTTGATCTTTTAAGGGTTCACATGACCCACCACTTTGTACTTGCTGATCTGGATTGCTGAACTGTTGGTAATATTAATATATCCTTTACTGTACAGCCCTTTGTCTCAAAAAACTTTTAACTCTGCTTTTACTTCGAATGGGTAGAATAGTTCTTGGAGCATTCTGAGGGGCTTTCCAGGATTATAATCCTCAATTTGACTCAAATAAAATTTTTGATTTCTTTTTTAGATCAACTGATTTTTTGTCAACAGAGCTGATATGGTAAGCAAAGGAACTGACATGTCTTCAAAGGCTACTTACATATTTTTGATCTTTTTACTATATATATGCTTATTAAATCCTCACAAAAATCTCGTGAGGAAAGTGTTCCTCCATTTCTTAGATGAGGAAATAGAGGCTCAGAGAGAGAAAATGTCTACAGTCACAGAAATTATAAGTTATAAAACTAAGAACTGAAGAAACCATCATGTAACTTCCAACACATCTTTGCCCACATGTGAGAGAGGACAATTTGTTAATAAATGAAAGAATTGTTTAGACAGAAAAATAATGGCAATAACCAAGTCAACAAAGATGCAACTTCTCCCTTTTTCATTCTTTTTTTTATATTATTATTATTATTTTTACTTTACAATATTGTATTGGTTTTGCTATACATCAACATGCATCCGCCATGGGTGTACACATGTTCCCCATCCTGAACCCCCCTCCCACCTCCCTCCCCATACCATCCCTCTGGGTCATCCCAGTGCTCCAGCCCCAAGCTTGCTGTATCCTGCATCGAACCTGGACTGGCGATTCGTTTCTTATATGATATTATACATGTTTTAATGCCATTCTCCCAAATCAAAGATGCTAACTAACCATATTCTCATTCTCTCTCTCATGCATACAGTGATCTAGATACTGCCACATACTTCATTAAATGAGAAAGGTAATTTGATAATGATTTTCCTTTGGAATTTTATTTTTCTCACTGTGCTTATTGCTTTTAAATTTTATTTTATTTAATTTTTGGTCATGCCACACAGCATGTGGGATCTTAGTTCCTCAGTCAGGGATCAAACTCATATCCTCTGCACTGGAAGCAGAATCTTAACCACTGAACCACCAGGGAAATCCTGTCTGCTTATATTTTTTATTGCTAATCATAACCAAATTAACCCAGGTATTTTACTCATTTTTGGCCAGCTTGGACAGAATCTAAGACTATCATTTCAAAAGATATTTCCACTCTAGCAGTAGTCCATTCCAAAGTTCAGATCCGAGATTTTACACTTGGACTAGCTGGTAGGACCTGCTGTTTATAATTATGTTACTTCTCCAATCTTTCCTGGAATGCAGCATCTACTTTCTTGTGGTACTGAGGCTGGATGTCTCCATTTTTATTAAGGAGATGCTGAAGATTTGACATCAAGTTAGGACTTTATTTAAATGTTTTAAGCGGGGGGGGATCACTGGAAAAAGGTGAGTTTGGAGAGCAACCAATGTGGACAACCATCTAATCTTAGTACTTCTAGGGATGCCTAAGCACCCAGCATTCTAGAACAAGCTAACTGAGCAGCCACATCATACACTCAGCCTCCCCAGGTAATGTTGCCTCTAGCAGAGATGTATTAGCTTTCCAAGGATACAGGAGGGTTTTTATCTGCAGTAATAGTCACATTGACAGCTTCTGGGGCAAAATTCACTAGGTAAATATGCAGTAAGATACTAACTTTACAACCAAATGGAAGAGTGCAGGACAAGTCAACCACTGATTTTCAAATCAAAAGCTATAAATCAGTGCTTCAAAAGGTTTAAATAATATAGCCTTTTTAAAAATTCTGTGTATCTTAAAGCAAACACATACTGTTCCTAGGTTCCCTCAACTCTTCTTTTATCTCTCCAACAACCTCTGAATTCCCATCAGAAGTTAGCTTTGCTTCAGAAACAATCTGTACCTACCAGCATCTTCCTAAGACGGTCTATCAATGTTTTAAAAATGTTGTAATGTATTAATCATTATCTCTTCCCTGCTTCCAGAAGGAATATAAGGAGAATCAGTTCATGAGTGTCAGCTGTGTGTGGTATTTAACGTTAAGTAGCAGAACAGGAATGCAGCCCTTCAGGGAGCCAGTCCTCCTACCTGAAGTTGTGCTGGCTGCTTGCTCTACAGCTCTACTCAGTAGAATTCATTTGGGAAATGGTGATGAGCCTCTGGATATTAACAAGGGCGGGAATGACTACTGATGTCATTAGCCAAGGAAAAGATATGCTGTGCTGAGAAAAAGCTACTAGGTGATCAGAATGAGGAGGCCAAAGGGTCCTCAACCCCCATCTGTATTCTGGCTTCTCGTTCATCTTTGCAGCCTCTCTGGAAGTCCAACTTGTCCCAGGTTTGTGAGTACCAGGTTTGTCCTAGTATCTAACTAGGACACCTCATGTTTCATCCTGATCTTTTCCTCAGCCTTAACAGGCCATGGGGTGTCAAATAATCAAGAGCTCAACATGTGACTGAGGCGGGTTTTTTCCTGAAATTTTGAGCCAAGAGGGAAAGTGTTTTTAACTAATTTATTAATACTAAAGAACTGATTGATCACAAGACTAAAGATTGCCAGTAACTACTACTATCCAGGTGACTGCCAATAGGTTTCATGCAAGCAGGTTTGAATTCCTCCACAATCACTACTGGGGAAAATATGATCAAATAGTTAAGGGGTTCAATTCCAGTGGTATTTGAAAAATATCTGTAAAAAATGAAAACTAGGTGTGAATCAGGTCTCCATGTCCAAGTAATTAATGTTTAATTTCCATCCAGTATTTCTTTGACAAGCATGAAGCATTATTATAAACTGAAAATTGCTATTAATAAAAGTATTTAGGCAGCCCACAAAATACGCATTTTTTTATTCTGTTTTACAATTCTGAAGAAAACCTTGGTGGAAGGGCTCCAAAGGAGTCCAGGACTGATTTCTATTTCTCAATCGATTCCTAGTCCTGTGACTTAGGACAGACAAGTCACTTAAAGTCTTTTGGTGTATTTCCTCATCTTTCCAATGTGCATAGCAATATCTGTTAAAACATTAGCTAATCATGATAATTTCATATCTATGATAATGTACATACAACTGCTTCCAAAATACAAAAGATTATTCAGTTGATTTTTAAATTTTTATAGTCTCATGCATAGCATTATGGAGAAGGCAATGGCACCCCACTCCAGTACTCTTGCCTGGAAAATCCCATGGACTGAGGAGCCTGGTAGGCAGTAGTCCATGGAGTCGCACAGAGTGGGACATGACTGAGCGACTTCACTTTCACTTTTCACTTTCATGTATTGGAGAAGGAAATGGGCAACCCACTCCAGTGTTCTTGCCTGGAGAATCCCAGGGACAGGGAAGCCTGGTGGGCTGCTGTCTATGGGGTCGCACCGAGTCGGACACGACTGAAGTGACTTAGCAGCAGCATAGCATTATACCACGAGTCACATTTGTATTTTAGCTGCTACCGTGAATACTGTCATACTAATAAATGCATCCCTATCGCCATGCTCCAGATGCCAAGACCTTCCATTCTCACATATGCACAAGTCTGAATGCCAGAAAAGTATAATAATCAATAGTGTGAACTTAGAAAACTCTGCTCTGGTGCATATGGGCAAGGCACTTAACCTCTCTAAGCCTCAGTTTCCTCATATGTAAAGGAGGAGAGACACTTAGTTATTATGATGATAAGGCAAGAGAACTGCCTGACACAACTGAATAAAAGTTACCTATTATTCATTATCTCCAGCTTTGCAGCATCCATGAAGCACATCAACAGCAAGAATCCCCAGAACTGTGAAATAGTTATTCTCAATTATTTATGCCTTGATTGTTCACCCTTGTATCATCTCTTAAGTAGCATCTGTAAAGACATGATTACTGCTACTGCTGCTGCTGCTAAGTCGCTTCAGTCGTGTTCGACTCTGTGTGACCCCATAGATGGAAGCCCACCAGGCTCCCCCACTCCTGGGATTCTCCAGGCAAGAACACTGGAGTGGGTTGCCATTTCCTTCTCCAATGCATGAAAGGGAAAAGTGAAAGTCAAGTGGCTCAGTTGTGTCCGACTCTTCGCGACCCCATGGTCTG
The DNA here is from genome assembly GCF_029407905.1 of Bubalus kerabau. Lineage (NCBI taxonomy): Eukaryota > Metazoa > Chordata > Mammalia > Artiodactyla > Bovidae > Bubalus > Bubalus kerabau. The sequence goes on from NC_073627.1 coordinate 112,893,408, forward strand.
CAGCCTACCAGGCTCCTCCGTCCATGGGATTTTCCAGGCAAGAGTACTGGAGTCGGGTGCCATTGCCTTCTCCAAAAGACATGATTATATCTTATAATTTTCTAATGTAGTAGTATCTAATGTGATTTAAAGCATAAAGTAGACAGTAGAAAAATTTTAATTATTTGATGATTTTTCAATATTTCAACTGGTCAAGAAGAGTTGGATATGGAGTATCTCAAAGCTATACAACTGAGCTGAACCTTGGGGATACAATTAGGGCTCAAAGTGGCCAAGAAGATGCAGTTTCAACTCCAGAAGCTTTATTTTATATGCTTTAGAACTTGGATATTCGAATGAAATTGAAATTGGGTAAAAAGGAAATTAAAGAGGGGTTGAAACTATTGCACCATGGGTAATCAAAATGATATGCAACCATAAAAAAAATCAATACATACCTTAGGTATCTTGAATCAAATCACTTATCCTTAAATACTAGAGTAAATTTCATCTATACTCTTTCTGTATTCTTAGGAAAAAAGATACATGCATGACCCCAGAATTTAGGATACTATCTCCATACAGAAAAAGGTAAAAATGTGTTTCATGGTTTCTGAATTTTTTAAAGGAGCATTTATGAGCACCTGTTGTATGCTGAGCAACCAATAACTCAAACATAAGTATTCATAAACCTTGGTACAAATATAGAAAACTTTTTGGATGCATCATATTCTGAGTTTTAATTTGAAGGAGTTGTTGGGTGTAAGCTGGCAGACCAGGAGAAAAATAAAGAGAAAAAAAGACCCACGTTTAGAAAGACAATAGAAGAAAGCTGCTGCTGCTGCTGCTAAGTTGCTTCAGTCGTGTCCAACTCTGTGTGACCCCATAGACTGCAGCCCACCAGGCTCCCCGGTCCCTGGGATTCTCCAGGCAAGAACACTGGAGTGGGTTGCCATTTCCTTCTCCAATGCATGAAAGTGAAAAGTGAAAGGGAAGTCGCTCAGTCGTGTCCGACTCTTGGAGACCCCATGGCCTGCAGCCTACCAGGCTCCTCTGTCCGTGGGATTTTCCAGGCAAGAGTACTGGAGTGAGGTGCCATTGCCTTCTCTGGCATGAAACATGGGATGAGGCAATTTCTTTGGGGTATCAGGTTCCTTAACAATGTGGCACATCTAGAGAAAATACCACAAAGCCACTGCCATCTTGGAGTGGTAAATGAGGTGAAACAAAAGGAAATACTATACAACAGAAACTCATCAAAAAAAGTTATACTATGAACTCTTAAAAATATCTATGTTTAAGAACACAATAAACTTTTCATTAATGTTCAGATAAACTAGCCATATATTTATTTTGACACATTAATAAATATTCTTGAAGAGTGCTGACTTATAGTAATATTTGATTTGCTAACATTGTTACTGCACATAGCAGCCACAATTCTCTACAAAATTCTATCTAGAGGAGGCAAAATACCTAACAAGAGGAATCCCAGGAGATACTCAGCATACTTTTTACATTTCTTATAATTAAAGTGGTATCTTAAAAATAGTAACCAACATGGTAAATAAAACAAGTATTTACATAGGCTACTGTAAATAAATAAACAAGTATCTACATAGGCTACTGTAGATACAGTGTTTATAAAATGAACTCTGCTACATAGTATGGTCAGGGAATAGCAAATTCTGGTTAATTGAATGTAGTGGTATGGTAACATAATAATACAACTGGATAATTAATAATCTCTTTAAGGTGGAAACTACACTATGCATATTAAATCTTAGATGATTTTTAAAAAGACACTTTGGAAACTTGCTGCATCTCAGGGTTTTTTATTTTAAATATTATTTGTCACTGTTTTAGAAAAGCAATTTTTTATTTGAAATGATTATTTTATGGCTTTGCTTAAGAAAAATAAAACTTATACTGGAAATATCTCTTGCTAAAGTTTCTTTAACCCAAAGGAAATTTATTACAGGCCAGTAGCTTGGAACGCTGTTTATGCTTTCTAATGGTGAAACTTTATGTGAATTCTTACACAGTACTGCAACTGAGCTAAAAGTGACATTTTATTAACATAAATAAGTTCATGTTTTAAAAAATGTATAAAGTCAATGAGAATACATGATCTGATAAACCCCAAAATCTGAAAGCAGGGTATTAAAGTTACAGTGTTATATATGGATAAATTGATAATGAAGTTGATATTTCATTTTAGTTGCGTATTTTCATGAGGAACTTGACTCATACCATTCTACCTAAACGCTTCATAGCACTGAGCATTCATGTATAATTTTAATGAACTTCTTAAAAAACAATTGGTGCAGTGCCACAAGCTTTTAATTAATAACGTATTTAGAATACTTTAAAATGTATTGCAAAATAAGTTTCTCTGTCTTCTCAGTATGACAACTTTTATTAAATATCAATGCCTTTAGTAGGTTTACTTAAACAGTTTTTAAATAATTGAAATATCTATATTAATAACGTTTAACTCAAAACTTGGAGAATACTTAAAGAACCTTTGCAAAACTAAGTGGTATATTTTAGCCAACTAGTCTATATTAAATCTGGTCCTTTTCAAATCTCCTATTCTGACTTCCTGTGGTTATTTTTTCTCCACAGAGCAGAGAAGAGAAGAATTTGAAACTGTCGAGAAACATCTCTACAAAAAAGATCGTGATCCCTGTTTAATGTCATTGTCACTAACTCAATTATATGTAGAATCCCAGCAGGGAACATAAACAGGTTAAGGCGACTGGAGGAGGTCAGCTGTGGACCAGAGAGTTCATGACCCACTCATAAGGAGCCCGTCATGACTCAGCTCTAACACATGCCTGTTGTGTGAAAACTCATGAACAGGGAGCAATCGATGACTTTTAAAATGGCTCATGACAGGTTCATTCCCTTGGGTAATGAATGCCTTCCCTTTGAACATGGGCTGGACCTAGTGACTTGTGTCCAATGAAAAAAACACAGCAAAAGTATCTGGATGGCATTTCCAAGATTAAGTTGCAAAAAAACTGTGACTTCCGTCCTGCTTTCATTTTTGCTCTGATGAAGCAAGCTGCCATGTGATGAGCTGCCGTGTGAAGAGGCCTACTTGAAAAGGAACCAAGGTGGTATATATACACAATGAAATATTACTCAGCAATAAAAAGGAATGCATTTGCATCAGTTCTAATGAGGTGGATGAACCTAGAACCTATTATACAGAGTGAAGTGAGTCAGAAAGAGAAAGATAAATACCATATTCTAACACATATATACAGAATCTAGAAAAATGGTACTGAATAATTTTTTTAGGTTTATTTATTTATTTTTTATTTAATTTATTTTTTAACTTTACAATATTGTATTGGTTTTGCCATATATCAACATGAATCCACCACAGGTATACACGTGTTCCCCATCCTGAACCCTCCTCCCACAGGGCAACAATGGAGAAACAGACATAGAGAATAGACTTATGGACATGGGGAGAGGGGAGGAGAGGGTGAGATGCGTGGAAAGAGTAACACGGAAACTTATATTACCATATGTAAAACAGATAGCCAATGGGACTTCGCTGTATGACTCAGGAAACTCAAACAGGGGCTCTGTATCAACCTAGAGGGGTGGGATGGGGAGGAAGATAGGAGGGAGGTCCAAAAGGGAGGGGATGTATGTATACCTATGGCTTATTCATGTTGAGGTTTGACAGAAAACAGCAAAATTCTGTAAAGCAATTATCCTTCAACAAAAAATAAATTCATTTTTTAAAAAAGGAACTGAGGATGGCCTTTAACCTACCTCCCCTGAGGAGTTGAATGCCTCCCACAACCTTGGGAGTGAACTTGGATGATCCTCTCCCAGTGAAATTTTATAGCGACAGCAATCCCAGTACATACCTTGAGTGTAGAGTCATGAGAGGCCCTGAGCCAGAGGGGCCAGTCAGGCTGCACCTGGATTCCCAAGCCACAGAAACTGACACAACAGATACTATTGTGCTAACCGGTAGATAGTTAATGCAGAGTGTCACCAGATTTCCCAATTCTCCCAAAGCAGCCGGAAATTCAGATTCATGTGTGTGAAATATCCTAACATTTTTAAACTTGAAAAATTCATTCAATAGATAAATATGCAGCTATTTCTTCTTCTAGTTATAAGTATAAAATGACAACAGAGATGATATATTAAAAGGTAAGAAGTTCCTGTTGTAAGGAGGTAGGGTAATCAGTAATAAAATTAGAAGAAAAAAATCATAACTAACTGAGCAATTCACCAGAGAGAGACCTTGAATCAATCAAAGCTCTAATATTAAAGCTGCTTAACATTTGGTTCATGTGTTTCTGCCAAATGGTAATAAGCAAGCAGCAAAGTAAACCCAAGGGATTATTTTTCCTCCTTTTTAAATTTAAAAACCTATACTGTGGTTAATATACATGAGTTACTAACTGCTAGGAAAAAGAAGCCAATTTCTAATACAGAAATACACTCAGGAATATAAGTCATACTGAAATATTTTAAGACAGAATGTTTCTATAAATTTGTGCCACAGAATTACCATAACATCATCTGTTCTAATACAAATGATGGCTAATCCTATTTTACTTACTTTCAACATTTCATCTATCATTTCTATGAGAATGAATCCCAAATATGCTTTTCATCCATGGCCGGATCCTTAAACTACAATCCTTTATCTCAAATTGTATTTTCTCTTAGCTAATCTATTTCTTCTTCAGTACTCATTTTTCTCCTCAAATTGCCTCCCTGTTGCACTGCTCCACCATAGTCATTTTCATCTAGTTACCAAGCCTCATTAGATATTCTTTATTTCTTTAATCTAATTACCTTAAATACTACTTCCTTTATATTTCTATAAGAATAAGTTCAAGCCCTCACCAACTAACATCCTAATTACTATGTAATTTTCATCTATTCATCTTTTTCTTTCCAACTATAAACTCTTTTATTAATTTACACCATGCATACATACCAATGGGCTTTCCAGGTGGCTCAGCAGTAAAGAATCTACCTGCAATGACGAGACACAGGTTCAAACCCTGGGTCAGGAAGATCCCTTGGAGAACGAAATGCCAACCCTCTTCAGTATTCTTGCTGGGAAAATCCCGCAGACAGAGGAGCCTGATGGGCTATGGTCCACAGAGTTGCAAAGAGTCAGATACAACTGAGTGACTGAGCACACAGGCATACATACCAAAATTGAACTCTTTAAAATATCACTCAATAAAATGTCAACTGTTAAAGATAATATGATAGAATTTTGCCCCACAATAAAAAATGCAATCACAACTGAAATTTTAACCACCATAATGAAATGAACAATGAACTAGGAAATATTAGAAAGGAGATTATGGATAACCAGAAATTATGGATTACAGCAACTATAATCAATTTTAGTGACATGAAAGCATATTAATAAGTCTGTAAAATTGAGTCATAGTCCTGGCTCACTGGGGACTTCAAGTTAGCTTTCCTTTTTGGCAAGACCTGCTAAATTAGCACAGATGATCACAGATTGCAGTAAATTAAACACTCCCCTAAAATCCTTGGTAGAAGTTCAGCAAATCAAACTTTTAGATGATGTTTTATGTATATCAGTAGACCACTGACACAAAATCACATTAAGAAAATAATACTGTATAAAAAGAGTAGTCATTCTTGGTACTGATGAACCTATTTGCAGGGTAGAATAGAGACAGAGATGTAGAGAAAGGACATATGGACACAGAGAAGGTAGGTGAGGGTGGGACAAACAGTAGCATTGATGTATATACACCACCATGTGTGAAATATATAGCCAGTGGGAAGCTGCTCTATAGCACAGGGAGCTCAGCTTGGTGCTCTGTGATGAGCTAGAGGGTGGGTGGGAGGGAGGCTCAAAAGGAAGAGGATAGATATATATACACATAGCTGATTCACTTTGTTGTACAGCAAAAACTAACACCACATTGTAAAATAATTATACTCCAATTTTAAAAGTTAATCTACAATGAGTAGCCATTCTTAAAATGAGTAGCCATTCTTAAACTTAACAAACTAGCAGTTACATTCTCATATACTGAGTACTCTTAAAGTAGAACACACCTTTTATAATCTTCTCATTATATGACTCAATCAACAATTCATAATTTGATGAAGTGGCATATCAAATATCTCCTCACATCAATATGAAACAATTCTGAAGACAGTTGCCAAAATTGAATTCACCTGTTTTTTCCTTTTTGAAATAATGAAAATGAAATTATAAGTTAGTCTCTGTTATGCCCTAGGACCAATAATGTGGGTTATTTGAAAGAATAAGCAAATAATCATTTTAAATGAGTTTCTTAAAGATAAGTCATATACTTTCCAAATCTTAAAATTAAACATGAGGGATTTCTGGGAAAGGTCTATTATCAAACAGAGCTATCAAACATAACATTTGGAAATTAGTTTGGGTTTGCAGTACAAAATATCTTTAACCTTGTTCAAAGTGACAAGATATGGTACTCTTCAACTTTGGATTCTGTATATAAACAACATAAAAGCAGCAGAAGGGTTTCCCAAAGTCAGGCAAATTATCATGGGTTTAAAGACTCATCGGTACAGGAGAAAACAGTCAACATGGTTACTCCTCCAAACTACGAATGAATTCATTTAAATATAGCCAAACTGTTGGCATAGTACCACATTCCAAGAAGAATGCTTCTGGCAACCTAGCTTTGAAAATAACCAGAAAATAGTAAAACTCATTTCTTATATCTAAGAAGCACCAATCAGAGTAGGTAAGGAAGTGTGATAAAATAGAACAAGCATATGCTGTGGATTTAATTCCACTGGGATTAGTCTTGGTTCTGTACGTATGGATTCAAACAATGACAGAGTCAATGTATCAGACTATTCAGTATTCTGTCAATAACAATCAAAAATCTATTTTATTTTTAACATGGTTGGAGATATTCGAAAGTGACTGAAAAGTAGATAGGAACTGGATAGAATCTATGACTTGAAAAAAGAAATGGTGCTGAATGAGATCCACATGAATGCAACTACTCTTCTGTAAGCACAGTCTATTCTTTTCAAGGCAAGAGCTAGACCTCAAGCAGAAAATGGGGTTATCTCAATGAACTGAGGAGTCCAGTATCAGAGCTTGAGGTTGCTAGGAAAACTATAAATCAAGGAGCAAACTCCCTGAGAGGAGAGAGCAAAAAGTAAGGAGTCCTAAAATCTACATAAAATTTACTCTTAAGATGTTTGTGTGACTTCTAACTGTACAGGTTTAAAGGCAAGACCCCAAATAGCCCAAAGGAAAAAAAAAAAACAAAAAACACCAGAATACTGAAAAAACTGACCAAGACTTGAACAGCTGCCTGCTGCACTAAGTCAGAGGGGCTTGGTAAATACCTCAGTCATTCCACTGAAGCTCTCAGTTTACCTGAGGAGTAAAAATCAAATGTCTGCTGGATCATGGAAAAAGCAAGAGAGTTCCAGAAAAACATCTATTTCTGCTTTACTGACTATGCCAAAGCCTTTGACTGTGTGGATCACAATAAACTGTGGAAAATTCTGAAAGAGATGGCAATACCAGACCACCTGAGCTGCCTCTTGAGAAACCTATATGCAGGTCAGGAAGCAACAGTTAGAACTGGACATGGAACAACAGACTGGTTCCAGATAGGAAAAGGAGTACGTCAAGGCTGCATATTTTCACCCTGCTTATTTAACTTATATGCAGAGTACATCATGAGAAACGCTGGGCTGGAAAAAGCACAAGCTGGAATCAAGATTGCTGGGATAAATATCAATAACCTCAGATATGCAGATGACACCACCCTTATGGCAGAAAATAAAGGGGAACTAAAAAGCCTCTTGATGAAAGTGAAAAAGGAGAGTGAAAAAGTTGGCTTAAAGCTCAACATTCAGAAAACAAACATCATGGCATCTGGTCCCACCACTTCATGGGAAATAGATGGGGAAACAGTGGAAGCAGTGTCAGACTTTATTTTTTTGGGCTCCAAAATCACTGCAGATGGTGACTGCAGCCATGAAATTAAAAGATGCTTACTCCTTGGAAGGAAAGTTATGACCAACCTAGATAGCATATTGAAAACCAGCGAGATTACTTTGCCAACAAAGGTCCATCTAGTCAAGGCTATGGTTTTTCCAGGAAGCAACAGTTAGAACTGGACATGGAACAACAGACTGGTTCCAAATAGGAAAAGGAGTACGTCAAGGCTGTATATTGTCACCCTGCTTATTTAACTTCTATGCAGAGTACATCATGAGAAACGCTGGACTGGAAGAAACACAAGCTGGAATCAAGATTGCCGGGAGAAATATCAATAACCTCAGATATGCAGATGACACCACCCTTATGGCAGAAAGTGAAGAGGAACTCAAAAGCCTCTTGATGAAAGTGAAAGGGGAGAGTGAAAAAGTTGGCTTAAAGCTCAACATTCAGAAAACAAACATCATGGCATCTGGTCCCACCACTTCATGGGAAATAGATGGGGAAACAGTGGAAGCAGTGTCAGACTTTATTTTTCTGGGCTCCAAAATCACTACAGATGGTGACTGCAGCCATGAAATTAAAAGATGCTTACTCCTTGGAAGGAAAGTTATGACCAACCTAGATAGCCTATTCAAAAGCAGAGACATTACTTTGCCAACAAAGTTTCGTCTAGTCAAGGCTATGGTTTTTCCCGTGGTCATGTATGGATGTGAGAGTTGGACTGTGAAGAAGGCTGAGCGCTGAAGAATTGATGCTTTTGAACTGTGGTGTTGGAGAAGACTCTTGAGAGTCCCTTGGACGGCAAGGAGATCCAACCAGTCCATTCTGAAGGAGATCAGCCCTGGGATTTCTTTGGAAGGAATGATGCTGAAGCTGAAACTCCAGTACTTTGGCCACCTCATGCGAAGAGTTGACTCATTGGAAAAGACTCTGATGCTGGGAGGGATTGGGGGTAGGAGGAGAAGGGGACGACAGAAGATGAGATGGCTGGATGGCATCACTGACTCGATGGACGTGAGTCTGAGTGAACTCCAGGAGTTGGTGATGGACAGGGGGGCCTGGCGTGCTGCGATTCATGGGGTTGCAAAGAGTCGGACACGACTGAGCGACTGATCTGATCTGATGTATGGATGTGAGAGTTGGACTGTGAAGAAAGCTGAGTACTGAAGAATTGATGCTTTTGAACTGTAGTGTTGTAGAAGACTCTTGAGAGTCCCTTGGACTTCAAGGAGATCTAACCAGTCCATTCTAAAGGAGATCAGCCCTGGGTGTTCTTTGGAAGGGCTGATGCTGTAGCTGAAACTCCAGTACTTTGGCCACCTCATGCGAAGAGTTGACTCATTGGAAAAGACTCTGATGTTGGCAGGGATTGGGGACAGGGGGAAAAGGGGACGACAGAGGATGGGATGGCTGGATGTTTCACCGACTCTATGGACGTGAGTTTGAGTGAACTTCGGGAGGTGGTGATGGACAGGGAGGCCTGGCGTGCTGTGATTCATGGGGTCGAAAAGACTCGAACACAACTGAGCGACTGGACTGAACTGAACTAACTTAAGGGTAAAACTGATACAGGACCACTCCAAAAATAAAAACCTGAAATCAAGTCTACAGAAAATAAAGGTGTTCTGGGAAATGACAGAACCCAAATCTCATCAGTGTAATGTCCTGCATATTATCAGAGAAACAAAAATATAACTCTGGTCAAGTGAAAAAAAGGTCATCATAAACAGATCCATTGACAAAGCAGACTGGAATTAACACATAACAATTAGAAAACAAAGAAAAGAACCTTTGATCAATGCTAAACTCCAAGAAAAGTTGAATTTATAAGTAAAGATATGGAGATATCAGGAGAGATATGAAAACTACAAAAGAAACCAATGGAAATCCTAGAACTGAAAAAGTAACAATATCTGAAATAAATGATTAAATTGGTAGTCAAAACACCTTTGACAAAATTCAACAGCTATTTCTAGTAAAACCCTTGATGAAGAATGGATGGATATTTTGTTGTCCACATACACACACACACACACACACACACCCCCCTACCTCAGTCTCAGAGTCAGCATTTTACTTGGTGAGGAAACAGCATAAACATTTCCATTAAGATCAAGAACAAAGCAAGGATTCTAATTCTCACTATCTCCAAAACTATTTAACACTGTACTCTAGGCATTAACCAATGCAATTAGACATGAGAAAAGAAGAGATAAAACTATCTTTATTTGCAAGTAACACACCACTACACCAAAAAACAACTAGAGAATCAATGCTAAAACTAACTTAAATTATAAAAGATTTAAACAAGGTAGCAGATATAAAATTAACAAGGAAAACTCAATATTCTTTATATAACAAGTAACAAGTTATAAGATAAAATAGAAAAGAAAACAATCCACAATAGGAACAATAAAGATACATACCCAGAAATTAACTTAGTTAACGTCAAAAGCTTTATGAACTAAATTACAAAGACATCCATAAAAGATATAAATGGAGACTTGTACAAATGGAAAACATCTCTTTATTGGTCTTAAAGTCTTAATAGCATCAGCATGTAAGTTTTCTCCAAGTTAATTCATAAACTTAATGTGATCACAACAAACTGGAAAATATTTCAAGAGATGGGAATACCAGACCACCTCACCTGCCTCCTGAGAAACCTGTATGCAGGTCAAGAAGCAACAGTTAAAACTGGCGATGGAACAACAGACTGGTTCCAAATTGGGAAAGGAGTATGCCAAGGCTGTATGTTGTCATTCTGCTTATTTAACTTATATGCAGAGTACATCATGCAAAATGCGGGGCTGGATAAAGCTCAAGCTGGAATCAAGATTTCTGGGAGAAATAGCAATAACCACAGACATGCAGATAATACCACCCTTATGGCAGAAAGCAAAGAGGAACTGAAGAGCCTCTTGATGAAGGTGAAAGAGGAGAGTGAAATAGCTAGCTTAAAGCTCAACATTAAAAACCTAAGATCAAGGCATCTTGTCCCACCACTTCATGGAAAATAGATGGGGAAACAATGGAAACAGTGACAGACTTTATTTTCTTGGGCTCCAAAATCACTGCAGATGGTGACTGCAGCCATGAAACTAAAAGACGTTTGCTCCTTGGAAGAAAGGCTATGACCAACCTAGACAGCATATTAAAAAGCAGAGACATTACTTTGCTGACAAAGATCTGTATAGTCAAAACTATGGTTTTTCCAGTAGTCATGGATGGATGTTAGAGTTGGATCACAAAGAAGGCTGAGCACCAAAGAATTAATGCTTTCAAACTGTTGTGTTATAGAAGACTCTTGAGAGTCCCTTGACCTGCAAGGAGATCCAGCCAGTTCATCCTAAAGGAGATCAGTCCTGAGTATTCATTGGAAGGACTCATGCTGAAGCTGAAGCTCCAATATTTTGACCACCTGATGCGAAGAGCTAACTCATTGGAAAAGACCCTGATGCTGGAAAAGACTAAAGGCAAGAGGAGAAGGGGACGACAGAGGATAAGATGGTTGGATGGCATCACCAACTCAATGACTGGAGTTTGAGCAAGCTCTGTAAGATGGTGAAGGACAGGAAAGCCTGGCATGCTATAGTCCATGGGGTTGCAAAGAGTTGGACACAACTGAGCGACTGAACAACAAAATGTGATCACAATAAAAATCACATTTTTCCCTGAAGCTAAACAAATTGATACTATAGTTCAAGTGGAAAAAAACAGATACGCAATAAAAATTGGGAAAACCAGTATGAAAAAAGAGAGTTCTGGAGGGAAATCTAGCTCTACCTGACACAACAAAGCCTCCAAAATTAAAATACAGCACACACTGGTGCATGAATATACAAACCAATAAAACAGAAGAGAAAGGCTTAAAATAGACCTCACAACTTATGGAAATTGAGCATATTATAAAGGTAGCATCTCAAACCACTGCTGCTGCTGCTGCTGCTGCTGCTATTAAGTCGCTTCAGTCATGTCCGACTCTGTGCAATCCCATAGATGGCAGCCCACCAGGCTCCTCTGTCCCTGGGATTCTCCAGGCAAGAATACTGGAGTGGGTTGCTATTTCCTTCTCCACTCAAACCACTAGGGAGTAACATACTCAAATAAATAATACTGGGATTATTGCATAGCCATTTGAAAAATGATAACACTGGGTCTACTGAACCAATTCTGCATACCACATACTAGAATAAACTCCAAACATATGTGATCTAAACTTTGGAAATAAAACTGCCAATTATACAAAAGGGAAAATGAGTGAATTCTTCTGTAACCTAAGTATAAGAAATGGTCTAACACTATAACTCAAAAATCTATATTCAATAAAATTATAGATTGATAACCTTGATTACTATCTACAAATAAAATGATTTGCATGGCAACTAACATCATGTTAAGAAAATTAAAAAGGGCTGCCCACAGACTGGGAGAAAATACTTAAAAATCACATTTTTTTCAAAGAACATATATCCTAATAGATAAAGAACTCTTAAAACTCGATAATAAACAAACAGTTTTAAAACTAGGTAAAAAGCCAACATTACACTTCCATTGCAATGGCTATACAAACACACACACACAATCACACATATACACACACACACATATGTATATTGACAATACCAAGTAAAGTGCTAACAAGAAGGCAGAACAACTAAGAATGCTGATGGTAGGAATCCAAAATTATATGGCTACTTTGGAAAACAGTTTGGCAGTTTTTTATAAAGGTTGAAGTCTACCATATGAAGCAGCAATTTTATCCCTAAGTTTTCACCCAAAAAATGAAAATTTATGGTTACACAAAAATCTATGGAAGAAATTTTTATAGCAGCTTTTTTCAAAATCAAAAATTGCAAACAAACATGTCCTTCAGCTAGTAAACAGATAAACTATGGTATGTCCACTGGATATACTACACAGCATATAAAGTAACAAACAATTGATTCACATAGTAACATAGATGAATCTCAAATGAATTTTGTTAAGTGGAAGTGAAAGAAGCTAGATCCCAAAAGATACATATTGATGAAAATTTTTATTCAGTAGCCCAATTTCCAAACTTTTCAATACTTTAGTCAGTTTCCAGACTTCTAGTCTATCCATGTCAATGAAAACTGCAGATTCCAGAACTGCAAACAAGTTCTCAGATGTTGTTTGATTAGTCCCTGAGTAGAACAGGCTGATTAATTCCTTTGATTGTGGACTTATACTTCTATTAATATAAATTTCCATTTGAATTTTAGTTTCACAGGATAACTGAACTGCTGACTCACAGTAAGATTACTGTAATCTAAAACCCTTACATGTTTTTCATACAAAAGTTTGCCAAATATACTTGGCCTAGTCTAATGTTTTGTCATTGATTCTTTTAATTTTCCCATTCATTCTAGTTTTATTTTATTTCATTGACTTGGGTTCATCCTTCAAATGTATGAAATTACCACCTTTGTTATCTAACCTACAATCATTTTCCAGAATTCATATCATCCAAATTTAACAAGCACTATCTTTAGTTATACAGCAGAAAGGATGTATCTTCTAATGAGACCATTTGATAACCGATACCACTGATAACTGACATAGGAGATATTTTGGGGAGAAGATGGTAGCTCCATACACACTATGGTGATTCGGCCATGTTGATATCTGTCGCCATGTTCATGAAACAAATATTTCTAAAACTTTCTGAATTAAGAAGGCTAAAAATGGGGGCATTTTAAAATTCAGAATTCAAGGGCTTTCCCTGGCAGTCCAGTGTGTTAAGACTTTGCCTTCCAATGCACAGGGTGTAGGCTGGATCTCTGGTCCAGGAGCTAAGATTCCCATATGCCTCAGGGCCAAAAGCCCAAAACATAAAACAGAATCAATATTGTAACAAATTCAATAAAGATTTTTTAAAAATAAAATTTGGAATTCAAGACCAAAAAGGTCAAGAGTGTGACAGGACCTGATTGGGTGACCTTTTCTTACAATAAGTAATTCTTGTAAAGGTGAATCTGCAAGGCTATCCTGAAGACACTGATATGAAAATATTTTCCTGTAGAAACTTACCAATTTATTTGGCCTCTAACAAGTTCAGTCGATCTAGAAAATATTAGGTTATGGAATATGACTGGAGCTTCAGCTTTATTATGTCTCACTGACTCCTCTCCATTTACTAAATCATCATGAGTCCCAATTGTAAGCTTAGGCACACAGTGTTCAAGCTGTAATCATATTCACACAAATTTAGTCACTGCAATATTATCTATTTTTCTTTAATCTTTCTGAAAAAATGATTGCATACTTTTGATGATCATTGAAAAAAATGGAGGAAGGAGGCAGCTATAAATGGCAAAGATTGAATCATTTAAATTATAGTTATAATTCATCACATTTCCAATTTAAACATCTGTCAATGGAATAATAAATCATGGTCTTTCTAGATGGAAATACTATACAGCAATAAAAGTGAACAAAATAGCAATATACACCAATAGTGCTAGATCTTCAAAGAATAATGTTTGGCTAAAAAAGGTTTTAGAAGATATATACAGGAATCTATGATTTATAAAATGTTTTAAAATGTGCAATTGCTGTATATTTTACGGTCATACATTTACATACACCCCCAAAAATATTTTAAATGTCCTCAGTTCAGTCAGTTCAGTCACTCAGTCATGTCCAACTCTTTGCAATCCCGTGAATCACAGCACAGCAGGCCTCCCTGTCCATCACCAACTCCCGGAGTTCACTCAAACTCACATGCATCAAGTCGGTGATGCCATCCAGCCATCTCATCTTCTGTTGTCCCCTTCTCCTCCTGCCCCCAATCCCTCCCAGCATCAGAGTCTTTTCCAATGAGTCAACTCTTCGCATGAGGTGGCCAAAGTACTGGAGTTTCAGCTTTAGCATCATTCCTTCCAAAGACATCCCAGGGCTAATCTCCTTCAGAATGGACTGGTTGGATCTCCTTGCAGTCCAAGGGACCCTCAAGAGTCTTCTCCAACACCACACTTCAAAAGCATCAATTCTTCGGCACTCAGCTTTCTTCACAGTCCAACTCTCACATCCATACATGACCACAGGAAAAACCATAGCCTTGACTAGACGAACCTTTGTTGGCAAAGTAATGTCTCTGCTTTTGAATATGCTATCTAGGCAGGTCATAACTTTCCTTCCAAGGAGTAAGCGTCTTTTAATTTCATGGCTGCAGTCACCATCTGCAGTGATTTTGGAGCCCCGAAAAATAAAGTCTGACACTGTTTCCACTGTTTCCCCATCTATTTTCCATGAAGTGATGGGACCAGATGCCATGATCTTCGTTTTCTGAATGTTGAGCTTTAAGCCAACATTTTCACTCTCCTTTTTCACTTTCATCAAGAGGCTTTTTAGTTCCTCTTTACCTTCTGCCATAAGGGTGGTGTCATCTGCATATCTGAGGTTATTGATGTCATCATTTACTATATAAGGGTATTAACTCTAAAATATGTAGTAATTGGACATTCTAAAACAATATTGAAATTGAACACCTATTGAAATTGAACCCCAAGTTCAACAAAGAGTGTTTTGGGTGGGGTGGGTAATAAAAATAAGGGAGAAAGGAGTGAAATTGGGAACATTTTTAAAGTGAATATAATACATATATGTGTTCAGTATACTATTCTTCTTACCTTTTTATACATAAGAAAAGTTCCATAATGTGAAAGAAAAAATATGATAAAATTTTAAAGGGTAACTGACATAAAAACTTCTATGAATACTCTGAAAGTGACTCAAATACAGTATAACTTCTGAGATTTTTTTCCACAGGATTACACAATGAACGTTTTTCCTAGGAAAAACAGCATAAAGATGTCACTGACACAATAAAAAATGATGGCCCCATTTGTATTCCTGTAAGGTTTTCAACTGATAAGAATGGGATAAGCTATAACAGCATTTGGCCTATGATACACATGCAAAATACCTACAAATGTTGTCACAAAACTAACAGACACTTGCCACATGATTCATGTGACTGTGGGCACCTAAGTGAACACAACTCATCATGGGATGTAACTCTGTCATAATCTTTGAGAATGAAATACATCTTCAAATTCAGTTTTTCAAACAAGAAGGAAATAGGTCATGCCATATCACTTCAGCATCTCCTCTAACTTATGCCCCCTAGCTGGTTCAAGCCACTTGCAGACCATCTGCAGAAGGCCCAACCTTTGTCTGTCTCAAACACCACCCAACCCAAAGGAGGTTGTAATCTTTCACATCAAACCAGGTTCTTTTCCTGCCCACTTCCAAAATGATTCAGAACCTTCAGGTAGGACCTTAGAATATGTGGGATTCCTGGAGTCAAAACAACTTGAAACTCAGCGTTTACAAACCTGCCTGATATTCAAATCACTCTGTTCACAAGATAAATGCCCAGGCCCACACCTACCAATTATTCTCAGTTCAGTTCAGTTCAGTTCAGTTCAGTTGCTCAGTTGTGTCTGATTCTTTGTGACCCCATGGACTGCAGCACACCAGGCCTCCCTGTCTATCACCAACTCCTGGAGTTTACCCAAACTCATGTCCATTGAGTTGGTAATGCCATCCAACCATCTCATCCTCTGTTATCCCCTTCTCCTCCCACCCTCAATCTTTCCCAGCATCAGGGTCTTTTCAAATGAGTCAGCTCTTCACATCAGGTGGCCAAAGTATTGGAGTTTCAGCTGCAGCATCAGTCCTTCTAATGAACACCCAGGACTGATCTTCTTTAGAATGGACTGGTTGGACCTCCTTGCAGTCTAAGGGACTCCCAAGAGTCTTCTCCAACACCACAGTTCAAAAGCATCAATTCTTCAGTGCTCAGCCTTCTTTATAGTCCAACTCTCACATCCATACATGACTACTGGAAAAATCATAGCCTTGACTAGATGGACCTTTGTTGACAAAGTAATGTCTCTGCTTTTGAATATGCTATCTAGGTTGGTCATAACTTTCCTTCCAAGGAGTAAGCATCTTTTAATTTCATGGTGGCAGTCACCATCTGCAGTGATTTTGGAGCCCAAAATAATAAAGTCTGCCACTGTTTCCACTGTTTTTCCATCTATTTGCCATGAAGTGATGGGACCGGATGCCATGATCTTATTCTTTTGAATGTTGAGCTTTAAGCCAACTTTTTCACTCTCCTCTTTCACTTTCATCCAGAGGCTCTTTAGTTCTTCTTTTTCTGCTATAACGGTGGTGTCATCTGCATATCTGAGGTTATTGATATTTCTCCCTGCAATCTTGATTCCAGCTTGTGTTTCATCCAGCCCAGCATTTCTCATGATGTACTCTGCATATAAGTTAAATAAGCAGGGTGATAATATACAGCCCTAACCTACTCCTTTCCCAATTTGGAAACAGTCTGTTGTTCCATGTCCAGTTCTAACTGGTACTTCCTGACCTGCATACAGATTTCTCAAGAGGCAGGTCAGATGGTCTGGTATTCCCATCTCTTTCAGAATTTTCCATAGTTTATTGTGATCCCCACAGTCAAAGGCTTTGGCATAGTCAATAAAGCAGAAATAGATGTTTTTTTCTGGAATTCTCTTGCTTTTTCGATGATCCAGCAGATGTTGGCAATTTGATCTCTGGTTCCTCTGCCTTTTCTAAAACCAGCTTGAACATCTGGAAGTTCACAGTTCTCAAGTGACACTTAAGTTACTATGTCAGTGCCAGGCCAGATGAAGGGCTAGATTCTTCTCACTTGTTCTCTCTGCTGCAAACACTCCTCTCTTCATCTACTTCGACTTCCTTCACCAGATGTGCATCCTTCAAGGTACAACTTGAATGTTACTTGCAGATGACCTCCCTACACACACACCCATGTTCTTAACTGTAACTGTTCCCATATCAGCACTTCTCACACTGTATTATAAGTACTGTCTAACTGTCTATGTTCCTTTACTACACTGGAATCACTGTGAAGGCAGGATTTGGGCTCCTCTTGATCATAATTGTTATCTTTAGTGTATAAAACAGTGACTGAAACTCAGCAAGTGCATGGTAAATAAATATTTAGTAAATAAGTGAATGCATATATTTAAGTGAAGTCCAAGGCCATCATGAACCCCTGTGGCTTTTCCCCCAACTGAATGTCTATGTATTTATCCATGGCAGGAATTTTAATAAAGAAGTAAGGAGAAAAGTCTCAACAGTCAGGCCACCTTATCACTAGAAGTGTCATTTCAGTCAAGTTACTTCAAACTTCTGTAGTTCCACTTCCTTCTCTAGGACTGTATGCAGACTAATTGCTGAGAAAACAGAGCAGGATCTGTCAGTAAGTATCTATTAATGCACTCAATAAATATTATACTATTTTTTTCTTATGATCACTGTATGCAGTTCTGATACCAAACCTGAGATACTCCTCCTTTACAAACAACTGGCAGTTTTTATGAAAAAAATCCTTCTGCCAATGCTGAGGACTGTATCTTTGCCATGAGTCGTTGACCACGTATATTGATGAACAGAAAGATGCTAATGCCCTTAACCATAATACTTCCCAGCTAGAAAGGAATTTAGGAAATACTGCTTCAATTGTAAACTAGAGGAGTGATTTGCCTAAGCTATAAATGGTTGGTAACAAAGCCTGACCTAGAACCCAGCTCTTCTGTCTCTCAGTCTTTCCACTTCATTTCCTGGCTTCTCATTTTGATTAACTGCTGACTTCCTTAACTTCCAGATCACTCACCATAAGCAGTAGCTAGAGTCCTTTTGTTATTTCCACATGTTTCTCCCTCCCTTCCTCTGAAATACTTTGTCATTTTTTGCTGAAATTTTAATGCATGAAAGGTCTCATCACCACCAATTCCTACCCCTCAAAACTGTGGGAGATAGGCAATTGGGAAAATCACAATCAAGCTATAGAAGTCCACAGAGCAAGGTCCAGGAAGATTCATCTTACAACAAGAGATGGATGACTATGTTATGCTACTTGACAGGTCCTAAGCATACTCTCTGCATCCTAACCACCCTCACACTTGTTAGGTATACAGTTTCCTTGTGATGTTGCTACCACTTTGATTTTGGGATTCTGTGTCACCCTTTACACTAAACTCATAACCCGAATCCCGTGGAACCAACTCAAGGATACCTTAAACAACCTACTGATGAGACCTCCTTCTTAACTCCAAAGACATTTATTACCATACATTTCCCACAGATTATTTATCCAAATATACTTCATTTTTAAGCAGCAGAATTTAAACATAAAACAATTTTATTTTAAAAGATACCTGAGTATTAACTAACCAAAAGATATAGCTTGTCAACTTTAACCCTGAATTTTTCATCAGCAATTTTTACAGTCATTGTTTGTAATTAAACTGTGTTTTTTGTAGTGAATCCTCAACCTTGAGACAAGGCTGGCACTAGAATGTCTTCTGTTAAAATCACCACCAAGAGAATATACATATCCTACATAAAACGCTCCAGTTAGGTAAAAGACTTGGTTTTTATTTCTGCCCCTAAGCTCACATAAGTCCTGATTTACTTCCTTCTGTGAGGTAACAACGATGAGTAGAAAGGCAGAGGCCTCAGACCACTGAGACTATAAATAATATTTGTGGGCTCCTTTTCCAAATAGTATCCCTCTGTTATTCATACATTCTTAGTAGGTCAGGCTATTTGGTTAACATCCATAGTCAATCTTGATTCTTTGAGCTGCTAACTTTTCTTAAACTACCAGCAACTTCTGAAAAGAAGTGTTTCTCCTTAAAATTTCAAAAGGGGGCATAGTCACTGAAACCTTTTGCCAAATATTTCCATGTCTCTACTTTTCCAACTTGATGGTCTGATTGTACTTCATGGTCCTTGTTGTGGCCTGAATTTATTCCCCCCAAAAGATATGTTCAAATTCCAATCCCTAGTATCTATGAATGTAACTATTTGGAAAAAGCATCTTCACAAAAGTAATACTAGAGGAGAGTACACACTAATCCATTGACTAGTGTTCTTATAGGAAAAGGGAAATTTAGATGCAGAATCTGGACTCACACAGGGAAGAATCCCATGTGAAGACAGAGGCAGAGATTAGAGTGATGTTTCTACAAGCAAAGAAGATGGCTGGTGACCACCAAGGCTAGGAGAAAGGAATGGAGTAGATTCTCACTCAGACCTTCAGAAGGAACCGATTCTACCAAAACCTGGTGGTTGTTGGCTTGATAGAACCCATGAAAAATAAAACAGTGAAAAGAGACAGCAGGATACACAAAAGAGAGAGCCCACCTTTCATCAAACCACTACACGTAGGGTTACCACAATGCTAGGTTTGCTATGGGGAGAAACTGCTTTTAAAAAATGAACACATTACTCAGTTAAAATTGATTTGACTTATTTTCAAACATTGCAAGCTTTGCTTCTTGCTGCATTACCAATATTTTCTGTTATTTCTAAAGAAGCAAATGTTATATTAAAGATACAATTTCATGTCATTTTTCTTCAAACCAAAATGTTTTATTTCAAAAAGCATGTTCACATTCTTCAAGTGTCATGGGTTCAAACAGTGTGAGATGTGTAACTTGACAATGAACCAAAGCTCAGGAGTTCCAAACACGAAGCTTAAATAGACACATTGTGTTGTACTAAAATTCATAACAACTCTATGATTTACAAAGACAGCAATACTGTGCCCTCACTTTGGCTTGAATTTGCATCCATCAACATTTCCTGGCCTACTCTTTAACAATAGCATGCATTTGCCAGATGTTTTGCTGGAATTGGGAATACTGCCTATATTGTGATGTCACACATCAGAATTAACTGACCTTCTCTGAAATACAAATCATGCCCTCAGATCACTGGGACTAGGTTCAAAGCAGGCTTAACTGCTTCATACTTAAGTGATATGCTATCTCTGAAAGAACAAAAAATTTTTAATCATTAAAAAGAGATCTAGAGGCAACTATTCAGTTCTAAGGCTTTTCCCATGAATCTGTGATGAAGGAAAGTGATTCCAAAAGCATTTGGAAAGCAATTTAAAAGATAATACTCTGTTGCAAACAAATTTCAGTTTTTCAAAATGGACTATATTACTCACTCTACATTTCTGTCCCAGATCTTAATGCAACAAGGCCCTTGAGGAGTGAGAAAAAGTGTAGAAAAAAATAAATACAGTGGAAATAAAATACTTATTGTATTTTAAGAGAATACAATACTTACTGAACAGAACCTAATTACTGACAAGAGGTGGCAGGCATTTTATCTTCAATAAACTTAATAAATTTGGGTTCAAATCTCACTTTTGGGAAAGCAGTCTGAATGTTCAGTAATTATCAGAACATCCATTTAATTTGTTATCAAACATCATTCCCAACAGCGTTTGTTGTTTTCTCTTTTTCTCTGTGGCTTTAACAATTCACTCACTGGTAGCGTTTAATGAGGCCAAGGTTATGGATTCAACCTCTATCTCAATCTGTTAATTTTACATCACTCTCGAGACTAATGGGCATGTAAACCTCGGACCATCTTTCAGAAAACGTGCGTTATTTGTCAGGCAGGGTGAAGTAAGATACACAGCTAGACAAACACAACCCACCGCTAATAATGGAAAAAACTACAGGAATCTACTGTAGAGACTGTGGGTTAGAATATACTCTAAAATGAAGGGCTCTAAGCTATCCATTCACTCAAGCTTTCTGTTCTCTTCAGATTAAATAGGACCATAAGCCTTAATGTTTTATAATCTACTGACAATCCTTCTAATTACAAGATATCTCAAACTTCTTACCCTATATAAAGGCATTGAAAATACAAAATTGTGGTCAGAAGACTAAAAAAAAGGCAGAAAACAAAGCAAAGTGAATGAGGAAGTCAGCAGACGTTTTAAAGCTAGGATATGACATCTTCTATCAAGTATCTGATCATAGGGAAAGGAGATAAAATGGACAGATCTAGAAATTTTTCATGGAAGAGGTTTTAATACAGAGATAAAACAATTTTTCAAAGATCAAAAACAGGAGACTTTATCATATGTCAAGTCACATAAAAAATTCACAGATTTTATGATAGCACAGTTCTGGAACAATAACAGATGAATAAAAGGAGATATATTAGAGAATATAGAAACAAAAACATTTACATAGGAACCTAGAACATGTCAATCTGGAAAGAAAGAACTATTTAATAAATAGTATTGGGGAAATTAACTCTCTACATAGAAGATCTTAGAGACCGGATTACGACAATGGTGTGGTCAGTCACCCAGAGCCAGACATTCTGTAGTGTGAAGTCAAGTGTGCCTTAGGAAGCACTGCTGTTAATAAAGCTAGCGATGCAATGGAATTCGAGTAGAGCCTTTCAAAACCCTTAAGGATGATGCCATCAAGATGTTGCGTTCAATGTCAGCAAATCTGGAAGACCCAACAGTGGCCACATGACTGGAAAAAGTCAATCCTCATCCTACACCCCAAGAAGGGCAGTACTAAAGAATATTCTAACCATCAGACAATTGTACTCATCTCCCATGCTAGTACAGAGAAGGCAATAGCACCCCACTCCAATACTCTTGCCTGGAAAATCCCATGGGCAGAGGAGCCTGGTAGGCTGCAGTTCAGGGGGTCGAGAAGAGTCGGACATGACTGAGCGACTTCACTTTCACTTTTCACTTTCATGCATTGGAGAAGGAAATGGCAACCCACTCCAGTGTTCTTGCCTGGAGAATCCCATGGGCAGAGGAGCCTGGTGGGCTGCCGTCTATGGGGTCGCACAGAGTCAGATACAACTGAAGCAACGCAGCAGCAGCAGCAGCAGCCCATGCTAGTAAGGTCATGCTTAAAATCCTGCATGCTAGGCTTCAGCATTATGTGAACCAAGAACTTCTAGATGTCCAAGCTGGGTTTAGAAAAGGCAGGGGAACCAGCAGTTAAATGCCAACATTCATTGGATCATAGAGAAAGCAAGGGAATTCAAGAAAAACATCTACCTCTGTTTCATTGACTACACTAAAGCCTTTGACTGTGTGGATCATAAGAAACTGTAGAAAGCTCTTTGAGAGATTGGGATGCCAGACCATCTTACCTGTCTCCTGAGAAACCAGTATGTAGGTCAAGAAGCAATATTTAAAACCCTGTATGGAACAACTGACGGGTTCAAAATTGAGAAAGGAGTACAACAGGGCTGTCTGCTGTCACTCTGTTTACCTATATGCTGAGCACATCATAAGAAACGCTGAGCTGGATAAGTCACAAGCTGGAATCAAGACAGGCAGGAGAAACATCAACCACCTCAGATATGCAGCTAATACCACTCTAGTAGCAGAAAGTAAAGAGGAACTAAAGAGCCTCTTGATGAGGGTGGAGGAGAGTGAAAGAGCCAGTCTAAAACTAAATATTAAAAAAATTAAGATCATGGCATCCAGCCCCATTACTTCATGGCAAATAGAAGGGGAAAAGGTGGAAGTAGTGCCAGATTTCCTCTTCTTGGGCTCTAAAATTACTGCAGATGGTGACTGCAGCCATGAAATCAGAAGACAATTGCTTCTTGGCAGGAAAGCTATGACAAACCTAGACAGTGGATTTTAAAGTAGAAACATTAATCTTCTGACAAAGGTCCATATAGTTAAGGCTATGGTCTTCCCAGTAGTCATGTTCGGTTGTGAGAACTGGACCATAAAAAAGGCAGAACATCAAAGACTTGCCTTCAAACTCTGGTACTAGAGAAGACTCCTGAAAGTCCCTTGGACAGCAATGAGATCAAACCAGCCAATCATAAGAGAAATCAATCCTGAATATTCACTGGAAGGACTGATGCTAAAGCTGAAGCTCGAGGATTTTGGTCATCTGATGCCAACAGGCAACTCATTAGAAAAGTCCCTGATGCTGAGAAAGACTGAGGGCAGAAGAGGGTGTCAGAGGATGAGATGGCTGGATGGCATCACCAACGCAATGGATGTGAACTTGGGCAAACTTCAGAATAGAGTAAGGGACAGGGAAGCCTGGCGTGCTACAATTCATGGGGTACAAAGAGTCAGAAACGACTGGGCAACTGAACAACAACACAATATAGAAGAATGTAAAATTAGAATACTGCATATCAAATTCAAATATTAAGTCCCAAGAGACCACAGATAAAAATGTGGAAGGGAAAAATCATAAAAACTACCAAAAGAAAATGTAAGAGAGTATGTTTGTGACTTCAAAATCACAAAGACGTCCTTAAATAGATCTTTAAAGCACAAGTCATTTAGAAGAAAATTTACAGATTTTTACAGAAATTGTATGAGAATTATCAGAGCTTGCAACACATAGATGCTACTGCCCAAAGGATGAACAGATAGATATAGCCTATAATTCCCAAACTTTTTGCCAGCAGCAGTTATACTCCAGGCCTTTTACATTTTTCTAAAAATAACTTACAACTTCTATACATTAAAATAAGTTCAAATCATTCTATTGACCGTTTAAGAATTATGGCAAACTTTTTTTTTTATGATATAGTGCTTCTTTGAGACTTGAAACCAAGGCTAGGTGTCATTTATCTAAATGTTAAGAACTGGGATTAGGGGAGGATTAATTATAGCAATTATCATCTTCTACCCAAAGAGAAAGAATTAGGGGATAGCAATCAATATGTAGAGTACATCATGAGAAACGCTGGACTGGAAGAAACACAAGCTGGAATCAAGATTGCTGGGAGAAATATCAATAACCTCAGATATGCAGATGACACCACCCTTATGGCAGAAAGTGAGGAGGAACTCAAAAGTCTCTTGATGAAAGTGAAAGTGGAGAGTGAAAAAGTTGGCTTAAAGCTCAACATTCAGAAAACGAAGATCATGGCATCTGGTCCCATCACTTTATGGGAAATAGATGGGGAAACAAGGGAAACAGTGACAGACTTTATTTTTCTGGACTCCAAAATCACTGCAGATGGTGGTTGCAGCCATGAAATTAAAAGACGCTTACTCCTTGGAAGGAAAGTTATGACCAACCTAGATAGCATATTCAAAAGCAGAGACATTACTTTGCCAACAAAGGTTCGTCTAGTTAAGGCTATGGTTTTTCCTGTGGTCATGTATGGATGTGAGAGTTGGACTGTGAAGAAGGCTGAGTGCCGAAGAATTGATGCTTTTGAACTGTGGTGTTGGAGAAGACTCTTGAGAGTCCCTTGGACTGCAAGGAGATCCAACCAGTTCTTTCTGAAGGAGATCAGCCCTGGGATTTCTTTGGAAGGAATGATACTGAAGCTGAAACTCCAGTACTTTGGCCACCTCATGCGAAAAGTTGACTCATTGGCAAAGACTTTGATGCTGGGAGGGATTGGGGGCAAGAGGAGAAGGGGACGACAGAGGATGAGATGGCTGGATGGCATCACTGACTCGATGGATGTGAGTCTCAGTGAACTCCGGGAGTTGGTGATGGACAGGGAGGCCTGGCGTGCTGTGATTCATGGGGTCGCACAGAGTCGGACACGACTGAGCGACTGATCTGATCTGATCTGAATCAATATGTAGAAGAAAGAAGAGGCTTGGAACTTGAATGTGAAACAATAAATCTGTAAGAATTTAAATAATTCATTTGGTGAAGAGTCAAGAAATGGTTAGTAAGGAAAAGAAAAAACATGCTTGTTTTGTGAGTTGTATCTATGATCAAATATAGCTGCATCCATGAAGAAAGGAAATCTTGAAGAGAAGTACTGAAACACTGACAGAAAGTTCTAGATTGTGCCTAAGTAAATGCTATTATTCTAAGATACAAATACTTTCAAAGCCTCTGCATTCACTTGTCAATTTAATTGCTAGAGACAAACATGGTTAACCTCCCACAGTTCCTATTTTGCCAATATTTAAAATTTTAATCTTTATATTCTTAACAATTTTCTCTTTCGGTACATATTTCCTTCTAGAATTTTAAGATATTCCTGGAATTTCACATTAAGAAGAAAATTTCATTATTTTCAAGACTCAGTCTAATAGAAGGAGCACACAGGGAATATTTCTTGGTTCCTAAGCAAGAGTGTCAAGATATCTTATGAAAGATGTTAAAATTTTTAATTAAGCACTATCCTCAATTTTGGCTACAACACAAATGCTTTCAATATCTTATGGTTTCAATCCATTTCAGAACGCTTCATGGCTATTTCTATAGATAGACTCTTCCAGAGAAGCCTTTGCAATTTAGGGCCTTTGAGACCCAACTTAATAATATCCTTAACACTCATATTTAACAGCTCACACTAAGGAGGGAAAATACCCTTACTCTGTAAGAACCCTTTAAAAGGGAAGCAAGCATAACTGTAGATACTGAATGTCTCTGTTTTACCTTTTAAATTCAAACATCTCATCAATTGGCATGTTTCCATGAAACACAGTAAGAGAATGCTTTTGTTAAAAGCAATTTCTTACCTTTCATGTTGTCAGTTTCTGGCTGCTTTAACTCATTTTCTGAGGCTGGTTACCATATTGCTCATATTCTGACATATTCATGATGAGTCAGTACTAGAAATATGCTAAATCTCTTTCCTATTTCCTACTTTTTTCTCCAATAGGAAAGCTATCTTTTAGAAATTTTTTTAAGTGATATTTTTAGAAGTCCATTTTCCTATCCTCTAAATTCAATTTTATATTGGCTGACTTAGGGCATCTTAGCTGGCAGCTCAAAGATTGATCCCAAGAAACAAAGCTGCTCAAATTTTGAAACAAGCCAGCCCTCTCTGTTACCATCAGAAAATTCACAACCACAACTGAAGATCTTACCTAACATACCAATGACTGAACAAGTATGGAGATACAACTGCCCCCTTACCTCTGAAAGAAGTTCCCTGGAAACAGGCTGAATGAACCATAGGGATACATAGTCTATTTGCCACCCATGTTTCACTTTTAAAGATAAAGCTAAGAACTTCAGTAAGAAATGCAGAATTAGAGGTGTGGCATAGCAGAGTGGTTACCTATAAAGGTTTTGGAGCTTGATATGGAGATAATATAGCACGATGTTTATGATAACAGTCACATTCACAAATGGGTATTGTTTTTGCTTTGGCTCCATCCCTTCATTCTTTCTGGAGTTATTTCTCCACTGATCTCCAGTAGCATATTGGGCACTTACCGACCTGGGGAGTTACTCTTTCATTATCCTATCATTTTGCCTTTTCATACTGTTCATGGGGTTCTCAAGGCAAGAATACTGAAGTGGTTTGCCATTCCCTTCTCCAATGGACCACATTCTGTCAGACCTCTCCACCATGACCCGTCCATCTTGGGTGGCCCCACACAGCATGGCTTAGTTTCATTGAGTTAGACAAGGCTGTGGTCTGTGTGAACAGATTGGCTAGTTTTCTGTAATTATGGTTTCAGTGTGTCTACCTTCTGATGCCCTCTCGTGAACAAAGCTAGTGGAGGTGATGGAATTCCAGTTGAGCTATTTCAAATCCTAAAAGAAGATGCTGTGGAATTGCTGCACTCAATATGTCTGCAAATTTGGAAAACTCAGCAGTGGCCACAGGACTGGAAAAGGTCAGTTTTCATTCCAATCCCAAAGTAAGGCAATGCCAAGGAATTCTTAAACTATCACACAACTGCACTCATCTCACACGCTAGTAAAGTAATGCTCAAAATTCTCAAAGCCAGGCTTCAGCAATATGTGAACTGTGAACTTTCAGATGTTCAGGCTGGTTTTAGAAAAGGCAGAGGAACCAGAAATCAAATTGCCAACATCCGCTGGATCATGGAAAAAGCAAGAGAGTTCCAGAAAAACACCTATTTCTGCTTTATTGACTATGCCAAAGCCTTTGACTGTGTGGATCACAATAAACTGTGGAAAATTCTGAAAGAGATGGGAATACCAGACCACCTGAGCTGCCTCTTGAGAAACCTATATGCAGGTCAGGAAGCACCAATTAGAACTGGACATGGAACAACAGACTGGTTCCAGATAGGAAAAGGAGAAGGTCAAGGCTGTATATTGTCACCCTGCTTATTTAACTTCTATGCAGAGTACATCGTGAGAAACGCTGGGCTGGAAGAAGCACAAGCTGGAATCAAGATTGCTGGGAGAAATATCAATAACCTCAGAGATGCAGATGACACCACCCTTATGGCAGAAAGTGAAGAGGAACTAAAAAAAGCCTCTTGATGAAAATGAAAGAGGAGAGTGAAAAAGTTGGCTTAAAGCTCAACATTCAGAAAACGAAGATCATGGCATCTGGTCCCATCCCTTCATGACAAATAGATGGGGAAACAGTGGAAACAGTGTTAGGCTTTATTTTTTGGGGCTCCAAAATCACTGCAGATGGTGATTGCAGCCATGAAATTAAAAGACGCTTACTCCTTGGAAGAAAAGTTATGACCAACCTAGAGAGCATATTGAAAAGCAGAGACATTACTTTGCCAACAAAGGTTCGTCTAGTCAAGGCTATGGTTTTTCCAGTCGCCATGTATGGATGTGAGAGTTGGACTGTGAAGAAAGCTGAGCGCCGAAGAATTGATGCTTTTGAACTGTGGTATTGGAGAAGACTCTTGAGAGTCCCTTGGACTGCAAGGAGATCCAACCAGTCTATCCTAAAGGAGATCAGTCCTGGGTGTTCATTGGAAGGACTGATGCTGAAGCTGAAACCTCAATGCTTTGGCCACCTCATGTGAAGAGTTGACTCACTGGAGAAAACCCTGATGCTGGGAGGGACTGGGGACAGGAGGAGAAGGGGATGACAGAGGATGAGATGGCTGGATGGCATCACCGACTCAATGGACATGAGTTTGGGTAAACTCCAGGAGTTGGTGATGGACAGGGAGGCCTGGCGTGCTGTGATTCATGGGGTTGCAAAGAGACAACACGACTGAGTGACTGAACTGAACTATAACAGATCCTGGAAGCAAGCCATTTGTATTCAAATTCTTGGTGTCACATCCTACCTGTGTGACCTTGAATTTAAAATACTTCAACTCTCTGGGACTCAATTTCCCCAACAATAAAATGGGGAAAAGAGGAGTAGCTATCAGTAAAGTTGCAGTATACACTCAAACAGAATGATCTATACAGAATACTACTACAAGATGCATGAGAGCAGGGATTCGGGGGTCTACTTCTTGCTATATTCTAGCACCTAGAACACTACCTGGTGCTTAGTGGGAATTCAATAAAAAATTATTAAATAAAGGAGAAAGAATGAACAATGTTGGTGGGAAAGTAGCTGGCATATAGTTAAAATAATTGTTGGTTGTTATTTTCATCAGTATCATTCTTATCATATTTGTCCTAGTCTTTACCTTTCAGCTGTGTAACCATGAAGTACACATGTGCTGTGCTTACTCACTCAGTCATGTCCGACTCTTTGCAACTCCATGGACGGTAGCTCGCCAAGCTCTTCTGTCCATGGGGATTCTCCAGGCAAGAATACTGGAGTGGATTGCCATTCCCTCGTCCAGCGGATCTTCTCAACCCAGTATATCCTTTTATATCATAGGACTTTGAACTGTAACAGTGGAGTTTGTAGAAAAGGGCTTCAGAAAAAT
This sequence comes from Bubalus kerabau, assembly GCF_029407905.1. Taxonomy (NCBI): domain Eukaryota; kingdom Metazoa; phylum Chordata; class Mammalia; order Artiodactyla; family Bovidae; genus Bubalus; species Bubalus kerabau. The sequence goes on from NC_073627.1 coordinate 112,922,846, forward strand.
AGTCAGGAAGAAAGCAAATTGCCACCATGTTTAAAATTGTGGAAGCAGAGGATAGATATGTAGGGGGTAATTATACTATTCTCTTTCGTGTATATTAAAATTTTTTCATAATAATTTTTAAAAATTAGACTTTGAAAAATCTTAACTATCATGTCACCTTGAAATGAGCCTTGCATTTCCAAAAACTAATAAATATGAGAACATTAAATGTCCCTATGATGTTTTGAAAGATCATAGAAAAATAAGTTTAACTCTCAAAGATTTTTAGGAAAATGAAAGTTACAAGGTAGAGATAAAAGGAAGCAAAAGGGACAAGAAAATTTTTCCCAAAAATGTTGCCTCCTTTAGGTGGAAATACTTATGGCAGGGAGTGGTCATGTGCAGTCCTTGTGGCTGACCATACCAAATTGTTGATTAAACAGTGGTAGCTATCAAAGCTTTACATGTGAGTGGCTCGGGTACAGCAAGCTGGCTGGAAAAGAGAGCAAGTTTTTTCTTGTGTATGTGTTTGTGTCGAAGCTCACTCTTTTGACCAGATTGCATTTTTATTGGTGGTATTCCTCTGGCACTGCCACAGAAATGGAGAAATTCTGGTAGGTAAAAATGGCTTTCTTTGTTTCTAGCACCAATGAATTATTCCATATGAAGTTCCTCCAATTTTTTTCAAAGTCTATATCACACTACAACTTCTACCAAAAAGTTGACACTAATTAAACTGGATTTATTGCAGAGTTGAAGGACTAGTCATTCTTCCCTGATCAGTTTCAAATATACTTGAAAAATAAAAATTTTTCCATTTTTCCCCCCTGCAGTCCAATGGAAGCAAGTGTGCTAAAAGAGATAAAAGAGATTATAGAATCACAGGATGTTCAAGCTGAAGCTTCTTCATTTCATTGGCAAGAGACTTAAGGTTCAGCTAGGAGGTGATTTGCTTTATGATCTGATGATCAGTCAGATCAGATCAGTCGCTCAGTCGTGTCCGACTCTTTGCAACCCCATGAATCGCAGCACGCCAGGCCTCCCTGTCCATCACCAACTCCTGGAGTTCACTGAGACTCACGTCCATCGAGTCAGTGATGCCATCCAGTCATCTCATCCTCTGTCATCCCCTTCTCCTCCTGCCCCCAATCCCTCCCAGCATCAGAGTCTTTTCCAATGAGTCAACTCTCTTCGCATGAGGTGGCCAAAGTACTGGAGTTTCAGCTTTAGCATCATTCCCTCCAAAGAAATCCCAGGGCTGATCTCCTTCAGAATGGACTGGTTATGATCATCACACCTTACTTAATGCCACATTGGGATGGAGCCTTGAATGGCTAACTCCCCTAGTGTTTCTCACTGCGTGAATGATACCCATGGATAAGGTCATATACAGGCCTTATCTCACATATGGGCAACTGAAAGAACTTCAGGCAGGGTTTTCTCTATCCCCTGCTAGGTCTGTTCACAACTAGAATATCTTTCATTGCACATAGGGATTTTTAAGGTTTTCTTGTTCAGGGATAAGAAATTACAAACCTGGATCCCCTGGGAGGAGATGTGCCCGAAGCCATTAAAAACAATCAGTCCAGAACAAAGGATACTAACCTTGTGAAGGGCAGGGTCCAGTGAATAGGAAGTTAATAGTGCTCACCTCGGGGGGCTTTCTTCAGAACAGTAAGGAGAGCTGTGGTACAGGAAGCTGTGACTGGATCCAAGAAAAACTGTCTACTTGACTATTTCCCCTGTGGCTGGCCATGAAGAACTATTACTTTTATCTATTTAAAGCAAATTTCAATTAGGGTAGCCCTTGTACTCACACGTTCTAAAAATTAGTTAAAATGAAAGTTTCAAACTACCAACATCCATAATGATCCTCTATTTAATATTACTGCCTGTCTCTATGACTACAGATAAACCTCCTGAACATAATGGATGACAATTCTTTATAACTTAATTAAATACATTTTCTTCTAACATAATGAATTAGTTCTAAAGTTTCAAATTAAACATCACCTATTGGCAACCCACTCCAGTACTCTTGCCTGGAAAATCCCATGGATGAAGGAGCCTGGTAGGCTGCAGTCCATGGGGTCTCTAAGAGTCAGACATGACTGAGCGACTTCACTTTCACTTTTCACTTTCATGCATTGGAGAAGGAAATGGCAACCCACTTGTGTTCTTGCCTGGAGAATCCCAGGGACGGGGGAGTCTGGTGGGCTGTCGTCTATGGGGTCACACAGAGTTGGACACGACTGAAGTGACTTAGCAGTAGCATATCTACTAAAGCTGAGTGCCTTGGGAACACAGATTATGGCTCTAGTTAATAACTGTACAAAATTTAGGCCAGAACTTATAAAGATAAAATAATAATAATAACCACTTTAGGAATTAAACTTAGTAGGCATGGGTTTGTGAAAACAGACTAGCATTTCTTTGGAATTGCTTAAGATCATTAAAAGCAATTCTTTCATATGAAACAAGCAAACTAAAAAAGCAAAATCATCTTCAGAGCAATATTTTGAAAACAAGAAGTCTTGCTAATATTACAGTTGAAAAACCAGAAATGTTAACTTTATTCATTTTACTACCTGTACAACTTACTCCTGAGTGATCATTCCGATAACATTTTCATATGGCAAATTTCTGTATATGGGCTCAGCTAGAACTTAAATTACTATTGGAAAGTTAATAGTGTATTAAGGGAACACCCAGCTAATAAGAAGATATCTGCCATCATTCCCAGGTGAATAACACCATGCTACAATCTTTTCCTGGAAGGGTCATGGAACTAGTTTTGTTCTGTCTGTAATAGATCTGTAAGTAGCCTACCTGCCAACAGACCTGGAGTTTCACTTTTTATTTTTATGTTACAAACCAAATTGAGAGATTAGTTACCATTAATTGATCCCTTGCTCTATGCTAAGCATGTGGTATGTACTTTACATTCATTATCTTAACTGACCATGAAATCACTATCAGATGGCTATTATTACTGTAATAATGATTACTGTAGAAATGGGAAAGACAGGGTTGGTGACATTAACTTATCCAAGCTAAGACACAGCAAGGCCAGAACTAGAACACAGTCAGGGTAACAGCAATCTAGGTTCCCCGTCACTACAGTGACTGCTTCTCATGTATATGATCATAAATGCTGGTTAAATGTGATATGCCATGAAAATGCTCTCCACAGAATCTGGATTAAGAGCTTGCTAAATAAATACTCTTAATTCCATCAAGTTCATCTTTTTTAAACTAAAGGAATAAAACAGAAATCCAAAGTTGTGCTCCAGGAAACCACATAATAGTGGAGACTCCAAAATGCTGGCATAGGTTCTTAGTCCCATAAAGAACATATAAAATTCACTGCGCTTGTACAGCTCACTTCATTTGGATTCACTACTAACTACAAGAAAATCTCAATGATCGTCACCATCTTTCCTGGCATGGAGTAATTTGATTCTGAAAAAAAGGTGCCACCCATGCCATGTCATGAATAAGAGAGCAAAAATGGCCAAATCAAATGCCTTTCAGTTGTCTAATTTGCTCATCCTATTTGCAAAAGTGTAATGTGATAGCTTGTTTTCAGTCCTGCTGCTGCTGCTGAATCACTTCAGTCATGTCCGACTCTGTGCGACCCCATAGATGGCAGCCCACTAGGATGCCCCGTCCCTGGGATTCTCCAGGCAAGAACACTGGAGTGGGTTGCCATTTCCTTCTCCAATGCATGAAAGTGAAAAGTGAAAGTGAAGTCGCTCAGTCATATCTGACTGTTAGCAACCCCATGGACTGCAGCTGACCAGGCTCCTCTGTCCATGGGATTTTCCAGGCAAGAGTATTGGAGTGGGGTGCCAGTGAGTTAGTAACAAAAATGATACCATTTAGATAGAAGCCACTGCATGCTGATACTTTATACCTCATTATTTCAGCCAAACAAACCCTAGGTAGAGAAGAAAGAAATGAAGATTGGCATAGTCATGTGTCCAGGGACTCATAGCAATAAACAGCAGAGGTGTGATTTGAACTCAAGCCCCCATCATTCTAAGGTCCTTTCATTTTCATGTCACTAACTTGCCTCACATGGTCTAACTATGCTTTGTTGTTGTTTTTTTTTTTTAATTCAATGAGTTGTTTTTCCTTAAAAAGAAAAACAAAACAAAACACCCCTTCTGGTCCTAGCCATCTCCATAAAATACACTTGTCAGAGCTAGAAGCTCAAAGCATAAAAGGTAAAACTGTATTCTTTGTAAAAATCTCTTTTTCTAAGCTAACTCATTCTCATCCATTGCACCCCAGCTTATATCGCACTTACTCTGGGAATTCTCTCCTGATCCCTGAACAGGAGGACCCTGACACATGTTCCCATAGCTTCTACTCACTACCAGAACACATCACACTAGAATCAAGTGCTTGTTGAAGGCTGACATCCCACTAGTCTATAAGTTCTGTGAGAAATAGACCCTGAACCTGGCTTAGAGCCCACTGTATGCCCAAGCCTAGCATTTTTACAAAACATTTATGAAATAAATGGATGAAATAATATGCTAAATTTGTGGTACTGAAGTTCATTTGAATTTTGAAAACTATTTGTTAGTGTCAACAAGGAAGAATAATAGGACTGGAAAAATATTTAGTACTATCTCATGGTATGATGATAAGACATCTTTATGCAAACAAAAGAAGGAGAAAAAGAGAAGAAGCAGAGAACACAGAATATGGCCTAAAATAAAGTATTGGGTCCCCACATATAAAGAAAACATCGTCCATTCCTGGGGCAGCCTTATTTGTTAACCATGATTAGAATATATCAATTTCAAAAACAATTTTGAAAACTAACTCTCAAATCACTTACGGAAAGTTAAGCACTCAAAGATAATGAGACACATGGAGTCATCATTTATCTTTGCTGAATTAAATGGGATAATTTTCTTAACATTTTTAGCCACTAATTGGTCAGGATAAAACGTGTGTGGTAGGCAGATTACCTTAACACATCTGCCTTCAGCAGCGTCAGGAAGAGTCATTAGAAGAAGCTCGGCTAATTTGTTTGCTTATCACAAAACCCAACTGGTTATTCCAAATGACTATGAAAAATTATAAATCCTCTTAAGAGTTTAACATGAGGTTCAGAGCTAAACTGGGACAAGGAAGTGATTTTAAAATTTTCACAAATCCTAGGAGAGAGGAGGTAGTAAGGATTCCATGGATGACACAATAAAAGAATATTTATACCTACAGCTTGTGTCTCATTAAATAAAATGTCTTTTATCATCCTGAATGTCCGGTTACTGACCCAGGACACTAAAAGTGACAACAGAGAAGTCTGCAATTAAGAAAACCATGAACTGTGAATCACTAAAGATTTACTCAGACACAGGACTACATCCCTCTTCTTTTTAACTGAATAATCACATGAATGTTCATAAGCATTCGCCTGGGGGAAAGGAATTTGTTTTTCATAAAGGAAGTAGAATAATAAGATACAATCTTATTTCTCACTAGAATCTGCACATTTTAACAATGTAGACCTACAGACAAAAACAAACAAACAAACAAAAAAAACCTGGTTTTAGTGACAGTAGGTCAGAAAGGAAAGTAAAACAGAAAGAAAAGGTACAGGAGGAAATAAGCTGACAGGGGACTTGAGAGCACAAGAGCTGATTCCTCCTCGAGGTCACTGTAAATAACAGGCCAAGACCCCACTTCTGGCTCTGCTCCATGACCCTGGGTCCCTGGAATGAAGGAGCAAATCTAACAGAATTCCAACCACTGATTCACAGTGAACTGCTTTTTTATATTAAGTCATACAATTGCATGGTTTTGTTAAGTTCTGTTTTCCTACTAAGCTCTACCCCATGTAGAGGCATAAAATTTTTTTTCGTTCTATTTTTTTTTTTTTTTTTTTACTGTTTTCAGTGTCCAGGTAACATATTGGACTGATCTTCATATTATTTGTCTCATCCTATAATGATATTTTTCACTTCATTTCACTCAAGACATCACTTTCGATTCTAAAAATTCCCCTGATAGAAACATGAACTGGGCTGGGTTATAGGCAAAACTGATAGCAACCTAAGCATTATGATTTTAGGGATTCTGAAGGGTGTGACTTTAAGAACTGTCACCTGAAGAGATTGTGGCATCTGCCATTTATTTAATTAGGATCCCTCCTTGCTATATGGCAGCAGTGGGAAAAGTTGCACCATGATGTAATGAGAGATGAAGGATTTGGGGCCAAACAAGCCTAGGTTCTGACCCATTTCCATGCACTTTCTTAGAGTGTGACTTTGAGCTCAATTTTCTAAGTCTTGCTTTTTCAGCTGTGGAAATGGAGATAAATCCAACTTCATTCAACAAATATGCATGTAGCACCTATTGTTCTAAATATGGAGGAAACTGAGGCAAACAAAACAAAGTTCATGTCCTCACAGGACTACCATTTTGCTTGATATGAAAATATAAACAAACACATGATCAATATTAAATATGTCAATGCAATAAATGTTACAAAACAAAATGAAATAGAAAAGGGAGATAAATGGTGATTATCAAAGATCTTTTGGAGGTTACACTTGAGCTCAAACATGAATAAAATGAAGTGAAGGCTGTTAAAAGAGTTTTCCAAAGATTGACCATTATAAAAATCTTACAAATAAAGAAATTAGTACAGTAAATGCTTAGTACCTAGTAACCACTCAAATGTAAGTGTTGTAACAAAAATGTAAGTTAATTTTTTTTCTTATACACAAGTGTTACTGGAAATCTATACAAAAGCACCCACAAGGACCTTACCATGGACAGTCTCTTATTGTTCCCTTAGAAAACATGAGAAACGGAGTTAGAGAACCTAAAGGAATGACATTTTGTGTTGGCACCAGGGAGAAGAGCAGGCAGGTGGATGGGGCTTGAGACACACACTAACTGAGGGAGGGCAGGGCCACATTAAGCTCAGCAGCTGAGCAGACAGCCTGAAGTCTCATGGAACAGGCAGGAAGAGAGCCTGAGGTGGTGTGGGGGAGGAAAGAAGGATATATGGGGTCCACACCCAAGCCTACCTATGTGATCAACTTGCTTAGGGCTTGACCCTGAGGAGCCACTGTGATTCTTTGTATTTTTAAGGGCATATGGTCAGGTGCTGTCTAAAATTTTATCTCCCCAAGAGATCATTTTCCTACTAATAATTTATCCCACACAGCAGTTGGTCACGAAAATAATTGCTTTCTATTTGTGTCTTTAAAACTTGCATTTTTTTTTTTTTTACTACATGAAAGGTCTATGAAAAGTGAAGTCAGTAATTTCAATGTAGATTACTCTCTAGTGAAAATAATTTGTCAGTGGTGAATCTGCACATTCAGAAATTTAAACTGTCATTACAAATTCAAATAGACTTCTTATAGCTGAGATTCCACCAATTGAAAGAAGCTGAAAACGTTCATAAAGCAAATGAATCCATTTAATTGACTGTTTCAAAGTGCCAGGTAGACAGAGGGCATTAACTTGTATATGATGAATAGAATTAATAAGGAATTTCCTACGGATTTTTTTTTTTGAACTGTCTTGTTCTAACAAGACAATAAACAAAGCAAAGTGATCATTAGAAAAACATTCAATGTAATTTCAGAATCAAATTTCCTTTCTTAAAACAATAGTTTGAAAAATCTGGAGATATTAGCAATGCTTTACCCTAGGCTAAGAGCGCAATTCAAAAAGAATGTATACAAACAATCAAAAGAGAACATGCATAGTAAAGCATTTTGGAAAGTGTTGTATAGTAACAGATGAGCCTCCTGGAGTGTCTTCCTCTGTTCTATATGATGGGGAGAAGGCCACTAATCCTCAGGAGAACTCAGGGAGGAAGATTTTATCATATCCATTTTGTAGACAGAGAAAATGGAGATTTTCTGAAGTTCAATGAGTTGTCTACAGTTTATACAATAAAAGTTTATAAATATAACATTTTGTGAAGTTTTGAACAGAGATAAAGTTACGCAGCATGAAATAGTAACAGGAAGAGAAAGAAGACCTGAGTTCTAGATACAGTTTCACTATTCTCCTTCAGCCTGTTTTCTCATCCAAAAAGATCTAGTTTAGGTACAAACTCACCAAAACAATTAAGTAAAAGGATAAAGGCAAATGTGTTGTAAACAGAGAATAGGCATGAGGAATTAGCAATTTCTCTGTGTTGCTAATTTATTTGCAAAATACCCATGGGGAATTTGTCACCTCTCTTGAGGAATATGTGCAGTTAGTGTCCGCCTGGGTCCTGGGCAAATATTCAGTTACTCTTAGGATGGTTTAAGGTTGCTTTTTTGGGGATCCTAGTAGATGTGTTTCTCCTACTTTAGATGTATTAAACAGCTGGTGTCTCAACTTACTGTCACAATATCTTCCTCTGAGTGAGTGTGTGTGTGTGTGTGTGTCTTAGGCTAACTGACTAAAGAAGTATCAGTAACCAAGGGTGGATCTGCAACCATTAAAGAGAGGACCAAGATTTTGGATTTGCCACAGTGAACTTAAAATGATTTTCTTTGGTATTAATAAATTGTGATGAAGACTCCCAACAGCACTATTTCCTCTGATTGTGAGTACAATTGTAGAAGCTGATTCAACCTTCTGATTAATTGTTTGACAGCTACAGAGTTTATGCCTTAGATCAGGGGAGCTATTGCTACCCTGAAACTTTTGCTGATAAACTTTTTTTTTTATTTAATTTTATTTTTAAACTTAAACTTTAGAATTAGTATAATCCTCAGTCAGCTGGCCAAACTACAGGCCTGACTCCCATGTGAATGCAAGTGACAGCAGAGAAATTTTTATCTCAAAATCTTATAAGGCCTATAGGGAAAAAAGTTCCACCATTGGATCACTGGATCAAAGGAGTAAAGCAGTGTCCTAACCAGTAGGTGGAAAGGACCCTGTCTACCTTGTTCAACAGTGTTTGCCCAGCAGGGAGCAGAAGGGCCAGCATATAGTGATGGTGGCCTGGGAAATGTTTATTGAATTAATAAGTGAAAAGACCTGCAATAAAATGTGTATGTGTATGTCTGGGGTGGTCCTTTGCCTCTACTCTATAAAGAAAGTACATAAGTTGAGTCTGGAAAAAAAAAAAGAGGAAAGAAGACAAAGAAATATTATAGCTAGAGTTCCATATCTACTCTAGGGTAATTCAGAAGTCATACATGAATTTTTTATCATCTATACCGTGATTTTTTTCCAATAAAATTTAGAGACACAAATCATAGGAATTCCGACAACTCTCAACTGTCTTAAAGCCTTCTGTGTGTCCTACAGTCCCCTGCTTAATGGTGTTAATCAAATCACATGTTGTCATAACCTACTACAATGGGAAGCAAGAGTATTTACATTGCATATTGCAGACATGATGTGCATCTTCAGCAAGAGGTGCCACAAACTACACACATGCGGCCCTGTGTCCTTTAAACCATACTGTTGGTTTAACTGTCTCACTTTCTATTTTTTCTTCTTATTTTCATTTTCTTTGTGAAAGGAATTTCAGTAGCTAAACTTACTGGTGAATTTGTTACCTTGCTAGGTAACTGGCTACCTGTATAATGCCTGCTTAGAGTAGTCACTGGAATATGACCTAATGGGAACCAGAGTATAATAACCTATATAACCATATTTATAACCATATTCTCATGTAAATAAACAATTTTAATATTTTTTTCACATTTGGAGACTTCAGGTAGTAATGAGTAATCCACTGTCCTTTAAAAAAGGCAAATAAGGTAGTCAATTTCTTTTTTTACCCATTAATTCCTAGGATCCTAAAGCTAGAAGAAAATATAAAGTTAAAAGAGGCTTAAGAATCAAAAGTATCTGAAACACAACTAACTGAAACCATTTCATCATTAATAAACCAACTCATTAAAACACAAAGTAAAATCATAGTTGGTCACATTCAAGAAGCGCTTTGGAAAAAGCAATACAATATGAGGGTTATAATGTCACCTATCACTTTCATACATGCTAAGTATTTATAAGCTTAAGTGTTTTATTTCACTAAAGGCTTGTTATTGTAATGGACTCTATTTTTTTTCCAAAAATTTCCTCCTTTCCCCACTCCAAGAAAAACACACTGAGCCTACAGCACAACCTGCATAGACACATCAGTAAGTCCCTTTAACAATTTATAACAAAAAGGTGCAGTAATTTCAAGCTGAGAAAAAGAAAAAAGGCATTATTTTCAAATTTTAAAGACAGATTCAGCCTGGCAGTATAATAAAAAATAAACACATTTTTTTAAAAATAAAAAGGATTTTTATTTACTCAAACAGAAACTTTTAAAAATCCTATATACTTTATTATCTCATATTCCTACAGTAGGGTTTCCCAGGTGGCTCAGTGGGTAAACAATCCACCTGCAGTGCAGGAAATGCAGGAGACATGGGTTCCATTCCTGGCTTGGGAAAATCCCCTGGAGGATGGCTTGGCAACCCACTCAAGTATTCTTGCCTGGAGAATCCCATGGACAGAGGAGCCTGGCATGCTACAGTCTATAGGATCACAAAGAGTCAGACGTGACTAAAGCAACTGAGCACGCAAGCACATACCTAAAGTATTGCTTGGGAACACTCACAAATTCCTTACTAGTAATTGGAAAATGCAGTCGTTATATGAATACCCAGATGCATGTCTTTAAAGTCTTATCACTTTAGCCTGTTGTAGGGATACTCTGATTTTTCTTCCTAAAAATGATGTTACCTCTTCATTGTCATGTGTTCTTTATGTCAAAATATATGATACTAGAATTGAGTCAAAATTTGAAGATTACTCTATGTCTCTTAAAACTTCTTAAATCATCCTTAGATATGTAGAAATATAAGATCATGACTCACCAATTACTACTGGTAATTGGTACCAATTGTTCCTAAAGCATTTAATGTTAATATTCAACACTCTGTCTTTTGGGGCCAAAAGTTTCACTTAATTAGTAAAATTTAAATAGCACTTTTAAGACTACAAATTAACTTCAGTCTATGTTTCTCTAAATGTCATAGCATTGAAATAGAGTTTCTTTCTAGTTTCTTATAAATTAAATTTGATAAGTACCCTGAGCAGAGCCCCCAAATATTCACCAATTTCAATATCAGAGTAAAATGAACTTAATCTTCCATTATTGGATGTGTATAAGTATTAAGGCTTTAAAACAACAAATCAAAATAGGTAATGCTTAATATGTGGTAATATTTGTAATACATTTGTTATACAATCATCTCTAGCTCTAATATAATTGTATGTGATGATTTTAGTGATTTACTGTTCTGAAATGTTCTCTTTTTTTGCACCTAAGTTTAGGCAATAAACAAAATACTTTGACTCTGGTTCATGAAAAGAATTAAATATTTTCTATATTATCCACAACTAGGTAAACACTAAAACAAGCAAGATAGACAACTGCTAACAATGGACTTCTGCTGAATCCACTCAATTTTGCAAAATATAGTAAGTGAAAATAAAACATACAAAAAGCATAAAATCCTCCAAACAAAAGAGAAATCACAATGGAAATTTAAAAATTGGTAAACTTAAAAATAAAAATAGGACATATCAAAACATGTAGTATATAAAAAAAGATCATGCTTACTGGGGATACAGTCTTACAGATATATTGATATGTTGCTGAAAAGGCTAAAAGAATCAATAAACTATGCATCCTTTTCCCTTTTTAGGGAAAAGGAAAAAGATCATGAAAATGAAAGCAGAGAAAATGGATGAATGAAATAAAAGATAAACATATAAAAGGAGAAATCAACAACTTTGTTTTTCTGAAAGGTCTAATAGAATTCCTAGTAATGTCGATCAAAAGGCAAAGAGGGAAAATAGGAATTCTAATATCAGGACTTTAAAAAGGAATAATAATAGCCTATACATTTAAAAAATAAGATGATATTATGGCCTTATGCCAATACACTTGAAAATATAACTAAAAGGACATATTTCTATTAAAAAAGCAACTTACTCCAGAAAAATAAATGACCCAATCAAAAAATGGGCCAAAGAACTAAATAGACATTTCTCCAAAGAAGACATACAGATGGCTCACAAACACATGAAAAGATGCTCAACATCACTCATTATCAGAGAAATGCAAATCAAAACCACTATGAGGTACCATTTCACACCAGTCAGAATGGCTGCGATCCAAAAGTCTACAAGTAATAAATGTTGGAGAGGGTGTGGAGAAAAGGGAACCCTCTTACACTGTTGGTGGGAATGCAAACTAGTACAGCCACTATGGAGAACAGTGTGGAGATTCCTTAAAAAACTGGAAATAGACCTGCCTTATGATCCAGCAATCCCACTGCTGGGCATACACACTGAGAAAACCAGAAGGGAAAGAGACACGAGTACCCCAATGTTCGTCGCAGCACTGTTTATAATAGCCAGGACATGGAAGCAACCTAGATGTCCATCAGCAGATGAATGGATAAGAAAGCTGTGGTACATATACACAATGGAGTATTACTCAGCCATTAAAAAGAATACATTTGAATCACTTCTAATGAGGTGGATGAAACTGGAACCTATTATACAGAGTGAAGTAAGCCAGAAAGAAAAACACCAATACAGTATACTAATGCATATATATGGAATTTAGAAAGATGGTAACAATAACCATGTGTACGAGACAGCAAAAGAGACACTGATGTATAGAACAGTCTTATGGACTCTGTGAGAGAGGGAGAGGGTGGGAAGATTTGGGAGAACGGCATTGAAACATGTAAAATGGGCTGGTGCACTGGGACGACCCAGAGGGATGGAATGGGGAGGGAGGAGGGAGGGGGGTTCGGGATGGGGAACACAGGTATACCTGTGGCGGATTCATTTTGATATTTGGCAAAACTAATACAGTTATGTAAAGTTTAAAAATAAAATAAAATTAAAAAAAATAAATTAAAAAAAAAAAAGCAACTTAGAGAAACTAAATGAAGAAGACAGACCATATACTAGTGCTACATATAGCGGAATAGTGACTAGAAGGCTAGTGTGGGATTTCTGACTTGCTGATGATGGTCAATTTCTTGATTAGGTTATGGCTACACTACTGTGCTTCTTTGTGAATATTCATCAGTTTCTACACTTATAATCTGTGTTGCTTCTGCATATATACTATACTGCAGTAAAATATTTCTTTAAAAAATTATGTGAGAGGAACTGTGGCTCCTGAGGCATGCTGGATGCAGAGAAACTGAAGATGTAGTTGACCAGATATGGGAAATAACTATAAAAGAGGTCTGAAAAACAAAGAGGTCATTTTCATCTCATCAGTCCTAAATGAAGAAATCAAGCCCTGAGCCTTTGGGGTGGGAGTACAGACTCCAAGACCCTAGAGTACCAGAGAACTAACCCCAGGGAGTATCAAATAGTGAGAACTCACACAAAGGAAACCACCTGAATACAAGACCTGGCATCACCCAACCACCAGTAGCACCCTGTAAAAGATGCCTCATCTAAACAACAAACAAAACAAATATACAAATCCAATCATTAGTAGACAGGATTACCACCTCACTCAGCCTTGCCCATCAGAAAGAAAAAAAAAAAACACAGCACAAATCTCACCCTATACAAAGCTTACACAAACCACTGGACCAACCTTAGGGGGGAAGAAACAAGAAGAAGAAAGAATTCAACCTTGAAGCCTGGGGAAAGGAGACTTCAAACATAATAAGTTTAAAAAAAATGAAAAGGCAGAGAAATACTACATAAATGAAGGGACAAACTAGAAAAACAGAAGTCCAAATACGTGAAGAGGAAATAGGCAAACTACCTGAAAAAGAATTCAGAATAATGATAGTAAAGATGATCAAAAACCTTGAAAACAAAATGGAGAAAATGCAAGAATCAATTAACAAAGACCTAGAAGAATTAAAGAATAAACATACAGAGACAAACAATACAATTACTGAAATTAAAAATACTCTAGAAGGAATCAATAGCAGAATATTTGAAACAGAAGAATGAATCAGTGAGAAGGAAGATAAAATGGTGGAAATGACTTTTGAAGAGCAGAATAAAGTAAAAAGAATGAAAAGAACTGAGGACAGTCTCAGACACCTCTGGGACAATATCAAATGCACCAACATTCAAAGGGGTCCCAGAAGAATAAGAGAAAAAGAAAGGGTATGAGAAAATTTTTGAAGAGATTATAGTTGAAAATTTCCCCAACATGGAAAAGGAAATGGTCAATCAAGACCAAGAGATGCAAAGAATCCCATACAGGATAAACCCAAGGAGAAACATGCCAAGACACATACTAATGAAACTAACAAAGACTAAACCAAAGAAAGAATATTAAAAGCAGCAAGGGAGAAGCAACAAGTAATATACAAGGGCAACCCCATACGTTTAACAGCTGATCTTTCAGCAGAAACTCTGCAGGCCACAAGGGAATGGCAGGATATATTTAAAGTACTGAAAGGGAAAAATCTACAACCAAGATTACCCAGCAAGGATCTCATTCAAAATTAATGGAGAAATAAAAAGCTTTTCAGACAAACAAAAGTTAAGAGAATTCAGTATCACCAAACCAGCTTTACAACAAATGTTAAAGGGACTTATATAGTCAAGAAATACAGCAGAAGAAAAAGATCTACAAAATCAACCCCAAACAATTAAGAAAATGGCAATACGAACATATATATCAATAATTACTTTAAATGTAAAAGGACTAAATGATCCAACCAAAAGACATAGACTGGCTGAATGGACACAAAAATAAGACCCATGTATAGGTTGTCTACAAGGAACCCACTTCAGACCTAAAGACACATATAGACTAAAACTGAGAGAATGGAAAAATATACTCCATGCAAATGGGAAGCAAAAAAAAGCTGGAATAGCAATCCTCATAACAGACAAAATAGACCTTAAAATAAAGAAGATTACAAGAGATAAGGAAGGGCACAACATAATGATCAAGGGATCAATCCAAGAGGAAGACATAAGATCAGATTAGATCAGATCAGTCGCTCAGTCGTGTCCGACTCTTTGCGACCCCATGAATTGCAGCACGCCAGGCCTCCCTGTCCATCACCAACTCCCAGAGTTCACTCAGACTCATGTCCATCGAGTCAGTGATGCCATCCAGCCATCTCATCCTCTGTCATCCCCTTCTCCTCTTGCCCCCAATCCCTCCCAGCATCAGAGTCTTTTCCAATGAGTCAACTCTTCGCATAAGGTGGCCAAAGTACTGGAGTTTCAGCTTCAGCATCATTCCCTCCAAAGAAATCCCAGGGCTGACATAACAAGTGTAAATATCTATGCACCCAACATAGGAGCACCTCAATACATAAGACAAACACTAACATACATAAAAGGAGAAACTGACAGTAACACAATAATAGTAGGAGACTTTAACACCCCACTCACACCAATGGACAGATCATCAAAATAGAAAATTAATAAGGAAACACAAGTCTTAAGTAATACATCAGATGAGATGGATCTCATTGATATCTTCAGGACATTCCATCCAAATGCAGAAGAATACACTTTCTTCTCAAGTGCACATGGAACATTCTCCAGGATAGATCACATCATGGGTCACAAATCAAACCTCAGTAAATCTAAGAAAACTGAAATCATATCAAGCATGTTCTCCAACCACAATGCTGTGAGACTAGATATCAATTACAAGAAAAAAACTGTAAAAACTATAAACACATGGAAATTAAACGATTTGTTTCTAAATAACCAACAGGTTACTGAAGAAATCAAAAGGGAAATCAAAAAATTTCTAGAAACAAATAACAATGAAAACATGACAACTCAAAACCTATGGGATGCAGCAAAAGCAGTTCTAAGAGCAAAGTTTATAGCAATACAATTCTACCTGAAGAAACAAGAAAAACACTGAATAGACAACCAAACTTTACACCTAAAACAAATGGAAAAAGAAGGAAAAAAAATAAAGTAAAATTAGTAGAAGGAAAGAAATCATAAAGATCTGAGCAGAAATAAATGAAAAAAGAAATGAAAGAAACAATAGTAAAGATTAATAAAACTAAAAGCTGGCTCTTTGAGAAGATAAACAAAATTGACAAATCTTTAGCCAGACTCATCAAGAAAAAAAGAGAGAAGAATCAAATCACCAAATTAGAAATAAAAAAGGAGAGGTAACAATAGACAGTGAAGAAATACAAAGGCTTAAAAGAGAATATTATGAACTCTATGACAATAAAATTGATAACCTGGAAGAAATGGACAGATTCTTGGAAAAGTTCAATCTTTCAAGACTGAACCAGGAAGAAACAAAAATTATGAACAACCATTACAAGCACTGAAATTGAAGCTGTGATCAAAAATCTCCTGAAAAACAAAGGACCAGATGGCTTCACAGGAGAATTCTATAAAACATTTAGAGAAGAGCTAATGCCTATCCTTCTAAAATTCTTTCAAAAAATTGCAGAGGAAGGAACACTTCCAAACTCATTCTACAAGGTCACAATCACCCTGATACCAAAATCAGACAAAGACATGAAAAAAGAAAACTACAGGCCAATATCACAGATGAACATAGATGCAAAAACCCTCAACAAAATTTTAGCAAACAGAATTCAGCAACACATCAAAAAGCTCATACACCATGATCAAGTAGGGTTTATTCCAGGGATGCAAGGATTCTTCAATATACACAAATCAATCAATGTGATACACCATATTAACAAATTGAAAGGTAAAAACCATATGATAATCTCAATAGATGCAGAAAAAGCCTTTGACAACATTCAGCACTCATTTATGATGAAAACTCTTCAAAATATGAGCATAGAAGGAACCGACCTCAATATAGTAAAGGCCATATATGATAAGCCTACAGCAAACATTATTCTCAATGGTGAAAAACTTAAAGCATTCCCCCTAAGGTCAGGAACAAGACAAGGGTGTCCACTTTCACCACTATTATTCAATATAGTTCGGAATCCTAGCAGCAATCAGAGAAGAAAAAGGAAAAAAAGGAATCCAGATAGGAAAAGAAATAAAGCTCTCACTGTTTGCAGATGACATGATACTGTACATGCTACTGCTGCTGCTGCTAAGTCACGTCAGTCGTGTCCAACTCTGTGTAACCCCATAGACGGCAGCCCACCAGGCTCCCCTGTCCCTGGGGTTCTCCAGGCAAGAACACTGGAGTGGGTTGCCATTGCCTTCTCCAGATACTGTACATAGAAAACCCTAAAGAAAGTATCAGAAACTTACTAGAGCTAATCAATGAATTTAGCAAAGTTGCAGGATACAACGGAGAAGGCGATGGCACCCCACTCCAGTACTCTTGCCTGGAAAATCCCATGGATGGAGGAGCCTGGTAGACTGCAGTCCATGGGGTCAAAAAGAGTCGGACACGACTGAGCGACTTCACTTTCACTTTTCACTTTCATGCATTGATGAAGGAAATGGCAACCCACTCCAGTGTTCTTGCCTGGAGAATCCCAGGGACGGGGGAGCCTGATGGGCTGCCATCTATGGGGTCGCACAGAGTTGGACACGACTGAAGTGACTTAGCAGCAGTAGCAGCAGGATACAAAATCAATACACAGG
Source organism: Bubalus kerabau (assembly GCF_029407905.1). Lineage (NCBI taxonomy): Eukaryota > Metazoa > Chordata > Mammalia > Artiodactyla > Bovidae > Bubalus > Bubalus kerabau. The sequence continues at coordinate 112,940,390 of NC_073627.1, forward strand.
AATCACCTGCATTTCTGTATACTAACAATGAAAAATCAGAAAGAGAAATTAAGAATTAATTAAAAGAGAAACAAAAAGAATTAAATATCTAGGAATAAACTTACCTAAGGAGACAAAAGAACTATACACAGAAAATTATAAGACACTAATGAAAGAAATCAAAAACAACATAAACAGATGGAGAGATATTCTATGTTCCTGGGTAGGAGGAATCAATATTGTGAAAATGACTATACTCCCAAACACAATGTACAGATTCAAAGCAATCTCTATCAAATTACCAATGATACTTTTCACAGAACTAGAACAAAAACTTTCACAATTCATATGGAAACAGAAAAGACCCCGAGTAGCCAAAGTAGTCTTGAGAAAGAAGAACGGAGCTGGAGGACTCAATCTTCCTGACTTCAGATTATACGACAAAGCTACAGTCAACAAAAGAGTATGGCACAGTCACAAAAACAGAAATGTAGACCAATGGAACAAGATAGAAAGCCCAGGAAAAAACCCATGCACCTGTGGGTAACTTATTTTCATAAAGGAGGCAAGAATATACATTGGGGCAAAGACAGCCTCTTCAATAAATGGTGCTTGGAAAACTGGACAGCTGCATGTAAAAGAATGAAATTAGAACACTTCCTAACACCATACACAAAGATAAACAAACTCAAAATGGATTAAAGACCTAAATGTAAGACCAGAAACTATAAAACTCTTAGAGGAAAACATAGGCAGAACACTCAATGACATAAATCAAAGCAAGATCTTCTATGACCCACCTCCTAGGGTAATGGAAATAAAAACAAAAGTAAACAAGTGGGACCTGATTAAACTTAAAAGCTTTCGCACAGCAAAGGAAACTATAAGCAAGGTGAAAAGACAACCCTTAGAGTGGGAAAAAATAATAGCAAGTAAAACAACTGACAAAGGATTAATTTTCAAAATCTACAAGCAGCTCATACAACTCAATGTCAGAAAAACAAACAACCCAATCAAAAAGTGGGGAAAAGACCTAAACAGACATTTCTCCAAAGAAGACATACAGATGGCAAACAAACACATGAGAAGATGATTGATGTCCCTCATTATCAAAGAAATGCAAATCAAAATTACAATGAGATATCACCTCACACTGGTCAGAATGGCCATCATCAAAAAGTCTACAAACAATAAGTGCTGGAGAGGGTGTGGAGAAAAGGATATGCTTTTGCACTGTTGGTGGGAATGTAAATTGATATAGCCACTATGGAAGACAGTATGCTGCTGCTGCTGCTGCTGCTAAATCGCTCCAGTCGTGTCCAACTCTGTGTGACCCCATAGACGGCAGCCCACCAGGCTCCCCCATCCCTGGGATTCTCCAGGCAAGAATACTGGAGTGGGTTGCCATTTCCTTCTCTAGTGCATGAAAGTGAAAGTGAAGTCGCTCAGTCATGTCCCACTCTTAGTGACCCCAAGGACTGCAGCCTATCAGGCTCCTCTGTCCGTGGGATTTTCCAGGCAAGAGTACTGGAGTGGGTTGCCATTGCCTTCTCCAGGAAGACAGTATGGAGATTCCTTAAAAAACTAGGAATAAAACCACCATATGACCCAGCAATCCCATTCCTAGGCATATACCCCAAGGAAACCAAAATTGAAAAAGACACATGTATCCCATTGTTCTTTGCAACACTATTTACAATAGCAAATTGATAAAGAAGTTGTGGTACATATATATACAATGGAATATTACTCAGCCATAAAAAGGAATGCCTTTGAGTTAGTTCTGAAGAGGTGGATGTACCTAGAGCCTATTATACAGAGTGAAGTAAGTCAAAAAGAGAAAGATAAATATCATATTCTAACATATATATGGAATCTAGAAAAATGGTACTGAAGAATTTATTTACAGGGCATCAGTGGAGAAACAGACATAGAGAATAGATTTATGGACAGGGGGAAAGGGGAGGAGAGAGTGAGATGTATGGAAACAGTAACGTGGAAACTTACATTACCATGTATAAAATAGATAGCCAATGGGAAATTGCTGTATGGCTCAGGAAACTCAAACAGGGGCTCTGTATCAATCTAGAGGGGTGGGATAGGGAGGGAGATGGGAGGGAGTTTCAAAAGGAAGGGGATATATGTATACCTATGGCTTATTCATGTTGAGGTTGGACAGAAAACAATAAAATTCTGTAAAGCAACTATCCTTCAATTAAAAAATTAATCAATTAAAAATTTTTTTTAAATTATGTAACCAGATACTTCCTGACAAGACTGCAATCTCTTTCCTCTAACTCATAGATAATCATTTCCAACATTGAGTGGTAAGGGGGAGGGAGTTATATCCCCAAATCTGAATTAACTTAAATGAAATCTGGAAAAAATAAACTTTTATGTCTCATTTTCATTTAGGATTATATAACATAGAATATAATCTAAGTAATATATATATTACATATTATATAGAATAATGTAGTACATAGAATAATGTAAATACAATGTAGAATTTTAAGGCTTATTCTCATAACTTTGAGAAAACAAGTCTCCCCTCCACTTGATTTACATGAAACTTCTTTATCTATTTAAAGATTTAAATAGATAAACTTATATTAAACTTTAGATTTAGATTTAGATCTAAACTTTAGATTTAGATTAAACTTAGATTAAATAGATTAAACTTTCTATTTCCTTGTCAGTATAACAGTTATCTAAATGTTCTATTTTATCCAAGTTGTTAGGATTAAACACGAAAATGCATATAAAACTAATAAAACAGTGCCTGCCATGTAGTAAGGGCTCAATAATTGCTTGCTATTTTATCATCATCATCAACATTTTGATCATTAGAATTGTAACTCCTTTTCACCAAATTAAACACATACATCCAGGTTCTAATCATCAAAAATAGGTAATGCAATTTATAATCAAGGTTATTCTAATTTAATGACATGCTAAGAAAATTAAAAATTTTATAACTCTGTGTTTCTATTCACAAGTCACAGTGAAGCATGGATTAAAATTTTATATTTATCCTCAATATTTCAGTTAAATTTGAAAGTGTTTTTTATTTTCAATGCTATTTTTAAAATGTAATTTTCATCTATATCACTGCAATTAAAATTCTTTCATAGAATGGAATTTACAATTCAGAACTGCATAATAGCTACCAATTATCATGTACCTACTATTTGCTATAAAAGTGTTTCTCTCAGTACACAATTTAAAAATGGCTCAAAACTTACGGAAATTACACAAATGAGAACAACTGATAAATGACAGAAACAAGTTTCACAGCACTTTTTGAAGATGCCAAACAATTTTTTAAATTTTCACCCTGGTATATTGCTTCATATGGAAAAAATATTTAAACATAATAGCTATCTATTAGAAAGTCCTATTAGCCAAAGATATTTTGGTAACATTATTATAATAAACTTTAGACATATGGTATTAAAACCTTCTAACTATTCTTTGACCTCAGAGATGGACTGTTGACCACTATCCAGAGATGGAGTATTAAACCACTATTCAAAGATAATCATCTGAGTCATTTGACAAGAAGGAGGAAACAGTCATATGAAGGCTCTTATCTAAGTTTCTTTAAACCAAATGTTGTTTACACTTAATATGAAACATCAGTATTGGCTCTATTAAATTGCTTGTATTCAATAGCCAAAATTTTAATATGACCTTGACCTGAATCAATTCATCACAAGATAGATTTATAGTAAATCACCATGCCCATTATGTTTCATCTTCTGTTAAAGAGTTTCTATTTTAGATACATTATCCTTCTATAAGTGGGATTAGTCAATCTCTCTTTTATGTAAAGTTTTTATTGAAGTATAAGATATATATAGAAAAGTATACATATATTACAGCATGCGTGCATGCTCAAGTGTTTCAGTTGTGTCTGACTCTTTGTGACCCTATGGACTGTAGCCACAAGGCTCCTCTGTCCATGAGATTCTCCAGGCAAGAATACAGGAGTGGGTTGCCATACCCTCCTCCAGGGGATCTTCCTGACTCAGGGATTGAACCCATGTCTCCTGCATTGCAGGCAGATTCTTTACTGCTGAGCCACCAGGGAAGTCACCATATATGAGCCACCATACATATATACTAAAAGTATACAAATTATTAGTGTATAAAATATTTTACTAAGTAAACACACCAACACAATCAACATTTAGGTGAACAGCATCTAGATGTAAAAATAAGACATCACTAGTCTATTTAGTATGTGGCTTCTTTCACTTAACATTAATCTGTGAGATACACCTATGTTGCCCATGTAGCAGTAGCCTATTTTTAAAACTGCTATATAATCTAAATAATATTCAGTTTATGAAATTACAACAATATATGTATCCATTCCATTATTAATGGGCATTTGGATTGTCAAGTGACACTATTCAAAAAATAGAAAAGTTTCAGAGTAGGAGAACATACTTGCCATATGTATGTCTAAATTACTCATATCCAGAATACATGAATAATTCAAATCAAAAATAAAGACAATCCTAGAGAAATATGAACAAAAGATTTGAAATAAGAACTTCAAAAAAGATAGGCATATAGTCCTAAATATCCCAAAAAGGACTTATTTTCACTAAGCAACAGGGTACTATAAACTAAAACAAAATAGATACCCCTACCCACAGACTGAAATGGCTAACATGGAAAAAACTGAAAATACCATGTAGTGGCAAGAAAATGGAACAGCTAGAATTTAGGCACACCATTGATAGCAGGTGGTGCCGTGGTAAAGAATCTACCTGCCAATGCAGGAGACACAAGAAATGCAGGTTTGATCCCTGGGTCAGGAAGACCCCCTGGAGTAGGAAATGGCAACCCACTCCAGTATTCTTGCCTGGGAAATTCCAAGAGCAGAGGAGCTTGGTGGACTACAGTGCGTGGGGTCACAAAGAGTCAGACACAACTGAGCAACTGAACACAAACAGCACAAGCTGATAGAACTACTTGTAAATTGGTACAAATACTTTCACTATTTAGCAAAAATGTTTATGGCAGTTTCATCTGTAATATTCTTTATTTAATAATTCTATAATTAGAGCCATCCAAGGCACTGGAAACCTTTGCCATAATTTTCTTGATTTGGGCAAAATGCAAATGCTATTCAGTCAAAAACTTACTGAATACCTAGTATGTCACAGACACTGTACCAGGTCCTGAGGATATAAGACTCCAACTCTCCCTTGTATTTTCACACTGAGATGCTTCCTTTTGCTACCCTCTGAAACCTTCGGGGGATGTTTCTATGTTGTCACTATTCAAATTAACAAAACATTAGACTATAACAATGCCCTCTTGAGTGACTATCTTTAAATATCATTGAAGTAAAATTTTAATCAATTGTTTGTCCAAAAAATTCCCTTTGCCAGGACCTAGGCACGTCCAACCTTTACTTTAGATACTATTAAAGAGTTACCTATTCCTGAATAATAATATATAAAGGGTACAACTATCACTGAAACAGTCAATAATATAATTTAGATGCATCTTTGTTCTTAAAAGTCCAGCAATTGTAAAAAGAATTGCTTTGTCATAAGAATATAAAGATATAAATATCAAAGGAGCATAAATTTTAAGTAGCAAAAATGTGTTGTCTTATTTTTAAATTCCATTTTAGCTATAGTATTTTTTTTTTTAGGTATAGTATTGTATCACAGAAATTTATAACTACTTTGACTTGACATGGAAATTAGATGTTTCTATTTCTTTATCATATAGTACCTAAATATTTTAACTTTAGATAAATGTAAAACATCAAGTGACATATTAATAAGAAAATATAAATTATATAAATGCTTAATCATATCTTTATGCCATGATAGAATAGATCTTCATTATTTAAGTAGGTCTTATGAAAGAGACAAAGTATTAAAGAGCATTATTTGGAACAATCATCAATTTAAATTACCAATTTTCCTAGGGCAAAATAATGGTTGCTCAGGTTTAAAAAAGCATATATTAATTTTCACTGCTTTTACAATCCTTCAACATAGGAAATTTACTAAAATGTGCAGATTCAAGAAGTACAATCTTGATTTAAAATGTTAGTGTTCAACACTCCCATAATTCAATGGGACTGTAGCTTTTTCTCAATGTGCAGTGGTTTTCTTAGTTATTAATATCTACCTAGGGAAATTCTCCTTTCAAGGAAAAGACACACTTATAAATGTCACTGATGTTCTTTGTGCTTAACAGGGCAAGTCCTTGGCCATTCCAATCCCAAAGGATGATACATACAATGCAGAAAAGAACAAACATATGAAACGGTATGTAAACATTTAAACCATGCCCTACGTTATGAGAAATTATGCATGCTTGTGACTTTGCAATATCAGTATTATAACTAAAGTCAAGGAATCCCAACTCTCAGTACCACAATTAAGAACAGATAAGTTCAAACTGTTTCATCTTTGTCAATCATTTCATCTCCTAAGGAGGGAGTTAGGTCATTTTGACCCTGGAGAAGCAGTAATTAACTTCAATCCACTGGGCTGAACCATACATACATCAATCTCCCTAAAGCATCCCTCCTAAGGAAGACAACTTTTCCTAGGGGAAGAACCCTCATTAGCAAAGAGCTAAGAAGCCAGTCCAAGGTAAGAGAAACCCAAGTAAGATGGTAAGTGTTGCGAGAGGGCATCAGAGGGCAGACACACTGAAATCATAATCACAGAAAACTAGTCAATCTAATCACACGGACCACAGCCTGTCTAACTCAATGAAACTAAGCTATGCCCTGTGGGGACACCCAAGACGGGCGGGTCATGGTGGAGAGGTCTGACAGAATGTGGTCCACTGGAGAAGGGAATGGCAAACCACTTCAGTATTCTTGCCTTGAGAACCCCATGAACAGTATGAAAAGGCAAAATGATAGGATACTGAAAGAGGAACTCCCCAGGCCAGAAGGTGCCCCATATGCTACTGGAGAGCAGTGGAGAAATAACTCCAGAAAGAATGAAGGAATGGAGCCAAAGCAAAAACAATACCCAGTGTGGATGTGACTGGTGATAGAAGCAAGGTCCGATGCTGTAAAGAGCAATATTGCATAGGAATCTGGAATGTCAGGTCCATGAATCAAGGCAAATTGGAAGTGGTCAAACAGGAGATGGCAGAGTGAACCTCAACATTCTATGAATCAGCGAACTAAAATGGACTGGAATGGGTGAATTTAACTCAGATGACCATTATATCTACTACTGCGGGCAGGAATCCCTTAGAAGAAATGGAGTAGCCATCATGGTCAACAAAAAAGTCCGAAATGCAGTACTTGGATGTGATCTCAAAAATGACAGAATGATCTCTGTTCATTTCCAAGTCAAACCATTCAATATCACAGTGATTCAAGTCTATGCCCCAACCAGTAACGCTGAAGAAGCTGAAGTTGAATGGTGCTAGGAAGACCTACAAGACCTTTTAGAACTAACACCCAAAAAAGATGTCCTTTTCATTATAGGGGACTGGAATGCAAAAGTAGGAAGTCAAGAAACACCTGGAGTAACAGGCAAATTTGGCTTTGGAATACGGAATGAAGCAGGGCGAAACCAATAGAGTTTTGCCAAGAGAATGCACTGGTCATAGCAAATACCCTCTTCCAGAAACACAAGAGAAGACTCTACACATGGACATCACCAGATGGTCAACACCGAAATCAGATTGATTATATTCTTTGCAGCCAAAGATGGAGAAGCTCTATACAGTCAACCAAAACAAGACCAGGAGCTGACTGTGGCTCAGACCATGAACTCCTTATTGCCAAATTCAGACTGAAATTGAAGAAAGTAAGGAAAACCACTAGACCATTCAGGTATGACCTAAATCAAATTCCTTATGATAATACAGTGGAAGTGACAAATAGATTTAAGGGACTAGATCTGATAGAGTGCTTGATGAACTATGGACTGAGGTTCGTGACATTGTACAGGAGACAGGGATCAAGACCATCCCCATGGAAAAGAAATGCAAAAAAGCAAAATGGCTGTCTGGGGAGGCCTTACAAATAGCTGTGAAAAGAAGAGACATGAAAAGCAACGGGAAAAGGATAGACGTAAGCATCTGAATGCAGAGTTCCAAAGAATAGCAAGAAGAGATAAGAAAGCCTTCCTCAGTGATCAATGCAAAGAAATACAGGGAAACAACAGAATAGGAAAGACTAGAGCTCTCTTCAAGAAAATTAGAGATACCAAGGGAACATTTCATGCAAAGAGGGGCTCCATAAAGGACAGAAATGATATGGACCTAACAGAAGCAGAAGATATTAAGAAGAGATGGCAAGAATACACAGAAGAACTGTACAAAAAAGATCTTCACGACCCAGATAATCACGATGGTGTGATCACTCACCTAGAGCCAGACATTCTGGAATGTGAGGTCAAGTGGGCCTTAGAAAGCATCACTACAAAGAAAGCATCACTACAACCAAAGCTAGTGGAGGTGATGAAATTCCAGTGAGCTATTTCAAATCCTGAAAGATGATGCTGTGAAAGTGCTGCACTCAATATGCCAGCAAATTTGGAAAACTCAGCAGTGGCCACAGGACTGGAAAAGGTCAGTTTTCATTCCAATCCCAAAGAAAGGCAATGCCAAAGAATACTCAAACTACCGCACAATTGCACTCATCTCACACGCTAGTAAAGTAATGCTCAAAATTCTCAAAGCCAGGCTTCAGCAATATGTTAACCATGAACTTCCTGATGTTCAAGCTGGTTTTAGAAAAGGCAGAGGAACCAGAGATCAAATTGCCAACATCCCCTGGATCATGGAAAGAGGAAGAGAGTTCCAGAAAAACATCGATTTCTGCTTTATTGACTATGCCAAACAAAGCCTTTGACTGTGTGGATCACAAAAAACTGTGGAAAATTCTGAAAGAGATGGGCATACCAGACCACCTGAGCTGCCTCTTGAGAAATCTGTATGCAGGTCAGGAAGCAACAGTTAGAACTGGACATGGAACAACAGACTGGTTCCAAATAGGAAAAGGAGTACGTCAAGGCTGTATATTGTCACCCTGTTTATTTAACTTATATGCAGAGTACATCATGAGAAACGCTGGGCTGGATGAAACACAAGCTGGAATCAAGATTGCCGGGAGAAATATCAATAACCTCAGAGATGCAGATGACACCACCCTTATGGCAGAAAGTGAAGAGGAACTAAAAAGCCTCTTGATGAAAGTGAAAGAAGGGAGTAAAAAAGTTGGCTTAAAGCTCAACATTCAGAAAATGAAGATCATGGCATCTGGTCCCATCACTTCATGGCAAATAGATGGGAAACAGTGGAAACAGCATCAGACTTTAGTTTTTGGGGCTCCAAAATCACTGTAGATGGTGACTGCAGCTATGAAATTAAAAGATGCTTACTCCTTGGAAGGAAAGTTATGACCAACCTAGATAGCCTATTCAAAAGCAGAGACATTACTTTGCCAACAAAGGTCCATCTAGTCAAGGCTATGGTTTTTCCAGTAATCATGTATGGATGTGAGAGTTGGACTGTGAAGAAAGCTGAGCGCCGAAGAATTGATGCTTTTGAAGTGTGGTGTTGGAGAAGACTCTTGAGAGTCCCTTGGACTGCAAGGAGATCCAACCAGTCCATTCTGAAGTAGATCAGCCCTGGGATTTCTTTGGAAGGAATGATGCTAAAGCTGAAACTCCAGTATTTGGCCACCTCATGTGAAGAGATGACTCATTGGAAAAGACTGTGATGCTGGGAGGGATTGGGGGCAAGAGGAGAAGGGGACGACAGAGGATGAGATGGCTGGATGGCATCACCGACTCGATGGACATGAATTTGAGTGAACTCCGGGAGTTGGTGATGGACAGGGAGGCCTGGCGTGCTGCGATTCATGGGGTCTCAAAGAGTCAGACACGACTGAGCGACTGAACTGAACTCAAGAAGCCAGTATGGCCTATATCTGGTTATTATTTAACATTATATTACATAGAAAAAAGAAGTGATTTTACTAAAAAAAAAATCCATTTTTACAGTTTTGTCTCTTGGACTTCTAAATCTTTCACTCACTACATCATAAATAGACTTACCTAGTAACTTAAGACCTGACTAGGAGAATGCACTCCCCTGATCTTGGGCCAAGAAGACTCTGAAGCACTCAGCATCTTGACTCAGAACTTCTTAAAACTTACTAGGGAAGAAGTTATGCAACTGGCCCTTAGGTACTAGGAAGTATAAGACTGAAGAATGAAGAACAGGAACAACTTGTAACCACTGGAAGGACATTACACACACAGGTTTAAATAAGCAGAGTCAGGTCTGTTCCCAGGTTGAAATAAGGGCCAACTATGACTATATTTAAGTAATAATAAGACAACAGTCACTGCCCATAATCCTCACACATATGAAATGATACCAGATGACCTAAGACAGAATAAAACAGTGTTGTATTATGTGGTAGAGGCTAGAATACTCAGTCATCAATAAACACTAGAGGATAGGGAAGTATTTTTAGAAGAATGAAAGTTGGAATTAAATCTTAAAAGCTAGTGACAGTCAGATGGGGGAAGAGAAAGATTATCATCCCAGACATATAATGTCGATGTTTAGTCACGTCCAAATCTTTGCAACCCCATGGACTGAAGCACACCAGGCTTCCCTGTCCTTCACTATCTCCTGGAGATTGATCAAATTCATGTCCATTGATTTGGTGATGCTATCTAACTATTTCATCCTCTGCCACCCTCTTCTCCTTTTGCCTTCAATCTTTCCCAACATCAGGATCTCTTTCAATGAGTTGGCTCTTCACACCAAACGGCCAAAGTATTGGAGCTTCAGCTTTAGCATCAGTCCTTGCATCAGCACCACAATTCCAAAGCATCAATTCTTCAGCACTCAGCCTTCTTTATGGTTCAACTCTCACATCCATACATGACTACTGGAAAACCCATATCTTTGACTATATGGACTTTTCTCAACGAAGTGATGTCTCTGCTTTTTAATACACTGTCTAGATTTGTCATAGCTTTTCTTCCAAGGAGCAAGTCTTTTAATTTCCTGGCTGCAGTCACCATGCGCAGTGATTTTGGAGCCCAATAAAATAAAATCTGTCACTGCTTCTACTTTTTTCCCTTCTATTTGCCAGGAAGTGATGGGACCTGATGCCACGATCTTAGTTTTTTTAATATTGAGTTTTAAGCCAGATTTTTCACTCTTCTCTTTCACCTTCACCAAGAGGCTCTTTAGTTCCTCTTCTCTTTCTGTCATTAGAGTGGTATCATCTGCATATCTGAGGTTGTTGATATTTCTCCCTGCAATCTTGATTACAGCTTGTGATTCATCAGTCCAGTATTTTGCATGATACTGTTATTGTTTAGTCGCCAGGTCATGTCCAACTCTTTGCAATCCCATGTACTGCAGCACACCAGGATTCCCTGTGCCTCACCATCTCCCAGAGTTTCCCCAAATTCATGTCCATTGAATCAGTGATGTACACATGATTTACTCTGCATATAAGTTAAATAAACAGAGTGACAATACTCAGCCTTGTTGTACTCCTTTCCCGATTTTGAACCAGTCAGTTGTTCATGTAAAGTTTTAACTGTTGCTTCTTGACCTGAACACAAGTTTCTCAGGAGACAGGTAAGATGGTCTGGTATTCCCATCTCTTTAAGAATTTTCCACATTTGTTGTGATGTACACAAAGACTTTTTATGTAGTCAATAAAGCATAAGTAGATTTTTTTTTAATTCCCTTGCTTTCTCTAAGATCCAGCAAGTGCTGGCAATTTGGTCTCTGGTTCCTCTGCCTTTTCTAAACCTAGCTTGTACATCTGAAAGTTCTCAGTTGCATACTGCTGAAGCTTAGCTTGAAGGATTTGGGGCATAACCTTACTAGCATGTGAAAGTAGCACGACTGTATGGTAGTCTGAACATTTTTTTGGCCTCGCTCTTCTTTGGGATTGGAATGAAAACTGACCTTTTCCAGTCCTGTGGCCACAGATAAGTTTTCCAAATTTGGTGGTATATTGAGTGCAGCATTGTAACAGCATCATCTTTTAGGATTCTATATAGCTCAGCTGGAATTCCATCACCTCCACTAGCTTTGTTTGTAATAATGCTTTCTAAGGCCCACTTGACTTCACACTCCAGGATGTCTGGCCCTAGGTGAGTGATCACCCACACCATCATGATTATCTGGGTCATTGAGACATTTTTTTCTTTAGTTCTTCTGTGTATTCTTGCCTCTTCTTAATCTCTTCTGCTTCTGTTAGGCCCTTATCTGGTAAGGGCAGATATCGATAATGGGCAAATTATCATTTATCGTGCCCATCTTTGCATGAAATGTTCCCTTGATATCTCTAAGACATAGGATGAATATTATCAAAACCACAGAAGTAGAAGACAGCAGGTGAGTACATCCCTGGAGACCACAAGTAGGAGGAAGTAAGAGTCCCCTAAGTATGGGTCAAGTCAAAACCTGGCCATTTCAATGACTAGATAAGGCCTCGTGTGTCATTTAGTGCTTTCAGTGATTAAGTGGGACTTCAGGCAAATGCCAGTTTCAAAGTTTAAAAAAAATTTTCTAACTAAATTGACAAACAGATGGCACTAAAGTATTCCTCTTATTGTTAAATGTTAATATTTGTTATCAGCATGACAGTTAATGATGTAGCCACTATTAACAGCAACCTACAGGTAAGGAAACAGGCTCACAGAAACAAGCAAATTCACTCCAACAAGCAAATTAAGATGCGAACGTGAATATGCCTACTTCAGAGCCCACACAATTCATTATGTTACAGGGTTTCCTCTAATATTAGAATGGCTTTAGTTTTCAGACAGGAGCATTATTAAGTGTTCTTTCCAGGTTCCTCATCCTTCCTATTTGTCTTCTCTTCACTAAGAGAAGGTCCTGGGTTTGGTAAATGCTGGGTGATTCTACAGTTTTTGAGCACCTCCTCTCCACCTGAACTTGACCTCACAGTGCTGACAGACCCACAGGAGAGAGAAGAGAATAAACAATTACAGTATACTGTGACACAGGCAACAGTTGAGTAAATGAATGAATGGATGGATAAACAAATTCATGCCATGCAACACAATTAAGTATTTGAAATTGTGGTTTTGGTTAAGAACATCACTTTAGTGTCTGACTTTATTCTAAATCCTACTTCTGTCACTTATTACCTACACAAACTTGTATAGCTGCTGCTGCTGCTAAGTCGCGTCAGTCGTGTCCAACTCTGTGTGACCCCATAGACGGCAGCCCACCAGGCTCCCCCGTCCCTGGGATTCTCCAGGCAAGAACACTGGAGTGGGCTGCCATTTCCTTCTCCAATGCATGAAAGTGAAAAAATAAAGTGAAGACGCTCAGTCGTGTCCGACTCTTAGCGACCCCATGGACTGCAGCCTACCAGGCTCCTCCGTCCATGGGATTTTCCAGGCAAGAGTACTGGAATGGGGTGCCATTGCCTTCTCCCACAGACTTGTATAGGGTGATTCAATTTTTCAAAACTCCAGCTTCTTCATCCATAAAATGAGGATCATACAACCTAGGAATTACAGGGTCTCTATTCAAGTTAAGTGAAATCATGTATGCAAAGCACTCGGTGCAGTATCTGACGAGTAAGCATTCAATAAACTGCTGCTTATTCTGGTGTTATAAGTGATGGTGTCCTGTGGTCTAAAGTTTAGACTGACCTTTGTTTCCATGCCACTAGGCAAAAGCACTAACAAGTTTGAACACAAACAAATGTCTACCTTTCTTACTGTTCACGACTGTCTACAATTGCCACATTAGTCACTAAATTCAAAAAAACCAATTCAGTTTCTGTAGACTTGGAACTCAAAATCCTTGTACAATTTGACAAGAAGCTAAGTATGTATAACTGGGAAGCCACTTTAAAGATTCAGTTATTAAACCGAGTCCTTGAAAGGAACTATTTGTTTCACCTAGAGGGAAACAAGTCATGGACTAGAAAAGTCAATGAGAATTTTAGTTAATTCAACTTTGAAACAGTTACTTCTTTAATTCTCCATAAAAATCTAACTGAGTGTTTAGCTGACTAAATAAAAACCTAGAATCCACTTCATTTGTAGTATATACTGTGTGTCAGCTGCATGTGGAAAATCTCTCCATTCTCTATTTTATTCTAAGTTCACATTTCATAGATAAGGTGACTGAGGAGCCAATATGTTAAAAGTCTAAACCACACTACTAGAAAATAGTAAAACCAAGATGTGGACTCATGTTTTTTCATTCTACGTATCATGGTATTTAGAAGTGAATTTAAATAGTCAGAAAAAAATTCATACCTATAAGACTATAAGGCAGAAGCAATAGAAAATGCTTGCTATATGCAGACCTAGTAAAAGCACTAGATGAACCTCCAAATTTGTGGTATTCTGATTTCTTTTATTTGAACATATTAAATTAAAATTCCTCAAAACAGCAATAGAAATTTTGTTTGTTTAATGTCCTTTATGTCTCTCAAATGGATTCTTCTTTCTCAATTAAATCTTTAGCTCTTTAAAGGCCAGAGCAATGTTTTATACTTCCTTTTTCACCTTTACTCAGAATGACCATATACATTTTACTTAACTCACTAAAAGTTGATATTATATATTGTCTCAAATTAGAGAATAAACATTAAAATAGTGTCTGATAATCCTTTTGAGGTCTATAGTACTGATCTTTAGAAAAGGAGACTTTAAAAAAAAAAAAAAAAAGAAAAAAAAAAAGAAAAGGGGACTTTATTACTTAGCTTACTTTATATAAACCCCAAACAATACCATATATTATAGATGGATATTGGATAAATGATTATCAACAATGATGAAGTAGAACTCATTTTATTAAAAATACATTTAGTCAATATCTTATGTTACTATTCATTTTTTAAATAGGCTTTTTTTAAAAACAGAGCATAAAAACAATGATTTCTCCAACACTTTATATGAATATTTACAACACTACTAACCCAAACTAATATATATATATACATATGTATATGTGATATTTGTAAATCAAGCTAAAATTTATTCATTGGAAGAACTGATGTTGAAGCTGAAACTCCAATACTTTGGCCACCTGATGCGAAGAACTGACTCATTTGAAAAGACCCTGATGATGGGGAAGATTGGGGGCAGGAGGAGAAGGGGACGACAGAGGATGAGATGGTTGGATGGTATCACCTACTCAATGAACATGAGTTTGGGTAAACTCCGCGAGTTGGTGATGGACAGGGAGGCCTGGCATGCTGTGGTTCACGGGGTCGCAAAGAGTCAGACATGACTGAGCAACTGAACTGAACTGAACTGAATATTTATTCTTGACCTTTTTAAATATGTCTCCTTTCTGCTGGTGCTAAATATCTTATGTTTGTCCCTGCAGATCCATTTTCCACCCTTCTCTTCCCTGTCCTCTGCCCCTGGTACCTGACTTTGAGAGACTATTATGCTTTTTTGTCTTCTGACTTCTGTTAGGATGAGCTGGTGGGAAACAGCAACAAGAGATTGACAAGGGTGCCAAGAACGGTTAGGGTGTTTCCTCTCTCAGCTCCTGCTCTGTGAGGCTGTTCCAAGTTAGCTACCTGTGTCCCTCTACAAAAGGGCTGCAGCTCCTCTCTCCAGGTTCTGGGACTACCTCTTTTTTGTCCCATATAGCCTACCTGCTTCCAGCTAGTACCACCCTGGTGGATACTATGCCTCTTTGGCTTTTCCTCAACCCTGCTTACAGTTTTGTAAACTTTGCATTTCCTCACTAACACAAACAAATCAATCTTACCAAGCAGGTCTCAAAAACTGATTACACAAGCATCTGCCCATGAAATGAAAACAAAATGTGTTCACCAAGTGTTTTAAACCTTAGGCATAAAGCCAGTGTTTACTTCTATGGTTGAATCGATCCTTCACTAACACTTTGTATATGAAGTCTTAATTATGTACACAACATACTAACTCCACATTCCGTTTCCCTAGTGCTTACATAGAGACTACAAAACACAGCAATAAGGAAAATTTGCCAAGAGCTGTTATAAACTGAAGCATAAGAAGAACCTGAGTAGCAATTAGTCTTGAACATTCTTTTACCCTATGACTGGTGTAATAAATCCTGTCTTTTTGATACAACAGTTGTAAAGCTTTAAAACATTATGCTTTCTGGTGGTTGATTTATGTTCAGAAACATCAGAAAGTTTAAATAACTAGTTATTTTCACATTTAGAGGCACTGCTCCCTGAAATAAATGTTGAAATTTTAAAGTAAATACATTTGAAAATTCTGTATTCTTTGGGTTCTCTATTTCAGATATGCTGCCAAAGGAGTTATTTGTAAGTCAATAACCCCTTCTGTAACACAAATATACAGAGAAAGTGAGAATGTCACTTTCTCAAATATTAGGACAAATGGAATTTGTTTTTTTACCATATTTTTTAAGGAAAGCATAACAGGAAGAAAAAATACTGATTTATCAAGGATCTTCTTCTAAAATAATCCAATAGGTTTTTAAAACAAAATCTCATGAGCATGTATTTCCCCATTCACAGTGCTGTCGTCATGGAGACCAATCTCTGGCACATTTGATGGTGTAACCTACCATCTTTCTAGCCCGAAAATTCCGCTGTTGCCATGGAAACTGCCAGTCACTAACCTTTCTATTCCTTGATGCTCCCAGAGATACCACTGAATTTTCAGCTATGATTTTCTTAGCCTTTAGCAGTCTTAGGGCTTTCTGGCAACGCCAGAAAGAAAACAAAACAAAACAAAATCTCTTGCTTTATTGTACCTAAGTGTAACAATTTATTTCAGGCATCAAATGCTGTGCAATGAATACAGTATCAGGAAGAATTCATTTTAATACAAGACCAGGTGAGCCTTAAAACTGTTCAGGAAACCTCAAGATTCTTAAAAGATTATTTATAATGTCATTTAAGAATCAACAGTCACAAAAGGCATTAATTTCTCAGTTAATAAAAATCTTTCAAATAATGAAGAGGAAAAGTTAACAGATTTTGAAGTCTACTTCCTTTGGCAAAATGTAATGAAGAAATTACAAAATTTTGAATCTCCTGAGGTCATTCAATGGGGACACAGTTAACTTCCATTCCATTTTAGGAATGAAACTAAACTCTTCCCTTGATAAAGGGAAAGACAAATGAAAGATCTAAAAGGGTTGAACAAGCACACAGAGAGCCATAAATTTGGATTATGGAAGTTTGTTTGAAGTCTTAGAGAATGGTTCCAGAATACGAGGAAATAGAGCATTATTTCTACATTTGCCTTTTCAGTATTCTCAAAATATCAATCTAGAAATTCAATTTTTCTGAAAAATA
The DNA here is from genome assembly GCF_029407905.1 of Bubalus kerabau. Taxonomy (NCBI): domain Eukaryota; kingdom Metazoa; phylum Chordata; class Mammalia; order Artiodactyla; family Bovidae; genus Bubalus; species Bubalus kerabau. Next base: position 112,957,686 of record NC_073627.1, read on the forward strand.
ATTATTTCCTTAATGACTACTTGGGCTTCCCTGGTGGCTCAGACAGTAAAGCATCTGCCTGCAATATGGGAGACCTGGGTTTGACCCCTGGGTCAGGAAGATCCCCGGAGAAGGAAATGGCACCCCACTCCAGTACTCTTGCCTGAAAAATTCCATGGAGAGAGAAGCCTGGTAGGCTACAGTCCATGGGGTCACCAAAAGTCGGACACGACTGAGCGACTTCACTTTCACTTTTAACTTTCATGCATTGGAGAAGGAAATGGCAACCCACTCCAGTATTCTTGCCTGGAGAATCCCAGGGACAGGGGAGCCTAGTGGGCTGTGGTCTATGGGGTCGCACAGAGTCAGACACGACTAAAGCAACTTAGCAGCAGCAGCAGCAGAAGCAATGACTACTTAAAAAAAAACAATTTTAATGTATATGAAACACAGTACCCAATATGATCTATATATACAGGTATAAAGGTAGAAACTGGATTTATAGAGTATATTAACATACCTGGTATATTTTTTACTTAAATTAGAGGCTTACATTTAAAAAATCAGAAGCTAACACAAAGAATCAGATTTCTTGCTTCTCTTAAAATACTGGACTATTTTGAAAACTTGGAATCTGCTCTTCTACATGGCTACTATCCAACTTGCTACAATCCTTGTCATTTCCAATCACATTACGATCAAACTATGATGCTCAAATTAAAAGACTAGCCCTTATCTACAATGAAAATGTGCTAGTCACCACACTGACATGCACAGATTATCTGTTATCTTTAAGTAATCTTAGAATATATAGGTACAAACATCAGTAAGAAATTATGGTTGGTTGAATGTAGAAGTTACAAGTTGAAGAATGGAACTAAGAATGATTGAGATTTCTGGGTTAGGACGTAAAAGGAGGAAAGCAGTGGACTACTACCTAAAATAGTAACTGTAGGAGAAGGATACATTTAGAGGGCTAGGGGTAGCAGAATTAATGAGAATAAATCTAGAATCACTGACTTTATAATACCTGTGCAATATCAAGGTTCACATATATCTGGTAGTCAACTGAATATTGGGAGTATGTGTATATATATATAACTAACCTCTATGAACTTTCATGCTGTTATTAATGGTAACCCCAAGAAAATCAAGTATATAATATTGCTCATCATGATACCAGATCACTCATTATATACTTGCCCTGTAGCATAAGCTATAGATAAGGATTCAATTTCTAGGAATAACTGTAATATTTAACAACCTGAGAACTCATAAAATTTCTGAATAAAATGATAATATTCTATAAATTCAGTTTGATTCTTAGTTGACCATGTAACTTAACTGATGGACATAAATACAATGTACAAACACTTACTTTTCTAGTAAGAGCACTTTATTCTCCATTGGCACTGAAAATACACAGCTGAATAACAATTCGAATATTGGAAAATGTAGTGAATACTTGCAGGTTGCTTTCCCAGAGATATCATTTATTCAACTAATGGTTCCTACACTGGAAATGGCAACTCACTCCAGTGTTCTTGCCTGGAGAATCCCAGGGATGGTGGAGCCTGATGGGCTGCTGTCTATGAGGTCACACAGAGTCGGACACAACTGAAGCAACTTAGCACACTCATTAAGGTTATCTTATGTATCAAAATGACTCATGTTAGAGGAGGGCATCAAGAGAACATGACTACTGGTTGACCTACAAGCTGGACTCTGGCATTCAAGGCTCCTCACCCCATCACTTGTCCTTGGAATGTATATTCCTACTATTCCTGCTCTAGCAGCCATTTCAAGGATATAGCTTTGAAAAGATAAGATGTTCTTGAGACCATCTGGGTGGAATGCATGTCTAAACCCAGTTAAGAAGCTTTCTAAATAGCTTCAAGAACACTGAATTTTAGACCACAGGACATGAAAGAGCTGCCAATTGCCAAGCATGATACTAAACTTGATCCTGAATTCTAAATCTTCATGGTTACAAGAAACTAGATATTAGAACCTAATCTTTAATTTGATAGCAACAAATTATCTATGGGGGATATCTCTCAAGGAAGGATTTACTATTGGCAGATGCAGAGATAAATAGAAAGTGACAGGATCCTAAAAACTATCTTAATTTTTACAAAAAACCATGGTATTTTATATCCATAAATTGAATCTATGAAGAGGTATTTTAAACTAGAAAGAAATGGGATAGACTTTGGATCTTTATGAAAGTAATGCTAATTCCACAACTTTTCAAATTAAATATTTGATAACTATACATACCACTTTCAGTATAGCTGGAAAAATATGAAAAAAACCCTCTGAAACATTAATTTTTATTATTTTCATTAAACATTACTTGTTTCTTATTAAAATATGTATAATGTTATATATTATACATAAAAATATGTATAATGTTACTAAATGTGAGAAGTAAATAATTTAGATAAGGCATAGCAACGCCTGATGTGTAGTAGTCAAGACTACCTACCAGTAGCTACTTTTACTATAAAAGTTTTCCAAAAACTAAAGTACCATCTCCAGAGATAACCATTACTAGCACTGAAATGCATATTCCACAAGACATGCACAATGTCTTGGCACATACAGACGCAAACACATATAAGTATCCTCTCATTGGATAAAAATAAGATCATACTTCAGACACTATGCTGTACATTGACTATATTTCCACATATATATAATATATACACATGTATATATATATACACATACATGTATATATATTTTTTTCATCTCTACATTCTCAAATAACTTTTCCATTGCCAAATAATATACTTTGAACAGCTCCAGTTATAATAAGTTGAAGGATTCTCTTCCTGTCTTCAAAGAATCCACAATAATCAAAGGCTCATTAGTCAGAGTTCTATGCCACTGTCAAGATTTTGGCAACACCCGCTTCACATAGCCAGACAAGAAAAAGAAGACCCACCAGTTACATGAAGAACCAGGAGGAAAAAACCTCACCTTGAGGCTTATTTTTTCATATTTATTTTTAACAAGCTCACACAGAAACACACATAGCTACATGAAATTTAGGAGAATAAAAAAATCAAAAAGCATTATCTCTTTTCAAGAAAAGTATAAAATCTGATTATTTGGTTACATGTGCCTGAGAGAATCAAATCAAGTCGGGTTATAAGAAAGACTTAAAGATTGAAAAGTGATAAGAAAAGCTTGGTACAAGTCCCTCCCCACAAAATTTCTGAGATAAGCCTTAGAGTGCATATATGGCACTTGCTATATTATCTTGGCCTCATAACGTGCGACGTGTGCAGGAAAGCCATTGACAATATGAAAAATCCTTTTAGGCACTGTAAGTCGTTTACTGCTGAAGCAGAAATTAATCCATGCTCCTGCCTCATCTACCTATTTGAGCCTAGAGAACAGTTGACACAGTGTATTAGGGTCTACTGGTACATTTTACTAGCCTCTTGATTTTGTAATGGCTCTACATATTCCAGCCAAGGGAGACGTTAGCTTCAGAGTAAAGTCATTTAAAACTCAAGAACAAAAAAAGAATTTTTGTCTTCAGTTTCCCTAATGTAGCTTCAGGATCCCAGGAGAGAGTACTCTTAGTTTGAGAAAATGCACATTTGCAGTCCAGAGCCCAGGGATCAACGGAATCTACTGTTTTTCAGAGAAATCAAAATGAGAATTCTGGGGACTTGAACTGAAATGTGAATAGGTTTGGCTACTTGAAAAATCTGATCCTGCTATAAGAACTATAGCAAAGCAACAGCTTCTTAGAGAAAAAATGAAAAACAAAATGTTACATGCTAAACATAAGATAATCTCAACCTCATATAAAATTTAAACAACCCATCTAGAAACCTTAATATTTTAGACAAGACAGCACTGATTATATTCCTTTGTGTGTGTGTGTGTGTGTATCTCCACACACATACATATACACACATAAACAGACATATATACACACATACAAACATTCATCTACATTCTCCATATGAGACAGGTGAGATCTATCTCCACATAGATCTTACCAGCACATAGAACAGAAGGTAAAACTATTAGGGGCCCATTTATTTAAAGGAAGAAAGGATATAAGGGGGAAAGGGTAGAGGGAGAAAAAAAAATGTACTATGTCGAGATTATTAAGTTTTCCTTGTTTATGTGCATAACAAACAAATAATTTTCCTCATCTCAATCAACAACTGAACTTGGCTGCTGTCATTTGAGCAGCATTTATATTTCTAGAATATGTCCAAATTTCAGCTTCAGTCACTTGTATATCTCTCAATTCTGATCATTCTAAAAGGAGAACCCAATCACTGGTTCAGCTAAACTCTCCTTTCTACCAGCACCATAAACATGAATCAGTAGTCCTCTTTTAGACAGTTTACAGCTGGGAAATTATCATGAGGTGACCACTTAACTGACTCTTCCTCCATCTTGACTGTACACACAACACTCTAGATGGAGACATTCACTAACTAGATGTCAGTCTCTGACTCTGCAAGCATTCATTGAACCCTGTCCTACTATGGACCAGGTGCCATGCTCGGCCTTGCAGTGACGGTGGCATATTAGCTGATGTGGTCACTGCACTGGAGATTTAAATCAAATGAAGGAGGTAATAAACACTGAAGTACGTGGTTGTGTTTTACTGCAGTTGTGGTTACCTGCTACAAGGGAGAAAGCAGCACAGAGTCCTGTGAGACCTGTCCTCATGAGCACACAGAGGGAAGAGGCTAGTTCCAGCAAAGATAAAAAGATAACGTGGAGTTGGCTAAAACAGAGGTAACAACAATATAACGAAGAGGTAAAAGGTGTTGAACACAAGGCCAGAGTGACTTATCAGACCAATCCAAATGAGCAACATTTGTTGTTCAGCCACTCAGTCACGCCTGATTCTTTGCGACCCCACGGACCGCAGCACACCAGGCATCCTTGTCCTTCACCATCTCCTGGAGCTTGCTCAAACTCATGTCCACTTAGTCAGTGATGCCACCCAACTAGCTCGTCTTTTGTCATCCCCTTCTTATCCTACCTTCAATCTTTCCCAGCATCAGGGTCTTTTCTAATGAAGTGGTCCTACATATCAGATTCTCCGTAGCCTTGATCACTACAAATTACCCTCATTTGTCACCAACATTCTCCCTAAGACCATCCCTGTAGGGAGATCAAAAAGGAGGAAACCAACATAAGCATCTATTATACACTAGGCACCATCCTTGGCCTCTTAAACTATATTATCTTTTTTGATCATCCCAACAAACCTATGAGGGAGATATTACTATGATTTCTGTTTTATACAATAGAAAACTGAGGTTAAAAAATGAAGTAACATTCAGAACCAAAAACCAAGTTCAGATAACTGATTCTACAATAATACAAAAGCAATTACATCTATCTACCTCTATTTCTTGGAGAGAAAAAAAAAAAATATATATATATATATATATATATATATATATATATATGTAAAACATATAAAGTGATTCTAAGACAATACCTTTTCCCCAAACTGTTCCTATTATAAATATGTTAATAATGGTTATTATTCATATACTTATATTGGACTGGTTTTTAAAATTCTAACTCATGAATATAATGGTCAAGTTTTATTAAATGTTATTGGAATTTTTCCACAAGAAGGATGCTAAATAAATGAACTTCTACTCAAACAATGAAAAAATTCATTTCAGGAAGTTATATAAGTTAGCAAATTTAAGAATCTAATTTTATTTTTATTATGTTGCACTGTTTGAAATTGCTAATATTCAACCATCTGGATCAACACAAATAACAATTTCATATGGTTCAACTTAATATTCGTTGTACTCATGCTGAATGTAAGATGTTCTTGTAGCATGAAAAACTTGTAAAATATTTCTAGCTCCTACATAACCAGTGCTGAAGACACTGGGTATAATAGCCAAATATTTATGCAAACTTTATCACTAAATCCATAGACATTTTAAAGCAGTACATAATTTCCAGATGAAGGGGATAAAATGGTAAGTTCAGAGAAGAAAGACAATTTAAAAACAGAAGTCATTTCCATGGGCTAGAGTGATCTGGAAAATCATTAGAGAAAAATTCAGTAGGATTTGAACAAGTTCATAGAGATTATCAGAAACTCAAATGCTGATGAGGGTCTGGGTGGGAATTGAAAAGAAAAGCCATTTTTAAAAGTATGACAAGAGAAATAGGGGAACTGTGGTGAATGAGAGCATGTGTGCCCCACATTCAAGCATTCAAATTTAATTTAAAAACAAACTTTATACCTGCTAAACATCTTCAGAAGTGAATCAGGACCTGTAACTGATAGTCTGAATTTTGGTTATGGAAAAAATCTGAAAGAGCCTACTTACAGAAATGCAAATGCAAAGACATGAAGGAGGGGGAATCAAGGCATTTGGCAAATAAAGCATTAGCCAATTTTGTTAGAACAAAGGATGTATATAAGGAGATGGAAGGAGTGAAGTCCAGAAAGAAGACTAACCCAAGATCTGCAAGGTCCTCAATGCAAGAATAAGTTTAAACTGCACAACCTCAATCCCCCAAATGTGCCCAGGCTCAGTGTGAGTCTATTATTTTCCCTGTTTTCAAAGGCTATTGCCCCATTTCAGTCTCATCTATATCCCATTCATTCTTTTAGCTCTGGCTTTAACAAGCCTTTCCAACTCTTAGTCAGAGGGAAACATCAGTCCATTAAAATTCACTATAACTTTCTATCTCTCAAGATTTGGATCACCTTCTATCTAGCATTATAGTGAACTATGCACATCTTCATTTTCCTATGGGACAATTTCTTGAGTTACTACATCTAAATTACATTTGTACCCTCTACAGCATGGAGAATGGCATTTAAGACATGTTACTTGAATAATTATTCACTTGGAAACATTTTATCATCTAGGAAATGGAAAAGCCATTAAGTGCTTAAAAGTACATGTGTAATGTGGTCAAAGTAACATTCTAGAACATTATTTGGTAGGAATATAGAACAACATAGAAAGGACAACCTAGAACATAAATTATTGCCCTGTATTAGGCCAGTAGCAGTCAGAACTAAAAAGGAGGAAGCAATTTGTTTTCCATGAAGAATTAGGATGCCATTGTTCCAAATGGCCAGTGAAATGAAGATGTCAAAGATGACCAGGCAATTGAATCTGGAGCAATTGAAATAATGTAGCAATAAGAAAAGGAGAGCTCTATTCAAGCCAAAGGAGTGAGATAAATGAATTGACTTTTAAATGTGTTAAAGTTTCTATGGCAATAAAAAAAAAAGTCAAAGGGAAGCACAGAGTTAAGTTTGAGAGAGAACATCACTTTGTGGATATTTCTATAAATACTGAAAAGCATAATATGGAGTGAAATGCTCCATATGTTGAGAAATCAATATCCATTTTCATTCTCATGTTCCAGAATTTGACCTAAGTGGAAAAGAATAAAACAGAAGAGAGAGTGATGGGGCAAGATATGAAAAGGGAGATGCTGGTAAGTGCTACTTAAGTGTGCTTGTGGAGGAGAGTTGCAGTTGAGCTTAACTTAAGGATACAACATCAAACAGAAGGATTAAAAATACCTGAAGGGAAAGTGGGAAGTCACCAACAAAAATCTGCTAAGTCACTTCAGTTGTGTCCGACTCTGTGTGACCCCATAGATGGCAGCCCACCAGGCTCCCCCATCCCTGGGATTCTCCAGGCAAGAACACTGGTGGGTTGACATTTCCTTCTCCAATGCATGAAACTGAAAAGTGAAAGTGAAGTCGTTCAGTCGTGTCCGACTCCCAGCGACCCATGGACTGCAGCCTACCAGGCTCCTCCATCCATGGGATTTTCCAGGCAAGAGTACTGGAGTGGGGTGCCACTACCTTCTCCACAACAAAAATCTAGATACTTCCTAATTCTGCAGCAAATTAGTACTGCCCAGAGAAAAAGATTTATTTCTAGACTCATTGGAAATGTAGACTTCAGTTCTTTCCAAGTTAATAACTTAGAAATTCTACATACTCCTTCCAACACTACACAGCCAGTTCCATCAATAAACAGGTTCTGGTACAATGAAAGTGAAAGTGAAGTCCCTCAGTCGTATCCGACTCTGCAACCCCACGGACTGTGGCCCACCAGGCTCCTCCGTCCATGGGATTCTCCAGGCAAGAGTACTGGAGTGGGTTGCCATTTCCTTCTCCAGGAGATCTTCTCAACCCAGGGATCGAACCCAGGTCTCCCGCATTGCAGGCTTTACCATTTGAGCCATCAGGGAAGCTCTGGTACAATAGCTTGGAATAAACAAACTCTAGATGGCTTTGGGGTTCAGAACAGTTGGCAAGAGCAAACCACACAGCACACTCATGTTATTAAGTTCCCCTGAGACCACTGAGTGACAGCCATCTCAACAGTGCCATTCATTCTCCTCTGACATTTCCCATATTTGAGAGAAAGTTTATGCTGAAAAATAGGAGTTTATAATCCAAGATCTGTATTTCTTTAAAGGATCCACAGAGAGTCTTCAGGTGGTCTAGAAATTCTGAGAATACACATAAGCCTTTTTCTGAAGAGAGATCCACTGACTTCCTAAGGCCCTCTTTTCAAAGAGATGTAAGATGCAAGAAATAAAGAATCATTGCTGAGAGGAAAAAAAGTGACACCTGCTTGCCAGAATTCATTTAACATGAGAGTTTTCATAGAACTGATAAAAGAAAAAAGTACTACAATTGACTCATTCATATTAAATATTCTATTATTAATGCATGACAAATATAAAGAGTTTAACATATATATATATATATTAGGTTGACTAAAAGGTTCATTTGAATTTTTGTAAGATCTGACAGAAAAACCTGAACGAAACTTTTGGCCAACCCAATAAAATATTTTCATCATAATTTTAAGGGGAAAAAAAAGCAGGAAACTACATTTTGTATATCAATCGCATGTGTGAACCATACAAAACATTTTGGAAAATTTTCCATCATTATTGAGGCTATAATTCTTATTTTTCCACAATGTTTGGTGTCCTATAAATTTTCTTAAATATGCATGTATTCTTTTTTTGGATTTAATCTGTATTATTTATACATAATTTATAAAGATACATAGAGAGTACAGGATTCCAGAATAAATAGGAAGCTATTTTCCCTGTGCAGGTATATCAGTCAGCCAAAACTGACCAGTTCCAAATTTTTCTGGAGACTCAATTTCAGAAAATTACATATTTTTGGTGCCAGGTTGTCCTCACAGAGAAGGCAATGGCACCCCACTCCAGTACTCTTGCCTGGAAAATCCCATGGACTGAGGAGCCTGGTGGGCTGCAGTCCATGGGGTCGCTAAGAGTCGGACATGACTGAGCGACTTCACTTTCACTTTCCACTTTCATGCATTGGAGAAGGAAATGTCAACCCTCTCCAGTGTTCTTGCCTGGAGAATCCCAGGGACAGGGGAGCCTGGTGGGCTGCCGTCTATGGGGTCGCACAGAGTCGGACATGACTGAAGCGACTTAGCAGCAGCAGCAGCAGGTTGTCCTAGTCTTTTTAATTATGTACGATCTATCTATCTCACAGATGATTTTCTCTAACCTACCAAAAGGTTTCTCCTGGATAACTGAGAAATTCATTTAGAAATAACTTCAAGAGAAAAATCCACTTGTCTTTAAAAACACCCAACTCTACATCTTCTAAAATATGTTACAGAGTGAATAAACACAACTCTACTTTCTGACTTCGTAAACTTTGCCTGGGAAAACCAAAATCAGGACATCACAAGAGGATGGCGTGTTCCACAGTGGATCCCAATCAAGGCAGCACAGCACCACACAAATGCTTTGGACCTGCGTAGGGTATTTTGATCACCACTGTAACTGGGATACTGCTATCATTTAGTACCCAAGGACCAGGGATGCCAAATATCCTGCAGTGACCAGAGGAGTCCCTCATAATGAAGAGCTGTACTGCCAAAATGCGAATAGCACTTCTACTGAGAAACAGTGAAGCCTTTGTCTATGTTCTTCCCATTCTCTATTCTCCTGTGGGGCTCAAGACCAATCTGTCTTCTCTAGGAAATTTCCCCCAACACCTTCATCACATTCCTTCTCTGGATCTTCATCTCTTGTACTCAATTTGGTGCTTAATTATATGGTTTTATGTATGGATTAACAACTTCATATATAAATGTTCTGCCTTCCTCAACTGAGCAGTGAGGTCCTGAGTGTGTGGTCATGTACGAAAATTCTGAGTACTATAATTGAGGAAATGCTAAGCACTATGTCAACAAATCAGAATAGGTTATACAGGAAAAGGTCAACTATTACAAAAACTTTGGATTTTCTAGGGAAGTTATTTTTAAAGAAACATGCACATATTGAGATGAATTATTAACTTTAATATAACTTTAATATAACACCTGTACTATACTCAGGCAATATTGGTACCAAAGTACATGATCAAACATTACTAACTGTTTTCCTTTCTGATTATTTTCTGACTGCTAGCAAATTAATGAAAGCTTACTTCAACATTTGATTAGACATCTTGACTAATGTCTTAAAACTCTATGTTAGTTCATTCTTTATGATTAAAAGAATTTATTAGATTCATGTGCTGGGCAAGCCTCATGCCAATCAAAATTGGCCAAAAGTTTGTCTTTTAGTAGGGGGTCAAGGAGAGAGAAACTTAAAGCAGAAGATGGGAACAAAGAAGAAATTACATGCTTTGGAAAAGACATAGTTGGAGGGAAAAGTAATGCCTTCTTTAATCAGTAAAGAATATTCGGTGGGAGAAATGAAATTAGAAAATTAATATAAATGTTTAGGAGCTGACAGTCTGAAAGCACAGAATAATTTTCCCTGGGTATGAATTTGGGAAATGAACAAAGGTAAGAGTGAGGGCCAAAAAATAAAAAGTCAGGAGACGAAAATGTTTCGGAAAACTACTTAGGAAAGCTAACATGGAAAAAATATATATATAAAAATTGGAAAGTTAATAAAAGTAAGAGGATTATTTTGAAGAAGAGCTTGGTAATTTGACCTTAATTCCATGACCAATGAGAAACAACTCTTAGAGCCATAAAATGGACTCAAGCAGGCTGGCAACAGAAATAACTTTGCAAAGTTATTGGTCTTCTGCTCTGGCTCATTATATTTAGAATTTATCACAGATTATTTAGCAGATATACTTTTTCTACATTTAAATTTATAAATTCTTTTTAGGAACTCTTTTTTGAGAAGATACTCTTGATGTACACATGTTTATATGTCAGTAATGATTATCAAAGCACTTAACAAACAACTTTTAATTGTTGAGTCCAGAGAGTGACATGTGCATGCTAAGTCACTTCAGTCACGTCTGACTTTTTGTGACCCTATGCACTGCAGCCTGCGAGGCTCCCCTGTCCATGGAATTCTTCAGGCAAGAATACTGGAGTCAGTGGCCATGCCCTCCTCCAGGGGATCTTCCCAACCCAGTGATCAAACCCACGTCTCATGTCTCCTACACACTGGCAGGCAGGTTTTTTACCGCTAGCGCCACCTTGGAAGCCCAGAATGTGACACAGTTTGATTTTAGACAGCTGTAAAACAATCATGGGGCACCCAGATGGTACAGTGGTAAAGAATCTGCCTGCCAACGCAGGAGGCACTAGTTTGATCCCTGGGTCAAGAAGATCCCCTGGAGGAGGAAATGGCAACCCACTTCAGTGTTCTTGCCTGGAAAATCCTATGGAAAGAGGAACCTGGTGGGATACAAGTTCATGGGGTCACCAACAGTCGGATATGATTTAGTGTCTAAGCATGAGCAAAACAACCATAGTTTGTTTACAGAAACTTTGATTTAGCTTTCATTTTAAGCAATAGGTTTGTTGTTATGGGGTAGAATATTTTAAAGTCAGAGGGCCAGTTTTATATATGAGTCATCCTATTAAGCTCTTACATTTGGAAAATCCCAATCATAGGAATATCATTTCAGAAGAAAGATGTTTTTAAGAGTCATGTCTAGGAAAATTAAAATCAATCTTTGGAACAAAATCCTTCTGTTAGAAAATAAAAGTACAACATGCACAGCTGAGTAAAAACATACACAAGCTTTGTTCTGCCAGTGTTTGTTTATATCTAATTATGCTAATTTATTAGGCAGGAAAAATAGTCTTATATCACAAATAATATAGAAAATATGTCTCCAATATAGAAAATTAATTCAGTAACATTAATGTAGTATAATAAGATATTTCTAAGTAAAACAGTACAGTTGGAAACCAGGATAAAACCATGCTGCTCCAACAATGAAATGCATCTCTACTTAGAGAAGGACCATTTTGGAAGCTACTATTATCTCCTTTACAGCAAGAACAGTATAGTCTTTATCTGGAGGGTACTGGTCAGGGATAATAGGTTTTGTTTATAAAGCATATATTTTCCAATACTATTCTAGCGTTTTTTAAGACCTTTCGGTATAACCACAAATCAGTTTTTACTTCTCCTTTTTACTCTAAATAATACACCATTTTTCTGAATCAAATAATCTTATGAACCCTATCTTAATAATGGAGATTCCTGATATCCTAAGGTCTGTTGATTATTACATACTACATATTACATACAATATCTCAATGAATGCTTATTGCGTTAAACCTAAAAAAATACTTCACAGAGGAAGATTTGGGGTTTCTCCTCTATCCCCCATAGTTCTCTGATACATTTTTGCCAGAAGCAGAAGGAATGACAGTTAAATCCCTGGCATTAAACGTCTGCTTACCTAAATCAGAGGAGTCTGAAATGAAATTTTAGACAAGGATTATGTAATCTGAAGTGCAGTAACTTAAACTCATGATTCTAATATCACACAGCATTTATTCAGAACTCATTTCTACATCATAAAGACTGAAAGAGAAAGATGCGGAATTTATGTTATTTTGAGCCCATCAAATCTCATCAAATCCACATTGGATATTCTTTAAATTGGCAAAAACTGCTTTCAAATGTAGATCTGAACATTGCCTGGAAAATTGAATGGATTATTTACTAAAACAAACTCCCTTTCAAACAGGTTAGATTTTCAGTCTAAACTTGTACCCTCTCAGCAACTTTACCCAGTTTATCCAACATAGACTCTGTCCATTTATTTACTTAGCAACCATGTATTAAGTGCATCACCTGTGTCAGGCACTAGCATAGGACCAAGGAGGTGATCAGTACTGGTCTGTGTCATGATAAGCTTCATGATATATCTGTTCAGTTATACTTGATACTCCCAGTTAGTAATAATTTTTCTTTACCTTACAAGCCCAAAGATCTCTCTGTTGAAAACATTTTCTTTAGGCCAGAGTATTATTGATAAGAAAGCTTTCAAGATAACAGTAAAAAGCCAGATTCTGGAGGACTGGTTCAAGATGGCAGAATGGAAGGACATGCACTCATCTTCTCTTGCAACACCACCAAAATCACAAGTAGCTGTTGAAGAATCATCAACAGGAAGATGCTGGAACCTACCAAAAAAAGATACCCCACGTCCAAAGACAAAGGAGAAGCCACAGTGAGACAATAGGATGGTCACTTCATGATAAAATCCAATCCCATACTTCCAGGTGGGCAACCCACAAACTGGAGAACAATAATACCAAAGAAGTTTTCTCACTGTTGTGAAGCTTCTGAGCCCCACATTAGGCTTCCCAGCCTGGGGATTTGGCAAAAGGACTAGGGACCCCCAGGGAATCTAACTTTGAAGGCCAGGGGGATCTGGTTATAGGATGTGCACAGGACAGGGGAAAACAGGGACTCTACTCTTGGATGGCACAAACAAAATCTGTACCCATCAGGACACAGGGGAAAGGAGCAATGATCCCAGGAGACTGAATTAGACCTACTTGCTAGAGTTAGAGGGTCTCTTGTGGAGGTGTGGGTTGGCAGAGGCTCACCACTGGAGTGGGGGCCCTGGCAGCAGCAATCCTAGAAAACGTCTCTTGGTGTGAACCCTCTTGGAGACTGCCATTAACCCCACCACAGAGCCTGTAGACTCCAAGGTTGGGATGCCTCAGGTCAAACAACTAACAGGGAGGGAGCACAGCCCCACCCATGAGCAGACAATTGGATTAAAGTTTTATTGAGCATGACTTCCCCTGGTGGCTCAGACTAAAGCTGCCTACAATGTGGGAGACCCTGGTTTTATCCCTGGGTTGGGAAGATTCTCTGGAGAAGGAAATGGCAACCCACTCCAGTACTCTTGCCTGGAAAATCCCACAGACTGAGGAGCCTAGTAGGCTACAGTCCATGGGGCTGCAAAGAGTCGGACACAACTGAGCGACTTCACTTTCACTTTCACTTTTATTGAGCATGGCCTTGCCCACAGACCAAGACTCAATTTTTCCAAAGGCCAGTCCCTCCCATCAAGAAGCTTACACAAGCCTCTTAATTAGCCTCATCCACCAGAGATCAGACAGAAGAAGTAAGAAGAACTATACCAGAAAGCTAATCAAAATGAAAGTTAATCAAAATGAATCCCAGATGAGATAAAATAAACCCCCAGAAAACTAAGTAAATGACATGGAGATAGGCAACCTTCCAGAAAAAGAATTCAGAATAGTAATAGTGAAGATGACCCAGGATCTTGGAAAAAGAATGGAGAAGACAGAAGAAATGCTTACCAAAGATCTAGAACGAACTAAAGAACAAACAAACAGAGATGATCAATACACTAGAAGGAGGAATCTGTAGCAGAAAAAATGAGGCAGAAGAATGAATAAGTGACCTGGAAGAGATAATGGTGGAAATTACTGCTGCAAAACAGAATATAGAAAAAAGAATGAAAAAAAAAAAAAATGAAGACAGCCTAAGAGACCTCTAGGACAACATTAAACACATCAACATTCACATCATAGGGGTCCCAGAAGAAGAGAGAGAGAAAAATGACCTGAGAAAATATTTGAAGAGATAATAGCTGAAAACTTCCCTAACATAGAAAAGGAAACAGTCAACCAAGTCCAGGAAGTATAGAGAGTCCCAGGCAGGATAAACCTAAGGAGGAACACACATAGTAATCAAATTAACAAAAATTAAAGACAAAGGTAAAATGTTAAAAGTGGCAAAGAAAAAAGGGAACTCCCATAAGGTTATCAGCTAATTTCTAAATAGAAATTCTACAAGCCAGAAGGAAATGGCATGATATATTTAAAGTGATGAAACAGAAGAACCTACAACCAATAATACTCTACCCAGGAAGACTCTCATTTAGATTTGAGGAGAAATCAAAAGCTTTTCCAGACAAGCAAAATTTAAGAGAGTTCAGCACCGCCAAACCAGCTTTACAACAAATACTAAAGGAACTTCTCTAGGCTGTAAACACAAGAGAAGGAAAAGACCTACAAAAAGTAAACCCAAAACAATTAAGACAATGGTAATAGAGTCAATGGCACCCCACTCCAGTACTCTTGCCTGGAAAATCCCATGGACAGAGGAGCCTGATAGGCTCCAGTCCATGGGGTCGCTAAGAGTCGGGCAAGACTGAGCGACTTCACTTTCACTTTTCACTTTCCTGCATTGGAGAAGGAAATGGCAACCCACTCCAGTGTTCTTGCCTGGAGAATCCCAGGGACGCGGGAGCCCTGTGGGCTGCCATCTATGGGGTCACACAGAGTCGGACACGACTGAAGTGACTTAGCAGCAGCAGCAGCAATAGAGTCATACAGATCAATAATTACCTTAAATGTAAATGGATTAAATGCACCAACCAAAAGAAGATAGACTGGCTCAGTAGATGAAAACCATGTGCATATATACACACTTCCACTTACCACATCACTCTACTTAACCCCTCAAAATGTATGTAATTATTTTATATTGCTAGGTTAACCATGTTTCCATCATGGTTTGCAACTGTAATTATCTTCTATTTTTTGTCTGGTTATTAATTGTAAAAACATATAAATATCTTTTACTATTGTGATAATCCAACTAGTATTTGTTTTAATGATTGTATCATGATTGGTCAACAGGAAATAATAGAATTTTATATCACTAAAATTACCATTTAACAGAAAAATCTGTAATCACTTTTTAAATTCCAGATGTACATTAGAATTATCCTGGAATTTTCTAAAAAAATACAAATGCCTAGATATTGATTTTTTTCTCCAAAGCTCCAGATGTAATTCTAATAAACAGCCATGTTTAAAAACAACTGGAAGAGGGATGGTATGCGGAGGGAGGAGGGAGGAGGGTTCAGGATGGGGAACACATGTATACCTGTGGCGGATTCATTTTGATATATGGCAAAACCAATACAATACTGTAAAGTTAAAAAATTAAATTAAATTAAAATTAAAAAAAAAAAAACAACTGGAAAAAAAAAAACTGGTCTCTATGATGATCTTTTATCTAGTTTGTTTCATTTTTTTCTACTTCATATTCAGTGCTCCCATTTTATTTAGTTTATGTTTTCCAAGTTCTTCATCTCTTTTTTGTTGTTCTTTCTCAAGCCTTTATCAAGTATAGTAGAAAAGCTTTTATATACATATATATATAAATACCATGTATAACATATATATTGTAGAAAACATATGAATTTTTGCCTAGCTAAAAAATTTATGGCATTTTGGTACCATTCATTGGACTATGTATGAACAGAATGCTAGATTTCTAATTTATATTCATTCTAAACTTTGATATAATTCCATTTATTCTGGCATTTACTATTACTGCTAAAAGTCTAGAAAGTTTATTATGTTAGTGATTAAACAAAATCTAAATGAGGCTTGAAATTTCTAATTCAATTCTGAGAATATAAAGAAATACTATGCTGTAAAAACAAAATTAACATGTGATACAGTATTACTAAAGTACAGACTTTGTTCAAATTTCACAAAAATTTATGCTAGTGTCCATTATTTGTTTTCATACCTTATTCAAGACTCCACATTGTATTTAGTGGCATTGAACAGCTTCAGCTGCATGCAACAAACTATGATAAATTCTCTTTTTTGTTACAGATATTTCTTAATTTTCCTTGTTATGGCTTCTGATACAACCATCATTTTAAAATGGACTTTAATTTCCAAATACATGGAATTTTTAAAGTGTCTTTCATATTAATTTCTCATTTAAATGCTTTCTTCTCTGCAATTACCCTCTCTGTTTTTTCAGTCTTCTAACTTTATCGAGGCTTTCAAAGGCTAAGTCAAAGATCTCTCTTGGTAAATGTCACATTGCACTTGAAAATATGTGGGTTATTTTAAATTATATTTTTAATACCTTTAGATCATGAAATTTTTACACCTTGTTTTATGTCCCTGGATATGTTCCAGTGTCTCCTGGTTTATAGTCTATGGGAACTTGAATTCGATTTGTATCCTGCTGTTGTATGAAAATTATATAAATCTTAACTATGTTAACTATGTTGTCTCATAGTGCTTTGCATGTCTACTACATCCTTCTACTTCTCTATTCATTCTATTAATTTTTGACAGTTTGATATTGAAACTTCACCTAAAAATCTTAATTTATCTACTTAAAAAATAAACATAATACATAGTGGAACTATATGTAACTTTGCTCTATATTTTCCAAGCCTCCTGTAAAAGTGTTATCATACTTTCCTAATTGAAAAAAAAAAAAAAAAGCCAAGTTCTAGTCCCAGCTGCATCTGTTAGCACATTACCCTGAGCAAGAAGTTTAGTTTCTTGAGTCTCTCTTCATGTAAAAAGTAAGCTTATACTTGCCACTGTTTCTCCAAGAAGATTGTTACAGTGAGTAAATAAGGTGCTATGTGTACAGATCTTTGACTTACAATGGGATTACATACCAATAAACTCATCATAAACTGAAAATAAAGTAAAAAATGCATTTAATACACCTTACACACTGAACTTCACTGCTTAGCCTCTTTAAAGTGCTCAGAACACTTAGATTAGGCTATAGTGTGACAAAAATCATCCAACAAAGTTCATTTTACAATAAACTACTGAATATCAAATATAACCTAGCAAATATTATACTGAAAGTAAAAAACTGAATGGTTCTAAATGTATCAGTTGTTGACTTCATGATCACATTGGCTAACTGGAAGTTGCATCATACCACACACATACTGCTAGTCTGAAAAAAGATCAAAATTCAGTATCTGAATTTTGTTTCTACCAAATGCATATTGCTTTCTCACTACCGAAAAGTCAAAAAATTTTAAGTCAAACCACCATAAGCCAGGAACTGTCTGTACTTTGAATCTATAAATCACATATAAATGTAAAGAGAGAAATATGAGGAACATCCTCATAAAAGAAAGCCCACATGGCATGAACAGGCAATTGATAATCATACAATCCACGAATGGTAGGAAATTGCTCAATTTCATAAGTGAGAAATGCAGATCTGAAAGTTCTCCTTTCAATCTCAAAATTGATAACATTTATCAAGGGCATTAACAATATCCACAATTTGCCTTTAAATAGAAGAATTTTGGCCATATGCTTTGCCTCAATTCTAAAACCATATTTATTTTTTAAGAAAACCCAAATATATACAGAAACGTCTGTGTTCAAGAAGCCTCAAGGCAGCAATTTTATTAGGAAAAATATCGCAACAACCTAAATGCACAAAAATAGAGAATGTTAAAATAACATAGTATAATTACAACAAAGAATGAATCCATTAACCATCATGACTTAGAAGACTATTTAATATGGAAATAAGCAGAGAGAATTGTCCTTGTTCATATCCAGCATACAGCTGACAATTATCAAAACACTGGGAGCATAGTGGAAAATAAACAAATTCCCTACTTCACAGAGCTTAGAGTCTAAGTGAAAATATCTAGATAAACTGTAGATTTCATATAGTCACAGTGATTACAGTTATTTATTAAATATATACTCAAATAAAGACTACAAAGAAATCTAAAATTAGAACAATGTTATCTTTAGATAATTAGAAAACAGATATTAATTTTACTCTTATACTTTATCTTCCCAAGGTCTTAATGACATGGAAAATGACCAACTTTATAAAAATACATTCAAAAAAAGAGTTTCTAATTTTCATTTTTAAAAAATGAATACATATTCATTAAGAATCTATTAGGGACTTCCCTGACAGTCCAGTAGTTGAGACTTGACTTTACAATGCAGGGGAATGTGGGTATGATCCCTGATCAGGGAACTAAGATCCCACATGCTTTGAGGCCAAAAACCCAACACATAAAACAGAAACAGTACTGTAACAAATTCAATAAAAATTTTAAAATGGTCCTCATCAAAAAAATATTTAAAAGAAAGAATCAATGATATTGCAAGTAACCTCTGCTTTCAAGGAACTTACAGTTTCATTTAATTGAAACAAATGGATGTAGATTAGGGTAAAGATGAGAGAAGATCAGGTCAGGGCAGGCTGGGGTAGTTAGGGGATGCAGGGAACCGGAGGGACTCAAAGGTCACCCGGGATTCATACAAGCATACTGTTAGAGAAAAGGCCATCAGATGAGGGACATGGTTTTGGCAGGCCTAAAAGACGCTGATGCTGGGAAAAACTGAAGGCAGGAGAAGGGGACGACAGAGGACAAGATGGTTGGATGGCATCACTGACTCAATGGACATGAGTTTGAGCAACTCCGGGAGATGGTGAAGGACAGGGAAGCCTGGCGTACTGCAGTCCATGAGGTCGCAAAGAATTGGACATGACCAAGCCATTGAACAACAAAAAGCACAGTAAATAAATTCATCTGTTGGAAACAGTAGGTTTTATTAAAACAACTTTATAGAGATATCTTCTATATGTAAATAATCATATATATTTAAGGCATATAATTTGATGTTTTGATATATGTATACAGTGTGATATATGTATACAGTGTATACAAGTTTAGAATCAAGCTAAATAATTTATTGAAAGTGAAAGTCGCTCAGTTGCATTTGACTCTTTGTGACTCCATGGACTATACAGGTCAGAATACTGGAGTGGTAGCCTCTCCCTTCTCCAGGGGATCTTCCCAATCTAGGGATCAAACCCAAGTCTCCTGCATTGCAGGCAGATTCTTGTAGAGATACCAGCTGAGCCATGAGGGAAGCCCCAAATAATTTATTACCTCTATATAGTTACAACTGTGTTTGTTTGTGTTGAGTATGTGTGTGTTGAGAAGAATTTACGATTTATCCTGTTTGCAAATTTCAAGTATACAACACAGTATTGTTAACTATTTTTCACATGTTGCACACTAGATCTCAGAACTCATTCCTCTTGTGTAACTTTGTACCTTATTTTCTCTTTTCCCCACCAGCCCTAGCAATTACCATTCTATTCTCTACTTCTTTGAGTTTGACAAGAGATAGCTTCACTCTCATATTCCCTGCAGCATTATTCACAATAACCAAGATATGAAAATAGTGTTTTAAGTTAGTTAAAAGAGAAAAAATTGAGGAATGGATGGATAGAATGGAGCTAGATTTTGGAGGTCTTAAAAGCAGAGTTGGGACTTCCATGGTAGCGCAGTGGATAAAGAATCTGCCTGCCAGTGCAGGGGACACAGGTTCAATCCCTGGGCCTGGAAGATTCCACATGCCACAGAATAACTAAGCCCATGCACCGCAACTACTGCAGCCTACATGCTCCAAGGCCTGCACGCCACAACCACTGAGGCCTGTGTGTCATAGAGCCACCAAGCCACAACTACGGAGCCCACATGCTGCACCGACTGAAGCCCGTGCCCCTAGAGCACGTGCTTTACAACAGAAGTCACTGCAGTGAGAAGACGGTGCACCGCAACTAGAAAGCAGACCCCACTAAGGAAAGCCTGCACACAGTCAAAAATAAAAGAATAAAAAATAAAGTCTGTATGTTAAAAATACTGCTTAAAAAAGCAAAAGTGAAGAGTTTGCTCTTGATGATGTACATAGTAAGGATTTACTGAATATTCTGGGACAAATAACGACATCCTAAAAGCAGAATTAATACACAGGGTGCTTAGAGAGTAATCAGAGCATAGGAAATGAGCTATAAGGCTAAAGCGCTAAAGAGCTGAACTTGAGTTATGAGAACTATAATGAGGAGGAAGGCAAAGTCCCTGTTTGCCATTTCAAAACAGTCTTTGAAAAGAATGACACAGCCTAAGACTTCTGGCGCAAAGTCAAAATAAAGCTTAGACTCAAATCTGCCCACAGACAGCTAACTGAGTAACTGAAAAATTAGTTCCAGTGAATGATTTATCCAGCTTAACAGTCAATGGAAGAAGCAAAAAGTAAAAGTTAATGTTGTCCCCTCAGATCACTCTCATGGGTTACTAGGGAAAAGAGTTCTAAAAGGGCACACCATTCATGATCAATAAAGTGATGGCTGCCTACACCCCAGAATTGTTTCTGCTCCTTTGAGTCAGGAAGGCTGAAATGGAGAAATGAACACTTGAAAAAATTGTCATCAATTCCTTATCACAAATTAGAATCAGCATGCAAGTCTACACAGCCTGGCACTTTGCTGCTTACATATGCCAAAATAAATTTAAATCCAAAGCTATTTTAGATATTACATTCATTTTTGTGTTAGGACAACTTAATGAAAATTTGAAAAGATGCTACAAAGTCTTGCTGCTTTAAGACCTGTTGACAATAAGAAGTGTATACAGTTTCCTAAAATTGGAAAAGAGATGACAGAAAATGATCAAATATAAGGTACCTGGTTTGCTGTCTTCTCCAGATCAATTCTTCTTTGATAATTTTGGTAACCCCTATCTTCAGCCTCTTCCCTACTCAGCTATGGTGAAGATGCCCTCAGGGCTTGTACGAATGTATGGTATTTCTTCTATCTACTTCAATAATCTATATGACAGGTATTTCCAAAGCATGCAATGAATCAACATGCTCCAAATTTTTTTCTGTATCTCTAAACTTAAAATTGCACTTAACAGAATCATCCCATTTCTAAGAAATGAAAGAACAGTTTATATTAAATTGTTTCACTTTGATGGCCCCTGAAAGTTATACTCTTTTATAGAGAATATACTTTAAAGCAAACATAAAGGAATGGTATATGCCAATTTCATGTTATCTATGAGATAAGAGGCCACACCTTTTGATCCATGCTGATTTGGCCTCAATTTGAACCTTCCACTAATCTTATCAGTTTCAACAAGATTTTGTAAAGAACAATTGAATCACAAAGTCAGTGCACAGCATCTTGTTACTGAGATTCACCCATTTCCTCAAGAAACATTAATGAGACTTCTCTAACCTTGGAAAGGTATAAAAAGTCAGAAAAGACAAGATGCAATCCCTGTTCTCAAATTTCCCAGTCTTAGGAGAGACAGAGACAATTTCCTGAGTGTAAAGAATGCTTGGTTATACAAGTAGATGAGTGGGTGAAGGCTCATCTAAAAGGGAACACACCTCAGGCTGGGAGCTTCCAGAGAACTTTCTAGAAAGGAGGTTGGCAAAATAGGCCTGCAAGTCAAAACCGACTCATTTGGTTTTGTGAGAAAGCTTTATTGGAATGCATTCTCAATTATTCCTTCAATTACTGTCATAGCTGCTTTCATGGTACAATGGCAGCAATATGTAATTGCCATGGATACCACATACCACAGCCTAAAATAAGCCCTATTTAGCCCTTAGCAAAAAAATAAAAACAGTTTATTAACTCTTACTCTAGAGAAAGAGGTAATAAAGGATTTGAAGATAGAATCTGTCCATCCTGGTAGGGAACCACCACCTATCTATGCAAAGATAGCAGAGTGACCAAAAAGTAAATAAAAAATGGTTTTTTCAAAGTAAACCATGAGTGGCTCAGGGTAGCTGGAACATAGAGTATGCTCAGGAGGTGGAGAGGAACGCAACTAGAGGAATAAACATGAACCAGGTTACAAAGCACTTTATGCAATAGGTGGTTGAAAAAGCTATATTAATACTGACTACCATTTTTCAGTGTTTGCTTTTTGCCAGGTGCTAACTACTCTACTAATCCTTTCACATTCATTACCTCATTTAAGTTTCACAATAGTCCCATGAAGACTATAATCTGCATTTGATAAATGAGTAAACAGATGCAGAGAGAATGGAAGTGAGGTTACACAGCTAATAAATGACAGAGAAGAGGTCTGAACCTGGGTGGTGTAACTCCTATGCTCTATACCACTTGTAAGGCAAGTATGAGGCAGTTATCACCACAAAACCTTTGGGAGATGCCATCTAAAAAGACAAGACTTATGGAACTCCAGACTCCTAGAAGACAAAGGGCATGTGCATTTTCCTAATGAGAATTAAGAATCCACAGGAATAAAACTTAAAAGGAATTCAGAGTATGTCAACAAGTTGGTCCTTCCTAATGACCAGTTAGGAATATTTCTCCTTTCAAAATCCTGAAAATGCAGGGTATATGAAATTCTGACATACAGAAGCAAAGTAAGCAGAGAAGAGCAGAGTTCTAGAATCAGAAATGTCCAATTGTCATTCAACTAGTAAACCTCTTATACATCCAATTTCATGAAAAACTAGCTATTCACAGCTTCAGCAGCCTCATTTATAAAATTAGGACCATAATACACACATCCCAGGGTGACAGAGAGGATAATAAAAATATCTTAGTGTGCAGCACAATGCCTGACACAAAGTAGTAGCTCAATAATGCTAGTTTTTGTCATAGGATTTTTAAGGATAAAGGAGTATCCAACACATAAGAAATAAAAATGTGTTCAATAATTGTGTGTTATATTAATAAATTAGGAAATAAACGTAGCTAATCAGATGCATTTTCATTGCAAATATTTTGAATCTGCAATTCCTCCAGATGCCTTTCTCTTACCTATCTTTTATCGATCCTTTCCTACAATTTAATTACTCATCGATTTCTTTCAAATCTATGTTACAAAATAAATCTCTCCTTCCTTTCTTGTGTTTATGTCAGGCAGATCCTGGTCATCTCTCGACTGGACTCGTGCTGTCATCATCTAATAGTTTTAGCTCTGTCAATCTTTTCCTCTCCTCCAGCCCATCTCGAACTGACAAATAGGGTCTTAAGATAATGCCACTGATCTTCCTACAGCCTCCAATGGCTCCTCATTGTATGAACAATGAAGTCCGAACTTTTTCACATAACCCACAAGACACAGTCTTACCCAGCCTCCCCTCCCCTCCCCCGCCATCTAACTACCCTGCCATAATTTCTGCTCCTTTCCCACTGGAGTAGGGTGCCATTTCCTCCTCCAGGGGACCTTTCCAACCCAGGGACTGAACCCACATCTCCTGCATCGGCAGGCAGATTCTTTATCATTGAGCCACCTGGGAAGCCCTCACCTACTGTGGGTACCTCTAAATCAGAGGTTCCTTTTCATTTGACTTGACAGCCTCTCATATTAATTGTGCATACATGCTCAGTCTCTAGTCATGTCCAATTCTTTGCGACCCCCTGGACTGTATGTAGCCCACCAGGCTCCTCCATCCATGAGACTCATACTAATTATTAGTAAATATTTGTCAACTGGCAAAATGTAGTGATAATTACTCCTCGTCTTACTGTCTCCTTAGATTCTACCATCACATAAAAACAACTTCGTTCTGAGTCTGTTAGAGTATAGCACTCCCTTACCATATGTATGGCCCTGTCCTATGCCCAGTGGAACATACAAAGAAAAAATAGGGTCAGAAATCAGAAAAAAATTGGATCTTTCCTCCTGTGCTAAATTTTAGGAGTTTAGGAAAGGGCACAAATGATCATTAGCCATTGGGGTTAGGTTAGGTAGAGACACAGCTGCCCACATCCTTCCAATTCTCAAAGGTATTCCAACAGTAATAGATAATTGGTAGGTTTTCTTTTCATGTAAGCAAGATCTTATCCTGAAACTTCAACCCCATAAATAGATATTTCCTGCTTGTCTATGTTATACAAATAGATGTGTGTTTTTTCCTTGAGGAAAATGAGAGGACGATAAAAGTAAGCTTAAACCACTCTAACCACCATAAGTTCAGAGAGTTCTCTTGGAAAAACTGTGTTTGCTTTGTACATATTGAGATCTAATTATAACTGCTTTATAACAAGTGTCATTTTATGAATTTCATCTCCTCCTGATGATTCCCTTTTTCACAGTGCTATGCAAAAAGTATCAACCCTATTTGTCTTTATTCCCTGTACCAGGCATGCTTCAAAGAACAGTAATTAATAGTTTGCAAATGACAACTAATACATATTCAAGATGAAAATATATTTTAAAGGATGCCAAAGGCTAAGAAAACATCTAGGTACCTATTTTTTCATTGCCCCTCACTTAAGTGCATAAATACTAAGAAGGTAACAGAATAAAACAAGAAAAATTAAGGCTTCCATTACTGAATACAGTGTCATTATTTTAAAACAATAAGAAATTGGTAAATAGGTCCCTTTAAAAAAAGATCCAACCTCGTCTATTTTGTTTAGTGTAGTATTCCTAGCACCTAGCACAATGCCTGGGATACAGGCAGTGCTTAGTATTTGTTGAATTAAAGAGGTGAATGTAGAGCATGGAAGAAGGCACAGGATATAGCCTCTGTCTACAGAGATACATTGTATAGAAAAGAAAAAAAAGTAAAAGAAGAACAAAGTTTTCCTAAAAGAATGAGGACATTAAGGCATGTTAGAAAGGGGTAACTCCAAGGGAAGAAAATGTCTCAGAATTGACTTAAACATTTCCAACATCAGCATTTAGCTATAGCTGGTCTTCCTAAATGTGAAAACCATTTATATAAATTTACCAAAAGAAAAGTACAGCACACACACAGCACACAAAAATACACACACACAGTAAGCAAAAAATGAGTTTTGTTTTGTCTTTACACAGAGAAAATGGAGAAAATGGAAATTCTGTTCATAGAAAAAAATGTGGCTGGAACTTCTCCAGATATTTGTTGTGACCTTAAATCAAACCAACACAAATGTGTTTGGTTTGTTCTGCCATCTTTGTTGCAATCATGTCATACGTGCCACTACCTTCATGACACATAATAGTTTCCACTGGATTAGAGGACTCTATTTCAAAGTATTGAGTCCTCTTTAAAAATGGAAATAATGATATTGCTTGAGGGATAAAGGATTGATCTCAAAGACAACAAAGTGATCTGGACTTTCAGAACTCAGACTTTAGGGGTGCAAGTTTAGAACAATAATTAGGTTTGATATAGAGAATCTGAGGGCCAGTTTGGAGTTTGGCATGGAGTTCTGATTTTCATTGAAGGAAAAACTTCTATTGGTCAAATGCATTAAATATGGCCTACTTATTAATTTGAATGAGAGTGGTGGTAGCTCAAACTCATCAAACTATTATCTCCTATTTGGTTTTATACCTAGTTCAAATCCTGAAAATCAATAATTTACACTGTTAAACACTTAGTATGTGCCAGTTCTATTGCTTCTTATAGTTCATCTAACTTAACTTCTAAAATTATGAGATAATTTCTATTATTATCTTTTTTTATAGATAAGAAAATAGACTTTGGTACCTGAGATTAAGTAACTTTCTCAAGGTCATAAAATTAGTAACTATTCACAATGTGATTTGTATGCATGAGGGCAGACCCCCCAAACTACACCCTTAACAAGCCTCTCAACACTGGACAGTCTGTTAATATTTGTTGAATAGATGAATTCATAGTGCATACTCATCACTGGCTCATGTACTGTCAACCCACTTTTCACACCTCTGTACTTCACTACACTCATTGACAGACACTATCCTAAAAGTGGCTTCCCAAGAATGATTTTTTTGCTTTGTAATATTTATGAGGCTAAACTGAAAAAAAACTTTTTAATTGTGCTGCATAAAAATAAAATTATTTGTCCTATTGTATTGCAATTGTTGTAACTCCATTCTTTATGATGTACAGGGTAGCTCTAACCTCTCACACAGAAGCAGCACGTTTTTGTGGCCTAGAAAGCTAAAAGATACTGTTAAAATGAAAAATATACCATTCGAGGGCAGATGCCAGCATCTAAGTAAGACCATGGAAATGAAATTTTAATATGATAGATTTTTTCCTACATCAAGTCTTATTACAAGAATCATTTCATCATAACAATAATAGGAGGTCATAATTTGATGTGGTGAAAGACTTGAGATAGCCCCCCTCTTAACAGCTTACTCATCGATTACCTTTATACTTCCTTTCACAAAGTGGGAAAAAAAAAACCCCACAGAAGTAGGATATGGTAAACTAGCTTTAAAAAACTGAGATGTCATTATTCTCTTGAACAGATACTTTTAAAAGTCCTATTCTGTCAGATGGTCTGTGTACATCAATCACATTTTCTGAATTTAGCGTGTAATAGACACATTGGTTAACAACAGGACTGAATAGTTTAAATTAATACAATCCATGAAATTCTCATGTTCACAATACACAGCATGGTATCACATAGGTCTTGTCTGCAAAATCTTTACTGCTGTAATGGAGAAACAGGACATTAACTCATAAGGCAGAGAAAACCCAAGATTCTTCTAATTATTGTAAATGACAACAGACAGTGTCTTATATAACAGAGATATTCAGTCTCTTTTTGAGTAAATAAGTAATATATTTAAACTACAAAATGTGTAGGAAAGACCATATGTGCTTTGAAGTGACAGGAAAAAGAGCAATGTAATTAGCATAGCAAGCTTCATTTTTTTAGGAATTTGCAGTAGTCTGAATAATGGCATTCAAAGATACAAGGTCCTAATTAATCTCTGAAACATGTAATTGTTACCTTATTTGAAGAAAGGGTCTTTGCAAATGTGATAGAGTTAGGATTTTGAGAAGATTATTCCACATTATCTGAGTGGGCCCTAAATGAAGTCACAAGTACCCTTATGAGAGAGAGGCAGAGGGAAATCTGACCTAGACAGAAGACATGGCTATGGAAGAAAGGATTGGAGTAATGTGGCCACAAGCCAAGGAATGCCTATAGCCACCAGAACCTGGAAAAGACAAGGAACAGATGCTCTTCTAAAGACTATGCAGGGAGTGTGAGCCTGTTGACACCTTGAGTTCGGTTTGTGGTACTAATTTCAGACTTCTGGCCTCCAAACTACAAGAAAATAAGTTTCTGTTGTCTTTGTGATTGTTAAATTTAGCCACAAGAAACTGATACAGTCATACTTAAGTTTCAACATAGTATAATTATCTAATTATTTTTAAAATATATATAAATATATTTTCCTATTTATATGCATGCTAAATCGCTTCAGTCAAGTCCAACTCTTTGTGACCCCATGGACTATAGCCCATCAAGCTCCTCTGTCCATGGGATTCTCCAGGCAAGAATACTGGAGTGTGTTGCCATTTCCTTTTCTGTTAAAAATAACCTAATAAGAAAAAATTTTTCCTAAATTATAAATAGAAGCATTATTAAGGATGCTATGAAAATATGCTTTTAAGGAGGTAAACCCACAAGTTTCAGAACTATTCAAAACTGCAAACAGACTTAAGAAATTATAAACCTCCACTGCTATGTATGGCCATTAAACTCTTAAGTGGAAGCTGAATGACTCCAAGTTGGAAAATGCTTCATCCACTTTCTGTTGCTGCCCCAATGAGAGTTTTTATACCCTGTGTTTCCAAATGGGTATCCAAAAGACTCTTTGTGAGGCTCTCATCTATAAGAGCCTCTCTAGATTTTTCATGAGTGGATTTTAAAATATAAGCACCAAAAATGAAATAGTGTTAGAAAGCTAGGAATGTAAAGGAATTATGAGGAGACTATTTCCCAAAAACTTACTCTGAAATCGCACTAAAAGAATGCATGGTAGAATGCTGAATTTCTATTATTACCTGAGACCTCAGGAAAACCTATTTTTTAATAATCCTGTTATCCCAATGATTTTTTGTAAGGTATTACCTTCCATTAGTTGAGAGGAATACAGAGCAGCACCAAACCGAAAAAATGAGTTTTTAACATGCTTTATTTCACAAAGACAGAATCTAGGCATTTTGCCTACAGAATCAAAGTATTGTTTGGGATTTATTTGGCACCTGTTAAAAGAAACAAGTCCATGAAGGCAATTTAATAACATAACTTAAAGCAGTTATTTAAGAAAGCATGGGAGAAGTTAACACATATTTTTTTCTTGGAAATTTTATAAAACATAATAAAATACTGAGTTCAGTATGCTAAAATTATCATTTTTATATTCGATTAATTAGTTTGAATGGTCAACAGCTTCTTACCATCTAGGAAAAAATTTTTTGTTTTTCTCCCAAATGAGTAGAACAAGCTACTTAAAGATATGAGGGTATGAGGACTTGTTGAACTCTTGTTGCATAATAGATTATTTAATAGTGGAATATATATTTGGTTTCCTGGATAATTTCCCCATCATTGTAAATAGATGGGAATTTTTATTTAAAATTCTCAAAAAGGTACTATACTTTTAAAAACATAACTATTAAGTGCCTTGTGGTGTTTCCAGTTTAATTACAATCGTATTTCAAATTGACTTATAAAACAAAAAATCTTTTAAAGGCAGTATCCCACCTAGATTTTTGCCAATATTATTGAGGTATAACTTACATACAATAAGATGCACTCATTTTAAAAGTACATATCAATGAGTTTTAACAAAATTATACACCTGTGAAACTACCACCATGAGATACAAATATTTCCATCACTCCCAAAAGCTTCCTTGTGCCCCTTCCCAAACAGCAAAACTCCCATCCCCAGTCCTAGACAATCACTGCTCTGCTATAGATTTAGATTGCTTTTTCCTGGAATCTCATACAAATGAAAGCATATGATATGTACTCTTTTGTTTTCGACTTTTTTTACTCAACATATTATTAGGATTTAACCATGCAATTTTATTTCTTAGTCCATTCCTTTCTATTGTTGAGTATTCTATTGTATGGATATACCACAATTTGTTTATTAATTCACCTATTAGTGACCTTCCAGGTGTTTCCAGTTTGAGACTCTTACAAATAAAGCTGCTATGAACACTAAAGCAATACTCTTTGGGTGGTAATATTTTCGTAGGGACTACAGAGATATATGGTAAGTGTATGCTTAATTTTGTGAGAAATTGTAAAACTGTTTTCTAAAGTGTTCTGAAGTGTTGCGCCTGTTTATATTCTCACTAATATGGGAGTTTCACATGTTCTACATCCTTACCAATACTGGGCATCAATCTTGTTAATTTTAGTCATTCTATCTAGTGTGTAGTTGTGGTTTTAATTTGCATTTTCCTGATAAACTAGTGATACTGAGCATCTTTTCATGTGCTTACTGGCCATTTTTATATCATCCTTTGTGAAGTTCCTGTCCAAATCTTTCCGAGAACAGTCTACTTGTTGAAAGATATCTACCCATACTAACACAATGCCCAACTCATGGACACCCAATAGTGACTCAATGAACGACTTGGTGCTTTATTATCCTATGACATTAGTGTCTTAGGGCTTCCCAGATGTTGCTATTGATAAAGAACCCTCCTGCCATTGCAGGAGACCTAAGAGATGCAAGTTTGACCCCTGGGTCAAGAAGATCCCCTGGAGTAGGGCATGGAAACCCACTCCAGTATTCTTGCCTGGAGAATCCTACGGACAGAGCAGCATGGTGGGTTACAGTCCATAGAGTTGCAAGGAGTTGGACATGACTGAAGTGACTTAGTGTCTTAATCTAAGTGAGTGGATAAAGAACCTACAGGAAACAAGTATTGGAAGCATATCTGAGAGGGCATAAAAGAAGTAAAGTGTGAACAAAACAGAAATATTAAAGAACCCAGCACATTGGGTTCTTTTACTGTCTCATATAGACATGTAAACAAGAAGTACTCTAAGAAAATGACTTTAGAAGACGTGATTACTTTGAAAATGAAACAAATCATTTCACACTCATCTCTAACTACTGCCTTACCTCAGCTTTGAGGAAGATTTATTTTATTATCCCTTCAATACATTATTTGCCTGTACTTGATGAATCATTTCTCTTTATTATGCTTCTATCACTGTCAGCAAATACATGAAGGGAAAAAAAAATTTAAGTTTAAAATTTAAGTTTCTAAAAAGACTATAAAAACTTTTCTTTGGTGAGAAGGTCCTATGGAAATGGGGAAAAGAAATGGGGATGAACATTAAAGTAATTGGAAATATCTTTTTAAAAGGATGAGAAGTTGCTTTAATCCAGTTTTAACAATATGCTTTAAAAGAACCACTATTTGATGGAACATAATGAGGGACTATTTGAGTCCAAGCACCAACACTGGGAATGATCTTGTGTTGGTTCTGAAGTGGCAAGCAACAGAAAGATTCCAGCAAACTCAAACAAAAGGGAACTCATTGAAAAGATATCAAGGACTCCCAGAGCCTCCAGGATGTTTGAGAACCTAGAAAAGAAGCAGCAAGGCGATTTTAGATTGAGGGAGCTGGAAGCTCTGCAGTGCTCTTAGCAGGAATGGTCTCATCATGACATGCCCTCTGTTGAGATGGAGTAACCTGAGCCTCAAGCAATCTCATTGTTCATGTTCCAAGAATGGAGACTCTAACCATCTATGCTTTAGATCTCATACCTGCCCCCATGACCAGGTATTGGTGGGCCCCTCATTACAGCCCTCACTGACTCTATCTAGGGGGAAAGGGTATTCGTGTGTTACATGAAACAGAAAAAGATCCTGAGTATTCTGGAACTAGTCAATCTCCACTAATGACTTCAGTCAAGTTAAATATCTCAATCTGTAAAACTCTTCTGAGAATGGCCCTTCCTCCCCAGCTAAAAGGTTCCTAAAAGGCTCTAATTATACAAGTACATAAGTGCCGTGAAAACCATAAGACATCTAGAAAATGTTAACATTTCCTTACACTGATAGGAACCTAAAGCAGGCATATGAAAACACATATTGGTGAATGTAAACCTGAGGAAAATAAAACAAGCCATCATAAAATGTAAAATGTCAGAGCCATTATGAGTTTTGTTCATCTTAATATAGCATCTACTTCCTACAGCAATTTTTCTTCCAGAATAACTTACAAAGCTCATATTAGAAAAGGCTTTATGGATAAGATTTAATGTAGTACAATAATTATTTACAGTAGTAGTAAGGTGTGGATATTTATTCTAAAAAGATTGTTCCTATTAAAAAATTTTCTCCAAAAGGACCAAAAAACCCAATGACTGGTTAGATGTTTCAGGTTTGAGAAATTTTCAGTGTATATTCCAGTGGTTTTTCTGTTTATTTGCATGTTAGTAGGTTTCTCTTTGCCTGAGGAATAATTTATTTCTGAGCATGATGGAAAATTAGTCAGGTATCAAGTCAGGTAATTTACTGTGGCCATAAATCTTGAATTCTCTTAGTTTTCATAACTGGGTAACTAATAGCAAAAGAGACAAAAACATCTGCAATAAAAATTTATAACCAGAAATAAATGTCACAAAATACTTTTCCTTAGAAGCTCTAATATAACAATGTCAAGGTAGTGAATGCCATTGAACTATACACTTAAAAATGGTAAAATGGTAAATTTTGTGTTACTTATTTTACCACAATAAAAAAGTAAAACTACCTTAAAAGTTGACATAAATCATCTTATTTTGGATAATTTCCTTCCCATAATATGTCAATCTGATGGTTTCCATTCCATAATAAAGATCAGAATAATGATAACAATGCTCATATCTTGGTTCAGATACATATTTCAGGTGTAATTCTCACACTGAATAGTAAAACTCCTGAGGTTCACTGAAATCCAACAAAACTACTTTTTTGATAAAATTATGAATTATTATTGATAGTCAACCAATCCCTTGGGCTAATTAACCTGGTGATCCAGTGGCTGAGAGTCTGCATTCCCTATGCAGGGGGCCAGGGTTCAATCCCTGGTCAGAGAACTAAGATCCCACATGCCATTCAACATAGTCAAAAAAATAAATTTTTAAAAATAGTCAACCAACCACAGTCCAACTGGTTATACTCTTACATTTAAAATGTGCTGCTACATGGAAAGATGTTTAACATACTAATTATTAGAGAAATGAAAATCAAAACTACAATGAAGTATCACCTCATACCAGTCAGAATGGCCATCTTTTAAAAAGCTACAAACAATAAATGCTGAAGAAGACATGGAGAAAAGGGAAACCTCTTACACTGTTGGTGGGAATATAAATTAGTACAACCACTATAGAGAACAGTATAAAGTTTCCTGAAACTGAAAATAGAGCTACCAATATGATCCAGCAATCCCACTCCTGGGCATACATCCAGAGAAAACCATAATTTGAAAAGATACATGCACCCCAATGTTCACTGCAGCACCATTTACAACAGCTAAAATAGTAACCTAAATGTCCACGGACAGGAATGGATAAAGATGTAGTACATAAATATAATGGAATATTACTTAGTCATTAAAAAGAATGAAATAATGCCATTTTCAGCAAAATGGATGGACCTAGAGATTACCATACTAAGTAAAGTAAGTCAAAGACAAACATCATATGAGACCACTTATATGTGGAATCTAAAAAGATGGTACACATGAACCTATTTATAAAACAGAAATAGAGTCACAGATGTAGAAAACAAACTTATGGTTACCAAGGGAGAAAAGGGGGTAGGGATAAATTGGAAGGTTGAGACTGACATATACACACTAATATAGATAAAATAGATAACTAATAAGGACCTATTGTATAGCACAGGGAACTCTACTGAATACCCGGCAATGACCTATATGGGAATAGAATCTAAAAGAGAGTGAATGTATGTATATATATAACTGATATGCTTTGCTGTATAGCAGAAACTAAACACTGTAAATCAGAAACTAACACAATACTGCAAATCAAATATATTCTAATATAAAATTAATTTTAAAATAAAATGTTCTGCTACAAATCATTTTAAATAAAAATTTTCACATGTTCCATATTTAACAATCTTCATAAACATTAGCTACCACCTTTGTCTTATACTACTCTTCATAAGGAGGAGAGAACAGTAGGAATCTGAAACATCTCAGGGTGGGTGGTGTGGGTGGAAAGTCTGGTAAGAAGGGGACTGGAAAAAGAGAGAATTAGAGAGGTGACTGAAGAAAAGACCAAGACAAGAATGCTACCCAGACTGGCTTTATTGCCTGCTTCCTCCTTTAAAGAGCCACCTAATTAATTGAACAAATGTGTCTTAAATAAACCCTTCCTTCATTCAGGATGATGTTTAGAGGAATTGTGTCAAGCACAGACTCTGAAAAGAGCAATGGAGCAAATATTACGGAGGTACAATAATACGTCTATCAACTCAGGAAGAAACCATGACCATTCTGACATCATACTAAAAGGAAAATATGAAAAAAGGAAGCAGTATCTTAGACACTGAAGGAAAACGTGACAGATTATCCACACAGTTATAAACAGACACTCACAGCAAGCAGTGCCATCTGTATGTATTATTTAAGGGATTGGTTTTCTGTCCTTTTGACTTGGGAAACTTTCTGCCTTTGAGATCCCTCAATCTGCATTCACTACTGAATGCAGAGGCAGAGTTATGACCACTTGACCACACACCTAGTTCCCCGTAGAATCCTAATAAACATTTTACAAAAACCTGGGGTTCCAACAAGCAGTTTGAGAAATCAGTCTCCTTATGCTTTAGATAACATAATTTGAAGGTTTTTCTTGAAACTTATCTCCAAAGACTTCAGGTGAACTAAAAACATTTCCAAGATCACTGAAATTAAAAAGGGACTCCAAATGAGACACATTCGGCTGAACCCATGTAATAGTGCTATGCTTGGCTTCTTATAAACAGTTAGCTTTTGAAGATTATTCAGCTGATAAAATACACACATTATTTGACATTTTCCAGTATCTCCGGATCTTTGAGACAACTACATATTACAGCAACTCATAAAATCTTACCTTTTTGTTCAGTGGGGATTTAAAAACAATTTATCAACCTTTGGCTTTATCGGTTTACCACACATAGTGATATGGGTGACCTTTAAAGGGCCCCTCCCACATTCATGACCACATCAAGATGCAATATCTACAAAGCAAAAACTTCTCTAATTTCCATCCCACCAAACTGAACAAATACATTCTATGACTATTCCCTATACTGCTGATTATTAAGAGTTTCATTCAGTTCTTAGCACTTTCATTTCAGTCTCTCATCACTTGCTCAACAAAGCAAAAAATCTGGAGCATAATTCCATTCCCTGCTGTGAGCAAGTTGCTTTCACTACCATTAAATTTACTTCTCCTGTTCACAGTAAATATTCACTCTTCGACAAGCAACTTTATACTGACAACATTATATGAAGTAAACAGGAAAAATCCAGTAAGGATGGCCAGAAAAATCTTTCAATAGGATTTTTTTATTTTTATTTATAAACTACCCTTTTAACAACAATCAAAATTTGCCACTTTGTTTTCAAGATTCATCCTTTAAAACCATTTGGGAATGTGACCAGAATACAGAAGAAGCAAAACTCCATCTAAGCAGTATATAAACCTGGCATTTTTGAGTACACATTCCTTTGTTCACTAGGAGTTATTTATTGTCACCATTCTCTACAAAACAGTCTTCTAGAACTAAAGCCTGATACCATGAAAGTAGTTTTAAGTTTGTTTTCTTCCAATGTTTTATGCTCATTACTGAACTTTTATGGATAGAAAACATTATCATGTTCTTCTAGAAATTAAAAAAAAAAGTTTTTGCTTTTAACGTTTTGTTTTCAGTATCTCTGGCTATGGAATTTAAGAAGTATATATTTGAAAAAATCTAAAAGGATAGCTCAGGATATTGACATTACAGAGCAATAACATCTTTGCCTAAACCATTAAATAATATTTTTCTTCTATTTCTCACAGTTTACTTCTTTTTAAATCTTAGCCTCAGCTTGCAATTTCATAATACAGAGAAACAATGTTTTTCTGATGGGGCCAAGATTATTACGATGTCAACCAAGTCTTCACGTAACTAACCTACTTCCATCATCTGCCTTTCTTCCAAGTCCAGTAATGTTTTTACTTGTCCAGGACAAGGTGAGAGAAGGGGCTGAATGAAACAGCTGGCTGAGCTTCTGGACCTTGAGGGCTCCCAGTGAGAGTGAATCCAGCTCACTTTTTCAACTTTCAGGGTCTGCTTTTGGTTTCCACCCAGATCTCCCATCATTTGGATTCTTAAGGATGTCTTATAGATCACTATCACTTTATATCATCATAAGGACTGCAAGGAGATCCAACCAGTCCATTCTAAAGGAGATCAGCCCTGGGTGTTCTTTGGAAGGAATGATGCTAAAGCTGAAACTCCAGTACTTTGGCCACCTCATGCGAAGAGTTGACTCATTGGAAAAGACTCTGATTCTGGGAGGGATTGGGGGCAGGAGGAGAAGGGGACGACAGAGGATGAGATGGCTGGATGGCATCACCGACTCGATGGACGTGAGTTTGAGTGAACCCCGGGAGCTGGTGATGGACAGGGAGGCCTGGCGTGCTGCGATTCATGGGGTCGCAAAGAGTCGGACACGACTGAGCGACTAAACTGAACTGAACTGAAGGCTTCTTATAGATAACTCAAAATACAGTCTTCTGTGGAGAAATCTCATTTCTTTGTTGTTTTATATCTCAGTTCAGTAACCCTAGGTCCAATTTATATTTGTGCTCATATGCTGTTCAGAAACCATCGTTTTGTGCCTGATGGGAAGCCACCTACCAATTCTTAAGATATCTGGGTTCAAATTTTCATCTTTTTTCCCACTATAACATTACAGAAAACTCATCGGATGACATGTATACCAAGATACTGTGTAAGGGGTCAGGTAAATTAGACATTTTGTCTTCCTCTGGGAGCTTATAAGCCAAGAAGAGAAACAGGTAAGTATGCAAAACAAGTTAAAAAACCCAAATACAAGCAATATCATAAGACAGGACATAGTTCAAATCTTAGGTTTACTATGTGGCCACTGATTCTCAGCCAGTCACTCGGCTTTTTTGGCACAATTTTAGAGATCCCCTCAGTCTTCACTGACTTTATGTTTAATAAGCCTCTCTTCTCTCCATTAATTTTTCCCTTTATGTGGTATCATTTGTGAGCACACAAACATGCCCTAGCATTATCTTACAAGGAAAAAAGCACATTGACAATGTATGCCATCTTAAATGCCCATCCCATTTTTTTCTGCTCCTTTGTACATCAAACGTCTCAAAATATTGAGTACACACACTGTCTCCACTACTTTACCTCATTCCTCAGTCTACTTCAATCTGGCTTCTGTCCCCATTACTGAAACAAAAACTTCTTGGCAAGTTCACAAGAATATAAAACTACCAAATACAAATGGTCTCTAGTATCCTCATTTTTCTTGATCAGTCTCTGCAGCATTCAACCCTCTTATAGTCACTTCTCCTTTCCCGAAAGATTTTCTCTTGACCTCTGTGACATGAGAAACTAAATACATCTCTGGTTGTTCTTTTTGTTTCCTTTGATGGTTTCTCTACTAAACATATCCACATGGTTCTTTTCTGCACTCCCTTATCTGTGTATTGTCATCTAAATCATCATTCATTTCCAGGGCTTTATTACCATCTATAAACAGATGATATCCACACTAACTCTTACTCCAACCCAACCTCTCCTTTGGACTCCAGTCATATATATTCAACTAACCAACTTGATTCCATCATCTCAAAATCAGTATGTTCAAAATTGGACTTCTCACTCTCCTCCAAAGCCTGTTTTCCTCCAGGTCTTCATGAATTCTGAGAATATTACCATCTAGCCAGTTGCCCAAACCAGAAATCTGAGATCTATTCTTGATTCATCTCTCTTCACACTCACACACATCCCAATTGCAAATTCAATTGCTCCTATCACCAAACTACATTAGAAAAAGAAAGTCAATTTCTCCATATCGCCTCTGCCACAAACCTAGTCCAGGCCTGTTATCATTTCTCATTGAATTTTCCACTATAGCTTCTCACTTCCTTGTTTGTCCCTTGTTCACTACTGTCTACAAAGCAACTGGTGATATTTTAACAATATCCATGAGCTCACATTATCTCCCTGCTTAAGTCTTCCATGGTTTCCCATCACACTTGCAATCAAATCCAGACTTCTTAACTTTCGCCCACCAAGGGCTACCTATCTGGTCCTACGTTGCTCCTCAACTTTATCTCCTACCACTCTCTACCTCATTCTCTAGCTGCAGCCTGCTAGTCTCATTTAGTTTCTCAAACACACCAAAGTCCTTTCTGTTTAAGAGGCTTTGCTTGTGTTTCTCTCTCCACTTGGAATTCTTTTCCCCTAATGAGATTTTCCTCACCTGTAGATAATAGCAGTTTCAATACCGCCTCTTCAGAGAGGCTTTCCAGGGCCTCCCTCTAAGACCATACCGCATATGCCAGTTATTTTTTTCCATTGCACTTCACATTTCACAATTACGGTTTCATCTTCTTGTTTACTGGCCATGTCTTCCATTAGACTGTGACCTACACAAACATGGACATGTAGGACACTGTCTCACACTCTATAAGTAATCAACAAACCTTTAATAAATTAGTTTAGTAAGACTATGAGAAATGACACACCCATACTGAGATGAGTAACCTCTCCATCCCTACCAACTCTTTTTTTTTTAGAATTTAAAGAAATTATCTTCCATATGCCCCGTGCTACCACAGAGAGTTTCATTATTACCTAACTTGTTTTTCTCAATAAATTTTCAAAGTAAGACTTATTCAGCAAATTTTACATATCAAGAAGCCAAAAGGCAAAGTATGTCACTCAAAGTGACACAGTGTCAGGGATGGAACTCAAATCTAGCTCTGACTCAAAGACTTTTGAAGCCCTTTTGACTCCATACACAGAGCTGGCCTCATGGGTATGAGATCAGTTTACCCCACAGGGCCCCACATCCTGCTGCTGCTGCTAAGTCACTTCAGTCGTGTCCAACTCAGTGCGACCCCATAGACGGCAGCCCACCAGGCTCCGCCATCCCTGGGATTCTCCAGGCAATAACACTGGAGTGGGTTGCCATTTCCTTCTCCAAAGCATGAAAGTGAAAAGGGAAAGTGAAGTTGCTCAGTCATGTCTGACTCTTAGCGACCCCATGGACTGCAGCCTACCAGTTTCCTCTGTCCATGGGATTTTCCAGGCAGGAGTACTGGAGTGGGTTGCCATTGCCTTCTTTGGCCCCACATCCTACACTTTGTTTAATGCTTTCCTGTGGCAGTCTTGAAATCCTAGTTATTTCTGAACATGGGCCTTGCATTTTCATTTTGCAAAGAGCTCCACAAATTATGCAGCTGCTCCTGCCTGTATCACAGATTTTGTTATGAAGACCTTCCTAAATTTATTTCTACTAGCTTGGCACTTTCTTACTGGAAAGACTTTAGGATCTAAGCACACTGAGTGATTTACCATGGTATTCACAGTTGTAAGACATTTACTAGCATTAAGGAAAAGAAATTTCCAGACCTAATCCCAGAGTTAATTCACTATTTTATTTTCTCTGCCTTGAAAAATACCTGCTAATCTCCTTTTTATGTCTGTAAATCTGAACAAAAAGATTACTCTGAACAAAAGATTACCTTCTCACATCCATTTTTTCCAATGCCATGAAACTAGATTATTTTAGGAGTTCTAACCCAAACAAAGTCTTTGTCTAATAAGTTATACTGCCCTTGTTAAGCCATTATTTACAAACTTAACTAACTTACAAACAAACAACAAACAACTTACCAACAAACAAAACCACAAATAACTGAATTGATTGAATATACCTTAGGGCAATAATGTTGCCTTACTATAATTTTTTTTTTTTATTTTTAAGTGGTCACTGATTCTATCCTGTACTGTGGAGTCTTCCTGATGCTATTAATGAAAAGCCTACTGCTTTCCTGTCCTGAAGCCACCCACATCTTACTCTGAAGTTCATATAAGTCATGGTTCCAAAAGTGTAATGCCCAGATCAGCAGCAGCAATGGTAACAGCCATTGCATCCAGGAACTTTGTGAAAATGCAAATTCTCAGACCATGCCTCAGGTCTTCATTTATTGAGAAATTTATTTATTGAGAAACAATGAAGTTAAAGCCCACCGGAAGTTAGTTTTACAAGTCCTCCAGGTAATTCTGATATGTGCTAACACTGAGACCCACCATCACCGATAATACTTACGAAAACAGTATCCTAATATGGGTTATCATCTAAATCACATGAGGATCTTGTCAAATTCATAGTTTTCCCAGCATTGTCACAGAGATGGAAAGTCCACAGGCAAGGTGTGGCCAGTCTAGCAGTCTTTTTTAAACAGTTCCCAGTTGATTCCAATAGCCAGCAGGTTTGGGAATATTTACCCAATGTGGTGGCTATTTAAAATCGGTTACACATTTTGATGAAGAGTTTCACCATTTGTTAAATTCCTTCAGAATTCCTGGATAGACTGTTTGTTTTAAATCGCACTCATGTATCCCTATAGAACTTGACAAATTTAATCTAAAACTACTTGTTCTGATGCTTCTATTTCAGCAGCCAATTTGCAAGTGAAACAAGCCTAAAAGTCTTGCTCAGTGAAAAACATAAAACATAGACACAAAAAATACCAAAAGCAATAATGAAAACAAATTTATACTCTCTCAAGGCTTAACACTTGAGCACATATTTAATATGTTTTAATCATGAAGTTGCCCTAGTTCAATAATCAGCTTCTCAACTTCATCAAATATAAAGATTATTTTTAAAAAAGAAAAACAAACTATAAAGAATATTTTGAAGCAGATTTAAGGAGTGCTTTATTGATAATCAACTATGTGCACAGTGCTGTACATCACTGGTCAACCACATTTTCACCCCAGCTAAAAGCCAGAGGCAAACTGAGATAAAAAAAATACTTTGACTAAATGTGTATCTTCACCATCCTTCCCAACACACTCCACCCAAACTTCCTTTCATATTCTTCAGAATGGTAAGGTTAAACTCTGTTTCTCATAGGTCATAGGTCAATCTTTGAGCCACATCTCAGCAAAGTTATGGGTGCAAATTTTAAAATTGCTCCACATTTTCTTTCAATCTCATCATCGTTTAAGAGTACAGAATATGGGACCAGGCATCCTAATCTGAAATCTAAACTCCATGGCATGGGGCAAGTTACTTTATATCTCTGCATCTTGGTTTCCTCTTCCATAAAGGGGTACAATGAGGTTGTTATGTGAGCAAAGGATTCAATATACATAAGTCTCACAGAACAGCCTCTGGCACATGAAGTTGA
The DNA here is from genome assembly GCF_029407905.1 of Bubalus kerabau. Classification (NCBI taxonomy): domain Eukaryota; kingdom Metazoa; phylum Chordata; class Mammalia; order Artiodactyla; family Bovidae; genus Bubalus; species Bubalus kerabau. The sequence goes on from NC_073627.1 coordinate 112,998,813, forward strand.
ACATGTGCAACTGTTATTAACATGCCCATGTCACTGCTCTTTGCATTTTAACCTCCTCTTTGTAGTTTGACTGCAGCCATGAAATGAAAAGACGCTTACTCCTTGGAAGGAAAGTTATGACCAACCTAGATAGCATATTGAAAAGCAGAGACATTACTTTGCCAACAAAGGTCCGTCTAGTCAAGGCTATGGTTTTTCCAGTGGTCATGTACGGATGCGAGAGTTGGACTGTGAAGAAAGTTGAGCGCCGAAGAATTGACGCTTTTGAACTGTGCTGTTGGAGAAGACTCATGAGAGTCCCTTGGACTGCAAGGAGATCCAACCAGTCCATTCTAAAGGAGATCAGTCCTGGGTGTTCTTTGGAAAGAGTGATGCTAAAGCTGAAACTCTAGTACTTTGGCCACCTCATGTGAAGAGTTGACTCATTGGAAAAGACTCTGATTCTGGGACGGATTGGGGGCAGGAGGAGAAGGGGACGACAGAGGATGAGATGGCTGGATGGCATCACTGACTCGATGGACGTGAGTTTGAGTGAACCCCAGGAGTTGGTGATGGACAGGGAGGCCTGGCGTGCTGCGATTCATGGGGTTGCAAAGATTCGGACACAACTGAGCGACTGAACTGAACTGAACTGAACTTGTAGTTTGAATCTGCAAGCCCACATTTGTGCACATCCTAGAACCCAAGCCCATGTCATCCTGCCTCCAACAAAACATCTTTCTGTCCTATTCCTGATTTTCTACACTTAACAGTCTATACTATAAGTCTCAAATTGTTTTCAGTTTCCTGTGTCATTCTCTAGTTGCCATACAACTTCTCAATTCATGGTGTGAGAGGAACATTGAGGACATAGGTTTGGAGTCAGATAGATCTTGGTTCAAATCTTTATCTCCTTCCCTGACTCATTTTCTCCAGCATCTTTGGTCTGACATCAGGCATTGCTCTGCTTCAAGACACCTGTACTTGCTGTTCTCACTGCCTGGAACATTCTTCCCCAGGTTAGTTCCATGACTTGTTTTTTCACTTCATCTTGACATCTGCCTATAGCACCAATCAGAGAGGCTTCCTCTCTAGCTGAAATAGTAACCCCACTCATTCTTTACCTCCTGGCCTTGTTTTGTTTTTCTTCATAATGCTTATACACTAGACATTTTGTTATATATTTACGTTGTGTATCTTCTGTCAGCCATCACTAGAATGAATACAAGCTCTAAGAGGGATGCTTACCTAATCAGGTTGCTGTGTGGATTGGATGAGATAACATATATAAAATATAAAAACTTCATAAATATAAAAAGTGCTGAGCATACAGCAAATGTCCATTTTCTCCCTTTCCTCATAATAACAAGTAAAGACGGTAGGCACATTTCCTCTCTTACATCTCTACAACCACCTTCATCTCCCAACAATAGATATCCTAGAGACCTGAGAAGAATGAACGGAAACTCTTTAATTTTATGGTCATAATTTAGAATTACAGCCAATGTCAGCACATCCTAATTAGATTTTAAACATCCTTGGTTGTGAAAAATGTAAACATATACTTCTTATTTCCATCAGAGTAAGATTAAATAAGAATGCTTGTGAAAAGGGTTCTTTTGATTAAATGTTTTTCCAGTTAATCAACAGCTCATTTTCTTTCACCCATTGTTATTGAACATCTTCTTTCCTGATCTTTACTCAGCTTTTTGCCCTAGTAAGTAGGAAGCATGAAGCACAAATCTATCTTTCTCTTATGTCTGAATATAGTATCTTGGTTCAGGTTCATTATTATGGACACTAATTCCCTTTTCATATACAATATTAAAGATACAGCATATTGGACTGATTCTATTCTGACCTCAAGAAAAACCAAGGTAATTAATTTCGCAGATTAAACTCCCAGGAAAGGCTCTTATTCATCTCTTATTTGTCACATTTTTCTAACACACACACACATGCACATGCACACATACACAGAACTTATTTAACAAGTATGCTATACTCAAGTTTCACTTGAAATTAAAGGTTTCTAAATCTGGTTCTGATTGACATCACAAAAATGAAATAATCAGAGTTTATGTAAAACTTGAAAGAATAAGCAAATGATTCAACATATTTTTTAAAATAAAGGAAATAAAGTATCACAATCATGTAAATAAAATTATATTGTCCTATTCTCACCCAACAGCAGTTAAGAAAAGTGGCAACAATAACAAATTATCATTTTCCATTCAATAGTTTATTCCCGGGACTAAGTTTGTTTGCAGGACTGCCAATACAGTTTAATTGCTTTCATTACTCAATATTGCTCTGACTTAGTCTCACCACCCAGTACTGACCATTAAGCTATCTCCAGGAACAAATCACTTTTGTGAGGGAAAAGACATAAACCTTATTTATGCTTTTTAAGTATTTTATTCCTAACTCTTAAGTCAGCAGAGTATTGGGGGAAAAATTAATAGATGGTTGCATTTGAATTCTGCCTCTACCACTTCCCAGTTACCCTGGCTAAAGCTGACTTGATTTCTCTGAAATTCAGTTTCTTCATCTGTACTTTGGGCATCCAAATTAATCCTACCTCAGAATACTGTAAAGAAGATTACATAAGTGATCACTGAAAGTGCCTGGTATTTAAAAATATCAAAATAATGTGTATTTTCCTCCTTTCCTTCACCCTTTTTCTGTCCAGGATATGAAACACCTAAGTCTAGAGCATTTTCATTATGTTTTTTCATTTACTCCACACATAAGTACTGAGTTTCCATGACATGTCAGGTATAGAGCAAAATGTGGGGCTATGCTGATAAATAAAACATAGTCCTTATCCTGAAGGAGATCCTAAACCAAAGTCCTAAATTATACTCTAGGTCCATTGAAGGTTATGTTTGACAATCATTTTCCCCAGGAAGAAGAAATAATGCCCAGCCTTCCAAAGTTTGACAATGTGTATGATTCACAAACTGTGCAGTAATATAATATCTTGTGAATTACCTCACTGCTCATATCAATGCAGGACCACGATGTTATCACACTAAGTTGTCTGTCTCCATCGGTGGGCCCAAAGGCACCAATTATACAAAGTACCATATAGTCACACATTTTTCCCCTTCCCTATGTGTACTTAATGGGTAATGAGACCAAAATAGGAGGATTTAGCCATTATTTATCACTGGTTCCTTCTGCATTCATTTTTCAAAGTCTATTCATCTGGAGTATTTGACCTTCAGAACATGAATTAAGCTCTTGTTTTAGTAACTGTTTCCACTGCATTCTATAGTTACAATCCAATAACTTGATGCACTTTTTAAACAGTGAGCCCTTTCTGTAGCTGTAACCCAAATCATTCCCACTTTGTCCTAGGCTCCAGTAATTTAAATCATTATTGTTTATCTTTCAAAGAAAACTAATTTCACTTAGTGCTAGGGTATCTAATACTTTTAAATACTTAAAACCCCATATTTCTTACAAAATGGTGGCCAATAACTGAGAACAAAGGAAAGCAATTTTAAAGTTAATTTTTTTGTTCAAAATGTGTCTTTACAAGGAGGGTCAACTTCACAATATAAAGTCCAAACAAATGGAACTAGATCCTATTCTTAAACTGGCACCATACTGTACAATGAGTTGGTGACAAACGTCTGTCAGGTCCAATTCTGCTACTTCCCGTCAATAATTTCTGAAGATTTTATTTTATAATATACTTTATAAAGTCAACAGAAAGGAAATAAAATGAACAGTTTATGACCAACATTACGTTAAACTTAATCACACATAAAAGTTATAATTAAAAATAACAATAATACATAGCTACAATCCCAGGAAAACCCTGAGTCAGGAGTGACAGGAGGAGATGAATGCCTTGACTTATGTTGAGTCAAGACTGAGATCTTTGTCTTCATCTTTATCCTTTTACCTTTTATAGTGATCATATTATAATATATAAGTGTATCAAATTAACGTTGTACATCTTAAATTTACACAAGTTATAGTGAAATATATTTCAATAAAAAAAGAAATAGGAACATTTTTAAAATAAAGAGACAATTTCTCAACCAATTTGACCCTTAGCATTTTGAAGACACTATCTATTGTAATGTTCTCAGTTGCTGCTAATTATTCATCCTTCTTTCTTTTCTGTTAACAGTGGTTTATAACAATTATCTATTGTCACAATGATTATTGAGTAAAGGAGACCAGCACTTATATGAATAATTAGATGTCCTCAAACAACAGGGAAAAACATTTACAGCATTATTTTAAAAGTGGTTGCAACTAAAAATTTCAAATTAAGGGTTATTTTCATTCATTAAAAGGAACAACAATCAATAAAATATTTACAAACTAGTAAAAATTGCTTTTTGAGACATTTATATACAAAAAAGTTTGCCATTTGCAAAAATATGAATGGACTTGGAGGGCATTATGCTAAGTGAAATGTCACACAGCAAGATAAATCCTGTATGATATCGCTTATATGTGGAATCTAAATATAAAACACTAGTGAATATAACCTAAAAGAAGCAGACACAAATCTAGGGAGCAGCCTAGTGGTTACCAACGGAGGGGCCAGTACAGGGGTGTGGGGGAGTGGGAGGTGCAGACTACTGTGTGTGAGACAGACTCAAGGGTGTCTTGTACAGCAAGGGGAATAGAGCCAATATTTTGTAATAACTATCAATGGAAATTAACCTTTAAAATTGTATAAAACCTTTTAAAGAAAATATTAATTAAGGATATCCAAAAAGTTATTTTACCTGTACAACTTCAAGTCAGAAGCTAAAAAACCGAAAGATCTACTACCTGTTTGTTCATGGATCCAATCCATTGATTTTCTCAGTCATCTGATGATTCTGACTAAGCTTTTTAACAGACTAATAATGTAATTTAGACAATCTTAATATACTTATGAATATGAGTCATAATATATCGTTTATGTACAATTGCTAACTAATATACCTAATATGTTATAGCATATCACGTTATATGCCAAATTACAGTTTCGTCCCTCCCACCAATCATAAATAAGTCTTCCAGAAGTCTTTTCAACATTTCTTTCTCCTGCAGCATTTGAGGCTTTATCTTGTACAGAGTGGGTGATCATTAAAATGCATGTCAAAACAAAACATTCATATCCCCAAATCTACTGAATATCCAGGAGTAGGAAAGGTAATTTTCATTTCTACAGTTTTCACTATGAGTTCAACATTCAGAAAACAAAGGAGTGAAAGTTTTAGTTATGCAGGATAAATAAGCTCTGGAAACCTAATGTGCAGCATGGTGACAAAAGTCAACAAGACTGTATTATATACTTAAAATTTGCTAAGGGAGTAGATCTTAAATGTTCTCACCACAAAGACAAAAAGGTAACTATGCAAAGTGATGGTTATGTTAACTAGCCTCACTGTGGTAATCATTTTACAATGTATCAGATCAGATCAGATCAGTCGCTCAGTCGTGTCCAACTCTTTGCCACCCCATGAATCGAAGCACACCAGGCCTCCCTGTCCATCACCAACTCCCGGAGTTCACTCAGACTCATGTCCATCGAGTCAGTGATGCCATCCAGCCATCTCATCCTTCTCCTCTTGCCCCCAATCCCTCCCAGCATCAGAGTCTTTTCCAATGAGTCAACTCTTCGCATGAGGTGGCCAAAGTACTGGAGTTTCAGCTTTTACTCTATCAAAATATCATCTTATATATTTAAATATATATAATTCTGTCACTTATAACTCAACAAAGCTGGGGGAAAATTGGGGGGGGGGAAGAGTGCAATAAATTCTTATCTATTCTGTTCCTTCGTTTTCCAGCATAACCTCATTCTAAGGAGATGAGTATTTATCATGGGTTTAAAGATACTTTAGAGAGGATCTTTCACCACTACCTTCAAAACTGTCTAGTAAAGATTTAACAAATGAAATAATAATACCTTAATGTCTCTGACAGGCAAAGTAGTGGCCTTCAAAAGAGGTCCACACTCTCATCTTCAGACCTATGAATACATATGTTACTTCATACGGCAAAGGGGAATTATGGTTGCTAATTATTTGACCTTAAAGTGATTGTTATGGATTATCCAAGTGAGTCCAATGTAATTATAAGGGTCCTTAAATATGGATGGGGGAGTAAAAAGAGAGGGCCAGAGAAAGTATTGTGACAATGGAAGCAGGGGTCAAGGAGAGGCAAATTTGCTGCCTTTGATGAAACAGCCAGGAGCCAAGGAATGTTGGTATCTTCTAGAAGCTGGAAAAGGCAAGTAAACGGATTCTCCATTGAAACTATAGAAATGAACACAGTCCTGTTAACACCTTGATTTTGGTCTAGAGAAACCTGTATCAGACTTCTGAACTACAAAATTGTAAGTAATATAAACCCATGTGTATTCCAGCCACTAAGTTTGTGGTAATTTTATGGCAGCAATAGAATTAACTCAATGCTCAGAATTTTTTAACTACTGAGAGCAAACATTTTAACACAGAAATAGTTTGACACTATGTTTTTATATCTTCTATTTAATAACAGTTTAATTGGCCTCCATAATAAAGAGTCAAATAGTTTCTGATGGTTAACTGAACACAGTGACCCAATTAAAATCTAAGGTCTGACAGCAAACTAACAGATCAATGCCACCATAAAGCTCCTATTATTATTACTAGCTCAAAAACTAATAAAAACGGTCTTTCCCAAATATTTATCTTTACTTCATGGTATGAATTATAATTCAAAGTAATAAGCAAATAGTTGATGTAGCAGTTTCTATTTATAAAATTTCAGCTAATAAATGAAAAAGGAAAGACAGAATTGTAAAATCACCATTCTACAATGTCCTAATAAAACAACAGATCTTGGCCATGGATCAACAAACTCCAGCTAAGAAACAGATCCAGTCTGAGGCTGGTTTTTTTTTTTTCTTAGCGTGTGAGCTAAGAATGATTTTTACATTCTTAAATGGTTAAAAAAATTAAAAGAATAATATTTACAACATATAAAAATTATATGAAATTCAAATTTCAGTATTTATTTATAAAGCTGTATGGGAATATAGCCATGTCAACTTATTTACATAATGTCTATGGCTGCTTTGGGGCTATAACAGCAGAGTTGAGTAGTTGTAAGAGACCTGATGGTGCACAAAACCTAAAATGTTTACTATTTGGATTTTACATTAAAAGTCTGTCAACACCTGCTCTAGACAGTGATTATTAATGGTAGCTAATACCTAAAATGAGAGGCAACTGTGAAGTATTCTCGCCAAAAATAATCAAAACCGATGAAGGCTCCTGTTCATACAATCAAACTACCAGTTCATAGGAAATACAATGGACAGAGAAGCATGTAAGACAACGCCATTGGGAAGTATTCTGCAAAATATATAAAGTAGGAAACACTGCTGCTGCTGCTGCTAAGTCACTTCAGTTGTGTCCGACTCTGTGCGACCCCATAGACAGCAGCCCACCAGGCTTCCCGTCCCTGGGATTCTCCAGGCAAGAACACTGGAGTGGGTTGGTTGTCATTTCCTTCTCCAATGCATGAAAGTGAAAAGTGAAAGTGAAGTCGTTCAGTCGTGTCTGACTCTTAGCAACCCCATGGACTGCAGCCTACCAGGCTCCTCCGTCCATGGGATTTTCTAGGCCAAAGTACTGGAGTGGGGTGCCATTGCCTACAGGGCAATAAATTTCTTTGAAAAATAATTTTCAACAGGAAAAAAAAGGAGATCTGGTCAGGAAACTTATAGACTGAAAAAAACAATGTATCAATTACCATTGTATGCTGATTCAAACAAACTGCGGGTAGATAGCAGAATTATGTGATTATAAAGGAAATTGGACTCCAACTTAATATATGTGGTTATTAAGAAATTGTTCATTTGCTTAAACTTCATAATGGTTTAAAATAAGGGGTCCTTGCCACGGGTGCACTAAGCATGGCCAAGAGGAGTTACCCCATGTCCGAGGTCAGGGGCAGCTGCTGAGAGTGCCAGACTGCCATGGCGCAAGACCTGCGGAGAGGAGCTACCCCACGTCCGAGGTCAGGGGGGGTGGTCAAGAGGAGATACCCAGCGTCCAGGGTCAGGGGCAGCGGCCAGGAGGGATACCCGACGCCCTTAAGCCCAAGGCCAGGGGGGCGGGCGGGAGGAGCTAACCCAAACCCCTAAGCCCGAGGCCAGGGAGGGCAGCTGGGAGGAGCAACCCCACGCTGTGGCTGCACGGGCACAGGAGGGCCTAGAGGAGCTATCCCACATTGAAGGTCAGGAAGGGCAGCGATGAGGAGATACCCTTCCTCCAAGGTAAGCAGCATTGGCTGTGCTTTGCTGGAGCAGCCATGAAGAGATACCCCACGCCAAGGTAAGAGAAACCCAAGTAAGACGGTAGGTGTTGCAAGAGGGCATCAGAGGGCAGACACACTGAAACCATACTCACAGAAAATTAGTCAATCTAATCACACTAGGACCACAGCCTTGTCTAACTCAATGAAACTAAGCCATGCCCATGGGGCAACCCAAGATGGGCAGGTCATGGTGGAGAGATCTGACAGAATGTGGTCCACTGGAGAAGGGAATGGTAAACCACTTCAGTATTCTTGCCTTGAGAACCCCATGAACAGTATGAAAAGGCAAAATGATAGGATACTGAAAAAGAAACTCCCCAGGTCAGTAGGTGCCCAATATGCTACTGGAGATCAGTGGAGAAATAACTCCAGAAAGAATGAAGGGATGGAGCCAAAGCAAAAACAATACCCAGTGTGGATGTGACTGGTGATAGAAGCAAGGTCCGATGCTGTAAAGAGCAATATTGCATAGGAACCTGGAATGTCAGGTCCATGAATCAAGGCAAATTGGAAGTGGTCAAACAAGAGATGGCAAGAGTGAGTGTCGACATTCTAGGAATCAGTGAACTGAAATGGACTGGAATGGGTGAATTTAACTCAGATGACCATTATATCTACTACTGCAGGCAGGAAATCCCTCAGAAGAAATGGAGTAGCCATTATGGTCAACAAAAGAGTCCGAAATGCAGTACTTGGATGCAATCTCAAAAACGACAGAATGATCTCTGTTCGTTTCCAAGGCAAACCATTCAGTATCACAGTAATCTGTCTATGCCCCAACCAGTAACGCTGAAGAAGCTGAAGTTGAACGGTTCTATGAAGACCTACAAGACCTTTTGGAACTAATACCCAAAAAAGATGTCCTTTTCATTATAGGGGACTGGAATGCAAAAGTAGGAAGTCAAGAAACACCTGGAGTAACAGGCAAATTTGGCCTTGGAATACAGAATGAAGCAGGGCAAAGACCAATAGAGTTTTGCCAAGAAAATGCACTGGTCATAACAAACACCCTCTTCCAACAACACAAGAGAAGACTCTACACATGGACATCACCAGATGGTCAACACCGAAATCAGATTGATTATATTCTTTGCAGCCAAAGATGGAGAAGCTCTATACAGTCAGCAAAAACAAGACCAGGAGCTGACTGTGGCTCAGACCATGAACTCCTTATTGCCAAATTCAGACTTAAATTGAAGAAAGAAGGGAAAACCACTAGACCATTCAGGTATGACCTAAATCAAATCCCTTATGATTATACAGTGGAAGTCAGAAATAGATTTAAGGGCCTAGATCTGATAGATAGAGTGCCTGATGAGCTATGGAATGAGATTCGTGACATTGTACAGGAGACAGGGATCAAGACCATCCCCATGGAAAAGAACTGCAAAGCAAAATGGCTGTCTGGGGAGGCCTTACAAATAGCTGTGAAAAGAAGAAAAGTGAAAAGCAAAGGAGAAAAGGAAAGATATAAACATCTGAATGCAGAGTTCCAAAGAATAGCAAGAAGAGATAAGAAAGCCTTCTTCAGCGATCAATGCAAAGAAATAGAGGAAAACAACAGAATGGGAAAGACTAGAGATCTCTTCAAGAAAATCAGAGATACCAAAGGAACATTTCATGCAAAAATGGGCTCGATAAAGGACAGAAATGGTATGGACCTAAAAGAAGCAGAAGATATCAAGAAGAGATGGCAAGAATACACAGAAGAACTGTACAAAAAAGATCTTCACAACCCAGATAATCACGATGGTGTGATCACTGACCTAGAGCCAGACATCCTGGAATGTGAGGTCAAGTGGGCCTTAGAAACCATCACTACGAACAAAGCTAGTGGAGGTGATGGAATTCCAGTGGAGCTATTCCAAATCCTGAAAGATGATGCTGTGAAAGTGCTGCACTCAACATGCCAGCAAATGTAGAAAACTCAGCAGTGGCCATAGGACTGGAAAAGGTCAGTTTTCATTCCAATTCCAAAGAAAGGCAATGCCAAAGAATGCTCAAACTACCACACAATTGCACTCATCTCACACACTAGTAAAGTAATGCTTAAAATTCTCCAAGCCAGGCTTCAGCAATATGTGAACCGTGAACTTCCTGATGTTCAAACTGGTTTTAGAAAAGGCAGAGGAACCAGAGATCAAATTGCCAACATCCGCTGGATCATGGAAAAAGCAAGAGAGTTCCAGAAAAACATCGAATTCTGCTTTCTTGACTATGCCAAAGCCTTTGACTGTGTGGATCACAATAAACTGTGGAAAATTCTGAAAGAGATGGGAATACCAGACCACCTGATTTGTCTCTTGAGAAGTTTGTATGCAGGTCAGGAAGCAACAGTTAGAACTGGACATGGAACAACAAACTGGTTCAAAATAGGAAAAGGAGTACGTCAAGGCTGCATATTGTCACCCTGTTTATTTAACTTATACGCAGATTATATCATGAGAAATGCTGGACTGGAAGAAACACAAGCTGGAATCAAGATTGCTGGGAGAAATATCAATAACCTCAGATATGCAGATGACACCACCCTTATGGCAGAAAGTGAAGAGGAACTACAAAGCCTCTTGATGAAAGTGAAAGAGGAGAGTGAAAAAGTTGGTTTAAAGCTCAACATTCAGAAAACCAAGATCATGGCATCCGGCCCTATCACTTCATGGGAAATAGATGGGGAAACAGTGGAAACAGTGTCAGACTTTATTTTTCTGGGCTGCAAAATCACGACAGATGGTGACTGCAGCCATGAAATTAAAAGATGCTTACTCCTTGGAAGGAAAGTTATGACCAACCTAGATAGCATATTCAAAAGCAGAGACATTACTTTGCCAACAAAGGTTCGTCTAGTCAAGGCTATGGTTTTTCCTGTGGTCATGTATGGATGTGAGAGTTGGACTGTGAAGAAGGCTGAGCTCCGAAGAATTGATGCTTTTGAACTGTGGTGTTGGAGAAGACTCTTGAGAGTCCCTTGGACTGCAAGGAGATCCAATCAGTCCATTCTAAAGGAGATCAACCCTGGGATTTCTTTGGAAGGAATGATGCTAAAGCTGAAACTCCAGTACTTTGGCCACCTCATGCAAAAAGTTGACTCATTGGAAAAGACTCTGATGCTGGGAGGGATTGGGGGCAAGAGGAGAAGGGGACGACAGAGGATGAGATGGCTGGATGGCATCACTGACTCGATGGACATGAGTCTGAGTGAACTCCGGGAGTCGATGATGGACAGGGAGGTCTGGCGTGCTGCGATTCATGGGTTTGCAAAGAGTTGGACACGACTGAGCGACTGATCTAATCTGATCTGATCTGATTTTCCAGATATTTTTAGAAGAAATAATATGATACCTGGAATATGCCAAAAATCTAATGAAGAGGGAGAAAATGAGAAATAGAAGTATACAAATCAAAGTACAATTTGTCACGATTTGATCACTATTGAAGCTGGATTATGAATAAATGTGGTTACTATTCTATTCTCTCTACTGTTTTTTATGTTCAGATTTTCCTTAAATACATTTTAAAAAGCATTATTTCCCAAAAGTCTTCAGGTTCATGAAGATAATAACTTTGCAACCATAATTTATTTCAAAACATAAATAACCCAGTGATAAAAATACCAAAAGCAAAGAGTATCCTGTATTTCAACATGGTATAGATTTCACATTTTATTTCTAAAAATGTCAATAAATTTACCTTCAGTAAAAACATAGAATAATGGACATTTCAAGGACCAGAATCAACTGTGGAAACAATTACCTCGGAAAAAAGACAAGCTGACTCTATTTTCCAAAGCACTTTCAAAACCAGAAGCCCAATACAAATCATCATTAGCCTTATATTACCTCTTGACTGTAACCAACATGTTAATTTCAAAAGAATTAAAGATTATAAACTCTTCTCTATCAAACAAAGACAACTTCTATTTTTGATATTTGTTGTAAGCCTCTGGTTAGTACTAATATTAACATCCACTTAAAAGTAGCTCTTGGCAGACAATGAACTAGCTACACACATCAATGCACTTTACATTCACAATTCATCCTAGAGACAGGTATTCCCATCTTCATTATATAATTACGGACTGAGACACAGAAAGATAAAGCTGCAAAACCAGTTAATGACCTGAGTCAGACTGGAAATCAGGCCAGTCTGATCTGAATGTCAATACAGTCTTAAAGCAGAAGGCCAGCACCATTCCCTTTCAACTCCTGGGCAAATTTTGGCTCTGTTCAGAGGTTAGTACCTGGACAATCCAGATCTTTCTCTGGTACAAAACAACTGTAGGGAAGAAGCCCTGGTCCATATATCTTCCAAAGAGCAAGGTCAGTTCCTGAGTTTGTATTCTGCTTTTGTAGATAAAGAATCAGAGAGACAGTGCATAGATTTTTGCCGGGAGCCGGCGAGAGACATTCCACTCGTGACAAAGGTCATGAGGAAGGGGGCTCGGCATACGCAAAGGCGGGATCGAGCCTCGGGAGTGCCCCCGGATATTCTCGAGCATCTACCCCCCAAAAACCAGAGTCTGCCTACTTTATTGCTTTGTGCTCTCGCCTCTGACTTTACTGGGTGCTGTCCCCCACCACCATCTCACTCTCTCTGTCAAAGAGCTAACTTACAGCTCCAATTAATAAAGTTCCTGGGCAATTAGGAGTGTTTAAATCCAAACCCCTCAGATGGCTCTCTAACTCACCTGACAAGTTTACCCAGACACCTACAGCTATGCATACGATTGTTTACAGTCTCCCAGCCTCCAGAGGCACCGGAAGCTTAAGATATTCAAATAGCTTAGAGCCTCTCAGAGAATTAGAAACTGTCAGAATAAAACTAGTAAAAGATTTCATTGATGAGCCAATGTTTGTTGCCAAGTTTTCACATCCCCTGAATTGTATCCTTGAATGTGCATTAATTAATATAGTTAGTATGTAGAAAAAATAAGTAGTGGCCTGGTGTTAGTAACTTTAGACCCTTAAGGTAGTAAATTCTTTCCTTTGTAAACCCATTACACATCCACCCTATAGGAACGTAATCTTATCTTCGGAGGATGGCGCCAAACCTTAAAATAATTACTCTTAGAGAAAATAAGTCTTTGTTGATAAGTCCTTGTCAAGAGTCATAAAATGTTAATAGGCCTCTGGCCAGAAGATGATGTAAATCACCTAAACCATTTGTATACGATAAATCTGCAGGAAAGAAACCCTGGTTTTTGATAAGCATCAAAGACTGCTGATTTTGCATCCCCTATTGTCCTCTATGTGTAACTTAGGGTATAAAAGCCCCTGTTGAAAATAAAGCTATGGGCCTTGCTCACCAACGCTTGGTCTCCCCATGTCATTCTTCCCTTTAACTTCTAGCTGAGTGTCCATCTGGAGCGTGGATGTCCTCTGCGACCATTTATTTGCCTGGGCTTCTAAGACCCACTCGAGAAGGTGTCTAAGGTGGGGCACCTTCCGCTATTCGAGAGGGCGCCTGCGGCCTCCGTGGTCAGAGCTAACCTGGTGTCACGGGTTATATTGATTTTCTGCGTAAACCAAGCCACTCAGCTTCTTTTCTCTACTGAATTTTCCTACTGAGCTATCCTCATTCTATTCCTCTTTATTATATCTAATTAACATTTGAATAGGCCGCCTAGCCGTCTCTCCTTCGAAGACCCTGGATCAGCCGGGGCTGGACCCCGGCAGATTTTCACTGAATATTGTTTGTAATAGCCAAAAACAAAAAAAGGAAATAAACTACATTTTTGCCAGTAAAAAATTACTATATTACCTACAGTACAAAAGACTGAAATAATATGCAACATCTACATGTAACTCCTTGATACAAAAAATACAATGTTGAGAGAAAAAAGCAAACTGCAAAAGAATATATACTACACATTCAGGTAAAATTTTTTAAATATATAGAACCTTTCTTTATACACAGTTATGAATACATAAATATGTAGCAGAGATTTTTCTAAAATAAATCTATATGAGAAGAATGAACCTCAAGTTCAAAATAATTCTTACCTTTGGGAAAGAAATCATTAGAATGGTAGGGGTATATTTTAGCTATGTCTGTAACAGTTAAAAAAAAACAAAACAGATGAGCAACAAGGATCTATTGTACAGCATGGCAAAATATAGCTTTTGCTTTGGAATAACTTTAGATGGAGTATAACCTATAAAAACATTGAATGTGTTCTATGTTGTACACCTGAAACTAATATAATACTGTAAAAATCAACTATATTTCAGTTAAAGCAAAGCACTTACTAGCCATAAAAGAGTAAAATCCTGGGTTTTAATTTTTTTTCATGGAACATGGAACTTTCTTATTTATGTGTACTAGGTGAATAAAAAAGCAGTGAGATTTTTTTATAAAAAAGATATAAAGAAAACACGGCAAATTGTTAACCTTGGTTTAATGTGTATTAAATATATATATTATATACATATATATGTATTAAATATATATAAGTATATATATGTGAATGATTTTTGTAATATTTTCTATTTTTGCATATTTGGGACATCTTCAATTTTAAATAAAAATGAATGCAATAATTACTCTTTCTTTATTAAAAAAAACAAAGAACATGAGTGAATCTTAAACAATGGGAAAGGAAGAAGGAATCCTCCTAATAGAACTGGGGAGAAGAGAGGCACAGAAATATAATTCACCTAAAGCCACACAGGTAATAACTGACAGAGGCCAGGGTTACAATCTAGATCTATCTGCTTCCAAAGCCACCTTACTGTTCTCTAAAATCCTTTCAGATTGTCCACAGAACTTTCCAAGTAGAGATGCTGCTAAGTCACTTCAGTCATGTCCGACTCTGTGCGACCCCATAGACAGCAGCCCACCAGGCTCCCCTGTCCCTGGGATTCTCCAGGCAAGAACGCTGGTGTGGGTTGCCATTTCCTTCTCCAAAGTAGAGATGAACTGCATTCAAATTGAGCCTGTTGGGAACACTTAGTCAAAAGAGTTGTCCTTCCTAATTTCACCATGATAAAGCTCATTCCCAAGGAAGACCTAGAAAAATCAACAAAATGTAGCTGATTATTACTATGAGTGTGTTCTGTTTTGTGTGACTATTTTATGGTTGAAGTTCTGATGTTCTACAGAGGTATTTTAAGTAAATATGCAACCCCACGACACTGTATGCAGGGACTAGTAGTTTGTCATGTCAACTCAAGATAACCATCCCAGGTGGGGGCAAACTGAAGCAGTGATTCCCACCCTGTTGAGATCTGAGGAATTTCCCACATCTCTTGAGGTACTTGGTGAGATCAAAGTATTGAGGTTTTAATATTTTGTTGTTTAGTCGCTCAGCAGTGTCCGACTCTTTGCAACCCCATGGACTGCAGCACACCAGCTTGCCAGGCTTCCTTGTCCCTCACCATTAATATTTAGAAATGTCAAAAATACAAAGTAACATTTTAGCAATCTATGAATTATTAAATAAACAATAGTTTCCCAAAACTACATATATTTGCATGATAATTTTGAATTATCCATTAACTTAAGAGACTAAATATGTGCTAAGTGAAACCTGAGAAAGAATCAACAGTTGGGTCTAAGTTCCACCAGTCAGGCCCCTAAGAGGAAAAGGGGAAAGCCAGGATTAACCCTGAGGGAAAATAGATCTTCAACCCTCCCATTAAAAATATCCCAACTCCTCCAAATCCATGGACCAGTTTCATTTCTATTCTTTCTTCCTACTTATTTAAACCCTCTTTTTCTAATAGGTTCTTCACCCAGAAAATCAAGTACTAAAATTTCTCCCATCTTGAAAAAAAAAAAGAAAGAAAAATTGCCTATATTTCTCTTTTCTTTCATAGCTAAGAACCTAAAGTCTACCTCACATTAATTTAAAAGTACCATTTTGTTCCTAATTGGCCAATTTATTCATTGAACAAATATTTAAGTGAAGGAAATCAGTCCTGGGTGTTCATTGCAAAGACTGATGTTGAAGCTGAAACTCCAATATTTTGGCCACCTGATGTGAAGAAGTGACTCATGTGAAAAGACCCTGATGTTGGGAAAGATTGAAGGCAGGAGGAGAAGGGTATGACAGAAGATGAGATGGTTAGATGGCATCACCAATCCAATGGACATGAGTTTGGGTAAACTCCAGGAGTTGGTGATGGACAGGGAGGCCTGGTGTGCTGCGGTTCATCGGGTTGCAAAGAATCGGACACGACTGAGCGACTGAACTGAACTGAATTATACACCAGGCACTGCTCAAGGCATCTGGATAAATCAATAAACAAAACAAAGGTCTCCACCTTTGCTCACAGTCCAGCTGAAGGCAAGCAATAGATAGTAAATTTTGTGATGTGCTTAGAAGTGTGCCTGGCACATACTGAGTGCTACATACATGCTTGGCCTCGTTGTTGTCATCACGGTTACTTCTCTGTCTCATCTGTGATGCCTTCCATTGACTGCATTCAGGCATCAACTCTTAAGAGTCTGTTAAAATGACTAAGAAAGGATTTACTGCTTTCTCATCAAATTGCCAAATCTAACAACTCTTTTTCTTCCTAATATTTTGAGAATCAGGCACCAAGTCTAGGAAGCTTCTTAGCTAAATTTTCCATCATCATTCATTAAGAGGTACTGACTACTTGAGTCTTTGCTCTGTTGTATTCTGACCATGAAGCTAGACTGTGTTTAACCCTGTCTTGTTGCTTTGCATATCTCTGTCTTGTGTTGAACCATTAGGTCTATTGAGGAAGTTTCTCAGTATCTACCACAGTGCCTTATACTTCCTAACTACTCAACGAATGTTAGAGGAATAAAAGTTTCTTTAAACATTGTTCATTATAAGCCTTTCATATTTGCTCTACCAGCACCATACCCCTTTTTGTCTTTGCCAATGAAAGAAACAAAAAGTAAAGTCAATGTACAGACCAGCACAGCTGGCCAGAACAAATGAATATGTTTTGCTGCTATTTATAAATGAGTTTTAATGATTTAATTCTTTTTCAAGATCTCAATAAATAATGGCAGAAGAAATTGTTGTAATATACTTGGGAATAACTGAAAAAATGTTTAAAACCATCTCTCTACAAGGATATTCTTCCTCTTCAGAACTTAAAATATTTTAATTACTCACTTGGCACCTAATACCATGGCCCTCAACTTAAAGATGAACTAAATTTTAATTCACTGTGATTGATAAGAAAAAGCTTGTTAGTTGTTATATTACTTACTAGAAAAAGAATCCAGAAATTCTTAAACAAAATAGATGGTTATCAGAAAATGGCTTTTTTCCCATCAAAAAATCACAACAAGAAAATATAGCCATATTCCTAAGTGATGCAACATTGTCTCTTTAAAAAAAAAAAAATACAAGGTATAAAAGGCAGTAGACAAAAATCAACTTGTCAAGAAATGGTTTATCCAGTAATGGACTAGCACTACAGGGGATCTGTTCTTTCACCAGAGAGCCCTTTGTGTAACAAGAATAAACTATTAAGGGTTTAATGACACTGTAGTACCATATTAGACTCTGAAAAAGGAAGCGAGGACTCTTTTCACCAAGTTACTGTTGTTTCTACCACAGCCACCATGGGATCTACCATCCACACAATCCTCAAATGGGCAATTGGTTGGGAAATGAGTTTTTCTGACTTTAGCCCTGTCTTTGACTCAGCTTTTTCTTGTTTATTTTAAGATCATGAAGAACCCAGCTTTTGGCAGGAACAACTGGAAGTCACTTGCCCCAAAAGGGACAAGTCAGCCTCAGAAACAGAATCAAGTTTGTTTATGGAATACCCACTGCACACACAGCATTATCTCAAACAGCTATGGGAAGAGGAAATTTGGTATCAGCTGAACCAAACTTGTCTACTTTGCAGGACTGCTGTTTCTATAGCACTGCTGCTTCTATACACCCTTAGTTGCCCTCTTGTCTCCACAAAGTGTGATATTCTGTGGTAGGCACCTGCTGATGAGGGTAATTATAGCATTAGTGGAAGGAGCATGACATCTAAGGTTGAAAAACAACTCTAATTACAACTCCATCATTTGACTCCCTCAGAACTGCTGTTTCTTTTCCTTTTGCACAGAGGTTACTCAGAGATTAAATTAAATCTGATTCTATTTGAAAACAAGCCATTATACAGTTGTGTAAATGGGCTAGAGGAAGAAATTGCCTTTCAAAATTAAAAATACTATAAGCATTGGTGAACATCTGATATTTGTAGCACTAGATGGCACTTGCTGACTCAACTTTCAAGAGATTTGTATGTATTTCTGAGTGGATGGAATTAAAACAAATAATAGAACAAGGAGAAATGTGAAATCCAGATCCTATAGAATGGAGACAAAGAAGTTTTAAATTACTTTTATACTCATTAACCAATTTAACAGAAAGTGAAAATGATAGTCATGTCTGACTCTTTGCAAGCCCATGGACTGTAGCTCCTCTGTTCATGGAATTCTTCAGGCAAGATTACTAGAGTGGGTTGCTATTTCCTTCTCCAGGGGATGTTCCCAACCCAGGGATCAAACCCAGGTCTCCTGCATTGCAGGCAGATTCTTTACCATCTGAGCCAACAGGGAAGCCCAATTTAACAGAGACATTATATAAAACATTAATATCCAGAAACTTAATTTTATATCAAAAATTCAAATACATAATTTTCATATTAATTTAACTGTAAAACTGACATAAAATTCCTTTGAATTCACACACACAAAAAACAGTATTTTTAAATTTAAAAATAATCTATGAAATTGCAAGGAATGAATATGATTAAATCATACTTCACCCTATCAGAATTTTGCAACTTGGGGTGAATTTGAGTATTGTAGATTACTTGATTTAAGCTTGAACTGTCAACCATGAAGTCTAAAAATAAGGAAAGAGGAGCTTCTTGAATTAGAAAACTGAAAGGAAAAAAAAAATCTTTTGAAATCAGCAAGGATTTATTTTTCAGACACACCCAGGGCTGTGGCCCAGAAATTGAAAATATGGCTTTTAATGCCACCGTTAGGACTCAGAACAGCTGCCTGTCCCTCCAGCTGTTGCACAGGGGCGGTGCTGCTTCTTCAGGATAGAAGCAAACTCCAGAGAGCTGGAGCACACACAGAGAGCTGGATGGCAAACACAGTCCTAACATGGGCTGCCACACTCCACTAAGACCATCAAGAGACCATTTTCTGAATACCAAAGGGATTGCCAGAAATATGACTTTTTGAGTTCTAATAGTGGCATTAAGTCATGGGACCAGTCCAACCTCTAAGATATTTCTAAGAAAACTCCAATATATTCAATGATAAGTAGTTGGGAAATCTAACTACCCAGGTTGATTCAAACACACCTCCTCTATACTTCACACACAAAATCACGACTCAGATCACAGAAGAAAAGTACTCCTGGATAACCAAGAATAAGGCAGATCTCTTCTTGCTGAAGAAAATCTCCCCCATTATCCATGATGTAGCTCTGCTTTGTTCTTAGTGAAAATGAAAAATAACGCAATCATTCCCACTGGGACAGAGTCATAGGCTGTATCATACCCTGGGAATAACTTCAACTAGAAGTGATTTCAAGACTCTAACTAAAACAGAGAGTAACAAAGGCCACATTAATAAAACTCTATAATCATCTTCTATTCTTAAAAGAAAGAAGACAGAAAGATGTAGGAAAGCTTTCATGTTTTATTATTAACTAAAAATTTCCCACATTTATCTATTTTGTCTTCAAAGGAAAGAGTAATATCCTTATGTGATGTTTATCAGGATGGATGCCACAATATTTCTGAGTACAACACAAAGTGAATAAGATCCAAAGCCACATCACAGAATTCTTATTTAATCATAAGAATAAACAAAAAGCAGTATTAATCATATTAATTGCTTTAATCTCTTCCTAACCTCTATAATTTAAGCTATTTTTACATGAAATTCAGTGAAAGTTGAAAATAGCACCACTTCACTTTAAGAGGGAGAAAAAAATCTTATTTAAAGATTAAAAACTTTTATAAGCATATATGTTGCAAACATTATTATTGTTTCCTTCCTGTTGGCAAAAATAAGTTGAATGTCTTACTTACAAATGAAGCAAAAAGTCTTTGTTATTAATTAATGGAATCAAACTTTGGTTAAAAACCATCAACCCAGCTCCAAGATTTATAAAACCTCATTATATTTGTTTTTAAAATTCTGATAATTAAAGTCATGGCTAGATGCACTTAGATTTTTAGAAAATCAATACCAAACTTGCCATGATATGTGAGAATAAGTACAGGCTTTTCCCTTGATTTGTAACTGAATTACTAATGTTTCAATTAACAAGTACTACAGAGAAATACAGCACCATCATCACCCTTAGGAGAACATGGTTACTTTTCCAGATGTCATCTTGTTGTCATGGTATCTATTATGTCCTCTTTCTCTCACATTTTTATCCTAGCTAACAGACTCACAAGCTATTTAGTCTAACTTATAGTTTTATGAAGATTTTGTTTGTTCCTAATATAGACTCTGCACACACCTGTTGAACAGAATCAAAGAATCAGCACAAGAAGTTACTTAGATTGATAGTTAGACTTTCTATTAAAAGGGGAATAAAGTTAATTCTTAGTTCACATAATTGATAGAAACCAGAAGTCATGAATTTTATATGTTCTACATAATTTATTTCATAAAAATCCTATCTTTAGAATATTTTCCTTTTTAAAATATCTTCAAGTCTACATTTCTAGAAAAACAGGATTTCAATGGTTGAAATTAATTACATTTTAAGTGTCTATATCTATTTTAAATTAAAAACTTACCCTAAAGTATAATATTTCAAATATTTAATAACATTTTCTGCTAGTAGTTTTGAGAAGAAACAATAAACACAAATACCAAATACTATATGCATTTATATTTTACTCTATTGAAGGAGTATTTTAGACAGCCTGCTTTTTAGGGATTAATTTTTGTCCTGCAATGACGACACTTTGAAAACAAAACAGGCTAATATTATCCACGCTAAACAATGCTTAGGTACTGTCCTTTTTCAAAAAATGAATTCAATTTCTCTTCACTATACAATCTCTGCTGTCAACTCCTCTGGATGTAAAACATAAGTACACACACACTGATGTTCTCAGTGGTGTCTTAGAAGTTAAAGTGGTGAGCCCTTCTTTCCTAGGAGCAACAGGAGGGCTCTGCACTCTCTTCTAGAACAGAGTTCTCTCCCTTTAGGCTGAAGGAAAACAATATTTAAAATACTAAAAATGCAAACACAGCTTTTTTTTAATCAACTGTACTTCTCTACACACATATGAGGACCGTATTAATTTCACCCGAGTGCTTTTATTGCACTAATTAGACACTGAAGAGGGGCTGACACACGGGGAAACTGTTTTCTGAACGTTGTACATGCTAACAGTAGGATTATAAGCACCTGGGATATTCTTGCTATTCTCTGCATGCAAATGACTCTACAAACAATTAAATGCATCCATTAACATAGTGGGTTGTGGGATGGAAAAGAGCAAGTGTTAAGAGTAAAAATATGACATGTCCTTCCTATTCCGCTCTCATTCAGCGGATGCCTAGTACCTTTGAATACTCTGCACAGGCAGACCCCTCGGGACGTCTGCCAGTAACAATACACTCGACAACATCTCCCACGCTCTGTTAATTGCAAAACTCTCATGATCTGACAGTGAGCCCTCGCCTCTCGAACATGTTTTCATGTTTGCAGAGACACCAGAGACGTCAGGAGACCCTCCCCAAGCTGAGGAAAGGAAAGTCGTTCCTTCTTGCCCCTCCTCACAGCCCCCAACACTTGCATTAGAAGCAGCTCCACAAGTTCCCTGGCTTGAGCCTCTAAGGAGGCAAGTTCAGCACCATGGAAAGGGCTCGAGTCGCGTCAAGCAGTGGAAGACACCAGGGGCTCTCCCCAAGCCACTCACCGGCGTCTGCTGCGACGGGAGTCCCGAGCGCTTGGTGGATCCCTGCTTGGAACTTAACCTTTTCCACGACTCGGCAAACCTGCCCCGGCTGGCGCTCCGACTGCGCCTGCGGCTCTCCGCGCTGTCCTCGCGGTCCGAGCAGCCCCGCTCCATTTCGGTCGCATCTCTCCACTTCTTCCCCATGTTAAGTTCGCCTCGCTCCGCCGGGCAACACCCCAGCGCCGAGAGCTCTCGCAGGCTCCTCTCGCCACTGGGTCTCACTCCCGCCTACGTATAGCTCACTGTTGGCGCCGACTTTGCCTCCGCCGGCTCCTGCCACAGCCCTGCGCTCGTTTACCGCCGCCGCCGCCGCCGCAACCACCAGGCTGCGCTTGCGCCCGCGATTGGCCAAACCGTGGGACTGCGAGCGCCACCTGCGCCAAAGACAGCTTCCTTTTGCGCCCCCAAATTGCTCTCCACCCGCAGCCGCCGCCTTCCCTGGGGGGAGGAAGGAGATGCACGGCTCACCCCTGGGGCTACTGATACTGGAGGGTAGCTATTTCCAGTAACCCCACCCCGCCTAGTCCCCCAGGCCTGGAGATCAACCTCACCCCACCCCGAGCTGCAGGTGCAACCTAGGTTACCCACACTGGGTGGATGGAGGCTCTAGTTGGTTTGGAGAAAGACTGGAAGCGTAAAACTTTGTCCTCCTTTCTTTTCCCTTTCTTCCTTTTCTCCTCTTTGCAGCAAGTGTCTCCCAAACATCCTTGGGAAAAGTAGGGCTTCATCTCGTCAGACTCCACGCTAATTTCTTCTCACGCTTGGTCAAACTAACCCACTTGTTCCCAAACTTGGCTGCACACTGGAGTTACCTAAGGAAAAAAAAAATTAACTCTGATATTCCTTAGAGTTTAATTTAATTGCCCTGACTGTGGCCTGGGAATCGGGATAGTTAAAATTTCCCTGGGTGATTCTTGCTGTTTTAACTGCAATTAAAAGCCTTCAAGGACAGGTCAGAAGAGGAACTTTGGGGAGGAAAGGAAGGTGATACTTCTTAAATCAACTCACTTTTCTCTCCAGGTTGGAATGCATATTCAATTTACCCTTTCATTCCTGGGGCAAGGGTGGCACAGTCATTAAGTAGTGAAGATGATATGTGAGCTCCTGTTTGTGGTATATTCTTTTGACACCTCCACCTCAGCCTCCGTTCATGGATTGCCTTCTGCTCATTAGAAGGAAAGCCCACAGTCTCTCATCAGCTTTGTGTCAGTTATTTTACCAGACTGAGCTGTCCTCCTATTCAGAAATGTCCTTGATCAGATGAGAGAAGGCCGTTGGGGGCATTGCAAATTTACCAAAGCTGAAACAATGACCTTGCTCATTATTAAAGAGAAGGAGGCCTAAACTTGCTCTTAGTTGAAAAGGGCTGTCTGGTTGTTTAACTGTTGCAATGGCAACAGATGTATTTTCATTTCGTTCTGAAATCGAGCATTATCCCTCCTATTTGAATAATTCCAGGTCCTCCTGGGAGAAAACTGTGAAAAGGGAATAAGAGGGAAGGAGAGTGAGAAATGCTGTGGGGAAACTGGTATCGTGATACCAGTTTTGAAAATCATAATTTGATTCGTCAGTGGTCACTCTGATTAAGCAGAAGTTTTGGAAGTGGCTCGTTCACAAGAATAGAACACAGAGCCCTAAAATCCCACAGCCGTGCACCTGTGAGTAATGCTACATTAATATTAATCTTGTCGTTTTAAGCAAAGGGACTCACAAAGCATACTTCCTCCCTTTTTAAACAACCCTCTGTGTCCAGAAATCACACACCCATATTAAACAAAATGAGACTCTAAACAATGTTTGCAACACACAATGGCATTTAATGAGAAAACCACAGGCTCCATTCCGTATTTTCACACTTCCTATCTAGGTTCATGGATTTGAAATTATTAGTGACATTTCATGGAAATATAATAATTCATCCAAGATTCCTCCCCCTGACAAAAACAAAACGATTATTCATAGTTTACAAATTAGGTATGAGAACTAAATATCAATTAGAGAGTAAAATAAAAGTCAGAAAATTATGATAAAGTAAATATTTATCTTTTCCCTTAGTTGTCCACAAAGGGGAACAGAAATGAGAATTCCCTAGAAGATGAAAAGCCTGTGGCTAACCTGGATGACTTGAAAGTTCATTCTTTAGGTATAATGATAACATCCCTGAAAAGGAGCTACAAGGGGCCTTTCCAGATATATTAAAGCACTTAATCCAAGGATGCTCACCTCACTGAGCTGCAAGCCCCTGGCTCACCTGCATCTGCCTATTAAGGGGAAAATAATCCTGATACCAATGGTATCTGTCATGAATGATGGTACCAGCACATACATGAGCACTCAGAACAACTGACGAGTTTTCTAGACACACTTAGAAAAATTTAATGATGAGTTGTGATTACATATGTCTTTTTTTTTTCTTTTTTTTTTTGCTGTTTGGTCTAAAAATGAGCTTTCAATTGCCCTCATCTTAGAGAAACATTTTTAAAGCCTTGTTTGAAGACCATCTCTGCATTTCTATTTTGCACTTGACAAGGATCATAAATGTCTGGGAACTTTACAAGAGGCTAAATTAGACATGATTATGGTCAAGAAGAAAATTGACTCTTTCTTCTTCTGATGTTCATTTATCTTTTTTCAAATTTCCTAATGCCAGTAACTAGAAAAGTAGACTGAATGCCTATCATATCTCTCACAAAGTTATCAGAGAAAAGCAGCATCAAATCTAAGAACATGTTTAAAATCAACAACATTGAAATTCTGGGATTAGGGTTAAAAAACATTTCCAGAGTGCTTTAACTTTCCTGGAGGAGTCAAGGCAGTTACAAAGGTGGATGTTAATACATTAAAAAGGCAAATGGGAATTATGATATAAACCTTTTTTTCTCCATTGTTTCTAGGCATTAAAGAATGTAAATATTAATAAAGTAAGATTAAAGCAAAATTACTTATATTGTCAAATAACATTTTCTACATAAAATAAAACAAATTTTATGTATAAATCAATCAAAATATAACACTGTGAAATGTTCTGGAATGTGAACTTTAAGTAGGATTCAAAAAAATGTTTTCAAGACAATAGTAGTCCTCTGTTAGTCTTAGGTTCTCTATGATCTTACATAGTCCTACTAGCCTGTTGACTCTATTATGAGTCTATAATCAGAAGAAACTCTCTCCATATCCTGTTTGCTCTGGGTCACATGGCCATGCACTGTATTGCACGAGAATGAATAGTAAATATTTTTTCCTTTGGTTATTTTTAGTATGTGTAAACAGACAGGCATGCCCTGGGACTAACTAGATCAAGCTAAGTGTGAGAGGGGAGATTAAACATAGAGAAAGTGATGAAAACTACAAAGCTATGCTTGATTCACAAGTTTTCCTCACAAAATAAGAAAATATAAACCATATTTCATCAATTTTAACACCTTCAATTTTTTACATTTTTAACCTCTCTGAAATCAGGATGCTTTTTATAATAGATGGTATCTCAGATTCAGTACGGAGAAGGCAATGGCACCCCACTCCAGCACTCTTGCCTGGAAAATCCCATGGATGGAGGAGCCTGGTAGGCTGTAGTCCATGGGGTTGCTAAGAGTCAGACATGACTGAGCGACTTCCCTTTCACTTTTCACTTTCATGCATTGGAGAAGGAAATGGCAACCCACTCCAGTGTTCTTGCCTGGAGAATCCCAAGGACGGGGGAGCCTGGTGGGCTTCCGTCTCTGGGGTCGCACAGAGTCGAACACGACTGAAGCGACTTAGCAGCAGCAGCAGATTCAGTATAATACATTCTATTGAATCATAGAGGCTCAGAATGAAATAGACACTTAGAGGTCTAACCTTAGAAACCCAACAAGCTATCATTCACCCTCTATGTAAACATTCAGTCTGTAGCATTAGATATCTTCTTTACTACAAGCAGGACATTTCCTTACTAAACAATTTTAAGCATTAGGAAGCTCATCCTTATAAACTAAGCTGAAACCCATACCTCTACCTTTATTCCAAATTCTAGAGTCACTACAATTTAACATATGTTCTCTTCCTCATGATAGTCACCAAGTTCTTGAAGATGGCCTTAACAAGCCCCCTAATGTTTATCTTCTCTTAAGGTAAACAATGTCTGATTCCTTTCATCATGCCCTCACATACATGGGGGCGCAAAGTCAGAACTGACATTCTAGCAGACTAAAAAATTTGAAAATGGTGAGTGGGAAATGAACTTGGGGCCAACTGCTTTGTGAATTCACTAAAAACTTAATCACTATGACTAGACTCATAGCAAAGCGGGCTTTGTCAATGCCCATGAAGCAGGAGATACAATGTGTTTAGTGATGATTAGCTTCCTTTCAGTAGATGAGAGCTAATTCTCACAAAAGCCAAAGAAAATGTGATAACTGACACAATTATTCCTGCAACTCAAGCAAAAAAAATCTCCCAAAGCCCAATGACTGTTAATAAAGACAAGGAGCAGTAAGGTTACCCTGGTCATAAAAGTTTGCCATCTAAGTGGATGAAATTCTCTGGAGATCCCACAGAACTGAAAACATTGATATGAAACAATGAAAACAATACCATATCTTTCCTGAAATTGATATGAAAACAATGTGATATCTTTCCTGAAACACCTGCTGACACAGTGAGTACACACCCCATCAAATCCTCCCTAAAGAAGTCACTTAAGGTCAGAGAACCTGTGTTATCTATACTGTTTCTTTTCTTCTTTCCTTCTTCCTTCTTTTCCTTCCTTCCTCTCTCCCTTCTTTCCTTTCTTCTTTCTCCCCTCTCTCTCCCACTCTCACCACCCTCCCTTCCTTTCTTCCTATTTTTAGTTTTTCTGTAGACCATACTCTCAGCATAGAACAAACAAATCCTTCCAACTGCACAGGCTTTCTACTCTTTAAACACATTAGGACTTGGGAGGAATTTTTAGTATAAACCCTCTATTTTTCATTCATGTATTTGCATAAATTTATATATATATAAACAATTTTGCCTCTTTCTATATACATAGCTTTCTAAAATTTTATTTTAAAATTAAGAGTTCATGACTAAAGTTGTATAAGAAGTATAAAAATAAATTAATAGAGTTGAAAATAATTTAACAAGTAAAACTGGGATAAAAGGGAGAGAGAATGGAAAAAGGAAGAAAGAACAGAAAAGGAAGGGTCATGTATGTGAACTAAATTCTTACCTATTGTAAAATAATGTCTAAAATTTTGAAGTATTAATATAACACTTCCATCAGACTGGCCAAAATTCTGTAGACAGAAAATTCAAGCAGATGAAAAATACCAAGGGTTGGCAAGAATGTGTGTGGAGCAATTGGAACACTCACACTGCTGGTGGGAGTATACTGGTACAACCATTTTGAAGAACTATTTCACACTGTTTACTAAAGCTGATGGTATGCATAGCATGACCCTGCAATTCTACTCCAAGGTATATAGCCAACAAAAACGGGTGCGTGCAATCAATAAAAAACTGAAAAAATATTTATAGCAGCACTATTTGTGAAAATCCAAAACTAGAAACTACCTACATGCCCATCAGCATAAATATGGATATGTAAATTATCGGAGAAGGCAATGGCACCCCACTCCAGTACTCTTGCCTGGAAAATCCCATGGACGGAGGAGCCTGGTGGGCTGCAGTCCATGGGGTCGCTAAGAGTCGGACACGACTGAGCGACTTCACTTTCACTTTTCACTTTCATGCATTGCAGAAGGAAATGGCAACCCACTCCCTTGTTCTTGCCTGGAGAATCCCAGGGACAGGGGAGCCTGGTTGGCTGCTGTCTCTGGGGTCACACAGAGTCAGACATGACTGAAGTGAGTTAGCAGCAGCAGCAGCAGCAGCAAGTTATGGAATAGTATACAGCAACCAGGAGGAATGAACCACTGTTACATGCAAAACTATGGATGAAGCAATATGATTGATGTAGTGTAGACAACTATAAAAATAAGAAGAATAAAGTAGAAAGAATACAAGAGTTCAAATTGCTCTATAGTTATCATTAAGATCTCTCTCTCTTTTAAAGAAATAGGAATTAACTGGAAATTAGATCCTACAGGATGGATGTGGTCTATGTAAAAAGGTAAATGAGAGGTAACATACTTTCTGACTAGTAGAGATACTAGTCATACTCAATGACTAGTAACATACTCCAAGAAAAGACTTTATCCTTACATCAAATATAGTAAATAAATATAATCTACTTTAAGCTAAAATAAATTGTTTAGGCTTAACTGACTTTTCAACTGATAGAAGCTTCTGTTATCCCCAGGAGGAAATGATTTTGTTAACAGTCAAAGAAACTGGTTCCTACTCGTGTACAAGGGATACATGTCTTCTCAAACTGCTTTTCCCTCATCGCGGATACCTGAAACTTTCACTACTTTTGCTTCTTTAAAAATGCCACTCCTTCCTTGATGAGTAATCCTTAAAATTTTATCACTCATAATCACCTTTTAAAGTCAAGATTTTTTTAGGTGTGTAGCAAGAACTCCAAGGGAGAGGGATAGACAACACAGATGTGGCAAGGTGAGGTGCAGAATGCAGCACCTGGAGGTTTCTAATGGCAACCCACTCCAGTACTCTTGCCTGGAAAATTCCATAGATGGAGGAACCTCGTAGGTTACAGTCCATGGGGTCGCAAAGAGTCAGACACGACTGAGCAGCTTTACTTACTTTATTTTCTGATTTAGAACATTAGAACAGAAGGCAATCATTTCTGCTAAAGTCCAATTATTTCTTTGTCCAGTATAAAGAATAGGAAAACATCAACGGTCATCTTCAAAACAAACAGGGTCTAATCACTAGGGGGTCTTTACTTTTTCTTTCTTAATTTTAAGAAAGTGTGAATTTCTCACAGCACCACACAGTCAAGAAAAATATCCAGTAGTGTCCTAAACAGTTAGGTCGAGCACTTAAGACACATTTAGTTTCCTAAATGTAAGTGCATTAAATGGCTTTATGAAACTGAAATTTTAAAGTGTCCATTTGGATATTTTTGTGCAATTTTGTCCTCTTCTGCATAAGGACAAATAGTAATGTTGTTTGCTTCTATACAAAACAAAGTGAAAAGAGAATACATAAGTTACCAAGCAAAATTACCATATTTCTTAAAGTCACAATTTCTGTTCACACTGGAAAAGATTTATTTAGTGTGATTTTTTAATCTAAATGTATTAACTGGAATCCTACTGAGCATTTTTCACCACTCAAAACATCAAATTCATGCGCTTTCCCCTCCAAAGTACAAAGGTGAATGAATTGAAAGCAATTAGTTAAATAAGAAACAGCACCTTAATTACCTTTTCATCTTTGATGTATTGCGAAGTTCATTTCCTCCAACTCATGCAAAATCATTTTGGCGGCTTGAGAAGAGGCTGAATGCAGAAGCTCAATGAACTAAAACTCTCAAATTATTCACATTCTCTTTTGACTTCCACAAAAGAAACAAAGTCAACAAGATGCTACAAAATGAGACAAGCTATTGTCATTAACATGATATATTCCACTGCAAATTATCCGTGCCTGGTGAATGCGGTCTTGAGACATTCAGTGGAAATTCCAATGCCTACTATAGCACTTGAGATTAAAAGATGGTTTGTATTAAATAGGATTAAAGGAAATATACGTACCAAATTATGTAGAGTTATGCTAATCATTTAGCTGAAAAGAAAGCTGATCCGATTGGCTGAAAAGTTATGACCTATGTTGTAACAAGGAAAGAAGCTATATGTCCAGTTTACTGGCATGGAAATAAAACTCATCGGTACAGAAACTACAATAAGATATAAAGCAATGCCAAGCTAGTTAAAATAAAAACTTAACCAAAATGGTAATGCAAATGGGAAAGTCATAGTACTCTAATCTCTTCTTTTTTATAGGACTTTATTGACAAATGTTTCTTTTACCTAAAGGTGAAAATTTAAGTGATTTTTAAGATCTCTAACAACATTTTGCCCTAGTATTCATTGACTGGTTAGTTAGCTTTATTTCTTACTTTCTATGAGTATTTTTCAGGCTTCCCTGATACCTCAGTTGGTAAAGAATCTGCATGCAATACAGGAGACCCCAGTTCAATTTCTGGGTCAGGAATATCCCCTGGAGAAGGGATAGGTTACCCACTCCAGTATTCTGGCCTGGAGAATTCCATGAACTATACAGTTCATGGGGTCTCAAAGAGTTGGACATGACTGAGTGACTTTCACTTTCACCAGTATTTTTCAACCAGACCTAACGTGGAACCGTGGCAAACACATGAAGTGCTCCTATTCATTATTTCCATCATATTCACTGAAAAAGATTCTGTTGGGTGCTACAAATCATTCACCTGTGTGAACAACTCTGCAAGTTGGTTGAAAGTTTCTAGCCAGATCTGCAACAGTGATATGGTTTGGCCAGCTGGGTTTCAGATCTAACAATTTCTGAGAATATTTTTTAAAAATGTTCTCAGAATTTCAACTTCTTGACCATACCTATGATGCAAAGAAATAGAAGGAAACAACAGAATGGGAAAGACTAGGGATCTCTTCAAGAAAATTAGAGATACCAAAGGAACATTTCATGCAAAGATGAGCTCGATAAAGGACAGAAATGGTATGGACCTAACAGAAGCAGAAGATATTAAGAAGAGATGGCAAGAATACACAGAAGAACTGTACAAAAAAGATCTTCATGACCCAGATAATCATGATGGTGTGATCACTGACCTAGAGCCAGACATCCTGGAATGTGAAGTCAAGTGTGCCTTAGAAAGCATCACTACGAACAAAGCTAGTGCAGGTGATGGAATTCCAGTTGAACTATTCCAAATCCTGAAAGATGATGCTGTGAAAGTGCTGCACTCAATATGCCAGCAAATGTGGAAAACTCAGCAGTGGCCACAGGATTGAAAAAGGTCAGTTTTCATTCCAATCCCAAAGAAAGGCAATGCCAAAGAATGCTCAAACTACCACACAATTGCACTCATCTCACATGCTAGTAAAGTAATGCTTAAAATTCTCCAAGCCAGGCTTCAGCAATATGTGAACCGTGAACTTCCTGATGTTCAAACTGGTTTTAGAAAAGGCAGAGGAACCAGAGATCAAATTGCCAACATCCACTGGATCATAGAAAAAGCAAGAGAGTTCCAGAAAAACATCGAATTCTGCTTTATTGACTATGCCAAAGCCTTTGACTGTGTGGATCACAATAAACTGTGGAAAATTCTGAAAGAGATGGGAATACCAGACCACCTGATCTGCCTCTTGAGAAATTTGTATGCAGGTCAGGAAGCAACAGTTAGAACTGGACATGGAACAACAGACTGGTTCCAAATAGGAAAAGGAGTTCATCAAGGCTGTATATTGTCACCCTGTTTATTTAACTTATATGCAGAGTACATCATGAGAAACGCTGGACTGGAAGAAACACAAGCTGGAATCAAGATTGCCGGGAGAAATATCAATAACCTCAGATATGCAGATGACACCACCCTTATGGCAGAAAGTGAAGAGGACCTCAAAAGCCTCTTGATGAAAGTGAAAGTGGAGAGTGAAAAAGTTGGCTTAAAGCTCAACATTCAGAAAATGAAGATCATGGCATCCGGTCCCACCACTTCATGGGCAATAGATGGGGAAACAGTGGAAACAGTATCAGACTTTATTTTTCTGGGCTCCAAAATCACGACAGATGGTGACTGCAGCCATGAAATTAAAAGACGCTTACTCTTTGGAAGCAAAGTTATGACCAACCTAGATAGCATATTCAAAAGCAGAGACATTACTTTGCCAACAAAGGTTCATCTAGTCAAGGCTATGGTTTTTCCTGTGGTCATGTATGGATGTGAGAGTTGGACTGTCAAGAAAGCTGAGCGCCGAAGAATTGATGCTTTTGAACTGTGGTGTTGGAGAAGACTCTTGAGAGTCCCCTGGACTGCAAGGAGATCCAACCAGTCCATTCTGAAGGAGATCAGCCCTGGGATTTCTTTGGAGGGAATGATGCTAAAGCTGAAACTCCAGTACTTTGGCCACCTCATGCGAAGAGTTGATTCATTGAAAAAGACCCTGATGCTGGGAGGGATTGGGGGCAGGAGGAGAAGGGGACGACAGAGGATGAGATGGCTGGATGGCATCACCGACTCGATGGATGTGAGTCTGAGTGATGTCCGGGAGTTGGTGATGGACAGGGAGGCCTGGTGTGCTGCAACTCATGGAATCGCAAAGAGTCGGACATGACTGAGCGACTGATCTGATGATGAAACAACTTGAAGGTAATGGGTAACATGAAAATTCTACGTATTTGTCATGATCACATTCTTTCCAAATTACTTTATGAAGTAAAGTAAACATACTGGTTAAGATCACAGCAGGAATTTTAGTTCCAAGTGTCAATAATTTATTTAGAATATTCAAGAGTATCCCTAAAAGTTCAAATATGTTGAAAAGCATACAAAGGAGAAAGAAAAACAATGAAAGTACAAAAGGAAAAGCAGAATATGAGAAACTAAAAACTAATAACAATGGTATTAACATGGTTAACATTAGTTAAGCACTTACTATGTACCAGGCTTCATTCCTCTTTGTGGATTAATTTGTTTAATTCTCACAATGACTCCATTTTGCAGATGAGGAAACTGAGGCAAAAGAGGCTAAATAAATTGCTTAAAGTTATATGAGTAGAGAGTGGCAGTCCCTAGACTTGAACCCAGGAAGTCTGGCTCCAAAGACCATGCCCCTTTCCACTGTGTCACTATAGGGAGGAAATAATTATAGCAGTCTGATAGGGACTGTGTAAGAATGACCAAAGGTGCCAAGCACTGTGCTAAGTGTCTTGAATGAGATCTCTAATCCTAGTAACTCTAGTAAGTAGGAAATATTATTCTCATTTTGCAAGTGAGAAAAACAGAGACTTACACAGAACAAGAATAACATGGTCCAAATTATTTAATTTTTAAGTGGCAGCATTTGAGATTAACCTCCAATTAGCCTGATCTCTTCAGAGTAACAGTAATAATCAGAATAATAAACAATAATATTTATGGAGTATTTCCTATGCAACCAGGCCCAGTGCAAAGCACAGCTGAGCACACACACCTATTCCAATTCATCCTCGCCTCTGTATTAAAGAATAAGAAATTGCTGTCTGGAGAACCTCAGCAACCTTCCCAAAACACACAGGTAGTAATTGGTGGTGTCCCAATTACAATTCTGATGTGTCTGACTCTCAAGTCTGGAGATGTAACCATTACACTTTATTTTAGTGTATTCAACCATTTTTACCACAATACTGCTAAACTAGTTTAACATTTAAAGCATAACTGTTGCTATTAAAATAATGGATTGTCATAGTTGGTTTGGGAATTAAATTCAGGGGGAATGGTTATGAGGTTGTCTGTTTTCTTGGGGATTCTCTCAGCCAATATTGTTTCTCTCACAGGGGAGCTGAGAGAATTCTGTGAATTAATATGAGTAAACCATTTTACTCACATTCTTAATTCTCTTCCCTTCCCTGTAAGAGAAAATGCTCTTTAATAATAACTGAAAAATTATTTATTTTTTTTCTGTAGCTCTGGATAAGTAGAGCTGTACACTCTAGGTCAGCATTATTTATTAGAAATATAATTCAAATTTCACATGTAATATTAAATATTTTACTATTCACAGATGAAATTAATATGTTATTTAACCCAACATATCCAAAATATTTTCTAACATGTAATCAAGGCTTCCCCTGTGGCTCAGAGGTAAAGAATCTGCCTGCAATGCAGAAGCCACAGGAGACGCAGGTTTGATCTCTGAGTCAGGAAGATCCCCTGGAGGAGGACATGGCAACCCACTCTAGTATTCTTGCCTGGAGAATCCCATGGACAGAGGAGCCTGGTGGGCTATAGTCCACAGGGTCACAAAGAGTCAGACATGACTGAAGCGACTTAGCATGCACGCATGCAACATGTAATCAATATAAAAATTAATGAGATATTTTACATTTTCTTGTATTAAACCTTTGAAATGCAGTGTGAACTTTACATTTACATCATAACTCAATTCAGATTAGCCATATTTCAAGTACTCAATAGCCATATACAACTAGTAGCTACCTTACTGGACAACAGTTTTAGAAATATACACCACCATAAAATACCACCTCAGCAACTGTGACTGACTTCAAAAAATCACCAAATAAAAACATCCAAGTACAGTTTTCAAGCATGATAGTTGGGGGGTAGGGGTAGGGTGTGAGTTAATAATTTAGAAACCTTCAGGAGGCTATACGTCCTCTTCCCTGAAGAGAAGCATGGCTATATATACTCCCAGATGTTTGCACACAATTTAAGGAGGTCCATGACCCCATGCTAAAGAATCAGCTTTAAGAGATGTATCTGAGAGGTTATTCAAGACAACCATTTCTTGAGACTGAGGAAGAAGGAATTTGCCTACAACCAGGGGGATGACTCCCGGCTTTGCACAATGTAATTTGAGAAGAGTAAAGCAGTTGCAGTCTTTGGCCTCTAGGAGTTCATTCATATACCAGTTGGCAGACCTAAAGGATTCTCACAATAAATGCCTACAGGTGTCATGGAGACAGAAATTACAAGGAGGCCCATGAGAACCGGGGACTTTTTATCTAATATTTCACATTAAGTCAAGTGAAACAACAATATGATTCCACTCTTCTTAATTTCCTAAGAATTTATCACCATATCATGAAAAACTTTGTTTTATTTTATTAATCTTTTTTATTCAGTACACAAGGACCTAGGTTTGAGGTTTAACCTTAAGCATTTCAAATTCTCCCAAAATGTCAGAAGGATTCATTAACGGCCTGAACTTATTTAATTAGGCATCTAAATGATCAATTCCGTGAACATTCTATGTAAGAAAGAGTTAAAGAATTTGACTTTTACTTTGGGCTCCTGCTCTCATTCTTCCTTGTCATTTATAACATAACTGAACTCACTCATCCATTTTTGGAATGAAATAACTCAAAATTCAAAATATTCTGAATCCTTATTTTATGCTTCTGCTTATCTTTTTTAAAAAATATAGGTACACAGTGTTATTTGATACTGTTTTTCAAACTAGCTACAAATATTCTTATTCTTTCTCAGTAGCATCTCCCTCCATCAATTTCGTAATAATTTGACAGAATGAATGATTATTTCTAAGTGTAGAGGCACTATTGAGACTTTCACTATTCACAAAGGACTTTGTAGCAACTATAGCAATGCATTTTTCAGTGACTAAATGAGCATTAACTCAGGCACAATGTTTACTACCTTGGAGAAAAAAAAAGGTATTTAAGCCTCCCAGCCCATTCCTTTATATTTTTATTACACCTGTGATTTTGTGTCAGAGAGATATTTCCTTTTCCATTTTTAACATTTGTAAATAGCCCCAAAACTAGTGTCTTTGACTTTCTTTTTAAAAATTATAAAATTTTTTTTTGAAAGCCTATCATTTCTTTTACTATTTCCCTTATTTTTTCTAAGTATATTTCATTCCTTTCACCCTAGGAAATCCTCTGCCTATAGGTGTTTACAGCTGAACTTTTATGTACAACTCTTAAAAACAGGAAGAATGTCATCAGCAGAGGAAAGATTCTTTACTGTTAGAAAGAATCATGTGTGTGTGTGTGTGTATTCATGTCCCAACCCTAAAAGCGGGCAATGCATGATACATACCATTCAAAATCAGATATCACACCCTACCCACTTTCAACCCATCTCTCCTCTTGTAAAGGCTTATAATGTTTTGAGACCAACAATGAGCTTTGAAACCAGATTAGAACAATCCATGGGGAAACCAGAACCAAAGAAGCTTCTGAAATTCCGGACTCTTCAGGTATATTCTAGAGTTTTATCAGAATAGATCCATCACCCCCTCTGAACTGATAGGAAGTTGTGAGACCCTTAAGTTCTGCTTTTCCTTGCTGCCTGGCCTCTCACACTTGGGGATGCTCCAGAATTTCCCTGTCTTTGGAGAAAGTGGTAACTTGAGAGTTACAGGTGGTGACAGATTATAAGAGGCTGGCAAACTCTTGCCTGAGTATTCCTGGCTCCATGATCCCATGATACAAATCCTGGTCTTGTTACCCAATGCTATTCTCTGGATGATAAAATAATGTATCACTTCTCACAGCAGACATGCCATATGGTACTCATTACCTCTTCTCTCCTGAACAAAATGCCTGGAATTACAAAGCTTTTTTTTTCTTCGAGCTATAAAAGATGATAGAGGGTAGTTTGTACATTTACTTAAAAAAAAATCATAGCAATCTCTGTTGAAAATTGTATATTTATAATCATCCCTTAAATGTAGAAAGTTTCTGAGGAAAACTCCTACCATGAGAATAGCATTAAGTAAACTGGCACTGCAGGAGTTTTTCTTTGTAAGTTTACCTTTCGTGAATGACAAAAGTTTCCTAGGTGATCTTTCCCTTGACTATCAAATTCTTTTATCAAGAAAACATGCCTTTACTTGTAGCTAGGGGCTTCCCTGGTGGTTCAGACAGTAAAGAATCTGCCTGCAATGCAGGAGACTGGAGTTCGATCCCTGGGTCAGGAAGATCCATTGGAGAAGGGAATGGCTACCCACTTCGGTATTCTTGCCTGGAAAATCCGGTGGGCAGGGAAGCCTGGCGGGCTACAGTCCATGGGGTCACAAAGTGTCGGACACGACTGAGCAACTAACACCCACGCACTTGTAGCTAAATCTTGGACTCAAGAGAGGCCAAGACAAGTTTGGCCTAAACAAAGATTAGTTTCATCTTTGAAAAGGTAATGCTTTATGGAAAATAAAAGATTTAGCCTAAAGAGAAAGATGTGGGGATCAGACAGACCTGAGTTCATACTCCAGCCTTTATTTATGCAATTTGAAGCAAGAATCTTTTTTATTATATGACCCACAGTGTCCTTAGAGCAGAGTGTGGTGTAATATAGACCTAATAATACCTACCCAGCAGGAATGTTGTAGCAATTACAAAACACAGAGTACCCTGCCTAGCGTGTTAAAAAGTAGCTAAATGACCTATCATTATTCTTCAATTTTATAATAATTACTTATGATAGAGAACAGACTCAATCATTTCATTGACATTATTTTTTTTCCATAAATAAACTCTTTTCCCCTTAAAAATATTTCCTTTATTTTGGCAAGAAATATACCTGTTTTTTATTTGTGACCTAAAAAAACCCATATAATTGGAATACATAAGATCTAAAGCCTCTTTTTCTAAGTTAATAACTCAAAATACAATAGAAATCACAAGCACTTGATAGTCACAACACTGCTCTCTGCACCTTGCATCTAAAGTGGGTTTTGCAACTTTATCCTCCTTAGAGGAGGATAAAATATTGACAGAAAATGACATAAGCCCAAGAGAGCTACTGCAACATTGGGCATCAGGAAATTTCAAGTAGGGATCTGGCAAAATCACTCCTTCTGTCTCATTTGCCGGGCTCTTTCTCTGGCTTGCAGGTCAAAACATGCAGGCCCTGAGGGTTGCTCCATAATGCATATGTGTAGATAGAAAAATAAGTGCTCTAATTCCTCACTGGAATGACCCAAGCTCTACCTATTAGGACCTGCAGTTTCCTGCTTCAGGAAAGAGGAAAATACGATGGAATTACATTGATAGTGTTAAGATACAACCGTGCATAGTTCCTATGGTTATCAACTCACTCACTTTTTATTTTTCATACTAAACCTCACTCCTTGGGACGTGTTATCTTTGCTAAGTTTCATGCAAAATTGTCAGATTTTAGTATTCCATGGCAATTATTTTCTTCAGCAGAGACTCCTGAACTGAGCTGATTCTGTGTAGCCATTTCACTTTAGCAACGTGGCCTGTAAAGGATGGGTTTATGCTATACTGAACACAGGAGAAGCTCCATGTAAACTAAGGGACAACACAAAACAATAACAATTCTGTGACTTTCTCTAATAAAGATAATAACCTTGTACAAGTAAAAATTGTTTCTTAACATACCTCTAGCCAAGGAGACCCTTCTCTCAGTGAAATATGTAACAAGTAATAAACTAATGTTTATTTGTGATTTACTGTGGATTAGGACTCTTTAATGACTATAATATATAAATAATATTTAATAAAGTTAATTACAACAGAGCAGTTATTATGTGCCAGACACTGTTCCAAATGTTACCTCTATTAGCTTGTTAAGCAGGAGAGGTTAAGTAACTTGCCCTTGATCATATATCAAATAAATGACAGAGCTAGGATTCAAACCCTAAGCAGTCTGATTCCAGAAGCTTTGTTTTAAGCCATCATCCTACATTTCCTTACTATATAATGATTACCTGCTTCTTACTGTTTCAAAGTGGTAGTTAGGAATTTACATCTTAGAGATTAAGAAATAAGTAGCAAAGGAATGCATGTATAACTAGTGAAATGGTCTTCTGATGTTAACATCTTATGCTATTGTATAATATCAAGATCAAAAAGTTGACATTGGTTCAATCCATACCATTTCACCGGATGCATGTTGATGTATGGCAAAACCAATACAATATCGTAAAGTAAAAAATAATAATAATAATAATAAAATAAAATAAAAAACTAAAAGTCTATAACTATTTCTAAACAAAAAGTTTTTAAAATCCTTCTGTCGAAACAACTGAACCTACATTTTGTGAAAAAATGTTTTATTCTTTTAACATAAATATCCTCAATAATTGAAAAATACCTTATTGATGCCAACTTCAATACCAAAAAAATAAAATTGTTAAACATACCCAGTATGTAAGCCATACTCCTGAAAATAAACACTGAGCTTACTATTCGTTTTGGAAATACAATGAGTTGTGGGGCAGGGGTGGGAATCTTTCTTATAAAAAGTATCTTTTAAAGCTCTATTCTTGTCAGTATATATTACTCATACTTAAGTTTTATTTTAATAAAAATAACTTTTATGTTATGTGATGAATGGAAAAGTCATAGCTAACTTTTTGTACCCCAAAATTTGAGTTATTCATCACATTCATTAATGCTATCACTGATAAAGTTATCATCAGAACAAACTAGAGGAAATATGACAAATACACATTTTAAAATGTTTGGCACTTGTATATTGCTTCCCTTTTTACTTACATAATCAATTTCAGATTCTCCCAAATAGCCCTGTGAGAGCTGAAAGGCAAATGGTAGAAACAGAAATAAATATGCATATTTAAACTGCTTTAAGGCAAATGCTGGCAATCTATTTAATGGAGAAAAGCCACCCAGTTCTTGATTTCTCATTTCTAGTAAAATAATGGTGATGGTGCTAGGGTTTGTGAATGATAGTTAATAATACATTTATTTGTATAAGGTTCTATTACTTTAGAAGAAGGCAATGGCAACCCACTCCAGTTACTCTTGCCTGGAAAATCCCATGGATGGAGGAGCCTGGTAGGCTGCAGTCCATGGGTCGCTGGGAGTCAGACACGACTGAGTGACTTCACTTTCACTTTTCACTTTCAAGCGTTGGAGAAGGAAATGGCAACCCACTCCAGTATTCTTGCCTGGAGAATCCCAGGGATGGGGGAGCCTGGTGGGCTGCCGTCTATGGGGTCGCACAGAGTCAGACACAACTAAAGCGACTTAGCAGCAGCAGCAGCTACTACTTTACCTGCTGTTTGGTTTTGGCCTAATCCAAGATGACATCATTAAGCATTTCAGTGCTTCGGGAAGCACTTCCCACCAGCTGGATTTCTAGCCAAACTTTTCAGCTAACAACTGAATACTACATAAGGTCTGTCACCCAGCCACCCCCATCACTGCTCCCCAGGGTTGATGGGGAACAGGCCGTGAGTCATGGAGGCAGTTGGTGGGGAGGTGGCAGCTCTACCCACCAATGATTATTTTTTAAAATAACTGAGGGCTCTTATTATACTTCAGCCCACAATTTCCTTACCTCTACCACAATCAAGCCAATGTGCACATCATTAGTTTTTACTTTTTTTCATGTTTTAAATTAGTTTTAGCTGGATTTTTGTTTTCAGCATTCTGATATCAAAGTAGAGGCAAAAGGAGAATGTGCAGGATAATTGGCCCAAGTTCCTTATCTCTCTAGCAAATGCCAGGACTCCTGAATTGTACTATTTTCTGTACTTCTTGATTCTGAAACAGATCATTATACTCTGCTAGATAAACATGTAGTACAACAAATATTGCTTTTATGCTGGATAGGTTAAGTTCCAAGATCTAACTATAAACACTCTCAGTTTGCCCTTGACAACTGGAAACATAAAAACCTGAATTCCTTTCCTAAGTCATCGTTTTGAGTTTGGGGACATGCACTAGGTATCTTGTGTATATATTCAAGGAGTTCTTGATAGATAAACCACTCAATCTGGTTATGACAGGCAATTCCTATCACCATCCCAGTTTTACTTACTTATTAAAAATAATGCAATGCAAATCCATTAAACTTAATATTTTTTAATCTTGATGCCTACTTGCTCCACCTCAGAAATATCAATCTTCCAATTCACTTAAAGATGCAGAAATCCAGAAAGCATTTGTCATTCATCATATCAAGTGGATATTTATTGAATATAATTAAATTTAAAGGTTATTATTATATTTCTCATATATTCTATCTTCATATAAGGGAATAATAACTAACTTAAACTTTGTATCTTTTTCTGAAGGAAGGGCTGCTTATTTTTAAATGGACTTATTTTTCATTTCAATCCTTCCCACTATCTTAATCATCGCTTTTATTTTTCCTTTTTGTCAGCAAGAGATCCCACCTTCTGTCTTGTTTAACTATAATTAGCCTCTCTGTTTGTTGAGGTTATTGTAGTTAATATTTCTAGTTTAATCTCTTGTAATGGTCTAAAACTACTAAAAATAAAGTTTAAAAATATGCGATACAACATCTCTTATTCTTTTGTTCTCTCAAATATATTGTTTAATAGTCTAATCTTCAAATTTACTCTACTTTGTACATCAGATCAGATCAGATCAGGTCAGTCGCTCAGTCGTGTCCGACTCTTTGCGACCCCATGAATTGCAGCACGCCAGGCCTCCCTGTCCATCACCAACTCCCGGAGTTCACTCAGACTTACGTCCATCGAGTCAGTGATGCCATCCAAGTTGTACCTAGCAGATACATGCTTATTTTTTAAAAGTCTTTTAACTGAAAAAAAAAAATTACAAAGGATGCTAGTAAACATCAAAGACATACTCATGTGGGAAACAAAGTCACAAAACAGGAGATGCATCCTGACTTTGGGGAAGGATAGATGAAGGGACAGTTCTTGAAACAGAACATAAGCAACTATTTTTATTATCCATGTTACAATGAAGGTGTCAGAAGTCAGCAGGTATGAACTCAGAAGACATTGAGACAAAAAAAATTAGAGAAATTAATTGTGAGAAGATAATATACTATGTGGGAAGTATGAGGACTACCATTAGCCTGGCTGAGGAATAAGTGACATTTACCTTTTATTTCTCCCCTTCTATCTTCTATTAAGCATCTTTCTTTTTAATATAGCACTCTCGCGCACATGCATTCTCTCTCATAGTAACACACACACACACATACACCTACATTTTCACCATAGGTGTTTCTGTACTTTCTGAATCACCTTTATTTTTTAAAGTTTATTTCTAAGTATTTGGAGATTTACAGGAAGCTTCCAATACACTACAGTGTATTTCCATGTACTCTCCTCCCAATTTCCATCAATGGTTATATCTTGTGTAAATAAAGCACAACATCTAAGTCAGGCAATTGACGTTGGTGAAATATACATCATTCTATGTCATTTGACTCATGCATAGATTCCTAAAACTACCATGGAAATCAAGATACAAAACTATTCTAGCACCAAAAAAAAAATCTACTGGTGTCAATACAACCAGAGTGAAAACACCTTCCTTTAAGTCCCCTTTCCTCCTCCAACTATAATACAATTGTCTTAAATATTTCCTCTGCACATATTGCGATCCACATCAGACAGTTTTACTCTTTGCTTAGATCATCCAACAGAACTTGGAAAACTCAAGAGTAAAAGAAAAGTCTATTATAGTTACCCATCTTTGGGCTCTTTCAATTTACCCATCTTTGGCACTTCCTTCCTAATGTTTCAAGATTTCCTTCCTCTTTCAAAAACTTCTATTAGCTCTGTCTTCAGGATAGGTCTGCTGGAGAACCTTCTTTTCATTTTCCTTTATCTCACAACGCTTTCATTCCTGACAGAAATTTTTGTGTGATATAGAATTCAGGACTAACGATTCTTTTCTTTCAGTACTTGAAAATGTCGCACCACTCCCAGCCTCCATGGTTTCTGATGACAATCCAACGCCATTTGTGTTGTCATTTCGAAGGTTATTTCAGAGGTGGAACAACCAAGTTTTTTTTGTCTTTAGTTTTCTAAAGTTAATTATGATATGCCTTGACATGAATTTCTTTGGGTTTATACTGTTAAAGCTTTGTTCAACTTCCTTTTTTAACAGCTTTATTGAGATAGAATTCACATACCATAACATTCATCCATATAAATTGTAAAACGAATGATTTTTCATGTATTCACAGACTTCTGATCTTTCACCATATATAATTTCATCACCTCACAAACGGACAGTCACTCCCCATCCTGCACCCCCTTCCCCAGCCCAGGCAATCCTTAATCTACTTTCTGTCTCTGTAGATGTGCCTTTTTGAACTAATGCTTTTGTTTTCTTTGGATAAATATTGAGAAGTAGAATTTCTGGGTCATATGTAGTTCTATTTTTAATATTTGAGGAACCTCCATATTGTTTTCCACAGAAGCAACGTAAGTTCATATTTCCACCAATGGTGCACAAGTGTTCCCTTTTCTCCACACCTTCAATAGCACATGTTATCTCTTGTTTTTCTTAACAGTCATTTTAACAGATGTAGGGTTATCTCTCATTGTGATTTTGATCTGCATTTCCCTGATGATAAGTGATTTTGAGCATCTTTTCATGTGAATGTTGGGAAACTGTATATTCAGATCCTCTGCTCATTTTTAGATCAGGTTTGATGTTGAGTTGTATGATTTCTTTTTATATTTTCGACATTAACCCCTTATCAAACATATGATTTGCAAATATTTTCTCCCATTCAGTAGGTTGCCTTTTTGTTTCATTGATAGTTACCTTCGCTGTGCAAAAGGTTTTAGCTTGATGTTGTCCCATTTTTAAATGTTCACTTTTGTTGTCCTTGCCTAAGGAGACAGATTCCCACCCCACCCCCTGCCCCCCAAAAATATATATATATATTGCTACGCTTGGTCAAAGAGCTTACTGCTTCTGCTTTCTATAGACATACCTTTTGCCAAATTTTCTGAAGTTTTCTGTTAAAACAAATGAAGTTTTCTGTCATTTATTTGAATACTTTTTCAGTTCCACCTTCCTTCCCTTCTCCTCTGGAACTCTGATGACAAGAATGTTAGCTTAATTATTTTAGTCCCACAGGTCCTCAAAAGTCTATTTTTTTAGTCTATTTTGGCTCTAATTGGGGAATTTTTTTTTTTTTTTTGCTACTTTCAGGTTTTGTGATTATTTCATCTTTCCCCTCCAATCTGCCATTGAACCCATCTTTCAATCTTGGTTATTCTTTTTTGGCTCTAACATTTCCATTGGTTCCTATTTATATCTTCTATTATTTTGCTGAGACTTTTTATTTTTTC
Source organism: Bubalus kerabau (assembly GCF_029407905.1). Taxonomy (NCBI): domain Eukaryota; kingdom Metazoa; phylum Chordata; class Mammalia; order Artiodactyla; family Bovidae; genus Bubalus; species Bubalus kerabau. The sequence continues at coordinate 113,042,707 of NC_073627.1, forward strand.
ACTTGTTTTAAGAATGCTCATAATTACTCACTGAAGCATTTTTATAACATGTGCCTTGACAGATAATTTGAGTACCTATGTCATATTGAAGTTTCTTCCTGTAGTTTGCCTTTTCTCATTCAAATTGTGATTATCCTTTTTCTTGGTATGACGTGTTTTTTGATTGCATAGTTGTATATCAATTGTATGTTATATAAATATTTTATTAATTTGTTTTAGCAGGCCTCCTCTAACAACACAGGTTGGGCAACAGGGGCTGTAACTCATTACTCTCAAATGGGAGTGACGTTCAAATTCCCCTAATCAAGGATTAAAGTCTTGACTCCTAATTAGTTTTTCATGGGTGGAGGGATGAGAGGAACCTCATTATAGCTGATGAAGTTGGGGATCTAGGCTCCCCACTCAGCCTCTGCTGAGCCTTTGCTGGTAAGAGTGGAAGTGGGATTATTATGGGATTACAATTTTCCCATGGTGACTTGGTAAAGTAGAGTGGCCACTGTCTAAAAAGTTTTCTGTCTCAATAGGATGCTCCTTTTCTGGTCCTTTGGTTAGAAACAGGAAGCTTTCCTCGGGGCTTTTTTGCCTGCTCACAGTGACAATTCCAGGTTGTCTCTTCTCCAGCACTCAGCCTGAGATACATAGGCAAAAAGATAATCCATGTTTCCATGTTGTACCTCAGGTCTCCAGGACTGCAGGGAACTGATCTTCTCTCCACTTTCAGAGGCTTATGTTTGTTTTATATTTAAGGTTCAGGATTTTAGCTGTACTTAGTAGGAGGAATGGGGGAAAATATATCTACTCTATCTTGGTCCAGAACTGGAAGCCCACTGTTACTTTTTGAGATTTGCATATAGCTACCTGTTCACTAATAAAGTAAAATTTTTCTTCATCTGGATAAACTTAGTGTTTCAGTTCCTATTACTCAAGAAAGAAATAATGACTCTTCATTACTGAAAACCTTTTTAAAATAAAAGGAAACCTCAAAAACTGAAAATAAAGCAACACCTAAGTGAATTCCCTTCTGAGAGTATAATTTTAGGTGCTCTTTCTAGTCAATGGAGGAGATTACTCGTTCACACTAAATAGACAACCATGAAACACTAACTCGTTCAAAATTCAATCCTCAACCCTAACATGTAGAAATTAAAATTGAGTCTCATGAGCTATTCCAGGTGTGGATTAAATTTTTAAAATTGTTTTTCAAATTTATTTTAAACTAAAAAACAAAATAAGTTCAGCTATTTAACCCACCCCTGCACTCTCTACCTCTGGCATCCACCAATCTGTTCTCTGGATCTATGAAGCTTGAATATATATATATATATATATATATAATTGATTAAATATATAGAGAGACAGTATATATATATATATATATATATATTAGATAATATTAAATATATAACATATAAATTTGACATAAGAAAGATCACACAGTATTTGTCTTTTTCTAATTTATTCCACTTGGCATAATGCTCTCAAGGTCCATTCACTTTCTCACAAATGGCAAGGTATCATTCTTTTTATGGCTGAATAATATTCCATTATATACACATGCACAGCTTTTCTTCTTTATTCATTTATCCTTTGATAGACACTTACATTGTTTCCCTATCTTGGCTACTGTAAATAATACTGCAATGAACATTCTGGGTGCAGATATCAATTCGAGTTAGTGTTTTGTTTTCTTTGGCTAAATACCAGAGTTGGAACTGCTGGATCATACAGTACTTCTATTTTTTGAGGAACCTCCATACTGTTTTCCATAGTGTCTGCATGAATTTACATTTGCATCAACAATGCACATGTGCTTCCTTTTCTCTGCTTCCCTGTCAACACATGGTATTTCTAATATTTTTGATAACAGCTCTTCTAACAGGTATGAAGTAAGGGTTAATTGTGGTTTTGATCTGCATTTCCCTGATAATTAATGATGTAAAGCATATTTTCATATACCTGTCAGCCATATGTATGTCTTCTTTAGAAAAAATGGCTGTTTAGATCTTCTGCCCATTTTTAAATCAGGTAGTTTAATTTTTGGTATTGAGTTGTATGAGTTCTTTATATATTTTGCCTTATGGCCTCTTATCAGATATATGATTTGCAAATATTGATATTTTTTCTCATTTAGTAGGTTGTATTTTCATTTCAGGGATGGTTTCCTTTGCTGCACAAAAGGTTTTTAGTTTAATGTAGTCCCACTTGTTTATTTTGCTGTCTTTCCTTTCTGTATCAGATTCAAAAAGTCATCACCAAGACCCATGTCAACAAGTTTATAACCTCTGTTTTCTTCTAGGAGTTTTACAGTTTCAGGTCTTATGTTTGGTCTTTAATCCATTTTGATTTAATGTTCATATGTGATGTAACATAGTGGTCCAGTTTCATTCTTCTGCATGCAGCAATCCAATTTCCCAACACTGTTTCAGTCAGTTCAGTCATTCAGTCATGTCCGACACTTTGCGACCCCAGGAACTGCAGTACACCAGACTTCCCTGTCCATCACCAACTCCCAGAGCTTGCTCAAACTCATGCCCATTGAGTCGGTGATGCCATCCAACCATCTCATCTTCTGTCATCCCCTTCTCCTCCTGCCTCCAATCTTTCCCAGCATCAGGGTCTTTTCCAAGAAGTCGGTTCTCCACATCGGGAGGCCAAAGTATTGGCGTTTCAGTGTCAGTATCAGTCCTTCCATTGAATATTCAGGACTGATTTCCTTAAGATGGACTGGTTGGATCTCCTAACTGTCCAAGGGACTCTCAAGAGTCTTCTCCAACACCACAGTTCAAAAGCATCAATTCTTCTGTGCTCAGCTTTCTTTTTAGTCCAACTCTTACATCCATACATGACTACTGGAAAAACCATAATTTGACTAGACGGACCTTTTTTGACAAAGTAACGTCTCTGCTTTTAAATATGCTATCTAGGTTGATCATAACTTTCCGTCCAAGGAGCAAGCGTCTTTTAATTTCATGGCTGCAGTCACCATCTGCAGTGATTTTGGAGCCCCCCCAAAAAAGTCTGTCACTGTTTCCATTGTTCCCCCATCTATTTGCTATGAAGTGATGGGACCGGATGCCATGATCTTTGTTTTCTGAATGTTGAGTTTTAAGCCAACTTTTTCACTCTCCTCTTTCACTTTCATCAAGAGGCTCTTTAGTTCTTCCTCTCTTTCTGCCATGAGGTTAGTGTCATCTGCGTATCTAAGGTTATTGATATTTCTCCCAGTCATCTTGATTCCAGCCTGTGCTTCACTCAGCCCAGCATTTCACATGATGCACTCTGCATAGAAGTTAAGCAGGGTGACAATATACAGCCTTGACATACTCCTTTTCCAGTTTGGAACCAGTCTGTTGTTCCATATCCAGTTCTAACTGTTGCTTCTTGACCTGCACACAGATTTCTCAAGAGGCAGGTCAGGTGGTCTGATATTCCCTTCTCTTTAAGAATTTCCCACAGTTTGTTGTGATCCATGCAGTCAAAGGCTTTGGTGTAGTCAATAATGCAGAAGTAGATGTTTTTCTGTAACTCTCTTGTTTTCTTGACGATCCAACAGATGTTGGCAATTTGATTTCTGGTTCCTCTGCCTTTTCAAAATCCAGCCTGAATATCTGGAAGTTCATGCTTCACGTACCATTTAGGCCTGGCTTGGAGAATTTTGAGCACACTTTGCTAGTGTGTGAGATGAATGCAATTGTGTGGTAGTTTAAACATTCTTTGGCATTGCCTTTCTTTGGGATTGGAATGAAAACTGGCCTTTTCTAGTCCTGTGGCTACCACTGAGTTTTTCAAATTTGCCGGCATATTGAGTGCAGCACTTTCACAGCATCATCTTTTAGGATTTGAAATAGGTCAACTGGAATTCCATTACATCCACTAGCTTTGTTCATAGTGATGCTTCCTAAGGCCCACTTGACTTTGCATTCCAGGATGTCTGGCCCTACGTGGGTGATCACACCATCGTGGTTATCTGGGTCATGAAGATCTTTTTTGTATAGTTCTTCTGTATATTCTCGTCACCTTTTCTTAATATCTCTGCTTCTGTTAGATCCATACCATTTCTGCCCTTTATTGTGCTCATCTTTGCATGAAATGTTTCCTCGGTATCTCTAATTTTCTTGAAGGGATCTCTAGTCTTTCCCATTCTATTGTTTTTCTCTATTTCTTTGCACTGATCATTAAGGAAGCCTTTCTTATCTCGCCTTGCTTTTCTTTGGAACTCTGCATTCAGATGGGTATATCTTTCCTTTTCTCCTTGCCTTTCACTCCTCTTCTTTTTTCAGCTATTTGTAAGGCCTCCTTAGACAACCATTTTGCCTTTTTTTTTCTTGGGGATGGTCATGCTCCCTGTCTCCTGTACAATGTCATGAACCTCCATCCATAGTTTTCAGGTACTTTGTCTGTCAGATATAATCCCTTTAATCTATTTCTCACTTCCACTGTATAATCAATCGTAAGGGATTTGATTTAGGTCATACCTGAATGGTCTAGTGGTTTTCCCTACTTTCTTAAATTTAAGTCTGAATTTGGCAATAAGGAGTTCATGATCTCAGCCACAGTCAGGTCCCAATCTTGTTTTTGCTGACTGTACAGAGCTTCTCCATCTTTGGCTGCAAAGCATATAATCAACCTGATATCCATATTGACCATCTGGTGATGTCCATGTGTAGAGTTTTCTCTTGTGTTGTTGGAACAGGGTGTTTGCTATAATCAGTGCATTCTCTTGGCAAAACTCTGTTAGCCTTTGCCCTGCTTCATTTTGTACTCCAAGGCCAAATTTACCTGCTACTCCAGGTATCTCTTGACTTCCTACTTTTGCATTCCAGTCCCCTATGATGAAAAGGACATCTTTTTGGGGTGTTAGCTCTAGAAGGTCTTGTAGGTCTTCACAGAACCATTCAACTTCAGCTTTGTCAACATTACTGGTTGGGGCCTAGACTTGGATTACTGTGATATTGAATAGTTTGTCTTGGAAACAAACAGATCATCCTGTCATTTTTGAGCTTGCACTCAAGAACTGCATTCTGGACTCTTTTGTTGACTACGAGGGCTACTTCATTTCTTCTAAGGGATTCTTGCCCACCGTAGTAGATATAATGGTCATCTGAGTTAAATTCACCCATTCCAGTTCATTTTAGTTCATTGATTCACCTTCTCTCTGCCATCTTGCAGCACACCCAACACTGTTTACTGAAGAGAATATATTTTCCTCACAGTATATTCTTGGTCCCTTTGTGGCAAACGAATTGACCCTGTATGAATGGGCTTATTTCTGGGCCCTCTGTTGTGCTCCATTGATCTCTGTATCTGTTTGTATACCATGACCACACTGCTTTAATCATAATAGCTTTGTAATATAGTTTGAAGTCAGAGAGCATGATGCCTCCAGCTTGTTCTTTCTCAAGACTGTTGGCCATTCAAGGTCTTTAGAGTTCCATACAAATGTTAGTATTGTTTGTTCTATTTCTGTGAAAAATGTCTTTGGAATTTTGGTAAGGATTACATTAAATCTGTAGATTTCTTTTAATAGTATTGAAATTTTAACAATATCAGTCATCTAATTTATGAGCATAGAATAACTTTCCATTTATTTGTGTCTTCTTCAATTTCTTTCATTAACGTCTTGTAGTTTTCAATATATAGGTCTTTTATCTCTTTGGTTAAACTTAATCTTAGGTATTTTATTCTTTTTAATGTAACTGTAAATGGGATTGCTTTCTTAATTTCTTTTTTCAGATAGTTTATTAGTATATAGAAATGCAACAAATTTTGTGTATTGATTTTGCATTCTGCAACTTTGCTGAATTCATTTATTAGCTCTAACAGTTTTTTTCTTTCTTTTAATGGAGTCTTCTGGGTTTTCTATATCTAACATCATGTCATTCATAAATAGGAAAGTTTTACTCTTCCTTTCCATTCTGGATGACTTTTATTTCTTTATATTGCCTAACTGACTTCATTAGGACTTTCAATATTATGTTGAATAAAAGTGGCAAAAGTAAGCCTCCTTGTCTTGTTCCTGATGTTAGAAGAAAAGCTTTTAGCTTTTCACCACTGAATATGATGTTACTGTAGGCTTGTCATATCTGGCCTTTATTATGTTAAGATATGTTCACCTATATCCATTTTATTGAGAGTTTATATCATAAATGGGTGTTAAATCTTATCAAATTTTCTTTTTCTGCATCTTTTGAGACAATGGGCTTCCCTGGTGACTCAGACGGCAAAAGAATCTGCCTGTAATGTGGAAGACCTGGGTTTGATCCCTGGGTTGGGAAGATCCCCTGGAGGAGGGAATAGCAACCCACTCCAGTATCCTTGCCTGGAGAATCCCCATGGACACAGGAGCCTGGCAGGCTACAGTCCATGAGATAATGAAATAATTTTTATACTTCATTTCATTAATGTGGTTTACCACATTGACTGATTTGTGAATGTTGAACCATTCTTGCATTTCTGGAATAATCCCATTTGATCATGGTGCATAATCTTTTAATGGATTACAGGTATTTTGTTGTTTGATCTATGTTCATCAAGGATATTGCCTGTAATTTTCTTTGTCTTTTTTTGTTTGTTTGTTTTGGGGATCTGGTAATACTGGCCTCATAAAATGGTTTTGCTGCATCCCATAAATTTTGATATATTTCATTTTTATTTTCACTTGTCATAGGTATTTTTTGATTTTTCCTTTGATGTCTTCTGTAACTCACTGGTTATTTAATAGCAAGTTTTTTCATCTCCACATATTTGTGCATTTTCCAGTTTTTTCATGTAATTATAGTTCAATACCACTATGGTTGGGAAAGAAGCGTGGTATAATTTAAATGCTTTTAAATTTACTTTGACTTGTTTTGTGGCCTCATACACGATCTCTTAAAATGTTTCTTGCACACTTAACAAGAATGTATATTCTGTTGCTTTTGGATGTAATGTTCTATAAATATCTATTAAGTCCTCAATCTTGACATTTAGAAATTAAAATGCAATCTTGTGAACTGACTCAGCTATGGATTACATTTTTATATTTAGGTGGGAGAAGAATTTTAGGATCACAATCTGAGGTGAGAGAGAAGTTATAATTGACAATGATTTTGACAAAGTTTATTGCTTTCATTGCTTCTATGGCCAGGAGAAACTGATGATAGTATTAGTTTCACATCTTTGAAACTCCAAAGGGTCTCTTTCATCTATGACCTTAGTAACATAATTTCTGCCAGGGCCACTGGATAATAGCTGAACTTTTTATCATGTTTACCATGTTTGTAGATGATTACCCCAACTCTTTTATCTCCATGTTTATGAATACAGGTTGTTGTCCCAGAGATAAAAATGTAACAGGAATGATATGAAGGATAGGAAGAGATATGGCCATCAGCCCAGGTAAAATGAAAACAAGTAGTTTACCTGAGACTCTTACTCCAAGAGCAAACAAATAAAGGAAATTTCCTTTTTATGCATACTGAGGACATAATCAACTTTATGAGGTGAAATGTAATATCTCCCCAATCTCATAACCATATACAATCCCCAGAAAACTACAAGCACAAGCTTACCCTTTTTCAGTGTGAAAGAAGATGAGAAATACACAAAGGGAATGTGAAAAAACATAACTATAACCACAGGAAAAGATTAATATGGATAAAGACTGTTCTTGAAACAACAATTTGGTTTAAACCTTCTCCTATTCTCCTTCACCTGTGTATGTTATGCTTCCTGAAATGAGATAAGCATCTTTTAATTTCAAAAGTGTATCTTGTGAATTCTGCAAATAATTGTTACCATGGAGCTTTAAGTATCCCATAGAAAGCTAATACGTTCTTGGGGCTAATGCTGTTTTGGCATTTAACATGCTTACTACTGCAACAGAGAAACCTGGAAGGAAAAAACTGCCTCAATTCCCAATTATTCCCTTTTAAATGCATTGGTGTTCCTACTTTATCTGAAGATCTGTGTTAAAAAAGGTTCATAGATAAGGAAAAAAATTTAATGATTTCTTTTTTATAGCATTTATTTAGATGTATGCTGTGCAAATCTGAGCCTGCTAAAATAAAAGAGATACATAACTAAACAGATAAGTAGTTAAGATAAAAGAACTTTTCATTATGCAGTTTGTTGCTGAAAGTCTCAAGAAAAAAAAAATGTAACAGAACATACTGATTTTAAATTGCCTATAACACCTTTTATCTGAAGCTTTTAAAGTATGTTACAAATTTATCTATCCCACAAATATAATCATGGGTAGGAGGAGGAAAAAAAAAAGAGAAAAATAGATGTAGATCCAGAACATTTGCCCCTTTCCCATAATATTACCATTTCTTGGATCACACAGCAGAAATGTGATTAGCTTCAAGAAAAAAAAAATCCCCCAAAAGATTACTGTGTTGAAGAGTAAAAGGTGATGACAGCTATTTTATAATGGGAACTTGAGGGCAAAAACATGAATTTTTAAAGCAACTATATCAGAAATATAACTACTTGACCAAACTTCTCTGTACTTTTATTATTCTTACTGAAACTGATAATGTTTGTGTCTTAAATTGCAATACCTTGTTCTACAGTTTAAAAAGAATTCTCAAATACTTTCTTACTTAATCCTGAGAACAATCTTACATGGTATATGAGCAGGTTATTATCTTCACTGTGTGCTCAGTCACATCAGATCCTTTGCTGTCCCATGGACTATAGCCCACCAGGCTCCTCTGTTCATGGAATTTTTGCAGGCAAGAATACCTCCTACTCCAGGGGATCTCCCCAGGATTGAACACACATCTCTTGAGTTTCCTGCCCTGGCAG